>NC_037088.1:51707646-53149521 GCF_002994745.2 Rosa chinensis | reverse complement strand
CTCCATTCAATTCACCAGCAACTTTTTGCCCGACAGCATTGCACGAGACTAGTTCCTAGTCTTTTTTGATTCATGAACTGCATTTGTCTTGATTGTCAAACTTCAATTTATAGATGAGTGAGTAAAAACTGTCATTTGAATAATACGTTTTCCATATATTGATAATGAAAAGTTGAGTGCGAGTGTGAGTGTGAGTGTGAGTGTGAGTGTGTTTGTGCTAGAGAGTGTCAGTGCATGACTCAGTGTGAGTAACTATGTGTTCATGCTTACTCCATTATATTTGTCTCCTCCAAAAGTAAACAGTTAGTTTTCTCCAAAATCTCATATAAACTTATGCATTGATTTACTTACATGAATTGTCATTTACAATAAACACCATACTCCCACTTTTTTCTACCAGAATCAAAACTTCTATCGCTTTCATACTAAATAACGGTCATTATTTGTGTGCAAAAGTGTACATCAAAAACTGTCTCAACATGGATATATGCAATAGCATATATAATTAAGTGGTGCGAGTCCGAATCCCTTATTCACACCGAAATTGCAAGGTACAGGCGTTCATTTGATCCCAATGAATTCTAAAGTATCACTTTTTCTGGAAATAGGATTCCTTGGACATATTAATTTGTATGATGCTTCTAATTCTATTAATTAGTTGGTAATTTTCGTTATCTATGCTCAGTTGTGACTTTAAAGCAAAGAGGTAGTACATGATTAGGAAGGTATCTTGTGCTATCAGAGAGAGTACTAGGAATAATTTTTACCTTCAGTAGTTGTGATAGAGTTGAAGATAGAGGTGAAGCAAAGCAAGATGAAGCGACAAGAATAAGCCAATAACGTGCTGGTATTGAAGGAACATAGAGTGAGGGAGTCGTGGGCTCTAAAATGACGGTCTCCATCCCTTCTACTGAGTTATCAAACTCTGGTTTCTGAACCAAATGTGTCATGATTTGATGGTGATGAAGATTCAGAAAACTTCCGGAATGAATATATCAGTTCGTGAAATTTGCAAAGTTGGTATCGGGTTGGAGTATACATTAATTAAGAGCCTTGTTTCAATTAGGGATCTCAACAACATGAGACAAAATTCGTAGATATACAGGAGACATAGAGAATATCAATTCAAACAGTACCTTGGCCCATTAGTAACTTTAGTACCTGACAAAAAAAAAATATCACTTTGGTACCTGAAGTTCGGACCCCGACCCAACATTAGTACCTAGAACACTGTTGGCCGTTACGGCGTTAGCCAGGTGACATATAATAAAGGGTAAATGGGTAATTTGAGTCTCTAATGTTATTTGTTTTTTTTTTCCTCCACTATGTGGTCCATGGTCCACGACAGAATTGTCTCTTCACTTATTAGACTTGGGTGAGAGATGTCGAAGTAGAAGAAGGGAAGAGGGAGGAGTAAGAAGAAGAGGCAGAGGCGGTTGACGCGGCGGAGGAAGCGGAAGAAGGGAAAGATGAAGGGTGCGACGACCGGGGGGGGGGGGGGGGCGCAGAGATTATGGGTTTGAAATCGGAAGAGAGGCTGATGCTTTCTTTTCCGATCTGAGCTTCTAATTTCTTCTTCATCTTTTGATTTCTTAGAGCTTTCTTCAAGACCCAATCTTTCTCCCATTGCAATTCGCAGTTCTTTGCCAAAAACATATGACGAATATGAGGTTGAGTTGGGAGTTTTGAACCCGAAGAGGATTATTGTGGTTGGGTTGAGGAGGAAGAAGAAGACTTTTCTTGCTATTTTGAACCCGAAGAGGATTATTGTGGTTGGGTTGGGAGTTTTCCCAATTGGGTTTTGTGTTTGTGGTTAAAATTTTGGTTAGGTTGTCTCTGTTGCCTGAATTTGATTTTGGTCTTTTCTGTTTTGGGGTTAAGAACTACAGTGAAGAATTCAGATTTGTTGTTTGATGGTGGAAGCCATGGCGGAGAATCTCGAACCTAAGACGAGGCCAACAACCACAAGCACCGTCACCACGAAGATGAAGATCTTTGTTGCTTTGCCCACACAACACATTTCTGAGTTTTTTTTTTTTCCTTTTCTGGGTTGAACAAATGTATCAGAGGGAATATGGAAGATTGGCAGAGAAGAAAGTCTGAGGTTTGGTTCATTTTCGTCTTCTTCTCATGGTGGTGAAGATGACGTGGGGGTGGGGGGTGTGGAATATGGAGAGAGGATTAGGGGTTAAAGCGAGAGAAAGAGAGAGGGGAGTTGGCACGTCTTCTTCATATCCATGCCAAGTTGGGTTCGGTTTCGTGTGAGAATAACAAGAGCCTGAAGATTTTCCATTTAGACCCATTTGATTACCAGAGCATAGTTGGGTTCGGTGTGAGAATAACAAGAGCCCCAAGACCAGCTAGACTATAATGTATGTTCCTTCTATTCGATCCCCATGTACTCTGGGTTTCGATATTCAAAAACTCTCGGGATTCGAGCGGCTATGTACTCACTGAGGAAGGAGAAGAAGGGAAATATTCCAGCTATGTACCCGTTGTAGATGAGAGTTTACCACCTATGGATTGGAAATCTGAGCTTGAGGAAGAAGAAGAGATTGAGAGACACAGGGAGAGTTGGGAGGAAGAAGAAGACGAAGAAAGCAAGAGGAAGAAGAAGAGATTGAGTGAAGAGGCGAGAATACCCTTCAAAGTTTGCCACTTGACTAACGCCGTAACGGCCAACAGTGTTCTAGGTATTAATGTTGGGTCGGGGTCCGAACTTCAGGTACCAAAGTGATATTTTTTTTTTTGTCAGGTACTAATAATGGGCCAAAGGTCGGGTACTGTTTGCATTTTTTTCCCTTCAATCAATCAGGCTCTTCTTTTCTCTCTTATAATCTCTTCTATTAATATTATTTTTTGGACAAGAATCTCTTTGACTATTAAGCAAGGTGGTTTGTTTGTTGCATTATTGTGTTCTATATTACAAACTTGAAATTAAATTTGGATATTACATATTTGACGATCTTAGCATACAACAGCAGAAATCATAGAAATGAATATTCTGAAGTCATGAAGAGCTGTGAAGAATTGTTAACAAGGAAAAATTTTGCAATAGAATAAGCATATTTAGAACTTCTCAAAACAAAGACAAAAAAAAGTGAAATACCAACCCTGCTGAACTTATGAGGATTTCCTAAACATTGTTGCCAGAGTACACTCACTGCAAAACAACTGAAATTTACTGTCAGATCTGGTAGTCAAGCTCTAAAAGACCATATGTTGGACATGTTTTGCTCATGTGCTCATGAGCTACACATGCCTGGTTTTTGCATCCTTTTGGGTATCGTGTTCCTTAATTAAGCTTCAACTAATTGGCTCCCTACAATTCAAGGCCTATACAAGAACTCAGTTTTATGAATTCTCGTTTTCTAACCCATGCCTCTTTTATGGTTTGGCATCTCTGGAAACACATATAACTAGAGGTGGCAAACGGGCGGCCCGGCCTGATCCGGTTCATTTTAAGCGGGTCTAGTCGTGTTTCGTGTCATGCTTGGGCTGGTCCATTTATTATCGTGCCAGCCAATTTACTTAAACATTAAGCCCGGTCCGGCCCATGGCTCGAGTCCATATCGTGCCGGGCCGTGCTCGGGCCTACTCGAGCCCATATCGTGCCGGGCCGTGCTAGGGCCTACCCACTATAAAGCACGATTTTAAAATCTTAATTTGAATAAATAAAAATTAATTTTATTTAACTATTTAAAAAATTAAAATAAATTAAGTTCTACAACATTTTTCTTAATCTTAGCTTTTTAAGATTAGTTTTCTAATATTTTTTATATTCCACTACAAGAAAGAAAGAAAGAAAAAAATAACTCAAAATATATTGTTTGTAGTATATTATTGTGAGATTAATCTTTATTAATATAATGAAGATTTAGTATCATATTATTCTTTCCTTCATTCTATAGTTGTATTATTATGAGATTAGAAAAGATACTTTATGTCAAAACAAGGATATAATGTTTTATTTCACTATTTTGACAATATAAAGAAATAGCATTGGTGGAATTGTCATGAGATTTTAAATAAAGAGGTCTAATATTCAAATCTCATCATTGTGGTTTTTAAATATTTTTAAAAATAAAATGAAATTTTCTGTTTGTAACGGACCAGCCCACAATATGTCGTGCTCGGGCCGTGCCGGGCCCGTGCCGTGCCCTTGCTTAGCGGCCCGTTTGCCACCTCTACATATAACACTCACAGTTGGAATATTAGAAACTAGTCTTTTGGATACTGAAAATAAAGTGTTTTTTTCTACAAAAAGATTTACTATAGGATACAAAAACAGAGGAAAAGAGAATATTCTTAAATCTTAACCTTCTTTGTTGCCTGACATTCCTGAGCTTTCTATTAGATTGAGATGGAATAGGTGAAAGTAATCGAGAAACAAAAGAAAGCCGCTTAATTATCCCTACCCAAAACTCTCTCTCCAAAACCTCGGCCGCTGCCCCTAGGTTTTTCAATTTTCTTCTCGTCTGGCAGCGCTCGAGATCGACGTTGGTTTCTCCGCGCCGGTATTGGGCGGCTGCCGGACGGGTACTTGAAAGCTATGCTGGTAGTTTCATGAGTGGGATGTGGCTCAAGGTGCTGTGTGGATTGGGTGATGCCTGGGTCAATTGGATTGTGCAGGTATGGTGGTGGTTGATGGGAGTCCATGACCTATGGCGGTGGGCATCTTCGGCAGGGAATTTCCAGGATCAGTGGCAGCGTGGCTATGGCGGTTTTTGGCAGATTGGTGTGGCGGCGGGGCTTTGGTGGTTTGGGATGTTCGCTGGAGCAACGTGGCTATGGTGAATCTATTTCGAATCGTGATGGCGGCGTAGCTGAGTGGTTTTTCTGGCAAGTTCCATGGGGAGGTCGCGGCGGTTGAAGGTCGGGCGGTGTGGTAGGCGGCTAGAGGTGGGGATGGTGGCGGACTCATGTCATCCCTGTGCTGCTGGGCCTTGAGCTGGACCTTTTCTCTTGGGGTTGCTCTTTATCTGGGCTAGGATGTTTGCTCTAGGCCCATCTTTTGTTTTTGGCCCTCTTATTTAGTCATTTTGATTAAAATAATTCCCTACTTTGTTAGGGAGCTATGCTTCTAGTTTTTTAGTGAGTGTCATCGAGTCTTGTTTACTCGGGCTATTTACTATGTAGTAGTTAATAGTCTATAGGCTTCTTTTTGGAGCATGAAACCGTCAAATGATTGGACTTAATCTATGTATCACTGTGCTACTACCACAAACTCTTTATCTACCTCTTGATGGTAGAGGGAGGATATGTAATGGCCATTTCTAGCTTTCGATGAATGATAGTCGCCCTATTTGGATTTGTTCAAAAAAAAAAAAAAGTAATCGAGAAACTATATATCATATCTATCAAAATAAAAAATAGAATAGAATTAAGAAACTGATATCCATATATAAGGAGAATAATTCAAGAGGTTACATTGAATGAGATCCATCAACTATTTGTATGCGTATCTATTTTCGATCTACTACATTAATCTATTCCAAAAAATGATAGCGAGTTTAGCGAGGATCAGTGGAGATCGAAGTTAAAATTTCATTTGATGAATTAAATAATCACACAACCTTATATTAAGCTTGTCACATATGTCATTATCCGAAGGCTCATCATATATACCAACTATGAACGCTTCCCAATCTTCTTCATAGCAATTCGACCAGAGTCCTAATTATATCGTACATTAATTAGGTTAAGCTAATATTTATGTATGACAAACCATAATATTCAAGCTATATCACACGTTGTACACCTTTATTATTTAAATTGATAGATTTCAATAGTAAATTGTGTCACAAAGTTGGATTCTAAAACCTCACTGGTGCTCCTTGGATGACGGAATTGTCATCTTCTTTGATCAACAAGTATTTCCCCTCGAAAGGGAATCTAGTTGAAGCTAATGTTCTCATATTGTCGAATTCATCCATGATACCTTAAACTATACACAATAAACATGCATGTCAATTAGTTAAGATTATCTGTATCTTGTACTCTGATCTTCAAACATTTTTATTTACTAATTCGTATGTTCAATTCATTGTCAAGTAATACAGTAATACATAACAATAAAAAAGATAATGCAATACCTTAAAGTTAATTTCCTCCAAAATCTCATAAAGTACTAGTAATGCAATAATTCACATCCATGCGCAAACCCCCCACAAACTTCAGTACTTCTTTGAATGCTAGAATCTAGACCTCTATGGTTTTTCCTTGCTACTAATAAATGCCACAATCAAGACCTGTCCTCTATGGTTTTTTCTTAGGAGAGTGAAATTTGCACTCTAATTTTTGCATTCGACATTCCTTCCTTAATTTTTTATTAGTCTATATTTAGAAAGCTATGACATTTTGATAATAAAAACATCATATGTTGTTGAAAAAAATATTTAAAAACACAATTGAGAGTGTAGATTGTAAAGAGGAGATGGTGAATTTCACTCTCTTTTTTCTTATTGCAAGAACCATAAGTAATATGTGATATAATAAACATGAAGTTTTTTCTTGCTTCTAACTGCCAAATTCAAGACCTCTATGGGTATTTCTTATAGCAAGAACCATGAAATATGTCATATGTGTGACAAAGAACATGCAAAACTTGCTAGCAGGTGGAGCATACATGGTATGAGATTGACTCAGACCACAGGTCCAAGACGCACTTGATGCCACCTAAATTGAATATAACTTTTTTTCTGGAAAAATAAAATATAAAACTTAAGAGAGTCGAACTTTGTTTCACAGCCACGAAAACAGAGTAAAATATCTTACAGTTGCTTTAGCTCCTTTAAAAGGTGGATCGTCGTGATTGGCTTCAGCTTTTGGGAGCTGACATGGCGCCTTCTCAGCCTTGCTTTTGATTATTGTTGATTATGATTGATTTGCCCACAGTCACGGAAATATCTCGAGTCAAGTTGCTTGACTACTGGATTAGTTGGATTGATTTGCCCAAACTGTTCGAATATCTAAGCGGGGGAGTAGGGCTAATTCAACGTCCTAACCCGAAATTTTATTAATATAAAATGAAAGTAGAAAGGAGCTGGTAGACTAAATTAAAATCAGGCTCAAGAAAATTTTTTTTAATATCAAATGAAAGTACAAAGGAGAAGGTAGAGCAAACTAAAATCAGGCTCAAGAAAATAACCTACTAAAAGAGTGAATAAACTTGCTAGAGAATCTAGCTCTAGCAAAGCAACAAAACTGAAACTCTGAAAGAAATATAAACAAGACAGTACATACCCTATTAAGCTCCCTGAGCCTATAAACCGGCTGCGCATTAAAATCACGTCCAAAGACAGAAGCTAAGAACTAGGGGAGGATGCACTAGGCATGACAGCCCTCATGGGAAGCACCAAAGTTGGCAAGAACATCAGCCGAAACATTACCCTCACTATAGATATGTGACAACTGTTCGAATATCCTTATTAACGCCTAGTGTCATATTCTTATTATCCGCACTGACCGATCTCATGGTTAGACCATTTGATTCAAGATCAAACTAGAGAAATCCAATGGTCGAATTTCTGTATATCGGTTGTCGATTTTCCAAACTTTGGAAATTCCCGATCGATATCAAACCTTTACCAATTTCCACCAAAATCATATTTACAAGTTCCAAATGCTAAACTCAACACAACTAGCCAAAGTAGAAGGCCAGAGATATGGTCTTTAATTTACACGGCAAATAATGGTCTTTACACTTTGGACCTGGACGAGTTTTTTAAAAATCATAACCATGTGCTTCTTAAGAATCATGTTGTTGGTACGATAATGGTATTCATAGTGATGATGATGACGATCGATGAACGTTCAAGCAGCTGCCATTGAGCTCAATTATATTTACGTGAGTAGCCAAGTGTTCGGGTTTCGTTTTCCCATTCTTGCAATGGTTTGATTCTCCTCCAGTTATCAAATTTGGAGTTGTAGTTGGTTAACCCTGCAACAAGTGAATCCAAGAATCTAGCAAAGCCACTAATACACCATTACTAGTCCCGTAATTATAATTATCACCTATATGGATTTGGTTTTGATTCCTCCACTTCTTACTAACCGTTGGTTGAGGGAGACATCTCTATATCTGATGAAGATTTTGTTTACGAGTGGTAGATCTCTTGGTTTAGTGTCTATAACTTTGAAACCGATTTGTGGCAGCATCAATTAGCATCCCCGCATGCCTACATATTTGCAAGTTTACACATGCATTGAAACGAAATGAGGTCCTGTTAAAAGGTCGTTTCCATTGGTTGATGGAGTCGTTCGACATATATGATGAAGATGAAGCATTTGTAATTGTAGCTATGATTCTATGAATGCACCAGTGTTAAGGACTTGAGAAATTCCACTACCGGCTGCCTCAATTATCCAGTGTCGTCAATTGGTAAAACTAGGGGCCTTCAGAGAGTGGCTATGCATAACATTAGCGATACTCGAGCTCCATCATGAAGAAACATATATTGAGTACGTTCTTTTCGGCAATGGTAGACAGACGATGCGTGAGCTTCACCCGCGCTGTTATTCTTCTAGACGTACATTACGTTCTTTTCCACCTTGAGTAGACAGCAAACACTCCATTAAAATACCCAAACAAAAACAAAGCAATCATCTGTCAAATCAGTCTGAAATATAAATGGAGTGAGGAAGTCATGGACTAAAATGAGGGGTCTTCATCCTTTACATTGAGTTATCACACACTGGTTTCTTGACCGAATCTCATGATTTGGTTATGTTTGGAGAAAAGTCAGTTCTCTACAATTTTGATGATGAAGATTCATAAAGCAATCTATCGCTTCGTGAAATTGGAAAAGTTGGTAGATTTCGAGCATACATTGAGAGCCTTGTTCAATGAGGGATCTCAACAGCATGAGAATAAATTCATAGATATATAGGAGAGTAGAAAAAATCAATATCAATCAGTAGGCTCTTCTTTTTTCTTTTTTCTTATAATCTCTTTGATTATTCAACGAGCTAAGGTGGTGTTCGGTACCTAAACCCGATCATCCACCCTAGGACAAGCCACCCACTCATCCACCCTAGGACATAGTAGACTCCATTTTTTCTATGTGGGAAGCCATTCCAACCAGGCCATTCACTTTACTTGATGAGATGTTGATCAATCTGTTAAAAATGTCTTGCACAACTTTGTCAATAAGCAATTGGCATCATCCCTACAGAATTGATAATCATATCCAATTAAGTAAAGCCATAATGTCAATTCATAAGATTTCTATATACACAGCACCCACAATGAACTAAATCAATTTTATACTCGCAGGATCCATGAATGCAAATATGCAGGAGGATGTTAATGACAACTCCCAAGTCCCAAAGTACGATTCAATCAAGTTAATTACCTCATGATATTAAAGAGCCAAAGTGTGGTCGACGCAAAAGGATTCCCTTGTTGCCCCAGCCATTTCTATACGACACCCATTTCTAATGCTTTCATCGTTAAAACTAAGACCATAGTTCCACAACTCACGTAAAACGTACACACTTTCTATTATGGAGTCTTATTAATCTGATTATTCTCGGAAAGGCTTGATCCAAAGCCTGGTTCCCAACCCAGGAGTCTCCCTAAAATGGTATGCGGACTGCATTCGTGATATTCCATCTTTCTGAAATTATGAGTATGAGTGAGTATTGTTTGATTGTCAGTGTGACGGTCAAAAGACTTTGATTGGACATTCGTTGACGCATTGAACTTATTTTGTTTCTTAAATGTTATTATTTTCTTTGTAGTGTATAATTGTTACTAACCACCATTTTATCTATTCCATTTTTCAAATGTTAAATGGATTTGTTGTTTATTAATGAGTGTAAGTTCTTCATCCAAATTGATATGTTCTGTATTCGAAATGATTTTGAAATCAATCAAACAAACCAGTTCTATAATCTTCCCATTGTTTGGCATTAGGAATCTGAAATTCTGAATAATGGTTTGGCGTTAGTAGTGGGGCTTTGTCCACAGGTAGGTCTTCTTTACCCTGTATCTTTGTGTGTGGATATATTCATGAGCTACCATCCTTATGGTGAAATAGAAAGAAAGGGAGAGAGGAAGTAAGCAGAAATGATGTTTGAATTTTTTTGATTGATCACACAAAAGAAGCAAGATAATAGATGATGGAGCTTGTTTATTTCCTTTTTTTTTTTTTTCCCCCGATTGTGATTTATCACACGAAAGTAACATAGTTGTGCATTGTGATTCTGGACTCCAGCTCTATGTAACAAACAGAATATCCATTTCTATTCAACTGTTTTTAGAAAAATTTTGATTACAACTTTGTTCATCACATGAACCATGATCACTTTACAAAGATTTTACCAGCTAGATCGATTCATATATCTACAAGATCTAGTGACTGGGGGCTGAAAAAAGAAATGAATCCAAAGTTAAACACTCTAGACCCTGAATCTAATTCCTACCATTAGAAACCCAAATAAACCCATAATCGATCATACTCAATCAATCGCATTGGAAACCGGGTTCAAAGAAAAACCCAGAAGACCTGTTAGAAAGTAGAAACCTATATTCTTGGGTTGAAAGAAAAGCCAGAAGACAGCACTAGAAAGAAACCCAGAAGGCCACAAGACCAGTCAGACTACCCATTAGCCAAGAAATCCAAACCACTAGAAACAAGAAACCTGGAGATCAACGCTCAATCGTCGAGGCTGTGGTCGCTGGAGCTGCTTATACAGGTCGGGTTGCTGATGAGGCAGAGGAGGGACGCTAACATGCTCGAATGGAAAGAGGACTCGGCCGGACCGCCGGGGCATGAGAGGCGCCCACGGTGGCGCGTGGCTCAGGGTAACCTCGACCATGCTTGGCCAGAGATGATGGGTCACTTGTCGGTACCGTGGTAACGGAGCCCCGCAAGTTGGACAGTTGAGTTCGGGCTGGTAGAAGCAATCACGATGAAAGATATGGTTACAGGGCATAAGTCGAGAGACGACCTCGTTCTGGCGAATCCGTTCGGAGCAAAGGCCGCAGAGGTTCAGCTGCGCCAGCACCACTGTCCGCACCTTGAGCCGTCTTGAATCCAACGGGAGGTAGTATATCACCCATGTCTGCTTATGTAAACTTTGGCAGGGCATTGGCAAACTCCTCCAATAGTGCACTATTAGTTTTCTCAAATGTCTCACTTAAATTTCTGAAATAATTTACTTAGCAAACCGTTCACAGTTAACACAATATACTAACATCATTGATGCCAGAATTAAAGCTTTTGGTTTTTACAGTAAGAACCATCGTCTTTTATGTAACAACATGTACATAAAAAGCAGGAACAAAATGGCGTGAACCCTTCATACGATGTGTTCAAATTTTTTTCTTACAGGTAGGAATTGGATTGGGCATGTACCTGTGAACTGTTTGAAGAAATGTAGCTTGCAGTAGACTGGGCCCAAGTGCAGTAATACTGTGTGGTTTGGAAATGAATAAGGCCTTTAATATGGCAATATGGGGCCATACACGTGGACAACTTTGGGTGACGTGGAGCGTGTGTGGCCGTTAGGCATGCACACGTGGGTTACCCGCTCTGATACCATGATAAAGTAATCTGGGGTTCACATCCAAAACCAATTGGCAATGGATGGAGTGGCCCAAACCCTTATAAACCCATAGGCAAGGTCCCATTTTTCCCATGTGGGATATATATATTCTCAACATATAAACCCAAATTGTTCAATTTAGACTTTGAAATTTATGGTTTTGAATTTGATAAAGATATGAAAAATCATCTGGTTTTGAGCTTTTCAAATTTTTTGCTTTGGGAAGAGACCCTGTAAGTATTGGGTGATTTCCATTCAACACACACTTTCCCAAGGCTACTGGGAGAGCTGAGGTTCAAAAGGTTTAGGAGAGTACTTCTCTCCCTCTTTTCCGGTGGTCCTTGAAAATTGAAAGATCCAATCAGAAAGCTGATATCAAAACTCACTGATCTTAGGGTAAATGTATTTTGCATTCCATATTAATCTATATTTGTGTGATTGGATCTGATTTGACATATATAGTTTGTTAAAATGATTTTGAAATCTGATTTGCATTAAAATGTTTTAAACTTCATATCGGAAAAAAGATCATGACTGATTGCATATCAAAGATTTTGTTTAACAAACTTTCCTTATCCCATTCTGTGAGTCAAGGGTTTTTGATTAAGGGGGAGTCTTGTTCTCCTATAAAAGGTTTTGAAACTGGTTTTTTTATTTAGAGTTTTTGGGTCTAAGCATTGTTCATTTTGGGTGTTGCATAGTCTTCACAAATTGTTATATGCAAAAACTCTCTTTGATTATTATTCACTTTCCTTGCTTACTGTATTCATCTCATACATCAATCTTAAGATTAGTGTGTAGTTGATACAAGGAAAGAAGTGGAAGATCGGTCCATCTAGTTATTGAAACATTTGTGTTAAGAAGAGATATTTCAGTTGTAAAACAAGGTAGATGTGTTGCTAGTGAATGTGATTGTGATAAACATCACTACTTGTATACTGTAACCTTGTTGATTCGTAGTGAATTTGTTTCTCGTGTTGGCTAAGTTAAAAGCCACGCAGTGAAGTTTCCTCAGTGGTGAGGTTTACATTGTGTTAGCATTTGTTGTGTTCTCTTTAAGTGAATTACTTCCTTGCAAAACAGTTTCTGTTGTTTACGTATCAACATAGTGTTCTATCCAATATTTTCAGACCCATAAAATGAGAAATTAGAGAAAATTGAATGTGGAAATTCAATGAATTTAAAAATTAATGTAGAAATTCAATTAATACAATTTGGAAATTATGTGGCATTTGTAATCCATGTTGGAAATGACATGGCTAATGCCATATCATTTGGGATAGAAATTTGGTGTTTCAATCATTTTCCTTTCTTATGCTCATCATCTTAATGTCACATTCTAATTCTAATAGTTGGTAATTGTTATGCACAATTAATAATAACGGGGACCATTCGCTCAAAAACCGTTATCTATTTTGAATGTAATCCAAACGAAATTTTTTGTTAATTGCGATCCAGTATCCATATCAGCTTACTTTCCTATATTAGCATGATCAGTCAACTTCTATTTTTTCACATACCGAATTTACCCAGAACAATATTACTCAAAACAATCAATAATTTATTAGTCAAGTAATTGAGAGTTAATGTTGTTTTTCAATTAATTTGGTATTCATTTTTTTTTGAGTTGAATGAGGTTAAAACTTTATTGGAAATTGAGCACAAACTCAAGGTACATGCTTTTCAGCACCAATTACAGTATGAATAAAAGAAGGAACAGAAAGGAAAAAGAAGTTCTGATCTTGTGCCGAAGCATAGTCTGCCAAAGCATGCGCAGCCTTGTTTGCCTCCCTTCTGACATGAACAATTCTTGAACTGACCATAAGTGATAAATCGTCACCTATATCCTCATAGAGCCTCCCAAGGAATGAGGTATTTGGAGTTCTAGCTTGAGTCAACTGTTGCTGCAAAACTAAGCAATCTGTCTCGAAAATAACAGGCTGTAAAGCTTGTTCCAGAGCAAATGTTACAACTCCCCTACAGGCCAAGATTCGGCATGTTCAGTAGATTGAACATGGTCTATTACCTTCCCAATTGCACTGACAAAATTACCATTGGCATCCCTAACCAGAAATCCAATAGCCGCTCTGCCATTCCCACCATTATATGCACCATCAAAATTCAATTTTACCCAACCTTGAGGAAGTTCTTTCCATTTCAATTGTCTCCTCACATTCTGAACTCGCTGTAACTTTGAGTTATGAAAGATAAATTACTAAGTCTGTTAGAAGACATGAGAGCTATATCACAAGCTGAAGTGATTTTGTTTTCCCACACTCTAACATTCCATTCTTTCCAGATTCCCTAAATCAAAAATAAAAGCTGAGCAAAGGCAGTCTTTGACAATTTCTCAGAGCAAAACGTCAACCAACTCAAGACATCCAAATCATCAGAATCAGTCCCTAGGCAACAACCCTTGATGCTAATATTGGTACTAAATACATCCCTTGTAAAAGCACAATTACGACACATATGAATAACTGTCTCTGTATTAGCATTGCACAGAACGCAAATCTGAGACTCCAACTCCACATGTCTAGAAGCTAATCGGTCCTTAGTACGCAAAATGTTATGAAAAATTTTCCATGTAGTAACCTTAGCAGAACTAGGCATCTTAGCATTCCAAATTTTTTTCCAAACTCACTGATTAGCCATAACAGAAGGAGGAAGAGTAGAAGCATTTTTTGAGAAAGCAAAATGATAAGCTGATTTGACAGTGAACATACCTTTTCTCTCAAAATGCCATGTTAACCTGTCTTCTGGTTGTCTAGAGCTCAAAGGAATAGCAAGTATTGCTTCTACATCCTCAGGAGTAAAAATGGAACGCACCTTGCTCTCATTCCAATTACTTGGAGGAGTAATCAGTTCATCCACCATATTCACATTATGTTGACTCACTAAAGCACCAAGAGGCTTATGAGCAGGTAACTTGGGTATCCAGGCATCGTTCCACACAGAGACATTATGTCCATTACCCACTTGCCAAAAAGCACCAGTCTGGATAAAATCCCTTGTAGCAAAAATACTACTCCAAGAATAAGAAGGTGAAGCATGCGCAGTCGCATTCCAAAAATCACCCTCAGGATAATAACGCGCCTTATATAATTGTGCCACCAAAGACTCCGGATTAGAGACCACCCTCCATGCTAAGCAAGCATAGACATATTAAAATTAGACAAGCTTCTGAACTCCAATCCTCCCACTTCTTTGGCATGACATAAATCATCCCACTTTTTCCAGTGAATTTTAAGCTTATCTGAGGTACTACCCCACCAGAATCTTGCACACATCTGTTCCAAATCCTCACAAAAATTCTTTGTAAGTTGGAAGACACTCATAGCATGGTTAGAGAGAGCCTGAGCCATAACTCGAATTAAGATATCCTTACCAGCCCCACTAAGCAATTTGCCTTGCCAAAGTTTCAACTTCTCACCAAGCATCTCCTTAATATACTCAAATGTAGTAGTCTTCTTGCGTCCCACATAAGTAGGCAAACCAAGATACCTTTCATGTGAATCCACAATCTCCATGCCACCCAACTCTTGTTTCTGTTGTAGAAAGTTTGAGAAACCCTCAGCCCCAAGTAGAAATAAATAAGGGGAGAGGGGATCTCCTTGTCTCAAGCCTCGAGAAGGAATCACATAACCTCGAGGCTTACCACGTACCAGAAAAGAGTATCTCACAGAGGTGACACATTGCATAACAACTTCAATCCAAACCGGAGCAAACCCAAAACGCAACAACAATTTGCGTAAGAAAGTCCATTCCATTCGATCATAAGCCTTGCTGAGATCTAAATTTAGAGCCATATATCCATCCTGACCCTGCCTTTTATTATGAACAAAATGAGCCACTTCATTTGCTACTAAGATATTATCAGTAATTAATCTCCCTGGCACGAAAGCACTTTGGAAAGGAGAAATAAGAGCAGGCAAAAAAACCTTCAATCTGTTGGCAATTACCTTCGAACGTAACTTGTAGATCACGTTGCATAAAGCAATAGGTCTCAAATCCCCCATCGACTCTGGATTTTGCACTTTAGGAATTAAACAGATGTGCGTGAAATTTATTTGTTTCGACAAAGCTCCAGTATGCAAAAAATTTGAAAAGCTGCAGTAACATCTTTACCAATAGCTTCCCAGTAATGTTGAAAAAATAAAGGTGGCATACCGTCTGGCCCTGGGGATTTAGTAGGATACATTTGGAACAACGCATACTGCACTTCTTCCTCTGTATACTGCTCACACAGACTCTGATTCATCTCCTCAGTGACACAGGGCTTGATAGCAGCCAAAGTAAATTCCACTGCCTCACTATCCAGAGAAGAGCCTGTGAACATTTTTGAAAAATAAGAGGTAACTACCCTCTCCATACCCTCATCATCATCCTTCTAATTTCCTTCAGCATCAAACAAACCCAAAAGAGAATTTTTCCTCTTTCTGTTAGTTGCCTTCATGTGAAAGAAACCACTATTTCTGTCTCCTTCCTGTAGCCAAGTAACCTTCGCTCGTTGCTTCCAAAAAGCCTCTTCTTGGGATAATAGATCCTGCAATGAAGCTATTAGATTTTTCTTCTCGTCATGAAGTTCGACAGATAACTGTTGACCCATCAAAAACTCCAATCGGCCCCGTACTTCAAACATTTGCTGCTGCTGAAATCTAAAAGTTTGCTGCTGCCATGTTTCTAGAGCTCGACGTGTACATATGATCTTTCTGGTCAATGCATACATTAGAACCCCTTCAAAATCAGTTTGCCACTTGTCTAGCACCAACGGATCACACTCTTCATGCTGCAACCAAAAAGATTCAAATTTGAATCTATGTCTGCGTGGTCGTTTAGGTAGTGGAACACTGCTAGCCTGAAGTAAGATCAGTGTATGATCTGAGTCACTTGGGGCAAGGATCTGGACCCTAGAATGCCCAAAACCATCGCTCCAACTTGCAGTTGCGACTGCCCTATCAAGTCTGAGTTGAGTCTCAGAATTCCACAAAGTCATTTTTGCCCCCTGGAACCCTAAATCAATCAACTCACTGTACCCCAAAGCTTCCCTAAAACCACGCATCTGTCGTTCAGGACGAATTGGACCACCAGTTTTCTCACCATTGTTCAATATCTCATTCAAATCCCCGATGATGACCCAAGGAAGGGAATCAAGATCACATAAGTCTCTGATTAGTTGCCAAGATAAGTCAAGTTCACTGGTACGAGCATAACCATAAAAACCTGTGAGTCTCCAACGAGGTTCACCAGGGCCACTACTAACTTCCATGTCAATATGATGCGCTGAGAAAGTGCGCACCCACAACACTATATCATCCGTCCAGAACACCCCCAATCCACCGTACTGCCCATCACTAAGAACTTCTTTATAATGCGCAAACCCTAACTCTCGATGAAGATCCTTAAAATTTCCAATCTGGCTGATCTTTGTTTCACATAGAAAAACAATTTGAGGCTGGTTTTGAGCTATCAAATCGTGCAAGGCTATCGTAGTAGTGGAGTTGCAGATGCCCCTGCAGTTCCAACTCAATATATCCATACACAAGGATGGATGAAGGTGCTAATCTCCGGAAAGAAGAATAGGAAACCCTAGGTCGCGGACGCGGCTAGGTCTAATTTTATCAATTAATTTGGTATTCATAAAAACCATACCAATTATAATATGTCATTAGCACAACAAACCCCTTAATTGATGCATCGTCATTAAAAAAGATTATAACTTAAATAAAATGATCATACCTTACCATCATTTTTTTACACCCTATATATGTCTTGTCTCTTTTCTTCTTCTTTATTGATCAATGCATAATTCACATTTTAAGGTTAGAGTAGTTCATAACCTTGTTTTTAATACCAAAGCATCAAAAATATTTTAACTTATAAGAGTCATAACTAGTAGACCTTGTTACCTTATTGACTCCACAAAGTAAATCTAATAATAGTGATTTTGACCTAAACTCAGAGTAGTGGTAATGAAGGTGTTGAATGGCCCAGGGTCAGGAACCTCTATCTCCACACAGGTTCTTAGGAAAATGCGAGTGCAACTGCGGCCAGACATAAATCTTCAACAACTAAAGGCAAGAAGAAAAGAAAGCTGGGAGACACAGCTTCACTTAAAGCCTAGCGGTGGCTAGCTCAGAGAAAAGAAAAAAAAATTCACCATGTTCATGTAAAATTGTTAGACTCGGTTCTTAGACTTCAGATGTAGAACCACGAAACCACATCAAACAGCGGAAGGTTTCTTTCATGTTCTCCCAAGGTTTTTTATTAAAGGACAAAACTTCGTTCAAATATGACTAGCGAAGTGTTAGATGATGAGCAGTTGAGCACGAACAAGATCAAAGTTAAATAATGATACTTTGAACAAAAACATTTATTTCTCATTCTTTCTCAAAGTACAAGTTCATACATTATATCATAAGTAAATCTTGATTACAAAGTAGACAGTGGCATACAAAGTGTTTTTTTTTTTTTTTCCAGCTCTGTCTTTAATCTGTCACCAAAATCCTACTGCATTTTAATTTCTGTAGAACACAAAGAATTCCTTTATGTTCGAATCGTGTTGCAATGAGTTTCTATTTGTCTAATTAGTTAATTGATTAATTTGTATTTTGTGCTTTTCACACACCGATCAAAGTGAGCTTTGTGTTGTGAAACTTATAACCCTAAATCGGCATGATCACAACTACCTATTCCTCTTTGAGACCTAATTTGACGGCGGCTGCGTCAATAGTCGAACCACTCCCTGGGTGAAGGTCGTACGAGGGCATTTGGAGTATATCACCCATTCATCAGTGTCGGCCACGGCACTTGGTGGTGCATCTTCATAACTCATTGGGGTGCACGGTGGGAGATGATCCTCTACCATGTCTGCTTACATAAACTTTGGCAGGGCATTGGCAAACTCCTCCAATAGTGCACTATTAGTTTTCTCAAATGTCTCACTTAAATTTCTGAAATAATTTACTTAGCGAACCGTTCACAGTTAACACAATATACTAACATCATTGATGCCAGAATTAAAGCTTTTGGTTTTTACAGTAAGAATCATCATCTTTTATGTGATACCATGAACATAAAAAGCTTACTCAAAATGGATTTGTGTGCAGGAACAAAATGGCGTGAACCCTTCATACGATGTGTTCAAATTTTTTTCACACGGGTAGGAATTGGATTGGGCAGGTACCTGTGAACTGTGTGAAGAAATGTAGCTTGCAGTAGACTGGGCCCAAGTGCAGTAATACTGTGTGGTTTGGAAATGAATAAGGCTTTTAATAAGGCAATATGGAGCCAATCCGCAGATTCCGACCATTTTTCCTAGCATCTGCAGATGCAAGAATATACATGTAAATGTAAAGCAACCAACCAAAAATTTTATTAGAATATCAAATCACTATAAGGCCCTTTGGGGATCAAGCAACTATGAACCTGTTCTTAACTTCTCATGATCCTAGTTCTGAGCAATGTTAATCACCTATGATCTGGATTTGGATTTTTTTTTTTTTTGGCAACGCTCGACAGAATGAGGATAATTTATTGAATGAAAAAACAAAAATAGTACATCAAAACAAGATTTTCATATGAATATACTGAATTCACGGTGTCTAAGATCAAAGGCTTGAGTAATGTGGATCTGGATTTAGCCCCAAGAGCAACCAAGTCTTTCAGGAGTGGAAGTTTTAGCAAAGTGGTTCAGGACATTACTGGGTTTTATGTCATTTAGAGGGTTTCTTTATGGTTGAGAATGTGAGGAAGGTGATAAGGATTAATGAGCATGTGCCTGGCAGTCTTACGATTTCTATTGTGGATGATGTTTTCTATGTGAAAATACTAGGATGGATAACGTTTAAGCCTAGAGGAGGGTGAATAGGCTTTGATGAAAATTATGCTCAATTTTAACTTGAATAAAATTACCAAACTGCAGTAAGGGATTGTAGATGCCTATCAATCCTTGCGACCCAGATTTTGTGTTTTCAAAAATAATCGTAAAGAGAGCAACACACAATCAAAAGGCACAACGGAAATAAATAACTCAAACACAAGAGATTTGCTGACGCAGTAAAACCCTCAAATCGATGTAAACAACTGCTGGCCTTAACTCTTGAAGGCCAAGTGTAAAGCCACTCACTAGATGAATATGAACAAACAATTATGAACTTACAACCAACGCGAATAGCTCTGAACTCGGCTATTTCTGACTAGACTCCTCTAGACGGCTGGACGAACACCACATTGTTTTTCTCCGCCTTCAGAACTGCTTCCACTCATCTCTCTAACTTTGACACATGAACTATGCACGACACTTCCTCCCAACTGATCTCGTGGGGTTCTCGGACGTGCAGATGATATGAATGATATGAGAGTGTTTGATTGACTTATCAATTCACTTCAATATGAAACAAGTGAATTAATAGTTCTCAATGAAGCTCATGAGTTTTTCTATGAATAAAAAAAAAAACTCTCTCAACTAACAATGGATGCACAATATAATCTTCAGAAGCGTCAAATAAGATGCTATGCATAACTAACCAAATCAATCAAATAAAATGCAATCCTATAAATTAGACATATGATTGATTTCAATTGAAACTCGTCCATAATGGTAAACTAACATTAATCACGCACAACTACCTTTCAGACTACTTCGAGATTGAAACACAGTCTTCAATCCCTTCATGTAATCACACAAGAAACAACCATGCTATATGAGATGCAATGAATGAATTACCTTTTCAGAGAATCATCTAGGATCAGCTAGGGTCTTGATCTTCATCTTGTGATTAAATCGCTTTAGTCTTTACTTCAAATACTCACACAGTTCTAACCTAGGCCTAAGAGTCTAAGACTCATTGTTTTGTATAGGGAATGCCAATACCCAAAATTCTTATACTAACACTATGTTCTGCAGAGTTGCTTGCAAAGAGCGATATCCACTTTGAATATCAGCTCAGTTATTGCTGTGTTGAGTGGTGCCAGTAGTTTGTTAAGTAATGAGTACCATGAGGCTTTGCAACAGAAGATGAGAGAGCCCAATCTTTGGGCGAAGCTGTTCTTGGGTGGTGTTGGTGTTCAAAAGACTGGTACAAAGATTGCCACGTACAGTACGTGTTGAATAATATGGATGTGAGTAGCGAGTATGTGCTCAAACTGAAACACGAGATTGAGGAGCAATGTTTGGAGGTAATTGAAATGCTTCCATTTTGCAGTTCTCTGCGCTTAGTTTTGAAATATTTGCTACATGATATTTTGAATTGACTACTACAAGCAAGACTTTGGCTCACATTTTAACTTGCTTTGGATTAGGTTCAAAGCCCCAAATGCATATTTAGATTCATATAATCCTTCCATTACTGTATCATTGTAATGTAGTATAGGAAGATGTGTGCTTGATAATGCCACGTAGTTCCCTTCTGCTGTTTACTTGCCAGTCTTGCCTTGTAAAAATTTCTGCTGCAGTTTTAGGCTTTTTATATGATCAAGCTTTATACTTGAGGCTTTTATCTTAATAAACCAGGAGAAGGTTATCTAAAGTTGATTAGTGTTGTTAAATGTGAGTTTACATTTTGTATGTGAAATATATGTATCCTTGTTTATGTTGTTGTTCAGTTCATCAGTGAATGAAGTTCTTCATCCAAATTGATGGGTTTTGTATTCAAAATGGTTTTTAAATCAATCAAACAAACCACAGTTGTATAATCTTCCCAGTGTTTGCATTAAGAATCTGAATTGATTGAAGTCTCTGGGTTCTGAACATGGAACTTATACTGGAGCATATAAAAAAACTTTATTACTTTATATATTCACTGAGTCTTTATGAGTTTATAAGTTCAGGTCCATTGATGAACAAACTGGGTTTAGCCCCAGAAGCTGTGGCCGAGTCCATTGACAAGTGGTTGGCATATGGTTTACACCTGTGTCCGCTATTTCATCAATTATATACTATTTACGTTATATATACTGTTACTCATTCTAATTCTTTGCTGAAAGCATATGATTTTGTTGCAGAGTTTGCTCAGGCTAAAAGAGCCTGCTGCTTTGTTGTGTTGTCGCAAAGATGAACCGCATCTGGTGGAGTCTGTTCTGGAAGCAACAGCACAGAAATATGCGGAGAACAGAGATGTTCATGCACCAGGTGACCATACTGTCTGTCTTCCACTTGATCCCACCCATCATAATCTCCATGTTAATTCCGGGTTTGTTTCTTGGTCTGCCTTAATTTTGTACCAAGTATTGGCCGTCTTTAGTATTGGACCTCTTTTTTTTTTTCTTGGTTATGTGCCTATACTGCTGCTTCTTTCCAATCTAGGATAGTACAAGAGAAGCTAGTCTTTAAATCCCCTGAACCGGAAGTACATAAATAGGCTTCAAAGATGTATCTATTTCTTTGCATCCAGAGCACTAAAATTACAGCCAACCACACTGCAACTGCGAAGCACTTTGGCCTTCATCCTTTGCCGAAACCAAAGAGGTTTGTCAAAAGGATTCCCTTGTTGCCCCAGCCATTTCTATACGACACCCATTTCTGATGCTTTCATCGTTAAAACTGAGACCATAGTTCCACAACTCACGTAAAAAGAAAGTGTGTACGATTATGGAGTCTTATTAATCTGATTATTCTCGGAAAGGCTTGATCCAAAGCCTGGTTCCCAACCCAGGAGTCTCCCTAAAATGGTATGCGGACTGCATTCGTGATATTCCATCTTTTTGAAATTATGAGTATGAGTGAGTATTGTTTGATTGTCAGTGTGACGGTCAAAAGATCGACTTTGATTGGACATTCGTTGACGCATTGAACTTATTTTGTTTCTTAAATGTTATTCTTTTCTTTGTAGTGAATAATTGTTACTAACCAGCATTTTATCTATTCCATTTTTCAAATGTTAAATGGATTTGTTGTTTATTAATGACTGTAAGTTCTTCATCCAAATTGATATGTTCTGTATTCGAAATGATTTTGAAATCAATCAAACAAACCAGTTATATAATCTTCCCATTGTTTGGCATTAGGAATCTGAAATTCTGAATAATGGTTTGGCATTAGTAGTGGGGCTTTGTCCACAGGTAGGTCTTCTTTACCCTGTATCTTTGTGTGTGGATATATTCATGAGCTACCATCCTCATGGTGAAATAGAAAGAAAGGGAGAGAGGAAGTAAGCAGAAATGATGTTTGAATTTTTTTGATTGATCACACAAAAGAAGCAAGATAATAGATGATGGAGCTTGTTTATTTCCTTTTTTTTTTTTTTTCCTGATTGTGATTTATCACACGAAAGTAACATAGTTGTGCATTGTGATTCTGGACTCCAGCTCTATGTAACAAACAGAATATCCATTTCTATTCAACTCTTTTTTAAAAATTTTTGATTACAACTTTGTTCATCACATGAACCTTGATCAGTTTACAAAGATTTTACCAGCTAGATCGATTCATATATCTACAAGATCTAGTGACCGGCTGAAAAAAGAAATGAATCCAAAGTCGAGAGACGACCTCGTTTTGGCGAATCCGTTCGGAGCAGAGGTCGCAGAGGTTCAGCTGCGCCAGCACCACTGTCCGCACCTTGGGCCGTCTTGAATCCAACGGGAGGTAGTATATCACCCATGTCTGCTTACGTAAACTTTGGCAGGGCATTGGCAAACTCCTCCAATAGTGCACTATTAGTTTTCTCAAATGTCTCACTTAAATTTCTGAAATAATTTACTTAGCAAACCGTTCACAGTTAACACAATATACTAACATCATTGATGCCAGAATTAAAGCTTTTGGTTTTTACAGTAAGAACCATCATCTTTTATGTAATAACATGAACATAAAAAGCTTACTCAAAATGGATTTGTGTGCAGGAACAAAATGGATTTGTGTGCAGGAACAAAATGGCGTGAACCCTTCATACGATGTGTTCAAATTTTTTTCATACGGGTAGGAATTGGATTGGGCAGGTACCTGTGAACTGTTTGAAGAAATGTAGCTTGCAGTAGACTGGGCCCAAGTGCAGTAATACTGTGTGGTTTGGAAATGAATAAGGCCTTTAATAAGGCAATATGGAGCCAATCCGCAGATTCCGACCATTTTTCCAAGCATCTGCAGATGCAAGAATATACATGTAAATGTAAAGCAACCAACCAAAAATTTTATTAGAACATCAAATCACTATAGGCCCTTTGGGGATCAAGCAACTATGAACCTGTTCTTAACTTCTCATGATCCTAGTTCTGAGCAATGTTAATCACCTATGATCTGGATTTGCATTTTTTTTTTTGGCAACGCTCGACAGAATGAGGATAATTTATTTAATGAAAAAACAAAAATAGTACATCAAAAAAAGATTTTCATATGAATAGAGTAATTCAATACACATATATCTAGCTAGATTATGGTAACAAGCTGAGGAGGCAAACTATCCACATACTTGGTATTGGGGGAGTTTTTTGCAATTGTAGGGGTGAGTTTATTGGTGCATTTGCGTGTAATCTTGACATCCCTTGTTTAGTAGACGCAGAGGTGATGACTGTTATTAAGGCAATTGAACTGGTTTGGGTGCGGGAGTGGAAGCATATTTGGCTAGAAGTTGACTTACCCTTGTTCTTAACTTCATCCATTCCCCTCAGCTTGTTCCATGGAGACTTTGTGTGGCTTGGGATAATTGTATATGTCTCTCAAACGCAATTTCATTGTTCTCATATATTTCGTGAAGAAAATCAAGTTGCAAATGCTCTAGCAAATGTCGGTTTAACTTCTTCAGGTTTGGTTTTTTGGGACTTATCCCCCAATTCCTTATGGACCTTTATCGGGATAAACTTGGCTTACCTCATTTTTGTTTTATTCACTGAATTTCTTTCAGTGTTGCTGAGTTTTATTTGTTGGTTGCTTTGCTTTTTTTTTTTTTTTTTTTCGGCCCCTGTCCCTATTGTATTGACATTCTCTCTTTCTCATAAATGGAGTTCTGCTCCTTTTAATAATAATAAAAAAAAAACTATCCACATACTTGACATAATATAAAAGAGTGAGCTTAATTTGTTTACAAAATTTGTTTCTTTAACAGGAAATAGATCTCGGAGTCTCTAAAATAGCTATGTAATTCTACTCATTTGGACATTCTATATATACTAAAACAGAGTAGGAGTTACTGTAGCTTATGAACAGATACAGAAATATTAAAGAAACAAAATGGAAAAGTACCTCTCACCCTACTTGGAGCACTGGTGCAGTTTGCATTTAAGACACCCGAATCGTGTACAGATACGAAGATAGACCCAAGTTGATTTGATAACAATATGTACAAATGCTTCAGGTATCAATATTCATATGATAAATTTCTGCAAGGTAAACGTGTTTAAATAAAAGGACGCAAGCTTTTTCAGGTCATACGATCGGTAACGATCCAATCAATCAGGATGTACTGCTCTTTATAGAACAACGCGTGTAATATCAATTTTGCTTCCAAGCACAATATTAATGAACAGCAGATAAGAATGAGAGCATGACATCAACTGAAGACCAAGGCAACTATGAATTCAATGCATGCATTATAGGAACAAACCCAAGGCTCTCTCACCGTGATAAAGCGAAATCCATCGCCGGCCGTCCTCCATCACAGATTCCGATGGACCAATGGACCCTTTTCTAGGTATCATGATCAAATCGGTGAACAAATAGGCCTGAGACTTGGGCCCTCGTCGTTTGGTAAAAGTAATGGGCTCTGTTGGGTTTTCTTTGAATAAAAATGAAGAAAAGTTTGTATCTTTCACTGTCACAAGAACAAAAGGTCAGCATCTCTGAATGTTTCCAGTTTGATCTGAAGGAGCCATGTAGAGACTAGAGAGAAAAAGATGCGGCATCTCCTCTCTCTACGCTCACCCAAAACCGTTCTAACCCTCCCTTCAAAAACCCCACCACTCATCATCTCCTTCTTCTTCCACACCTCCCAACCCCAACCCCAACCCCAACTCGACCATGAAATCATTGGGTCTCCCTCCAGAGTCCAAAAGCTCATCGCTTCCCAATCCGACCCTCTCCTCGCCAAAGAGATCTTCGACTTGGCCGCCCGCCACCCCCATTTCCGTCACTCCTACTCCTCCTACTTCACCCTCATCCTCAAGCTCGCCCGCTCCCACTACTTCTCTCTCGTCGACCACCTCCTCCTCCGCCTCAAGTCCCATACCTACTCCCCCTCCCCGGCTCTCTTCACCCACCTCATCAAAATCTACGGCGAGGCCCATTTGCCCCAGAAGGCCCTCAAAACCTTCTACACAATGTTCCAATTCGACTGCAAACCCTCTGTCAAGCACCTCAACCGGATTCTCGACATTCTGGTCTCTCACCGGAACTTCCTCCGGCCTGCTTTCGACGTTTTCAAGGACGCCCACCGCCACGGGGTGGCGCCGGATACTAAATCCTACAACATTCTGATGAGGGCCTTCTGTTTGAATGGGGACCTCAGTGTTGCGTACCACCTGTTCAACAAAATGTTTGAGAGAGAGGTTGTGCCGGATGTGGAGTCGTATCGGATTTTGATGCAGGGGCTGTGCAGGAAGGGGCAGGTGAACACTGCTGTGGATTTTCTGGAGGATATGATCAACAAAGGGTTCGTTCCGGATTCGTTGAGTTATACTAGCTTGTTGAATAGCTTGTGTAGGAAGAAACAGCTGCGTGAGGCGTATAAGCTTCTTTGTAGGATGAGGGTGAAGGGGTGTAACCCTGACATTGTGCATTACAATACTGTGATATTGGGGTTTTGTAGAGAAGGGAGGGCAGTGGATGCTTGTAAGGTTCTTGAGGATATGGCATCCAATGGGTGCTTGCCGAATTTGGTGTCGTATAGGACTTTGGTTAGTGGGTTGTCTGATCAGGGGATGCTTGATGAGGCGAAGAACTATATGGAGATGATGATATCAAAGGGGTTTTCTCCACATTTTTCAGTTATTCATGCTTTGGTTAAGGGGTTCTGCAATGTGGGTAGGGTCGAGGAAGCTTGTGGAGTTATGGAGGAGATACTAAGGCATGGGGAGGTTCCACATAGGGAGACTTGGTTGACAATAGTTCCGGGGATATGTGAAGAGATTGAGCTGGTGAGAATGGAAGAAGTTCTGAAAGAGATAATGAAGGTAGAGATCAAGCCTAGCACCAGAATAGTGGAGGCAGCTTTTGGATTGGAGAACTACTTGATCAAAAAAATTCATGCTAGTAAATCAAGGAGAGGTTGAATGTTCCTTGGTATGTGGTTCACTGGATAATTTCTTTGAAGTTCCTCTAGGCTCTAGCATGAGGGTTCAAGTTACTAGCTTTACTTTGTTGTTTTTTCACTAGATGCAGTGGTCCTCCTAAATGTGACTAGTACTCTTGCACAGTCCTTCTTTAAATTGCTCATAACATGTTTATCACAGTCTGCAACATATAAAATCATTTCCCACCATTCATTTGCTCACTTCTGCATTTAGCTGTCTGGGTTTTTTTTGTTAATTATAGTCATTCCAACAGTAATCTGGTTCTTTATAAATTGATGTTCTCTGTATGCAACTTATGGATCGTATAGTTATTGTCTAAAAGCAATTAAAATTTGTCTCCAATGCTCTTTACTGCTTGCTTCAGTTTAAAAGGTCATTTATGTTTTATTGGGGATTGCAGGGATGTTGGAGAGTTGATTTTGCTTATCACTTACTGATAGTACAACTGTGATTCTACTGGAGCAAATCTTTTTCTGGAATCACGGATTCTGTGTTCTTGCCGTGTTTGTATGTGGATAACAATCAGCCTGAACAGATAAACCATGGTGAGCAGTGGCGGACCCAATTTTGCTCAAGGAAGGAAGGGGTTAATGCTTATGTGAATCAAGAGGCAGATTTTGGAGACGAAAAACATGAGTATACTTGTACTAAGATATTATACACCCACGTTCCACCAAGGCTTTCAGGAGTTGAAGTCTTAACAAATTGATTTCAGGATACAAATGTTTTTTTGTTGCGAGAAATATTACTGGGTTTTATGTCATATTGTCATATTAAAGGGCTTGTTTATGGTAGAGAATATAAGGAAGGCTATAAAGAGTGATGAGCA
The DNA here is from genome assembly GCF_002994745.2 of Rosa chinensis. NCBI lineage: Eukaryota > Viridiplantae > Streptophyta > Magnoliopsida > Rosales > Rosaceae > Rosa > Rosa chinensis. The sequence continues at coordinate 53,121,914 of NC_037088.1, read as the reverse complement.
TATGCGTGACAGTCTTACAACGTCTATGCTGGATGATGGTTTCTACGTTCTGCATATTTTGCTAAGGGTGGTAACCACTATTATCAGCTCAGTGATTGCTGTCCTGAGTGGCGCCAGAATTCTCATCAGTATTGAGTACCATGAGGCTTTGCAATTGAAGATGAGAAAGCCAAATCTTCACGCTAAGTGTTGAATAATAATGATCATGTGCTCAAACTGAATCACAAGATTGAGGACCAATGTCTAGAGGTAATTGAAGTGCTTTTTTTATGTTGCTTTACTTGGAAAATCTCAGATATGTAATTATGAATGACTGCTATCAGGTTTGAGAATCCTCATAATCTCAGCCAAAAGAACATATATAGATAAAGATCCCCATAACAATGTAGTTGGATTCATTCAAACTTTCAGTTATTAAATCATTTTAATGTAGTGTAAGATGTTTGTATTTGAATTTGCATTAAAGACTACTTGATAGTGCCGAATAGAGCTCCATTGTTATGTTCTTGCTTGCAAAATTTCATTTTATTATGGTGCAGTTGTAAGCAATTTTATGATCAAAGTAGTTTTTATTTCTTCTATCTCAAAAAAAAAAAAAAAAAAGGTCTGGTATAACAAGGTGCTATCAGTCTACTAAGCTGAGTAGTGTGTTGGGATAATGCATTTATGTCATCGATTTCTATTCACGGATTGTATGATATGTTTATATAGCTGTTTCGTATACCTTAAGCCTTTGAAAAACTCGGTCTATTTTTACTGAAACTCATACGCCTACTGCCGACAGATGGTCAAGAGGGTTGTCTTGTGGATGTTTATACTTCCATAAAATGGCCTTGATAACGTGTAGAGTTTCTTTGAAATAGTTATCAGGCTTGTCACTTTCTTGGCTGGACTGGAACTTCTTAGGTATTTTACTATTGTACATCAATATAGCAAACTTTAGATCACACTTCTTCCTCTCGTAAGTTCTATATCAGAAATGATGTGATTAAAGTTAATTCCATTATCTGGCACAGAAAATGATTGCCGATTACTCAATCCTATAACTGATGCATCCCCTTTTGTTTGAATGGGGATCCAGCATTTCCTATCGCATGTTAAATAAAATGTTTCAGAGGGACTATCTGGATCACTCTAATGGTGGGTTATCGCTGAAACTATGTTGCACGAGAGTCCTTGTTGAAGTGTCATTGCATTTAAGTTCTTGATCATTTTCCCGCCATTCATTTGCTCATTTTTGCATTTTATATGTACGGGTGCTTGTGTTCATGAATTGATGTTTTCACATGCAACTTATAAATTGTATGGTTAACGTCTAAAAGCAATTGAAATTAGTCTCCAATAATCTCTGCACTTGCTTCAGTTCTTTAAAGTTAATACCTCTGGAGAATGGAAGCTTTTTAGTATCCAATAAAAGCAATTGGGTGATTTTAGGGATCATCGAGAATCAATTTTGCTTATCATTCGCTGCTGGTGCAACTGTGTTGCTATTAGAACAACCGTCTTTCTGAGTTTCTGAAATAGCAGAACTGTAGGCTTACCACTGTGTTTCTTTGCGGACAAAGATGAAACTAAACTCATAAACGAGGAAAACATATGCACATCGGAGCAAATTACTGTTTAGTTAACGTTGTGCCGTCAACATTTGGTGTTTTTTACCTTGAAGTAACAGTCTTTATACAAGAAGCTTTCTTTGATTTTGATTCTTAGCCAGTATCCATATATGGAAGTCACACAACATTTAAGAACTGTAGAGTAGTAATTGTGTAAATTACTCTATTTTTTTTTTTATAATATTAATTATCTTCTTTCGCTTTGTCTCTTCAATTTTTTTTGTTTTTTGGTGTGTTTGTGTGTTAATATTGGTGTCGGTGTTTAATGACATGTATAAGATATTCAGTGTCTCGTACTTGTGTGACAAGTATTTGGTTAAGAAAGAGAAAATTAAGTAAAAATGTCCGATTAATGGTATTGTATAGGCTATGGATGCCGATAGTTTAAACTTTTAAAGGTAACATATTTTCAGATTTTAGTAAAACTTTATTAACCTAATTGAAGTGGTTCATCTTGTTGATTCTGAAGTGGTGGTCTAGCCTGGACGATAGGTGGTGCTTGATCACAATTATAATGGTGGATCACCTCTGCTGATGTGGTCACTCAATCCTATCCGATGAGGGGGTGGGTCAATTTGACAGAACGAAGTCATGACTTTTGCGGACATGTATACCATTGAAAGACAAAAAATCAACAGTTTCTTTTGCAGTGAAGCACTACCGCTATATAAACAATGGTCTTACCACCATCGGTCCACAACTCTACCGGCAATCAACATCTAACATTATAATTGCAACAATCATTTTATACATCGAGTTTCCGTAGAAAAATATATAATTAATTTCTTCCAAAACCTCACATAAGTTTATGCACTAATTACTTTTGTGAACTATTCATAATTAACAGCTTATATTCCTACCTTGGATGCCCGAATTATAACTTCTATGGATTTTATAGCTAGCAAGAACAATCATATTCATGTGATAAGATAATACATGACAAACTTACTCAACATGGATTAGTGTGCAGGAGAACAAATGGTGTGAATCCCTTTTGCAAATCGCAAATGCATGACAGGCTGACAGCGGCGCTCATTGGATCCTAATGTATCCCAAAGTAATAACATTTTTCCAAGAAATACGAACATTTGCAAATTAACGTATCAGTTGGTAATTGTTGTTATCTAATGCAGTTGTAATGATCAATTACAATGGAAGACCGGCGAAATCGCATAAGGTAGATGATGATTTATTTTTTCGTTGTACTTCGACAGTGGGATGACGTTGAATAGACACATACTGAGACCTTGGAATCAAATCATAGTAAATATATGCAAAAAAGTTTTGGCCGGGAGACAAGATTTGATCTCTGGTTCACATTATTGCAGTTCTTAGGCCATGTTTGGTTCATGGATTTGAGGCATCAGGAAAGGAAAGTCTTTCCTTTCCTTTGTTTGGTAACTACAAAATCTGGAAGCACTTTCCTGACAGAGGGGAAAATTGGGAGGAATGTCATTCCACTTAAAACTCATGGGATTGATTTTCCCCTCTTCTTTCCCAGCATTTATGACTGCAATTTTGGACAATAATAACCTTGCTCAAATATGCAATTGCCAAATTTACCCATTGAATCTCCTCGCAATCTATGCCTATTTCATCAGTTCCAAAGTCATCCCTGTTTCGCGCCTTTTTCATCACTTACAAAGTCACACTGACACATTCCAAAAGCTCTATATCAAGGGAGACGAATTGGATCATCTTCACTCACAAAGAATTCATATGTTCTCATTCGTCTCACACAACAGCTTTCATTAATTCAGGTATGTATGATATATAAATTCATTACTATGTCTTTTTCTGATTGGTATATGATTTGTTACTTCTTCTTCTTCTTCAGCTTTCATTCGATTCACTCTTCTTCCGCGATCAGCCTTATCTCTCCCAAGTGATCAAAGGTCAGGCCTCAGCTCTCTAATCTTGTTCATAATATAATTGGACTCTCTTAATTTGGTGTGTTTCTATCTGTGTGTGAATTGAGAATTGATTGGAATTCATGTGGGTATGTTTGAAATTGAGTGAAATTTAGCTTCTTGCATTTGGGCTGTGCCGTAATTGTCAATGATGTTGTTCTATTGAAAGTTTGGAATTAATTGAAAGGAAAAAGTTTGGGGTTTTTTGATCTCTCTAGTTCTGTACAACTTGTGGCTGGGTTTTACTTTGTGAAGCATGCATGGGCCTCAATATAAATTCCAGAAACTTATCAGTTGATGAGGACCCCAAACTATTGTTTAAGTATGAACCATCACGAAGCCAATAATCAATCTTCAACCACCTCCAGTCCTCTCAACTCGATCTCATTCACAAAGCCAATAATGTTTGGGGAAACAAGTAAAATTTCATGACCTAGAACTCCATAGGATTGAGCCGGATTGATTTTACAAATTAGTTGCACACATAAACTAACAGCAAATATATGTTCATTCGATCATAAGAATTTAATTGAAGTGAAAATGTCTGATTACAACTTTCTTTTCACCAATTGTCTTATAATCATAGCAGCAAAAATGATTCATCAATTTGGAGCTAATCATACATATATAAAATGAAATGTTATGAGACAAAAATGAAATGTATTTAATTCGTCTATATGTTTGGAGCAAATCAATTATATAAATATGAATGTTTCAGATGAGTATGTATAACAAGTCTAATTTTGTACTTGTTCTTTGCTAATTTCAAGCAGTTTTCTTTTGCTGGAACTTAGTTAGTTACAGGCTATGTTATGACTTTTTCTTTAATTCTTGATTTAGTGTGTGACTATGATGTTATAAAGAACTCTTGGAAGCAATTACTAGGTAGAAACAAGAAGAGTGCCTTTTGATTTTTGGATTTATTTTGTATTTAGGATAGGACCAAATTACTGATTGTTTTTAACAACCTGCAATGTATTTGGTTAATCATAATCTGTGAGATACTTGGAAACTCTGATAAGGCATGTGGAGTAGATAATATCTTAAGTACAGGGACATGGGACATTTTATAAATCTCCAAGTCAATTCTGACCTATTTGCTTGTAAAATATCATTTGCACTTCGTATCTAGTGAAAAGTATGATGCTCAAATTTACAGTTTACCAGTTAATTGATGTTTATTAGAATCATAGGAGCTGGTAATTGACGATATGCTCATATTGGTGACGTTATTTATTTATTATGTATAATAAGCATGTCATTTTATAAATCAGTATGCTCTTTGCATTTGAAGCTGTTGGAAAACATATTGCATCATATCTTTCTACAACAAATTTCAGAAAGGTTTCTGAAAATATGAACATTAGCCCCTTCAGCTTGCATCTTTGTTCGATGAATACCCCCCTTTTTCTTTCAACTTGTTAAGTTTGTCCCCATCTGTCCAGTACTCTGTTCTATGTGTGCCTTATTTATGGAATTTGAATTGATGTGAGAATACAATGTATGAACAGAATATATCATCTCAGTAAGTTGGCAACTTATGAATCTTTTGTGACAAATTTTCTGCAGATGATGCAAGGCAATATATGGATGTCCATGAACCCAATCAATCTTGCAGAAAGCATGACACTTGTTCCCAGGTTTCAAATTCTTCATTCTTTAGGGAAAGCTATGTATGTCGCTGGAAGTCTATTGGAGTAACCAGATTCCAACTCAGAGTTCAGAGGACTCCGGGTTGTAGTAGCAGATGATGATAATGTAAACAGGACTACGACCACTAAACTGCTCCAAAAACTTGGCTGTTAAGTCAGTACTGTTTCTCTGAGGTTTGATTGCTTGAGTACCCTTGGCAGTTCTGAAAATCTATTCCAGATTGTTGTTTGGATCTTCACATGGCAGTAAATTCCCTCTCTTGTTGAAAAATTGGTGTACTTTTGAATTTTTATGATGTTGTTTTTATTTTAAAATACAAGGGTATTATTGAAACATAGCTATACTTTTACTTTCCTTTCCTTCACCAACCAAACACTGGAAGGGAAATCAAATGGTCTTTCCTGGATGCTTTCCCTACTTTACCAAACACAGGAAAGGAAACCTGACAAGAACTTTAGTTTCCCTTCCCCGCTGGAAAGACAAGGGAATTGATTTCCCTTCCGTGAACCAAACGAGGCCTTAAGGAATGCATTATATATCTATTTGTTTTTGATAGATTACCAAATGACTTGTTAGATTCCCAGTGTTTATTTGCTGGCAGAATCAGTATGGTGCTGCAGAGAATTGTAGAGGGTCAAATTCAGCTAGATTGATTCACTGCCAGCAGTCTTTCAGTGTATGAAAATAGTTCTGAATAAATGGGGCTGAGGAATTGGAGTTAAAAGTTGTACAAGTAACAAATAATCAAAAGAATAGACAGTATATCATTGATATATCATGTATGTATAATGTATTGATAATTTCAGGCATGGTTATATTACCTTGTATCATAAATTTCATATTTCAATTATCGATCATGGTGGATTACTGGGTTACTGAGTTTCTTTGGTGTATCTTAAGAATTGTGTCTACAAAAAATTAACCACTCCATAATTATTTGGTTATTTAAATTTGTGAAAACAAATGTAGTCCGTTAGATAAAATATAAACGAACATTGTGCTAATCAAATGGTTAAACGTTTTTCAATTTGACTAATTTTTTGTAGGATTCATATGTGTGTTGGTAACTAGAGAATGACTGATTTAAATTATTAATATACATGCTAAAAATAAAAACATCCTCTTTTTAAAGTTTAAGGATGCCTTCACTTACAACAAATTCTGTTTCCGTAAAAAAGCAAATTCATTGCCAGCTGAGCATCACAGATTCCGATGGCCCAATCGACCCTTTTCTAGGTACCATGATCCAATTGGTGCACAAATTAGGCTAAAATTTGGGCCTCGTTGGTTGGTAAAAGTAATAGGCTTTATTGGGTATCTTTGAATAAAATTGAAGTAAAGTTTGTATCTTTTTTTTTTTTTTTAATGGTTGAAAAACAAACAAGAACTAAAAAACAAAACCTCGATCCACATCCACTCTCAGCTGATCCAAGTGGAACGCTGAGAACACAAAAAAAGGCAAACAAAAAAACTAGGTAGAAGGATTATGAGAAGTTTGCTCTGCCGAAGCTAAATGGTCCGCAACAATATTTGCCTCGCGATAGACATGTCTGGAGATGACTGATTGAAACTATAGAGTAAGAGCCCGAATGTCCTGTAATAATGTTTTAACGCGCCAAGAAGTGTGACAGCAGCCTTGAACACAGGCCATTAATAACTTGGAGGCCCTTCCACAATAATATGAGTATGATGTTGAAGCAGGGTGGTATGGCTTCCGCAACAAGCACTGACGCAACAGGCAGGACGTATCTTTTTGGTTGTTGGTTTTTAAAGTTTTGTATCTTTCACTCTCACAAGAACAAAAAGTTTGTATATTTGAATGTTTCAGACTTCCCAGTTTGATCTGAAGAACCTATGTAGAGAGAAAAGATGCAGCATTTCCTCTCTCTCCGTTCACCCAAAACCGTACGAACCCTCCCTTCAAAAACCCCACCACTCATCATCTCCTTCTTCTTCCACACCTCCCAACCCCAACCCCACCACCCACTACGAAATCATTGGGTCTCCCTCCAAAGTCCAAAAGCTCATCGCTTCCCAATCTGACCCTCTCCTCGCCAAAGAGAGCTTCGACTTCGCCGCCCGCCACCACCATTTCCGTCATTCCTACTCCTCCTAATTCTTTACTTGGTTCATTTGTAGTCTGCTTCGGGCAGAACCACAAAACCTCACTTGGTTTATAAATAAATTCGTATGTTAAGATCGGAAATCTAAATTATGCAATTTGATGCACATTATTTCCTAAACTACTCAGCATACCATTCTTCAAGAATGGTGTTTGATTCTTCATTAGCAAAATCCTCAGGAAGTATGTTGAAAAGAACAATAATATGACATTGAAAATCCTCTTTACAATTGAGGAATTAATTAGGTTCCACACACCCTAACTGAGACATCACATTGGTTCCAATCACATCGCTTTACTGATACTAGTGGACAAAACAAACCAACAAGCCACTGAGTTAAAAAAAACTACGTTCAAGTACTTGGCTTCTGAAACCAGGCAGCCAATAAGTATGTAGGAAGAGTCTCATCCTAAATGCTGATTTGCACAATAAAGTGGGTGGTACTTTAATCCCTATGATGGCAAATTAGTACTTCAACACATTTCCCCTCTCCCCAGATTCCAAGATAATTGTGCTGAGAGGAAAATATTCAGTCCCAGCATTAAGTTATTCATCCCAACCCTTCCTAGTTATTAACATGTTGAGATTGCGACAGAAAAGAGAAGTGGCCTAACCTCATACATGGCATCCATTAATATAGTTTCTAAAATTGTTTGTAATCCACGAGCCCGGTGTTCTTTGATATTGCTTTCGTAGCAATTAGCCTCAAGGCACTTTCCGTGAAATGCAGTTGGACCTGAGAGAAGTAAACCATAGATATAGGTACAAAAGAAGCATGCTTGCAGAGGAAGTGAGGAAACAAGGATTACATTCAACATGCACACAATCAACATGTTAAAGTTGGCAATTCTTCACCAAAATAGCAGCCAAACAAGAATTGCTTACATCATTCATCCGGAACATCTTCTTGTATTGCTTCCCTAACGCATTTTTGGATTGAGTCTCTTATTCAGATTGTGAATGCTGGGTGTAGTCGACTGGCATCAGTGTTCATAGAGAAAATGTTGAGTATCCAAAAGGGAAAAAAAAAAAATCTGGCAAACCATGGAAAACATGTCTGTAGTCATCAGTTAGTTGCTGACTGAGAGAAGATTTGAATAAACAAAACCATAGCGAATTGAATCCCTGATTTGGGGAAACCCAGTTCATGGGTTCAAGATAGACAAGTTTTCATACCCAACCATTGCAAGATCCCATAAAGCACAAGAGCATTCTGGTCATTGACCATTTCTTTTAAACAGGGGGGAGTATATCAAATTTCTGGTTGCATCAAAGGTATGTGAATCAATGTACTAAGGAGTCACAAACGAGAAAAGGTACTCGTAAATGCACTCTGAAGAAAGATATATCTATTTTTGGCTGCAAAAGCAGCTACAACTGAAGTTTTATTGCGAGGCCAACATTGCAGGCAGCAATGAAGAAAGCCCGTGGTCCAAAAAATTCCATTATGCTATATATGTTATATGGGTCAATAAGCAAGAATGTCTAAACTATGGAGCAAACGTAAACAATGATAAAACAAGCTCCTTCATGCAGCAACAGACAAAAACAGAGCTCATTGTGAAACAAAGTAGAAGGATTTGTTTGATCAAAGGTGGAGAATCCAAATTACAATACCTAAAATAGAAACCAGCAATAGAATGCAATCCAAAGTACAATAGTTAAAACCCAAAAAGAAACCAGCAATAGAATGCACGCAGCAATCCCTCTTCATTTCAGCTCTTGCTTCTTAGTTTTTCAGGCCTCTGAGTCTCAAGCCACATGAATCGATCACCACAATCATTCAGGTATCGAAACTAGAGTTTCATCATACAAAATGGCACTAAATAGATACTTTTTTTTGTGGTTACAGGGATCATTGTCATCCTTACATGGCAGCAGCTCCTCAAGACGGTACCGGTCGGTGCAGACTGGCTTCTCTTCTTTACGGCATTTAAACCTGATCACCTCCATCTTGGAAGGCACTTTGATCACAACTGTACCGTCTTCAGCAATGAAAATAGGATTCCAGAAAAAGACGCTAAAGAATGAATTAAACACATCCGGTAAATCACGTAGCTTAAACCCAAAGAGTTTAACCCAAGATTCAGGCAGCCCATACTCTTTCATCGCCCAAAATTCACTGTTCTTTTCAGCATCCTGAAACATCACACAAAGACATCCTCCTAAAAGAACTGGAGTTCTTGTTTGCGTCATTTTCATGCCATATTCATTATGGCTAAGAACAGGCAATGGCATTTCCCGAAACTCCTCATTTGCGAGGTCAAAAGCATAGACAGGTGGCTCCAAAAAACCAGGTTCATGGAGACTGACCCAATGAATTGCTCCATTTGAGTATGTCCCCAATTCTTCAGACCAGGGGCGGTATGGTGACAAGTAAGGAGCTTTAACAACTTTCCAACAGTTGGCTCTGACTGAGAACACACGTACTTCCATGAAACCACCATAATTTAGTATCACCACAAGTTTGTAGTCATCGGAGGCCGACACTTGACCAAAACCATAATACACTTGGATCTTTTTATATTCAAGTGTCCATTTTTTGCTCCCAATTTGAAAATTTGGATAAGGTATCTTGCGGAAGAATCCAGTTGATGGGTTCCGCATTACTAAAATGTTATAACGATCGCGAAGACAACAAGGCCAATAGCTCAAAACATTGGGATGGAAATTAGCTAAAACTACCAAACCATTGCAAGAGCCCATTACTTGAATTGTGCTACACCGCTGGAATGGGCAGGTGAGATTTTTGATCGAAAAGTTATCTTCTAAGGATTGAAATTGTGTACCTTCTGAAATGTAGTCAGGGGACCTGGAGATGAGGACATTATGACGGAGCTGAGATGCTGCTAGTTGAAAATGGGAGTTGCCAAATTGGTGGTCGGAAATTATAACATAACGCCACCGTTTTGAGACACAAGTGAAGCGGATCAAGGACTTCACTGGCAGCCGGCAGAGAATGCTGAGTACAACATGTTCAGGGAGTTGTTGGAGATCAAGATGCTTCTTTTTCTTCAACATTGGCAACACCTTCAATCTCAACCTAACTAGAAGTCTACAACAGAAACCAAAATTGAAACAACAATTACTCCCAGAGAAACTTGTTGATGATTGACGCAGTTGGAAAGATCACCTAGGGCGACTAACAACCTAACTTGTTGTTTATATATGAGAAAAGAAATCCTAAGGCGACTAACAATGAAACCCTAAAGCCCACGGGTAAAAATAAAACAAATCCAAAACAAACTAGGAAACCGAAAATTCTGAAAAACAGTAAATTGCAGTTTTGAGGCCCTAAACGACCCCGAAAGCCCGAAAAAGCCCACACGTTGTAGCAAAGCAACGAGTTTTGTTCATGGCATCGTTCCCTTTCCGGAAAGCTATAGCAATCTCGAATCGGACACCGAATGCCAAAGTTGCAATAGTAACTTGGGTTTTCCTCCTTTTGCACGATCGAACTGTTCTTCCATTCGGACTGTCATTCGTTCTACATCAATGATATCTTTTTTCTTCTGTTTTTTGAGAATGTACATCAATGATATCTGAGACAAATGAAAAATCAAAACTTACCCAGATGGGGATGGAGATGGAGCGGGGAAGACCTACAAGTGTGAAGTGACTCGAGAGGGACGGGTTGGAATGAATTTTAGGTCTGCATTCATTCGAGATTTTTTTTATTTTTTTTATTTTTTTTATTTTTTTTATTTTTTTTATTGGAAACAAGGATAGGTGCAGCTGTCACAAAGTTTTCATTGATGAAATTGCTGAATATAATGGGGAGACCTAAATCCTGAATTCCAAATACTAACAGGAACCTCCACTAATTTTTTGTACTCAAACATGCATTCGAGGTTTAAAGAGTAGAAATTCTTCTGCACAGACACTGCACTTATAAAACGATCTTAATTCTTGATATTTATAATCAACATTATTTTTCAATAATCAAAAAGTGTATTTAATGTAATCCAACCGTCCATTTATGTTTGTGTAAGTGCATATCGATGCTTTCAATCTTTTCCCATTTAAAGAGCATCATCGCTCTTTGATTCGGGTTTGGGCTTGGATATTGATGATTCTGTTTGGGATGCCAGTCCCATTTTCTTTTCTCTAAAAAGAGACTCAAACCGCTTCAAATTCTGAAGTCCCTAATTAATACTACCGGGTCTATATATACTATGTAACTATGTTTTTGTTATGGCTAATTAATTAACATTCTTGAGTTTGAGGTTGAGAGTTCTGGTGCGCTTGGCGCTTTTGTGGTATGTGAACCATGAAGAACTTACACTAAGCTTCGTTCCTATATCCAAAAATTGTAACTTTTCTAGTCATCATAAGTTGTATAAATTCATCTCTGATTCATAAGTTACTTCTTATCCAATTGATAAGTATTTGTTAAGCATGAGAAAAAACAGAGGTTCTACTTTATCAAGATCGTTGTATATTGCACATGGATATATAATGTAAGAACTGTGATCTTATTTGCAGTTTATGGTTTGCACTAAAAGATAAATTTTGATAAACGAAAAGGAAAAAAAGAGGGGGGAAAAACAGTTCAATGATGAATGAAATTTTGGGAGACATGTTTATTAAAACGGGACTCAAGAACTCAAAGCAATGAAACAATCAAACTGTTTGAAGTTCCATTTTTTAGAATAAAGCATTGATACCTGAGTATACATATAAGCAAGCATATAACAGTCTCGAGACATCAAAGCAGTGAACCAATCAAGAACAACCATGAACAGAGGTCAGAGGGAAGATCAAGGTTGCTGGCCTTCGACTCTCCGATGCTTAAGTCGAATACATGTAAGAATGTAGATAAGGTAGGAGTGAGTGAAGAATGAAGGCTTACCTTGAATGAGATTAAATGTCTGTATATATATAGTGTAGGTTTGGGCTTGTCACTATTTTATTTTCCATGTGGGCCTAAGTGTGGCTTATTAAAGTCTTATGTAAGCATTAGGTTTTGGGCCTGCCTTGTAGAGCTATGACCCAAGTCTCCTCCAGTGGTCATTTGGCCGTGTGATTCCGGTGTTTGTGCCCAATATACATATGGTATGAACACTATACGTACACAGATCTTTGTGAGGTTTTCAGTGGCTGAAAGGTGGAGAAACAATCATTTTTTACAAGATGACTATGAGAGGTGTACTATAGACTATCTGATGAGACTTACAGAGTGTATCCTAAACAGCTCTGAGCCAAACCTCGTGAAAAGTTGTACACAATGAGCTTTATATGATTTAATAAATAAATGTTTAATATGTACAAGATTGCGATATAATTTAGTTTCCACACATAACGTTACATGCCAGCAACAACAGAAGAAAGCTCGGCTTCCCCTTCGGGCTCTGCATCAGAACCTTCTGCATGTGGTTGCAACCTGCGAGACAGAATAAAGCATTATTAGCATTTTAACATCTGTAGGAAGTAACGTACGTGAAAGCCGAATTTTGTTGGCGAATATATGCGGATAAGTTATATACCCGAACTTCCTTCTCTTTATTTTTTGAAAGATACTGATCCAATGCACCCTCACCATATAGGATTTTAGCTCCACAACCCTGGCCATCAGTTCCAACGGCCTCTTCATCAAGACATCAATTACCAGTTCTATCGTCAGGAAACTGCAAAAGAGTGAAGAATTAATCCAATTAGCTATTCTTTCCTGTTTGGAACAAAATAATAGAAAAAAGTAATTTTTTACGTGGTCATTTGTAGTCTGGTCCGGGCAGAACCACAAAACCTCACTTGGTTTGTAAATAAATTCATATGTTGAGAACAGAAAATTAAATAATGCGATTTGATGCACATTATTTCCTATACTACTACTCATTATACAATTCTTCAAGAATGGTGTTGATCCTACATAGGACCACCTCTTCAAGTAATGTTCAGTCGCAAATTAATCCTCAGGAGAATTTTGAAATGAAGTCTAATATGACATTGAAAATCCTCTACAATTGAGGAATTAATTAGGTTCCATCACACCCTAACTGAGACATCACATTGCTTTACTGATACTTATGGATATAAACAAACCAACAAGCCACCGAGCTAGTCAGTGTTTCGTATATCTTAAGCCTTTGAAAAACTTACTTTTACAGTTTTACTGAAACTCATACGCCTACAATTAAGATGGTCAAGAAGGTTGTCACTTGTGGATGTTTATACTTTATACTTCACTGTTAATTAAGAGCCAAATTTTGGCTGTCCATACTTACCAAAATGGCCTTGATGACAGGTAGAGTTTCTTTGAAATAGTTATCAGGCTTGTCAATTTCTTGGCTGGACTGGAACTTCTTAAGTATTTTACTATTGTAGTTCAATATGGATCATACTTCTTCCTCTCGTAAGTTCTATATCAGAAATGATGTGATTAAAGTTAATTCCATTATCTAGCACCGAAAATGATGCCCATTACTCAAAATCCTATGACTGATGCATGATCATGCATCCCCTTTTGTTTGAATGGGGATCCAGCATTTCCTATCGCGTGTTAAATAAAATGTTTCAGAGGGACTAGATTACTCTAATGGTGGGTTATCGATCGCTGAAATTGTGTTGCACGAGAGTCCTTGTAGAAGTGTCATTGCATTAAGTTCTCGATCATTTTCCCGCCATTCATTTGCTCATTTTTGCATTTTATGTGGTCGGGTGCTTGTGTTGATGAATTGATGTTTTCACATACAACTTATAAATTGTATGGTTAACGTGTAAAAGCAATTGAAATTAATCTCCAATAATCTCTGCACTTGCTTCAGTTCTTGAAAGTAATACTTATGGAGAATGGAAGCTTTTAGTCTCCAATAAAAGCAATTGGGTGATTTTAGGGATCATGGAGAATTGATTTTGCTTATCATTGCTGCTGGTGCAACTGTGATGCTATTAGAACAACTGTCTTTCTGAAATGGCAGAAAAACTGTAGGCTCACCACTGTGTTTGTTTGTGGATAAAGATGAACCTAAACTCATAAACGAGGAAAACATATGCACATCGGAGCAAATTACTGTTCAGTTAACATTGTGCTGTCAACATTTGGTGTTTTTTACCTTGAAGTAACAGACCTTATACAAGAAGCTTTCTTTGATTCTGATTCTCATCCAGTGACCATATATGGAAGTCACACAACATTTAAGAACTGTAGAGTAGTAATATTGTGAAAACCATTCCTCTATTTTTCTTTTTTAATATTAAACATCTTCTTTTGCTTTGTCTCTTCAAGTTTTTGTGTTAATATTGGCGTCGTGATTAATGCCATGTGTAAGCTATTCAGTTTCTCATACTCATGTGACAAATAAAGCATATACTCAAATAACAAGAGAAAATTAGGTAAACATGTCCGGTTAATGGTATTGTATAATAGGGTAATTTTAAAATAACATGTTTTCAGATTTCATTAAAAAAATTATTATCCTAATTGAAGAGATCCATCTGGTTGATTCTAAAGTGTTGGTCTACAGAGGCAGCCAATGAACGATACAAACGGGCAACCCACCACGTTTAGCCCACGACTATGCCCGCGATCAACATCTGACACTATGATTGCAACACTCGATTTATACATTGATTTCCCTTCAAAAAAAATACACAATTAGTTTCTTCCAAAACCTCACATAACCTTATGCACTAATTACTTTTGCAAACTATTCACAATTAAGAGCTTCTTTTCCTACCTTTTATGCCCGAAAACGTTTATGGATTTTATAGCTAGCAAGAACAATCATATTCATGTGATAAGATAATACATGAAACGCTTGCTCAACATGGATTAGTGTGCGGGAGAAAAAATGGTGTGAACCCCTTTTGCAGACCGCAAATGCATGACAGTGGCGCTCCGTGGATCCCAATGGATCCCAATCTTAAAGTAATAACACTTTTCCTAGAAATACGATCGTTTGAAAATTAACTTATCAGTTGGCAGTTGTTGTTATCTAATGCAGTTGTAATGATTTTTTTTTTTTTTTGGAAATTGAAATGATATTTTTTTTTTTGAATAGGAAATTATTCTACCCTTGATATTTATAATTAATATTTTTATTAATAACCTAAGAGTGTATTTAATATAATCTAACCATCTATTTATGTTGGTGCACTGAATAGGGGGGTTTGGAACCCAATCTAGTTGGAAGGCTCAGGTTTAGAGTTTTTTTTTTTTTTGGAGAGGAAGACGACAATCTTTATTGATCATGCAAACTAGTGAGTACACACTTGAGTAATAACGTTACTCAAAGCTGGGGGAATGGAACCTTCCCAAATATAATGAAAATCTGAAACTAGAGCAGCTTTTGCTAAGTTATGAGCTGCTACATTAGCATCTCTGCCAACATAAGACAAAGTAGAAGAAGGGAAAGAAGACAATAAAAACCTAATATCCTCCACCAGTCTTCCCAATTCCGAGATGTCCTCATTTTCATTTGCCTGGACCCCAAGCACAACAGTCAAGCAGTCAGACTCAATGGTAATAGGGGTGAAGTGAAACTCCTCCACCAAACTGCAGGCTGCCCTCACTGCCAATGCCTCCATCACCACTGCAGATTGCGCAAAAGCACATCGACCACATGCTCCTCCAACAACCAAACCAGTGCTATCACGCACCACTACTGCCCAACTCCCAGCACCACCTGAAAAAGCGACATCTGTATTGGTCTTTAGCCAACCAACTTGTGGAGGCTGCCACACTCTAACACTCCTAGTAGCCTTCATATGCACAGGTCTAGAGGCCTTGAAAGCCGTAAAGAAAGAATTCAGTTGGAAAAGAATCTGGTTCATGGAGAGAAGTTTATCCGACCAAACCCGACTATTCCTTTCTTTCCAAGCACTTCAAACAATCATTAATAGCAACGCAAAATTTTTTTTAGATAATATGCGTTGGCACAAGGCAAACCAATCCACCAAAGAGCCCGCTCTGTTAGACCTTGAAATCACCCATTCCAACCCCGGACAACTACCAATTAGATTACAAACAAAATTGCAATCTCTAGTAATGTGAGCAATAGACTCATCTCCATTATCACAGAAACAACAACCCTCCCCAAGAAAGACTCTTTTGGAACGAAGATTTTCAATAGTTGGGAGAATAGAAGAACATACCCGCCAAATATGCACCTTAACCTTACCAGGGACCTCTGCTTTCCAAACTGCTTTCCATAAAAGAGAGGAGTCTGATGAACTAGACGCAGACATAGCATGTAAAAGCTCAAAAGCTAACTTGTAGGCACTCTTAGTAGTGAAAACACCCTTTGAGTCGAAGTGCCAAATCATCCTATCATAAACATGCCTCCTACTGAGAGGTATAGAAAGAACAAGTGCAGCATCCTCAACATCAAAACAATCTTGTACCAACCTTGTATTCCAAGCTCCAGTTTCAGACAACAACTCCGAAACCAAATGTATATCATCTCTTCTTCTCATGATAGGCCGAAAGAGATAAGGCCTAGGCAACCAAGGATCCTCCCAAATCCTCACCCGTTCTCCATTCCCAATCCTCCATCTTAGACCTTTGACAAGGACTTCCCTAGCTTTAAAGATACCCCTCCAGCAAGCAGAAGGTGTACGGGCCACTGGAGCAGAAAGAAAGTCTCCATCAGGATAATTACGAGCTTTAAATAAACGACTAACCAGAGATTGAGGAAAATGCAGAAGCCTCCAACCCTGCTTAGCTAAGAGAGCCAAATTGTGAGCAAACAAGTCACGGAAACCCATCCCTCCCAAATGCTTTGGTTGGCACAATTTCTCCCAAGCCAACCAGTGAATCTTCTTATTATCACCTCGACTTCCCCACCAGAACCTGGCACACATCTGTTGCAAAGAATCACAAAAATATCTAGGCAGCAGAAAACAACTCATTGCATAAGAGGGCAATGCTTGAGCTACCACTCTAATGAGCAAATCCTTCCCTGCACTGCTTAACAGTTTACCCTGCCAACCCTCCAATTTCTTAGCCAACCGCTCTTTAATATGAGCGAAGGGCTCAGACCGGTTCTTGCCCAAGTACGTAGGTAAACCAAGATATTTATCATGCTTGGCAACAATTTTCACACCTAAGAAGCAAGCTAATTGCTGTTGTAACTCAACATCAACCTTGTTACTGAAAGAAATACTACTCTTAGTAAAATTGACCTGTTGCCCAGAAGCTGCTTCATAATCTTGCAATACAGATTTAATCTGGACACATTCTGCCATAGTAGCTCTCCCAAACAACATACTATCGTCAGCAAATAAAAGGTGATGAATTACAGGAGCCTCCAGACAAATTCTAAAGCCTTGAAGAGTACCTTGCGTTACTTTCCTATCCAACAACACTGAAAAAGCCTCTGCACATAGAAGGAACAAGTATGGGGAAAGTGGGTCCCCCTGTCGTAACCCCCTAGTTGGAGTCAGTACGCCACTAGGTTTGCCATTAATCAAAAAAGCATAGCGGACTGTAGTAACACACTGCATGATAATATGAACCCAAGTCTCGGCAAATCCCATTCTCAAAAGAACTGCTTCCAGAAACTTCCAATCCATACGATCATAAGCCTTACTCATATCCATCTTAAGAGAAAAAACACCCTCGGAACTAGATTGACAATTATGAATGTAATGAGAGAGCTCATTAGCTACCAGAGTGTTATCTATTATCAACCGCCCAGGAATAAAGGCACTTTGAAAAGGAGAAATCAACTCAGAGAGGAAAACCTTCAGCCTGTTTGTGATAACTTTCGAACAGATCTTGTAAATAAATAACATTACAAAGAGCAATGGGCCTCAAATCACTAACGCTCTTCGGGTTGGAAACTTTAGGAATCAAACAAACGTGTGTGAAATTAATTTCTTTAAGCATCTGACCTGTGTGGAAAAAATTTTGTACTGCCGCCACGACCTCACCTCCCACCACATCCCAATACTGCTGAAAGAAAAGTGGAGGCATTCCATCTGGACCCGGTGCTTTAGTGGGAAACATCTGGAACAAGGACACGGTGCACACAAAGACTCATTCATATCCTGAGTCACCCTAGGGGGTATAAGATTAACAACATCATGCAAATTGTTGTAATCCGAAGAAGAGCCTCTAAACATTCCTGTAAAATAGTCCAATACAACTCCCTCAATGCCCTCCGGAGAGGATTGCCAAACCCCTTGATTGTCAAAGAGACCCACTAGCCGGTTCTTAGCACGCCGGTTAGAAGCTTTCCTATGAAAGTACTTAGTATTCCTGTCACCATCAGATAGCCATGATACATTCGAACGTTGCTTCCAGTACACATACTCATCATGCAACAGACCATCAAGTTTCTGCTGCAAAATAGAACTCTCCACCTGATTAGCCTCAGTGAAGGGCTGGTCCAACAGAGCCTGTAATCTAGTCCTCAACAATTCAATCTCCCGGCCTCGATTACCAAAGGCAGAATGTTGCCAATTGTTCAAAGAGAAACGTGTCTGCATTATTTTCCTCAACACTTGGAACATCGGCCTACCCTACACCATTGGGTTCCAACCTACACAAACGGCATCTCTACAACCTTCATGTCGCGTCCAAAACCCTTCAAAACGAAAGCACTTCCGTCCCCGCACCACCGCTAATGGAGGAACAATGAAAGCCCCCAAAAGCACGGGCACATGATCCCCGTGAACTGGAGGGAGATGGTTAACAACAGCTGCAGGAAACATATCGGACCATGACGTCATTGCACCTACTACGAACGCCAGCACCGCGCCAAGTAAACGGCGAACCCCGATAACCCAAGTCGATCAATTCGCCGTACGACAGTGAGTCTCTGAATCCCTACATCTGCCCCTCTCGCCTAACTACACCGCCCTCCTTTTCATAATCATGGAGTAGTTCGTTGAAATCACCTAGGACAATCCATGGCAGATCAGACTCATCCCTGAGTTGCCACAGCAAAGACCAGGACAAATGACGCTCCGCCGTGGCCGGATGCCCATAGAAACTTGTTAAGCAACAGAGCCCCACCCATATTAGCAGCCCTAATTTTCACGTCAATGTGGTGTGCAGATTTGGAGCGAAAACGAACGTCGACTCCGTCTGCCCAAAGCATGGCAAGCCCCCCGGATTGCCCAACACTCCAAACTGCTTCACAATTTAGATACCCTAATTGCAGACGTAAGCCATTCATATAGTCCCAGTCGTGGACTTTAGTTTCAGAAAGAAAGATGATCGAAGGCCGCTTCTGTTGAATTAGCCTCGTCAACGCTTGGACGGCAGCGTCATTGTTGATGCCACGACAATTCCATGCAAGAATCTCCATCAGAAGGAGCCTAGAAGGTGCTGCGCTCAAAACCCTAGCAGAGCGCCTAAGCCTTTTTTTTGTGGATGACCAACCTTATGATTATTCCATACTTTGTAACTCACTATCACCTATTTCACAATAAACATCTTTAAAAATTGCAGCAATTCAAAGCACACCATGTTCTCTGAAACCAAAAGAGGCACAACTTTACATGCTCAGGTTTAGAGTTTATTATATTAAACCCCACCTTCGGTTGTATTTATTATATTAATATTTTGCAATATTAATATTTTGCAACTGAACATAAAATCTGGACCCCGTGCTACAGAACAATAATTACAATAATTCTCGTAGAGAACATTTTGAATAATGCAGTTGTAATGATTAATTACAATGAAAGATGGGTGAAATGACATACGGTGATGATGATTTATTTTTTTCATTGTACTTTGACAGTGGGATGACGTTGAGAAGACACACATACTGAGACCTTAGAATTTAATCATGGTAAATATATGCTAAAAAAGTTTAGGCCGGGAGACAAGATTCGATCTCTCGTTCACATTATTGCAGTTCTTAAGGATTGCATTATTATCTATTTGTTTTTGATAGATTACCAAATGATCTGTTAGATTCCCAGTGTTTATTTGCTTGCCATAATCAGTATGGTGCTGCAGGGAATTGTAGAGGGTCAGATGGTGGGTCCTTAGAGTGTGGCAAACCTCTCTCTTTTAGAATCGAGGGTGAGACTTGTGTCTTACATAGTTTGCCCCCAATAAGTCAATATCGCATAATTCCTTATTTGATGAATAAAAGAATAAAAAAATAGCACTTCATATAATAGTAGACTGATTTACCAATGCACCGAGTTAATCTGTATCATTGTATTAATGCAATGCTTAGTTTCTTTTTGTAAGTTGTAACTTGTGTAATGCAGTTTTTGACTTGTTAAAATGTGGGCAGGGTTGAGGAAGGTTGTGGAGTTAAGGAGAAGATGCTTTGGCATAGGGAGGTTCCTCATACGGATACTTGGTTGACTGTAGTTGCAGGAATATGTCAAGAGATTGAGCTGGTGTGAATGAAGTTCTGACTTCTGAAAGTGGTAATGAAGGTAGATTATGCAAGACACCAGTAATTGAAACTTATGAATTGTACGCTTATGAATCGTATCCAAGGCAGATTATGAATCGTATGCTTGCCATGTTTGCTTGTGGATAAACATCAGCTTGAACTGACGAGCCATGGAGACGATATATATGCACATTTCAACATTCTGGCTGTCGACATTTGCCCAAATGCACCATCCTATCTTCTAGTCAAAGATCTTGTACGAGTAGCGTGCTTCGATCCTAATCTGAGCAACAAACTATCTAACTATGGAGATCACACACCATTAAGAAGTTTACAGGTCAATCATCACGTAAAGCATTCTCTTGTTTTCTTCAACATCTCAATATCTTCTCTTGCTCTGTCTTCTTCAGTTTTGTGTGCATACATCTTCATATTGGTTCCAGCATGTATATCTACTAACTCAAGCATAAGGCAGCAAACAAGCAGATAATCAAATAGAAACAAAAAGTTTCGCATATTGCCTGAAAAAACTGAGGGCAAAACTAACGAGCATTGTTATTGTATCACCAACTAGGAAGCTCCACATTTCACTATCTCTTGCTCAGTAATGTTAGAAACCATATACATGCTCACAACATATGCACACAATCATAAAAGGGTTTAAGGCTTACCTTCAGCAATCACTGGCATGGATTCCATCTTATGCTGCAACCACGAACACTGAATATGGCCTTCTGTTACTTACCAACTTGCTTCTCAATGGACAGAACAATATGCAAAACATCGGTAGTAATCAGGGACCAATTCATCTGTATATATATAGGTGACTTAAACCTCAAGAAGCTTCCCATTAAAGCTATCCATATCGATTTAGGTTTCTTAGTTAGATTCTTAATGTAACACTTCATTGTAGTCTTTCTTGCAGACTAAGAATAGGATTACTTACCTTAATGAATAGATACACTGCTTCATTAAGTTACAAGTATTGATTTACTGTTTGTATCCATGTTAAACTAGGATTGATATTAAGCTAATCATCAATTACTTTATGATGATATGTGTTATGTCCATATTTGATCTTACAATCTCCCCCTTGGACTCACACATATCATGCTCGATGATTTGCACCAAAGAACATCAAAACCTACTTAACTTACTGAAGTGCGCGCCAGATAACAAACTCAAATCGAAAATCCATTCCAACATGGTCAGATCACAATTACTTATGCAGAGCAAGAAACAGTATACATTTTAACAAAAATGCAGAGTTTCAAAACCACAAACATAAGCTCCTGCAATCCACATATGTCAAACCAGAAGTGATACAATATATGTTAATGTGTATCAACAAGTAAACATATATTAGGTCCTACTTTATGTTTCTAAAACCAGAAACTCAAGCAAATTTACTGAACACTGATGGCTTAAAATTATTGCTTGAACCTCAACATCATGCTATACATGATTTAAGCCATCTGATAGCAAGTATGATATTCAAAACAAGATGATAATTTCCAAAATAAAACAATAAAGCTGCAGCAAAACCATATTTGGAAATACCTCGAAATTTTATTGACAATAATAAACTGCCATTACAAGTAAGTTGTGATAAACAAAAGTCAAAAATATCACAACTGAAAATACAAGAACTCAGGAACCTTAAAATTTTAAATTGCTCCAACTGGACTAACTCTCTACTGAACCTAAGCATCTAGATTAGCTAAAACTCCAATGCTTGTTGTATGCTTCTGGAATGCTGCTACTGACAAGGCCTTGGTGAAAGGATCTGCTAGCTGTGAATTTGTGTCAATACTCAAAACAGCTATTTCACCATGCTTTACTCTTTCTCTAACACTGTAATACTTTAGATCAATATGCTTGGAATTATTTGACCTTTTACTGTTCTTGCTAAAGAAAACTGCAGCCTCATTGTCACAATAAATCACAAGTGTGCCAGCCACAATGTGACTCAATACTTTGGTCTGCATGAGAAAATTCCTAATCCAAAGTCCTTCACACACTGTTTCATATACTGCAATAAATTCAGCTTGCATAGTAGAAGTTGAAACAAGAGTTTGCTTCATAGTTTTCCAAGCAATAGCACCTCCTGCAAGCATGAATACATATCCACAAGTCGACTTCTTGGAGTCTGGATAATTCCCTGCAAAATCCGAGTCTGAGAATCCAATAAGTTTCAGATCCTCCACTTGCCTATAAACTAGCATGTGACTTTTAGTTCTCTGCAGGTATCTCAACACTTTCTTCCCAGCTACCCAATGTTCATGGCCTGGATTAGATTGGAATCTTGACAAAATCCCTACTGCAAAAGACAAGTCTGGCCTAGTGCAGACTTGTGCATACATGAGACTTCCTACAAGTCTGGCATAAGGCTTTGACTCCATATTTTCCTTTTCAACATCACTATTGGGACTTTGCTTCTTAGTTAACTTATCTCCTTTGGACATGGGAACTTCTCCAGCTGCACATTTCTCCATACCAAATCTCTTTAGAATTTTGGTAACATAATTCTGTTGAGACAAACCAAGTAGCCTCCGTGCCCTATCTCTTTTAATCTCAATACCTAGTACATAGGATGCTTCTCCTAAGTCTTTCATGTCAAAATTTCTTGACAGAAAACTCTTGGTATCTTTAAGCAATTTAATGTTACTGCTAGCCAAAAGTATATCATCCACATAGAGTACCAGAAAAATAAAATTGTTCCCAACTGTCTTCAAATAAACACACTCATCAACAAGATTTTCTGTAAATCCAAAAGTAGAAATCACAGAATCAAATTTCTTGTACCACTGTCTAGAAGCTTGTTGAAGCCATAAATTGATTTTCTTAATTTGCACACTAAGTTTTCACTTCCAGCTCGCACAAAACCTTCTGGTTTCCTCATAAAAATCACTTCATCTAGTTCACCATTCAAGAAAGCTGTTTTAACATCCATCTGGTGCAGCTCCATATCAAAATGAGCCACTAAAGCCATGATTATCCTAAACGAGTCTTTTGTAGAAACTAGAGAAAAAGTCTCAGTAAAATCAATGCCCTCCTTCTGTGTAAAACCCTTGGCAACTAACCTTGCTTTATGTCTCTCTACATTGCCATTTGCATCTCTTTTGGTTTTGAAAACCCATTTACAACCTATAGGCTTCTGGTTGGGGTCAGGTTCAACTAATTCCCAAACTGCATTTTGACTCATGGAATTAATTTCTGCTTCCATTGCTAGCTGCCATTGATGAGATTCACTACTTTCAATGGCCTGATTAAATGTAGTTGGATCATTGTCCTCTGCACAGTCCATTTCAATTTCTGCTTCTTGCAGATAAACAATGTAGTCACTCTCTTCCCCCCCCCCCCCCCCCATAAGTTGGTTTTCTTGCTCTCTGTGATCTTCTAGGCTGAGCCACTGGAGGATTTTGAGGTTCAGTTACTTGACCAGTTACGTGGCCAGTTACTTGACCAGGTACAGTTACTTGGTCAGTTACATGGTCAGTGACATGGTCAGTGACTTGACCAGGTACAGTTACTTGGTCAGTGACATGGTCAGTTACTTGGCCAGTGACATGATCAGTTACATCTTGTTCTAAAGGCAATGCTACACTTATATTCTCATCTAACACAATTTCCTCAAAATCTGAGGTTAAATCCTCAAAATTTGTATTATGAACTTTTTCACTTAGAAATTTTACTTGATGTGTTTCAAAAATTCTAGGTGAATGATGAGCAGAATATAATTTATAGCCTTTAGATTTATCTGGATAACCTATAAAATAGCAACTAACAGTTTTGGGGTCAAGTTTATTCAAGCCTGGATTATAAATCCTAGCTTCTGCATGACATCCCCAAACATGGCAGTGATGAAGACTTGGTTTCCTGCCACACCAAAGCTCAAAAGCAGTATTTTTTATGGCTTTGCTAGGTGTCCTGTTGCAAATATATTTGCAGTTTTTAAAGCCTCACCCCATAAAAATTTAGGTAAACCAGTCGTACACATCATGCATCTAACCATGTTCAAAAGAGTCCTATTCTTTCTCTCTGCAACACCATTCTGTTGTGGATTATAGGGTGTTGTGTATTAAGCTTTAATTCAATTGTCTTGCAAAAACAAGGCAAATGGACCCTTTTGTTGACCGGATTCAGTGTACTTTCCATAGAACTCTCCCCCTCTATCTGACCTCACTGTTTTGATTTTCTTTTCTAGTTGATTTTCTACCTCAGACTTAAAGATTTGAAAGGCTTTCAATGCTTGTGCCTTTTCTGAAAGTAGATAAATATAACTGTATCTAGAAAAGTCATCAATGAATGTGATAAAATACACATTCCTACAGATAGTTTGATGCCTAAATGGTCCACATATATCAGTGTGTATGAGTTCTAATAAATTTTGGCTTCTATATGCAGTCTTCTTTCTAGTATTAGTTATTTTCCCTTAAAGCATTCAACACAGTCTGTTAGATCAGAAAAATCAAGTTCATTTAGGATGTTGTTTTTCACCAAAATTTTCAATCTCTCTTTTGAAACATGGCCAAGTCTTCTATGCCATAAAAATGCAGACTTTTCATTTAGTTTGGTTCTTTTAACACCTGTTAAAGTGCTAGTACTATTTGTGTTATTTTCAACAAGTAAAATTTCTTGTTGAGCCATTGAACAACTTAACTGTAAATAATCATTCGAGATAACACCAGAACCATTTGAACAGAATTTTTAGAAATAAGAATTCCATTACTATCAATAACAAGTCTACAACCAGATTTTACTAAAAGAGAAACTGAAACCAAATTCCTTCTCATGTAAGGTACATAAAAAACATTGTCCAAAACTAACAATTTTCCTAATCCTAAATCGAGCTTTAAGGTTCCAATAGCCTTGACTGCCACTCTCATGCCATTGCCTACACACAGGTTCACTTCATCACTTTTTGGGATTCTGCTCCTTATGAATCCCTGCAAAGAATTAGTAATATGAATAGGTGAGCCTGAATCTATCCACCAAGACTGTGGTTCAACATTTATAAGATTAATTTCTAAAGAAAAAACTGTATTAGAAAAAATCTTACCCTTTTTGGCTAACCAATTTTTATAGCCAGTGCAGTCCTTTTTCATGTGTCCTACTCTTTTGCAAAAGTAGCACTTGAACCTAAATGGCCTGTTTTCCTTGACCACTGCAGCTGTTGAACTCTTAGTTATGGCTTTGATAGGCTTGAGCTTATTCTGGGGCTTTTTCCTTTTAGGCTTCTCAATGAAGTTAATGGTTGTAGCAGGTTCCTTTTCTTCCTTGATCCTAGATTCCTCATCAACACAGATGGATATAAGTTCATCTAAAGTCCAGTTTCCCTTTTGTGAATTGTAACTGGTTCTTAGATGACTAAAACTATTAGGTAAGGAATGTAGTGCATAATGCACTACCTGTTCATCCCTAACACCCATCAATAGCTCCCTGAGTCTGCCGTTTATATTGATCATCTTCATGATATGCTCTCTAACTCCCCCTGAACCCATGTACTTCAAATCATGAAACTCCTTGGTTAGTCTAGCTGCTTCTGCCTTTTCACTTTCTTTAAACTTAGCACCTATGAGTTCCAGAAAATCTGATGCTAGCTCAGGCTCTTCTATACTTCCCCTGACAGTCTTGGACATAGAGGTACGAATGAGGTTCTTAGCCATTCTATTGAATCTATGCCACTTCTTGTAAGGGTCAGTTTCTTTCTTGGTGCTCTTTTCATTCAACTCTTCAGGCTTATCCTCAGAAAAGCAATAGTCTATATTCTCATGCATTCCCATATAGTTCTCTACAGAATCTAGCCAAGCTCTATAGTTGGTTCCAGTTAGCATCAAGACACTGTTCAAGTTCATGTAAGAGTTACCTAAGGAGCAAAACAAAATTCGAGTGAGTTCTCAATTTGTAAAGAAAATAACTTTAAGTTTTCTGTGTTTTATTAAGCTTTAAGCAACCTAAACAAAAACATACAGAAAACCTAAACAAACCATACTTGCATTCATGTCAGTCCATAACAAAAACAATATTAAGCATCACTTTTGAGCAGAAACTTAATATCCTGGAGTCCTTTATCAATATGCCATGCTTAATCAAAATATGTTATCCAAGGAGATTCATCCACATCTTTAGATAGAAGAAAAATTTCCAAGTATCCAAATATATTTTCATAATGCTGTCTTGCATTCTAAAACCACACTTAACCACTTCTTTGGAAGATAAAACTGAAGCATAGTTTTAAAACACAAAACACAATTTCAGTTTTGTTACTTGATCAGGAACTTGATCAGTGACTTGGTCAGTTACCTGATCAGTTACTTGGTCAGTTACCTGCTCAGTGTCCTCTGCCAACATCAATGAAGAATGCTTTGTGCATCACAATCACTTATGCCAACAAAAAACCACAAAACTCATAAGCTTTTAACTTTATATTCTATCCAGATTCATCCTTGTAAGAAAATTAAGCTCTTGTATCTGTTAACTTTAACAATGTGTAAACAATTTCTAGGAGATTTTTGTTCTTCATACAATTTTACACAATCACAGATTCAATACCATATCATCAATCAATTCATCATGCATATTCAAGCACAATCAAAATTGTTTGGATTCCAAGAAACCACAGAACAATCAAGAAATTGTAAATTTCATCCGGTCACCATCTACTCTAGCCTAATGCACGCCGGGAATGCAACTAGGGTTCTTGAGCACAATCAAAAACTTAATTATCATGCTATGAATCGAAAACAATTTTCACAGAAAAACCTGTTTTTGCTTTTTCCCCAATCTGCTGCTAAAAAATCACAGCGGAAGCGTGAATTTGATAATTAACCAGATGCAGCAATCGACTTAAGTAACTTACCTTGATCAGGTACCTGACCAGTTACTTGGTCAGTTACCTGGTCAGTTACTTACTTGGTCAGGTACCTGATCAGTTACCTGACCAGTTACATGGTCAGTTACCTGATCAGTTACTTGACCCGTAAAGCAAAAACCCTTCCTTTTTTCTTTTTTTTTGTGTTTGTTCTGCAAAACCCTAAAATGATTTTGTGAGCCTATGCTCTGATACCAATTGTTAGAAACCATATACATGCTCACAACATATGCACACAATCATAAAAGGGTTTAAGGCTTACCTTCAGCAATCACTGGCATGGATTCCATCTTATGCTGCAACCACGAACACTGAATATGGCCTTCTGTTACTTACCAACTTGCTTCTCAATGGACAGAACAATATGCAAAACGTCGGTAGTAATCAGGGACCAATTCATCTGTATATATATAGGTGACTTAAACCTCAAGAAGCTTCCCATTAAAGCTATCCATATCGATTTAGGTTTCCTAGTTAGATTCTTAATGTAACACTTCATTGTAGTCTTTCTTGCAGACTAAGAATAGGATTACTTACCTTAATGAATAGATACACTGCTTCATTAAGTTACAAGTATTGATTTACTGTTTGTATCCATGTTAAACTAGGATTGATATTAAGCTAATCATCAATTACTTTATGATGATATGTGTTATGTCCATATTTGATCTTACAAGTAAGACAGAGTACAGAAGAGTTTAAAGGGGTACATGAGGTACACATTTCTTCACAATCACCAACATAGCTACTAAAAAAGTTACACAACATATCTATGGAAAATCTCAGCAGTGTTGCCCATGTTGGAAGTCAAGTCATATTACTCCGAAACTCCACCAATTAGGCAAATTATAATGCCAAAGTGCACAATTTAGAATCTGGCAGGCATTATGAATGGCCCCTTGTTCTGATAGATGAACCTTGTTTACAGCTTCAAGACTAAGCCCTTTCTTTAAGTCCTCTAACTATTATCCTCCGACCAAAAAACTCCTGAAAGTGTCATTGCAATAAATCACATCAAAAAATGAAACAGCATTCAAATTCCAACATCAAATCGGGTCAGAATTCATGTACAGTACCGTTCCATCCAAAGTGGTCGCTTTATCACGCTCTGCAGCCGAAGAGAATGAGATAAACCCATAAGCCCGGTTCTTCCCAGCTTTTCGATCATGCAACACTCTTGCACTAGCCAGAGTCCCAAACTTGCTGAAATGGCTCCTCAAAGCATGAGGCTGGACAGCCCAGGCCAGGTTACCAACATAGAGCTTATAAGGGCTTTCGTACACCAAGTTCTTCACCGGTGCCGAATTCAACGCCACGGAGTTCCTAGTCCTCGGACTCATATGAACCGAAAACCTAACCCGCATCTCCCTCCCTGCAACATCCTTCACAAAAACAGTAACCAAAGTTTCAGTCTTATTCACATAGTTCCAATTTCAGTGCTAAATTTAAGCAACAAACAAAACAAAGGGTAGCTCAGGGTTTAGGGTTTAAGACTTACAATCCCATCCAATGCAGCAATGGCGGCTTTAGCAGAGTCTATAGAGCCCATTGTAATGTAACCACAGCCTCTGCTTAAACCGGTCTCCGGACTCCGGGAAATCTCGACGGAGAAAACAGTCCCGTGTGGCTTAAACATCTCCATCAAGTCCTCAATGTCAGAGCTTCTGGGAAGATTGCACACGTACAACTCACACGGTCTTGGCTGCCGATTCTGCTTCTCCATATCCAATCCCTCCTCACCTGAAACATCGGCGCTGTGTCTCTCGTGCTCATACTGCTCTTCATACCCATTATCGTCCACACCTTGTTCTTCTTCCTCAGCCACTGAACTCACCGCCTGTTCCTGTTCCACTACGGCCAACGCCGTCAAAACCCCGGCTCTGTTCTTCGAGTACCTGAGCCGGCGATGCAAGGAAGAAAATGGAAGGGAACTGAAAACGAATCGTTTAAGTGAAATTGTGACTCCGGTGTTCGGGCTGGTGTTGTTAGTAATCCAAGAGGGAGGAGAGGGTGTTATGTTTAAGCATGTGGCTGCCATAGCCATAGCTCAACCTACACAGATAGAAATCCAATTTTTTCTTATGTAGTGCTACGGATAAGATGATTCGGTTTTGTTTGTAAGTGCTTTCTGTAGAAGTAGTTTTACCAGGTAGCGCTTTTTATGTGTATATTACATTATTACGTTAAGGTACTTCGTCCAAGTTAGAGCTGTTTAAGAAAATGCATTTGAATTAATAAAAAGCTAATTTGCAGAAAAAGATATAATGGGTTTTGAGAAACAAATGTTTTAGGAGTTTCTATTTTTTAAGGTTTTTGAAGAAAGTAGTTTAATTAGTTGTCTGTCCAAATTAATATCATTCATAATAACTTTATTTAGAACAATAGTTAGTTAAAAGGTTTGTAAACTCGTTCTCTTTAACTTTGAAGTGAAAAAAAACCAAAAAAGAAAAGTTCAAAAGGGAAAGAGTTCACAATAAAACGTGACTAAGGGCAACTCCAACCATAGGCTCTATTTGGGGGTGCTATTCTCATTTTAGCACCCCCTTGTTGCACTATTCATATATGACTTAATTCTCATCTCCAACAATGAGGTGCTATATGAGTGCTATTTTCACTATTCTTGATTAAATATAATATGAGTGTAATGTTGATGAATATTATATTAAAAGTATGTTAATATAGTTAAATAAAGTAAACAATTGTGAAGGAGATAGAGGATATTTGGTGTGAGGAAATAGAAAAGAATGGGTTGATATTTATAGAATTTCCCACAATTTACTGTTCCAATAGGTATATATTTTTTTTCCCTCAATTTTCTGGTAATTTCTTAAATTTTTTTGAAACAAAATAGAAATAATTACCCTTGATTTAATAAGAGCCATTGATCACTTTTTTTCCTCAAATCTGAGCTGTCAGATTAAATAAGGTCAATTTAAGTAAAAGCAAATAATAACCCATTTGCTGGGCCCTATGAACAGTATCCGAGTCTTGGTCTTGGAAAAGTCTCAAATATGAGACTTGGGATGAGCCCAAGTCCTATAATTTTAGGACCAACTCCCCCTAAAAAGCATTGTTGGAGATGAAAAGTCTTATAATTAAACAAAATATAGTTTTGAACCCTATAGTTGGAGTTGCCCTAAGAGCAAGTGCAGCGATTGCTCTTGCCCGGTCAAAGAGCTCAGATTTGCTGAGGTGTTGCCCAGTTGAATAAAATTTCACCTCACACCGGCCTTTATTTCACCAGTCAAGATTTGGCTTTGCATGACCAAGGGCAAAAAAAAAGGCATGGCCATGACATTTTTCTTGCCCAGAGTCAAGGAGCTGCCAGCGCTGCAAAAGGGAGAACATGGGTGACATCAGGAAGAAAAGCAAAGAGACAGACGCGGCTTAATCCAAGGGTGGAAGACACGGACCAATCCAGAAGCGCCACATGGCCGATCTGTGCAGGATTTTGTCGCGTAGCGAGAGTTAGTGGGCGGCAGGACACTTGGCAGCGCTGGGTTGGCTTCTTAAATAAAAAATCTGATGAACAGTAAAGTTAAACAGTGAAACCACACTAGTGAAATTACGTGAACAGTGATTGTGAACAGTTAAAATGTGAACAGTGTTGACCGGGCAAGAAAAACAACGGGTGTAAACCTATGTCCAATGGCAGTGAATAGTATCTTGACTGGTCGAATTCTTGACTTCTCGACTTTGCCTTTTCTTGACTACGGGTGAACTTGCTCTAATGAGTGGAAGAATGAAGATTTGGCGGTCAAAGGAGTATCGGTTCATTGTACTTTCATCATGATGGAGAAAATATCATGCTTTTCTTACTGAGAACAGAATCACAGAGAGACTAGTACTGCATCCAACACCAAAAACTCAATATATCCAAGACCAGAGTACTGTTCTCTGCAATCAAAAAATTTCTTGGAAATTTAGCCACCCACTCCCATCAATCTCACAATAAACATCCCCATTTTCGGTTAGACAATCATATAGAAATCCCGTAGTTGAAACGAGGTTTCCTCTCAGTCCCAAACAATCACCCACTACATCAATATCTTCACTGTCTTAGCCCTGTTCTTAGCATATGTCTCATTTACTGCATTCATCATGTCGCTCCTTGCTGTTGTAAAACTACTCAAAGCCCTCATCCCCATATACTCTAAACTCCGGTGTTACTTACCCGTCCCTCCAATGATGACCTAACTTTTGTGATCAACAAAAACTCAGGCATATATGGCGCCCAATGAGGTCTATGAGTAGGTAGAGGTCTACCTTGGAGCCAAGATTAGTCCCTCCGACAAGCGTGTAGGACTGAGCAAAACGAATTAGCAGAAGACTACCATCCTTGCCACAAAATTGATATCATCTATATCTAACATCTTTCTTATTCCCTGGCCATCTCGTCATAATAGAGCACCATACTACATGGAGTTTAAAGAATGAATCTAAAAGTTTAATTTGTTCAAGTGAGACAATTCTAAAATCTAAACCAATACAAAAAAAAAGCAAGTGCTATCAAAGAAAATAAAATCAAC
Source organism: Rosa chinensis (assembly GCF_002994745.2). Taxonomy (NCBI): domain Eukaryota; kingdom Viridiplantae; phylum Streptophyta; class Magnoliopsida; order Rosales; family Rosaceae; genus Rosa; species Rosa chinensis. The sequence continues at coordinate 53,089,905 of NC_037088.1, read as the reverse complement.
AAAGCATTAATCTCTAAGTTATTCGCAAACTCAAAATTTTGTTCTTTCTTATCAATTCGCTAATTACTATCATCATATTGAGCACTACAAATTTCTTAGTCATAGGTCTTTCACGGGAGGGAGGCACAAATCCCTCAACTTAATTATCATGTCGAATCCACGAGTTCCAATCGAATTTTGAGTCTTTCACCCAAGGGAGACATAGTTCTTGCTTAATTATACTATAACGGGCCTAATTTTCAATACTTATATTTTCATCCTGATTAATGTTAAGTTACAGTTAAAATACATACTCCCTTAACAACATCTATGATTGATATATTATAAAAATAAAATAAAATAAAAAAAGAACATATATGATTGAATACAACCATACAGTAACTGTAACTGATAGCAAAGACCAAAAGCATTTAAGCATAAGTGAGCGGGCCTTAACACCAGTCAATTGGACCTCCGATTACGCTTCTTATATATACACACACACATATCACTTTCACCAGTTTCTTTGGTTAGGAGTCAAAGCTGGACAAAAAAAAAAAAGGAGGATTGATGGACAACGCCAGGTGGCTATCGTACGCCGCAACGGACGCCAGGTGGCGGCAAGTGCGGATTATCACCGTGGCCTACCACCAAGTCTGTACCCGCTCTGCGGATGCCCACCGACCCGATGAAATGGTGACCCGACTTCGGGCTTGCGGCCACATGTTCCACCGGGACTGTCTCAACCGGCTGGAGCTGGAGTTCCCCTACTGCAGTGTCGGCCTACCTTGGTATGGCCAAGGCACCCACCACATATTTGAATTTATTTTTTAATGACTTAAAAACGTTTTGCAACTCTGAGAAAAATGTTTTATACATGTCCGATCTCAATTTTTCATTACCAAAATATGTGACAGTTCATATTTTTAAAATGCAAGTCTATACTCATATATAACTTGACGAGCTTGATGGGCAATTACTTCATCGAACTAAGAATTATTTCTATTCAATCGATGAGACACACACACGTATCATATCTCTCATTACTACTTATAGCTTGTCATATATAGCAATGTTTTCAGACTAGAATAGAAAGGAGTTAAATTTGGACCTCTATCAATATTTTGTGGGAAAAAATTGACCAACTGTCGTACCAAAAAAAATACCAATTGGATTTGTGTATTTCATCTCTAATTGAGCCACACTCTACAAGTGTTACACGTACTACAACGTAGGGCAACAATATTGCTTGAACAAGATATATAATTTAAATATTTAATTAAAAGCAAATTACAATTAGTTCTAGAGACATCAATTAATTAATTAATATTTCCATCGAGTCTAAAAATTCATTACAAACATATGTGAAACATGTTATTTTAGGCAAAATAGCCAAATTATCCCCTAACTTTTTCCGAAGTTGCCAATTTACACCCTGAAATTTCAATTTTGATTCTTTAATTATATCCTAACTTTTTTAATTCTTACCGATTCACACTCTATCGTTAACTTTTAGATTTTCCATCCAATTTCTTAGTTAACTTAACCTCACATGCTGGGCGTTTTCGTCTTTTCAATTGTCACCCAAAAAAAAAAAAAAAATTTCTTCAACAAACCAATTCTTCAGGAATATCAGTATGTACAAAAACAAAACATCAGGGTAAATTTATTTTTTGTTTTTATTTTTTTTTTACTCTAAACACTAATAAAAAAGACATCAACCCTAAAACTGTAAATCATGTTCACTAGAACTCAAAGGCAAGGAAAAATCTAGAGGTTAGTCACTTACAATACTTTGGAGCGTCACTATTATTCCTTACCTGCAACTTATACATTCCAAATTCAGAGATATAATCAGTCTTGGTTCAATCATTTCTACGAACACTTCATCTCTTCCATGTTAAAGAAAAAAAGGAACGCTTCATCTCTTCGCTTTTTTCCTTTGATTTCTCTCAAAAAGAAAAGAAAAGAAAAGGAGTCTCATTATCTTCCTTAGTGTATGCTTAAGTTTTTTTTTTTTTTTTGTGACAATTAGAGAGACGAAAACGCCCAACACGTGAGGTCAAGTTAACGGAGAAATTGGATGGAAAATCTAAAAGTTAACGATAGGGTGTGAATTGGCAAGAATTAGAAAAATTAGGGTGTTATGAATCAAAATTGACATGTCAGGGGGTAAATTGGCAATTATGGAAAAAGTTAAGGGGTAATTTAACTACTTTGCCTTTTTCAAATGATAGTTTTCGCTTACTCATCAAATAAATTGATGAGTTTAACAATCAAGACAATATTGTTCACAAATTAAAGACTATTACAATCCAACTAAAGGTTCCATAAATTTAATGATAAATTTTCCGTACCTATACCTCTACCTATTACATTCCAAGAGTATTAGCAATGTAATTGCCTAGCTTTTCAACAAGTGTGTTGCATATGGCATGAGTCACAGGCCGCTTATAGATGCCGATAACCAATGTCTCCCTCGTCTTTATAATGGTTACTCCACCAGATCCCTTACATATATACAAATTGAATTTATATTAGACATCTTGTCCTAAGATTGCAGCTGCGATTAGGTGAATGCCCTTATATATATTTTCTCCATCATGATGAAAGTATAATGAACCGATACTTCTTATACCACCAAATCTTCATTCATGCGCCCATTAGTCATGTTTTATTTTGAACTCGATCTCTCCCTTTCTAACTTTTTTTTTTTGGTCACTTCAAAGTTAAAGAGAATGAGACCTGTGCATGAAAATGTTTCTTAAGAAACTTTTAACTTGGCAACAAGGTTTAGAAAAGGAGAGTGAAAGTCACACTCTCTCGTTTCCGTTTTTTATTGAAATCCTTAAAGAAAAAACAAAACTAAGTTATTAAGGACAAAATTTATGTTACTAGAGAATGAAATATAGTGTGTGGATTGTAAAGTATGGAGTGTGAATTTTACTCCATTTAGGAAAACTCATGAAAGAAAGCATCTATGAGGGTTTCGTTTTTTTTTTTTTTTTTTTTTGGTGTGGAGATATTCTATAATCTGCTTATCGCCTTATTGTATTGCAACATTTTTATCTTGTTATCATCGTGAAACTACAACACCAAATATCGCATAAGTGAATAATTGGATATAAACTACAAACTCCAAAAAAGAAAAAAGTAATAGGAACAAACCGAGGGGAAATTGGAGCTTTGAGCCCAGACAGTGCCATCTTGTCCTACTATTGCAGCTGTGGTTAGGTGATTGCCCTTCATGGCACTGTTATTTTCGTGACCGGGAAGCACAGTAACGTCGCACATCAAGTGAGACATGATATAGTGCTTCCATACCATTTTCCTCTCCTTCCCTTCTAGCTAGCTCTTTTGTTCATCACTACTGTTTGCTCACTAGAAGATGGTGAGTTAGGGAAGCCTCTAGCTGCTAATTAAACAAACTAATAGCTAGCATGGCGTTTATTTGAAGTCAATCTAGTATCAATTTCACTAGTAGGTAAATTCCATTAGAATTTGCAAGACACAACGAATTTAGAGTTATTTGCATGATTTAAATTGTTTCATGCAATGTCATATACTTCTTGACCGGCCAGAAATTGATGATAGACAATTAGGAAATGCATGACAAAAAATCATGGAGGTTGATAAGTTCTGCTAAAATAGAGGGAACTGTTGTGTTTTTTGTTTTATCAAATTAACTTCCATATGTAACTCTTCCATCTTCAAGTTTGTTCTTTCACTCAATGATGGTTGTGGCAGAGTTTTGTCACCTGCCACTTACAAAGATGACCTAGCGTTGTTTCCAGTGATGAAAAGTCAAAACTAATGTTTTCAGGAATTCAAAAACGTAATGGACTTGAATACACGGTCGTTTGGGAAAGAAATTTTTTTATTGGCAACAAGGTTTACCCTTAGGAAAAACGCATGAAAGAAAGCATCCATGAGGGTTTGGTTTTTATTTTTTTGGAGAAATTCTATAATCTGGTTATTGTATTGCAGCATTTTTATCTTGTTTTTGACTTTTTGTGTTAACAATTCTTCACAATTCATAATACATCTCTAATTTCTGCTGTTATATGCTAAGATCTTCAAAATAAGTTCTATCCAAAAGTTTCGGTACTGAACAGAACGCTAATGTAACGAATTTAGTGTAAAAAAAAAAAAAAAAGACACACACACACATAGAGTCACGTAGTTTGCTTAATAATCAGAGAGCTAGATTGATTATGAGAAGAACGAAAAAGGGAAGAGCCTGCAGATTTATTGAGTGGATCTAGTAGTGTATTAGCGGACCTAATATTGTTTCCAGTGATGAAAAGTCAAAACTAATGTTTTCAGGAATTCAAAAACGTAATGGACTTGAATACACAGCCGTTTAGGAAAGAAATTTCTTTTTTACCCTTAGGAAAAACTCATGAAAGAAAGCATCCATGAGGGTTTGGTTTTTATTTTTTTTTATTTTGGAGAAATTCTATAATCTAGTTATCGTTTATCTTGTTTTCGTGTTAACAATTCTTCACAATTCATAATACATCTCTAATTTCTGTTGTTATATGCTAAGATCTTCAAAATAAGTTCTATCCAAAAGTTTCGGTTTTTTATTCTACAAAACACATCAGATACTGAATGGAACGCTAATGTAACGAATTTAGTGTAAAAAAAGAAAAAAAAGAAAAAAAAAAGATACGCACACACACAAATTCACGTAGTTTGCTTAATAATCAGAGAGGTAGATTGATTATGAGAAAAACAAAAAATGGAAGAGCCTGCAGATTGATTGAGTGGATTGCTCCTCTCCACGTCTCCTGTATATCTATGGATTTATTCTCATGCTGTTGAGATTCCTAATTGAAACAAGGCTCTCAATGTATACTCCAATTCTACCAACTTTGCCAATTTCGCGAACTAATAAATTCCAGAAGGTTTGTGGATCTTCTTCATCAAAATTGTACAGAACTAACCTTTCTCCAAAAACCATCAAATCATGAGATTCCGTCCAGAAACAGAGTGTGATAACTCAGCATAAGGGATGGAGACCCTCATTTTAGTCCACGACTCCCTCACTCCATATTCCTTCATGACCCAAAACTCGCTATATGTTTGTGCAAGATGGGGCTCGAGTGTCGCTAATGTTATGCATAACCACTTTCTGAAGGCCCCTAGTTTCAACAATTGACTACCACTGGATAATTCAAGCGGTAGTGGAATTTTTTGAGTCTCTAACACCGGTGCATCCAAAGATACAATCACAATTGCTTCATCGTATCGGCTGAATGATTCCCTCAACCAATGGAAACGACCATTCAACATGACCCCATTTTCGTTTCGATGCAAGTGTGAACTTATAGGAATGTAAGGATGCGGGGATGATAATTCCTCTAGCCACGAATCAGTTTCGAAGTTATAGACACTGAACCAGTTTCCCTCCCACCCCAAAAAAAAAATCCTCATCACCTGTAAAGATGTCTCCCTGAACCAACTGGTATTGAGAAGTGGAGGAATCAAAACCAAACCCATATAGGTGATAATTATAATTGTGAGAACAGTAAGGATGCTGTCGTGGTCTTGCTAGTTGCTTGGATTCACTTGTTGCAGGATTAACCAAAAATAACTCCAAATCAGATAACTCGAGGAGAATCAGGCCATAGCAGGAATGGAAAAACGGAACTCGAACACTTGGCTGCTCACGGTAAATAATTAAATATAATCGAGCTCAGTGGCAGCTACTTGTTCATCTTCATCATCATCGTTATCAATACCATTATCTGTACCAACAACATGATTCTTAAGAAGCACATGGTTATGATTTTTGAGAAACTCATCTAAGTCCAAAGTGTAAAGACCGTTACGGCCGCGTCAGTGAATATCACTCTTCTTCTTTGGAGGAATACATCCTTGTTCTCGATCAGTGGCTCTGTTGATGTGCCTGTTAACAAAATCAGTGTCAGACATCATGGCTTTCCATGGTTTTGATACACACTTGAAGCGGCATAAGGACTTGGCTGGTAACAATAAAAGAATATCATCCATAATCTCTGGTGGAAGGTACAAGTTAGGTTCGCCATGGTCTTCCATCGCCTAGCTAGCTACTTTATTATATTCAGAAAATAAAAGATTGTAGCTTCAGTAATGCTGCAGAGCTGACTCTTTATCTTTATGCTCCAAACCGCAAGAAAGCTGTGGTTATATATAGGCAAATTTGCTTCGAATCTATGTTCGGCAAAACAAGAAATCCCAGTTGAGTTAGAACCCTTATCACTGTACGAAGTGGATTCCTAAACCCTAAATGCCAGTTGAGTGAGAATCCTTACTACTGCAGGACTGCTTTATGATTCTTAAGTGTGCATCTCAATTGGGCTGGGCTGAGATTCTTGGGAACTACAATGATCGATCGATATCTTAAAATCTTGTATCGCTTGGACTACCATGATCGACTTGTTTAGCCGCTTTATGAAGCTTGCTCCCTGGTTTTTTTTATCCTAAACGTCTGTAGCATCCAGATATGCTGCATTAGGCATGTTTTGTAAGTTCACGTCTGTGATGTTCCGACCGTGCTTGCTAGCTCCGTTACAAAGTGTTAATGGAGAACCAAGATTCATGAAGCCATTCTCTAAAGAAGATGCTAATGCAATAGTCTTCTGCGGATTCATGCCTCTCATAAGTCTTAACCATTGTTGGAGATGATGATCAAGTATGCTGTTTATTTATTGAATGTCTGTAAAATAGTAATGCACATTTGTTTATTTTAGAAGAAACCATGTGCTATTCAAGAATAAAGAAAAATAATACATTTTGGACCAGCAGTACACAGAAACACAAAATGAAAGCAGAGGATTACAATTTAGGCTACAAATTATTTGTTTCCTGTATCAAAATAATTCAATTTTCAGGTATTTAACTGAATGATCTTTTCTTTATCAGGAGGTATTTCCTGCACCAGCAGATAGAGAAAAAGTAAAGTCTTGTTCTAACTCAGCTGGTGAAGAGGTTGAAGTAATTATGATGCAGAAAAGATTCAGTCAACTTGGAGGCCTTCAGCTGGACAGAGATTGTAGGGCATTGGTGAGCCACTTCTCTAGCTTGACTCAAAGAAACTGTTAGAGACAAGTTTGCTGGGCTCACTCAAATGGCAACCATCCTCAATTTAGAAAAGGTCTCTGAGATTCGAGATTTCTGGGGTGAGAATCAGGACCTATGACCTGGAGACTGACACCAGCTGAGGTCAGGCGAGTTTTGGGTCTGAAAGTTGATTTTCATGTTGTAATGCCCGCTGAACCGACACTTCTTCATATTTTTTGTTTTTTTTCCTCAAAAAGATTCGTATCTTCATTCTTTTTGCTACCATTTCCTACAGTTTTGTTCACCATATTTCTCTGTAATAATTCTATTTTTCAGTCAGATTTTGAACATGTACTAGTTATCTTTGAACTTGTAAAAGTGTGAAATAATACCACAATTGCATTACATCATTCATCTTTCCAATAGCGGACCTTGATAGTTTAGTTTGTTTACTTGTTATTGCGTCAATTTCGCACATCACTTCATTTTCTTTATCATTTGTAAATGGTATCTAATGCACTGATTATGTCACAGGCCCCCTATAACGTACAAGCAGGATCACGTACAAGCAGGATCAACAATTTTTCGAAGTCAAGTGAACAATTTCTCCATATCACTTTAGAGTTTGGACTTCAAAGAAGGCAAAATTTTGAGAATAATGTGTAAATATAATTTTTTGATAAAATTGGACACAGAGCCAACATCCCTTCAGGTATTGTTTGCAATTACAGAAAGAGTGATAATTTAAAACGAACGCGAATGACCAAAATTCAAATGAAAGACCCACCCTAAACACAAGTATCCTGCTTCCAGTAGAAATGCAATTACAATCCTCTTTTAAGTGACAAGAACTGCTAGCAGTAACTAAAATTAAATAGCATGCATCTAGGAACAGAGCAATAGCACAAGTTGATTGCTATAGGTCCAACAAAGATTAGACTTTGGCAGTGCCCTGAGTAAATTTAGGGTCCTCACATCTGTAGCGGCCATCAGGCCCTATTCCAAAGCCTTTAGGATCGGCAAACACATTCTCGAGCAGCTGGCTGCGAGGTGGGAGCGGGCTTTCGTCGGCAAACTCAACAGCATCCTCAAGCACCTCATCTATCTTCTTATCTATGGCCTTCAGCTCTTGTTCACTGGCTAAGTTGTGCTCAAATATGTATTTCTTCAAGGCTGTGATGGGGTCTCTGGCAGCATAGTGTGCCTTCTCAGCTGGCAAATTAGAACCAAAAATGGCGGTTAATATTTAACAACCTCAATTAAATGACGTGAAAAGAAAATGAATCGACCATGCTAGGTGCAAAAGTCTGGTAAAGAATAATGATAATTTGATATGTGGCGTTCATAATTGAAGTGATCAAATGAACAGACACTTCACTAAAGGTTGGGGGAAAATGGTTAAGTCATGGGCAGACAAACACTGTAACACTCCTTTAATAAATGATTTTATCACCTGATAGAGGTGCTAAGAAATCAGAAACTCCATAATGCCAGCCTAGTAAGCCAACTGACATGCTTCTTCAAAATTGAAAAGAAAGCAACTATCTAATATCCAAACAACTAAAGAACTATCTACTTAATTTGGTTGTGCAACAGTATAAACATCATGTAATTGAAAACTAACAGGTAAAGAATAAAGATGTTATAAGAGAATACAAATGAATAGGATGGACATGAATGGGTTAAGTTAGCTCTTACAACGTACAACAGAGAAGCATTATGAGGAAACAAAAATTCAAATACTAACCAGGGTCACGGAGCTCATCAGGATCAGCCAGTGAGTGTCCTCTAAACCTATATGTTTCACATTCCACCAAGGTTGGTCCTTCTCCTCTCCTGGCCCTCCCAATTGCTTCCTTTGCCACTTCCCTCACCTTCAAAACATCCATCCCGTCCACATGAACACCGGGCATACCAAATGCAGGTCCCTTCTTCCAAATTTCGGGATCAGAAGTTGCCCTCAGATGCGACATTCCAATAGCCCACAAATTGTTTTCCACAACAAATACAATTGGAAGTTTCCATAATGCAGCCATGTTCAAACATTCAAAGAACTGGCCATTGTTAGCAGTCCCATCTCCAAAAAATGCCAATGTCACGTGATCACAGTCTGCCTGTTTCAACACTTCCCTCCTATATTTAGAGCTGAAGGCTGCCCCTGTTGCCACTGGAATCCCTTCACCAATAAATGCAAACCCACCAATCAAATTGTGGGCTTTTGAGAACATATGCATCGAACCACCTTGGCCCCGGCAACAACCGGTAGCCTTTCCGAAGAGCTCACTCATGACTTCACGAGCAGGGACACCCTTACTCAAAGAGTGAACGTGATCACGGTATGTGCTCACCACAGTATCTTCCTGCTTTGTAAGCTTGATGAACCCAGTTGACACAGCTTCTTGGCCATTGTAAAGGTGAACAAACCCAAACATTTTGCCTCTGTAATACATCTGAGCACACATGTCCTCAAAAGCTCTACCCAATACCATGTCTTCATAAAGCTCCAATCCTTCCTCTCTCGTTATCAGCTAAATACACAAAAATTCAGAAACCATAGTCTCAGACACTGTTCATTTCATTATAAGAACATAAAATCTTCACAAACCACACTAGGAAAAAAGAACTCAAATGGGTACTTCTACATCCCTTTGAACTTAATTAGATGTATATAATGAAGTTTCCCTTACTTTAAACATACTCGAATCAAATTGATCTCCAAAGAACTCAGATGGGTACCTCTACATCTCTTTACACTTAATCGAATGTACACAATGAAGATTGCTGGACATTAAACATAACACTCAAATCAAATCAAATTGAACTAAATGCACCCAAGTTGAATTTTTGATTGGGAATTTTGAATCAAACAACTTGAATCGTGCTTGATTGAGTTCAATTCACAGCTCGTAAATCTCAGCTAACCAGCTCTTCAAAACCCAAAAATCTTTCTTCAACAGTGAAAAACCAAAATCCAATTCTCTCCTATTCCAACCATGCATGGCAAACCAAACCTTCCCAAGAATTCAATCAAAAGAAATGAAATTTGATGCAAGAGAGTGATTACCAGATTGGTGGAAGCACTGGCCTTCTTCTCCTTGACAGCCTCGGAGACCGAAACCACCGCGGATCGGCGCTGCGCATTGGGCTTGGCAGCTACACAACCGGGTCGGAGCTTGCGGGTGGATCCCAAAAAAGACGGAGTCTTTGACATCAGCAGAGAAGAGGGTACCTTGTCATTGGATCTGGCAGCGGCGCCGGCGGTGGTGTTGAGCCGGAGGGGCTGGGTGGTGGCGGCAGAGAAGGACATGGCTCCTCTCTCTGTGTTTCTATATTTTGGGTTCAAGGGAGGAGAGGAATTTGGAGGTTGAAGCGAGAGAGAAAAGTATAAGAGGAGAAGAGAAGGCGGAGGAAACGAGGGAGAGGAGCTTGGAAATAACCGCCTGAAGGGCTCAAGAGCGTTGGAAATCCACCCAACTCAACTAACTGCTTGTTCCAAATTCACCACTCTGCTACTTGGCCTTGTTTGGCTTCTATGCTATTTTGGGGTGTCACATTAGGCCTTGTTAAGTCCGAGGGTCGCATACTATTATTGTTGTCCTTGGACACTCGGGGGATTTGAGGTGAAGGGTGTCTTTTTTTTTTTTTGGGTATTGAAAATGGTAAAGGTGTTTTTGTTAGTGGTTTTGGGTTGGATTCATGGTGAGGGATGTGAGGCAAAAGATGATTGGAGAAAAGAATGTGGGAGGCAATTTGTGTTAGATGTAGGTGTTTGTGATTGTGACCTTGTGGACAAGGATGAGTTCCAACGTGTCATTGGATGAGGACTAGGAAGTCTATGACTACGAGTTTCATTTTATCACATGGGTGACCATGAATTAGATATGGTCAGTGTTTTAAAAATTGTTAGGTGCTAGGGGCCGTGGGAGGAGCTTAGAACTTAGACGTCGAGTCTTGTGTGTATTACGAGATTTTTTTTATTATTATATCGCTAAGCATCAATTGCTTCGATTAGTTCGAGTGGTGCTTAGATTAGTCTGGTTTAAAAAAGAAATTCAAAAAAATTATTTCTTTTAGTCAAATGCTTAAAAACTACTTTTTATTTTTCTCATATTTTCAATAAATCATACTACTAAATATAGTTCTTGTTTTAATTGCACTTATTTATATATTGTAAAAATAAAATAAATAAAAATTAGCCTAGGAATCTACTTAAGCCCTGTCTAAACTCCTAGGCTCTATGCCCCTCCCTGCCATCTAGAGTATACAGTCCTACTCAAGTGGTTAGTTAATTCTATACTCAGTTATACTTAACTGTCATTGAATTTATATCTACATATAAAAAATAATGAGATGGTTAGATTATATTTATTTCCCTCATTATTCTTCACCTTTAAATACACAAACGGGTACAAACTAAACTAACTACTAGAGTAACTCGACATGCCATGCTAAACCATATGCTTTAAACTAATAAGTAAATGTATAAATATTTAATAGATGGAGTTATTTGCCAACAAGGGTCCATAGCTCAGTGGTAGAGCATTTGACTGCAGATCAAGAGGTCACCGGTTCGAACCCGGTTGGGCCCTTTCCTAAATTTTTTTTTTTTTTTTGTCAAATTCAGTTGCAACCCATTGGACCAAGCCCACCCGGCAAGGGCAATAGTTCCCCTATTCTCCTTAAAACGGGAACCTTTTCAGGCTCTGTCTCTATGTCACCGTCCCAGTCTCTCATGCAAATCGCAGGTGATGAAAGCTTCACTCTTTCCATTCCGTCGATGAAACAGACCAATCCCCAGGTGAGTTTATCTTATTCCCTACTCATTGCAGGTTTTTGCTGCTGTTTCTCTGAGTTTTGATTTCCTCGTTTCCATTGTTGATGAAAGATCTGCAATCTGGATTGCTTTGCTTTCCTTTGATTTGGGTCTCCTTTTTGGATGGTAGTAACTTTTTTATTTTGGGTTTTAGGTTAAGGAGAAGTTACACCAAGGGGCGTCTCTTTAGTCCTCCTGTTTTAAGGATTTTAGATTCACATTTTAGGCCACGGCTTCAACATTGTTATTAAAAATCGTATTTCAGATTGCTGATTAATTGTTTCCAACAAAGTTTGGATTTTTTAGCGTAGTGTGGCCGAAAATAATATCCAAAAGTAATATTATTTCCAAGCTTTCAAAGTGTAATCTACATAAACTATAATGTTTTGAACAAATTTTCTTTTTTGTTTTTGTTTTTGTTTTGCATTTTGTAGAGAGAGAGAGAGAACTGAACTAGTTCTTCAAATTTGCTTTAGTAAAAAAAAACCAGGTTAAGAATATGAATTTCTTGAATTTTGCAGCTTATGAAGAGCTGTACATAAGAAAAAGGAGAGTCCTTTAAGCAAAGCAACTTTGAATTCTTGAATTTTGCAGCTCACTGGTTCTACCTGGCTGTTACCGTCTCGGCTGGTGAGACTCCTTTTTCTTTTTTTAAGACCCAGTTCTTCCTGTTATCAGATCATGAATATTTTGTCCAATGTTAATGTTTCTTTGATTTCTTGATTTGTAGAGTACTTTGAAGAAACAAGTGAAGTTCCACAATGCTTCAACCGCAAATTGTACAATCCCCAGCTAGGCTAGGCCTATCGAACCCCAATTCACCTGCTTTTCAAAACCCTACCCCTCCAAAACTCCCTTTACAGCAGCAGCCTTCTTCTTCTGCTTCTGCTTCTTCTTCTTCACAGCATTCCAATCTCTCCCCATCGCTGGTCTCTCTTCTCTCGCCCCTCCCAAGAGCCCAATCCCTTCTAGTTCAAATGGCCTCCCTCTCGTCTAAACTCTTTGAAGTGTCACCTAATCGGTCCCTTTGGCTCAATGCATTCCGCGGTTCCTTCCCAACCTTCCTTTCTTCCCAAACCCAATCTCAGTTTTCAATCCCGCTTGAGAACTGTCCTTCCTCCACCAAAGATGTCCTCTCCCAGTTCACAGCTCTTCAAACCCAACTCTTTGAGGCTGTTGCTGAACTCCAAGAAATCCTTGATCTTCAGGACGCTAAGCTGAAAATTGCACATGAAGTACGGTCCAAGGATGTCTCACTTCTTACCTTTTCCAAGAAACTCAAGGATGTTGAGCAGGTGCTTGATAATCTTGTTGATGATTACTCTGATTTGTCCCGCCCCAAAAGGGTAAAATTGGATGATGGTTCAGAAGATGATTCTTCATGCGCTACTACTGTTTCATCTCAGTTGAATTTATCAGATATTTTGTCATATGCGCATCGGATAAGCTACACAACATTTGCACCACCAGAATTTGGGGCTGGACAAGCTCCTCTTCGCGGATCACTCCCACCTGCCCCGCAGGAGGAGCACATGCGTGCTTCTCAGCTATACAATTTTGCAAACCTGGATGTTGGTTTGCCCAAGACTGTAGACAGCACGGAGAAAACAATTGAAGCAATCATAGAGCCCCCACCTCCTGCTCCAACAGAAGCCAATCAAGCTCCAAACTTTGGTGCACTTCAAGGTCGGCTTCCTCCAAATATCACAATTCCGTCTGGTTGGAAACCTGGGATGCCTGTGGAGTTGCCTACCGATTTTCCTATGCCCCCACCTGGATGGAAGCCTGGGGACCCAGTGCCTTTGCCCCCAGTGGGATCTCTTCCAGTTCCTAAGGTCGAGGATCAACATTTACGGCCTAAACCTCAAGCAATGCATAAACCGCAAGAGCCAATACAAGTTATGCATGTTGAACTGGATATTCCTGATCAAGATGATAGTAGCGATTATAGTAGTGATGAAGGAAGCTTTGAAGATGATGATTAGCAGACTGTCCTTTTGTTCTGACTTCCGAATGCATATGTGACTGCCGTTTTAGTATTCCATTTACGTTTCCCTTGAATCTCAATTTTGGTATTTCATGTACATTGACTACATTCAAAGTCCACTTATTTTGAATATCAATAGGTGCACTTGGTCCTTCCCATCTCCAATTTTATTTCGAGTTGATTACTTTGAATCAAGAGCTGGAGAAACTATTATCATTGTTGGCCATCTTTGATTTGAAATTTTGAATAATGCCGTTGAAATACAATACTCTCAGTTCAGTTGGGCTTCTCGAGCATTCATCTCCATAAAATAGTAGACATAAGAGAGAAGCTCATTGCAGGTCTCTATTGATAAGCGCTTGAATGGGAAGTCTGAAGTTGCCTGATTTTTACCTTGGCAACAAACTTGGGAAGGATACACATTACACTATCTGAAACTGCCAGTGTTCCCCAGTGACGTTGCTATTTAGGACTTAGGAGACTACCTTCTGAAAGTTCTATGCAGAAAATCACCAAGATTCCAGATAAAGTCACTAGAAGCTGGAAAGAATATATTTGATTTACTACTACAAAATGGCAGATGCCTTTCTACAAATCATTTACAAAATTTGTGGTACTTTACAAAGTAACTACACCAGATCTAAATAGAAACACACAGGGATTAAAAAGAATACAGGAACGGAGGGAAAACGGGTCAAAACTCAGCTAGCATGGTTAGTGCCTAATAGATATTATTGGACAGCCTCTGCAGAATCCAACTCCAGTATTGTTACTTGTTAGTTGTAGATGGCAATAGTATCATCGCCTGCTGATCTTGTCCTTGCCTGGAAAGTGGATATCTACATGTTAGAAATGGACACCTTTCACAGACTCACAAATTTCATTACATTTACAAGAGACCTAATGAGATACTTACCATTACCAAATAAGTTTGTTTTCAAGGGAAACCGAAGAGATGATCCTTTTACTTTTACCTCCCTGAGTTGCTTGATTTTACTTTGTTTCTCTGTTCTCACAAGATCACTGCTGCTCTCTCCTGGTGACAGAACAGGTCCGTGCTTAACCTTTTCATGGTACACAGCTGGTGGGGCAAGCCTCAATTGAGGCATGTTTTCAATCTCGACTAATCCACGATGTTTCTGCAAATTGGTCAACATCTCAAACTGCAATATCCAAGTTCAGTTTCTCAATTAGTTTCATGTACAATCAAGGAAACCAAAATGACAATAATGACAATGATAATAAGAAGTTGCTATACCCGTGATATCTGCTGAATCCCATAGCTATTCTCAGAAGTGCTTTCATGTGGGTGAACAACTGGTCCATGAGTATGATGGGTTCTTGATGAAAACACCTTCACTAAACTCTCCTCTGCTAGAACCGATTTGTTTTTAGACCTCTGAGATTTCTTCTTGGGCATACAAACTGGGCATCCAGAGGACGAGCTACGACTTGATGTTTCATTCTCTGAAACTTCGCATTTAAGATGTGTTGCATGACCACAATTGAAAATGCGAATGTAGCTGGAAGAGTTCTTGTCAAGGAGGCAATCGCATATGCAACATTTTGGGTTGCGAGGAGCATACCCATGTGAGGCTCCTTTCTTGAGGATGCTCATAGTATAGAATGTATCATCTTCTATCAGGGACATGGCAGTATCCTACATGACAGATAGAGTTAAAGGCAACCGAAAAGAACAAAAGAAATACAATACAAAGCTTCAGAGGAAACAAATTAGATATCCAGAGTCTAAATTTGAATCCAGTCAGTGCAGAAAGTTTAATATATCACTTAATCAGTAGACTCTGCATAAGATTTGAGTGCTGCTCAATAGCCCCACAATACAGCTAGAAATGAATCAACTGCAAAGTGTACTGCTTCTGTCTATGCAGATATATTTAATGCAACTGACAATTGTAGCTTTGACAACCAACTTTC
The DNA here is from genome assembly GCF_002994745.2 of Rosa chinensis. Lineage (NCBI taxonomy): Eukaryota > Viridiplantae > Streptophyta > Magnoliopsida > Rosales > Rosaceae > Rosa > Rosa chinensis. Next base: position 53,074,141 of record NC_037088.1, on the reverse strand, counting down.
GATGTTGTAGATATTCACTAGGAGAAGAAGAAGAGTAAATCACCAAAATGAGAAGATTTTATTGTAGTTTTTATTTTTTAGTTTTTAAGAAATAACATAGAAATTATTCATGCTCATTGCCTTGTAAGTACACTCCACAAGAATGACTTTGACACAATAATTCCCTTGAACAAGAATACATCATGTACATAACTAGCATAACTGAGATTAAAATAAAGCTGCTGTACCAGAATTCTTCTTTCGAAGCCATATGTGCTAAGCATCCCCAATATTGTGAATTTAAAATCACCAAATTCCTGGCTACCATTGTCAGAAAGGAGCTTTGACATGATAGTTGGAAGGCGAACATATCCTATCATGCCCTCAACAATCTCCTTGATGAACCGAGAAAACAATTTTCTTAAAATATCAGCACCTTTATTAGCCTTTGGGATTCTCCACTTGATTGTGAAATTCATTTCATCCTCTTGTGAATCCAATGAATTGGTTACCATTCCATTATGATCTTCTCCTTTAGATACTGTACCAGCACTAAACGAATCCATTAAAGGCTCACAAAACCTGTATTGAAAGTTGGGAGGATGATTAGTCTTCAATAATTCCATGATCATGTACTGCAAGACTACAATGAAATCCTTCACGGATCATCCTAGACAGATAACAGAGAGCACGGAACCAGTTTTTAAAGTGCAAAATAGATAGGATGCTCCCTTGTATATCATAGTTATGCAAGTCTTTATAGTCAAGATAATCAAACAAGCTTCCTTTTTTCTTTTTCTTTATTTTTTTTTACTTTTTTTTGGGGGGGGGGGGGCGGCTTCTGAATAGGGAAGACAAAATGCTGAAATTGAAGAATGCATTATGGCCAGATAATTGTGCATGAGTAAAGCTTAGCTGAGACCAAATTGAAAACAGAACTTACGAGTCAAGCAATTTGAACCAGAGTGCCTCTGATTCATCAGGATTTAGACGATGGGTGTTCCGTTGGCACAATCCTATACATGCATGCAATATACTGTCTATATCATTCACCTGAAATGGAAAAATTTACAAGTTATACATAACACTTCAACGAATCTATAGAAAGCATAAAAAACCTAACCACATGCTAGATTCAAAAATGATATTTACCGACCTCCTCCACTTTCAAAGCATTGCTCAAGTATTCTGTACTAGCAGAACCACGTGAAGCCCCGCTTAAATTTAGACTTCCAACAGCAGTTTCAAGCTTGATAAATTTGTCATTGAGGGTGGAAAGTGTAAGTAAAAGTGCACTTCCAACATCACCAACCCTCTCCAACAAGAACGATGAAGCATCTATTATTGCATATTTCTGGCAGAGGCATAAACAGTGCTCCACGCGATAGCTATCAAATGTCTCTAGGAATTTGAGAACTGATTTGCATTCAAACTGGCATAACAGCTGCAGAAGTAAACAGTGAAACATTTAAAACCTGAGTTGTATCCCAACAAGTGCTCCACAAGAATTTCTGAACCTAATCAAATTGGAAGTAACGCATAAAGACCGCAATGACACCGAATAAGCTTCATGAACAGAAAACAAACTTGCTCACTATTTCAAGCCTCAAAGTTCAAAGTTGGCCAGAATGAATATATTGAAAATAAGTACACTTTAACTGAATAAGCTTCATGACCAGAAAACAAACTTGCTCACTATTTCAAGCCTCAAAGTTCAAAGTTGGCCAGAATGAATATATTGAAAATAAGTACACTTTAACTGACCCAAATAGACTGGAGCACAATGGACACACTTAAAGCTCACAATAGCTCAAGAAGGATCAAGAATTTCAGAGACAATATGATGAGCTGAAAACATTGATTCATCCAATAAACTTAGTTAAAAATAACAAAAGATCACTAGTTTATGAAGTACTCACCTCCAGATAAAGCTCAATCATATCATCAGTCACATTAATAGGACTATCACGCAAAAGCTGTGGGAAATTAGAGACCCTTTCCAAGAAAGCCTCAACTCCTTTTGTTTGATCCTTTACTCCCATAAGATTGTCGGTTTTTAAACTTGAGAAGTCGAGGGTGCCAGATAAATGAACCTCAATCACTGTTTTTAAGTACAGGAAAAGGCTTCGTGGATGGGAGCGAAGTTCAGATAGGATATGAGAACCTTCTGCACTGGTAAAATGGTCCATGACCAAGAAGAATGCACCCTCTCTACATGGGATCAGAAGATGTTAGAAATTGAATGAATGAGGAAGAACTTCAATTAAAATGTGAAAGATGAAAAAGAAAAGAAATATTCATGATAATTAAGGAATCACCTGTTTAAGTTAAATAGCCCTGGAATTCTAGAAATAACTGCTGATCGAAAAGCAGCACATTCATCGTCAGTCAACTGTAACAATGTTTTGTTGATAAAGGCAAAGGCATGAATGGGTTCGGCTGCATCTTTCATATAGCAATCCAGGGCAGCAATATACTGATGTCTGCTGGTATGAATTAGGCCACATACCTAAAAGACATCAAGAAACCTTGTAGTGAGCAACACTGTATGAATTGTATCAACATGTTTCTAAGACAACATCATAAGCTAATAAGACACTTGAAGATATACCTGGTAAAATTGTGCTTTCTCACATAGCTGTAACACAGAAGATGAATTCCAATCAGTCTCCGGCACTACCTCAAGAAGGCCAAGAACCTGCTTCTCTCTTTTTTTTGAAATTATGCTATCTCCAGAAACAGACGTTGGAAAGTTATTCTCTGATGTCAAATACTCCAAAATCTGAGAAAGTACAGTCTTCGAGACATTAGCTTTTCCACATGCAACATAATATGCAATAAACTCGAATAGATGATCAATATCTTTCTTTGAAGGCCACTCTACGACTGATCCAGAGTCAACACTGCTAGCAGATCCATCCTTCTGGGGAATGTCCTTACTAATAATGTGAATAAGAGTATCAATTGTATTCTGGACCAATGAATCCTGACTTTGAGCCGTTGAATTATTCCCATACTGCAGCTCTGTATCTGCATCAGCTGAATTTTGAGAAGAGGAGTCCCATTTCGAGATTTCAACTTCTGTGAAAGCACATCTCAGAACATCTAAAGTAGCTTCAGTATCTAGTTCTAAGAGATAATAAAGGTTGAGATATTCTCCTCCTGGGAATTCGCTTGAGAGTGCTCTTGAATTAGGGGCATCAGAACCCTCCAATAAAAACTGCAAAAGTTCTGTTCTGAGAGATGGCAAGCGTGAAGGAGGAATTTTTCCTTGTCCTGCAAAGAGAGATGATTGATGCAAAGTTTCTTAATCTGAATAATGAAGCCAAAGCCTAGGAAATATAGAGACTGAAGTGATTTAAACATGTGTTCCAGAATGCTGGTCCTCCTTCACCCCTTCATACTTATTCTGTGACATTTCTATATCTTTTTCTGTAAATTACTTCAAGATCCAAGCCATTTCTACATAGGTTTATAATAGAAAGAGATATCCTGCTAGTGTCCTGTGATATTGAAAGGCCCAACCTTAAGTGAAGTCCGTACCTGGTGGAAAAGCAAGGCCTGAAAAGCAGTACTTCAAATAAACTAGCATCCTGTATCTGCAAACAACAAAAAGTAAAATAAGACCATGGGAAAGTCAAATAGCAATATGCAGCTCAAAACTAAACTGAAATATATGATACAACTCATTATATGGTTTTTTATCAAGTTAACCAATGAGAAGCAAGATTCGCTAAGATGTCGCTGGAAGGAGAGGCAAACTTAAGTAGTACGACAAACTACTTAAAACATTTCCAAACTCAAGTGATTACAACATGAGGAAGAAACATTAAGGAGATCGTACCCAAGGGCCATAGCACCTTCTTTTTGACTATTTCGCAAGACCACCAGCAGCTCCTCTAATGGTGACCTGAAATCATTCAATCCTTTGTTGAAAAGATACACCAGGGCACTATATAATCCATGCTCGCGGCATAACCTAACAACCTACAAGAAAGGAAAAATTAATGTGAGGTGAAAATTTAAAAGAAACAAAACTAGTGGACAAAAATCACAAGCAAAAATCTGAAAGGTAGAGACCTGATTGAAATCCAATGAAGAAATATCCATGTGAAGGACACATTGCTCAACACGCTGTAACCACCCTTTGTGGCTGTAATGTTCTACCAGAGCTTGCATAATCTTAGAAAAGGAAAAAGGGAAAGAATGTCATTATGTAGATTGTAGAATATAGCTGCCAATACAGCCAAAATACTTGAACATTATAAAGTACCTCAGGCGGAAGAGAACCAAGCATGTCCTTCAATATATAAGGCTCCAATAGTTCCAAAAATGTGTCTAAAAAGATTCAAGAAAAACATATTAGTAGCATGCAATAGTGGATAAAAAGGAAAATTTTGTATGTAGTGTACTTCTAGCTATGGAACACAGCACATACTTCAGATGCTGCAAATCTACAGCACTGCAGCTCACACAACCCAAAAGCAGTACAAAATTCCTAGAACCTGATTGGCTTGTTCTATCAAATACTGAAGTATTAATCAACTTACCATCAAATCATGAAAGGAAGTTGAAATGCAGGTATCCAAAGACTTCAACAAAGTTATTCTCAAAGATGAAAAGTTTCAACCCTATAATGCTTAATGCACTTCAGCCTTTAGAATGACCCTTGACATGCGTTGAAGTAGGACAATAAAATTGGTACTTTCATTTTATGTATTGTTGATGCTACAAAGGTACTCTTCTTAAAATGCCATTCAGATTCAATCATAGTTGGTAGCAAAATGGAGTTTACCTCTTCATAGGATAAGAAATTCAAGAATGATTCCCATATTTTTCACTGAAATAAAATAACTCTTAATCCAGAGATCCAAGACTTCAGAAAAGAAAAGAAGAAATGCATGAAGTTCTACCAGACCATTAAATGCAAAAGCACACTGGGTTGATAATACCTCTCTGTTGAACAGCTACAAACTTCAAGAAGATCTCATCAAAAAGTATGTCAGTCCTCTTGATATGGACACAGAATTCAACTGCAACCCCACCAACACGGGTGTATTGCTCTTTAATTTCAGTGTGCACAGTACTACTTTGTCTGTTTAAGTCATCAACTTGATCCATTTTTTCAATTTGGTTGCAGAATGCTACTGAAATATAAGAAAAAACTTCCTCTACATATGACAAAAGCAACTCAACCAGGTAGGGCATTATGACCTCCTGTACAGCATCCAGAGTTCTAGGAAGGTCAACAACACCATGAGCTTGGCCATCATAAATTGTCATTGCCATGTTCAAAGAACCCATCCAGTCACCAGCTCTCCGTAAAACCTGAATCCGTTCCTTCCATGGGAGAAGCCGGGAAACAATAAGATGAGTAGGTCCAAGTACATATACAGAAGCTCCTCTTACAGCTATGCAATTGTTATAAGCTTTTTCAGGGTTTCCAAATACATTGATGAAGTGAGTATGATAAGAAATGAGATCATCCCCTCTAAAACCATCTAGAGAAAAACTTGTTTGGTGAATTCCAGTTCCATCCTTTGCAAACAAACAAAGTTGTCCAGTTATCGTGAGAACCACCAGCATCTGAAGACAAAAAACCTCAAATTATGCCCATCATGTTGTGAGCTAAACTTGACTCTACACCATGTACAGAACTCTTCTAAGCAGAATAACATAAATTCAGCAAAATAAAAGACATTAAATCAGGCACATACCTGATCATCCAACCAAGCCACACCTATGGCTGCACTTTCAAGAGACCATTTACCATATACTTTCAGCTCTGATTTGACCAACTTTGCTACCTGAACTTTCCGATCCCAAGCAATTGCAAGTAATGAAACTCTTTCAACTGCTTCAGTAGGTGTATTCTCTAATCCAAAGAAATAAATGAACAAATAAATGAATGGCTGAACTCTCATCTTAGGAATCCGTCAACTGGTAATTTAACAGGGAAAGTCAAACCTTACCACTATTAGTAGGTGAATTATGCAATTGAGTTGTGCATTTCCAAGCAGTACAAGGCATGGAACCCTCCCGAACCCCATCTGGTTTAGAAAGTTGCGCATAGACATGCAAAGTGGGAGTTAGTCTTACCTGCAAAGAAGACACAAGGTTTAACACATTGTGAAAAAATAATGTGTAAAAAGAGCCAAGCATCAATTCTTAAAATATAAGGTGCATGGAATTCACTCTATCATCTGAGGGCTTCATACCACCAAAGCATTTTGATGGGTGACAAATACGACCACACCTTCTTCAAACAAAGAGGATCCTTCATTGAAGAGTTTCCAACCTGCATCCCCACCAACCACACCACCCATCATACCACCAATACTGCTGCCTGAACCCATCACATTTCCCTGAGAGGAAAGTGAAGAGCTTCCACTCAATTCATCAATGAGGAGTGGTGAAGCTGACAGCGTCGTGCCTGTTTTTTGTCCGTCTAGAAGGCACTGTTCCAGTGAAGATGAATAAGATGATCAGGTTGATAAATTATATTGTTGGAAGATCACACATCAACTACTACATGCCTACATCTGTCAGCAATGCCAAATAGTGATTTACCTGTGTTTTGATGGAGAATCTATTAAGCAGGGGAACCACAGAGAAGGAATGTAACAGTACCAGACCCTTACTGTCCCCAGTAACTGCCTTAAAATTACGTGTGACCTGAGAATCATGCCCCAAAAAAAAAGTATGTACAACTGGAGCTGTATGTTCTCCGGTAATTACTTTGGCAGCGGATGCCCTCTGAACATCCCAAACTGTAATGTGACCATCGGCGTATCCAGCTAAGAGTAGATCCCCTTGCTGATTGAAGGATATAGAAGTCACCGCAGCATAAGACCGCTCTCCTTGCAATCCAAGAAATATCAGCTGAAAAATATAAACCATAGTGATTAATATGAGTTACCTATCTCAATTTCATAATAGGTAGGACTAAGTAAAATATGGAAATGCTACTTGAAACAAAAAGAATTAAAAGCAATAAGAGCGAGTTAACAGAATGTAACCTTTGCATCCATGTTGTCAGCATTATAAGGAGAGTATTTACTGGGGACAACAAGGACAACCCCTCTTGACATTCCTATTGCAATGTAATTACTGTGAACTCCCAGGACTTGCGGCGTACCATGATCACGCCTCAAAGCCGGAGCAGAAAGGGTCCGCGTAATGGTATTTTTAGCATCAACATTGAAGTATCCCAATGTGGTGGACCCTCTCCGAACACCCTCAAGTCTCATAGGTTGAGCAGCAGCACCCTCTTCCCAATCCAAAGCAGTTGAAGCTTGTTTCTTCTCTAGCTCCTCAGCGATTTCAAGTGGCTTTCTTGATTTCTTTTCCGCTTTTTTACTGATCCTCCTGCTCTCCAGTTGCTCGATTCTCTCCTCCACAAGTTGAGTGATTGAAGTTCCCAATGCATCATCATCCTTATCATCAAAATGATCATCTCCATCTTTATCATTATCATTATCACCAACCTCATCATTATAATCAATACCACCAAGATGCTTCTCATCCTCACCAGTAGGCTCATCCTCAACATCTCTATGTTTCAAAGAAGGACTATTTTCATCTAAATCTTCTTCCTCCGGTGGACCTTCCTCCGAAACCCGAACATTCTCATCCAATTCATTATCTCTAACATCAGTGGCATCTAAATTAGTTGAATTCTCATCCAATTCTTCACCAGCATTGCCAGCACTAACTTCATCAATCTGACTCACCTGCTCTGCCTCCCTCTCCCTCTCCAAAACCTCATCTTTCCTCCCCAACGCACCACCAAAATCCACCTCTACTTCATTCGAATTCGATGGCGTCGTTTCAGAACCAACCGCATTGCTATCCTCGTTAAAATTGGACCCTCCCTCCGATCTCTCACCCAATTCCGCAGCCTCCACAGCTTTCTGGAAACTCCCGCTCCCGGCGCTCCTCCTCGACTTGATCGCCGCGGCGTGGGGCGTCGGCATCGACCTCGAAGCCGCCGCAGCCGCCGCGAGCGCGGCCCCGGGCTTCGCATTCGTCCTCACACCTCCAAACAGCCACGGCGACGGCCTCGAAACTCTCCCGACCGAATCGTCCGGGAAATCCCCGGACCTAGCCCGGCTGTACAAATTCAAACCCGGCCGGACCGCCTTCTCCTCCAATTGACTCAACCTCCCCGCTCCCTCGGTTCTGCCGCTGGCGACCGAAACGGCGTCGCTCTGTGGCGGTTTGGGATCGGACGCGAGGAACTGAGATAAGGTCGAACTACGCGGGGAAGAGGAGGGGGATGCTGACCTGGATGAATCGGTGTCGTTGAGGATTTCGTCGATCGTACGGCGCGGGACGGAGGTGAGGTCGGGGTCGGAGTCGGAGTCGGAGGAGGAGAGGTGTGAGTTGAGGAACGAGTCAAGGTCGAGCTCCATGGCGAGTTTTGGTTCCGATTGTGTGAGCTTCTTGGTCATCTCCAAAGCTCTCTACTGCTGCTGCTTCTTCTTCTTCTTCTTCTTCTAGCTATGGCCGGTAGTTCGTCTCTGTCGGTATAAAACTTGAATCAAAACTACGACGCGCATGTCGCTTGGTTACAGTCAAATTGGAAAGGGATTAACGACATGTCGTGTTTTGGATCTAATCTCATTTGTTTAACCTTTGTCAAAGTTTCTCATTCTGTAGCTGCTGCTAATATTGCTCAGATTCTAGCCAGATTTTCAGAAGTTTTTGGACAACAGATAAATTTTAATAAGTCCGTTATTCACTTTTCCTCTAATGTTTCTAATGTCGTCAAATGCGATATATCTACTATGTTAGGCATTAATATTCATAAATCTTGTATAGTTGTATTGGTAAATATCTTGGAATTTATAACATTATTTTTTGGAAGAATCCTATCCATACGTCTGATTTACTTTTGAAAATGCAGAAAAAGATGGCCGGTTGGAAAGCCAATATTTTGTTGAGAGGTGGAAAATTAACTCTTATTAAAGTAAATCTTTCAGGTATGCCTAACCATGTTCTATCTTGTTTTAAATGTCCTAAAAAAGTTACTACTGCTCTTGATAACCAATGTAGAGATTTCTTTTGGGGTGGTAAGACCCCTCATGTGGCCTGGGAGCAAGTTTGTCTTCCTAAGGACATGGGGGGTTTAGGAATTAGGCCTGCTGAGTGCTTCAATAGAGCTACTTTAGGTAAATTAGTTTGGAAGATTCTCACTGAACCTCATAATTGGTGAGTTCAATTGGTTACTGCCAAATACGTTATAAATTCCCACTTGTTATCTGTTAATAAAAAGACTTCCAATTCTTTAGCTTGGAAAGGAATTGTTGATGCCAGGTCTTTAGTAATGGAAGGTGTGAGATGGACTATTGGGAATAGTAAAGACATTTTATTCTGGACTTGTAATTGGGTTTTGCCTTAGCCTTTTTATTTGATAATCCCTAAAGATGAAAGGTACCATTTAGACTGGACTCTTATAGTTTCTTCTATTCAAAACTTTCAGTGGAATAAAGATGCTCTTTCTTTATTGCTTCCTCATGATATTGTTATGCAAATTCTTGCTATTCCTATTCCTGTGAATGATATGCCAGATGAATTTGTTTGGGGACCTTCAGGCTCAGGTAAGTTTTCCATCAAGAGTGCTACTTGGTTACTTGCACAGAAGAATGACTCTCATTCTAAATCCAATGTTTTCAATAAAATTTGGCATTTGATTATTCCTCCTAAAATTAAGATTTTTGCTTGGACACTCTTGAGAAATCGACTGAAGACAAGAGATAAGCTCTCTCTTTATAATCCTAATATTCCTTCTTGTTGTCCTCTGTGCCAGAATGGCATTGAAAATTTAAACCATCTTTTTATGCATTGTAACTTTGCTCAGGCTGTTTGGAGATTTTCAAATAACATATCTATTCCTAATAATTGGCTTTCTTCTTTTATTTCTTAGATAGAATCTTTGTTTCATAATCCTAATCTTAATGTAGATACTATATCACAAGTCCTTATTTCTTGGTCAATTTGGCATACCAGAAATCAGGTAGTTTTTAAACAGTTAGTTCCCTCCCCTTCTCAAACCTTCTTCAAGGCTATTACTCTGGGAGCTAACTATTGCAAAGCTAATCTTAAAGTGTGTAATACTAAGGTTTCTAAGTATTTTCATATTAAATGGAATCCTCCGGATCATGATCAAATTAAAATAAATTTTGATGGTTCTGTGAGGCAAGGTAATGCTTCTCTTGGCTTTGTTTTTAGGAATGTTGATAGTCAACCTATTTTTGCTATTTCGAAGAATTTGGGACCTGCTTCAGTTCTCATTGCAGAAGCTACAGTTCTCAAGGATGCATTACATGCTGCTCAACATTATAACTTTTCTAGAGTCGTAGTTGAAGGAGACTCTAAAGTGCTTTCGGATTGTGTTCTCAAGAAGATAACTACTCCTTGGCGGATTAAGACTTTGATGGAGGATATTTGGAATCTTGCTTCTTCTTTCTCTTTCATTAGGTTCTGACATATTTTCAGGGAACCTAATTTTGTGGCAGACAAATTAGCAAACTTTGATCTTCAGAATCGTTTTGCAGCAGTTTGGCACCATTGTCTCCCCCTTTTTTTGTCACATGCTTTCTATTTAGATCAGCTGAGTGGGGGAGTGCCTAGAGGTTTCTCTCTGTAGTTTTTTTCTTGTTTTGTTTCTGTCTAAAAAAAAAGTCATGAAGAAATCATATTTTAAGTTGTGCACTCGGAGAATTTTTAATCACTTGATCTCCAATTTGAATAAATTAAGTTAAACATTTGGTTATTGAAATTTATTAAAGGAAAAGCCGAGTTTTATGAACAATGTTTTAGTAATGCCGCACTCCAACAAGCAAGCTTATTCAAATATAACACGATTTGTCTCATGATCATTTTTTTTTTCGTTCAAGGGGAAATAGTATGAATCACAAGCCAGAATATGCCGTTACATACCATTCCATTGTCATTTAAGGAAATAGACAGACAAGAAGTTAGTAGTAGTATCCACAAGTGGTACGTAGAAATAGACATACTCATTATACATTCAAGACCCTCCTTTGGTACAGGGGCGGAGCCACGTTGGGGCACGGTGGGTCCCGTGCCCCAGTGAGATTTTTATATATATACAAATTTGGTTTCATTATAACTCTGAGTGCTGTCTTGCTGTAGTGGTAGAGGCTTATTCTTATCTTGGGCTGGTTCTTGGTACGATTGCTGGTAGCAGCAATCTGCTATTTTTTTTCTCTTTCTTTTGTTTTTTCAACATTAATACTATTATTTATTCTCAGCAATGTGCTAATTGTTTTTTTATTTCTTTCTTTTTCTAACATTAATACCATTATTTCTTCTCAGAAAAAAAAATTAATAGTATTCTTTCATATAGTTTTAAAGTTCAAAGATAAATTATATTTTCATTATGAAAAATTGTCTAAAATCTAAAAACTATAAGTTTGATTAATAAAATATGTAATCTAAAAAAATATTGATCTTTTTTAGTACAAAAATAAATATTGATCTTTCCCTAACCTTATTCTAATTACAATTTTGATATATTTTAAGTTTAAGTTTCATTTTAAAATTTTTTTTTTTTTTAAACTTTTGAGTGCCCCAGTTGAGATCATTTTCGGGCTCCGCCACTGCTTTGGTACTACTCCAAAGGCGCTAGAGAAACATAGAGTGCACATTGGTGCTTAGCTTCCTAAATACAAGGAATTTATTGTAAAAGACAAAAGACCCTCCTTTGTCTCACATACATGTTGTTTATGAACCTTATAAAAGTTATATACGAGACTCAAATTGGTTAAAAATATATAAGCTCGAAAAATTTAAATGCGAACTTGAGGGGTGGAGGAGGGTTTGCATTTGGTATTTCCATACCCGGTTTTGGTGTATCTGAGATGGTACAAGCGAGAGAAGGTGTCGATAGTAGGGTGGTGGTAGTTTTGGGTTTACCGCAGTCCCAAGTCTGGGTTTCCAACAATCCAATTTCATCAGGTCGGAATCATAAAGAGTATATGTTTGGTCGATCAAATGATTGGTTGGGTGGACTCTAGAGTCTGGGTGGCGAGTTTGTGTTGGCAGATTGTATGGTTTAATTGGTCTTCTTGGCTAGACGAGAGATGAGATGTCAAGGATGCACTATTCCTGTGTAAGGGTTATAAAGTGAAGTTATGTTTAATTGACTTTGCCATAAAGGCGTTGTGCGATAGTTTTTTATTATTATTTAGTTCAAGTTTGTAGTTGACGACTTACAAGACGAGAGGAAAATAAAAATTAGCATTGTCTTGTTAAAGAAGTATTGTTAATCAGCTTTTACACTTTGTTTAGAGTCGGGGTTTTCTGGATTCCAACAGTATGTTTGGACTTTCAGTCTGATGTCTAGTGTGAGTAAAATTTCGTTTTATCACATCCATGTTGATTGTCGATCCTTACTCATTGTAATCTTTGATTACGAATGAAATTTCTCTTCTAATAAGGTTGTACGGAGCCGGACGTGGACAGACATTGACCCAACTCCCTGCCCTACTACTTGAACATCAGTCCAGGAACAATTTGCACACGAGAAATTCTTTGAGCATATTCCACCATGCGTTTTGCAAACTGGGTCCGCAACTCAGGAACTTGTAGACCGCAAATGAATCTTGAGGTCCTAGCCATTTCGAACCCCTCAACAAAGATCTTTTAGTCGCCATGTGAAAACTGGAAATTACACCCACACCCTCTTGACCACTTGCTTTAAAGCCCCAGAGTGTTCGGCACCTGAGCATTTTGGTCAAGAAGAAGAACAAGAACTCATTCACTGCAGCCTTGTCTAGGTAGGTGAGCTTTCTGTTTCCCTTTTGCTGATGATTGCTTTCTCCTAACTTTACAGTGATCTAGTTTCTCAAAAGTTCTACTCTTTTTCAGATCATTGCTAGCCATTAATGGCAACTGTCACTGCTTCAAGCTTCACTTCCACAAGCGCTCATGTCAACTACGGCGTGTCATCTTCCCCAGAGGCTAAACCGACGTTTCAGAACTTGGGTTTTGGGAAGCAGGCCCCGACTCATAATGGGTTGAGAGCTTTGAACGTAGCGACTGCGAAATCGATTGCAATGAGGAAATTGAACACTCGGAGTTCGAAGCGTTCGGGTGCTATTGTATGTGGGAGTGGGATGAATTTGGTGTTTGTGGGTGCAGAGGTTGGTCCATGGAGCAAGACTGGTGGACTTGGAGATGTTCTTGGAGGTCTCCCACCAGCTATGGCTGTAAGTTCCCTTTGTTTCCTTCAATTCTTTGTTTTTGACTACCAAATTATATATATATTGATCAATGAGAGCATGACCAGTGAACATGATCAATTTTCAGGCAAATGGGCACCGTGTGATGACTGTTTCACCGCGTTATGATCAGTACAAAGATGCATGGGATACAGAAGTGACAGTAGAGGTGTGTGTAGTTATATAATCTACTTCGGGATTTAGATATGAACTCTTCAATTTTTTTGACATTGATGATGTGTATGTAGCTTAAAGTAGGACAGAAGATTGAGACGGTTCGGTTTTTTCACTGCCACAAACGAGGGGTTGATCGTGTTTTTGTGGATCACCCGCTGTTTCTCGAAAAGGTTGGTCTTTTGGGTCATTGTTGTTTCTGAAGTCGAATAGTTTGATTAGTTGGAAAAGGGACAAACTTTAATTTGGTGTCTTGGTGACTCTGGTTTTTCAAGGTATGGGGGAAAACTGCATCGAAAATATATGGGCCTAGGGCTGGTAAGGATTACACAGACAACCAACTTAGATTCAGCATGTTATGCCAGGTATAATCTCCATCTTCGTCACTTTGTGCTTGCATGTGTTATTGGAATCCTCTGAAATTTACTCTGTGAAGTTGATCTTTCATTAAATATGCAAGAGATGACCACAAAAAGGTTTTAGATATGCGGTTAATCTCCTATGGCACCACTATATGTAGCTATGTACGATGCTTTTTGTAATTAAAGATTTAGGCTTCTTGCACAAGTGATTGCATCATACATCAGTAAATGGTTGTGTAGGTGTTTGGTTCTAAGTGAGAAGTGGTCGAAAGGGCAGCTTTTGCTGAAGAGATTGCCTTGTGGATTTTTGCCTAAAGTTTCTAATTTGTGTTGCATATACTCTTAGTTACTCTTAAGCTGTTAGGAAATGGTATATCAATCCTTGCATCTTATACCTGTCCTTACTGATTTCTTTTTCTTTCCTGCAATTTTATGTTCAATTCTGATGATTGTATAAACTTATATGTTTTAGGCAGCTCTAGAGGCACCGAGAGTTCTGAATCTTACCAGCAACAAATATTTTTCAGGACCATATGGTAGGAAAACTCAACTACAATTCTCTAAACCAATACTGACTATATAAAATAATAAAAATCATTTATGAATTGATACTATGAACTTCCTACATGCAGGAGAAGATGTTGTTTTCATTGCCAATGACTGGCACACAGCCCTCCTCCCATGCTACCTGAAAGCCATATATCAATGCAAAGGAATATACAAGAGTGCCAAAGTAAGTGACTGGTGTAAACCGATTTGTCTTCTGCCCATTCCTGTCATATGCAATTCCTTAAGGTAGTGTGCCAATCTTGTTACAGGTAGCCTTTTGCATTCACAACATTGCATACCAAGGCAGATTTGCATTCGCAGACTTCTCACTTCTCAATCTGCCAGCTGCATTTAAAAGCTCCTTTGACTTCATTGATGGGTATGGTTTTCTGGGCACAATAGAATAGTGGTATCATATGATTGCATCTTGAGTATGACTCATTCCAATTCTACAGCTTTGACAAACCAGTGAAAGGGAGGAAAATTAACTGGATGAAAGCTGGAATCTTAGAATCTGACAAGGTCTTGACCGTTAGCCCGTACTACGCCAAAGAACTTCTTTCTTCAATTGAGAAAGGAGTCGAATTGGATAACATTATTCGGAAAACTGGAATTCTTGGTATAGTAAATGGCATGGATGTCCAGGAATGGAACCCGTTAACTGACAAGTATACAGATGTCAAATATGATGCGACAACGGTAAGAACAATTATTAATCTTGAAATTCCATGAACAGATTCTTTGATTTATATGGCAAGTTTTTGAAGTTTGGCTTGCTTAGGTGACGGATGCAAAGCCTATTTTGAAAGAAGCCCTCCAAGCAGAAGTCGGTTTGCCAGTGGATAAGAACATCCCTGTAATAGGTTTCATTGGTAGGCTTGAAGAGCAGAAGGGTTCAGATATTCTTATAGAAGCGATTCCCCACTTCATCAAAGAGAATGTTCAGATTATAGTTCTTGTAAGTACCAGACATGGAAGATGTTTTCCCCCTTTTGCAAATTTTTCATCCTAATTACTAAAAAGCTATATCTATACTAACCTAAGCTGCATTCTGCAATTCTCTCAGGGGACTGGCAAAAAACCAATGGAGAAGCAGCTTCTCCAATTGGAAGAAGAATACCCTGACAAAGCTCGAGGAGTAGCAAAATTTAACGTTCCTCTGGCCCATATGATAACAGCCGGAGCTGATTTTATGTTGATTCCCAGCAGATTTGAGCCTTGTGGTCTCATTCAGTTGCATGCTATGCGTTATGGAACTGTAAGATCCGTGCCTCCAAGAAGTTCTTCCTTCGAATTAGCATACTGTTTTTTCTAACTGGGTGGCTATTACTAATTCACCCCTGCTTTTTGCAGGTTCCCATTGTTGCATCAACTGGCGGGTTGGTAGACACTGTTAAAGAAGGATTCACAGGATTTCAGATGGGAAGTTTCAATGTCGAGGTAATACATATTTTTCTTTAGGTTCGCACTGAGTTTCAATTACGTTAGTGTGAGCTTCAGCCTTAGAAATAAATCTTTATAAATCTTTCAGTGTGACGTTGTTGATCCTGTGGATGTACAAGCTGTGGCCACAACTGTTACAAGAGCTCTTAGAACTTATGGAACTCCGGCTTTTGCTGAGATCATTAAGAACTGCATGTCTCAAGATTTCTCATGGAAGGTATGATACATGAAAATCATGGATAATCCATTCCATAGAATCTCGATATTCCATATCTAATGCGATTGTGGCACATTGGGACAGGGACCTGCTAAGAAGTGGGAAGAAGTGCTGCTAAGTTTGGGTGTTGCTGACAGCGAACCCGGACTAGATGGTGACGGTGAAGAAATTGCACCCCTCTCCAAGGAAAATGTCGCAACGCCATGAAAACAAAACGAGTTCAACCTGTTGATTCAGTTTTGTGAACACGGAACAGAATCTGCTGTCCGAACTGACCCGCCTTGAGTGTATTGTGACAAAGATTATGCAGTTGTGGAGGCATAAGTATATAATTAATAAGTGAAACCGTAGCCTAGTTTCTGCAGGCAGTTGTGGCTCTCACCGCACAGCCTAATAGCTAGTAGTGCAAATGAAAATCAATATTTTTTGTTCTAATTTGTATCTATCTTTTCTTGTATTTTGCACCAAACCGTAATTAATCAAGCAAAACACCAACTCCACAATTAAGGCAATATGGGTTTAGGGGTTTAAACACCAAACAGTTTATGCCAATGGGTTCAGGGTTTTAAACACCAAATCAGCTTTACCATTCACCACAAGGTCTACTTATGTTCCAGGGTTTAAACACTGGCCAATTCAAAAATGTGTGACCAGCCTACTCGTGGCAGAAGACCATAAGAACACAAATTGGACGGAGAAAACATAAAACCTAAGAGCAGAGGTGATGGCTGTTATGGACAACAAACAATTCAGGCACCATTCAGCTTTCAAACTCCGGTAACTTGTGTCCCACACACATGAAAGGATTGATTCTAGCTCTCATCCATCTCAAGACTATTCTACCATGGTTTAGAAAACCTAAAACCCAAACACAATCAAAGTCCTAGCTCCTTAAAAGATTAAGCCACTACGAAATTTCACTCTGACAGAGAATCAACCATAGCCTTAAGTCATGCAATTTGTATATTCTACCCCAAGTTATATGCATAACACATCAATACTCTCAAGCAACCACATGCAGGTAAATCTTTGGGCAACATAATTATATATCACGAAGCTTAAACGCAAATATTCAAAATTAAGATGAATGCCCAGAAACTCATGACTCTCTGAACAATCTGTCTTCACCAATACACAATTCCAAAACCAAAAGGGAGAAACCCTAGTAGATTAAATAAAGTAAAATCGTCTCAAAAGTACTACAAGTTCTGAAACATAAAATCACTGCTTATAATTCTGAAAGGAGCTCCTAGTCGAACAAGCTGAATCCCATATCTTCATCACTCTCTTCCTTTGGCTCCTCCTGCAAAATCAAACAAACAAAGAACCCATATCAGATAACCCCTCAAAAACTCAACCACAGAAACAAATTCCATAATCTCATAAGAATAATTCGACTACCTTCTTCTCTTCCACTGGAGCAGCTGCAGCAGGGGCGGCGGCGCCTGCACCTGGGGCAGCAACGGCAACAGCACCGCCACCGCCTCCGGCACCAACATTCAAGATGAGGTCACCGATGTCTCTCTTCTCAGCAAGCTTGGCAAACAAACCAGGCCAGTAGGACTCCACAGAGACATTGGCAGCTTTGACCAAAGCGGCAATCTTCTCAGCCTATAACAACCAATCAACCATAACAACAGCCTCAGAACACAAACACACAACCAACCCACAAACATAGATTAAACAATAACAGCTTAGAAAAAAACAACAACAATTTCTACCCAGCACAGATAACCCAATAACCATTAACTCAAAAAATCCGAACTTTTTATGAAAATATCAAGCAGAGAAGGAAACGAAGCATACAGTGATGGGGATGCCATCGTCGTGGAGGATCAAAGCGGCGTAAGTGCAAGCAATCTCTGAAATCGACATGGCTCTGCAATAAACCACAAACCAGAACCAGAATTAATACTCTTACAGTGAACAAATGAACGCTAAACCTTTGGGGAATTGGGAGGGAGGGAGAGGTGGGTTTACCTGAGGAAGATGAGATCTGAGAGTGATTGTGCTTAAGAGTGCTCTGCGGCTGCTGCAACACCACAATGGCTCTGCTTTAGGGTTTCTGATTTTCTAGCGAGGTCTAGGTTTTTAAAGGCGCTTAAATGGGCTCCCTCATATCTCTGAAGCCCATTTGAAGAATGTGGACTGACAAGTCAAAAGGTCCATAACCCAAAAGTGGTTAATATGTTTTGATGTAGATGAAAACGACATCGTTTGCATTGAGGACTGAAAAATAAAACTGCTATATGTATCACTTCGGAGGACGGTTGAAAGAAATAAAGTCGAAGAAGCGAGCAAGATAGTGAGTTTCTCGAATGTTAGGTGGTTCTCGATTGTTTGGTTGAAAATGAGGTTCCAAAACATAATCAATCATCAATTTCACTAAGCAATGAATCAAATATGATCTAGAACTAGATTGACGAGCCTGTAACCACATCCATTAAGAATATCTCGAATTTGAATCCCAGTCGTAGAGTTGCAAAGTTCGATCTGTGATTAGTGAGCAAGTCATGTAGGCTTGAGTTTGTCTAATTTGTTTGGGCTGTTTGGCCCGAATATATACCTAACAAAATAGAAGGCGATTTAAAGTTTTGAACGTAGAAGTCCTCTCAACATTTTGTATAATATGTTCAAAGGTAGAATGATAAAAGATGCCCTAATAACTAACCGTTTCCCACCCGAACATTCACCTTTCTTCTCATAATCATCTTAATTTGACTATCAACCTTTATTCTCTTTATTATGAGTATAATCTAGATAGTCGATATAAATTTAATTTTATTGTCCTCATGCATGGGTGTTATAACGCTTTTAACAGAGTCAACCAACCAACAAATCCAATAACTAGAATTGGATTTTGACACCATGTGGAACATGGTAAAGAACTAAAGATCTTCACACTACCGAAACTGTTTTTTTTTTTTTTAATAGGGTTGATTTTTATTAATAATCAAGCCATAAAAACATACCAGAATTTAACAGAACTTATATAAGGTTCTGGGACAAACTGAATAACCTATCTAAGCCACAATTAAACTCATTAAGATCTAAATGGACGCCTGCTGAACAACAAGCCTAAAACTACGTAAGAATAATCTCACCCTCTAAGGAAAAAAGTTTTGAAAGTAGAAGTCATATCAACATTTTGTATAATATATGTTCAAAGGTAGAATGATAAAAGCTGCCCTAATAACTAACTGTTCCCCACCCGAGCATTCACCTTTCTTCTCATAATCATCTTAATTTGACTATCAACCTTTTTTTTTTTTAAATGTGGATTTCATTAACGCATGCCAAGATGACCATTACATATCTTTTTGTTGTCTTCAACTAGACAGATCAAGAAGTTGTAGTAAGAGAACTACTGTGATACGTAGAAACAGACCATCTATATTCGAACTAATCGCTCACTTATTTGAAGTGAGCCTATAAACTATGGAGAATAATAAGACATAGTATAAAGGCCCCTACCACACCTATCTATATTTTTTCCCATCAAGCTAGGGCTAGGAGGTTTGGTTGTGTAAAACAGCCTCATAACATCTTCAGCAGCAGCTTTTGCCAGTTTAGAAGGCTTTGTTTATTTTCACCCTTACTTCTGACCCGCAAGACCCATAACTAATAGTAAAAAACCACCCTAGTGTAAGGCTCCAAACTAACTACCAAGAGCCCAAATGCAAAACCCAAACATTAATTGGAACATGGGCCCATAAGCTAGTCCAGGGAACAATGAATACCCCAATTTCAAAGGGCACCCAAGCTCTTAGAGGTCTAACGCCAATGGCCTGTTTTGCAGCACCGGCTCCTCCCATCCTCTGCCAGGTTGCAGGTGGAGCCATGACTTGGCCAACACCATCTTCTATAACAATTCTCGGATTAAACCGATCAAACCCCAATGTCCACACCACGCCAAATAGGGCATCATCCTATTCGACTGCAACGCCATCACCAAGCCCAGACACACTCTCTGTCAGCCTGACTGCAATATCGGCGTAGCCATAGCCTGGGACACAGCTCTGGCAATGAAACAATGCAAACTCGCATCCATCCACCTTCCCAAAGTAGGGTGCAAATTATTTTTCTTCAAAATCGAGTTCGGGATACCCGAACTGCTTCTTTAGTTCAAAGGTCTGAAAATCATATCTCCACTCATATTCCGACCGCCACCGCGACTGCAAGCCATCGCTGAGCATAAAATTGTCCACCCTGCCATTGATATTCAGTCGCGACCAAATACTCGAGCCACCAGCCCAAGGGAGCGGTCCAAATGAACCAGGCACCCCATGATCAGTGCCATCAAAGGCCACGACCCCAGGATCAATGTGAAGAGGTAGAAGAAGTTCATCAGAATGAACGATAGGTGGGGGACGAAGACGTCTTGAAGCTGAGGGGAGAATCGGACCCAAAGGCCTTGGAATTGGAAGTCGGCCAGAATCGGCTTGAGAATCGCAGACACAGGGAGGCAGTAGTAGTGGGAGTGCAAGAATGAGCACAATAAGAGAGAGAAGGGTTTTCATCTCTTTAGGGTTTTTTTTTTTTTTTTTTTTTTTTTTTTCCGTTCCTTAGACCTCATTTTTTATGAGTATAATCTAGATAGTTGATATAAATTTAATTTTATTGTCCTCATGCATGGGTGTTATAACGCTTTTAACCATAAAATAGAGTCAACCAACCAACAAATTGAATAACTAGAATTGGATTTTGACACCATGTGGAACATGGTAAAGAACTAAAGATCTTCACACTACCAAAACTGTTTTTTATTTTTTTAATAGGGTTGATTTTTATTAATAATCAAGCCATGAAAACATGCCAGAATTTAACAGAACTTATATAAGATTTCTAGACAAACCGGATAACCTATTTAAGCCACAACTAAACTCATTAAAATCTAAAGAGACGCTCGCTGAACAACAAGCCTAAAACTACATAAGAATAATCTCACCCTCTAAGAAAAAAATATTTATCTAATCTAATCTGTCAGGCACACAATTGTGGTACAAATATCAACTAGAAAAGTCTTAGAAAAACATATAGAAATTACCCCTTCTGCAAAGGCTTGAGTCTAGAATGTCTTGTTTTGTTGAACCCGAAACAAGTACTTTCTCCTTCCTCTTAGGGTCGGAGCTAGTACCTACCTCAGAGTCTTGAACATCCAACAACCTCAGCCTCAAGTTGGTCTTCCTGCTGGAAAGTTCTCCATCATGATCCTTGGGCTTGTTACTGCGACTCCTAGGGCGACCCTTCTTCTTTGGGATCTTCCCAATAGTAACCGGGACCTTGACAAGTTCATCAAGATGAAATTCACGAGATATCACCACCAAGCTAGGCTTTAGCCCCTTTTGCAAGCTCCACTCACCTTGGCACCATTTCCGCACGCCCAAATGCTGTGCTTCCTGCAACATCAGGTTCAAAAGCAATAGAAGATGCAGGCCCACCAGTCACTAACCCATCAGGCCCCACCAGTCCATCACCTGCAACGTCAGAGCCAATGGGCCCAAGCTCCGAGCCCACAACCACTTCCATCCCAGACCCAGGCCCGCTGCCACCCCAAAACTGTTTTTATCTCTTCTTCTTTTTTTAACACGAAGTTTCTTGGTTAAAACATGAACAATTTGTTGGCATCACTAGTGTACAAGCCCTTGTGCTTGTTATTCTTGTTTGTTTTCTACTATTTAGAATTTAGGAAAGCGCTCTAGTTTTCTTGAACACCCAAATTCCCTCTCAAACTCCGTCCTTAATTTCAATTTTAAATATAATCTGGATGGTGCTAATGTGCTATAGAAGGTTACTAACTCTTGTCTTTTCATTTTCCTCCCTAGTGTACCTGAATTTCAATTTGCACCTTTAAAAGTTAAAAACAAGCAGATTCTGAAAAACCAGCATGACAACTTTTGTGAGATACCCTTGGATGCCAAACACATTCTTCAAAGCTCGAAAGAGATTGGTTATGCAAAAGAATTTGAATCAGACTGACTAAACATTGCCCAGTGACAGTAAAAGCATCTACCAACAGAGAAATAAGAGAGACAAATCTTCTATTTTTCCAACTAATCCTGTGATCTCAAAAAGTATCAATCATGAATAGTGGACCAAACAAAAAAAAATTACAAGTTAAAATGGCCAAGCTCTCCTCCTAGCTTTGACCAAACTGGGATTCAAAGATATAAAATCAATCTTTTTCATCCCTTCACTTTTCCAATATAAACAAGAGGGTATATGTCATTGGATGCTCTATGCATCCTAGACACAATCATCTGGTAAATTAGTATCTGAGGTAGAATCCAAAGCCAATATTTAGCTTCCACCCCCATGCCATGCCAGCCAATACATGAATGATTAAGTCCTATGATCCTTAAAATTCTTCTCCTAATGAATGCTAACAACTACTAAAAAGACTTGATTCCCTATTTCGCCTAATTATCCCGAACATGTATGATGATGATTGAAGACAATGATGATGATGATGATGTTAGTTGCACAAGCAAGCTTCTCTAAAATGCAGACTTTGGTACCCTTTTTCTTCTATTCTTCTGGTTGCTGATATATATCTGCAGCAAGGCACCCTTTTGATGTGGTTTCCTTATTAACATGTTCCCTTAACTTTTGCACCTGATCAACTATAACCCATTTACCAATGTGGTTAATTATCTTTTAACTCGAAGAATTCTGTTCAGAATTGGTTGCAGAAGCTCCAGTTACCCCAGAGGCTATTGTTACACCTATAACATGAATTTGCATGTAATCAAATTCTCTTGAGATGGTTGAAATTGATTAGTAGTAAAGAATGTGGAAAAGGGTGATTTATGTTTTTACCTGTGGTGGTAGAAGTGGTAGTAGCAACTGGGATTGAAGAAGGAAGTGAGAGAATCCCAGCTGAAGAACCATAGTGTTGAGGCAAATATGGGTACTGCACCATTTGGGGATATTGAACTCCAAAGCCTTGTGCTTGGTTACTACTAGCCTGTGCATATTGAGCAGCAGCATAGTATGGGTAGTAATTTTGGTACATGCCAGCTGGCCCTGATGCCCCAGCTGTGGTGGTGTAGTAAGGTGAGAATTGTTGACCACCATAAACACTATAATAGTTCTGCAAGAAACAGAGAATGACATTGTTTAATCCAATTGTTTGTGAATATTGAATATGAACCAATGCTGCATCAGAAGCCCAAAATAGAAAGGAATTTATGAAAATGATAGATGATTTTACCATGGGATATATGGAATCTTGTGAATATCCAGAGTACCTGCAAGTGCAAAACCCCAGAAGAATTCATATATTAAATACAGAATAACAATATGCAGAAAGAAAGAAAGAAAGATTTGGGTCAATCATTCCCTACGATTTTATAACTCACCCATAAGCTGAATAAGGAAATGTGTATTGACCACTGGGTTGATGGAAGTATGTGGATGAAGAGCCATGAAAAGCAGGTGGAGCTACCAAACCAGGTGCTGGTCTAAACCTTCCAAAACCTGCATTACCAAAATAAATGAATCAAAAGAAGAAAAAAAAAGAAAAAAAGTACTTTATTCATGTTCTTTTCAATCCAATCCTAGCATTTTTAGATCCACATTTCAATTCACTACCAAACAAACACAGCAGCAACTGTGAAAATGGGTTTTGAGAATATGATCCAGGAGATCACTAACATGTTCATGAAAGTGGATATCAAAGTGAAGATATAATTTGGTGATCGAAACTCAAAATCAAATAAAAAAGAGAGAAACTTTTAGTATGAGAAAGACAGAGACCATGTTGAGGAGTGGGTGGACGAGTTTTCTGAGCACCAATAGAAGCAAGATTGCAGTTTGCTCTTCTTCCATCAATAACAGGAGATGGGTTCTGACAAGCCCTCATGGCTGCCTCTGGATCCTTAAATGTGACCTAAGAAAAGATCAAAAATTTTATGATATCAGAAACCAGAAAAAGCTTAGAGAGAAAGATACATGCAAATAATGAAAGACCAAAATCCACAAAAGATAAAATGGGGAGGCTTACAAATCCATAGCCTTTGGATCTTCCAGTGTTTTTATCTGTAATAACAACAGCCTCCAAGATCTCTCCAAACTGCTCAAAGTACCTCCTCATAGTCTCCCTCTGAGTCTCCCAAGCCAAACCCCCAACAAAGATTTTGGTGAAAGTTGTGTCATTGTATTGATGGCCTGGAATATTATTGTTACCCCCCACCATCTGAAATTGCCTTGCTTGAGACATAACACAAACACAAACACAAGGGTGTCCCAACAAAGCAAAGAAAACCCAGAACCCCAAAAACAGAGAGAATAAGAATGAAAGAAACTTTTTCTGGGTTGTTTTATTTTTGTTATGCAGATTAAGGATATCACATCAGAATGAAAAGAAACACACTCGTGCAGAGCTGTGATTCTTCTTCTTCTTCTTCTTCCTCTTCTTCTTCTTCTATAACCCTGTTTTGTTTTTCAAAGGGTATAATAATGATAATAATAACTCTCTCTTTTTAGGACAACTCCTCAGATTCCTCAACAACAAGGATGATACCCGTAACGAGAAAATCATTACTGTTGAGGGTGGAAAGGGAAAGAAGAAAAAACAAATGCTTCAAAATACTTATATAATATCCAAAATCACACTACTAACAGAGAGAGAGAGAGTCAGAGAAATTAATTAATCAAAATCAAAAATTTTGAAGAAGATCAAAGAAAAAAGAGAAGACAAAAAAGCTGCTAGTGGGCACCCACGACACAATAGTATGTCCAATGAAAATGTCCAAGACCAGAAGACCATTACCTTTTCTCGCTGTAATACAAAAACATAAAAGAATGGATTTTCAGCATAGTGAATTGAAAATCAAATTAATAAAGATTACATTTTTATTTTGGTTTTGTGGGAAGGTGGGTCTTGGATCGACATTTGCTTCGCTGTCTTCAACCTTCCATTTTTCCTGTGCTCTCCGTTTATGTCATTTTTTTTGTGGGTCTCTGAGATATGATACCTTGAGTCTCTGTCCCTCTCTCTCTCTCCTCTTTCTCTCTCTAAAGCTGCAGCCAATTGCAAAATTCTGTAAACCCAAAAAAAAAAAAAAAATTACAGGAAATGGTGGGCCAAAACTTTCTGGCACGACCTCCTAAATTTTCTTCAGCACAAAATTTGGGTACTAATTTTACTAAGGGCACCTCTGTTCTTCCTTAAGTACATTACTAAAAACCCAATTTATGCCCACCATTGCAGTTTTACCTAAAACTTGATCCTCTTCAATTTTGGTTTCCCATTTTGACAATGGGTCCATTTTATTTATGTGTTTTGCTGTCCAGAATTACCTCATCTTTCATGATGAAAGAAAGAATTACATTGCCATTTGCCATATTGTTTAAGCAGTTGTTGTGCAATTATATCACAAATTGATCATGTTAAGTAGTTGAAAGTTGAAGAATTGGCAGGGTTAGTTGTTGCATCACAATAATGACCAGCTCTGCAAATTTTTCTTAATGCCAATGATTCACAAGCTCATCACCTCTAAATCTCATAGCTATAGAGGTTTAGGGTTTTGGTTCATAACAGCTGAGGTTGACCATGCAGATAGGGCAACCTGGTATTTTCATGGGGAGTCAAAGTACTTAGGGGCACCCCCATCTAATTAGTAGTTGCTAATCTTGTACTAAATATGATTAAGAAAGAAGAAGCAGAGGTAGGCGTGGTAAGCGGCGTCTATAATGGTCGAAATGGGAGAGTGGAGAATTTACTAAATTAGGTCTGACCGGAGATAAAAATAATTAAAAACTCATCATGACTTTCTCCACCCCACAAACGGTTTTTGGACTGACGGAGAGAACGGTCAAACCTCTTGTGTTTTTTTAATTCATTGAACTTTTTCTGGGTTTATTGGGTGTCGGCTCTCTTGGCGGCTAGTCTTTAGGTCTTAGCTTGGCTTGAGGAAATAGAAGATGAAGGTGACGCGATTATGTCATTTGGTTAGTAAACTCTTTGCTTTGCCTACTTAGGGTGACTTGGTTACATCTTTGTGTCATTATTATGTCGATGTAAATTTATATTCATCTTATTCTGTATTTGGATTGAATATTTATATCTAGATAATGAAGTAGTTTTGTTTTTCTTAGTACTTGTCAGTACCAATCTTATCTGGTCCGGTACATACGCTTAAATGATAAAATTACAGTAGAAATGTATGTAATCAGCCGATGTTATCAAGTGCAGACCATATCGACATTGTGTAGTTTCATTCGTACAGGCAAGATATCAAAGATTGCATGTTAGGTTGTTTTGTTTGTCATGTTATATTTACATTTGTCTTTCAAACAAAATTGACTAACAACTCTTTCTCAAAAAAAATTTGTCTACCAACTAATTAGTTTCACATGCATTTTAAGGGTAAATGAAATTATATAATAACTCAGGCATTTAAATGAGTGGATAGAAATATAAATAGGAACGATTGCATTCATTAGTACTCTTTCAAATTTACTAGTGTTTATTTTTGCAATTTGTAATGTCTTTCATCTCTTCATCTATTTTCAACTTGTGATCGAAAACTTTATTTTTCTTTCATAATATATCAATGAGTGGATAGAAATTAAAATAGGGACGATTGCATTCATTAGCACTCTTTCAGATTTACTAGCGTTTATATTGCAATTTGTAATATCATTCATCTCTTCATCTATTTTCAACTTGTGATTGAAAACTCTAAATTTCTTTCATAATATATCAATGATTTTGTTGTTTTGATCTCACATGCTAATGCCATGATTACAAAACAGGTACCATTTTTGCTCATCATGTGTGGTGGACATCATACTTTGGCAAATGGCAATGGCAATGAAATTAATTGCAGAGGATGGTCAAATTCAACCAAAAGATTAAAAGCTGGTCACATTTGACAAAGCACAATAAGGTCAATTCCAAATACACCAAACAGTGGTATAGTGCTCCATTAATCCCAACATTGTTATCGTTATGTGCCAATTTTCCGGCCCTAATTCCATTCTCTATGCGCCTTTTGCATCCTTTAAGATGCGGAATTTAGATCATATATGCATTTAGTTTATTAACTAATTGATAACCCGACAAGCGATGCAAAAAGACTAAGCTAGGAAGAGGAAATCCCTTTTATATCTTAACATGCAATGTGGTCATTGTTAATTCGTGTTCAATTTAAAATAAAAATAAAAACTTTTTAATTCGTATAGGGTTTTGCTTAATGTCCATAAAAAGTTTTGACTTTTGAGCTAGATAGGTTGCATCCTAACTACAGTTTAATATATATATATATATATATATATATATATATAGATACATACATATTACATACAGATCCTATTCAGAGCGGAGCTCCTCTTTGAAATTAACGTGTTCTCGACAATTCAGTTTTTAGGTACTAGTGTACAGATAATTTCTGCAAATTTTCAGCCAAAATGATGATCGTTAAGGCATTGATAATTGCTTTAAAGCTAGTACGGTTCAGGTTGACAGATTCAGTTCGTTCATTACCTTAACGATTATCAATTTGACTGAAAATTTGCAGAGATGATCTATACACTAGTTCCTAAAAACTGAACGGTCGAGATGTGGATATGCAACTGAAAACGGAGCTCCGTTCTGGATAATCATCCTCAAACTTCACACGTTAATTTCAAAGCGGAACTCCGCTTTAGATAAAATCTGTATATATATATATATATATATATATAGATATATATATATATATATACAGTCCTTCTCTATTAAGAATCTCCGCATATTTTAAAATATGCAGATTTCCTTAAATAGACTCACTTTTCGATCACATATCTATATTTCGATAATTCAGTTTTTAGGTCATAATGTATAGATCACTTATGTAAATTTTTAGCCAAATTGATGATCGTTAAGGTATCGAACTAGATAAAATCAATGAACGAACCGAATATGTTCAACTTGAACCGTTCGTGTTCATAATTGTAAATAGTAATTTTGAATGCCTTAATGATTACCAATTTGGCTGAAAATTTGCATAGATGATCTACTCATATATACCTAAAAACTGAATGGTTAAGATGCGAATATGTGATCGAATAGTGGGTCTATCAAGAAAATCCGAATATTTTAATATATGCGTACATATCCTATCCAGAGTGGAACTCCGCTTTGAAATTAAAGTGCGAATTTAGAGTTTAAGGTAACTTTTCGGTCACATATCCACATCTCGACTGTTCAGTTTTTAGGTATTAATGTATAGATTATCTCTGCAAATTTTCAGCTAAATTGATATCGTTAAGGTATCTAATTCGCTTAAACCAATGGACGAACTGAATCTGTCCAACCTGAACCGTACTAACTTTAAGGCAGTTATCAATGCTTTAATGATCATCAATTTGGCTGAAAATTTGCAGAGATGATATATACATTAGTACCTAAAAACTGAATGGTCGAGATGTAGATATGCGACCGAAAAGTAACCCTAAACTCTAATTCCGCAATTTAATTTCAAAGCGGAGCTCCGCTCTGGGTAGGATCTAATATACAGTTTCTACTATAATCGTCTTCTAATGGCCCGCGAGCAGAACTTGGTCTTCTTGTTACGAGCAAGGATGTACGATTGTGCTTGCAGGCTGGATTGCTTGTGATGTTGGTGGTAGTTTGGGTAAAGTGATGGTGGTGATTTTGGGACTGTGAGACATAAATGAAGGGAAATACTTTTGGATCATTGATGGTGCCAAAATTTTATTATTAGAGTACGCAGTGATTGTACGATGTTATTTAATTATAAATGTATTCCGGTAGTCACTACTTTGCTTTTTATTTCTTTTCGAAATTTCGTTAACCTCAACTAATCTGAAAAACAAAAAACAAAAAGCTCAATTAAGTTCCAAAAACATATCACTATCTAGCCATCTGTTTGATATACAAATTCAATGAGATTAATCTAGCACTTCCAATACAGTAACCCAAACTCCAAAGAGTTTCAAAATGATAAGTGTCACACATGCCGTCATAAGAAAAAGATCACAAACCACATGTTACTATAGTTCTGCTGTCTAGATCCACTTCATGCTATGCAACTCCCACATGGGTTCCCACTGTTGTTTAATTAGTAAATCCACAAAGTAACCCAAAGATTAATTACAAACAGTTAGGTTGCTTGAAAAATCGTGCCAAAGAAAGCTTCGGTTGGCTTAAGGACAAGCAATCAAGCCGATGGAGCTTAGCTAGCTGGGTGAGATCGAAAATCAAATCCACGAGAAAAGTGAAAGAGCTGGAAGAAAGAAAGATGTGGAGCATGAGAAAATGTGGTGTGTGTCGTGTCTATGGTATTAGGCTATAATATCCACATGAGGAGAAAGCTGCAGAACCAGGCAGGCAAACTGCAGCAGCAAAGCACATGCCCCTCTTATCACTTCTGCTAGCTTTTTCCCATTACCATCTCTTACCTTATTTCCTGGCCTCTTTTTGAAGCTTTTCCCAGTTGAGGAAACTAGGGCATCCACCACCTCATCCTCTAATGAGTCTCATACTCTTCATCTAGAGCAATCCAGTGGTTTAAGTGACAAGGTCTGACCTAGTCGAGTCGATTTGTAGCTACTGTGGGGGTATGAGTGTAACTAGCTATATCTTGTTTGACCGAGCTAGCTTAGTGACTGTGATGTCTTGCAGAGATGTACGTGGTTCCTTGGAGTTGTAATACTGCCCACATAATTGGGTTTTATTGCATCATCGTTCCATTGCGTTCTGGCATTCACGAGTGGTTTCTGCAGAAACTGTGAGCTTGGAAGTCAGATTATATATGATCATCAAAAACGTGGCATGCATGAAAAGGAAAGAGACCGAGTCCCACAAGTTAGTACCACTTCCTCTACATTCAACATCACCAAGTCCCAACCTCACAAGAAGATGCAGAAAGGAAATGAAAAATTAAGGGTCCCTGATTGAAATGTTTCTTGTTTTCTCCATGGGAAGAGATGACTCTGATATGAGGACTACTGGCCAGGGTACTTGATGCGGGAAGCGTGTACACGATAGCTAGAGGCTCCATCAAGCGTCGAAAGTCATATAGGATGAGTTAGAATCCACTAGCAATTATGGGCACAGCCGTAAGAAACATAGAAAAACTTCTCTAATATTTGGTTTTTTTTTATTGATAACTTGAATGAATATTACAAACTAAGAGGTGTCTTATATATGACACATAGCATAAACCTAATACAACTAGAAAACATAAAGAACAATTTATTGTAGACTAAAACTAAGAAACCTAGTTAAACCTGATTAAATAAAAATCGGAAATAGAATCCTAGATACTAAAGAATATTACGTTTGGAATATCAATCAAGATTTTGCTCGAGAATCCCGATATATCAAAAATAGCAATTTATGATTAATTCCATCATTAAGAAGTCTATTTGAAAACAAATTTTCAATATTCAAATTATTCTGCTTAATGTGAAGATGCTTCTTTCTTTTCGAGATTTTTTGTTGAAATTGGCAAAAATCTCGTCCTACATCAATTTCCTCCACTTGAAAAGAACTCGACCTCGAGTTCCTCTTGTACGCAACTCGATCATTAGTAGGAATAAAACATGATAAGCCATCAACTTCAATATTCTTGAAATTAAAAGCTATCACCATGAATCCAATACCGTAGACAAGTTTAGAATAAGCATCTTGAAACTTGAACTCCTCCACTTGAACTCCTCCACTTGAAAAGGAATGGGCATTGACTTCTCCTTGGGTTGATCTTGAACACAATTAGGCATGCATGACATGGATATCGATGTGATGAATGAATCAGCTTCTTTGTCCTTAATGAGTTTCTCTTCAATCTTCAAAGTGGCTTCTTCATATTCCTTTTCACACACCTCAGGATGGTCATTCTTGATGTTCTTCCTTCCAGGCTTGATTTTAATTTTGTGCGACTTCCACCTAAATAAATATGTGTTGTCTTTGCAATAACCACCTTTGACGCTTTCATGCCATGGTCTTCCAAAAAGCATATTAGTGTCGTCCATGTCAATCACATGACAAGTAATTTCTTCTTTATAAAATTTTCCCATAGAGACAAGAACTTTACAAACCTCTGTTACTTGTGCATATTCATCCTCTCCAAATGGAATCCAGTATGGATCCGTCAGCTTCACTTTTGGTAATTGAAAATAATCCACAACTTTGTTTGCTACAAAGTTCTCTCGTAGACCACTGTCAATTATTACAGAGCATACCTTATCTTTGATGACACATGTAGTTCGGAAGTCGTCGTATTGTGAATATCCAACGTTCCATGTTTTTTTTTTTGGATTGATGAGGTTGTCCTAGGGCGAATCCATTGGCATGTTCCTCTTCAACGAAACTTTCTTTGATAGATACTCTACAACCAGCGTTGTTGAGGTTGGTGGTAGTGAACTTCTCCCTTGGATCGTCATTTGCTAAGAAGCGGGCGATACCCGCTCTGATACCAAATGATGCGGGAAGCGTGTACACGATAGCAAGAGGCTCTGTCAAGTGTCAAAAGCCATATGAGATGAGCTAGAATTCACTAGCAATTACGGGTACAGTCGTAAGAAACATAGAGAAACTTCTCTAATATTTGGTTTTTTTATTGATAACTTGAATGAATATTACAATCTAAGAGGTGCCTTATATATGACACATAGCATAAACCTAATACAACTAGAAAATATAAAGAACAATTTATTGTAGACTAAAACTAGGAAACCTGATTAAACTTTATTAAATAAAAATTGCAAATAGAATCCTAGATACTAAAGAATATTACGCTTGGAATCCCAATCAAGATTTTGCTCGAGAATCCCATATATCCAAAATAGCAATTTATGATTAATTCCATCATTAAGAAGCCTATTTGAATACCAATTTTCAATATTCAAATTATTCTGCTTAATGTGAAGACGCTTCTTTCTTTTCGAGATTTTTTGTTGAAATTGGATAAAATCTCATCCTACATCAGTACTTGAGGTATACTTTTTAAGAATGTGATATGATAGCTTTAAAGCCCAAAATAACAGAAAAGGAGAGAAGGTGAAGCCCCAATAACAGAATATGATGGTACTACATTTTTTCTTTTTCTTTGGTCTCTTTATTAGAGGAGTGAAATTTGCACTCTCTTCTTTTTGAAAATCACACTTCCTCTTAATATTTTAATAGTTTTAGTTGATTGATGCTTTTTTCTCTTCCGAAAATATCCCTGCTTAGTCACTATTTATTTCCCCTGCTCTCTACTCTCGATAGAAAAGAACCCGGCGACAAGGCCAAAATTATGAATACAAATGTTCAAAAATCCTTCAATAGAGCCATCATGGCTGAAGAACTGGAAAAGCCCAAAAACTTTCTTCTTCCTCCACCATACTAAAAAACTGGGTTGTTGATACATAAAATTTATCTCAAAAAGACTCTATTTTCGTAATACTGCAACTCATTTGGAAGAATTTTATTGTGGAACAGATTGGGTCTTGCTTGGTCTTACAAATTGGTATTTTGTTTGAAATATATTTAACCAATTTCACAATATAGTATGAAAATAGCCTTTATCCTTCGAAATCAAGAGGCATATTCAAACCCAGATTTGTACCCACATTTGAGACTTGAATTATCAAAAAGTTTTCTGGGTTGTTCCTCTTCGATCTTTGAGTTTCAATCATAGTCAAAACAACACGAAATCCATCTTATTTAGAGGCAAATCGAGATTGTGAGAGCAAAGGAGACAAGATGTTTGGTTGTTTAATCACGAGACAAATCAAGAATGACAATTAGAGGGAAACAATCTAATTAATCTAATTCCCATATCAGGTAACAAAAATCGTAGAAGCCAAAGAGAGGGATAATTGTGTGATCAGAGAAACGGGAAGATGATGAGAAGGAAGAGAGGTTCCAAGAGAGAGAAGAGACAGATGAAAAGAATCAAAAAGTTATGATTGTAAGGGTAATGTGGGAAAGAAATATAAGGAGAACAAAAGAAATTATTAAAAAAATAATAGGGAGTGCAGAATGTAATTTGGGGAGTATAAATTTCACTCCCCCTTTTGGAAAGTTCCAATGGATTAATCTAAAAGCACCAATGGTTTGCACTAAGCTTAAACTACGATTAGAGAATATAAGAGTAGCTTTAGTGAAATCCTTTGACATCACTACAATTACTAAATAGATGATGTTTGTTCCAAATTACAATGGGATGGATCATCTCCCTTGAACTAAATTCGATTTTGATGCACCTTTTTCTTTTATTAAAAATGTATAATGCATTAATTGAGGGCAACGAGCACTACAAAAAAGAATTCATTTAGCTTCACCGGTTAGCAACGGCGTGAGAATGCCGTCGCCATTGATATAAAATTTGCTACGGCAAATGTGGCGTCGCAAAGAAAAAAATTATTTGCCACGGCATGGCGTTGCCGTCGCATAAATATGCCCTCAATGGCTACGGCATATTCTTTCCGTCGCCAAATTTCTTTAATTTTAACTACGGCAATACTTGCCGTCGTGTATTTTCATTTTATACATTTTCTTTTGTTTTATTTTTTGACGTTTGGGTGGATATAGGTGCCAAAATTAAACATGTTCGCAAGTTTTTAGGTTTTTGGGTTCAGAAACTTTGTTCTTGTTCCCGCTCGCTCCACCCGGTCCCGACAACGAAGTCGACCATAGCAATCTCTCAAACTCTCAGAATCTCATCCCTCTCTCTCCGACCCTCAGACTCACTCTCCCCCAAACTCCTCCGCGGATGATGGTCAACGGCATGGGCACAGTGGTCCGATGACACATCAATCTTCTCTCAATCAATCCTCGAATCTGATTCCGGTCCGACCCTCTCCTCGAACCCAATCTGGCCGGTAGTGACTTGCCCTCTCCTTCTCTCTCTCTCTCTCTCTCTCTCTCTCTCTCTAAAAACTCAGATCTGTTTGAAAATCTGAAATCTGAAACCCAGTTCTTGGTTTCTCAATTTCCCCTGTTATGTGTTTATTTCACTTTAATCAAAATTGAAATGGTGTAGGCTGTGTTCTATACTTCTGTGTAGAAATAGTGGTGTTTGTCATGTTCTTGGTTTGATGGGGTTTAGCGAAAATGCTTTAGTGTTGTTTATTATGTACTTGGAGAATCAATGTTCTTGGTTACTGATGTATTGTTCTAGTAAAACCTTTCAACTCCGATTCCTGAAAATTGGAAGTCAGATTAGCTTGATTCATAGCTTTATTATGAGGGAGTAGGCATAATTGGAATCTTGGACTTTGTAGTTGTGAAAATACGACTTTCAGTTTCCTGCTCTTAGAAAGCAATAGAGGTGGGAATAATTTGTGAGATTTGTGTACTCTTGCCAAAAACTTACTGTTTCCTTTGTACTGGAAATTTAGGCTGAACAAGAAACAAATGAGGTTTATGCGCATATGAGTACACTTAATTATTAGGACAAGTTCAAATGAGGTTTATGTTCATTTGAATTACACACTTGTTGCTGTCAACTTATTCATGTCTTTTATCTCAGAAAACTACCTGGGTTTCAACATTCTACATGTGCATAGTACTTGGATTTGCACTTGGTTTTGTTTGTGTTGGCTTGGTAAGTTTATATTCCTTCATAATTTATACATATGATTTGTTGGAACAACAGTTATATACAAATGCATCTGACACTTAATTAATAGGACAAGTTCAAATGCTCAATCGGATTCATTGTGCCATGAACGCAAGCTGCTTAAATAGGATAAACTCGGCTTCTCCTTTAGCATGAAGCTTCGAATTTGAGGTACAACTAAAGTTTTTTATTTTTTGTCAAATGCAAATGTATTTTCTAATTAAAATTTTGTCATGCTTATAGTAACCAAGAACTCTCTGTGAGGCTAGAGTTTCTCTTTTTCTATTATTACTAGGGAGGCAAGGAGTATAGAAACATATGTAATGCCTATCTTCTGAACATGTTTAGAAGATGGAAAGAAACTAGTTTTTGCATTTACAGTTCATAGTTATATATGTCTGCATGATAATGTGGACAAGGAACACAATCAGAATTGAACTTTGCTTGAGTTGAACTTTAACGTTTATGAATTGCATCAACAACTTCTAAATTTCTAATGGTATGAAATTTTCATGACCAGGGGTGAAAACCAGCAATTCTCTTAGGTAGTGAACATGCAAACAACCAACCTATTATCATTTGTTTCGTCAAGGAACAAGACGGTCTTTCATAGAATTTCTGCACCTATTAATATGGTTGCTTAAGGCCAGTTCATTACATCCACTATAAGGACGCTAAAACAAAGAATGAATGCTAATATTAACCTCATTAGATATAACTATATAAGTGATGAGTTGGAAATTTAGTGTTCATATTAGGCAATTAGCTATGGTTTGAATACTTTCATTGACTGTGTTGTTCTTGATATAGGCTCAGTCTGCAACAAAAGTCCTTAGAGAAGTCATGCTATCGGCCGGCATCCTTGCTTTGTGGTAAGTCTGTGGTACTTTGAATGAGAGAGGGAGAGCGAATCTGTGGTTTTGATGGGTTTCAATGTCCCTTAAACGCCGTCGTTCACTGCGATCTGAACCATCTCCACTCTTCGCTTTAGGTAATCATCCTCCTCCCTCCCCATTTCTCAGTCCTCTGTTCAATCTTTGATTGCTCAAATTTTCTGTATCGAAGCTTATACTTTTCTTATGTTAATTTTCTAAATTGGGTTAGCTCGAGCGAATGTAATCAAAATTAGGGTTTTGCTTGGTCTCCGATTTGTATCCCAAACTTAAATAGGGGTTTTTGTTCGTGGATGGAATTGGATCATCTTTCGGTATTGTTTAATAATTGCTAGCCCTAACAAGGTTGGAATTTACATAAAGATGAATTCTTTGAGGGAAATTTTCCTTTTTTTTTTCCTACCATTATTCACATTTTAATGGCTCTCATGAGTGTTTTTAGCTGGAAATTTCATAGACATTTGGGCATTTTCAGTGAGTTGGTCAAATAGTTCAAAAATTCTTTAGTTTCCTTATTGCATGTCATCTGGGTCTCTTTGTCTAGGTTCCGCATTACGCTATTTTACATTCAGTTAGCTTCTTTTAGTCTGGTAATCGTTTGGATACTGAAAATGTACATGTTTTACTTTACAGTGAACTAGAAAGTCGGTAACTTTACTTTCAGCACAGCTTTTTAGAAATCAACAGTCATGAGTTTTGTTTTCAGGGGGACAAGAGGCAAGTATTACACCCGGGACAGTGTTGTTTATATTGGCCGGAAGGTTTAAGTGAAAGAGAGTTGTTTTCCTTAAGCAACTTTCATCTAGCTTGCTTCTTGTTACTGGTCAGCTTCACTTTCATTTTCTCTTACAAAAATATTCAGTTTTGTTCTTCGTTTTCTGTATGTTATGTGAAAATTATTGCCTCTTATGCACACTGCAATTTTTTGTAGGCACTCTAAGCTAGTTGCTGTTTAGTTGTGAAAAGAATGATAATGGTAGAATGGATTTTTTTTAATGGGGAGAGAGAGATGTGGAGCGCCCTTCTGTAGTAGCATAGATAGGGTTTCATCGATTTCATATTCAGTTTGCTCTTTCTATGTTCAGTTGGTGTTGCAAGTTAAATGACAAATCTCCCTTGTACATTACCATGGTTCTTTTGCTCTTTCCATGTTCAGTTAGCTCCTTTGGTAGAATAATACTGAGACTTCAATACATTGAGGGATGCACAAATCTCCCTTATATATTACCATGGTTCTCATGTCAAAAACCATTCTCATGTTCCTGTAGATAGCTATGTACCATGAGAACAAGAAATTGTTTGTTAATGTGCTTCTCCTTGTTTGATGCTCTTAAATAAACTAGTTAATTCATGCCTTCCTTCCTCTGTTGAAGCTTCATTGGAGGAAAGGGAAAAGGCTGTTAATCCTGAAGTCTCTCATCAGAACTGTGATGGTAGAGTGGAGCCTCCCTGATAAATGCTTAGATTGAATTGTTTTTATTTTTATTTTTTATTAATTATTATTATTTTTGCTTCTTGCTGCTAGTTCAAACTTCTCCCCAACCTTGGTTTCTGGCTTTCGTGAATTTCTGGTTGCCTTTTTTTCTTTTTCTTTTTTGCTTTTTAGCTCTGGGCTGGGTTTAGTCTTATTTGATGATTCACCATTGCGATTTTGTTTGGTTTCCTTTTGCTTTTTAGCTCTTGAAGCATTGCTACACATTAGGATTCCCTGGGCTTGAACTTTTAACATTGGAGACTATAGTTAAAAGATGGTGAACGCCATGTCCACATTTTTATCACAGGATGGGTGCTTTTACAATATCACAGTACCATTATACTCTTGTTTTCAAATTCTTAATTATTGATCATTTTGACCATCCATCACTCATCTGTGCTATACCTTTGTTTTGTTTAACTGGGTTATATGTGCACTTTGTAAGTTGGCTATATTTATTTTACTGGGTTATATGATCTTGTAAGTATGGCTAATTCTTTCTGTTCTTTTAATTTCTTGCATTTAAATTTCTTCGGTTGCCTGAAGGTGCTCTTTGTCTGATTGCTGCCACAGCATTCTCTGCGGAGTATCTCTTGTTCTACTTTCACTCAACAACTCATTAAGGCCTCGAGAGGGGGGTATTACCACATCATCCTTTTTTATTGTACGTGTAGTGAATGTTTATGGTTTGGAATGAAAAGACCTGAAACCATGGTTCCTTTTTTTGTTACTATTGTATGCAGTTCCAATCAAAATAAACGACCACATTCTCTCAGAGCCTGTTTCTTTTATTTTGCTAATTGGGTTTGATGTGATACTTAGTCTGCATTATTTGTTTGGCTAGTGTTAGCAACTGAAACAATTAGGAAACATCATTTGATTACTATTGGGCAGTTTACGGTGCTGTGATCATTTGCTTCACTACTGGTATGAACTCTACTTTTTCTATCTGTTTGCAAGTGAAGGTGTGATCTTGCTTTATTTGGATAGTTGTTATTGTAGCTCAGCTGAGTTCTAAATTGAAGTGTATATTTAAGAAGCCTTGGGAAATATGATGGGCCATTAATATACGTAATAAGTTTCTCATTTGTAATGTCTGCATGACAGTAAGAGCAGTTGAAGTGGATGAATGTTGTGGAGATTATGGATGAATCTCCAGCCCATTTTCTTGGTTCTACAAAGTAAAATTGGTCAAAGTGTACAAACATGAGTTTTTAACTATTTAACTTCTTTGTAGTTTTGGTTTCTAAAATTACTAACTATTTTTTTGGCTCAATCCACAAAGGGGTATGGCTATCAGTGACTCTTGTATACTTTATAAAAGATAGGCACATCTGTGTGTAATATATATCACACACACACACACACACACACACTCTCTCTCTCTCTCTCTCTCTCTCTCTCTCTCTCTCTCTCTCTCTTCTCTGAAACAAGCCAGAGATTGCAGCCAAAAGCATGGAAAAAGGTGTAGCTAAAGCCAAGCAAATGAAAACTGTAGTGAAAATACTTTCAGTAGTGTTACCGGGATTTCATCGACTGGTGATAGGTCATCTGGCTTTGGATATGTTGTTGTGGTATATTTCATACCTTTTCTGTTATCTAGATAATCAAAGAATCTGGTTTTGGATAGTGCAGCTCTGCTATTTACTTAATTATTCTTTCTACATATTATGTTTAGTATTGATTTTTAATTTAATCATGGGCAGTAGTGGTATCTACACTTTGGCTTGAATTAGGTGTATATGATGTGTATAATGCAGTTATTTGCTACATGTTTGTTTGGAAGCAATTCATGTAAAAATATATTATTCATAAAGTAAAATCATAACGTTAGTTGGAGTGAGCAGTAACTGCTTTTCTCTTCCCTCTTGAATTCATAAGATATGGGAATGCTTCTGATTCAGATTTTGATTGATATGCTATTGATGCATTTATATGTATTTGCTATATGATTTTTCAGTAGTGGTATCATGGGAGCAATATGATTTTAAGGACTACTTCTAGTCTCCTCGATATATTTCTTGCTTTTACCTTTACCCCCTTTCTTTCTAATGGTACCATCACTACCATGTTTCAGGTTGAACTATATGGAGAGGTCTTGGGAAACAAGATGAGGCTAGGATGCAGGTAATTTATCTCTTCTTCTCTTTCTTTATCTATTCTGTGGGTGTTAATACTAATCCAAATGATGGCACTTCTCAGGTTTTATAAATCCCATATAATTCTCATCAAGAAACTTAAAGATTGTAATTGTCACAAAGCAACTTCAAAGTCATTTATTGCCAACACTATATTTATATATAAATAAGGGGGTGCACCTTACAAGGACATGCCTAGATCAAAGATTTTTGCCTTAATGTTTGCATGCATAGTTGTCTCTTCTATACATGAAAGAACATTCAATCAGCTAGCTTGAATTCTGATTATTGCTTAGTGGTACAATGTTCTATAGCTTAACATAATTTACATAAAATTGCAGGCTATTCACACAAGTCAGTTCATTTCTAGCTCTGGCAGTAACTGTTGCTGCGGAAGTTGTCAAAACAATGGTTGCCAAGAGATATGTTCTGGGACAAGATGCATTAATCAAGGGGATTTGTCAAAACAATGAGTCCTATCAAGTATCGGTTGCTACAACGTCCAAGGTTTATGAGTTAGCAATTGAATATGGGCTCATCAAGGCAAAGAAGCTTTTCAATCACCTCAATAGCTAAGAGTATGTAGGTCATGATACTTCAGCCTACTGGGCGTCAGCATTATGTATTTCAATTTTTGAATGTTTTTGTATTTTTCAAGATTGGCGGGAAATAATGTGAAAAAACATGAAATTTATGATTTATATATATGGCTTCTTTTGCTCAAAAAAGAAATCTGGTATGCAAAGTTTCATGCTAGGTTTTTTTTTTTTTAATCAATAAATGCACTTTTGCGACGGCAATGTTGCTGTCGCCAATGACCTTTGGCGAC
Source organism: Rosa chinensis (assembly GCF_002994745.2). Lineage (NCBI taxonomy): Eukaryota > Viridiplantae > Streptophyta > Magnoliopsida > Rosales > Rosaceae > Rosa > Rosa chinensis. The sequence continues at coordinate 53,034,273 of NC_037088.1, read as the reverse complement.
GGCAAAATCACTGATGGCGTCGCCATTATGCCGTCGCCAAAAATCATGCGATGGCGTAAATACCGTGGCCAAAATTCATGCGACGGCGTAATTGCCGTCGCAAATAGCAATGGCGACGCCACCAACGACATCGGCAATTTTGCCGTCGCCTAGCCGTCGCCGTTGGTCTTTTGCGACGGCAATTTGGCTTTTGGCGACGGCTTTGCGCCGTGGCCAATCGAATTCTTTTTTGTAGTGGAGTCTAGTAGATTACAGACAACCCACAAAGGGCTAAATTCAAACAAGAGACAACTACATCCCACAAGTGGTACAAAGGGGAAGCCCAAAACGAAAAGGAAGAACAAAAATCTAAAACTGATGTCTGCACTAACTCATTGTCTTCATTCTGGTTCTCACGCCACCATCAGAGGAAGGTTGAGCTCCACCAAGTACTTTCGCTAGATTTTGGATGCACGATCCATTTCTTCATCTCATGTTGGAAGAGATTTGAGTTTCCGGAAAAGGAATCCCAACTTCCTCCCTGTCACAAGGCTTGAACCTTGCAACTGTTCTGACAACCGCCAAACGATTAATCAGTAACAGATGGAACCACTCAAGACAAGGAATTAGGATCTGGCAGATGACTATCCATGAAGGTGTTAGAATTCTTGGTATGAATCTAGAGGAAGAAGAAGGAAGGAAAAGAACGCAGAGAAAGCTGAGGACTACATTGTGACTAGAAATCCTAATTACAGTTTAGAGCAATGATTTACAACAATGTTTTTCCTTATATACTATAGGAAGAACCATATTACTATACTACCCTTAACATCCCCCCTCAACCATATGCTTGGGTACCAGGCATTATGGTTGGAACACATGATATAAATCCCAAATGCACAGTTCATCTTCTTCAATGCTCGTGCTGTGATAAGTGAACAGCTGCAATGCATCCAATCTCATCCAAGCCTTGTGATACTCCTATCAAGCCTTTGTCAACTTGACAACTTCTCATCCACAGAAAGGACATATTTTGCCGCTACATATGTGAGATCATCAAGAATTTCTGGTCTATTCTTCAACTCAGTTGATGATAACAATAACCAGCAACTTTGGCATCAATATCAACAATCACTTCTTTTGGTTTATTAGTCAAACCACAAGCAGCCTTGCTTCAATTCCCACTTTCAATTCACCAAATCATTGAAGCAATGGCCATTGTCCAACATCCTAAAAACATCCTGACCAAGCCATCCAGACCACATCTTCTCACCTTCAACACCCCCAACATCTTTATGACTGTACATCTATCTTCTATCACTTTTCACAATAACAGTACAGTCCTAGGAAATGCCTACAGCCTCAGCCCAGAAGAATATAGGAAAGAAGAGGAAAAATGAAGATAAGTGCAGAAGACAAAAGATTGAATGATAATTCTACAAATTTTGATCTTGATTTGTTTTGAATGGTAATTGTACAGAAGCAAAAAACTAAAAATGAACAGGAAAACAAAAGGAATGAATGGTAGTTTGACTGGTAATTGTACAGAAATGCATAGAGAAAACAAAGAATCTCTTGGTATTTTGACTGATAATTGTACAGAAGCAAATTCAAAGAACAACTTACAGGAAATCAAGAGGAGACTTGGAAATTGTACAGAATTGGTTTCAATGGTAATTGTACAGAAGAAAATTGAAGAAATGCTGAAAGAAAATCAAGAAGGGGAAAGGCTGCGACACAGGACAATTGAATATCTCCAAGCAACATATGAATAGATTTCACCAGAGCACCAAATCACAACATATCAACCTTATAACACCAAATATCATCACCTAACTAGATTAAGTTGATGATCCAGGTAATAAGGGGCAATCGATAAGCAGAGTAGATCACACAGCAATAGCACTCAATATACCTAACTTAATTTTCAAGAAACTATTTAACCAATTGAACTTTCATGAAAGATCAATCAAGATTTTACTAAGAAGAAAATGGAACGCAGTGTTTAAGCCAAATCTCAAACCACAGATTTCTATGAAATTTCATCAACAAAGCCCTAGCTCTCTCTAGACCAAAATCGATCGATGGCGCAGATGCGAAGGGAGTCTCATTGGAAGCCTTCGAGTTATCGTGTCCTCCAATTGGAGATAGCAGTCCATTGAGGTCCAGTGGTCATCGGCGAGTAGGACAGAGTAGAAAGCAGAAGAAGAAAAAATGTCAACTTCGGAGACGGTGAGAGTTCGGAACAGGATGGCGGCCAGGTGATGACGAGGGATTGAGAGAGATCGAAAATTCTAGGGTTTGGGAATACCTATTGGGGGATTTTGGGGCTTATTCGATTAGATTTCTCTGAATTGAAACAAAAAGAAACTAAGGATGAAGAGAATTGCAGCGGAGAAGCAGCGATGAAGAGAATTGTAGCGGAGAAGCAGCGATGAAGAGATGGTCAGGCTGCCATGGCTCTGATACCATGCTAGAATTCTAGGTATGAATCTAAAGGAGGAAGAAGAAGGAAGGAAAAGAAACGCAGAAAAAGCTGAGGACTACATTGTGATTGGAAATTCTTATTATAGTTTAGAGCAATGATTTATAGCAATGTTTTTCCTTATATACTATAGGAAGAACCATATTACTATGCTACCCTTAACAGAAGGAACGTTGATGGAGGAGAGCGGTCAGATGGATGGTGGTTTCAGATCTGATGATTTTAATGAGGGAGAATAGAGACTGAGTTGGGAAAACTTTACTAAACAAAAGAAAAACTGCTAGGGCATAAGCCTCGATGAGGAAGCCACCGCCTCTCGCAAACCGTCAATCTAGATCTCATTGGACTGGACCTAAATCTAGACGTACTGGAAGGGGGCCGTGGTTTTTTCTTTTCTAGAGAGAGGTCACTATTGTTATGGACTTGTGGCAGGACCTAAATTGATGCACTTTGAAACCCACGTCTTGATCACTCGAACAATCTAATGAAAATAAAATTGATCTTGATAAAGTAATCTCGGGTTCACATCCAAAACCAATTGACAATGGATAGAGTGGCCCAAACCCTTATAAACTTATAGGCAATGTCTCATTTTTCCTATGTGGGATGTATATATTCTCAACACGCCCACGCACATGTGGTGAATTTTCAAGCTATACACGTGGACAACTTTGGGTGACGTGGAGCCCGTGTGGCCGTGAGGCATGCACACGTAGGTAACCCGCTCTGATACCATGATAAAGTAATCTAAGGTTCACATCCAAAACCAATTGGCAATAGATGGAGTGGCCCAAACCCTTATAAACTCATAGGCAAGGTCCCATTTTTCGGGTCTTTCTAAATGTACCTAGCAAATATCTAAATATACCCAACAAACTTTTTATACTAGCAAATTTCCCTATAATACCCTTATTTCAAACCCAGCAAAACTTCATCGGGATGAAGATTAACAAACCCAACAAACTCTTCTGTTCATCTCCCTCATCCTCTTCACCACCACAGACAACCCAGTACCCTTCACATCCTTGTAAGCTGACCCCAATCCTCCATTTCCCAAAATCTCCGTCGCGGCCTTCATCAAATGTGGTAACCCAAAAGTGCCTCCCTAATCATTCACCATCAACAACTCATTCACTACATTCTTCCCCCTCTGCAAACCCTTTTTGGAATCCCAAGTTTCTTGCTCCATGTTTTCCTTCCCAAGAACACTAAAATGTTCCTCCCTCCGTTATCTCTTTTGTCTAATATTTGCAACTTTTTACTTGTTTTTTGGTGTTAAAATTGGGGGTTTTGAGGTTTTTGAAAGACCCAATTGGAGATAGCCGAGTAATTATATCAACTCTAATGTGTTGTTGAGTTTTTGTGTTTATGGCATTGGTGATTTGACTGCTGGGTTTGTAATTCTTCATCTTTGCTGGGTTTACTTAAACATATGGGTATTATTGGAAAATTGCTGAGTGTAAAAAATTTGCTGAGTATATTTAGATATTTGCTGGGTACATTTAGAAAGACCCTATTTTTCTCATATGAGATGTATATATATTCTCAACAGATCTAAATTCCATGCGCGCGAATCGAACAACTGACACGTACTAACATCTTTTGTTCAAACTGAACATGAAATGAAACGATAATATTGTAACTTTAGAAGCTTAATTACAACTGATGATGGTGCTCTTCTTCCTCAGAACTGGTGCTCAACATCCTACACTTCGAAGACTTTGATACCTATGGATCACGATCTTCTTCAGCAGCAACATCGACAACACGAGCACTAAGCCTACCTTCCAAGCATTCTTTCAGGATCACACCGCCAAGCTCCTCCGAGTTATCGCCGCCGTTGTTCATGTCCACCTGCGCTATAAACTCCTTGAGCTTTCTTTTAGTCATCTGCACCTTAATTCTGATCAGACTGTTTGATCCAACTCCACGTACTCCTTCACCTTCATCAACTGGGTGTACACTCCTTTCCTTCCCAACCCAATTCCCCATTTTTCAAATCTTTCTTCCTCTCTGGCTATCTTATGGGTCAAAGTGATAATTGAATTAGTGGATGAGTGTATGGTTTAGAGAGTTGGTTGAAAATTGAAGAACATCTACGTCTGCGTAAATAGACATGGGAATGGCACCACATGAGGAAATACATCATGTGGTTTAGTTTATCCCGTAGGTTTAACGTAGAAGACCAAAGAGAGCTGACAATTCTTCGTCAATGAATAACAATGATCAATGATTAGGTGCAAGTCTTGGAAATTTGTACTTGTTGGTCTTAATATATATGGCTAGCTTCTAGTTAATTATCAGCATCACCATATCATCGGATGCATTCATTGACTAAGTAATGCGTTTTGGCCGATGACGAGTAGTTGTACACATCTCATCTCATGTTTATTGATTCTTAAAATGGTCCCATAGTCTATATATAAGATTATTGGCAGTTTTGCCTAAAGATCTTTGTGTTACAAGGATTTATATTTCTCGGATCCTTCTTCTCTTTATTTTTTTTGTTTTCAATTCCTTTCTAGAACCTAGCCAGTGAACAATGAGTCGACGATGATAGAAAACGTTCATTTTTTTCAGGTGAGTATTCAAAAAGTATCTATGCAATCTCAATTAGTGATCGATTATAAAGACTGTATATGTATACGTTCATCTATCTGTTTAACAAAACTTGACTATTTAAGCAACTTATGATTCAATTGATGGTTTACTGTATAACGACGTACTATAAGAATTAGGGCGCGGAAAGTATAATACACACATGAACGCATATATATTTAAATGAGAAGTAGTACGATATATATAAAAAAATATTTATTTAATTGCTTAGGATGTAAACACACACATATGTATGTATGTATGTATGTATGATATCTTGCTCAGCTAAAGAGGTCATTAACTTAACTTAGGGAATGGATTTCCATATTTTGACCGCTTTTCGATCACATATTCACATCTTAACTATTCAGTTTTTAGATATATATGAGTAGATCATTTCTGCAAATTTTTAGCCAAATGGATGATCGTTAAGGCATCCAAAACTGCAATTTACACAAACCAACCGAATCTATCCAAACTAAACTGTTCGTGTAAATTGCAGTTTTGGATGCCTTATCATCAATTTGGCTGAAAATTTACAGAAGTGATCTACTCATATATACTTAAAAACTGAATGATTAAGATGTAAATATGCGATAAAAAAGTAGTCAAAATATGGAAATCCATTCCTTAAGCTAAGTTAAGGACCTCCCTAGTATAGAAGACCTGTATAATACACACACACACACGCACGCACACACACACACAGGTCCTATCAAGAGTGAAGCTTCGCTTTGAAATTAAAGTGCGCATTTAGAGTTTAGGGTCACTTTTTGGTCACATATCCACATCTCGACCGTTCAGTTTTTATGTTCTAATGTATAAATCATCTCTGCAAATTTTCAGCCAAATTGATGATCGTTAAGGTATCTAACTGGCTTAAACCAATGGAGGAACTGAATCTGTCCAACCTGAACTGTACTAGTTTTAAGGCAGTTATCAATGCCTTAACGATCATCAATTTGGCTGAAACCAAAAGTGACCCTTAGAGAGAGAATGTAAATTGGGGCTATAGATTAGGGCTGCAGATCGATGTTAGTGGGAAACAAGGCACAGAAACCAAAAGAAAAAATCAAGGGAAAAATAATTCTTACTACGACAAGGCGAGATTGAGTTACAATTGATAAAAAACTTACTACAGTAAACATTTGCCGTCGCAAATTATAAGGCTTAATCGCAACGGAACATTTTCCGTAACAATAGAGTCTCAATTGCTACGGCAATTGATGCCAAAGTAAAAAGGTAAAGCAATTGAGGTTTTTTTTAGTAGCATGTACATGTTGGAATAAGTTGTCAATATTCTATAATTAATTAGGATTTAATATTTCGTAAGTAACTACAATTCGGTTTTCTGTTATAATTAGTTGATTTGTAGGTACGATGTATCTCTATATATACCTCCACAAGGAGATCGAAGAATAAAACATGGTAAAATTTATTTGATTAATTTATTCTACAGAATTATCATACTATTAGTTTTGTCAACATGGTAGGCTCAGATCCTTACGCAACATTAATTATTAAATTAAAATTTTGCAGTAGGGGGACATAAAACCTTAACCCCGAACCATTGAGTACTGTTGACAAATCCTCATGGGAGAACATGTTGAATAATAGCCGCAGTCTTCTCTAACTAAACCAAGAGTAAAAAGGCTAGCAAGATGAGCTATAAATGCGGTCAGCTACACAGTTGTTTCTATATAAACATGCATGTCGCATTGAGATAGACTGGAAGGCCATCATATAAGTTCTACAATCCTCCATGATCGGACCAACACTATTAGAATTCTGTTCATTTACATCACGTCATTTAAATCAGTTGAGATTGCACGTGATGTAAAAAAATATTATAACATCGGTTTTTGAAAATCCGATTTCTATTTACATAATTAACATCGGTTGTTACTGTTGACCGATGTCTATATTTTGATTCCAAAATATAGAAAAACGCGGAAAGACTAAGTTAAAAACTTTCGGGAACGCGGGAGCAAAATTTTCATTCCCCACACACTTTGTTATTTTTCCTACTTTTACCTTCGCTCACTTTCATCGTTCTCTCTCTCACTCTTGCCCGAAACCCTATCCCTCCCCTCCTTCCTCTCCATCCCTCTCTCCACGGCCACCATCGCCTTCCTCTCCGCTCACTCCCTCTACTATCTCTCTCTCTCATTAACCTCCTCCACCACCTTGCCGGCGCTATCACCTATACCCGCAAGCTCTCTCTCCCCTCCTTCCTCTCCATCCCTCTTTCCAAGGCCAGCATCGCCTTCCTCTCCGCTCACTCCCGCTACTATCTCTCTCTCATTAACCACCTCCACCACCTCGCCGTCGCTATCACCTGTACCCTCAAGCTCTCTCTCTCTCTCTCTAGCTCTCGAGCTCTCTAAGATCTCAGAAGATTTCAATCTGGCAACACATCCTCTACAACAGGTTTTAATCTGAATTAATCGCGTTAATGGTGAGTCACTACAATTGAATTCTTTGTTTTCTGTTTGGGTCCTGAGAATTTTGGGGGTTTTCAATTTTAGGGTTTTAATTATAGATGGGTGGAGATTTGGGGATACCTGCATTCCCTGAAGAAGACTGCATTCTTCAAGAGTGAGATTCGGAGGAGGTTGTTTGTGATGGCAGTACTGATTTTTTGTTATACATTTTCTGGGAATGTGGAACTGATTTTGGGTTTGGTGGTGTAATAGGAAGAGGGTCTGAAAGAGAACTTCAATACTTTCCAAGGCAATTTCCAGGGCAATAATGATCCAAAAGTAAGTGGAAGGATTGTTCTTTTAATTGTGAAAATGTGAAGTAAGGTTTCTGGTTTGGTTTTGTTTTATTTTTTAATTGTGAAGTAAGGTTTTTGGTTTTGGTCCTGTGAAGTAAGGATTGTTCTTTTAATTGTTGTTTCTTGTTTTGCAGTGTTCGCAGGGTTCATATGATGAGAAAGGTGATGAGAGTGGTCATGCAACCGGGAGTCAGAATGAGAACCCCAGTGTCAATCCCAAATCTTCAGGAAACTCGAAAAATGGTAAATCTTTATTGTTAGTGCTTTGAATCTTGAGTCTGAAATGATCTGAGAAAACGGAATGTAAAAAGATGTTGATTTTGTTTGGTACCATTATATGGTTCATTTGCTTGGTTTTTGAAACTCGTTGTTGTATTTGTGCCCCTGTGCAGCAAAGTTCTCTCGACATTTAATTATTCGCATTCAGAAGACTGCTTTTAAGGACAACTCACATGTAGGTGCATTTGTCACCGAGGTATGTGTTGATGAAGATGACCAAAATTTTGTGCCACTTCTCTTCATTAATGGAAATTGAGTTTGTAATTTATCATTATATTATGATCATTAATTCTCATTCTTTCCTTTTTTTTTAATTTATATTTGCCAAGTAAAAATATAACAGAGATTATAAGCAAGAAGCAAATTCTACATTGCATATAGCCTCCTTTTCTAGTGATGAACAGATAGCTACTTCATTTACTACGGTTCTTTCATTTACTTTTCCCTATAGAAATACCAACTCTTGTCACTATATGATGACATATTATCATATATGCTCACGGATATCAAGTGCAAAAGGGAGGAATGGAAGATTTGAGAATCTGTTTATTAGAAAAGATTCAAGCTCTGCATACTTTAGTCACCTATTTGTGGACACTGCTGTGTATACCAGGAATCGTTGTTTTCGTTTAGCTCTATCATCAAAGGCAGGGAAGAATTCAGTGCTTCTACCTACTAGGCGCTTCAAAACTAAGGACATGATGGTATGCTACCCACCCTTCTAAATGGTATCTGACACCTGGCCTTTTCTTACCAATGTTTTGATATCTAGTGCTTCTTTAACTATGATATATCTTATGATCAAAGTTATGGTTTCCAACAGCAGTCTGAAGAGGAGATGTTCATGGCGTCTTTGATCTGCAATTTGGAAGTTGATTGTGGGAAGCTTCTAGTCTGCAAATCTGATCTTGATTGTATAAATTAAGACCCTGCATTTTGATACACAGAGGTATATTAGAGTTCAGACGTTTACTTTTTAGTTTGATTACATGCCAAACTTCTCGAGTCTTGACATTTAGTTTGAGGACAATCTATAGCATTTTTATACTTCTTTAAGTCGCAATATATCGTATTAACTAGATAAATTCTTTCTTATGCAGGTCAACCCTAGTTTTGGAAAATCTTACAGTTGGCCCCAAGAATTTGCATTGAATGGTTGCACCAATGATGCTTCAGCAACATACTTCCTGGGGAAATCTCCATTTCCAGCTTTGGATGCATTTGTAGAATTTGTTGCTACATTTGGAAATGTCTCAGGTGCTAACTTGTAGCCTGCTTTAGAAATATTTGTTCTTCTTCTGTCCTCAAATATATAACTTGCTGCAATTCTAGGTAAAATTCGCAGCTGGTATTGGTTCTCAGAGTTTGGACTTATGGTCTACAGCATGTCAAGAAACAGATACTGTGAGCGAATTGGCAGACAGCACAAAAGCAATCATGGTAAAGCCTATACATTGTATCTTATGCAATCATGATAAATTCTTTCAAGAAACAGATACTCTAGCATGCATATTATTTTTATTTGATCTTGTCTTAGCCTCTTAGTGTCTTTTAGCAAAGTGTTCTAAGTTTTGAACCCATCTGGAACTGCAGAGTGGCAATCCATTCCTTGATGCAAATGCTGTTCCGATCAACCAACCTTGATGTAAGGCTAGTTTTTGCTTTGAAGGAAAGTATGGTGTATGTAGAACTGATGTACTTGGTTGCTAATATGTTTATGGGATAGCCTTTGGAGGTTTTGGGTTTTATTTTGTGAATTATGTAGAATCATGAATGAAGATGAGAAAATTAATGGAAAGCTCCGATTTTTGGATGATGAGAAATGTATTTCTAGATATTTTCCCACCGCCAGCAGCTAGATGATTGTTTGCACATCATTCTTATATATATGAATTGATGTATATAAATGGAGAACAAAACACTAATGTCAAAGAAAACGATGTCAATTCAGAGATTAGAAATCAGTATCTAAAACTGGACTGATGTCTCATGATTATCAACATATCGAAATGTCACCAAAATCGATTTACCATGAAAAACAGGATATTGGTTTTGAAAAATAGAAGTGATGTCTACAAACAAGCAACATATCAGTTTATTTGAAAAGAAAGGATGTACGACAAACCAGTAAACATCGTTTCACATAAAAAAAAGCGATGTACACAAAACCACTAAACATCGGTTTTTTGACGCGCTTAAAGTGATGTCTGGATTTTTTACATCAGCCACAAAGAAATCGGTCAGAATTTAGTTTTACATCGGTTCTGGACTGATGTAAATGAACAGAATTCTAGTAGTGCAACCTTAGAAAAATCCTCATCTCCTCTCTCAAGGACAACGATTAAAAGGGCGGAATCACTTTCAATGCCATTTTCCATACAACCTAGATGAATATCAAGTAATAGGCTCGCTTTGCATGCTTATCGAATAAGACCCCTATTATTTCCTTGAGCTCATGCATGCCGATCAATTAGTAAAATATCTCTTTGTAAACTCAACGGCGATAACCAAAAAACACATCAAAAAACTAATATCGATCTCTTTCGTTCGACTTCTACCAAAAATGATAGAAATAAACAATTCGTCCAAGTTAATATAGCTAGCTAGGATATCCTGCTTGTTAGTATTAACCAAATTAGTACACACGCAGCACAGCATTCTTATTTGAAGGGTCCAAGAAATTATGTTCGCTTAAAAAAGATTCTTCTTTGTACTTTCAATGATTATAAAGTGTAAGAATTAAGTACCTAAAGAATGTTGTTAGCCATTATCATTTGGGCCAAACTTTCATCACAACAATTTGGCATATGCTGTTTTGGCAATTTTTGTGGAATCCATTTTTTTTCCCATTAAACGTACGTTCCAGCAACTGACTGGAATGCGACAACTTTTGGATTATATCTGTTGATCAATACATGCTCATACGAGAATGTAGAAGTACATATTCTTACCAACTATATATTCTTCATGTGAATGATTCCCACATACCAAAACAAAAAGACAAAAAAGAAACTGCGTGACAATTGTTCCTCATCTCCGAGTTTGTTTTGATGCAAAAAATTCGGTAGAACTTGAGTAAGAGCGAAGGTTTCTTGGTTAAGAGGTTGTTCATATGCTATCGAGATTTGAATTAGTGTTGGCAAGTCAAGTTGGAAGAGGAGAGTATACTTGCAAAAGATTCTCCTATCGATGCATCAATTAGTGTTTAAGTTGTAGTAAGTGGAGGAGGGATTGATTGTTTACCTCAATTGTTCACCTTATCAAGTACTTATAGGCAAGCCTGAGCGGATATCCTGATTAGTGCAGTGGTTTGCAACTTCCACAATTCGCGCGTTACTAGGTCCATAACATAACTCTTAAAATGACATGGGGGAGGACTTTCTGCTTGCTCTAGATTTAGACAAGTTGATCGATTTTGCTTTACCCAAATCCACATCAAGAGGATTTCACTTCGAGGAATTTCTCGAATAGGTTGGGTTGCCTCTCTTTGGCCCATTTCTTCACTAGAACCCGATTTCGCCTTACCCAGATCCACTCCGAGTGGATTCGTCCTTGAAGAAATTTCTTGAGGAATAGATCACGCTACTTCTCTTTTGGCCCATTTCTTGATTAGGAACCCATTGTTAGAAACCATATACATGCTCACAACATATGCACACAATCATAAAAGGATTAAGGCTTACCTTCAGCAATCATTGGCATGGATTCCATCTTATGCAGCTGCAAACACGAACACTGAATATGGCCTTCTGTTACTTACCAACTTGCTTCTCAATGGACAGAACAATATGCAAAACGTCGGTAGTAATCAGGGACCAATTCATCTGTATATATATGATACTTAAACCTCAAGAAGCTTCCCATTAAAGCATTCCTTGTCGATTTAGGTTTCACTGTTAGATTCCTAATGTATCATAACTTGTAGCCTTTCTTGTAGACTAAGCAATGGATTACTATGCTTAATGAATTGATACACTACTTCATTAAGTCACTAGTATTGATTTACTGTTTGTATCCATGTTAACTAGGATTGATATTAAGCTAATCATCAATTACTTTATGATGATATGTGTTATGTCCATATTTGATCTTACAATCTCCCCCTTGGACTCACACATATCATGCTCGATGATTTGCACCAGAGAACATCAAAACCTACTTAACTTACTGAAGTGCGCGCCAGATAACAAACTCAAATCGAAAATCCATTCCAACATGGTCAGATCACAGTTACTTATGCAGAGCAAGAAACAGTATACATTTTAACAAAAATGCAGAGTTTCAAAACCACAAACACAAGCTTCTGCAACCCACATATGTTCAACCAGAAGTGATACAATATATGTTAATGTGTATCAACAAGTAAACATATATTAGGTCCTACTTTATGTTTCTAAAACCAGAAACTCAAGCAAATTTACTGAACACTGATGGCTTAAAATTATTGCTTGAACCTCAACATCATGCTATACATGATTTAAGCCATCTGATAGCAAGTATAACTTTAAACACAAAATCGATAATTTTCAGAACATTCAGCAAAAACTGCAGTAATAACCAAAATATGAAAATACCTCAAAATTTATTAATAATAAAATCTGTCATTACAAACAAGTTGTGATAAACAAAATAAAAGATCACAACTAAAACACAAGAACTCAAAAAAAAACTTTAGAATTTTAAATGCTCCAACTGGACTAACTCTCTACTGAACCTAAGCATCTAAATTAGCTAAAAATCCAATGCTTGCTGTATGTTTCTGGAATGCTGCTACTGACAATGCCTTGGTGAAAGGATCTGCTAGCTGTGAATTTGTGTCAATACTCAAAACAACTATTTCACCATGCTTTACTCTTTCTCTAACACTATAATACTTTAGATCAATATGCTTGGAATTGTTTGACCTTTTACTGTTCTTGCTACAGAAAACTGCAGCCTCATTGTCACAATAAATCACAAGTGTGTCTGCCACAATGTGACTCAATACTTTGGTCTGCATGAGAAAATTCCTAATCCAAAGTCCTTCACACACAGTTTCATATACTGCAATAAATTCGGCTTGCATAGTAGAAGTTGAAACAAGAGTTTGCTTCATAGTTTTCCAAGCAATAGCACCTCCTGCAAGCATGAATACATATCCACAAGTCGACTTCTTGGAGTCTGGATAATTTCCTGCAAAATCCGAGTCTGAGAATCCAATGAGTTTCAGATCCTCCACTTGCCTATAAACTAGCATGTGGCTTTTAGTTCTCTGCAGGTATCTCAACACTTTCTTCCCAGCTACCCAATGTTCATGGCCTGGATTAGATTGGAATCTTGACAAAATCCCTACTGCAAAAGACAAGTCCGGCCTAGTGCAGACTTGTGCATACATGAAACTTCCTACAAGTCTGGCATAAGACTTTGACTCCATATTTTCTTTCTCAACATCACTATTGGGACTTTGCTTCTTGGTTAACTTATCTCCTTTAGACATGGGAACTTCTCCAGCTGCACACTTCTCCATACCAAATCTCTTTAAAATTTTGGTAACATAATTCTGTTGAGACAAACCAAGTAGTCTCTGTGCTCTATCTCTTTTAATTTCAATGCCTAGTACATAAGATGCTTCTCCTAAGTCTTTCATGTCAAAATTCTTTGACAGAAAACTCTTGGTATCTTTAAGCAGTTTAATGTTACTGCTAGCTAAAAGTATATCATCCACATAGAGTACCAGAAAAATAAAATTGTTCCCAACAGTCTTCAAATAAACACACTCATCAACAAGATTTTCTGTAAATCCAAAAGTAGAAATCACAGAATCAAATTTCTTGTACCACTGTCTAGAAGTTTGTTTTAGGCCATAAATTGATTTTCTTAACTTACACACTAAGTTTTCACTTCCAGCTTGTACAAACCCTTCTGGCTGCCTCATATAAATCACTTCATCTAGTTCACCATTCAAGAAAGCTGTTTTAACATCCATCTGGTGCAGCTCCATATCAAAATGAGCCACCAAAGCCATGATTATCCTAAACGAGTCTTTTGTAGAAACTGGAGAAAAAGTCTCAGTAAAATCAATGCCCTCCTTCTGTGTAAAACCTTTGGCAACTAATCTTGCTTTATGTCTCTCTACATTGCCATTTGCATCTCTTTTGGTTTTGAAAACCCATTTACAACCTATAGGCTTCTGGTTGGGGTCAGGTTCAACTAATTCCCAAACTGCATTTTGACTCATGGAATTAATTTCTGCTTCCATTGCTTGCTGCCATTGATGAGATTCACTACTTTCAATGGCCTGATTAAATGTAGTTGGATCATTGTCCTCTGCACAGTCCATTTCAATTTCTGCTTCTTGCAGATAAACAATGTAGCCACTCTCTTCCCCCCCCCCATAAGTTGGTTTTCTTGCTCTCTGTGATCTTCTAGGCTGAGCCACTGGAGGATGGTGAGGTTCAGTTACTTGACCAGTTACGTGGTCAGTTACTTGGTCAGTTACATGGTCAGTGACTTGGTCAGTGACTTGACCAGGTACAGTTACTTGGTCAGTGACATGGTCAGTTACTTGACCAGGTACAGTTACTTGGTCAGTGACTTGGTCAGTTACTTGGCCAGTTACTCGACCAGGTACAGTTACTTGGTCAGTGACATGGTCAGTTACGTGACCAGTGACATGATCAGTTACATCTTGTTCTAAAGGCAATGCTACACTTACATTCTCATCTGACACAATTTCCTCAAAATCTGAGGTTAAATCCTCAAGGTTTGTATTGTGAACTTTTTCACTTAGAAACTTTACTTGATGTGTTTCAAAAATTCTAGGTGAATGATGAGCAGAATATAATTTATAGCCTTTAGATTTATCTGGATAACCTATAAAATAGCAACTAACAGTTTTGGGGTCAAGTTTATTCAAGCTTGGATTATAAATCCTAGCTTCTGCATGACATCCCCAAACATGACAGTGATGAAGACTAGGTTTCCTGCCACACCAAAGCTCAAAAGCAGTATTTTCTATGGCTTTGCTAGGTGTCCTATTGCAAATATAATTTGCAGTTTTTAAAGCCTCACCCCACAGAAATTTAGGCAAACTGGTTGTACACATCATACATCTAACCATGTTCAAAAGAGTCCTATTCTTTCTCTCTACAACACCATTCTATTGTGGATTATAGGGTGTTGTGTATTGAGCTTTAATTCCATTGTCTTGCAAAAACAAGGCAAATGAACCCTTTTGTTGGCCGGATTCAGTGTACTTTCCATAGAACTCTCCCCCTCTATCTGACCTCACTGTTTTGATTTTCTTTTCTAGTTGATTTTCTACCTCAGACTTAAAGATTTGAAAGGCTTTCAATGCTTGTGCCTTTTCTGAAAGTAGATAAATATAACTGTATCTAGAAAAGTCATCAATGAATGTGATAAAATACACATTCCCACAGATAGTTTGATGTCTAAATGGTCCACATATATCAGTGTATGAGTTCTAATAAATTTTGGCTTCTATATGCAGTCTTCTTTCTAGTATTAGTTATTTTTCCCTTAAAGCATTCAACACGGTCTGTTAGATCAGAAAAATCAAGTTCATTTAGGATGTTGTTTTTCACCAAAATTTTCAGTCTCTCTTTTGAAACATGGCCGAGTCTTCTATGCCATAAAAATGCAGACTTTTCATTTAGTTTGGTTCTTTTAACACCTGTTAAAGTGTTAGTATTGTTTGTGTTATTTTCAACAAGTAAAATTTCTTGTTGAGCCATTGAACAATTTAACTGTAAATAATCATTCATAATAACACCAGAACCAATTTGAACAGAATTTTTAGAAATAAGAATTCCATTACTATCCATATCAAGTCTACAACCAGATTTTACTAAAAGAGAAACTGAAACCAAATTCCTTCTCATGGAAGGTACATAAAAAACATTGTCCAAAACTAACAATTTTCCTAATCCTAAATCGAGCTTTAAGGTTCCAATAGCCTTGACTGCCACTCTCATGCCATTGCCTACACACAGGTTCACTTCATCACTTTTTGGGATTCTCCTCCTTATGAATCCCTGCAAAGAATTAGTAATATCAATAGGTGAGCCTGAATCTATCCACCAAGACTGTGGTTCAACATTTATAAGATTAATTTCTAAGGAAAAAACTGTATTAGAAAAAATCTTACCCTTTTTGGCTAACCAGTTTTTATAGCCAGTGCAGTCCTTTTTCATGTGTCCTACTCTTTTGCAAAAGTAGCACTTGAACCTAAATGACCTGTTTTCCTTGGCCACTGCAGCTGTTGAACTCTTAGTTATGGCTTTGATAGGCTTGAGCTTATTTTGGGGCTTTTTCCTTTTAGGCTTCTCAATGAGGTTAATGGTTGTAGCAGGTTCCTTTTCTTCCTTGATCCTAGATTCCTCATCCACACAGATGGATATAAGTTCATCTAGAGTCCAGTTACCCTTTTGAGAGTTGTAACTGGTCCTAAGATGACTAAAACTGTTAGGCAACGAATGTAGCGCATAATGCACTACATGCTCATCCCTAACCCCCATCAAGAGCTCCCTGAGTCTGCCATTTATATTGATCATATTCATAATATGCTCTCTGACTCCCCCTGAACCCATGTACTTCAAATCATGAAACTCCTTGGTTAGCCTAGCAGCTTCTGCCTTTTTACTTTCTTTAAACTTAGCACCTATGAGTTCCAAAAAATCTGATGCTAGCTCAGGTTCTTCTATACTTCCTCTGACAGTCTTGGACATAGAGGTACGAATGAGGTTCTTAGCCATTCTATTGGATCTATGCCACTTCTTGTAAAGATCAGTTTCCTTCTTAGTGCTCTTTTCAGTTAACTCTTCAGGTTTGTCCTCAGTGAAGCAATAGTCTATGTTCTCATGCATTCCCATATAGTTCTCTACAGAATCTAGCCAAGCTCTATAGTCGGTTCCAGTTAACATCAAGACACTGTTCAAGTTCATGTAAGAGTTACCTAAGGAGCAAAACAAAAATTCATGTGAGTTCTCAATTTGTAAAGAAAATAACTTTAAGTTTTTTGTGTTTTATTAAGCTTTAAGCAACCAAAACAAAAACATACAGAAAACCTAAACAAACCATACTTGCATTCATGTCAGTCCATAACAAAAACAATGTTAAGCAACACTTTTGAGCAGAAGCATAACATCCTGGAGTTCTTTATCAATATGCCATGTTCAATGAAAACAAGTTATCCAAAGAAATTTATCCACATCTTTAGACAGAAGAAAAATTTCTAAGTATCCGTATTTATTTTCATCAAGCATGCATATTGCTGTTTTGTATTCTAAAACCATACTTGACCACTTCTTTGGAAGATAAAACTGAAGCATAGTTTTAAAACACAAAACACAATTTCAGTTTTGTTACTCGATCAGTTACATGGTCAGTGACCTGACCAGTTACATGGTCAGTGACTTGACCAGTTACATGGTCAGTGACCTGACCAGTTACATGGTCAGTGACCTGATCATTGTTTTCTGCCAACATCAATGAAGAATGCTTTGTGCATCATAATCACTTATGACAACAGAAAACCACAAAACTCATGAGCTTTTAACTTTATATTCTACCCAGATTCATCCTTGTAAGAAAATTACGCTCTCGTATCTGTCAATTTTAATAATGTGTAAACAAATTCTGGGAGATTTTTGTTCTTCATGCAATTTTACACAATCACAGATACAATACCATATCATCAATCAATTCATCATGCATATTCAAGCACAATCAAAATTGTTTCGATTCCAAGAAACCATAGAACAATCAAAAAATTGTAAATTTCATCCGGTCACCATCTACTCTAACCTAACGCACGCCTGGAATGCAACTAGTGTTCTTGAGCACAATCAAAAACTCAATTATCATGCTATGAATCGAAATCAATTTCACAGAAAAACCTGTTTTTGCTTTTTCCCCAATTTGCTGCTAAAAATCACAGCGGAAGTGTGAATTTGATAATTAACCAGATGCAGCAATCGACTTAAGTAACTTACTTTGATCAGTTACATGACCAGTTACATGGTCAGTGACCTGGTCAGTTACTTGACCCGTAAAGCAAAAACCCTTTTTTTTTTTTTTTGTATTTGTTTTGCAAAACCCTAAAACGATTTTGATATATGTGAGCCTATGCTTTGATACCAATTGTTAGAAACCATATACATGCTCACAACATATGCACACAATCATAAAAGGATTAAGGCTTACCTTCAGCAATTATTGGCATGGATTCCATCTTATGCAGCTGCAAACACGAACACTGAATATGGCCTTCTGTTACTTACCAACTTGCTTCTCAATGGACAGAACAATATGCAAAACGTCGGTAGTAATCAGGGACCAATTCATCTGTATATATATGATACTTAAACCTCAAGAAGCTTCCCATTAAAGCATTCCTTGTCGATTTAGGTTTCACTGTTAGATTCCTAATGTATCACAACTTGTAGCCTTTCTTGTAGACTAAGCAATGGATTACTATGCTTAATGAATTGATACACTACTTCATTAAGTCACTAGTAATGATTTACTGTTTGTATCCATGTTAACTAGGATTGATATTAAGCTAATCATCAATTACTTTATGATGATATGTGTTATGTCCATATTTGATCTTACACCCATCATCTCCCATTTCTTAAATAGGAACCTATTTGAACATTTACACCCCCACAATGTTCCCTTTTTCATTTCTGCACAAATTCGAAGTGCGGGAAGGAAAAATTTCTTGCACCCATTGTCGACTCTCGCCAATGTTATTTGTGTTTTCCCCAGCTGCTGTGTTAGATTTTACATTGCTTGTCTTCATGTGATTCGTCTCCTCGTGATTCTCATGTTTACACTACCTTTAAGGAGGACACTTTTTTACTCCGTCTCCCAAGATGGCACTTATTACACTGCCTCCGAGAGGAGGGTATTTTTTACGCCTCCTTCGAGGAAAGCACTCTTTACGCCCCTTCTAAAGCGGACATTTTTTGCGGCGCCTCCGAGCTGATACTATTTTACGCCGACTCTAAAGAGGTCACTCTTTACGTCGCCTCCAAAGAAGGTATTTCTTTACGCCGCCTCCAAAGAGAGCACTCTTTACACCGCCTTTAAGAAAGGCACTTTTTAAATGTTTCATCATTCATTTTTGAGATGCTGAAAAAAGGTTTTCTTTTGTTTCATATTGACCGACTTAATACACATGAAGATAAGAAATGTGATAGAAACTGACTGAAGACTTAATTGTTGCCTGCCACAAACAACAATTTCACCCTTTATTGAAAACAAAATGTAATATTAAGAATCGTGAATGTCTTAACCTTGATTGACTAGGATTTGAGATGGTTGATTATGAATCAGGTCTGCGTGCTTTGAAATCTTCCCAATTCAAAATATGTTCTCATCGCCAACTCTAATTCCTCTGCCTGTCCTATTCTGCTTAGACCCAAGTCAATTCTTCTTGCTTATGTGACGTGATCACCGTTGTACCTTTGGCCCCCTGTGGCCTGCGCTACTTCAATTTCCTCGAGCTTGATTTGTATTTCGGTTCGAGTTTTGATCTCGCCCATGTCTTTAGCCGGCCATCTCATCATGTCTTTGTATACTTGTGTGCCGGGGATGAGTCACTCACTGAATGACATTGTTACACGGTCGGATGTGCACCACCCTATATGCGTTTGCTCAGCTTCGAAACATTCATCAAAATATTGATTCTCTATCCCACTTTTTTCTTCACCATGAATGGTGTTGCATGCCATATCTTTCTTGTGCAACCTGTTACAAAAGTACTTAGAGACGAACAACTCCCTCAGTTGTTAACATTTGGAGATTGATCCGGGTTTCAAATCACTGAACCATGTTCTTGTCTCGCCGGTCTCGAGGGGAAAAATTTGCAGAAGAGTCTCTTGCCATTCGTCTCCATGGTAATCTACCGGATCAGTAGTTTTGTCGTATTGTTGGATGATGGGCGTCACAAACGTGTGTGGTTTTTCCACTTTGAGAATCTGCTCAATGGATCATGATTTTTCTAGGATTAAATACTCGTTACTCCTCAAACTTTTCCTTGAAAAACAGTTTGGTCCATTGCCTTTTAAATTAAACTGAATAGTCCTTATTCTCTCTAATTCTCATATAACAAGTCCAAAATGATCCGAAATGACTATTATCCCCCTCATTTTCTATTTTTATTATTATTTTATCCTTATTTTTATTTTTTTCTCTATTTTTTTTATTTTTTCTCCCCTTTTTTTTATACTCTCTCTCTCTCTCCCTCGACCTCTCTTCTTCTTCTCTTCCTCTGCCATCACCGGAGACCACCACTTCCAGCCACCATCTCACAGCGCCACCATCATTAGTCGAATCTAGACCGAAACCATTCCTTCACATCAACGTAACTGACCCAACAGTCTCCTCCTCCCTCAAAACTTCCAAAAACGCAGAAATCCATAGTCCTCTCACAATCCAAAATTAAACAACACAATTAGGGATTCCATTTCTTGTCAACCCAGAAGCTCCAATCAAAGGAAAAACACGAAGATTACCTAATAGAGGCGGTCTGAAGCTCCAGCAGCCGTGAGCGGCGGAGCTAGCTTATCCCACGCACCAGTGGCGGCGTGTGAAGCGCGTGCGGCGGCTCTGGTCAGAATCGGAGGTCGGGAGTTTGGGGTTTCGAAAGATAGTGTAGCTCCGACTTCGTTTATGGAGGTGTTGAAGCTCGATTCGAGCTAGAAACTAGAAATCGAAGGCATGCAGAGTCGAGAGCTCCGTTGATGCTCGAACGACGTCGTCAGGCGTCGGCGGGCAGAGGGGTTTCTGGGTTTTGCTCTCTAGGGCTTGTTGAGTATGACGGTGGTGTCGATATGGCGAGGTGATGGTGGAAAATCGATGGAGGTTGAGAGGCGGCAGCGTCGCAGCCTTGGGTGGTCGCGGGTGGAGGCCGGAGGCGGTGCGTGTCGATGGTGAGGCTTGGGCTTCGGATTTAGGTGCTGGATCGATTGGAGGTGGCGGCGTGATGAAATGGTGGCCGGAGATGGTGTTCTCCGATGGTTGCAGAGGGAAGAAGAAGAGAGAGGGAGCGAGAGGTCAGGGGAGAGAGAGAAGGACGCGCGGCTGAGAAGAGAGAAGGGGAGAGTTTAGGTTTTTGGTGAGATGGTGGCCGGAAGTGGTGGTCTTCGGTGATGGCAAAGGAAGAGAAGAAGAAGAGAGTCGAGGGAGAGAGAGAGACCGTGCGGCCAAGAGAGAGAGAGAGAGTATAAAAAAAGGGGAGAAAAATTAAAAAAATAGAGAAAAAAATAAAAATAAGGATAAAATAATAATAAAAATAGAAAATGAGGGGCATAATAGTCATTTCGGATCATTTTGGACTTGTTATATGAGAATTAGAGAGAATAAGGATTATTCAGTTTAATTTAAAAGGCGAGGGACCAAACTATTTTTCAGGGAAAAGTATGAGGAGTAACGAGTATTTAATCCATTTTTCTATTTCACTCACATCGGTCACAGTCAGCTCCCCAGGACTTGCATTTCTCACTTCCTTCAACACTCTCTCTATTTGGGATTACCAGTTCTCATCTTTTGTTGTTTTGGTTTTCTTCTGGTAGTTACTTGAGATAGATTTTGAGCTTCCTCCTGCTGAATTTTCTGCATCTCCACGAGATGACCTCTTGAGTACCACTTCCTCTGCTTCCTCTTCGCTTGAATATTCAATCTGGTCTAGCTCACTCTCCTTGCGCACCTGTTTGTAGGTCTCTCTAGGTTCTTCTTTCTTTCTTTCGCAGATGAGCGAGTACCTTTTCCATCTACTCAATAGTGTTGGGGTGCTGGTACTTTTGTGACCCATCCAATCTAGTCTTGTTGGATAGATCTGGTTCAAAATCCTCCACTCCTTCTATGTTAGTTTCGGAAAATCTTTTCTCACAGATGGCGCCAACATATTGGTGAGGAAAAATTCAATAGAAGATCTCCTTACCTACTTTGTTTGCTGGATTAAGAGTGAAGGCTTATTGGTCAAGAGGTTGTTCCTGTACCCTCGAAATTTGGATCGGCATTGGCAAGTCAAGTTGGAAAGGGGAGATACTTGCCAAAGATTCTCTGATGCTTAAGTTAGTGTTTAAGTTGTAATAAGTAGAGTATGAATTGTTTGCTTATCTCAATTATTCACCATACTCAGTATTTATAAGTGAGACTGAGCGAATATCCTAATTAGTGTGCGTAGTGATGTGTAATTAAAATGACGTGGGGGAGGGCTTTCTGCTTGCTACAGATTTAGTCTAGCTGCCCGATTTTGCCTTACTTAGATTCATCTCGAGGGGATTTCGTCTCGAGGAATTTCTCAAATAAGTTGGGCCGCCTCTCTCTCAGCCTATCTTTTTACTAGAATCTGATTCTGCCTTACCCAGATCCATTCTGAGTAGAATTGTCCTCAACGAAAGTTTTTGAATAAGTTGGGCCGCTTCTCCTCCAGCTACATTTCTTAATTAGGAACCCATTATTTCTCATTTCTTTCTTAGAAACTTATTCCAACATCTTCCACCACACAGTTTGTTTGTGTCCTTCCTTGGTATAGCTAGCCAGTAATGTTCAGAATGTCCATCGTTCTTTGGGTTTTTTTTCCCCTTGGGCTTATTGCTGAAGTATCATTTGCCTAAGAAAATGAAAAAGAAGAAGAAAATCCTAGATAGGATGAATCTCTTGCAAAGCGATGCATTGGAGTAGTGTAGCAGGAAAATCCCATGTATGGGGATTCGCTAAACATAATTTTGAATCCCAAATATTCAATATGTAATATGACAGTTGTTAAAACTGCGCAATAGAGTATCCATGAAATGTGAAAGATCAGAAGTCTGGTTAGCACACCTACAAGTAAATTGTATCCATTTCTCTACGTTTCATCGTAGTGCTCTGAGCTTTGTCTCAGTCTCTTCTTGCTTTTAACAATCTTCCCAACTATGTCATCAAACTCTTTAAGTTCATTCACACCCACCTCTAAGTTTCCTTCATTTCTGGTCTAAGTCTCATTCAACTCATCCACACCCACCCCCAGGTTCTTTTAGTCTGGTCTCTGACTTGACTCATAAACTTTCGCAAGCGTACGAATTGTTGTCAAGTAAGGGAAATATTGAGCCCAAAGATTATCGTACCACGGGGATTAGTGGCTAACCCACAATCCTTGGGTGGTCGGAACTAAAGTCACTAAGCAAACAAAATAAAAATAAAGTGAATAAAAAGGCTAATCTAAGGCACCAAGCCTTAGTAATGCTCGGCTTTGGTTTTCACCAAAGCCTAATCAAAACTAAGAGCCTAGTGGTGGATATGCACAAATGAGTCGAAATTTGTAGGGGGTTTTGAATTGTGAATTAACTAAATTAAACGCAACCGAAAAGTAAACTAAACAACTAATTAACGAACTAGAAAATTAAATTTGGGTTTTCAAATTAATGGGAACATGGGAGTGTCGGGTGATTCACACTAACCCCCTTGCAAATATCGAAGCCAATTTCACAAATGCATGCATTTCCTATATGTGTCGAGTCCGGTATTTAGTACCGGTTAAGGCTACTAAACCAATTATCCTTTCGGTGTATTGATTATACCGGTTAAAGCCACAATCAACTCTCTAATTTAGGCATTACGCCAGTTAAGGCCACAATTTCCAAAATTAGAGGCCTAGAGAGCAAGATAATAGAGACCCAAGCAAGCTTAGCTACAATTAAGCTAGCTAATGGTCACCACACTTAAATCCTAAATGCCACAAGACTAATAAGTTGTCAATTTATCAATCTATTCATCGTAATTGCCCACAACATAATTCCAAAGGTTGACAAAGCCTAGAAACATGCTTCTAAGGACCAATAAATTCGGATTTAAAGCATACACAATGGAAATTGCATTTATTAAAATTAAAGCATCAATATTTATACAAGATGAGTTAGGGGTTCACAACCCTAACTCCCAAAATTGAACTACTCACTATCCATAGTTAAATACATCATCAATAGCAAATAAAATTATGGAATAGATAATAAGGAAGAGAGGGAAGAATTAGCTTGGTCACTTCTAGCTATGAGCTAGTATGAACCAAACAATTTCTTCACCCAACTACCCAAAATAGAGGTGTGGTACTCTTGATGATGATTCTCTTAAAGCCTTGAGTGAGTCTTTCAAAATTCCCAAAATAAAACTAAAGAAACTAAAGAAAATGAAAAGGGAGGAGGAGAGGATAGGAGAAGAGAATGAGAAAAGAGAGCAGCCCAAAGGGGCTGCCTCTGTTTTTGGTTTTCTGGTGCGGCGCTGCAGGTGTCCCCCCGGAAATTAGGTCGTGGGTCAATATATATTGTGAAGAGAAAGGATGGGTGGCTGTGCGGAAGAGGAGAAGGAATGGGTTGGTAGTCTGCCATGTGTTAGCCATTAATTGGCTCAATCAAATCAAACAAAATGTGCTGCACGTGATAATAAGAAAAGGAGGAGGATTGGTCACTAAGGATTAATTAAGCAAAGGTTTGCTTAATTAAATGGTCAACACGTGCAGCATCCATTTTCTTCTTTCATTTTCATTTTCTTTTATTATTTCATTTTTCTTCTCTTCCACCAAGTACCAATATATGAGCTTCACACCCTGATGACGTTGACCTTAGTCAACTCATTGATCGACCGTAAACTTTTCTCATCTTTTTGTTGGAAATTCTAAGTTGGTTCAATTTTGCACTATTTTCTCTCGGTTTCCGCAACTCCGCTTATTACCTACAAATAAATAAAAAATGGATTAATTACATAATAATTGACATGGGGATTAACTTATTTCTAGTGTTTTAGATATAATTACACGCATATAAATGCGTATAATCACACCCCCACACTTGAACTTTGCTTGTCCCCAAGCAAACTAAATATAAATTAATAACCAAAAATCTATTGACTCAAACATATATCCTCAAACATAAAGAAAGTGCGGTATTAGCCTTTCCAACCATAACCCTCGGAGAACTAATTATGTAAATGATCATGAGGTCGACAAAGCATAACGTAGGAATAATGAATTTGTAAGGCAATTAAGATGCACATATGAGAAATGCTCAAGTATATGCATGTGATATCCATACATCAAATCAATCCACCATAGTCAAATAGGCACATAGAAGACCCGATATAACCCACTAAACTCACAAAGGTTCACTAAATATTACCGCTCAAGTGTTTAGGGGTTACATGTGTTTCACTCAAAAGCAATTTCACAACATGCACCGCCATATGCTTGCTCTTCGATCTCGTCTCCGCTAGGTAGCCCACAACATTCAAGATTAAGAGGTCTTTTATTTGGTTGTAATGGAGCTAAGGGCAAGTGGCTAATAGAAATGAAGGATAAGGAAATACAAAGTCCATAGAAATCGGTGAAGCAACTCTCTCTTGTAGAGATTTAAGACTTTTGCTTTCGAATGCTAAGTCACTCACTCTAATCCTGATATACAACCCACACTACACTATACTATAAATAAAAATAATACTAGCTAATAATAATTTTTTTTTTTTTCAACACTTTTTTTTTTTTTTTGAATCACCTTTCTTTACCTTGAACTTTCTTTATATTTGCACAAACTTCTTCTTCTTTTTTTTTTTTTTTTTTTTTTTTTGAGAACTTTCTTTTCTATACATATTACTCACCCCCACACTTATTCTTTTATAACCTCACACTTTTGACTTTTCTTTTCTTTGGAAGCACTCAAACATAAAGTCATTCTCTCGAATCGCTTCACCAACTACCATGGAAGGGTAGGATAAAAGTGTATAGGCTAGGTAGGAATTTGTGGTGGTAATGAACAAAAAGGATAAATTATATAAATAGGCTCAAAGTGGCAATCTAGTGGTAAATATTTTTGGGCACATGCTTCTTTGGCCATGATGGTATATAGTCCTAATGCCTCCATCCTTTCTATCATGTCGCAAGCTAAAAGTAGCCTCGAGAGGTCTCAAGCAAGTTCTAGATACGCAATGTCATGAAATTGTACACACATGAAAGAATAAGTGAATGAACGATGCATACACTATGGATATTAGGCTCAAAAACTCACAAATAAGGCATGCAAGTTAATCGAATAATCTATATGCTTCCCTAACTATGATGAACGAACCAAATATTAGGCTATGTGCACACATATAGTCAAGCATAGATCACATATACACTTAATCACAAAACAAATTCAAAGTCCTAGATCATGCTTAGTCTATTCACAATCACAACAAGTTAAGTCCATGACTCGTCATTGGGGTTGGAAAAGGCATTAACCACTAAAATATAATTACATAAAGCTAATCTAATTTATTTTTTTTAGTCGCCCGCTCGAAAGCTAAAATCCGTGTTGGATTTAGGCATGAGAGTGAAGTTCGGGCGAAAGCACAAAAATTAACATGAAAATAAAAATCTAAATGCGGAGTAAAGTTACGGAAAACCCCCTTTGTAGACACCTCCATTGCTCACAACCTTCGGAGAAGAAAATATGAGACACCAACCTCAAGGCACAAGGCCTTGACTTCCTTAACGTATGCTCCAAGCTAGCTCTAGGTGCTCATGAAAGATCGACTCCATTGAGAAATATATAGTGTCCAAAGAGCAATGCGTCACAAATAGGCCACCAAAGAATAAGCCAATAAGGACAAGGTCCTTCATTAATTACATGGGCTTGATCACCTCCAACACATCTCACAACAATGGCCTCCATTGAAGAGTTGAAGTGCAAGAAGTCTAACCACCCCGAGTGAACACAAACTAGTGAGTGCAGAAAACTTCCAGCAATGACCTTTCTGTATTCAAATGCTCATATCTCATACTCAGAAAGTGATAATCAGGTGAGCCACTTGAAATGGAAAGTAGACTCAGAGAGCTTTCTATCCATATAAAGTTAGCCACCTATCTCCAATTGAAATGAAAATTAAAGCTGGTCAAACTTGCCAATCTGTCATGAAGTTTTCTGCTGACCCTCAGTCACCAAAACTGTAATATCTCAAGCTCCAGAAGTGCAAAGAAGGTGAGACCAACAAGATATGAAACTAGACTCATAAGGCTATCTGATGTAAAATTTCACTGAAATATAAATTCTGAGTCAAAAATCGTTGGCCTCCAAACTCACTAATCTGTTCTGCAGTTTCTGCTATGCCCTGTTTCTGTCCTCTGTTACTTGGAACAATAAATCTGAAGCTAGGAAGGTTCAAATTAAAAACTGTTTCTCCTGTATATAGAAGACATATGAAGACACATCTCTGAAAAATTTTAGCTCCAAATTGATTGGGATGTAGAAGGTGTAGCTTCCCAAAGTGACTCCACAGTAGCTATCTCTGTTTTGACCTTCACACATTGACCACCAAATAACTGAAGTTCCAGAGACTCAGAATGGCTCAAATTTTGGTACAAGATAGCAGACCCAAAGGATAATATTTTCAGAAATTTTCAGCTCAAATTACCATGTATATTGAAAACTATAGTTTCTCAAAGTCAACTGAACATCTGAACAGAAACTGCCCACTGCAGAATGCATTCTTTCTTCACACTTCCAACTCCGAACATCTCCCATCCTCCCAAAAAGATGGCAAAAAAGCCTTATTGATGCAAAATGAACAAGTAAATTTCAAAATCACCTAGGGTTGCCTCCCTAGAAGCGCTTGTTTTTAAAGACCCCAAGCCGGTCCATAGAACATGATCTTGTTAAGGTGGATACTTCTCAAGTACGACCACCCTATTGTTTGGGGCTAAGGGACTCCGTGACGTGTCATAGAGACAAGACCAAGAGCTACATAAGAATACTCCAATTGGTGGCCAAAAGTATAGCTTCTTAATCTTCCTCTTATTTTCAATTTTTCTTCTAGGAGCTATCCATGCCTTCTCCTTCTCAAGTGGTGTAGAAATGATGCACATAGGAACAATAGGTGGTAGAAGCTCTTGAGAGTGATGGGAAAGGGTGAGTGCAAGTGGTCCACTTCCTTTCCAATCCATCACCTCATTGTAGAAACATTGACCACTTAATGGTGGATTGAGAGGTAAATTTACCTTGATCCCAATCCTCTCATTAAGAATGTAAGTGCTCAATATTCTACAATCCACCTTAGGAATCTCATGATGGATCTCCATGGATTTGGGAGGCGAGAAAGTCCTTGGCTCTTCAATTTTTTCATCATCACAAAGTATTGAAGGACTCTCTTCCTCCATGGGAATATCTACCTCAATGAATAAGGGATTATGGTGTATGACTTTAAGCTCCGCATCCTCCTCGATGAACAAGGGATTATGGTGTATGACTTCAAACTCCGTATCCTCCTCACTAGACAAGTCATCCTCTTCTTCGGAATCATCTTCAAGTATATCCCCTCCATTTGGAAGCTTAGATTTCCAATATTGTACCCATTCCTCCGAAGTGTAGTCTCTCACCTCATTTGTATTGAAACTTTCATAACCAAGCTCACTTTCTTGTACATCAACATCACTATCGTCATCTTCAACTTGAATACAAGAGTCTTGCTCAAGATGCTTGATATACACTTCTTCTCTTGAAATAGGCTCCACTTGGTCAAAGAAAGATTCATGCTCATAAATGGTGAAGGGTGGCTCTTGTGCAAGACTAGCCTTAAGTTGCTCGTTGGAATGTATAAGCATCTCTTGAGAAGCTTGCAATCGAGCTTGGGAGGCTTGCAAGAGAGCTTGAGAAGCTTGTAATTGAGCTAGTAGTTCTTCAACGAATTCCTTCCTAGGCTCATAAGCTTGATAACCTCCACCATAGAAACTTTCTTGCTCATATCCCCATGGGTCTTCCCATCCATAGTTCCACCGATCCATAGCTCAATGTAATAGAAAATAAGTACCTATGGATTCCCAAGAATGAGATAAGTAACCAAAACTTAAAAAGAAAATAGAAAAATAACTACACAAAACATAATAAACTATTTAGATCAACAAATATATATATATATTTTTTTTCAAAGAAACAAAAATATGCTAAAGTGACCTAAAGAACCGATTCACCAAGGGATTAAGGCTATTAAACCCTAATCCCCGGCAACGGCGCCATTGACTTGACTCATAAACTTTCGCAAGCGTACGAATCGTTGTCAAGTAAGGGAAATATTGAGCCCAAAGATTATCGTACCACGGGGATTAGTGGCTAACCCACAATCCTTGGGTGGTCGGAACTAAAGTCACTAAGCAAACAAAATAAAAATAAAGTGAATAAAAAGGCTAATCTAAGGCACCAAGCCTTAGTAATGCTCGGCTTTGGTTTTCACCAAAGCCTAATCAAAACTAAGAGCCTAGTGGTGGATATGCACAAATGAGTCGAAATTTGTAGGGGGTTTTGAATTGTGAATTAACTAAATTAAACGCAACCGAAAAGTAAACTAAACAACTAATTAACGAACTAGAAAATTAAATTTGGGTTTTCAAATTAATGGGAACATGGGAGTGTCGGGTGATTCACACTAACCCCCTTGCAAATATCGAAGCCAATTTCACAAATGCATGCATTTCCTATATGTGTCGAGTCCCGTATATAGTACCGGTTAAGGCTACTAAACCAATTATCCTTTCGGTGTATTGATTATACCGGTTAAGGCCACAATCAACTCTCTAATTTGGGCATTACGCCGGTTAAGGCCGCAATATCCAAAATTAGAGGCCTAGAGAGCAAGATAATAGAGACCCAAGCAAGCTTAGCTACAATTAAGCTAGCTAATGGTCACCACACTTAAATCCTAAATGCCACAAGACTAATAAGTTGTCAATTTATCAATCTATTCATCGTAATTGCCCACAACATAATTCCAAAGGTTGACAAAGCCTAGAAACATGCTTCTAAGGACCAATAAATTCGGATTTAAAGCATACACAATGGAAATTGCATTTATTAAAATTAAAGCATCAATATTTATACAAGATGAGTTAGGGGTTCACAACCCTAACTCCCAAAATTGAACTACTCACTATCCATAGTTAAATACATCATCAATAGCAAATAAAATTATGGAATAGATAATAAGGAAGAGAGGGAAGAATTAGCTTGGTCACTTCTAGCTATGAGCTAGTATGAACCAAACAATTTCTTCACCCAACTACCCAAAATAGAGGTGTGGTACTCTTGATGATGATTCCCTTAAAGCCTTGAGTGAGTCTTTCAAAATTCCCAAAATAAAACTAAAGAAACTAAAGAAAATGAAAAGGGAGGAGGAGAGGATAGGAGAAGAGAATGAGAAAAGAGAGCAGCCCAAAGGGGCTGCCTCTGTTTTTGGTTTTCTGGTGCGGCGCTGCAGGTGTCCCCCCGGAAATTAGGTCGTGGGTCAATATATATTGTGAAGAGAAAGGATGGGTGGCTGTGCGGAAGAGGAGAAGGAATGGGTTGGTAGTCTGCCATGTGTTAGCCATTAATTGGCTCAATCAAATCAAACAAAATGTGCTGCACGTGATAATAAGAAAAGGAGGAGGATTGGTCACTAAGGATTAATTAAGCAAAGGTTTGCTTAATTAAATGGTCAACACGTGCAGCATCCATTTTCTTCTTTCATTTTCATTTTCTTTTATTATTTCATTTTTCTTCTCTTCCACCAAGTACCAATATATGAGCTTCACACCCTGATGACGTTGACCTTAGTCAACTCATTGATCGACCGTAAACTTTTCTCATCTTTTTGTTGGAAATTCTAAGTTGGTTCAATTTTGCACTATTTTCTCTCGGTTTCCGCAACTCCGCTTATTACCTACAAATAAATAAAAAATGGATTAATTACATAATAATTGACATGGGGATTAACTTATTTCTAGTGTTTTAGATATAATTACACGCATATAAATGCGTATAATCAGTCTCTTTCTCTTTTGTCTCTTTCTTTTTGACATGCTATGGTTTCTAGTCCCTCTGGTTGTATTAATTGTTAAGGTCTGAGACTTGTCATGATACCATTCATAGTCCTTATGGGCTATGTATCTTTCATTAATGGAGAACGACTGATGTAGTTCTGGGTATAATTACTGCAACTCCTGTCTGAACAACTCAAATCATCTCTTTGCTGAAGCCAGGCTCCTGTTCACATCATTTATTTCTCAACCAACTCTGCAATATATAACCCCATGCAAAAGCACCATAGAGCCTCTTCAAAATATCCAAACCATTTCTTTACTACCCAAACACTACTACTATTCCTGCTCCTCATTCTAGCATGTTGGTCTTGTTCTGAAGATATGGAGGAAACACAGAAATCTGATGAGTGCTTGGTAGTGCAGATGAGGAAGAAACTCTCTTTGCGAGACTTAGATAGAAAGGTCAGGTTGAATGCTGTGTTTTTTGCAGATAAAATACCAAACAAGCCAACCCTTTGCAACACCATCAAGACTGTTCTTTCCAGATTTGGGAATATTGGTGTGAAGGCTAGCAATGAGAGAGATCTCAACGACAAAATATTTTCTGTCACAGTTGATGATGAGGATGCTGCTATGGCTATTCTGGAAGGTTCCCCCTGGTCCATCATGCGATATTCTGTCCATTTTCAGAAATGGCCAAAAACCTTGGCCATAGAGGAGCTACCTTGTAACTAGATTACTTTCTGGGTTCAGATCAGGGGAATTCCCCCCTATATGTTTGATGTGGAGAATGTGAGCAAGATGGTTGAAAAGTTTGGAGTCTTTATCAAGATGGACGAGCCTCTAGAAAGTGAAGAAGGTACCTATAGCTATCTTCGTGTTAGGATTATGCTGGATGCTAGAGAGCCTCTGCCCACTGGATATCAATTACCAAGAGAAGATGGTTCAATGAAATGGGTAAGTTTCTCGTATGAGAACATCTCTGACTTCTGCTTTGTTTGTGGAAGATTGGGGCACTCTGACTCATCAAGAAGACCCTGTCCAATTGATCCTAACCCTGAGAATCCAGACAATGAATATGGGGAATGGATGAGAGCTATACCACCCTGGAGATAGAACAGAAATGGTCATACCCAGATTCCGGCAGGTTCTTAGCAGATAATTAAGAAGAACATTTCCAGGTCAGGCTATTTTACCCTTGCAAAGTCAACCAATGAGACAAAATTTAGAGCCTCAAGGACCCTCCTCTAGTCACATCAATGCTCAGTCCCCTATCATACAACCCCTTTTGTCAGACAGACACTTCAAATCTCTAACAAAAATACCATACCACCGTTGGCAACCAGTTGGATTGCAACTATCCAGTCCTAATGGGACAATCAAACCTTCCCATTAATATTCCGCCTATAAACCCAATCCTCAGCCACCTTTTAGGCCCACCCCTGGTTTTAGTCCTCTTCCTATTAATGGCCCAAATGTCATTGATCCCCAACAAAGGCAAAGTCAAATAAATCGTAACAATTTTGGTTTACTTGACCTTCCCACATATGGGGCTAATCATGCTGAAACAACACATATATTGGCCACTCTTTTCTCAAAATCTTTTCCCAACATCTCCGTTAACTCTGTTGCCCCACTCCAGACCCCAACTCCAACAACCACCCACCATAATCCCACACAAAGCCCAGGTACCATTTGTGAGAACTCAACTATTAGCTCTCATGGGAGCCAATCCAAAAGACCCCTGCAAGTTGAATCCCCACCAGTTCCCACCAGTTCCTAAACCAAGAAAGATAAGAAAGTTCACTAATCGGGAGACTGCAATGAGTGGACCTTCTACCCCAATGACAGAGAATGCTAACAATGGCAGTTCAACGAGCCAATACGTTGAAGGTAGTGGTGGCTGGCCTACAACCACAAGTCCACAATGATACAACTCACTTGGAATTGTCATGGATTGGGGCAATCCATGACAAAGCAAGCTCAAAAGGAGCTAATAAGGAAATTTCGCCCATCCATTATTTTTCTTTCCGAAACTCAGATGAAA
This sequence comes from Rosa chinensis, assembly GCF_002994745.2. Lineage (NCBI taxonomy): Eukaryota > Viridiplantae > Streptophyta > Magnoliopsida > Rosales > Rosaceae > Rosa > Rosa chinensis. Next base: position 53,001,299 of record NC_037088.1, on the reverse strand, counting down.
AATAAGGAGATTAAGAAGTTGAGACAGGAATGCAAGTTTTCCCATGGTATCATTGTGAAACCATTCAGAACAGCTGGTGGCCTAGCTCTATGGTGGAATGATACGGTATCAGTTCAAATTCTCTCTAAATCCAAATATCTCATTGACACTATTGTTCAGTTTAAAGGGGATGACTCTCTAGTTCGCTTCTCTTGGTTTTATGGTCCGCTGAATAAGAGTTCAAGGCCAGTTTTTTGGAATAGTTGCAATAATCTGGCAGGTTCTATTGATCTTCCTTGGCTTTGTGCTGGGGATTTTAATGAGTTTCTCTGGCCTCATGAAAAAGAAGGTGGAAACCCTTGGAACCCAAGAAAGAGACGATTCTTAAGAGATTTCATGGATGCTAATGATCTAATTGAGGTCCCCTCAAAAGGACAGAAGCTAACATGGAGCAACAATTGGTCGGGGGTTGGGTTAATCAAGATCAAGCTTGACAGGGGGGTTGTGAACACAAAATGGTTAGAAATGTGGCTAGATTCTAGCGTCCTCAACTATCCAAGGTTGGGTTCAGATCATTGCCCTTTAATTTTTGACTCTGATCCTCTTGTGGTTCGAGGGCCCAAACTGTTCAAGTTTGAACCTATGTGGGCTGATGACCCAGAATGCAAAGAAGTTGTCGAAAATTCGTGGTGGGATGAAAACAATGTAACTGGTGCAGCCCAATGGGTTTCTAGAAGTGCAAGATGTAGTCGTAACTTAACTAACTGGAGCAGATCCAAATTTTCTAATAACCGTACAGCTATCAACTTCCATCTAGAAGAGTTACGTGTGATTCAAGATTCCTCATCTGATATTGATCGCAACAGAGAGAACTTTCTTATTGGGGAGGTAAATGATCAATGGGACAAGGAGGAAAGGTACTGGACACAAAGATCAAGGATCAATTGGCTCAAAGCAGGAGACTCAAACACCAAATTTTTCCACTTGACGACCATTCAGCGTAGGCAACGCAACAGAGTCCTTAAATTGAAATCTAACCTTGATACCTGGTTAGACAGAGAAAGCACTATCAGGTCTGAAATTGAACATTATTTCAAGGATATTTTTCAAAGTTCAGGGGAAAGAGAGTGGGATGAGGCATTAAATGCAGTAAACTCGGTGATCAGCTCTGAGATGAACCATTCCCTTTCACGACCTTTCTCAATTGAAGAAATTAAGGGGGCAGCCTTACAAATGGGGGCTGAGAAAGCTCCAGGCCCGGACGGCTATTTTTTCATAAGTTTTGGAGTATTATTAATGATACTATGAATAACACAGCAAGGGAATTCTTTGATTCTACTGAGATTCTTTCGCAGCTTAACCGAACCAACATTGTTCTTATTCCCAAGGTTCCTTGTCCAGAAAAAGTTGATCAATTTCGTCCTATTAGCCTGTAATTACTCCTACAAGATCCTTTCTAAGATGTTGGCTAATAGGTCGAAGGAGTTCCTACCTAGTATTATATCCCCATTTCAATCTGCTTTTGTTCCGGGTCGTCAAATCCAAGATAATATTCTTGTTGCTCATGAGGCTTTCCATTATTTGAAGCTCAGAAAGAATGATGACATTGAGGAGTTGGCCTTGAAGCTCGATATGAGCAAGGCTTATGATAGGGTGGAGTGGGATTTTTTTACAACAGGTTCTTATAAGAATGGGCCGTGGTACTGATTTTGTCAAACTAATTATGGCTTGTGTTCAGTCGGTGTCATTTTCTATGACTCTTAATGGGAAAGTTGGCAGTTATTTCAAGCCCTCAAGAGGGCTAAGACAGGGTGATCCAATTTCTCCTTACCTATTCCTTTTTATATCGAAAGTTATCTCTTCTCTTATTCAGCGAGCTTGTGAGGTTGGATCTCTCCAAGGTATCAAACTCAACCATTAAGGACCTTTACTCTCTCACCTTTTCTTTGCGGATGATTCTCTCTTTTTTCTCAAAGCTAATGCTGGTAATTGTTTAGAGATTATGAGAATTATTGATGTCTACTGCTTAGCTTCTGGACAATAGGTTAATTCAAATAAATCTACTTTGTAGTGCACTCCTAACATTTCTGACGCAAAGGTGTTTGAGCTGTGTGAAATCCTTGGAGTTCCTGCTACTATGAACCCTGGTCGCTATCTGGAACTTCCTACTATTTGGGGTAGATTAAAGAAAGCTTCCTTTTCTTTCATCAAGGCGAGACTTACTGATAAGATTCAAAGCTGGAAATTATGTACCTTATCTATGGCGGGGCGTGAAACTTTTATCAATTCAGTAGCACAGGCTGTTCCAACCTTTCCTATGCACTGCTTTAATTGCCAATCACCCTCTGCAGGGAATTGGATGCTTTATTGGCAAATTTTCTGGTGGGGGCAAAAGAAACATGAGTCAAAAATTCACTGGAGAAGCTGGCAATTTTTGGGTCAGCCTAAGCACTGCGGTGGACTGGGGTTTAGGAACTTGAGCAAGTTTAATATCGCTCTTCTTGCCAAACAAGTACGGCGGATTCATTCAGACCCTACCTCGTTGTGTGCTCTAATAATAAAGGGTCTGTACTATCCTAACTCAGATATTTTACATGCTGGAAAGGATTCTTGTGCTTCATGGGCTTGGAGCAGCCTTTTGGATGGCAAAGCTCTTATTGTCGATGGGGCAAGGTGGCAAGTTAGGAATGGAGAGACTGTTGATATTTGGGTAGATCGGTGGATTACAGGGCCTGGTTCAGGTTTTCTAAGGCCTATCCTTCTTGTTGATCATTCTAGACCTCATAAAGTGAAAGACATTATTGATTGGAGCTCTCATAGCTGGTGTCTAAATCTGATTCAGGACTTAATTTCTATTGAGGAATGTAATCAGATTGAGAAAATTGTCAGTGGGGATCACAAGGAATGGGGATTTCACGGTCAAATCTGGTTATCACTACATTCACACCCTTAATGTTGTACCCACCAGTTAGCATGCTCACTCTTCACATAGAGTGAACACTTTGGTTTGAAAGTCAATTTGGAATGTCGAGGCTTCTCCTAAAATCAAAGTTTTTATTTGGAGGATGTTGGTAAACGCTCTTCCACCCTATCAGAATCTACATCAAAGGAAAGTTACCCCAACCCCATTGTGCCCGGTGTGTTAGTTGCATCCAGAATCTATTGAGCACATTTTCCTCTAATGTCCTGGTGCGGTGTGTGCTTGGTTTGTTTCTGAGCTTCACTATAAGGTCAATCTACAGTCCATTGATAATATTGATAGTTGGTTTGAGAAAATCATTCCCCTAACGGATGGCTGTAAAACAATCAAAGCTCAATTCCTTACTAAAGTTGCCTACCTTCTTTGGGAAATCTGGAAGGCTAGGAATGCCTTTGTGTATGACGCAATCCTTGTTGATCCAATCTCTGTTGCTAGAAAGGTTGGTTGGGTTTCTTTTGAATATTTAACCTGCAAACACCACAATGTCAGTTCAGTGAATGCACTTCCAACATAAAATCATCATGCTTAGGTACGTATTGCCCTTCCCCTTTCATCTTCTTTGTATCATCTCCCCACTTTCCTGTCTCCCCTTTCTATTACTGATAGCACCACTCATACGGGAGCAGTCCAAGCTCCTCATCCAAACCTAGCCCCTCCAGTATCACCTCACAGTCACTGCAACCGAAACCAAACCCCTTACCCTCAACATTTGACTCTCGCTCCACAAAATCTGAACCTCCATCATCATCCCCAAAATATAGCGTCCCATTCTCCAAACCCAACCTCTGCCCCTGATGCTACTCCACACCCCATTCCCCATCACAACCCTTCCTCAGATTTTTTCCTTCCCAACAACCACAACGACTTTCAATCCCATATCTTTCCCAAAAATTCATCCACCCCTCAAAATTCGAATGCACACATAGCCCCAGACCTCAACTTTGTCTGGCTCCTCCCTAGAGGCTGAAGCTAGAGCTGCTTTGGTGGCGGTGGAGTTGACGAAGCGCATCCCTCATGTCTCAATTCTCCTTGAATCTGATTCAAAGTCATTAGTGGACTTCATCAATAATACAAGCATTTGCCATTGGAAAATTGCTCCTATTATCTCAAAAATCAAGAATGATTTTACCTTGTTTCAAAGGTGTGCTTGGTTTTGGATTCCTAGATAAGCGAATTCAGCTGCCGACTTGGTGGCCTCGCTAGTTGTGCGGAAGAAGTGCCCGGAGGTTTGGATTGATCGTCCACCTTCTTCCCTTGTTTTTGTTCTTTCTCATGATGGTTTGCCATGCCCTCCGCCTTCTAGCTCGGAATTTGAGTGCCCTTGACTCAGCCGAGGTCTTGGTTGCCTTTTTGGATTTGGGAAGCTTTGGTTCTTATTTTCTTTGCTTTTTCGTTTCTGTTTGCTGCGTTTCTTGTTTCTCCAGATTTCTGGGTTTTTTCTTTAGGGGGGTGTATTCAATTCAGATTTTAAAAGACTTTGTTTGAGTTTTTAGAATTCATGGATTTACTTAATCCACGGATTGTTTAAATTTTATATGGATTCTGATTGATTCTAATGGATTGATTTACTAGTATTTGTTTAGATTTTACAAATCCTTATGATGTTTTTTGGTAGGTTAATTTTTTTTCTTCTTCTTCTTTAATTAAGCAATGGATGTATGGATCCAATTATAATGCTATATCAATGACAAGAAAGTATGACAATCTACCATTCTTTATGTTGTGTATAATGATATATGAACAATAAGAGAAAACTAACCAGCCAAAATGTTACACAAAAAATAAAGTAATAAACTAATGACATAATTTATTTCATATCTAATTTACAAAAGAATCATGTGTGTATGTATCATCTTAATAATACCATTGAAAGTGAGCTTCATTAGCTAGAAAGATTAAGGCTTCTAGAGCTATAGTGATAAAAATAAAATAAAAAATTATTAGATGGGAGTAGAGGCAGAAGAAGATAGTGGGAAAATAGGTCTAAGACAAGAGGTTCTTCATTTTTTGAGTGAGAAAGAATCCATCAAAATCTTTTGGGAAGTGGTTGGATTGTTTTTGAGTTTTGATATGTATAAAAAGCACTATAAAATCCTCCAAAATCCAGCATTTAATTAAATCTTTAAAAATCAATATACTTTTGAATATCAGCAGATTTGAATGGATAATTTTAAATCTTAATTGAATATATTAAGATTTTAAAGAATTGTTTAAAATCTCAGTTGAATACCCACAGACTTTTAAAATACAAAAAAATCTTGTAGACTCTTAATTGAATACACCCCCTTAGTTTCGTTAGGTTCCTTGTCGTCCTTTGGGCTTGACTTGGTGTCTTCTCTCTTTGGGCTTTGCTCCGGCTTCGCTCCGTATTTTTCTCTTGCCTTGGGCTGTTTAATGAAGTATCCTTTGACCAAAAAAATAAAAGAGTAATTGGTGGGGTTCAAATCCCTTCTAAATTTTGATTCAAGATATTTGACGATAGTTCACGCAATTGGGCTTCTCTTTGTCCGGGCTATTTCCAACTATTGGAGACTCAGCCTGGGCTATTATATATCATTTTGCTACTCCCATTATACTTGTGGCACATTCTCTCTTACGACGTGGTTGGTAATGTAATTCTCTGTGTTCATAGTCTGATTCTTTAATTGTCGGCAATCCCACCAACTTAACTTACCAAGCAAGAAAACTCCGGGTAATTAAGTGGTGGCTTTCCAAGAATCATACTAGGCTTCTCGAACTAAGCTTCACAACCAATTGGATGCAAGTAAAGTCAAAAAGCAAGTCAAGCACAAAGTGTTGAGCAGGTTCTCCCTCTGCTATGAATCAGATATGGAATTTAGAGTTCAATATCAGACTAATAGTCGTCGGGTTTCTAAGAATAGTTCACTATGGATCCGTCTTTGGTGTTTCTTCGTTTGTCGAAAAAGAAAACTAAAAGATGGAGCAATATGTTGTCATTACTTCGTTTGAGAAGTGCCATAGCATATGCTGGTTGGAGATATTTGAGGGTGAATCTTTTGCCAGTGTCATACAGTGCTCTTTCAGAAGCTACTGATGGGTTTTCTTCAAGAAATTTGATTGGTGTTGGTAGTTTTGGGTCCGTTTACAAAGTAGCTCTTGTTACCCCATTTGATGGAACTTACCTTTTTTTGGCCAAGTATAGAGTTCATCTAGTTGCTGTGAAGGTGTTTAAGTTGTCACGCCATGGAGCATCTAGGAGTTTCATAACCGAATGTGACATGCTCAGAAATATCAGGCATCGAAATGTGGTCAAGATTGTAACCGCATGCTCTCATGTCTATTTTTATGGGAATGAATTCAAGGCTCTGGTGTATCAGTACATGGAGAAGGGGAGCTTACAGGAGTGGTTGCATCCAAATTCTGGAACACAACAGGTAAGACGTGCACCTAAGAAATTAAATCTTTATCGATCAGAGGCTAAGCATTGCACTTGATGTGGCTTCTGCGCTAGAATATCTTCATAATCATTGTGAAACTCCAATAGTTCATTGCGATATCAAGCCAAGCCTTATACAATTCTTTGATACGGTGTTGTTTTGGCAAACCTAAGAAAAATCAACTAAAGAAAGGAAACGTAGCGTATGCTTTCAGGTGTCTCTCACTTTCCGGAGACAAATTGGAACTCGATCTCACATCTCGCTATATTCCTTATAAACTCTTATTTACTTGGCAACAATGAACCCACAATTTAAACAATAAAAGAATCTTGAAATCATCAATATACAAAATATCGTTCCTTCCTTGTTCCTCAATTCCACTCATGATCGAGGCCCCCAAAAAAGAAATTAAAAGAATGGTAGTTCAATTGAACAATATTGCAGCTGTGTGTTATGTACCATGAATATCTAATCACAGCAGATGTTGATGTTCTTCTTCTTCCTCAGAAACGGTGCTCAACATCCAACCCCGTTCGTATTTTGACACCTTCTGATCTCTCTCAGCAGCAGCGGCAACAACACGAGCGCTAAGCCTACCTTCCAAGCATTCCAGCAGGATCGCGCTGCCTAGCTCCTCCGAGTTCCCGTGACCTAGTTTGTTCGTTTCCACCTGCCCCATCAACTCCTTGAGTTGTCTCTTAGTCAGACGCACCTTAATTCTCATCAAACTGTTCGGCGACGGCGTTCTGTCTTCTCCTTCATTTTCATCAACCGGATGCACCACACCTTTGTCCTTCCCAGCAAAGTTTCCCATCTTCCTGTATATATCAACCTTGGCTATTCACTCCTAATTATTCGATGTCTCTGCTCTTGCGGGTACGAATATGGTGATGAAACCTGAAAGAGTGGATTAATGTGTGTATCTTTCGGGTAGAGTTGGTTAGATATAGAAGCAACCTCATCATCTGCATTATATACACTTCGAAAACAGAGGTGCACGGTTTAGCCCGTAGTTAATTAAACGATGTTACACCAAACCTGACAAAGTCTTCGTCAATGATCAATGATCAGCAGCCCGTAGACCATATTAGCTTGATTTGTGTGTTGGTGGCTTCTAGGTTAATTATTCATATACCTATTCCTCGAATTATTAATCCATTGACCATGTAGTTCATGCAACAGTCTCATGTATATATTTCTTTTATACGTATGCATTAATGTTCTTACCTCGATATATAGATCTAGTCAAAATTCCCTACAGAATTTGTGATCGAGTCCTTGCATGTATAAACTAACGGCCAATTACACTCTCTAAAGTCTAAAATATGGTTTTTCATTTCATCAAAATCTTATTGTTTAAAGAGAATTTAATCTCGTTGACCCAGAGACAAAAAAGAGAATTTAACGTCGACTTTACTGAAATCAACATTCATTCCAAATTGCGATGCCTTTGTTATTTTGTATTCAAGCATCAAAGCAATAAACTCACTTAAAGGTAAAAAGTGGAAATTATTCTATGCACCGATAGTGCAAATGACCTAACACTTATAAGATGATTTCAACCCTTGATATTTATAATTAATATTTTTATTCTCCGGTAAAAAGAATTCCAATAATAAAAGTAAAATGTTTTGAACAATAAGTTGCGTGAAAAATATAAACACGGTCGCGACTGCACAATTTGATTACCGAAGTCAGAACGACTTTTGTTACTTTTATACTGGGTCAGGTGTACGTAGCACATACGCCTGTTGAATATCACACATAATCTCTATCTCACAATGATAATTAAGCAATATTGATCAGAGAGATCCTGTCTAGAAGCTCTCATGCAAAATGTTCTTCACATCCATCAAAGTCATCAATTTGGTCTAGAATATGAATTCATAGGCTGACGCACGAGTCCCTTTTTACAACTTTGACATCACAAATGGATCATGATCGAACTATATTATGCTGCTTGTGAACATAAAAGATGCTTCACATTTCAAAGCATCTGAATCGGCCAGTACTTGGCATAATATGCTAAAGACCAAAAAAGTTCGTGAAATAAAAACGTGTGCATGACCTAAGTAAAATTATGAGTTAAAAACTAGAAAGATCCCATGCACATTGCCTTTGCCTGGTCAAATGGCATCAAGATTCCAACAGAGTCGTATTTTGACACTTGACCAAGACGACGTACGTACACAGCGTATTGCCCCATCCGTAGCAATGTAGCATATCCTGTTCTATTTTTTTATTTTTTTTACTAAATTCTCAGTTTACCGTCATTGATTGTTCTTTTGGTATCACTTATTCATAATGTTGAATGAGTTTTGAATTTGAATAACCAATTATCACATCGGAATTTATCAAGTCATACATCTACGTGATCATTCTCCCACGTGTTTATCAAGTTGTACCTACTGAGAACGTGATTGTAATGAATAGTTTGTTTTGATACCTTATAAACATTTCTGCATTAAACCTGGCCGGCCAAATAGGTAATAATTATAAATATTTGATACCCTGTATTTATAAAAGGCGTTTTGTTTTTCAAAGTGATAATCTATTCCAGAACATAGAACTGATCAACAAGATTAGAAAATGATCGAGCTCGTTAAAGTTCAGAGTTCAAAGTTAATTCAAACCACGTCCTTAATTCCTAGATTAATCCAGTCGGTAGGCATGGTCTGTAAGTAACTGCAACTTCATAGATTGATCTATTTAAGCTACTAATAAAAAATTAATGATAGAATAGTTTGAGTACGTCTAAGATCCTTTCAATTAGACAACCCCGGGTCAGCTTAGCTATAGTGCAATCACAGCCTAGCTAAAACAGGCCATAAGTATAATGAATGTCTGTCTTCTTATTTGTTAGTCACCAATAGCACCATTATCATGGAGGAAAAGATTGATAGCATGTTGATAATCATAGCCAATTTATAGTTTCTGTCATATATATTCCAAAACTTTTCAGAACCTTCCTTGTTTTAGGCAAACTTTCTTTCGGCTAATTAGCATTATAGTAAAGTACCATGCATGCACTTGAACTTATATATGTATAATTTAATCATCACCAAGGAAAACTAATTTCAAAACGTAATTGAGTGTCACCGAAAGGTGAAAACTGTGCATGTGCATGGTGTACTCTGTGGTGGAGAAATATTTAGCCTTTTGTACCGTTTTTATGCTAAAATTTGATTCAACAACGGTTTGATTCACGTGAGCTAAGTAAGTTAAAAGTGTTTTGATACTGTTGTTTTGCTATCAACTCTTTTTAGTCACCAGCTTGCCAACGATTTTAGTACTTTGTCGTGTTTCACCCCTCGATCAACTCGTTAATCATGAATATAGAAACTAAAAACATGGCAAATTGTGAATTGAATTTACAAATTCATTTGTCTATATATACAAACATACTAGTTTAGCTACATAAGATGGGATGTGCTGGAATCATCGGGTCTAGACCTCAGCAGACCTTCAAACAGTTTATCTTCGGTAGGATTCATTACCGTTTCGATTCTTATATAGTAAATGCTAATATACATTACGTTACATTTACGCTAATTTTTTTGGTCTAGGGTAAGGAAATGAAAAGTCTCAAAGCCCCCTCTCAACTTTTAAATATCAAAAGGGTATTGGTAGCCGACAAGTAAAGGAGCCAATTGATAAAAAGCTAAGAGAGAAAGCTAAGACTGCACGGTGGGCTAACAGACATTTAGTAATGAGCTTCAATGCTTCATCGATAATTAACCTGCTGCACGCATGCAATACATCATATATACAGAATTACTACAAGTATCCTCCATAGCACACCACTACTCCGCGATAAATTAAGCAGTATAGATTTTGTTTTCAATTGGCCATATGACCCCATTATAATGGTTGTCATCTATAAAATTTAACATAGAAAAACCACAAATAATTACATAAAGGTAAGCATCATACCAATGTGGATCCTCTAGAGCCAACCATATATAATGCTAATAAATCCAAAATATTTGAGTTTTATCGGGCCAAGATTGCATAATCATGACCTGATAATATTCTTCATGTGATTAAATAGGTGAAATAAAAATATACTTAATGACTAAACTAATAATAGCTAATTAACCACCATATAATATATTGTCCTTATTCCTAAAGAATATAGGTAGGGTCGCCCCACTATAAGAACAACATAGATGACACATTCCTTTTTGGATTGGTAAAGAAAAAAGATTGTGTCCGGTAGGAATCGTTTTGGCCATGGAAGAAGCAACCCTCTGTATTTAATCTTAATTCCTTCCCATAATCAGCCACATCCTAATTTGTTTCTGTTCTTTTGTCATATGGGCAATTGTGTGTTTAAAGGGTTCGGAGCTGAGACAGATGATCAAGCAGAGATGGTCAAGGTGATGACCTCCAGTGGCGGCATCATGGAGCTCTATGCACCGATCACCGCCAGCACAATAACCGACGAGTTCCCCGGCCACGCCATCTTCCGAAGCCTCGACCTCTTGGCCCAGCCTCTCCTACACAACGAAGAACTTCACCCCCACGAGCTCTACCATCTGCTACCTCTAAATCCCTACAAAACACCCATCAAAACACCAAACTTATATCATCAGAACAGCGGCCTATGCACGCCGTATCGCATGTCATCATGCGACAGTTACCAGAGAAAGAAGGCTGTTCCGGAAGCGTTTCCGGAGTACGGTAACAAGAGCAGCGGCGTGTGGAAGGTAAACCTGGTCATAAGCCCTGAGGAGCTATCGGAGATATTGTCGCAGGGAGCTAGAACTGAGGAGTTGATTGATAGCGCGAGGACGGTGGCTAAGTGTGGAAGTACCGGAGGCTCGTCGGTAGCTGGTTCCGAACAGTGGAGTACTGTTTCTAGTAGGTGGAAAGAAGCGCCATGAATAGTATGCTCAGATACAATAAAAGCCTTTCTTCTTCTTTAATTATTATTCTTATTTTTTATTTATTTTTTTACTTTTGTTTATAAATTTCTCGTCTTAGATGAGATTACTATGAACTACGATGTGTCCATGCATATGAAATATTTGTAGTGTGTAGATGTATTGTCTTTTTATATATAGCACGAAGGGTCCTTACGAAATCATCTTATTGATTTTTTCAGAGTTAAAGAAAATAAATAAAAAATAAAAAATCTAGAACACCGAAGGCCGGGTCACCCTATAACGCTATTGTAACCTCTAGATTAATTTAATCTACATAAATTAGCAATTCCTATCAGAAGCAATACATGATCATACCATAACTAAATGATCAGGGTTTGGCCGAAAGTTTTCATTTAATAATTTTTTTTACCTTCAATGGCTAATTCCCAATTATAATCTACCCAGTCAATTGTAATCTACCCCGGCCATCACTACCTTTAAGTCTTTAACTTTTACGTGGATCCCTCAGTGGGTTTCAAAGTTTTGTCGACTTCAACGGTTCAACCTAACAATCCCACTTGGTTATGTTGGTGACGAAAAATTTTGTAGATGGTTTTGACTCACCAATAAATGCGGATTGGAGTGGGAGGTGACCGGGAATGATCGAGAAACTTTCTTTGAGCGTTGACTTGAGTTTGACCGTCGGCTCGAAGAGGAGGGGGGTACTTGCAGAAAACCTTTTGATGTCTAAGTCAGTACGTTTCTTAGTAATGGAGTAGAAAGAGTTGAAATGAGATGCCTTACCTTGACGTCGAGAGACCTTGATATAGGCAGGGACTTACTCATTTATGATGATAATCATTGCTGCCTTAACGACGGTTAATCATGACTTATTTACGACGGTCATTCATTGCGCATTCATAGCCGCAATAATTGCGCGTAGTTAATATCGTGGTTAATGCCGTAAAAATCGCCGCATTCATGATATGAATTTATCTCCATACTAATTGCGGAGTTAATCACCTTAATTGCGGGCCCAGCAAAAGTTGACTACTTCCACAATGCCCCCAAATTTTCTCTTTGGGAATTCGTCCCAAGAGAAAATTTCTAAAGCTCAAATTGTCTCTTTGGGTTCTACATCTTTATATTTTTCTTTGAGCACCATTCCTTGAATTTCATCTAGGCCTTCCTTGCATTGAAAGCGTCGTTGTGCTCCAATAAGAAGATCCTCGTTCCTTGTTCAAAGTCTGCATCTTATCTTGTCGAAGAAGTTGACACGCCCAAACCAGAACTCAGATCTACCTCTGTCTCGTAGCCTCGGACTAGTCTGCTTATGGCACGTCCAACGACGCGTCGTCCCCCAAACCAAAACTCAAATCTGCCTCTGTCTCGCAGCTTCGGACTAGTCTGCTCATGGCACCTCCAACAGCGCGTTGTGCCCCCAGTGCTTCACCTACCACGCCTGAGCCTAGCTTCCTGTCTCGCCTAAGTGGGGTGCCTCTGGCGAGTGGCCTAGTCCTTTAGCCGTGCTCCCAGTGCGGCTCAAGCCAGATGACGAGCCTGAAGACCCTGCTGCGGAACTCTTTCTCTTCTCTCCGTGTTTTATTTATTTTTAATTTTTTTTATATTGGCTCCTGACGCCGCCACCGAGTATAGTGAACACACGGTATTGAATTTCCCTGTGATAGATGAGTCTCTCCTGTCGAATTACATGGGCCCCGATGACGCTCCCCGATTTTGAAGCTTCTCAACCTTTTCAATCACTTGAATCCTTAAACATTGGCTCCTTAGGCCATGACTGTTAATCTAGGCATCCACGATGCTCATCCTGACGATGGCAATGCTAGTCTCGATGACGGCAACACTAGTCTAGATGACGGTAACGCTTCTCAACACGATGTTTTTCTCGGTGTCGGTGACGCCTTTCTCGATGAAGGTGACACCACCCTCGATGATTGTCATCGCTGTTTCCATAGCCGTGAAGGCAACGCCTTTCTCGATGATTACAATGTCGGCATCAATGATCGCTAAGCCGACACTGATGATCGTGACATCAGCGTCGATGACGGAGATGATTTCTCGATGACCGTGATGCTGGCGTCGATGATTGATACGCCGGTACTAATGACCACGACGCCAACGTCGATAACAGTGACGCCAGCATCGATGACGGAGAAGACTTCTCAATGACCGCGATGACGGTGTTGATGATCGCGATGCAAGCCCAGATAACGGAGACAACTTTTTGATGACTGCGATCTCGGCGTCGATGACAGAGTGGACTTCTCGAGGACAGCGACACCTGCGTCGATGACAGTGATGACTTTCTGGATAAGCGCGATGCCGACTTTGATGACCGTGACGCCGGTCCCAATGACCGCGACACCTTTTTCGATGATCGTGATGCTTTTCTCAATGACTACGACATCAGCGTTGACGTTGACTCCTTTCTCAATGACCGGGTTGCCGGCAATGCCTTTCTCGATGACCTCGACGTCGGCAACACCTTTCTTAATGACGTTGGCGATGCCTTTCTCAATGACCGCATCATCGGGTAAGTCTTTCTTAAGGATCTTGACGTCGACGTCGCCTTTCTTAAGGACCTCGACGTCAGTGATGCCTTTCCCAAGGACCTCGACGTCGGCGACGCCTTTCTCAACGACTTTGACGCCAGCCTCGACGTCAGTGATCGCTGAACTCTCTGAACATTCAGCGATGTCGGCCTTGACGTCTTCTTTATATTGACTGCGACGTAGGCGTGGATGACGTCTTCCTCAATGACCGCAATGTTGGCGTCGATGTCGGTCACGTCTTCTTCCCAATGACAGCGACATCGGCGTCGGCGATGCCTTTCTCAATGAATCCAATGCTAGCCTCGACATCGGTAACGTCTGTCTCAATGACCTCAACATCGGTAACGTCTGTCTCAATGACCTCAACATCGGTAAGGTCTGTCCCAATGACCCCGACACCGGCCCAGACGTCGGTGGCGCCCTCCTCAATGACCGTGATGCCTGCCTCAGCATCGATGATGCTGGCCTTGATGACCGTCATTGGTGTTTCCATGGCCTCGACGTTGGTGACGCCCTTCTGGATGATGTGACTCCTGTCTCGACGTCAATGACGCCGACCTCGATGATCGTCTCGAATGGTTGGCACGATAACTACCTTGAGGGCCCACCTCCTCGAGCATTTACCAACATGCCTTTTTTTAAAAAATTATCAATCATTCGAGAATCATCATCGTATGTACTAACCTTGAGTGCTTGGCTCGATTGCTCCCTCGAGAGCTTGCCTCCTTAAAAGTTAACTTTTTTGTCTCTTCGAGAATTCACCTCCTCGAGAGAAACTCACCTCCATGAGCCTTTGCTTCCTTGAGAGCTTTTCTCTTTGTAAACAACTCTTTGAGAAAAACTCTTCTCCTTAAGAATTCTTTTTCATGACATATAATTTACTTCCCTACATGCCCCCCTTGTTTTTCTTCTCTGTGCACGCAGTAGTTTGGGAAGAAAAATAAAACAAAAAGCAATGTATTGGAGAATTTGAAACCAAACTTGGTTTACCAACCAGCGATATCTTATGGGATTGCCTCCATGCCCTGAGAGGTCCGCATCCTCTGACAATCTCGTAATCTACGTTGCTCCGCTTCCCATGAGAGTAAGATCCGTCACCTCGTCCCACCCCATCATACAGCGAGGGTAAGGTCCATCACCCCACCCTCACCTCAGGCGAGGGTGAGGAATGCCATCCCACCCCATCACCGATGAGGGTGAGGCACGCCATCCCACCCCAGCCTGCAGCGAGGGTGTGGTCCATCATCCCACCCTCGCTTGCAGCGAAGGTGAGGCATGCCATCCCACCCTCGCCTCAAGGGTGAGGCATAGCATCCCACCCCCACCTATAGCGAGGGAGTGGTCCATCATCCAACCCCTGCCTGCAACGAGGGTGAGGTCCACAAGGTCGCCCAAGTTAGGCGAACAATATTTTAGTCATTCCAGCCACCGGATTCTATTGTATTTCAAGATCAATTGCAAACAAAAATCACAAGAGTAACTGCTAAAGGTGTTACTTGGGTTGGTGCCCATTTGCTATTTTGATTGGAGACTTACCAACGTCCCTTTAGATTTTAGCTGCGAGCCCCCGAGGATCGGCTCAGTTACATTCTTCGATCATTTTCCTCAGCGCATGTTTCTTTGGATTGGCTTGTACTGGTTCCTCCAATTATTCATCCAATCAGTATGCTGCATGCCCCCTCCGCCGGTGCCCGCATTTGTTACTCTGTTGGTTTGGCAAGCACCGTCGCTGGCCTCGCTGCAGCTACCTCAGTCTTTGCATTTCATCATTTAGAGGCAAGTTCGGATCTTGGATTAGGTTTAGGGTAAGTATGTTTGGGGATTGGATTTTGTCACTGCCACTCCTCAGTGACAAAATTGAGATTCCTTGAGGTGCAGCTCCCACCATCACTTTTTATGGAAAAGTGACTCCCACAGACGACGCCACTTGTTGGTGATGAAAAATTCCATAGAGGATCAAGAAGCTTCATTTGATCGTTGACTTGAAGTTTGACCGTCGGCTTAAAGAGGAGGGGGGGTACTTGTAGAAAACTCTTTGATGCCTAAGTCAGTATGTTTCTTAGTGATGGAGTAGAAAGAGTTGGAATCAGATGCCTTACCTTGACTTCGGGTGACCTTTATATAGGCAGGGACTTACTTGAGAGAAAAGCCACCATTATTCTTGCTTTTATGATCGCACTAACTTATTTATTTATGATGATAATCATTGCTGCATTAACGACGGTTAATCATGACTTGTTTACGACGGTCATTCATTGCGCATTCATAGCCGCAATCATTGCGCGTAATTATTATCATGATTAATGCTGTAATAATCGCTGCATTCATGACATGAATTTATCTCCATACTAATTGCAGAGTTAATTGCCTTAATTGCGGGCTCAGCAAAAGCGGACCACTCCCATAATTGACAACCGATACCGGCCAAAACCTTATGGTCAGTGACTGATTGATATAATCAGGGCGAAGGTGAGTCTCCTATGAAATTGTGACGTGGCATCAACTGGTATAGTTAATACTGGCTTGTTAATTGCCTAAATCGAGTGGGTATTTATAGGGTTTTCATGCTTCTTTATTTTCAGTTCCCTAGAGAATTAGTTTGACCTAAATCTCAACTTGGTAAAAAAAAAAACATGAAATCACAAGGCAAAAGAGTCCAAATGTATGTGAGAGGGAATAAGAATTTAGGGGGGGGCATTAACATGAGAATTGTGAGAGTTCTTATAGTTCGGTTCTTGTACATGGCTTATCAAAAAATTTATCAAGAATGATTGAATTATGATTTTTTTAATTTTTTTTTTTGTAGGAGTGTGCACAGATTTAATTTGTTGGTTTAGCTTATTAGCACATTTTCTCATTGATATGGTTCATTGGTAAAAAGTCACAGACTCTCTCTCTCTCTCTCTCTCTCTCTCTCTCTCTCTCTCTCTCTCTGAAAAGCTGGGGTTGCAAACTTCAGTAGAATCAAGATGTCCTCTGTTGATGCCATGGTAGGCCACCTTGCTTCTTTCCTCACCATCGCGGAGGGGAAAAGTTCAATGGATTTACGACTGTCGCAAGGGAAGAGGTTGAGACAACCCGAGATTTTTATAGTGGGAAAGCTTCTCACAGTAAGGGAATTCAAGATTCATGAAGTTCTGGGCATGTTTCGCAGGGTGTGAAGGGTTAATGGAACCCTTCGTGTTAAAGAGGCAGAGCGCATTCGAGTGTTGTTCACATTTTCAGATAAGGCAGATCGAGATCACGTTTGGAAAAGAGCGCCATGAGGTTTTATCCGTGCGCCGGTGGCACTAGCTATGTACAACGGCATATGTCTAGTGGAGATAGTGTCGTGTTAAACAGCAACAAGCATGGCCCGTGGTCCACCATTGCACCGACACTATCCCAACTTAACCACTTGTTAGGTGTTGGGTTTTAATTACAAAAGGCCTCGGTACAATTGGGTGTGATCCACCCACTTATAAGTTATATTTTATTTGTCACTTTTCCAATGTGGGATCTTTCCTCTCCAACACGCCCCCTCACGTGCAACCTAGCTCTAGATTTGCACGTGAAATTAATTAACAATCTAATTCCCACATTGGAAATTGGGACACAAGTCTCATATCGGAGACTTGGCCAATATAACAATCCAAGGCCCACATTGGACACCTGGTAACAATCCAATCAGAATATTCCGATGGCAATATAAGGAACCCAAATTCGGGCCCATGATAATTAGAGACGCAATTGGAGAGAGACCCGCTCTGATACCATGTTAAACAGTGACAAGCGTGGCCCGTGGCCCACCATTGTACCGATATTGTCCCAACTTAACCACCCGATATGTGTTGGGTTTTAATTACAAAAGATCTCAGTACAATTGGGTAAGAGCCACCCACTTATAAGTTATATTTTATTTGTCACTTTTCCAATGTGGGATATTTCCTCTCTAACACGCCCCCTTACGTGCAACCTAACTCTAGGTCTGCACGTGAAATTAATTAACAATCCAATTCCCACATTGGAAATTGGGACACAAGTCTCATATCGGAGACTTGGCCAATATAACAATCCAAGGCCTACATCGGACACTTGGTAACAATCTGATCGGAATTTTTCTGATGGCAATATAAGGAACCCAAATTCAGGCCCATGATAATTGGAGACATAATTGGAAAGGGACTCGCTCTGATACCATGTTAAACAGTGACAAGCGTGACCCGTGACCCATCATTGTACCGATATTGTCCCAACTTAACCACCCGATAGGTGTTGGGTTTTAATCACAAAAGGCCCCGGTCCAATTGGGTGAGATCTACCTCGAAATATTCTGATGGCAATATAAGGTCAATATAATTGTGATTAAAACTCAACACTTAATCGGTAGTTAAGTTGGGACAGTATCGACACAATGGTGGGCCACGGGCCATGCTTGTCGCTGTTTAACATGGTATCAGAGCGGGTCTCTCTCCAATTGCGTCTCCAATTGTCATGGGCCCGAATTTGAGTTCCTTATATTGCCATCGGAATATTCCGATTGGATTGTTACCAAGTGTCCGATGTGGGCCTTGGATTGTTATATTGGCCAAGTCTCCGATATGAGACTTGTGTCCCAATTTCCAATGTGGGAATTGCATTGTTAATTAATTTCACGTGCAGACCTAGAGCTAGGTTGCACGTGAGGGGGCGTGTTGGAGAGGAAAGATCCCACATTGGAAAAGTGATAAATAAAATATAACTTATAAGTGGGTGGATCACACCCAATTGTACCGAGACCTTTTGTGATTAAAACCCAACACCTATCGGGTGGTTAAGTTAGGACAATATCGGTAGTTCGGTACAATGGTGGGTCACGCTTGTCGCTGTTTAACATGGTATCAGAGCGGGTCTCTCTCCAATTGCATTTCCAATTGTCATGGGCCTGAATTTGGGTACCTTATATTGCCATCGGAAAATTCCGATTGGATTGTTACCAAGTGTCCGATGTAGGCCTTGGATTGTTATATTGGCCAAGTCTCAGATATGAGACTTGTGTCCCAATTTCCAATGTAGGAATTGGATTGTATTGACTAAGTCTCTGATATGAGGCTTGTGTCCCAATTTCCAAAGTGGGAATTGGATTAATTAATTTCACGTGCTAACCTAGAGCTAGGTTGCATGTGAGGGGGCGTGTTGGAGAGGAAAGATCCTACATTGGAAAAGTGACAAATAAAATATAACTTTTAAGTGGGTGGATCTCACCCAATTGTACCGAGGCCTTTTTGTGATTAAAACCCAACACCTAATAGGTGGTTAAGTTTGGACAATATAGATACAATGGTGGGCCACGGGCCATGCTTGTCGTTGTTTAACATATCGCTCGTGAAATCCTTTTAGTGGATTATTCTACAAGGAATTTCACCGGCTTTCAGATCTAAACGGGTCATGTAAATGATCAGGTATACTTTGAGAGATTTCATGGAGATTGACAAGCCAGCTTTTCAGACTGGGAAGTAGATGATTAGGGTCGAGATTGACCTAGCGCGTGCTCTCCTCCTTCAACAACAATACTGGGTTGAGGACAACGTTGAATTTCTGGTGAAGTTTAGGTACGAAAATTATTTGGTCGTTGTGGTATAAGTGGGCTTGTTACACATGTAGGATTGCCATGTTCTGGACCGACATTAAAGAAGGAAGGCACTGCACCGTCGCCAACTGCTTTGGAAGGGCAGTCTTCATCGCAAGGCAGTTTTGGTGGTATGATCAATAATCAGGGAAGGAGACCTTTGAACACTAAGGTTTTAGTCAATGGTCAAAATATGGTTTTCAAAACAAGAATTCCAAATACACTGCTAGAGCAATTTCTTGTACATCATGTGTATCTTATTCAGAAACCTCGTAGTATGGTGACTATTCAGCAGTTGGAGGAGCATGACTCGATTGTAGAGATTGTGTCTGGCAAACGCAGGTCTAGGTTTTAACTGGAAGCTATTATTTCTCCAAAGAAATTGATCGAGGTTGAGTTTGGCTATGGGCAGAAAGAATTTAGTTGCTGCAGAGATGGGTCTAGTATGCAAAGAAGAATAGGGGTAGGTATGTGGGGAGTCTGAACAAGCTCTCTTATGGCACTACTGACATAAAGAAAGAAAAGAAGCCTGAGAGTAGAGTTGAGAAGAAGAAGACAACCAAAAAGAAGTTGCTGGCAAAGCTGAACGGTGCTGATGAAGAAACAAGCTCTGACCCTAAGGGGAACGAACTTGTTATTGTCTAATTTTGGTAGGTAGGTGATAAGCCTGATTTAATTGGCTTCAGGGAGTTTTATGAGATATTTCTAGTTTGAGCAATGATATAGGGCTTCAATGAGGCCTAAGATTTGTGGCCTCAATCCTAGGTGTCAAGCCATGTCACCTATACACCTCACTAATTTGTTAAATCATGTCATGCTATTCTTGAATAAAAAGACTATGTTATCCTTTCAAAATCTAATGGCTCTAAATTATTTTAGCTTTCTTCTAGAAAAGATACATTATTTTATTCTTTTTCTTTTTCTTTTTTATTATATATATAATTCGTCTAAAAAAATTTATATTTATATATTTTTGTGAATATATATATATTTATCTATAATTCGTAAAAAAAAATATACATATATATATATATATATAAATATGTTGTTGAATATATAACGGCTTTAAATTATTT
This sequence comes from Rosa chinensis, assembly GCF_002994745.2. Classification (NCBI taxonomy): domain Eukaryota; kingdom Viridiplantae; phylum Streptophyta; class Magnoliopsida; order Rosales; family Rosaceae; genus Rosa; species Rosa chinensis. Next base: position 52,980,838 of record NC_037088.1, on the reverse strand, counting down.
TAACTTTCTTCTAAAAAAAATATTGTTTGGTTTTTTTTCCTTTCTTTCTTTTTCATTATTTTGGATTTTTTTTCATTATACATATTCAAAAAAAAGTATGGGTGTATATATATATAATTCGTCCAAAAAATTTATATATTTTCGATGGAAAATTAATGTGGTGTGTGTATATATATATATATATATATATATTAATATCGTAATTATAATCCATGAAATCTGGTAAATTGAAGTAATATTTAAATCTTTTAATAAATAAATTTAATAAAATTAATGGAAGATTAGTTATCTTACATTAACAGGTTAATTTGAAAAGTCAAAAATTAAATTGGATTCACAAAAATGGAAAGAAAATGTATTTAACTCGTAATTTTAACTCATATAATCTGGTGATTGAAAACCTAGATATCTAAATTGATTGGGAAGTTGATATCTGAAAAGAAATTGCTTAGTATGGAATACAATATATTGCACATGAGGAAATTAATTTTTGAAAGTATACTTGTTTTGTTGATCCCAAATTTTTCAATAGACAATAATGATTTTTAAATGTGAATGATAGCTTCTATTTTAGTGTAAATATGTCATTAGAAAAAAGTTCCCAGTGAACTCTACTTGTTCATTATTAGTTACGTAGGACTTTTTTGTTCGTATAAGACATGTTAGTACTTAGCTGACTTTCAATTTCAATGTGAATGATATATGGCTTCAATTTTAGTGTGAATATGTTATTAGGGAAATATTCCCCGTTGAACTTTACTATTGGCTACTTAGTACTTACTTGTTCGTGCAAGACACACTAGTTTATTTTAAGTTTCAATGGATGATGGCTTCTATTTTATTGTGAATATGTCATTTGGGAAAGGTCTCCAGTAAACTTTACTGGCTCATTATTAGGTACTTAGTACTTATTGTTCATGTAAGACATGCTAGCTAACTTTAAATTTCAATATGGATGATGACTTCTATTTTAGTGTAATTATGTCATTAAAAAAGGTCCTCAGTGAACTTTACTAGCTCATTATTGGCTACTTAGTACTTATTTGTTACTGTAAGACAATGTGGATGATGACTTCTATTTTAGTGTAATTATGCCATTAGAAAAAGATCCTCAGTAAACTTGACCAGCTCATCATTGGCTACTGAATACTTACTTGTTCGTGCAAGACATGTTAGCTCTTTCAGTTTCAGTAGATGATGGTTTCTATTTAAGTGTGAATATGCCATTAGGTAAAGGTCTCCAGTGAACTCTACTAGCTCGTCATTGGATACTTAGTACTTATTTGTTACTGTAAGACATGTTAGTTGACTTTAAATTTCAGTGTGGATGATGATTTCTATTTCAGTGTAAATATGCCATTAGGGAAAAGTCTCCAGTAAACTTTACTGGCTCATTGTTTGTGCAAGACATGTTAACTCTTTCAGTTTCAGTAGATGATGGTTTCTATTTAAGTGTGAATATGCCATTAGGTAAAGGTCTCCAGTGAACTCTACTGGCTCATCATTGGATACTTAGTACTTATTTGTTACTGTAAGACATGTTAGTTGACTTTAAATTTCAGTGTGGATGATGATTTCTATTTCAGTGTAAATATACCATTAGGGAAAAGTCTCTAGTAAACTTTACTGGCTCATTATTAGCTACTTATTACTTATTTGTTCATGTAAGACATGTTAGCTGACTTTAATGTTAATGTGGACAATGACTTCTATTTTACACCGGCTTAATTGCACTTTTTCTTTGATTATTGCTGTGTTATACACCTATTGTTCATTGAATTTCTACATAGTATTAATAACATTATGATTGTTTTTTCATGTAAAAATAAACAAACAGTTGTATTAATGAAGTCTCACTTGACCTTTAAGGAACACTTCCTAATGTTGCGTTTGGATGCGACAATATTAAATTATCGAGAAATTTTGAAATGATGGAATCTAGAATTTTATCAATTCAATTTATTAATGATATTTTCTTACCTCTTCAATTACCAGATTTCATAGGTTTTAATTACGATTTCAGTACATTTTCTTTCCATTTTTGTGGATCCAATTTAATTTTTGACTTTTCTAATTAACTTATTAGTGTAAGGTAAACTAATCTTCCATTAATTTTATTAAATTCATTTATTAAAAGAGTTGAATATTACTTCAATTTACCAAATTTGATGGGTTATAATTAAGATATTAATATATTTTCTTTCCATTTTTGTGGAATCAATTTTAAATTTGACTTTTTTTTAGACAATTTTTTTTATTAATTTTGTGGGTTGAAATTATGACATTAATATATATATATATATATATATATATTTATACACACAAACACATATTTGTATATAATTTTTTTTTTTGACGAATTATATATATATATATATATTCACAAACATATATATATATATAATTATATATATAACGAAAAAAGAAAAAGAAAAAGAAAACCAAAATAATATATTTTATTTTTAGATGAAAACCAAAATAATTTAGAGCCATTTGATTTTGGAAGCACAAGATAGTTTTTTTACTCAAGAATTACATGACATGATTTGGCAAATAGGTGATGTGTGTAGGTGACATAGCATGACACCTAGGATTGAGGCCACAAATCTTAGGCCTCATTGAGGCCACAAATCATTTTCCTTCTAGTTTTTACTTGTACTACAATTAAGTGCTGGTAGGTGAGAGCTAGATGATTGATTTTTCCTTAGGAAGCGAGGTTTGTCTTACTCAATTAGACTTGCTTAAAAGCAAGCATCTCTTTAGACCATAATAAGTTTAGCATTGGTTTAGATAGCATAATAAGTTTAGCATTGGTTTAGATAGCATTTGTAGATTCTAGCCGTAATTGGATTACGGCTATTGATTCTAATGATATCAATATTTTTATTAAAAAAAAAAAGTTAATTGGTAATCAAGACTATGAATTTAAAGAGGTTTTGATTGCTTACCGTATCATCATATTCCACTAGATATATGTGCCAAGATAACTAGCTTTAACTAAGTTGTGCACAATGGCCTTTTTCTTTTCTTTTTTTGAAAGGGTTGCTCTCCTTTTCAGTTTTTGCACAAATCTTTTCCTTCTTTTGTGATCGAATGGAATTGATATTAGTTGTTAATGATAAGTTGGAAGTCAGTTTCAAAAACTACTTTAAGAGGGAGGGGGGGGGGGGGGGGGGGGGGCTGGTTTCACTTTAATTATAAAGTTATAATTAACTCATAACTGTCGGTGTTCAAATTCCATAGCATAGAGATAGAAAACATTTACTTGCATTCATGGTTTTATCATGTCACCATTTGACGTAAAATGAATATTAAAAAGGGCTGTATTCGGGACATATTCTGCTCTAAGTGATGTCTCTTTTTTAATATCCTTCAGAGGCAGGTCATGCTTGTATTGCTTGAATTATTAATGGACTGAACAACTTATTCTCTTTAAAAAAATAATAATAAATGTTCTCCATGGAAATTAGCCACTGACAAATTTCTCATTAATCTTTGTAATTTTTTATTTAGAGAAAACTAAAATTACAAAGAGAAATTTGTAGCACAAATCCCTCCTAACTGACCAAAATTGAACATTGAGCATAAAGCCATAAACAGGGGAGACAGTACAACCGAATGAAAATGCCATTGCACAATATATCAAAGCATCAGTTGCTTTAGCTACAAAATTGGTCTCCAAAAACAAAAAAAAAACTATGAGAAAATCGAACGGACTCAAACGATGAAGACAAGTTCTTGATAACTCACCTACAGGAAATGTCCAAACATAATCTATGCCATCTTTAGGCAATTTTAAATCATCTTCCACCGATACTAAAATGTGTTGATAATTATGAAGTGTTAAAACTCATTCACAAAAGGCTTTGCTTAGCTACTAACGCATCCATCTTTACAAGATTTTTAGTAGCAGCCATGACGAGATTACCATGTTCATTTCAAATACAAATGACTCAGAACACATCATCACCTCTAAAAAAAACCTCAAAGTTTAATTTAATCATTCCATGATGGATGCTTGTTAGCTTTGAAGCCACTCTCAAGTGCAAGAGGTGCAATTGTACAAGTTATACAATAGGAAATTAAGTAAGGATGTTGAACCCATGAGGATTGACGTACAAATCCTTTCTTAGCTAGGGAAAACCTAAATGGTAAACTAGAAAGAATGCACAATTCACAAGTTTACAAAACCTGACAAGTTGTGATGTTATGCACAAATAAATAGTGAATTGTTTGGTGTTAGAAGTAGTGGCATGGAGATAGAGTTTGGTATTTGGATTTAAGGGTGGTGGATGAGTTGTAGAGAGACAATGGAGCTAAAATTGAGAGAGAATGAGTGAATGGTAAGAAGATGATGAAAATAAGGTATCTTTGACATTTGAAGTCAGCTGTATTATGAGTAAAATGGGAGAAGAAGTCTCTTACAATATGGACCAAAAAATGGGTCAAGTTGCATGCTAGAGTGCAATGGACATTAATGTAAGGGGTATCTAACTTTCAAATGGTGAAAAATTTCCACCACCAAAGTTCTTATTGGCTAGATTAGAGATTTTGCATGGGTGGCGGTGGCTCACCATAAACTCACTGTAAAACTCAACGAAAAATTACATTTTCGTTTTTTTGTCCAAATTTCATGTCTTCTTCTCCTAACTTCAATACTTCACATTTCAAGCCTCAAATTAATGGTTTTTTTTTCTCCTTACGTGGTTCCCTAGAAGAAAATGAAAATGGGTTGAATATAAGTGAAACATAATAACAAAAAAAATTTAAAGTTTTTAGATATAAATATAAAAGAAATTGTGACCAAACAATTCTTCCACTCCACTCCCTATTGGTGGTTTGATGGTGGTCCCCACATCAAAAGCATCAAATCAGAGACAAGTGGGATTTTGTTTGCCATGTGGTGGGTTCCACAAATTTTGAGTCCCAAATGGATTTGAGTCCCTCCTAGTTCCTTGGACCAAATCGGTTTAAAATTTAGGTCTCGGGGAGAAATAGGTCAAATTCTTGCAATACAATTTCACTAATTTTAGATCAAATTTTGATTTTGGACCCAAAAATAGGTCCCCACTACAGATGCTCTAAAGCGCCCATTATCTATATGATTGTCGAGGTTGGCCTTTCCAGCTCTATGAAAGGTTCCTGATCATGTCTTGGTTTAGCGTTTGGGCTTTGAAGGCCCAAATGGAATGGAACTGATAAAGCCAACCCTACTAACTGAAGTGACATAACTAATTCTTAATTTTTCAGCTACGTTACATATATAAGAGCATCGTCTTTAAATATATGTACGTAAAGAATTAAAAATCGAAAAGTAGACATTTGGATGGATTCTAGAAACGATCAAATGTTTTACTTGATTTGTATCATATATATTCCAATCTCAATGGAATCTACAGCAATGATACACAAGTAACCAAATCTAGCTACAGAGATTCTTTTGTTTTGTTTTTTTCTTTCTTTTCTTTAAAATTGTACTGCAAGTTTACAACAACCACATGGAAACAAAAACTTGAGTACAATATATAACAGAACAAGTGTAACAAAATGTATGAATAAGTTTTTAATTAAAGTCTTCTTCCAGAGTTCACTAAACTAAGAAATTAAAAGGAACTTTAAAAAAAAAAAAAAAAAAAAAGGTGAATTGTCTTCTCATACAGTGTTCTTATATGGCAAATAAACTGATAATTAGATCGACATCACTAACTGCAATTAGGTACTAACCAAAATTTAATTGTACGTGTTGTCTCCTCGTGGGACATTTTATAACTTCACCAAAACATTTGACGTTAGAAAACGAAAAAGCTGCGCGTGGCTTAAAACCTGTCACTCTCTCTGACTCATAAGTGTGCTAGCTAATTAACAAATGATTAGATTGTGAATTGAGTAGTACTCTCTGATACATATTGCACAAGTAGGAGAAAGATTATTGATACTCTGAAGTAGCTAGAAGTTCATAAGAACAAGACAGAACACACAAACATGCATCCATGCATGCGTATTGAAGAACCCTAATTTCTGCTGTCAGAATCAGGAAAAACAGAAAGAAAGAACCTTAATTGTTTGAATGCCCTTTCAATAATCACATCTCGTCGTTCAACTTTTTCTCAGATTGGAAGCTAGCAAGAGTCACGAATCATGAACAGATATCCATACCTGCTGTATTAAAAAGCAAGTAATATACATATACTGCAGTCTCCAATAGCAACAAGAGATTAGGTGAGGAATCCTTGATTTCTAGTGATTAAAATGAACCGGCCCAGTGAGTTCTATCATGCATGGTGGTAGAATTATAAGAATTAAACTGGATTCCACACCCCCACAAAATCTTGTTTTAAATGAAAAAGTTGCATGGTTGTTTTCACCGTCTGTTCTTCATCATCTGTAGCGATTACTCATCAACTTTCTAATCATGTGTTCTTCTTTAATAGTTGTCGGATTTCGTATATGTCCAATCATATACCAGAAAAGTGGCAAATACCATATAATTCTAATTTTCTCGTGTATATTTGTTCAATATTATACCAAAAAGGTCAACATGCATGTTTAATTTCCCCGTTATTTGATAAAACAGAATATGCATATAAAACCACCATGAAATCTCATTGGAACATGATAATCACGACTGCATACAGCATCACAGACTGTCACTCTTGTTGCTGATGACAGACCAATTATATTCTTCTAATTGGTTTTACAGAACCTGTAAGAGTAATCTCAGCAAATTTGGTCAACACGCACAAGAAATTCAAAGTTCTAACAGTCAAACTACACGTGTCAATCATCTGGAAATGGAGAATGAAGTTTGTTACAGCTCTCTGCTAGCAAAGTTGGTATAAATAGACCAAGTCTAATCATGTATTGGAGATAAGCTTCTTAGCTTTGTAAAATTATCATGCTAATACCAAATACCAGTAGTCTTTCTTCTAAGTCTTCCTTCTTAGAATTTCTTCGATTTCTTGCTAGCCTTCTTCTACCTTTTGTTCATTCACCATGAATTTTAGCAGAACCTAGCTAGGGCTACAATACGACAATCCTTCACAAAATATAGAGTTGAAGTCATAGTGACTACGAACCCAGCAATAATTATGTCCGTGAAATCTTAAAAGGAATATTTGAAGTGTTAGTTTTGTGTATTTAGAGCTTGTCGTTTTGTAATTGCTTCAAGAAATTTAATCATGGACGTACACTTACCGTTCAGCTAGCTAAAGTGTGAAGTACAAGCACCTTTAGTATCACGCAACCGACTTATGGTAGTAGAATTAGATGGAGCGCTAATATTATTTTCTTAAGATCAATCATTAAACACATGCTATATTGAACTTTATTAAACAAGATGCTGGCCAGTGTATTCAATTTCTCTCTTCTTCCTTTTTCTTGATATATGAAACCCTTTAGATACACGTACCAAATACTTAATTAATGTTCATTGTTGTCCAATATCATCATATATTCGTAAAACAAGTTAGAATGACAAGAACTCACGACTAACAGATTACAACAATACCTAATCAAAACTCTTGGATGGTGCCTGCCAAATGAACTTTCTAAAGTAATTGTTGCTGAGCCCTATAGAATTGTTGTTGTATAATGCCATGCAAGAAGGCAGCTGGTTCGCTAGACATTTCACTTGCCTGATCAAATTTGTTGCAAGAGCTAGTATAAGTCTAGCTAACAGTGACATGCTTCATTACAGGAATACATGTCTTTTCAGAGTACCTGCTCAGTTTCTTGAAGTTATTAGACCAAACTAAAATCAAAACAATAATGACAAACTCTGCTGACAATATAGGTAGGGTTTCATTTCATGCTGATGGTATCTATTGTAATCTTTTGCGACTCAATTGTGACATTTCACCACAACTGAGACCTTCCCAACAATAATAATATTAATTAACATGCATGGCCTCCTAACTAGTTTTGCTTCTCATGCAAACTTCTAGGATATTTAAACCCATGTCATATGATAATAAATAAAAAAAACTACTTTCCATTGATAGCATGTCCTTTTATTCAAAATTTCTTTGTTTTCTAGTATTCAATGATGAAAGAACTATATAGTATAGAGGTTTTTTAATACTCTCGATGAAAATGTGGTGCTGGTACTAAATGGTTATGTTGTCACATTTGCTAATCAGAGACTAACGAGGAAGTTGATCTTTCTTGTCAGTACTTTTATATATATGGATCTTCTTTAGACTTGTAGAGAGTGCTGAAAGTCTTTATCAAACTGCTGGTGGACTGATACTATTACTGTCTTGTACTCTTTGGAAGGGAGTGATTGTTGAGAATATATACATCCCACATGGGAAAAATGAGAATATATATATCCCACATGGGAAAAATGGGACCTTGCCTATGAGTTTATAAGGGTTTGGGCCACTCCATCCATTGCCAGTTGGTTTTGGATGTGAACCCCATATTACTTTATCATGGTATCAGAGCGGTTAACCCACGTGTGCATGCCTAACGGCCACACGGGCTCCACGTCACCCAAAAATTGTCCACGTATATGGCTTGAAAATTCGCCATACGTGCGGGGGCGTGTTGAGAATATATATATATATATATATATATATCCCACATGGGAAAAATGGGACATTGCCTATGGGTTTATAAGGGTTTGGGCCACTCCATCCATTGTCAATTGGTTTTGGATGTGAACCCCAGATTATTTTATCAGTGATGTGGAACTCCCAAGCTGTCCTAAGCTCGAATAGGTACTTACAATAATGAAGGGCTTGAGCTTATATACTTTTATAGGCCTTTATATAAGTTTCAACTCTAATCCGAATTCCGAAGCAGTGAAAAAAAAAAAAAAAACCTAATTTTACAAGACTAAGTAATCCAGAACCAAAGGAAAGCTAAAGCACGTACAAATTACTATAGTTTTTGAGAAACCACACTTTAGCTTTTGGTTCAGTCGGAGAGACATTTAAAAGAATAGCAAACTACAAAGACCCCCCTAGTAGAAGTCCAAAACACAAATAACTCCTCCACTTTTGATTTTATACATCTAAGGACAAAAGTTTACACTTAAGGACATTTTGTCTTTAGTAAGTCTTTTACTTTCCTTAATAGTTATCTCTTCCTTTGGTAAAAATAAAATTGACGGAGCGTAGTGGGCCCATGCTTTTGAATTTGTTTGTTTAACCATATTTCAGGTACAAATCCATCCTCTATACTCGAAGGTAAACGGTTATTTTCACCATTCATAATTTCGATTGTTGATAGACTTGAGTTGATTGCTATCTGCAAAATTACTACTAAGGAACTGCAAAAGGAGAGAGAGAAATTGAGAAAATTAAAAACCTATAGAGATAATCTTAGTAGAGATTCTCCCAATTACTGGGATATTATCTATAGACTACAGACTAGAATATATAGAATAAAAGAGGAGATAGATAATCTCTTAGAAGTTCTGGAAGAGGAACAAAAACCTCTTGATTATTTGAGCATTGGTTAGATCCGCACATCACTGGTATCAGAGCTTGTAAAGTAGCTCAAGGAGAACCCCTCCTTAATGGGGACAATGTCAGAATTGTTATTAGAAAAAATAAATTCTCTATTGAAATCTTCTGATGAGAAATATCAGAAGTTGTTACTAGAAATATCTAGATGTCAAACTCATCTAGAAAAATTACCTGCTATAATCCACCAATTGGAAAGATTGGAAAATAAACTGGATTATATCAAAGAACTTCCAAAAACGGAAGAAGAAAAGCTGACAGTCGTCAGTAGAAAAATCAATGAACAGCAAAAAACGCTGGAATCTATGAAAAATATACTGAAGGACAAGAAAGGGCCTACAGTAAAAAAGAAAACTAATGGATTCAAACCATTAGAAAAACCAGACACAAATCGTGTTCCAAACATGATTTTTCTGGAACCATCTACTAGTCAGACTAGTATCCGGTATGAAAACCCGGAAAAAAGGAGAAATGAAAATGTTAAGCATCTTTGGAAAAAAGAAAGGAGTACAGCTCCTTAATGCTGAAGAATTCGAATTCAATGAAATTGAACAAGAGGTAAAAAACTCCTCAATCCCAAAATTAGATTTTAAACAAATCTACAAAAGGGGAAAGTTTGATCTAATGGATAGCCATTATTTTAAACTACTGGAAATCACAACCCCTGCTACAGCAGGTGGAGAGACTGATCTTCTATTAATCACTCTTTCAGAAGTTGCTAGAGCTCAAGCAAAAAAATATCAATTTATGCATATTGGAGCAGTCCAAGTAGGCATAAATCTGCTTGCACGTGAAGGCATAAACTGTTCGGTCCTATGTGTTCTACAGGACAACAGGTTAACAGACTTCCAAGCTAGTTTGTTGGAAACACTCGAAGCATCCTTATGTGATCAAGTAGCATATTTCAACTGCTTCCCCAACTTCACCACCAGCTTGAAAGATGCAGCTCATTGTCTACGACTGAGAGTCAAGACAGATGGCATATCTATGAAAGAAGATATGCAAGAACTTGCTATAGTATATAGAATATACTATAAATTGATGAGTACTACAGTAGCCCCTAAGACAAGGATAACGAATATCCCAGGTCTTACTACTGGATTCCTCACCAATCAGAAGAACCATTCACAACAGATCCACAAGGTTACTTGGAATGAAGTGACTTTTCCTCTTGAATGGAAATTATCCGGTCCAAAAAAGCAGCCGGAAAGAGCAAAAGCAAAGATCTACGAGAGTAGAAAGACTGGAGAAATTAGTCTTAATTTTGACAATCACAGAAAAAGTGATGTCTGTCCTGAGAACCTCAGGATAAACAAGAATAATCTTCTGAGAAGAAGCTACAGCACTAGAGAAGCTAGTGTCAGTGGTATAAAACCCACTATTGAAGAACCAATTTCTGAAGAAGAATTGGAGGCTGATCTGAACAGACCAGTCAATATGCTCAGAGCTGAGAGGCTCTCTGAACTCTATAAAGAAGCTGAGAATTGTGAAAATCCTGATCGATTAGAAAAACTAATCGAGGAAATGAAAAAATTCAAAATCAGAAAGACGAGAAAAGTCTTTCCTTATCAAGATATTGAAATGGAAGAAGGAGAAAACTCCAGAACTTTCATTAGCAGAGAAAAAGGGAAGGTAAAACTCCCATTACAGAAAGCCCCCACGGGTAAAAAAGGAGAAAGAAATTCCCAAAGATTTGTCCCAGAGGACAATCTGCCTAGAGTTCCTATCACGAACTACGGCATCTGGTTAAATCTAGATAAGAGTCTAGATAAAAGAAAAACCATTGACCAATGGGTAGATAGCCTGATGATGGCTTCTGCACTCGCCCTTGGCAAATTTGAAGCACCAGATCTGCAGGTGTACTATGAAACTACTCTCACTGGAGTAGCAAAAAAGTATTACCTATCCTTCAAAGAAACTGCCAGAGGAAGAGACTGGCTTGAAGAAATCAAAAATTCAAAATCTCCGTATGATTTTGCAGTACCACTGTACGATCAGTTCTGTGGAGATCTTTCAAATCTGAGTGAAAAAGCCAAAGAAACGGCAAAATCGAATATCTATGCTCTTAAGATCTGTGACATGAGATATTTCGAAGAATACCTGAATGAGTTTCAGGAATATTACTGTACAATTGGTGAACTAGAGAATACTGATCTAGTTAATCTGTTGCACAGGAAACTCCCTGAACCATGGAGAACAGCTGTGAGAGAAAGCATAGCTGAAAAACCAATTGAAAGATTTTCAGTTGGAGGAATTGCCGACAGAATCCGGCAATTACTGAAGGAGCAATGCAAAGCCAATCTTAGAGCTAAGATGGCCAAGAAACAACTCAAAGGAGTTGAAAATTTCTGTTATGGAATACTGGATATGCCCACAAACTGGGGATGTCATGAAGCCAAATTCCACAGAAAAAAAGAAAAAAGAAAAATATTACTCTAAAAAATTCAAAAAGAGTAATCAGAAAAGAGATTGGAAATTCAATAAGAGTTCCAATTACAAGAAACAAAAGGATGAAGAACTTAAAAAGAAATTCTTCAAGAAAAAGAAGAATACTCATCAGCATAAACAACCAAGCAAGAAAGCTTGCAGATGTTGGTTATGTAAAGCTGAAGGGCACTATGCCAATGAATGCCCTGAAAAGGGTAAAAGATCTACTAAAGCTCTCTTCGAAGAATATGAGCAAATAGTAGAGGTAGCAAACATGAAAGGCTACGAAATAGCCTATTCTGATGATGAAGATGATGACAGGTCAGTCTACTCTGCCTGGTCTGAAGAAGAAATTTCATCAGACGAGTCTGAGATCGATTCTGAAGTAGAGTACTTCGAATCCAGACAAATGAATGTTTTGAAAATCAAAAATTGGGAAGAAAGCAAGACAGAATCCTTCATGTCTTCTTATCAGGTGAACCCTGGTACATTCGTTTGTGACTACTGCTTATGTCATGAAAAGAATGGTCTCCCTATGTTTTGTAAAGAGTCCAAGAAGACTTATCATAAAGAATGCTTCATAGCTGAAGCAAGAAGAAAAACCAAAAATGGTCTTGTCAGCCAGTTGGTTGAGCAAGAATATGAAGAATATTTCGCTGAACAAAAGGCGAAAGAAGTGGAAACTCTGTTCCAGGAAACCATGGAACCATCTTCCTCGAAAAAGGAAGAAATCATCGATAAAGAAAAAATTGATGAAGAAATTGAACTGGTTGAAATACCAGAAAATGTAGAACTGGTGAAACCACCAAAAACTGTTCATCTCTTAGAACGACAAGAGGCTACTGAAACATGGGATCTACTTGGCCAACCATCGGGCAAGTTTGATTATAAATTCAGATATGACCCTCCGTCATGGTTCAGTGACCCAGACATCAAAGAGATAGTTCCTACAAACTGGGATGATACAAAACCTTCTAGTTTTGATAAATCACCTCATCCAGAAAAAGTTCCAAAAGAAGAATGCAAACCATTCATTCCAAAGGAACAAGCTCAGGAAAATGAGCTTCATCAATCGAAAGTCGTCTCTACGAGTAGATACAGCAACTACATAGAGATTGGACTCAAATTCCCTGATTACAGAAAATATCATCTACATGCCTTTGTAGATAATGGATCAGGTTTTACAGTTGCAAAAAGATTTGCAATTCCAGATGAACTCTGGAGAGAAGATAAGAAAAAGTCTGCTACTGGTGTTACATTTGATGGAAGCCATCTCACCATGAAAAAAGTAGCAAAAAATGTTCATATCACCATTGGTGGAGGAACATTTATCATCCAGAATGTTTGGCAATCTGAAGGCCAAGGATCTGATTTCTTGTTGGGAAATGATTTTATTCTCCAACAACGATTCATTCAGGACGAAGAAGCGATAGGCTTCAGGAAAGGAGAAAGGGTGTTCTGGGCAGACCGCCTCACACAAGCCAGAACTGTGGTTGGTCCCGGTTTTACTACTCAGTATCAGAGATCGCAACAGAATAGTGGTGATCTTACCCCCTACAAACCAAAATTCGAACCCATACTCCAAATCAAGCAACAAGAAGAATTACTTGTTGAAGAATCTTCTGAAGAAGAAGAAGAAGAAGAAGAAGAAACTAGTGAAGATGAAGAAGCTAGTTTCATCCATGAGCATAACCTCAAACACTTTCAGAACAAGCTTGAGTCTCAGCAAATTCCCACTCTTGAAAAAATCAAGAAAACACTAGAGCAAAATGTGGATACAAATCCTCAGAAGTTTTGGGAAAAAGACCCAGTGGTCTGTGAATTGAAATTGCATGACATGAATGCTATCTGCCATGTTAAAGCCATTCCTCATTACAAAGAGGAAGATCAAAAAGAATTCAGAAAAGATATTGAAGATCTCCTGAACAAGAGATTAATTCAACCTTCCACTAGCCCTCATCATGCTCCAGCATTCTACGTGAGAAATCATGCAGAAAACCTACGAGGAAAAGCTAGAATGGTTATTGACTACAGAGATGTCAATAAAAAGACTGTCAAAGACGGTTATCAAATTGCTCAAGTAAGAGTATTGATTAACCAGCTCAGAGGAGCCAAAGTCTTTTCGAAGTTCGATGCAAAGTCGGGTTTCTGGCAAGTCAAGATGCATCCTGAGAGCATACCTCTCACTGCATTTGGAACACCACAAGGCCATTACGAATGGTTAGTAATGCCTTTTGGTCTAAAGCAAGCTCCCTCAATCTTCCAAAGTAAGATGGACAACATCTTCAAGCATGTGGCAGAGTTTTGCGTCGTCTACATAGATGACATCCTAGTCTTCTCCAAAAACAAAGAAGAACACATGAAACACCTCCATGAGGTAGTAAAGCTGATAGTTCAGCATGGAATCATCCTAGGTGAAAAGAAAATCTTCTTTATCCTTGATGAAGTTGATTTCCTAGGGATAAACATCAAAAATGGAGTAATAAAGCTCCAACTTCATATTCTTGAAAAGATCTGGAAGTTCCCAGACAAAATTCCTGATGCTAAGAGTCTAGAGAGATTCCTTGGTGTCATAAATTATGGGAGAGATTTCATCCCTAAAATCTCAGGGTTAACAGCGATGTTATCTCCTAAGACAAGTTCCAAAAGAAAATGGAACTTCACAGAAGATGATGAAAAAATCGTGAAGCAGATAAAAAATCTCTGCAAAAACCTCCCTCCTCTGCAACAACCAGAAGAGAATGATGAAATTATCCTCCAGACAGATGCGAGCGATAATTATTGGTCCGGTGTGGTTCTGGCAAAGGCGCCTGGAACTAACATTGAAAAGATCTGTAAATTTTGTAGTGGCAAGTTCAGCCCTGCAGAACTAAATTATCCCACAGGGGAAAAAGAAATTTTGGCTATCAAGAAAACGATTTTAAATTCTCCAGCTTTTTTTTGGAAAACCCTTTACTGTTCGCACCGATTGTGCCAGAGTAAAGAATTTCAAAAACTTCAAACTTGATAAAGCTGCTGATAGAGGAAGATTAGCAAACTGGCAATTATTTCTTAACCAATATGATTATAATGTTGAATTAATTGCAGGTAACAAGAATTATCTTCCAGACGCATTGACCAGGGAAATGGCAATGTTCAGCCAGAGAGAAGACGACGAAGGTCGTAATCCCAGAAGCAGAAGGACTGGGAAAGAACATGAGCTTCAAGAAGATCCTATGGAAACCAAAGAAAAGGTTCTTAAAAGGTTTCTGCTAAGTCCTAAAGGACTAGCCTCAACTGATCAATCCCAGGGTAAAGGATTGGCTAGCCCGTCTCAAACGGCAGACGGTAAAGGCTCATCAAGACCGTTGATGGCTGCTGCTTTGCCAAAAAGCAGACCAACTCCAACTGGAGTCATAAATGTTTTTAATTATGAATTAAGAACTTTTGACACTCCTGTGTTCAGAACTGGCAGGAGACTAGCTTATCACCAGAAGGCAATCCTGGATAATCTCTTATTTGCTTTTCAAGAAAGAAGCAGTGGTCTAATGTTCCCGGAACTCTTTGCACTAGCTGAGGAACTATATGAGAACGCCAGACCACAATTTGAAGAAAGTCATATACAGCAGAGTGCTGTAAGAAAAGAAAAAATTCTCTTCCTTGAAAGTCCAGAAAGTGCTAGAGTTCCTGTCATGGCACTTAATGAATCAGACTGGCATGAATTCCACAGTCTGATAGGAAGACATAATCCAGAAGACCTAGTTCCTCCAACTCTCTTTATTGTTTCAAGTCCTTATGTTGGAAGATACCTGGTTAATGTTCAGAGTGAACATCCTCAAGAACACAAGCTCTGGCTTGTTGAAAATGGTTTTGTCCATAATCTGTGGACTAAAACAAATGATGATCTAAAAGGTTTGCCGCCTATCATTGTCAATACAGTCAAAAATGTAAGAAAAAATGACTGTATGCTTCGACTGAAGTTCAGATCCACTCCTCCAGAATGGATCCAGAAGGCAAACGGTGAAGTTGAATATATTCCTCCTTATCATTATGTAAGAATTATTCAAAGGAAATATCTTCAACCAGCCTGTGTAGGGTACAATGGCCAACCAAACTCAAGCATCCCGTGGATGAAAGCCATGACTCTAGAATATATCAAAAAGATCATCTCTGAGGATACCTACAATACCTTCCTGGCAGCAGGAGAGAAAATTATCATCACTGCTTACGATCATCCTGACGTAGTCAGCAGTGACTTGTTCCTATCTCTTACCAGAAAAGAGATAGATTCGACACTGGCATGCTTACGATGGGTGGAAAAACTTGAAACTGACAACCACTACAAGATGTATGTTGATACAGATGTCGAAGACAATGCAACAACAGTAAGGATGGCCCAGGCAGATAACGACTCGTTTGTCCTTGGTCACAATTCAGAAACCGACGAGAACATGTGAAGCAGCAGGTGTAGAAAACA
Organism: Rosa chinensis; assembly: GCF_002994745.2. Lineage (NCBI taxonomy): Eukaryota > Viridiplantae > Streptophyta > Magnoliopsida > Rosales > Rosaceae > Rosa > Rosa chinensis. The sequence goes on along the minus strand of NC_037088.1, from coordinate 52,964,485 downwards.
CCGAAAGTCCTTTTGGATTTTTCCTAAAAGTGACTTTTGCTTTTCAAAAAGCAGGTGAAAAACATTTCACCTAAAGGAATCTGCTTTTTCCCCGGTCGACCTCCACCAGCAGGAGCACTAAGGAAAGCAGGAAATCACGGAGTCGTTCTGTACATTTTGTTGTTTTGAATTGTAATTTGAGTTCCGCTCCCTATATAAGGAGCTTTAGCTTCCCTTAGAAGGCATTCGAAGGAGAAAACATCAGTCTAATATTCGAAAATTGAGCAGAATCAGATTCTCTCAAAAAATAAGGAAGCCATAGTAGCAGCAGTAGCAGGTTTTATATAAATCTCTTTATGCAAGTGTGCATTTGATTCCAAGTAAGTATTTGTAATCAAGTTATGAGTAGCTAAGCAGCTTCTAGCTGTTTGCCCAAGAGTGAGGCTCTGGGTTCTGTATCTGTATTTATGTTTGAATAAATAAATTCAGTTTGTGCTCAGTACCCCGTCACAAAAATATTTTGTTATTTCTGCATTTGAAAGTAGCAGTAGCAGTAGCAGTTTGTAGCAGTAGCAGTTGTTAGGTTTTTGTTTAAAAGCCTACATCCTTTATTATACTAAGGCAACAGTGATTCCGCCCTGTTAGTAGCCGCTTAGACAGGAAGTCGTTAGGCGAAGTTGTGGCATGATGAAGGTTAGTCCTTAGGCTGATACTGTGTGAAGACTTTTTAGCAGGAAATATTGGCTGTTACTGTAAAAAATTGTGAAAAGGTAAAAAGGAATAGAGTGTGTCCTTAATTGTATAAGGGGAAAGGTTGTGGAGTTTTTTGTTAAACAAAAGGTGGTCTGGTAGTCCTTTGTAGTTATCCCTTAAAAGAACCACTTTTTGGCTATTCTCTTGCCGCATGAAGCTTACTTGACCGTAAATGTTTTTACTTTTACTCCGTTTAGCAACAAATCCTTCAAATTCTTGTTAGTAACTAAATTAAGCAGAGTGGTTGCTCTGACAATATTAACCAGCACAAAATGATGAATAGCTTTAAGGAATTCAGAGAATATATAATGAACCCGTGTGTGTGTGTCTTCGCCATTGCCGACGAGAAGGTACAAAAGTTACAGAAATTAATGCATGAATCCCAATGCTGACAAGTCCTCCAGTCTTCAAGTTCTCAACGATATATGTACTGCTTTTGTTTTTCCCTGTATAATGATATTATGAAACTGCTTAATTAACAACATATTTGATTCCACCACTACTAGACATCAGTATGAAGATGCATGAAGTCCCAAAATGTGAAATCCTAATAAGAGACTGGCTATAGAAACTATTAAATCTTATGTAACAAGAACATAGCATTGATCAGCAATTTGATAATTTGCCTCATTTTTAAAGTAGGGCTTTTTCTAGAAGGCCAATATTGATCATCTCCATTCGTCACATTTTTCTTCTCGTAACGAACGGTTGTTTGAGAGATGCTTTTCTCAATAAGATTTTTGTTGAGAATATATATATATATATATATATATATATATATATATATATCCCACATGGGAAAAATGGTCTTTGCCTATGACTTTATGGAGAATTCTTGGATACCTTGGTGTTTGTCATACCCTCATTTTATTAAATATTTTTGACCATTGGATTAGTAATATATCTAATGGTTCAAAATATTTAACATATTGGTAACTTGTTTAGCCCTTTTTTTGACTTTGTCAAGGGGAACCCAAAGGCTTCCTAGGCCCAAGATAAACCCCTTCGGCGCATGTGAAATGCTCCAACTGTGCATTGCAGCACAGTGCCTGACCACTTTGACAGCTTCGGGATTCGAACCTAGGTTGGGGAGCACACCCAACTAGACAAGAACCACTAGACCACTTGCAGTGGTTAACTCGTTTAGCCCTTAGCCTTTCTAATTATGCTATTCATTTCAATAAGCAAAAATGTTAACACAAACTACTAATTGAATTGAAAATAATAAAGATAGTGAAAATAATAATGCCAATTAATGTTTGATTATCAATTGACAATTACGATTTTCCTTTTTCAAAAAAAATTAAAAGAACCTTCTATCCTAAGTTCACCGAATTACTATTAGTTAAATAGACTATATTACTAATTAATTTTATTATTAGTGAATTAATGTTTGATTAATGCTTGTTATTAATGGACAATTATACGATTGAAAATTATGTTTTTTCTCTATTAAAAACAAAACCTTCTAACCTAAGTTCGCAAAATTAGTATTAGTTAAGTAGTCTTTATTACCAATTAATTATATCATTAGTAGTTTCCTTAACCAAATATAATTCTTTTTACATGCATTTTATGACAACCACAACAATAAGTGTAAAAATAAATAATATTTGTTTTAAATGTAGTCAAATGAGAACCTATTTTAGGACTTGTTTACTCAAATGAGAATCTACTTTACTCTAATGAGAAATAAATAATATTTGTTTTAAATGTAGTCAAATGAGAACCTATTTTAGGACTTGTTTACTCAAATGAGAATCTACTTTACTCTAATGAGAACCTATTACAATTACCACTTTTAGGACTTAATTACTCAAATGAAAACCTACTTTACTCTAACGAAGACCTTATTTACTTTAATGAGAATTTTTTTTCTAATTACCACATGTGTCCTCAAAGTGATTACATGAGTCCTCAGAGTGGTAAATATTATATAAAATAGAACATGTATGAGATATGTTAATGTCCATAGCTTTACCCGTCCTCATTTGTGTAATAAAGTTCTCATTTGCGTAATGAAATTAATATAATGTGTAATGTCAATCGTCGAGTTAGTAATTACTTTTAATTGACGTAATTTACCACAAATTCCAACAATTGATGAAAAAAAGAAAATTTTTGTTCTAATTATAGTAATTACTCCATCTATACTAATGTACTAATTTATGGACAATTTAACAAGTATGACAACAAATTTGTTGTCAGAGTAGTAAATCTTTATGTTTTTATCATTAATGAAATGATTACTACAATGACTACACATTTTACCACAATCACAACAATTGATGTAAAAGCGGTAACTTTTGTCCTATTTATAGTAATTACTCAACCTAAACTAATGTACTAATTTATGGACAATTTAACAAGTGCAACAACAAATTTGTTGTCAAAATGGTAAATCGTTATATTTTTATCATTAATGGAATAATTACTCAATGACTACATATTTTACCATAACTCGAAACTATTGGTGTAAAAGTGGTAACTTTTGTTCTGATTGTAGTAATTACTTCAAAAACTATACCATTTACAACCAACCATTTTACAATTCCGACAACATTTGTGTTGTGAACATGGTCAAATTAAAATTAGACCAAAAGATATGTAACAACTCAGTATTGTAAGGAGCTTCTCCACTTGATAATCAAGGTCTAAATTTGATAAAAGTTGTCCAAATATGATATTTACATCTTTAACCACTCAATTACAATAACCACAACAATTGTTGTCATAAGTCGTAATTGTAGTTCAACTATGTGTAATTTATTATTTTGACAATACTTGTTACATGATTTTTAACAATGTTACATATCAAGAAAGAGTGTGTTGTTAATATGGTAAATTTTATTTTTAAAAATGACACAGGCCGATATTTAATTGGGTAACCTGTTGACCAGTTCAGTAGGTTTCCACTATATTAATTTACTAAAAGTAAAAAAAATAAAAAAATAAGGGTATGACATACATCAAGGTACCCAAGACGACCCCATGGGTTTATAAGGGTTTGGATCATTCTATCCATTGCCTATTGGTTTTGGATGTGAACTTCAGATTACTCTATCATGGTATCAGAGTCAGGTTACCGACGTGTGCATGCCTAACGGCCACACGGGCTCTACGTCACCCAAGTTGTCCACGTGTATGGCTTGAAAATTCACCACATGTGCGGGGGCGTGTTGAGAATATATATATATATATATATAGATATATATATATATATATATATATATATATATACCGGCGGGTTCTGAAGCGGACGTCCGCACTTTGCTAAAGTGCGGACGCCGGCGCTGCAGCCCAGCTTAGGCGTCGACAGCGGTGCGAATCGGGCCGGAAGCATCCCAGACGGCTTCTGGGCACCGTTCGAGGTGGGAGGAGGTCGGGGTTGCCGGTTTCTGGGCAGCCACCTCACCTGCAACTGCAGGTTCTGTGCAGCACCGGAAAACCCGTCGCCGGCGACTCCACTCTACCACAGACCCCTCTTCACGACCCCTGGCCTCCCTCCGGCAAGCCGCGCCGCGCCGTCGTGGCCTGAGTTGGGCTGCAGCGCCGTCGTCCGCACTTTAGCGAAAGTGCGGACGTCCTCTTTGGAACGCGTTAGTGTATATATATATATATATATATATATATATATATATATAATGGATTCTTGCCTATGAGTTTATAAGGGTTTGGACCACTCTATTCATTACTAATTTTTTGATGTAAACTCCAGATTATTTTATCAATTTTTAAGGTCGAAGGTCTTGGTTGTGTAATTAAATTCCCTGTCCTGTTTTCTATATTGATACCCACATAATCACGTTCCTGGACCCATCGTCTCTCGATCATCTGTTATGTAATATGTACAATATTGTAGGTAGGAACCATGTTCTTCTCGGAGCATGGTGAAACGAACCCCACACTAAACAAATTAAAAATATGTATGCATGTGTTCCATGACACCAAAAGCTTGAATTCCTTCATGCATGTTTTTCCTTTTAGGACTAACAAACACTAGTATATATATAGTCGTCCCCTTTACATACTTTGCGTACAACATCTTGTTAATTAGATCTCTATAACAGCTGTGGAGTGTGAAGAAATAACCCTTTATTTAAATTCAAAATGACTGAAAACATGAGTATATCTGTGAACGGGCAATCTCAAGTCCCTCCAGGTTTCAGATTTCATCCAACAGAAGAGGAGCTCTTGCAGTACTACTTGAGGAAGAAGGTATCCGGTCAGAGGATTGATCTCGATGTCATCCGCGAGGTCGATCTCAATAAACTTGAACCATGGGACGTCCAAGGTACGTACATGAATATTAATTAGAGAGTTGAGTCTATCTTTCCAACAAGTTATTCATCATCCATATATATGAAATAACCCTGTATTGATATTGGTTTTTGTAGAAAAGTGCAACATAGGAACCACACCACAAAATGATTGGTATTTCTTCAGCCACAAGGACAAGAAGTATCCTACCGGAACACGCACAAATCGTGCAACAGCTGCAGGGTTCTGGAAGGCCACTGGCCGTGATAAGGTGATACGCAGCAACTGCAAGCGGATCGGTATGAGGAAAACTCTTGTGTTCTACAAAGGAAGAGCCCCCCGTGGCCAAAAATCTGATTGGATCATGCACGAGTATAGACTCGACGACAACACTAGCAGAATCACTGATGTAAGTCATTAATTTAAAATCATCAAGAAATGTAAAAGTACAAAAACTTTGTAGTCCGCAAACATATTTATCAGTTTCTGGTTGAACATTATTTCTGTTAATTAGGTCTCCGTTGTCGTTGGGGAGGCATCTCAAGAGGAGGGATGGGTGGTTTGCAGAATCTTCAAGAAGAAAAATCTTCACAAAACCATAGACAGCCCAATTTTGATTGCACCAACTTCATCTATCACAACAGATAATATTACAAGTATCTTTGTTAGTTCATGTGATTATAATGATGAGGAAACTTTGAAGCATATACTTGATTGCATGGGATCAAGGACCTGCAAGGAAAAAACTAATGAAGCAAACAACTCATTAATCATGAACCACATTCATGGGTTTCATGACGATGATGATAGGTTCTTGAATCTTCCTAGCCTAGAGAGCCCAAACTCGTCTGCAGAGAATGATGACCCGGTGGGTCATCAAAGCGTGGACTTGGTTGGCCTCACCAACTGGGCAGCGCTTGATCGTTTCGTGGCTGCACAACTCGATGGCCGAGAAACGATGACCTACCCGGAATCAGGGAACTGCTTCAGTACTGATCACCATGATTATCATGATCATGAGCTCCAATTACCAACTACTCTGAGATCATCGAATTCATCCAGCAACGTGATCGAGCTGTGGCCTACTTTTGCTCCACATAGATGATGATTGTCATCCTCCGACTTGTCGAACACTCCTTTATAACAGAGCAAACCCTATATGTATAATATATTAAGGCCCCTCTAGTGAGGGATCTCATTTTTTAGCCATTTTAAGAGATCGTTTATTAAACCCACATTTTGATCACAAATCCACATCTCAACCCTTCAGTTTTTAGGTCTATATAAGTAGATAATCTCTACAAATTTTTAGCCAAATTGATAATTGTTTAGGCATTCATAACTGCGATTTATAATTATAAACATGAACGGTTTAGGGTTTATAAGGCCCTTCTAGTGAGGGATCTTTTTTTTTAACAATTTTAAGGGATCGCTTATTAGTCTCACTTTTCGATTACAAATCAACATTTCAACCGTTCAATTTTTAGGTCTATACAAGTAGATAACCTCTGCAAATTTTTAGTCAAATTGATAATCGTTAAGGCATTCATAACTACAATTTACAATGTTTATAATGAACGGTTCAGTTTGAACAGATTTTGTTCCTCCATTAATTTAATCCAATTCGATACTTTAATGATCATCAATTTGGCTGAAATGGTGCACAAGTTATCTATACATTAGGATAGAAAATTAAACAATCGAGATGCCGAAATGCTTTAGAAATAAGACATCCCTTAACATGAAAAAATAATAATAATAAATAAATCCATTAGTAAAAGGGCTATATATAGAAAATTTCAACCCACGTCCCCAAACTATGCTGCTAAGATCAATTTGATACCCAAACTCTTAAAAGTATCAATGTGATACCCAAAGACCTATATTGACATCAATGTGATACTTCCATCAAAAATATCTAACGGCGCCGTCTGTTTGCTGATGTGGCAAGCATGTGGGCCCTAAAACAAAGTGAAATGACCAATTTACCTTTTTTTGTTTTGTTAATTCATTTTTTTTCTTTTCATTTCTTTTTCTTCTTCTTCTTCTTATGGGATTTTGTTCTAGCCAAACCGCCGCAAGCTCCGCTCCTTCTCCTCCACCCAAGAAATCAAAGAAAAATGGCTTCTGCTTCTTCTTCAACCTCAGTCTTCTTATTCTCCTTCTCTCTCCCATCTTCTTCTCCTCCGCCCAAACCATCACCAATGCTGCCATCATCCTCTCCAATTCCTGCTACAAATCCATGTTCTTCGCACTCAACTCCCGGCTGACCCAAAACGAAAGTTGGGTGACATTATAAAAAAAAAAAAATCAAATCTTTCTGCACCCAGAAAACTGCTCTGGGCACCTGGCAGACACCCATGTCTTCTTCTCCGCCATAACCCAGTACAGCTTCGTTGAACATCAAAATAACACACCTACTGGATCCACTATCACGATTCAACTACCACCTAAAACGAAACCAAAACATTTAAACACACTTATAAGCATAGCTTTTCACCATTCCCAGCATCTCCGGAAATCAGAAACTAAAAACTATGTCACTGATTCCCAGCCAAAATAGACGCCTCCTCCGCCAGCAACAGACATAAAACTCATTCAATAGCAACGGCTCATTTCTCGCTGGAATCGAGTTCTGAAAAGCCTTATACTCCTCCGACAACCCCCTCAAAGCATGACCGATCATCTCCGTATCGTCCACCATTACCGAAAACCCGGCTAGCTTCTTCCTGATCTCATCAATCCTTCCCACATACATATTCACCGAGTCTCCTCCCTTCGTAATCGTCTGTAGATCCGACCTGAACTTCATGATGTTGCAATTCGACATTGACATGAACCGCCGCTCCAGCGTCAGCCACAGGTCCTTGGACGTGGTCGGAGCTGATAATGTGCGGCAGCGCCGATGAGGACAACATGGTGTTGATGATGATCTTGACTCCGGTGTCGTAGTGTGCTAGAGCTTGAACTTGGAGGTGAGCTGCGAGGTCGGCTCACCTAGGGTGTTGAGGGCGAATTTGTCGGGAGTTTTGATGGAGCCGTCGATTTAGCCGCAGAGGCCGTGGGCGTTGAAGATGGTGGTCATGAGATGAGACCAGATGAAGTAGTTGGTGGATTCGAGGCGGACGGGCATGAGATTGCATATGGATGAGAGAAGGACGTCTAGGGTTTTCGGGTAGGAGGAAGCAGCCATAGTTTAGAGAGAGCTCACAAATCCACAAATCCATTCCCAAAAAATAATCAATTGTGATAGAAAAGAGAGAGGATCAGATTGAGAGAGAGAGAGAGAAAGAGAGAAAGAGCTCGATCTATTTTGTTTTTTAATTAATTAGTAGAGAAAGACAATTTTTCCCTTGATAAAAATATCACATATATGGGACCCACGTGCTTGCCACGTCAGCAAACAGACGACGCCGTTAGAGATTTTTTACGGAAGTATCACGTTGATGTCAAAATACGTCTTTGGGTATCACATTGATACTTTTGAGAGTTCGGGTATCAAACTGGCCTTGACAACATAGTATATGTATATATGTGTGTGTGCGCGCACGTAGATTGGGTAGCCTCTCTATAGCAGCATTGCAAATTTAACAAGTACCATTATCGTGTCTTGTTTCATCATCTAACTGGGTCTTTACTAATTTTTAGAATTAGGGTAGTCTCACGTCTTTACAGTTGGCAAGAACAAAGAACCTTTTCTTGACAAGTAATTCATCATCCAACTTAGTCTTTACTAATTTTTCAGAAAAATTATATGGTATTCTTTACAAGAACAGAACAACAGTAGAATGATTAACTACTAAGAGCAAATTCATTCTACTAAGAGCAAATGACAGTATAGATAAATCAAATCATAAACTTATGTTTTGATATTGTTATCAACTCTAGAGGTAAATGGGCACCCTTTTTTTACAAACCGTACCACTTTCATGCACATGTTCATTGAAAAATTACTCATGAAGGGGGGTTTACGTTGTACGGAAGGGGGTACGATTTGTTAAAAAAGGCATGCCAATTTCAATTCCCAACAACTTTTAATTTGGATAAAGTAATCTCAACTTCACAACAAAAACTAATTAGCAATAGTCGGAGAGGCTCAAATACTTATTAAACTCTATTACAAGGTCTCAAATTTTCAACCTGAGATTCACACGTCACATTCTCACTATCCCCTATAGTCATGTAAATGTGACAAATGATGAAGTATTGTGTGATTCACATCCAAAACTAATTTGCAATAATAATAATGTAAAAGTAAAATGCAAATGGAATTGGTCTACTCATTTCATTTCATAGTCCCTTTATATAGGGATAGAATTACAACGGAAATATCGATTACATTAATGATACTAAATGCTGATTGAGCTGTGATTGTAATTCCTTGATTCCTTCCTCGTCAGTTGCTTTGACGAAGGCACATAATGTGTTTTTCCTTTAACACTCCCCCTTGTGCCAAGTCAAAGATGAAATGGTGCATGAGTTGTTGCCTCACTAAAAACCTTGCCAAATAACAATAAAAACCTTGTGGGACAAAAAATACACCTTGGTCGAAAGAAAAGAGCACAACGCACATTCTACATTTGAGCATGACATGTGTGTGTTAGACTCCCCCTGACGTCTACACCTCCCCCTGATACTTGCATTAATCAAGGGAGTTTGGAAAGACTTCGCATTCCTATGTTTTTAACATGTTTCTCAAATGTGGCCTTGGGCAATGATTTGGTGAACAAATCTGCCACATTCTCCTCAGACCTTACTTGATTCACTTGAATCTTGAGGAAAGCTTGTTGTTGCTGATTGTAGAACAACTTTAGCGATATGTGTTTTGTGTTATCACCCTTAATATAACCTAGCTTCATCTGTTCGATGCAAGCTGCATTGTCTTCATAAATGCAAGTAGGCTCTTCAGTGGTAGAACTCAAACCACTAGTCCCTCTATTATGTGTAATGATAGTTCTTAATCATACACACTCACGAACCGCCTCATGTAGAGCAATGATCTCTGAGTGGTTCGAGGAGGTAGCCACAAGGCTTTTCTTGGTTGATCTCCAAGATATCGCCGTGTTCCCATTAGTAAATACATAACCAGTTTGGGAACGATCTTTATGTGGGTCAGAGACGTATCCAGCATCAGCAAAACTGACCAAAACGTCATTTGGCATTTTAGTGTAGTGAGTGGCGTTTTCGCCATCAACATTTCCTTTAGGGATTGCAGTTCCATCTGCGGTCCCTCTTGTCTCTCTGTATGGAAAGAACAGTCTCAAGTCAATGGTTCTTTTTAGCTATCAGAAATTGTTCTTGATACCATTCCAGTGACGCTGCGTTGGCGCTGAGCTAAATATAGCTAACAAGTTCACTAAGAATGCAATGTCTAGTTGAGTACATTGGGCTAAGTACAATAATGCGCCTATTGCACTTAGATAGGGAATTTCAGCTCCCAACACCTCTTTGTCATCTTCCTTTGGACTAAATGGATCTTTCGTTGCATCCAAGCTTCGACCGATCATGGGTGTGCTAGCAGAATGCGCTTTGTCCATGTTAAATTGCCTGACTTTTGGACATATGCAGACGGGTGGAATAGTATTCCACAAACTCGATGTTCTAGTTCAAGGCTTAGACAAAATCGAGTTTCCCAAGATCCTTCATCTCAAATTCGGATTTCAAATAGCTCGCGGTTTCTCTTATTTCATCAAGAGTACCTATTATGTTCATATCATCGACATATACTGCTACAATTGCAAATCCGGAACTTGTTTTCTTTATGAATACGCAGGGGCATAATTCATCGTTCTTATATCTCTTCCTAATCAAGTAGTCACTTAGACGGGTATACCACATCCGCCCGGATGATTTCAATCCTTAAAGTGAGCGTTTCAACCTAATTGCAAACGCACTCCGTGGTTTAGAGTCACTTGACTTGGGTAATGTAAGGCCATCAGTCACTTTCATATATATATATATATATATATATATATATATCTCTGAATCTAGATCCCCATAGATATATGCAGTAACCATCCATGAGCTGCATTTCCAGTCCTTCAGAAACTATTAAGCTAACTAAGTAGCGGAACGTTATAACGTCCATTACGGGAGACTATGTCTCCTCGTAGTCAATTCCAAGGTGTTGTGAGAAACCTTGCGCCACAAGGCGAGCCTTGTACCTTAGGACTTCATTCTTCTCATTACGCTTTTTGACAAAGACTCATTTATGTCATACAGGCTTTACACTTGGTGGGGTTAGCACTACCTGACCAAATACCTGTCTCTTTGTCAAAGAATCTAATTCTGCCTGGATTGCTTCTTTCCGTTTAAGCCGATCTGCTCTTTGTTGACATTCTGCAACAGAGCATGGTTCAATATCATCATGCTCTATGATTTCTTGAGCAACAGTGTATGCAAATTCATCATCAATGTGTATGGAAGATCTTTCTATCAACTCATACGCACTCTCATAATCCATTGAGATTTCTTTGTTCTCTGGAATCATTTCAAACATCGGAGCGTCCTCCAGTATTGATTCATGGACATAACTGTAAGCAGAGACAATCTCATGAGAGGGATTCTCTACATTGATAATTAATGGATCGGTTTGTGCCTTACTTACCTTCTTCTTCCTTAGGTGAGTGTCAATTGAACCAAGTGGCCTCCCCCTCTTCCTTTGGGGAGCCACTGCCTCAACCACACCTCCACTAAGTGTAGTTGCAGTGCCTCTATCAGTGGCACCATTGTTGGGGACTTCTAACCTTGCAGGCACATTTGCAGCTGGTATATGTGATCTCGTCACTTTTCTGATATCAGTAAACGCATCATGCATCGAATCTGCTACGTTCTGAAGATCGATTATCCTTTTTACTTCAACTTTCATATTGTGAAGTGTGGGGATCAAAATGAGACAGAGTGGGGACAAACCATGACAATTCCTGTCGTTCCCTTAGAAAATCCTTTTTCCTATCTCCCCCTAACGACGGGAAGACTGTGTCATCAAAGTGACAATCCTCAGATCTAGCGGTAAAGAGATCGCCTGTCAAGGTGTTAGCATTAAAACCACCCTCAAGTGCAAGAGGTACAAGTTATAGAATAGGGGATTAAGTAAGGATGTCGAACCCACAAGGATTGGTAAATCCTTTCCTAGCTAGGGAAAACCTAAGGAAAAACTAGAAGAATATGCAAATGTACAATCACAAACAAAGGCTCACAAGTGAACCAAAGTTCATGGTGAGTATGTGCAAGATGGTGTGTAGAGATTTGATTTTGATTTTGAGATTGGTTTCTATTCAAATTGAAACAATGAAAGCAAGTAATATAAACTAAGCTAAACAAAACAAGTTGTTATCAAATGGATGGGAGTTAGGGCATCGGGTTTCACCTTTTGCCTCCCTTGCAAGTATTAAAGCAATTGAATATGAATGATGCAAAGCTAATTGTCCAACTACCCTCTTAGCATCCGAATAGGACTACTAAGGCTTAAACCCCTTTCATTTTATTAGCTCTAACCGGATAAGTCTAGAGCTAACTACCTAGGGACAAATTCAATTACAGGATAGGTCTCAATCCTTTGCCCCTAAATGCATAAAGCTTAGAGTTTAGGTAACCAAGCAAGCAAACCAATCCTATCTCTAGGTGATTTTAGCTCACTACCCTCACATGCACACATGGTGTGCTTTCATGCTCCCTTTTTGCCTAAAGGTAATCAATCTCTAGGAAAAACTTCATGTCATGGCAAACACATAACTCAAATTGATTAGGTCTAAGTAATGCATTCAACTATTGACTTAGCATGTGAGAATGACAACATGAATTTGCATCAATTTATAAACAAAAGCATCAATCCAAGCAAGTTTGGCTAGGGCTTTCAACCCTAGCCCCAACTAGTTCACTACTCACACATAGCTAGATACACAAGCTTCAACATTCTATTAAACATCAAATACATAAAGAGATAGGGAGTAAAGGGTGACTATTGATGATGATGCTGGAAGAGGTGGTGGAGATGGGTCTCCAAGAACATGATATGGTGGTAGTCACCTCATTCTCCTTGCTCCAAGCTCTTGATATTGGTAAGAAAAGTGAAATTTGGTATCTCTAAGGTGAGTTGTGGTGTTGAGTGGTGGAGGAAATGGAGGATGTAGTGGTGGAAAATGGAGGTTTTAGAGGTGGATATGGTGGTTTTTGTGGTGGAAATGGTGGTGTCTTCTCTAGAGAGAAAATGGATCATGGATAGGATGAAGATGATTGAATGGAGTCAAGAATCTTGAATAATTGGTCTTTGGCCTCTCTTTGATCATCTAGGTGTGTCCTCTTTGGTCCCCAAGTGTGCAAGAGATGCTCTTACACCATTGTCCTCCAAATGGTCCCAAATTGGCAAGGTGATAAAAGGACAAGGTGTAGGGAGATATTTGAATTTCAAGTGATTGGAGATTCTCACCACCATGGTCCTCCTTTGCTGGAGAAAAGACCCTCCATGAGTGGCGGCTCGCCAGAAAAGTTTGCCGGAAAGTCGCCGAAATAGTTCGACGGAAAAGTCGATTTGCAATTTTCTTCCAGTCTCCATGTCTTCTTCCCCTAACTTCAAATCTCCACATTTCAAGCCTCAAATAGTCATTTTATTCTCAATGCATGGTTTCCTACAAATAAAAGGAAATGGATTAAAAAAGGTAAAATAGCATGGAAGACAAATCGATTTTCATAATTATGGGGCACAATTGAGTAAGTAATTTGTGACTCAATACAAGGGTTCCAAATAGCGGATAATTGTTGGGGGTTCGTATCCAACATAAATACTTAATCGTCTCTGAGGACCTATTTTGGTGCGCTGGGGGGGGGGGGCAATAGGCACATATATTGCCCAACCAAATATGCGTAAGTGTGAAATGTCAGGCTCATATCCAGTTACCAACTGGTACGCAGAAAATGGTTGGCTAGCAGTGGGTCTAAAACGAATAGTAAAGGTGTGTGCAATATTGCATAACCCCAGGCAGATATAGGCAGGTTGGTGTGCATAACCAATGCCCTAGCCACCATCTAACTCTTTGATGGTGAAATCTGTGAGACCATTTTGTGTATGCACATGGGGTACAAGATGCTCTACATCGATCCCAATAGACATTCAATAATCATCAAATGCTTTTGATGTAAACTCCCTAGCATTATCAAGCCTTATAGACTTGATAGGGTGATCAGGGTGGTGAGCCCTTAAACTTATAATCTATGCTAGGAGTTTTGCAAATGCAGCATTTCTTGTGGACAATAAAGCGACATGTAACTAGATTGTCAAAGCATCCACCAGAACCATAAAGTACTTGAATGGTCCGCATTCTGGATGGATAGGTCCACATATATCTCCTTGTATCATTTGTAAGAATGGAATGTTTTGTTTTGTATCTTTAGCATAGGAAGATCTCGATCCTGTTTTTGCTAAAGAGCAGGCTTTGCAAAACGAGTGATGTGCCTTTGAAATAGTCAATGAGACATAATGGGAGGGAGGTAGTGCTTCTGGTACTTCAGAAGGCAATGGCTGCATTTGAGCAGTACTAGGACCGACACCTTGTAGTGTGGCAGATTTTTGTCCTATTTTATTTTTCACTCGAAAGAAGAGATGTCAGTGTGAGTTCTTTTAAATATGGATTATCATGTCACGACCGGAGTGCCCTAGGCGGTCATGCCAAAGCCTGTATGAGTCAATGTCCCACATTTCATTGCTGGTGACAGTATAGGATTCAATGATCCGAATCATAGTGAGGTATAGTCCACTAGATTGACTCATAAGTTTCTCTGAAATGCGTTTCCTTCCACATTCATTAGAGTTAATATCAAGGTATTCAGTTCCATTCTCACAGTGTGTTTCTACTGGATAACCGTTGGCACAAATAGCTTTGAAACTTAACAAGGTTCGATTAGCTCTTGGTTTTTTTTTTTTGACGGAAAGAAGAAAGAGACTAGAAAATTATGATTTTTTTTCTTTTGACTATTGGCTCTGAGCGTGCTAATAACGTGTAAAAGTAAAATGCAAATGGAATTGGTCTACTCATTTCATTTCATAGTCCCTTTATATAGGGATAGAATTACAACGGAAATATCGATTACATTAATGATACTAAATGCTGATTAAGTTGTGATTGTAATTCCTTGATTTCATCCTCGTCAGTTGCTTTGACGAATGCACATAATATGTTTTTCCTTTAACAAATAATAATTTGTGCTTCATAACCAAACTCATAGATAAGGACATAAGGTCCCCACTTTTCAATGTGAGATTAATCTATGTTGTCAACAATAAATATATGTGGACAATTTATATTAGTTGTTGACATGAATGGTCAGTAAGGCATTCCTACGTGGGCAAACCTGACTCTAATCCTTCATAACCAAACTCAATTGACAATTATACCCTTATAAACTCTATTAGGAGGTTTCATTTTTCTGATGTGAGATATAAACACTCTACATTCTATTAAGTTAGGCTTCTTTTTTGTTTTTGTTTATTTCAACTATGAACCGGATGTAAGATAACAATTATATGATCTCCAAAGCATTAATCTTTGGAAAAAAAAAAAATGAACTATACATAATGGCCATCAACCCCAGAGCCTACCTTGATGAGCTAAAAGCCTAGCTGCTCAACGAATTACAGTGTCCTAATTTTCCCCATGTGTCGACCTGAGCCGTCGATCCATGAGTTTCCTTTTAGGGGATCGCACCTCTGAGAGAAAAATCTTGTCAATATGGGTACCAATTAAGAAAGCCAGATGACCTTTAAAATTTAAATTGTGAGGACCAGTTTGAAAGATCTAGAGAAAATGTAAAACGAATAAGGAAAATTAGCTGGTATTGATCTTAATTGTTCAAAATACACAGAGACAAGGCTTATATAGTGGCGAGAAGGTCTTAGGTAGGGCTGCCACGTGGTGGGGCAGTGCGGCCCTCCAATCACTGCCTAGCAGGGGGATTATTTTGGATATTTTACTTTGCAAATTAAGGACAGTTTTGGAACAAATTTTTTTTTTTTTTAGTTTTGATTGGTGGGCCGCACTACCCTACCACGTGGCAGCCCATACCTAAGAATTTCTCACATAGTGGCTAGGATAGAGAGAGAAAATAGCCTACGTGGAGGACAGCTGTAGGCCGGTATGAAGAGACTATTGCAACTAACTAGTTAATTAACCGCTAATTAGAACAAACTAATTACCCTAATTAGCAGAGTAATAACTAGAGAATTATTATAACTCTAACACGAACTCCGAAAAACGTACAGCATGTAATACATGCCAAAGCCAGAAACGAGAGAAGGTGCATGGGAAGGTTGACGCAGCTAGAAGAACATGTTCTCCGAAGCTGAAAAGGTTTTCCTCAGGGACTAGTGATCGCTCAGCAGCGAGACTTGGAACTTTCATATCTCTACGTGTTTATCTACATAGATCTGCCTTCTCGTCAATTAATTACTTATCGACGGCTAATTAATGATTACTGCAACATGCCTCATGCATGTAAAAATATTAGATAAAATCCCCAGATAATCTTTGTTATATACTATTTTTGTTAAAAATTCAACCAAACTGGAAAATGTTTCAACTATTTGATTATGATTATTATTCTTTAATGCTAGATTCAAAAACCCTATTTGTCTATGTATTTGATTAATGTTAATTGACTAAAAGATTTATAATTGGTCAATTGTTTACATGCAGGGTATGACGCATTGTAATGTACGTAATATTGTATCTGTTTATTTAAATTTTCTTAATTTAGTAATTAAATAGTGTGCATTTGCATGATAATGCATGTGCATAAATATAAATAGTCAAGTCCCACACAATAGGAAAACATATACATAATTTGTTTATTCCGGATATGAGTCTTACTACACTACTAGAAAAATAGATCATTTCACACGGATAATGTTGTCACAAAGGTTCACACGGACGATTATCCGTGTATAAAGTGCTATAGTACACACGGAAATCCGTGTGTATATATTTTCCACACAGACTATTGTGGCCACATAAGCTTTAAACTGGGACCCAATATTTTTTAAGTCAATTTACACACGGAGTCCGTGTGAAATAAAGTACAATTCAGAGAGTCCTGCAAATTTGTCAGAGGGTAAATTAAAAATTCACACTGTTTTCCGTGAGAAATATTGTTTCACACAGATATCTGTGTAAAAATATGAATAATAAGATTCCAGTACCAACTTTTAGTCATGTCAAATAAGTGTAAATTTAATTTACACACAGTATTCCGTGTGAATATGTATAAGATTCTAATATTTTTGTTTTTAGTTTACACACAGACTACCATGTGAATCATTTTCTTATTTTTGTTTTCACACAGATTTCCATGTTTTATTCTCTCCATCGCTTTCTCTTTCTCATAGATCTCTCTCCGATTTTCTCTCAAAATAGATAGCTAGCTAGGATATTAAGTTAAATACCCATTCCTCTCGCAACAAAACTCGCAACAAAAGCAGCATCTTACCTCAGCTAGTTCATGGATCTTACAATTACAGTACAGGTAAAGAACCCGATTAATGCCTAGTCCTCTCTATTAGTGATTGGTGCTGAAAGTTGAAAGCTAATGTTTGAGTTATGGGTTTGATTAGTGCTTAAAGTTAGAAGCTTTACAATGTAATGGAATTGATGTCTCTGCAATTTTGTTTCTCTTCCTGATTCAGATGATTTCTTATTCAAAATACCGAACCTATTGCTATTTCCAAATCTGAAATTCAGTTTCCTCACTTTACTCTTACTTGTGATTCTTTCTCGCCTCAGACATGTCGACACCATCGACCTCGGCAAATAGATCGAGATTCATAAAGGTATGTATAATCACTTCTGGTTTGTTGTTTGTTTGGATTCAAACTTACTGATCCATGTTGCGTCAGAGATTGATTGAGTAGCCGAGATGAATTCTGAAAGTGGATCTTATTTGCAACAACACTTATGCATGATCTACTGCCATAAGATCCCAGATTTACAGATCTCAATGAAGAACGATAAGGAAAGATCCCAGATTTACAGATCTCAATGAAGAATGATGAAGAAAAAATCCCAGATTTGGAAAATCTCAATGAAGAACGATGAAGGAAAGATCCCAGATTTGCAAAATCTCAATGAAGGACCCAAAACAACATGAAAATAAATGGACCTAAAAATAAATATCTGTTTAAGGATATCTCTATTTGTGTTTAATCCAAACTCTAGGTTACTTGACCTGGTGGTAATAGGGTTCAATTAGAAGAATCTAGAAATTCTCTTTCCTTGTATGATTCTAACTCTATGCATTGTAATCCTCTATATAAAGAGACCCCTATTATTAATGAGAATACATAGCGATTATCTCTCAATTTCTGATTCCCTAAAACACGTTATTAGCACGAAGCCCTAACCCTAAAGCCCTAAATTCGTAGCCTTCAAATCCCAGAAACCACCACCACCCACCTTAAAGGTTTCGACCCCAGGAGTCCAGAACCGGCGGAACCACCCCAAGAACCGGCCGGAAAAATACCGAACCGGCCCTTAGAAGTACCAGAAAACCCTCTGCCTGGTTTAAGGCCTTTTTCCTCCGCCTCTGACATCCGTACTCCATCAACTGCAGCGCCTCAAACCCAGATTACAGGAACCGGAAAAATAACCACCGGAACCGGCCTGGAAACATCCGAACCGGCCAACCGAAAAGACAGCAACCGAACCGGCAGAAAAGAAAAAAAAAAGGAGGCAGAAGCAGAGCCCAGCCCAAGCAACAGAGCAGCCCTAAGCCCAGAAGCAAAGGACCAGCTCACGTGCAGCTGGCCCAAGCGGAGCCCACGTGAATCAGCCGAGCCGCCAAGCCGCAGAATCCCCTGCCACGTCAGCATACGCGCAGGCGTCCAGTCAGCTGCCACGTCATCATCCAGACTGCCACGTCAGCACCCCGGTCAACGGTCAGTCAACCCTCTGGTCAACAATTTTCCGGCCACTTTTCCGGCAGATACAGTAACTTCCCCCGCGTCATTTCCGGCAGCTACTGTAACTTCCCGGCGACATTTTTCCGGCCAACTTTTCAGTCAAGATTTCCGGTAAACTTTTCTAAAAGTTCCCGTTTTTTTGAAGTTTTTCAATTTCTTCTTCTTTTCTCGGGGACTTCCATCATCCCTTCTCCTACCCCCCTTTCTTCTTCATAGGGGAGACCAATAGCTGAACTATGGGGGTTCGTGCTCACTCCAAGCTTGGAGCTTGTAGAGTCATCCAAACTTAGAGTTTGTTGAGAAGAAAACGATCGACCACATACATCGTTGTTTCGATCTAATCCAAAACCCCTCTTGGAATCGGATTTTCTTGGAAGCGACTACGCTCAGAAAATCCCTAATTTCTTGGAAGCGACTATGCTCAGAAATTTAATAGTTTTTCGTGGTAGCCTTTTCGCTCCGAAACTAACCCTAATCTTGTGTTGTTTTTCAGGATGAGTAACCTGAACAAGTTGAACTTCGTTCCACTAGAGACAACTAGCGTAGGATACCATAGGTGGGTCCGAGATGTGCACCAACATCTTAAGGCTGATGGACTTCTGGGAGCCATCCAAGAGCCTGGTCAGAACGTGCTCTCCATTAAGCAAGCTACTGCTTTCGAAGCAAAACAAGCTAAAGCCATAATTCTCATGACAAGGCACATGAATGACGCGCTCCAAAATGAATACCTCAATGAAGAAGACCCAAGAAAGCTATGGGTAGAACTTGAGCAGTGATTTGGCAACGTTCGTGACTCACTGCTTCCTGATTTAGAAGTGCGATGGCATAGCCTCCGCTTTTGTGATTTCAAGTCTGTGCTTGATTATAACTCGGAAGCCCTTCGTATCAAGTCTCTGATGGAGTTTTGTGGCCAAGCCATAACTGATACGATGTTGATCGAGAAGACTCTCTCTACCTTCCCCGTCTCTACACTGATGATTTCAAAGAATTATCGGATTGATGTAAATGCAGGATGTATCACAAGGTTTCATGAGCTCATTGGCGCCATGAACGTAGCTGAAAAGCACGACAATATTCTTGTGAAGAACTATAATGCTAGACCCGTGGAAACTAAGTCTATTCCGGAGTCTAACTATAGTCGCGCCCCCAATGGAGGATGCAAGGAGTGAAACCCTAAGAGTAGGGACAATTATGGACATTCTGGTCCATATATTCGCCCTAAAGAGGAAGGAAATCATCAAGAGAGGCGTGCACGGAACCGTAGAGGTCAACGTGTGAAGAGAGAGAGAGGAGGAGCCTCCGACCATGGTGGTAACGCCACCAAGAGCATTGGTAGTCCAAATCGCGCCCCAATGGCGCCTCGATCAAGGGGGCCTAACCATAATGATGTTTGTTTTCGATGTGGATCAACTGAACATTGGGCCAAAGCATGTACAGCACCCCAGAATGTTGTAAACGCATACAAGACGTATCGTGAAGCAAGGGAAGCAAATTACATGGAACAAGAAGATCAAGATGGCGATCTCAATCTAAGGGTGGAAGACTATAAGGATCAAGACCCAGAAACTGGCGATTTTGATTAAGTCTTTTTATTTTTCAAGAGATGTAGACAATTGCCATGTTTATTGGATTAGATTTTCTTTGATCAAAGAAACAATGATGTACTCCATTGGCTTATGAATAAAATTTCGAGTTCTTTTCATTATGACTCAATTTTGATTCTGAGCATATTACTTTGTGACTACGATGGCTGGGCCATCAATATTAATTCAAGGACATGGAATAGCCCAAGTTCCACTTGCCAAATGGCACCTTAATTACTGTCGCAGAAACTCTCTACGCTCTTAGGGCAAATTGCCTTATGAATAGTCAATGGATTCCATGCGAAAACGCATGTAGAACGGAGATGAGTTCCTTTGTGAATACCTCTAACGATTGCGAACAAAGGCGTATCTTAGAGAAGTTTATGTGTCTCTCTAGTGGACTCTATGTCACTATTCGAGCTATTAAATCCAATAAAGTTATGAGAGAAGATCTCTTGGATTTAGACACATATTGGCTTTGTCACGACAGGATAGGTCATCCTAGTCATGATATGATGATCCGTCTACTAAAGACTTCACTCGGACATCCATTATTTTGAGCAAAACGAAGCAAGAATCTGATGACGCCATAAAAGGCGCCAACCATGAGCATAACACCATGGTTGTTCCTCCTTGTGGCCATGACGCCATACATGCTAATTTCCATGGCTCTAACGCCATGATGGGAGATGTAGTCATTCATTTTGCTTCTAATAGCGCTACAGACGCTCAGGCCCAACCAAAATCCTCATTGGTCGCTTCTAAGGCCTCTCGCTCATTTTGCAAAGCCAGTTCATTCGGGAAATTAGGACTGAGACCGTCCTACGCAAAAGATATGAAAATACTCATTCTGTTCTTACATAGAATCCATGGGGATTCTATGGACTGATTCAACCAACTTGCGGACGTTTAAATATCTCATGATGTTGGTTGACACGCAAACACGCTGGTCATGTGTCGTGCCATTGTCCACTTGTAATGCTACTTATGCTACACTCCTAGCACATATCATATGACAACGGGCTCACTCCCCAAATCATCATATTCAGTCAATTGGATTTGACTATGCTGGAGAGTTTACATCGAAGACTTTCGATGGTTATTGCATTGGGATTGATGTTGGACATCATATTCGCATGTACACCCCAATTGGTCTCGCGGAAACGACTACGATGATAGTCTGGACATTGATAATGTGCACCATTCTCCTTATATCTGCTTGAGGTGATGCAATATTGCATGCAGCTATGCTAATTCGTCTACGACCTACCGCCACTCAATGTACCCCTGCGTTACAACTAGTGACTAGGTACAACTATTTTGTACTTACGCACATTTGAGTGAGCCATTTATGTGCCCATTGTGCTGCCACAGCACACTATGATAGGTCCTTACAAACGAATGGGCAACTCAGTTGGATTTGAGATTCCAACAATCGTCCGCCACTTAATGGCCTTGCAAGGCGATCTCCTTACCGCTAGATTTGCGGATGTCACTTTGATGAAACAGTCTTCCTGTCGTTCGGGGGAGATAAGAACACAGATGTTCAACAGGAACGACAGGAATTGTCGTGGTCTGTCCCCACTATGTCTCATCATGATCCCTATTAAAGTGACGAGATCACACAAATATGCTGCAAACATGCTTGCAAGGAAGTACGTCCATACGAGAGGACATAGCGCCACCCTACACGGAGGTAGGCATGGTGCCAACGCCAAAGAGAGTGGCACTTTGGCGTTACAGGCCATGACCCTAACTAGGATGCGTGGGAGGCCCGTGAGTTCGAATGATTCTTTTGCACATTTCAATCCTTTGATCATCAAGACTCAAAATCCGTCTTATGAGAATCTTCCGGGTTATGGTTATCGTTGGGGGACGCCTCAACGTTAGAACCTATTCCTGAGAATATAGAGCTCTATGAAACTTACACTAGTGTACATGAGACGTGGGATATAAACTCCATCATAATTGATGATGTAGTTGCGCATTTCGTTGCGCATGAGTTTGTTAAGTCAGATGATATCGAACCACGCTCCGTTGATGAATGAATGCCAACGTAGAGAGATTTGGCCTAAATGGAAAGATGCGATCCAGGTTAAGATGAATTCTCTAACGAAGAGGAAGGTTTTCGAGTTAGAGATGCTAACACCTCCTGACATAAAACCTATTGACTAATGGGTCTTCGTTAGAAAGCGTGATGAGAAAAAGAGATGGTAATCTCGCCTTATGGCGCAAGGCTCCTCACAAAACGCCCTGGAATCGACTACGATGAGACATATTCTCTCGTAATGGATGTCATTGCACTCCACTACCTTGTCAGTTTGGTAGTTTCCGAATAACTGAACATGCGGCTTACAAATGTGGTCACTACGTATCTCTATAGGGATCTAGATACGGAATATACATGAAGGTTCATGGTGAACTTCATTTACCCAAGTCAAGTGGCTCTAGACCATGGAGCGCGTTTACAAAGAGGTTGAAACGCTCACTAAAGTGACTACTTGATTGGGAAGGGATATGCCCACGCGTTTCTATGACAAGTTTCGGATTCTATCGCTGTTCATGTTGGACATGATCTTCATTAGAAGCCCTTAAAGAGTTAAGGGAAACCGCTTAAAGAGTTAAGGGAAACCGTTGAACACTTGAAATTCGTAGTTTGAGATGAAGGATTTTGGGAGAACACGATTATGGCTCGGTTTGGAACTTGAGCATCGTGTCGATAGATGCTTAAGCATTTTGACAAGGTCAAGCCTTCAAGCACTCCCATGATCGTCCGTAGTCTTGATTCTGAAAAGGATCCTCTTCGTCAAAAGAATGATGACGAAGATGTACTAGAGGTAGAAGTGCCCTTCTTAGTACAATAGGCGCATTATTGTACTTATCCCAATACACAAGACCGGACATCTCATATGTTGTGAACTTGTTAGCTAGATAAAGCTCTGCGCCAACGCGACGCCATTGGATTGGTGTAAAAGATATCTTTCGATATTTGAGATGTATGATTGATATGGGCTTGTTTTATCCCTACAAAATGATGATGGATTCGGACCCATCACACACCAGGTACGCCGCCAACACTGGCCTGCGTCCACTATCCTCATCCCAAAAGGACATGTGTTTTGGAAGGTTTTGCTGATGTTGGGTATCTCTCTGACCCATACAAAGGTCATTCCCAATCCGGTCAAGTGTTCACCATGGGAAAAGACCGTGACATCTTGGAGGTCTACAGAATAGACCCTAGTCACTATATCTTCGAACAATGCAGAGATCATTGCTCTTCACGAAGTAGTTCGTGAATGTATATGGATTGGATCCATAATTACGCATGTTCTAACAATTGTGGTTTGAAGTCTACCACAGATGAGCCTATGAGCATTTAGGATAATACTGCTTGTTTGGAACAAATGAGGCAAGGCTACATCAAAAGCGATAACACCAAGCATAATCAGCAACAATAGACTCTCCTCGAGATCAAAGTGAACTAGGTTTGATCTGAGGACAGTGAGGCAGACTTGTTTACTAAGTCATTGCCCAAATCCACGTTCGAGAAACATGTGGCAAGAATTGACTTGCGGAAATTATCTGAACTCCCATGATCGTAGTCATCAGGGGGAGGCGCAGACATCAGGGGGAGATGTCTACATGTTCACCTCGAAACGTAAAGGGTGTGTTGTGCTCTTTTTCCCCTTCGACCGAGGTTATTTTTGTCCCATTGGGTTTTTGTTACTCGGTAGGGTTTTTAACGAGGCAACGAGAGAAGCACTGCGTTTGGATAACACAAGGGGGAGTGTTTAAGGATATCTCTATTTGTGTTTAATCCAAACTCTAGGTTACTTGACCTAGTGGTAATAGGGTTCAATTAGAAGAATCTAGAGATTCTCTTTCCTTGTATGATTCTAACTCTATGCATTGTAATCCTCTATATAAAGAGACCCCTATTATCAATGAAAATACATAGCGATTATCTCTCAATTTCTGATTCCCTAAAACAATATCAAAATATTTGAATAATTCAATAAATTTGATGAATTATATTTAACCTGGAAATTGTAAATTAATGATTAAATGTTTGTGAATTTGAAAATTAATATAATTGATTCATATGGGACCACCTAATATAGCTCACAGTCCTCACACAGACAAGCTTTCCGTGTGAAAGTGATTTAGCAACGCTCGCAACACATACAAATTATGAATCCGTGACTGTACTGTGTGAAACTACCTATACACACAGATTTCCGTGTGTATTTTAATATATTTACACATAATCTATCTGTGTGAAAGGACTTGTTTTTCTAGTAGTGGTAGCTAACATCACATTTTATTTACAAAACATTTGGAATAGTATTTCATTTGTTTTTATTTTATTTTTGGTTAAAGGAAAACAGATTACCAACAAATACCCTTGCAACAACAAAGGCTAACAATGATTTCAAGATAACAAGGATGTAGCGTACGCAGTGACCCGAATAACAACTTCTTTAGCTGGGTTAAACTTTTGAGGTTAATTTGCCAAAAAAAAAATAAAAATTGAGGTTAATCCAAGTGGTCAGGAGAGTTTAGGAATCGGATAAAAACTATACTATGTCACGGCCGGATTGGATCACCCTAATGTTATTAAAAAGTTTCAGCTTCAAAGTAGACATGCTAGAAGAAAATTCCTTACTGTGGCAGCGAGGTAATTTCTATCAAGTTGGCGTGTTTTTTTTGTTGTTGTTGACAACAGTTAAATTATTGTTCGATGATTTAGGATGATCTTTAGAATATATTGAAAAGTTGATTTTTGTATGGATTCTAAGAGCAGTCAAACTGTACTTTTGTTTCCAGTCATTCAATTTGTATCTACAGAAATGATACATAAGAATCCAAATCTAGCCACAGCCTGTATTCGCGCGTTTAGTTTTTTTTTTGGCTTTTTGATGACTATTCGCGCGTTTAGTTAATACAAGTAGTTTAGGGTTCCAAAAAAAAAAAAAAAAATCATTCCCTCTCTCTCTGAGGAGCACCAACAAACCCGAAGTATCCTAGATCTAGGTTTTGAGAAGTTCTGCTCGTTCGGCGGCACTTGGGATCAGTGAGGATCTGCCTCGCCGCAGATGTGTTGCTACCGGACAAGAGTTTGAATGCTACTTACTCGGGGAGGTCTAGAAAGAGGCTTTGAAACTCAAGGTTTAGACAGGTGGCAGTGGTGAGTTCTAGATGAAATCTCTGGATGTAGTTGCACTGTGTAAGGATGGCAGCCTTCGGCGTGGGCTCTGCAGATCTGTGTGGCTGCGAGGGTTCTGACGGGAT
This sequence comes from Rosa chinensis, assembly GCF_002994745.2. Lineage (NCBI taxonomy): Eukaryota > Viridiplantae > Streptophyta > Magnoliopsida > Rosales > Rosaceae > Rosa > Rosa chinensis. The sequence goes on along the minus strand of NC_037088.1, from coordinate 52,938,673 downwards.
AAGTGGCAGCGTGGTTCTGAGGAGCTGTGTAGCGGTGAAGACCGAGATGATCTGGGCAGCGGCTTTCGATTATGGAGAGGTTTAGTGGTGCATTGTATACTGGATCGGGCCAGCGCAGCTTGGATGAGGCGGTGGGTCGGCGCGGCACGATATGGTGGACTGGTGGTGGCGGGCAGTGCTGCACGGGCAAACGCATGAGGATGATGACGTGTTGGGCCTTGTTCCAAATCCTACTGGGCCTTAGGGTTTTGGGCCTCTCCTCTTTGAGCTACTCCATTAGGCCTTTAATTTGGACTAGGGCTTTGTCTTGGCCCAACCCTATGTTTTTAGCTTTCTTGTCTAATTACAATAAATTACTTTGTATTAGGAACCTAGATCTCTAGCGCCTCTGGCGTAGTACCAATGAAGGATCCCAGCTACCTCTACGTATTTGATTGTATAATGAGTAGGTCTATTTCTATGTATCATTGTGGATACTACCACTATTTTCTTGTCTGTCTATGTACTTAAATGGCAGTGGAATAGTATGTAACGGTCTATTTTTCCTTGAGAAGAATGATATTATCGCCCCTCAGGATAATTCAAAAAAAAAAAAAAAGTAGTTTATTGTAAACTGTATTAAACAACCACAAGGACAAAAGCATAAGATCCTATACATACACAACATATTGATATAGACGACTCGCGGCTAATAAAGAATAGTCATGTGTAAATAAATAAGAGACTATCATCAAACTAACCCTTTGGCAGTACTTGTATAATGCATATTCTTTATACAAGTTGTTGCATCTTTAGGAACATAATTTGGTATTTACTCTAAATTTCAAATAGAAATGAAATTCGAGAATGACCTAAAGAAACAACTGGGAAATTAATTAAAAATAAATGCAGCCTATAACTTTGCAGAGGTTATGAGATTTAAGACAGTAATTGTTAGCTGCTGACGAAAGTAATCTTCATTTATCAAGAACTTAACATATTGAATCCATATACTATCATATAAATCGAATAAGGAATTATCAAGATAATAGAATTAATTTCGACAAACAGATCGAAGTATTCTGAACTTGATCCGTAGCAAAAGGATTGATATATACATACGGATACGAATTAGGATAATTAATTATTCGTTCTTCTGCGATCTTTGTTCATGATTAATTATATATTTACGATAAATTCATTTCTAAGTTCTACCCACCAACTGTTAGAGCCGAGCTAGCTGGTGATTTTGAGCTAGCTTATGGTTATTCTACTCGTTTAATATATTAATCTAGCGTGTAGTTATATACTTATATATGAAAACGTTGCAAATTAATTATCCATATATTTTAAGTTAATTGTCTTCTCACAAAACGTACTTTTATGAAAGACTAATATTGTTAAAGCGCGAAAGCTGAGCTAGCAGATGGCTTTGAAACTAGGTACGTAGTTTTCAGTGGTTATCTAATAACAGCGTAATTTCGTTATATAATGGCGTCCTATTTGTTATATAATGGCGTCCTATTTGATCAATAAGTACTTCACAAATGAACAAAAATGATTGTATCGTTTATAGAAATAACGAAAAAAGCTGCATCACCTTTTAACCTGTCACTCTCTTCCTCGCTAGTAGCATGCATTCTCTTGCTAATTAACAAATGATGATTATTGATCAAGAGAATGGAATTGATGTATTAAATATGATATTATAACAACAATGAACCGAAAAAAACATATAAAAGCTTCTTGCACATGCTTTACATGGAGAATAAATATTTGATGCCTTTGAAGTAAAATTTCGTAAGAACAAGACAAGATAAATACAATTATCCATGCAGTCAAGCATAGAAAACCATAAATATATATATATATATATATATATATTTTCTGAGAAGAATAAACTTTCATTGATAACAATTTAGATAGATACATCCGGTTGAAGTACATCAGAGAGCCATTGTGACCCGTCCTCTACCCAAACTTGAAATACAAGAAACAAAAGCGCATTTCTAGCCAAAGCATGCGCTACCTGATTACATTTCCTTAGGCAATATGTACATGTAACAGAAGAAAAAAGATTAAACATGTTTTTCACCTCTTCAAGTAACATTCCTTCCACATATCAGTCCTCACTTTCCTTGCAAAGATCATTAACTACAGATAAAGCATCTGATTCCAAGATAAGATGAAAAGTGTGATAACCAGATTGTGATAGCATGCACCTGTAGGCCCATAGCAGCCGCATAAATCTCAGCTGCCTTAACCCCAAATCTCACAAAATCCCTTAGAAGCTGCTATTAGGAGATCACCACTTTCATTTCGTAAAATTGCTCTCATACCTCTAACACCATGCACATCATCCAAAGAAGCATCTACATTTAATTTAAGGAAAGGGAAACTTGGTTTTACCTATTTGCAGGGGCGGAACTACCTTCCGGTTTGAAGGGGTCCGGACCCCCCCAAGCTTTCTGACAGCCATGTAAATATATATGCATGTTATTAACCAACTTAAGTGAACAACCTTCCTTCATGTGCTGGACCCCCCTCCCTTAATCCCAAACCCAGGTGATGATGAATTGATTGATATATATATAAGTGTAATAAAATAACCAATAATAATAAGAATACACTAATATAAATCAATGACAGATTAATTAAAAATAAGTTTGCCTTTTTTTCATTCTTTGAATTGATTCTATTTTTTTGAATGGACAGTTATGTATGATTTTATTTCAAATTTATTGTTGACTTATGCATTATATTAAAAATGATTCTTAATTTATTTTTGGAGTTTTTTTATTTATTTATTTATTTTTTTTTATAACTCTATGTCTGGACCCCCCCAATGTTTAAATCCTGGTTCCGCCCCTGCCTATTTGTGAGGATTATCTGTTGAATGAGAATGTTGAGGAGGGTGGGTGTGTAGGGAAACCCATTCTGCAACTAAAGCTTGAACCTAGGAAAAGGGAACAGAAGCAGGGATGTAATTGTTTTGGAATATTTCATCATTCCAGGCTTACCAGATTCGACGACAACATATTAGTATAAAGATCAATTTAGATTTTGAAAGAACAGAAATAGCAAATCTGAATAGTTCCTGAAAAGAACCATGTTTCCATCCTCCCACGACAGTACGAAAAGAAGTGAGCAGCCAAACCTCTTTTGCCTTAGAGAAAGACCATAAAACATGTATAATAGTTTCATATCCCATTTTGCATTGGGAACAAATAGGAGAAGATAGTAGGTGTCGCCGATGTAAGTTATAGGCACAAGGCAAGATGTCATGGATTGCATGCCAAAAAAATACCTTGGCTGCAACTGGAGCTTTTAGACACCAAACATACTTCTAAACCGGGTCTTCTTGTGGGTTAGAACTACCTACACCCCCTTCCTGTAGAAATATGCAGTTCTGTGCCAACTGATATCCACTCTGGACAGTATACACTCCATGTCTGGTGTAATGCCAACACAATCTATCTGGAATAGGAGCTATTGGCAGAGGAATGGAGAGAATTACTTCAACCTCTCTTGGCCAAAAGTTGTGATGTAATAACTCAACATTCCAACAACCATCCACAGTAATCAAATCAGATACAAGAGAATTGAAAAGAAAATTAGGTGGGGAGTATATGCGAAATGTGTATGGAATTATCCAAACATCCCGAAAGATGAAAATTGAGATACTGTACCCTACCCTCCATCGTAAACCAGCAGCTAACAGTTCCCTTCCCCACAGGAGGGACCTCCAAATCAGTGAGCTGGACCTCCCGACAGGTGCATATAGAAGAGAGGAAGAAAGATAATAACGCCCTTTATACACCTTTGTAACCAATATATCAGGAAGAGAGAATAATCTCCAACATTGTTTTACCAAGAGTGCTTGATTGAAATCAACAAACTCTCGAAAGCCTAGCCCACCTTTCAACTTATTTCTGCACAAAGAATCCCACCGCAACCAATGAAGACCACATTTACCGAATAGAAAACCATATATACAAAACCAAAAAATATAATTTGCTGAATGAAAGTCCATGGCAAAATAAGCTTTAGCTTTTTCTCATCCTCATTCCCCACCGCCTCAAATTAAATAATGATAAAAACCAAATATAAAATAACAAACTGCAGAAAAATCCTTGACAAATGATCATTGTGCTACTATATCTATAAAATTTCAAATCATACTTATGAGGATAAACTTTTGAACATAAAGACAAGTTGTTATGTTATTGTCATCAGAGTGGATCCACTTGAGAGGCTGGTTGGGTTATATCCCAACCCAAAATGATCTATATTTACCTATTATAAATGTTGATTCTCCACGGTGTTAATTTTGGTTTAGATGGCAAAATGACGAGCTATTTTCATGGGCGACATTGGTTTGAATCCCCTGAGAAGGCATTCATGCATGTTTTCTTTGCTATGTGCCCATTTTCTTCTCTCTCTTTTCATTCTTTTTTTCCTTTTTTTTTTTTTTTTTTTTGGTCTTTCCCCCATTTTTTCTCCCTTTTTCTCTTCTTCTTTTTTTTTAATTTTTAATTTTGGTACAAAATTTAGTATTAATATTTCTTAAAAATTTCTTGCTTGTCTTTTATGCTCTATCCCGATCTTCTTCTCCCTTTTTTTCTTTAGTTACTACAATTTTTATTAATACTTCTTTAAAGTTTAGTCTCAAAATTCTTGGAAGCATTATTGACAAAAAAAATAAAAAATCTTATAAGCAAGCCTTAAATTAACCCCCCCAAATTTGCATCCTGGATTAGCCATTAGTTGTCATGTGTCAATAACACATTTACAATTGTAAACTTCAAACATGCATAGAAACTAAATATTATTATTTTCTTTCACTCAACTCTTTTTTGTTCAAATGAGGATTGAGAAACCACAATCATATCAGACACTCGTCCAGTTTTGCTACTGCTTCAAGATTGAGACAATATTGAAGGTTAACTGCTACTGATTCGAGATAGAAATAAGATGAAGGTTAGCTCTGCTACTGTTTTTGGAGATGGAAAAGAAATGACAAACTTTTGCTAGGTACTTTTTGAAGTTCAAGAAAATATTGAAGGTTAGTTGCTATATACTGCTTCGAGATAGAGATGAGATGAAAGTTAACTTTGCTATTGCTTTGGGGATGGAGAAAAAATGACAAACTTTTGATATTGCTCGAAGATCTAGACAATATTGAAGGCTAACTGCTACTGTTTAGAGATAGAGATGAGATGAAGGTTAGCTCTGCTACTACTTTTAGGTTGGAGAAGGAATGACAAACTTTTTCTACTGCTTGAAGATCGAGACAATATTGAAGGCTAACTACTACTTCTTTGAGATGGAGATGAGATGAAAGTAATTCCAAAACATTCATGGTAAGACTATGAGCGCTATTTGACCTTTAAGGGCTGCTTCTTTCATTCTGATCAGCGAATCCCCATCATAGTGTTTAGTGTGTGGTCGAGTATGAGTGTGAACATACAGCTACCGTCACTATTTTCTCAATGCAAAATTAAACCACAAATTCCAAATTCATTTCTTCTCAGTCTCCCATACTAACCAAACATGGTCGGAAAACCAATCTCTAAGCACATGGGCAGAACAAATACTACAAAAACCACTGCCCCCAAGCCATCCTCGTTATCTATGAAACCAAATCTTCTCTAGCTCGGCCAAGCGGCACACCTTATCCTTGTGTGCGGCGGCCTCAGCTGGCTTCTCAGGCTTCTCCTTGTGCTTCTTGGCTACGCGTAATTTGCTGCCCTTGGCTTCACAAGCAGTGGCGGAGCCGATGAAGGACGAGTAGGGGCCACTGCCCCTATTAAAATAATGAATTTTGTTAATTGAGTATTGCCCCCATAGATATAGATTGACTGAGCTTTTTTTTTGCCCCCATAGATATAGATTAGGCATATATTAATAGTATGGGCATAATAGACTCAGACGCACTAGTGAGTCAAACTCCTCCAAGCGGCAATTTCTTCTTTTTTCCTAACATTAAATTAAATCAAACTGAAAGTACTTCTTCTATTTTCAATACATTTTCTTCTATTTTTACTCTCATATGATCATAGTTAGTAAAAAATGGGACGTGTATGGTACGCGAAAAATACGTACGTGTATTATTCAGACATTTTATCAAATAGTTCGTCGAAAAGTTCGGTAAAATATTTTTAATTAATTAAATAATTAATTTTTTAATTAAAAATATTAGTTTATATTAATTTTTGTTCAATAATATGCTTAAAATACGAAGAAGAAAAAAACGTACAAATCGTGTATAGTACGTGTACAAAACTTTTGGCTTCAAAAGTATGAGAAATTTAACGAGTGCCTTTAAAAAATACGAAGTACGGAAGTAAGTATTTTTGAAAAAAACATAAGTACGTGTTTTATTCGCATATAATATGAAAAATTACTAACTAGGCATATGATCGATCATTTCAGTTCCATTGCTTTTCCATACTTCCTCAGAAGTTCTTTTCTCATAATCTTTCGTTCCTCTCATATAGAGTATACTCTTAATTTTGCATTTTTTCTAAAGAAAATTTATAGGAAGAGAATCAGAGTGCAAAGGATGGACGAAGACTCCATTATTGATATTTGCTGTGAGAGGTGACGTTGTCCGATCTTCTCATCTTCAGTGAGATCAAGACATTGTCAGCTAGATGTGAATAAGGACTAAAAAAAAATTGAGATTTAATTTATGAAATTGATTTTGGAGTGGTTTAATGGAGATTCTGATGATAATCCACATTTTTTTTTCCTGAGACTTTATTCTTTTGTTAAGATTGAGTTTACAAATTGAAGATATAGATGAATTTTATTCAAATCAGAGCTCGAAGGGACTAGAAATTAGATGTTTGAGAAAGAAAGATTGATGTGGATTCTAAATTGAGGAAGAATTGATAGAACAGAATAAAGACCATGAGACAGAGATCTCTCTGAGTTCATGGGTAGAGGAGAGGCAGAAAGAGGAGAGGCAGAAAAGGAAAGGAATTTTTTTTGCCTCCATTTATATATATTCCGACCTCCACCACTATTCGCAAGTATTGCTCCTCCTTCTGGCGAGCTTCGCTCTTAGCTTCGGTGCCCTAGAGGCTTCTACCTTGTTGTTCAGAGCCATCTTCTTCGGAAGTATCTTGGGGTTTCAATTCGATCTTATACGGTGCCAACAGTAGTGATAGTGTATGTTTTTCTGTGTGATCTCTTAATAAGGAAAGTTGTGATTTGGAATTGGGACGGTGAAAAATCAAATCTAAGACAATGAAATGGGGATTGATCTCCGACGATCATAGGTTGAAATTGGGACGGGCGGTTTGGACAAATGGTAGGGTGACTGGAATGAAATGACTTCAGATTTTCGGGTGGGAGATGAAATGGTTTTTCTGAATTTTGGATTTGTTATATTAGCATCGCAGTAATTTTACCAAAATAATTGTTTTAATTTGTAATTGCACATGAAAGATCATAAATTAGGCCTACTCCATTCGCCTTGAGCCTGGGCCCTATATCCTGATTTTAACAAACTTACATAAGATTGTTTTTATGTTTTCCAACTGGTGTTGCTATATATTTTTCTAAATATTAAACTTATGAGATTTATTAGAATTTTTTTTTTTTTTGAATAAAAAGCTGGTGCGGCTACCCTCAAGCCTTGATTAATGAAACATTTGAATACAAGGGGGGGGGGGGACATTGAGCCTAAACCTCTTATTACAATAAACATCTAAAGAACATTCCAAAATAATATCAGAAGTCTCTACTAAAACAATGTATTCAACAAGGCACCAACTAGCAAACAGTGCTCTACTGGCTACTCTATTTGTTTTAACATAGCGGTGACATAACAGAAAGATAACTCGATCTGCAACTCGATTACAGCATAGCATAATTACCAAAAACATACCTTTCCCACTATGTTGCCGCCGGAAAATAAATCCGATGATACTTAGCTTCACCCTACCACTAGGCGGCAACAACCATCTGACAAGGCACATTGAGTGCACACACAGGCACAAAGCCCGACTAGCCCTACACACCAAGTGCATGGACTTATTGCTTGCAAAAAACGCAACCAAACTAACTAACATAAATAAATAACAACTTTAAAGAAAAAAGTAGTAAGGAGCAGGGCCCAAGAGATGAGCCCAACCCCAAACTCCAGCCCAGACCGGGCCCACATGCAATATCCAGGCCCAGAAATCCAAACTGGCAAGGGTACCGTTTCCATCTCTCCAGGCCCGAGGTTGTAGTCACACCTACCCTACCGGCCCTTCTTCCAACCCGCATCCCAGCCACCTGCGTTGGGCCGCCATCAAGCCACCGTCACTAGAATGCAGCACCAAACAGATCTCCATTGGCCATCAAAAACAACCCGGCCTCCATCCTGATCCCAAAAACAAATCAGGATGAAAGCCGACCATCTCGACCCCTCATCTCCCCCGTGGAGGCGTTGCCCCTAGTCCCGCCGCAACTCCATGGCCATGCCCAACTCTGATCCCTCCCTGCAACTCTGACCACCATTTGATATAAACGATATTGAGAAGATGAAAACACAAAGTATTAAGAAAGAAATAAAGAATAGTAGAACATGGGGGACTACAATTGGCGAGTAATACTTGGCATTTATAAGTAGTAAAATATCTCAGAAAAGGAGAAGGACGAATGGTGCCTAAAAGTTGAACCATTTGATGAAAGCTATATTGATCTACTAAATACTTCATTAAGCCAAAAGGGAAGAGGGGAAGAGCCAAAATGAAGGAAAAAAAGGAAAAAGCTACATGGAAAGTACTTGCACATCGTCTACAACATCTCCAAGCAAATTTTTTTTTTTTTTTTGCTGGGCTATTACATATCTATTCCTACTTGAAGGTATTTTGGACTAAATAAGGGTTGGGCTGTAGCCCATACAGCCTTTGCTGTAGCTACGTCCCTGCCGCACACATGGTGCACCGGCGAGGCCAGCAGCCCACGCCAAAGTCGAGGTGCAGCCGGACAGGTGCGCGATCTGCAAACAGCGTTCTCTCTCTCTCTAGGGTTTTTCTCGCGGACCAAGTCTTTAGTGGGAGTGGAAGGGGATTTATTAGAACATTAATCATATGAGGTTTGTGAGTTTCTACCCGTGAGAAAAACGAAACCTATTAGCTCGATACTAATTACGTAGTCGAAAATTGTCATCCGTAGCAATATAACTCCCTAAACCATATTCACTTATGACATCCCTATCTTTCCTAGATATTTTTAGGGGTCGTGACCACTTACCCAATTTTAACCTAAAAATTGCCCACTTACTCCACCAACAGTTTTTTAAACCCACTTACCCAATTTAAACCTAAGTGACATTTTTACCCCAGTCTAATATCTCTCCTACTATCACTCTCTCTCTCTCCGCCATACACATATCCAAACCCATAACCATACACCAGATTTGACCCAGACTCCATCAACTCCTCTGACTCCGGCCATCTCGACGCCGACAGGGACAGGACGACGACTCCAGCCCGAACAGCGATCTCAGTGGCCTCAACGACGAAAAAATCAAGCGAAGACTCCACCAGCGATTCCAGCCCGAACAGCGATCTCAGTGGCCTCAACGACGCTCACCAGCGAAGACTCCACCTGATCATCTCCTAGCACCGGCGACTACTCCACCTGCACACCTCCGCCAGCAACAACCTCGATCTCACTTGCACACCGCCGCCAGCGACGACCTCGATCTCACCTGTACAAGCTTACCTCGACCGCCCAGACGCCGACGACTCCCTCTCCGGCGTTCAACCACCGACCCGAGCCAGTCGATTGCATCCCAGCAGCAACGAATCATCAGCCATTCGACCCAGACCGGACCCGCCATCGACAACCAATAATCATCTGCCATTCGATTCATACCAGACCCGCCATCGACAACCACTGCTCTTCCCTCAGATTTCGACTTCAACCCAGACTATCGACATATAAATTGATATATATATATATATATAATTGAACATATAAATTGAGGCAGTAGACACATTATTGGCCCCCAGTAGACTTTGAAATGAGGGACAGGGATCACTATAGTGTGGTGTATTGATAAGTTACCTGTTGTTTTCTGTGTATTAAAGTCAAATTATCAGTGAATCATACAAAATGGTGCATTTTTGGTGGTCTATTGGGAGGCAGTAGAGACATTGGACTTTGTATTGGGGGGCAATAATATGATTATTGAGAGCCAATAATATGATTATAAATTGATCAATTATGCCTGTAGTGTATTCATTTTGGTTTTGGGAGTTCATACAATTCACTTGACGGCAATAATATGATTTTTGGGAGGCAATAATATGATTACTGGGGGGCAGTATATGATTACTGGGGGGCAATAATAGCCGGATTCGGGATTCCGGTCATCGGTCGCCGGATTTCGGTTACCGATTTCCGAAATCCGGTCATCGGTCGCCGGAATCCGGTCACCGGTCGCCGGAGACCGCGCCGACCACTGGTCACCGGAGCACAGCAAGGTGGAGGGTGACTTCTCTCTCTAAGTGAGAAAGAAGGAGAGGGCAAAAAAGTCTCAAAAAAAAAAAAGAATTAATTGGGTAAAGGGGAAATAATCCCTTAGAGTGTTTTGGGTAAATGGGGTTAAAAAACAGTTGGTGGAGCAAGTGGGCAATTTTTAGCCTAAAATCGAGTAAATGATCATTTCCCCATATTTTTAATTTACCGAGATCGACTATACATAAACATTGTTTGCTAATCCAGTAGTACATAATAGTAAGTATATAACTGGACCAAACAAATAAGAAATTGCTTCGATGTGTAATACACGCGATTGTAGGCTTAACATGCGAAGTATCACCTTAAAATTGAAACATACAACTCAAATTCCATGGGTATTTAACTTTGAAGTACACAAGAAAAATAGTGTAATGTAATTTGCATTAACCACAATCATAACTTCATAAGTTTTCTTCTGGCAGCAACTTTTCTCATGAATAGAAACTGGTATAGCTTATCATCACATTAGGTAGTTATTAATTAATCGTGCTACATCCATATAAGAACGAACGAATTAGGTGAGAATGCTTAACTTGTAACTATTAAAAATTCAAAGTGAACTCGATCTCTGATACATCTAAAGTTTCGTACAAAAATACCCTACATCACAATTATTAGTCAATCGAAGTATAGAAAAGTAGGGGTCTTCCACAGAGAACTAAATCCAAATCACTAATCTATCACTCAATCTAAAGCTAAAAACCTAATCTATCCACTCTAAAAAAACTGACTGAAAGACGACTCTAAACTACTCTGAATGCAATGAAAATTTACACACTATGTTAACATAGTAAATTAATTGCTAACAAAGTTTGGAGTTAAACGGAGTTGATTTGCTATGCGAAGTAAATCCACAAAACAGATGCACTGACGAAAAACTTAAAACAAACGGTAAGAAAAAAACAATTTTGTTTTTGGGTTTTGAAATCAATGGGTAAACAATAGCTAGGGTTTCGTGTAGAGCGGCGGCCTTTTCCAATCACGTATAGCGTCGGCCTTAGTTAGGTGAGACATTTCTCTGGTTCTCGGGGTGGAAAGGTGATATGTGTGCTCGTGGGTTGGAAGCATGACAACCAGTAAACGGGTCGGATATCTGAGGTTTTGTGTTTTTCCGGCTAGCTGAGCACCGTGTTGAGGGCGGACAAGTGGCATGTGCAGCTAACGATGCGTCTGCATCTTGTCCTCTGTTACGGCCGCCTCTGATCGGAGGCTTGTTTCTGTTCGGCTTTTGGTCGAAAGTTTTCTGGAGTTTTTCTGGGCAGCGAAGTGTCGTTGAGGCCTAGCGCAGGCAGCTCTAATGGCCGTTGCTGTGATGTGGTGGTAGTCAGATCGGCTGCTGGAGGGTCTGACAAAGGCAGGAACAACTGAGTAGCAGAGTTTTAGGGCTTTTGCCTTCTTGGTTTGGGTTTAGGCTTGGGCCTTCTGGTCTGGGCTCAAACTTTGACTACTGGGCTCAATGGCCTTTACGGAGGGTGTTTTGCCACTCTCATTGCTTACTTAGTGATGGGTGTGGACCTGGCCTGAGAGGTGGACCTTCTTAGGCATTTGGGTTGCTATACGGTCCAGGTCCAATCATTCTCAGATCAAGACTACTACGAGAGTTAGTAATTATTTATAATAAGATTAATGTTCATTCAAGCGGCTTATGAATAAGGAAGTGCTCCTATTTGTTTGCTAGAAAGTGACTCTTTGTTGGTACCGCAATTACACACCTGGCTAATAGGGATGCTAGTTAATGATTTTTCCCTAGGAGACATGGAGTTTCTTTGTTTGTAAGTTTGCTAATTTTAGCGAGCTTATTATCGTCTTGTAATGAGTTTGCTTTTGCTTATGATAGGGTTTCCGGTTTTCTTGCTGGATATTTTGTTATAAGTGCAGCTAGACTCTAGCCTTTGGTAGTTTGCTAGCTATTGATTCTAAATATATCAATTCCTACTTCAAAAAAAAAAAAAAAGGGTAAACAATAGTTAGGAACAACCATACACCACTAGACCATGTTTCACCCTATGTGATTTTTTTTTTTTTCAATTGAATGTCTAAGTTCAGATTTAGCCAATGGATGTGTATGGTTGGTGTGTTAACATAATGATGTTTTCAAGTTAACCTAACTTCTAATATGCAGCCTAGGATTATGTTTCTGAAGGGTTTAACACATAGAAGTCATTAAGCATGAAAAAATTATGAACTTAGCTAGACAAACTCGATACTGATGTTGTTCTAATTGCCTAGATGTTAATTCATATGAATGGGACTTAAGTAGTCACTCATATGATACTTTAGATAACATGCTTGACATGGATGATCTAAACATAAAATCATAGCAATATAATCCTAGCATACTTACTACATTTGCAACCATAAGAAACGAAACTAGAATTTATCAATGAGGAACCAATGAATCAAACAAACATTCAATATCCAAGAAACTATAAAATTAATGCCAAAATCTTAGTTTACACATGTCTAAGGTTTAGGCAACCCCTAACTATCAAAAACTATTAGCAAGACATAAAAGAAATAAAATAAAATATGAAAATGGAGGAGAGAATGGCGGCAATGAACTGATATTGTGTATCCATAGATGTGTAGAATGACTTCAAATCCTCCTTTTATATGAGAAAACCTTTTAAGTTTCGTCCTTGGTTTACAACTCCAAATCTTGTGGGAATCATCTCTCCATCGAGTTTCCTTTTAGAATCCAGTATACATACCCGATGCAAAATTTCCTTATATTTAATGAAAAATTAAGTTTCATGGTTGTTTTCAAGTGGTCTGGCCTGTCACCCTTTATTCGACCACTTTCTCATAATCTATTTTCTTCGATCAACTTTGTCGGAATCCGTGCCCCTAAGGGTAGTCACAGTCCCACTAGGGTTCTTAGCTCTCAAGGCCTCGCCTAGTGATGAGTAGACCGTACCACTCCTATCCCTAGAGCTATCATGCACATGTAGGTCTTCCTCCTTATTTCTCCCCTCTTTTTCGGTTGAAGTAGATGACTCAAACTCATAGGATGCATGTGGGTCTAATATCATTAAGAACCTTCCTAGAGGTGTCATCGGCCTTAGATGGGTCCCTAGCCTTCATGGCCTCACCATCTAATCTTGAGGCCGAGATTACTCATCCCTAGAAGTGTTCTTTCTCAACAAAACTCTTTCCTTGCCGCTATCAATCAAACCATACTTACTTGCATCATTTTCAAATGACAAGAAACCATAACCACTATCAAGAATAGCTCATCCGGAAGGTACATTTTCTTTCCCTCCGGCTACCTTATCCACCCCCTTATTTCTTCCTTTTGCATTCAAAGACACATCGCCCACTCCATATTTACCGTAAGGTACATTTTCTTCCCTCTTGGCCCCATATGAATGCAAATCATCATCATGCATAAATAAAGGATTTGAATGGAAACTAGAAGATGAGGGCATGTAAATATGATTATCATATACCTTTCCCGAACGTAAGGTGGTAACTGTATTGCATTCATGGACTTTGCCTCTTGGATTTGGCTCCAGTTGTGAAGGTAGGGCTCCTTATGGACGTGCTCCAAGCTCTTTTGCAATTTGACCCAATTGAACCTTTAACTTTCCCACACATTGTGCAAGTGAACTTTGACCTTGAGCGAGAATACTAAGAGTTTGGTCGGTCTTTGCTTGGCTTTGTGTAAGAGAAGTATGACTTTGAGCTAGGGTGGCCAATATATCATCCATATGAGACTTCTTTGGTTCCAGTTGTGGTGCTTGCCTATTTTGAAATCCAAGAGGAGGATTTTGTGTAGGATTGACACCTCCAAATGATTGGGAACTTTGACCCAACCCTTGAATGTCATGTGGGGCTCCTCCATAAGAATGTGTAGCACTAAAAGATGTCCCTTGGCCTTGAGAGTTGTAAGTAGATGCTTGCTGCCAAAAATAATTTTGTGCACCAAATTGTGTGTTACCATGGCCGTGGAGACTAAAAGATGAAGAATTAGGGCGGCCTTGATTCCCTCCATATGAGTTAGAACCACCTTGGTGTGTATTAGAGGACCCTCCACCATCTCTCCATGAGAAATTTGGGTGATTATGCCAACCTGGATTATATGTAGTAGAGTAAGGATCATTTCTTGGTGGCCTTTGATAAGAACTAACCGCTTTAACTTGCTCCTCAACAAATTCCGGAAATTGCGAAGCCAATTGACTATCATGAGTAGAATGATAAGGGGACTCACAAATCAAGCAAAGATGTGAAGTAGTAACACTCTTGACATGTGAAGAAGAAGTACCATTACCCTTTTGCGCTTGAAGAAGCATATCAAATTTCTTGTCAATCTTTACTTCAAGCCTCTCCAGCTTAGAAGTCGTAGCTCCATCATCTCTAGAAACATGAGAAACATCATATAAACCTTTACCACGAGGCTCCATATCAACTCGGCCTCTAGACTCTATAGAATCATCATGACCACTAGTACCATATGCATGTGAATCGCAACCTCTAGAAGTAGTGTTGTCATCTCTACCTCCTCTTCTCCTTTGATGATTATCCCATTGACCGGATTGTGTAGCCACTTCCTCACAAATATCCCAAACAGCATTGGGACATTTTTTACGAAAATTTTCACCCGATGCATTGTCCAATCTCCTTCTATTATCAATAATCAACCCATTGTAGAAAGATTCACAAAGAAGCCACTTGGTGAGTCCATGATGAGGGCAACCTAACTCAATATCCTTGAAGCGCTCTCATGCATCATAAAAAGTCTCATTATCCTCTTAAAAGAACTTGGTTAAGCTATCCCGCATATAAGTAGTCCAATGATGTGGATAATAAGCATTCAAGAAGACTCTTTGCATATCGGCCCAAGAGAGGATGAATCTTGGCTTGAGCTTATGAAACCATATGCGTGCTTGATCTTTCAAAGAAAATGGGAATAATCGAAGCTTCAAACCATCCAAAATTAATCCTCCCAAGTGCATAGTGGAACATATGGCATCAAACTCAATTAATTATATGATCATAGGGCCTCTCACTAGCCATGTCATGGAAAGTAGGTAGAATAGACAACATGTTAGGTTTGATCTCAAAGTTGGCATTTGTTGGAGGAAGCACAATGCAAAATGGAGCATTTACACATAATTTTCTGATTTAAAAATTGTTATGAACTGCATGTGGTGATGTATTTTGATTCACTAATATGTAAATTATTAATTGTTCTATTATTTGACCAAGCAGGATATCTCCAGAATTAGACATATACACATATGCTTGGAAGCTCATTGCAACATGCAAAACACGACTAGATCTAGCCTCACAAGCTGTCGTTCTTGTCTGTGATGACAGACCAGTTATAGTAGATCAAACTTCGCGGTTTGAGTATTAATTTGTTATTACTTTCAACAATCTTAATCTTCCTTAAGCTTCCAGTTCTACAATACAACTTGCTAGCACGTAGCAATATCCTCGATCATATATAAATTCCAGATGATGTCACAGTATGAACCCAGCAATGATTATGCGTCATGAAGTAGCAATATAATAAAAGAGTGACAATATAAGTGTAGTTGTAAACTCATATGTTCTGAGTTTGTCGTTTGTAATTGGATTTCCATTTGCATGGAGTAGTTTATTCAGTTTCTTACCATTAATTAGCTGAAGTGTGAGAAATAAGCACCTTCCATATCACGTTATGTTAGTAGAAGTACAGTAGATGGCGCCATGCTAGTTTGTTAAACTCGAACACGTGTAGAATTGCACTTAAACAAGACGTTAGTCATATACAGTTCAACATAAAATCAAATGATAATATGTATAAGGAAAATTTAAACTCAAAACGTCAACTTCTTAACTCGCTCTAAATAAATTAAACGTACATTCAAGTGATAATTGAACAGCCGCTTGAGAAAATGTAGCTCGTTGTTAAGAATGCAATACTGTATTTGCTTTACACATGTATATAGTTAGTGATATATAGAGAGGGGGAATTCTACTATTTATTGATTCTGTTGCTAATGTGAAACTCTAAGGCACCAAAACTGTATACTCCAGATAACATCGAGATCCTATGTGTAACGTGATAAAGTAACATGAATTTCACAATTAAAATTAATTAACAATGGATACAATTGACCTAAATCCTGCAACGTTCTCATTTTCTCATATTGAGATTCATTTTCAACATAAGGATCTTTTACTGAGGGCTAGTTAGTTAAGTTTACTTTCTAACATCGATCATCTTTCCAAAAATGATGAGATACAGCTCCATAAATTGAAAGTCACAGCTGAATTATTGGATTACAAGTTAGTTTGCGCCTCCTAATGTAGTATTTCCTCTGGCGAACGAGACAAATAAGGATTCTAACGATATTTACTTTCTGTATATATATTAACAAATCCCAGGATTATTGTATGCAAAGCAACACAATACAGAAGGAGACATTGATCATAATAAAGAAGTCTTTATGCATAGACTACGTACGTACATAGTGAAATGGTCTTTCCTCTCCCAACAATTGGATCGGAGCGATGATGGGACTGGGGAGCGCATGAGAAAACAAAAAAATTATATAGAAAATCTGTATGGAAATCCAGGTTGGATTTAACCGATCTATCTTCGAATTCATGCTGCTGGTATCTGATCTAATTAATCTTCATGTTGACATTTCACCACTTCCAGGGCCATCCAAAATATAGTACATGCATGGCCACCCACGTTTGCTTCTCGTGCACACTTCCAAACTTAAGATTCAGTGTTAAATTTGGATAATTTAATGGCCGGCCGCTTGAATTCCAAGATATCTGCAAAGAGAGAAGTAGACAAGATGATCCAAATTTTTTTGGTTACAAGCCCAGGATATTCCATAGTATTTGTAGATTTTCGATACACATCGACCACTCAATGATTAACTGTATGACTCCAATGTAGGATACGATATTTCTTCGAGGGCACGGATGGTAGTCAACAACATTTATCATTTGGCTTGATTTTTCATTTTGTTCATTGTTTTTATGAGACAAGCTAGTGTAATGGTGGGTATGAGATACCCTCATTTACAACTATTTGAACAAAAATTTACAAGTATTTGAACCAAAATTACAACATCGAGAACAAAAGTTACCATATTCATTTACACTATTTACATATAGTTAAACAAAAATTACAACATTGACAACGAATTTGTTCAAAATCTTGTAAAAATGTCGTAAAAGGTGTAATTACTATTATTAGAACTAAGATTACAACATTGACAATGAATTTATTCAAAAACTTGTAAAATGTCGTAAGAGGTGTAATTACCATTATTAGAACTAAGATTACACAAAGTATGACTCAGATTACAACTTTGATAACAAAATTTGTTCTCACTTTTGTAAATGTGGGTATGAGATACCCACCACTATACTAGAATTTCCCTGTTTTTATATGTTGAGAGAAACTAATTTTGTCATGAATGTCTTTGCATCTTGGTTATAAGTAAGATTCGTGAATAAAACGGATCAATTCATTGTCTTAAGAAATGGCTTATGAGTTTTCCTTTGATTAACTTGGCTTGGGCTGTGAACGTGGCCAATATGCTCTAATTTTCATCCTACTAAAGAAAGAAATAAATTCATATGAACTAATCAAATCATAGAGACGTTGTCTTGATGTCCTCGATCAGTTGGTATGCTGTTACATAACCAAGTGATCAAACGTTTGACAAAACCTTGTATGAATTAATATTTCATTTTCAGAGATTAACTTAATTGGAAGTCATTATCAAGAGCTGGTACACTCATTATCTGTGCAACTTAGGGATGAAACGTACGGTGAAATATATGGAATACTAATATTATTTTTATCTTTTGTCTTCTCTGTATTCTTTATGGACGTACACGGTAAAACGATGCATAACTAATCAAAGAAAGTTAAAAATGTAAACAAGAGTATATTTTGTCAGCTGTTAATGTATAGGTTGTACATCGATCTCATAGTGACTTCTCTGATAGTAACAGCTAGAATAAAGGAAATGGCAAGCGAGCAGTAAATCCCAAAACACAAAATCTTCTTAGCTGTCTGCAATTGTCGTCACATTTCTACTGTCATGATCATCAATGGGAGCCAATTAAGGCCCAAAAGGTCAGTTGACCCTCCTCATTCAGTTCCCCAGTAGGATACGTTAATTGTTGTTGTTTTAATTTTTTGGTCTTTTACACAGTTTTCTCAGCTTAGTACTTACTTTTTCCCATTTTTCGCAAAAGAAAATTTCTAGTTTCCAGACTACTTTCAATTCGTACTATAACATCAATAGAATAAGAATGCCTTTTAGGGCTGAATGAGCTTCAAGTAACCTTCTTAATCTACATGATCTCCTTCAACCTTCAACTTCAAAGTTCAAACAAACAAGAATATATGTGTACACACTACCGACAAAGAAGCTTCTTTCCTGTGCCATTATATGTTAGATTCAACAAATTAATCACTTTCTTTAGCGACAACCGCAATAGCAAAATTTGAAAAGGAAGGAAAAGATATGGGGTAACAAACCCTATAAATGCCGGTTAGTAACTAAAAGTATATGCAAAGTGGTTGCTCTGTCATTTATCAGCACAGGATGATAATGATTAGGCTCGAGGAATTCAGTGAAAGCTTTAACATGATTAGTATAGAGACCTCCAAAAGTACTTTCAAGCCCTAACTAATTATTCGATCAAAAAAAAAAAAAAAAAAGGCCTAACCAATTAAGATGTGCTTTTCTGACAAATCGAACTTCAAAAATAGGTTAATCTTATTCAAAAGTTCCATGCGTGTCTGAGGATAATTATATGTGGGTCTTTTCGGTTCCTTTGGTTTATGCCTAAAGGTGAAGACAGTCCTAATTTAATTATCTTCATTTACCTGCGGCGACCAGTCCTTTAAGTCCAACATGTCTCCACAGTCCTTCTTTGGCACGAGTTGTATGACTGATCTCGGTTTAGAGAAGGTGTCACTAATTTCTCTTTACCAAGCCTATTGAAAATGTGAAGTGTTGTTCACATGTGTCTCTTGAATTAGGTCACATGTGACATATAAATGTTTGAGAAGTGATGTCCAACATTAGAAACTATAAATTTACAATTTATGAGGACTGTGAACATCGTCAGCTATAACAATTCTGTTTTCGATCGATGTCTAAATTTCTTCATTACATCATGTATTCTTTTTCAAATTTTTTTTTTTTTTGAATAATTCAAATTGTTTATAGAAGTATAGAACCATATGATTTTTTTTTCATAATAAAATTAAGAGGCTATGACCACTTACCCAATTTTAGCCTAAAAATTGTCCACTTACTCCACTAAGAGTTTTTTACTCCCATTTACCAAATCTAACTTGTATTGACAGTATTGCCCTCATTTTAATTAACAACTACTCTCTCTCTCTCTCTCTCTCTCTCTCTCTCTCTCTCTCTCTCTCTCTCTCTCTCTCTCTCTCTCCCCCCACCATCGATGAAATTACGCCGGAAATCCGACTCTAGACTAAAACTCGACGCCGCCAGGTCACCTGACTACAACCCAGACCGTCGGAAAACCAGTTTTTGCTCCACTCTAGCACAATCCGACAGATGCTCGACCCAGATTCCGACGAGCCAGACCTACATCTCATCGCCGATCTGTAAAGACCACCGGCTACCTGTCGCGCCAATCACCGGTGTCTTCGTCCCCAGAGCAATCGTCGGTGTCTTCGTCCCCGGTCAATCCGATCTGGTGTCCAGAGCACTTTTTTTTTTTTTTTTTGGTATACTGGGAGCTCCGAGAATGGGGAAGGAAAAAAAAAGTGAACGTGTACAATTGAACATATAAAGTGATCAATTTTGTCTGTAGTGTATTCATTTTGGTTTTCAGAGTTTATGCAATTCACTTGAGGGCAATAATATGATTATTGGAGGGTAATAATATGATTATTAGGGGCAATAATATAATTATTAGGAGGTAATAATATGATTATTGGGGGGCAATAATATGGTTACTGGGTATTATTAGGGGATAATAAATTCAGATGCCGGAATCCGGTCACCAGTCCGGTAGCCGGATTCGGGATTCTAGTGACCAGTCTCTAGAATCCGGTCACCTGTCGCCAGAGTCCGTGGCCGGCCATTGGTCACTGGAGTTCGGCAAGGCCTCCGACGACTTCTCTCTCTAAGTGACAAAGAAAGAGAGGGTAAAATTGTCTTAAAAATAAATAAAAACGAATTAAAAAAAAATACTTAATTGGATATTAGGGAAATGATCTCTTAGAGTGTTTGGGTAAGTGGGCAATCTCTTAAAGTATTTGGGTAAGTGGGATTAATATACCCAAAATTAGGTAAATGATCATTCTTCCTAAAATTAAATGTGCAGGAGCAACGATATTCATATATTGTTTGCAAAGAATGTCACTCACACATCAATATATTAATTGATTTGTCCGTTAGCAATAAGTTGGCACATTTTTGATTAGAAATCTAATAATATTCCGTATTACCTTGTACAGCCAAAAAGTTCGACACATCTAAGTGATGGATGAGTAATTATCAGGCTTGTGTGGCTCTAAAGTTTACTCAATGAGCATACGTACATGTATTAGCAAACAAAAGAAACGAAAAAAGAAAGCTTTACACTGAGTCATTTGTTTTCTAATTCTTATTTAAGGACCTGTAAAAACTATGAGAAGATTGAAAAAGTGGAAGAAAGGATTAAGAGGGGTGTATTCAAATTAAATTTTAGAATGTTATGTTCGAGTTTTTTTTAAGGGGAAATG
Source organism: Rosa chinensis (assembly GCF_002994745.2). Taxonomy (NCBI): domain Eukaryota; kingdom Viridiplantae; phylum Streptophyta; class Magnoliopsida; order Rosales; family Rosaceae; genus Rosa; species Rosa chinensis. The sequence goes on along the minus strand of NC_037088.1, from coordinate 52,917,432 downwards.
ATCATTTATTCGATTTTAGGCTAAAAATTGCCCACTTGCTCCACCAACTGTTTTTTAACCCCATTTACCCAAAACACTCTAAGAGATTATTTCCCATTTACCCAATTAATTTTTTTTTTGAGACTTTTTTGCCCTCTCCTTCTTTCTCACTTAGAGAGAGAAGTCATCCTCCACCTTGCTATGCTCCGGTGACCAGTGGCCGGCGCGGTCTCCGGCGACCGGTGACCTGATTCCGGCGAACGGTGACCTGATTCCGGCGACCGTTTACCTGATTCCGGGAACCGGTAACAGAAATCCGGCGACCGATGACCGGAATCCGGCTATTATTGCCCCCCAGTAATCATATTACTGCCCCCCAGTAATCATATTATTGCCCTCCAGTGAATTGTATAAACTCCCAAAACCAAAATGAATACACTACAGGCACAATTGATCATATTATTGCCCCCCAGTAATCATATTATTGCCCCTAGTAACCATATTACTGCCTCCCAATACTCATATTATTGCCTCTCAAAAATCATATTATTGCCCTCCAATAATCATATTATTGCCTTCAAGTGAACCAAAATGAATACACTAAAGACACAATTGATCAATTTATATGTTCAATTGTACACGTTCACTTTTTTTTTCCTTTCCCATTCTCGGAGCTCACAGTATACAAAAAAAAAAAAAAAAAAGGTGATATGGGCACCCAGAAATTGCTCTGGGCACCCACCGAGTGTGAGGCCGGTGCAGGATTGGTCGGATCGTCATCGTCTTCGTCGAGATGGGAAGATTTGGCGAAACAAGGTTGATGGGACCAAACCATCGACCTCAACCTCAACCACCGTGCGTCAGTTAAGACCCGGCCAAGATCTGGATAGAGAAACAGAGACTTGATGGCCCAGAATCCGCCGGATCGATTGAGTTGTTGGCCCGAATCCGAAGGTGGAGCGCCGGAGCAGCCATGGCAGAGAGAGAGAGAGAGTCTGGGGGAGAGAGAGTATGGTTCGGGTGACGGCGGCGCTCGGAGGTTGAGGTCGAATCCGGATGCAGTGCTCCTATCTTCTCTGATGGCGGTGGAGACTTGATGGAGGTGGTGGCCCGAAGCTGCCGGAGCAACCATGGCACAGAGAGAGAGAGAGAGAGAGAGAGAGAGAGAGAGAGAGAGAGAGAGAGAGAGAGAGAGAGAGAGAGAGAGAGAGAGAGAGAGAGTCTGAGAGGATAGAGTTTAATAGGGGGCAAAACTGTCACTATAGGTTAGATTGGGTAAATGAGGTCAAAAAACTCTTGGTGGAGTAAGTGGGCAATTTTTAGGCTAAAATTGGGTAAGTGGTCACGACCCCTTTTTTTAATTCACGGATTTTTAAGAATTTTGCTGAATTCACTAACTTAATACGGACTTTGACTGAGTTAATGGATTGAATTATCACGATTTGTTTAATTATTTATTTATTGGGAGAGGTTAGCGTTAGAAAGTTAGCAACACACACACACCCTTCATGGGGTATCCCAGCAAAGCCGGACTAATCCCTTCCAAACTCCACGAGGCATTAAGCATCCATTAGCTGGCCACCAGGGCCTCATGGGGATCCAAACCTGGGGGTTCCAGACTGGGACCTTCTACCTCCCCACTATTCCTAGTGGTTACAATTTGTTTAAAATTTTAGTAAGTTCATATGATAGTTTTTTAGCATTTTTATTAAGTACTTCATATAAATATCAAGATTAATGTCAAATCAACGACAAAGAACATTATATGCAACAACTCAGCCAATATAATGTACATGTTGACTTAATGATTGAAATCAAAGTACAATAATACACATTCTTTTTGTACTCATACAATAATGCAAATGAGATTACGAGCTACCCTTAACACCAACGATCAATAGGGCACCAATTTTACTCAATCATATTGCATTACTGAAGAGCGATTGAAGTTAACGGCGCTTCAGAACATTATATATTTTTTAATTACTTGAAATTTGAGCATCAACTTACTCTTAATATGGCTGTAATAACTGATTTCAAGCTCCAAGGCTTTCTAATTTTGAAGAGAAAATTTTCTCGTACATGTAGACAGCGAGTTTTCACAATTATACTATAGTACCGTTTAAATTCTTGTTCAATTTTTTTATCTCCTAATGTAGTCTCGTAATTAAAATTTTAATTAATTTATTCAATAATCATGCTTGTACTTGACCCCAAAAAAAAAAATTGACCATGCCTGTATAAGTTCAATTGAATAGGATTATATTAAACTCTGTATTTGGGTTTAGTACAATTTAATGGCTAAATTAACATTGTACATACTGCAGTATAACAAAGAATATATATAATTAACACACCAAATGTGCTGGGGATTGCTACGCATATTTTGTTTTGTAATGTAATATTGTAGGTGAGGTGGGTCTCTCTCTCTCCAAAAAAGAAGCGGACCGGTTACAAGGAATTAGTCCTCCTGCATTATAATGTTTTCTTTCTCTACAAAGTACAATGGCTTTGGATTTCTTTCTCTAGAAGGCCAATGTCATTTCCACTGTCACATTTTTTTTCACCAATTCATATCTAACGGACCATGAAAGAGCAATCCCTACGTACCCCACTATCTGTTTTCTTGTCGCGGTGGTTGCACCATGAGAGAGAGAGAGAGAGAGAGAGAGAGAGAGAGAGAGATGGTCCATAATATGGTTGTTTAAGAGGTGCTTTTCAATGGAGATTTTAAGGTCGGAGGTCTCTGTGGATGTGAGCTTCCCCTCTTGCACTCATAGTTTGCATTTCTAAGTTCTAACGGGCCGGATCCTCTTAGCCCGGTGGGGCCTTTAGTTGATACCCACATTCATGGACCCCGCGTTGGTCTTTCTAACGTCGATCTATTTTGGTAATGTAATGTAATATTGTAGGTGAGGTGGGTGTCTTCTCGGAGCATAGTGAAACAATCCCCGTACTAAACAAAAGATTAGTATCCCATGTTTCCCATGAGAGCCATTCTTTCATGTATATGACCTATCTCTCACATCAAACTCATATATATAGTCGTCTCCTACATACTCCTTTTGCGTACAACAACTTGTTCATGAGCTCTCTCTAGCTCTCTCTCTCTCTCTTCCTCCCTCTCTCTGAGCTTCAGAACTGTTCTATCTTAATTGTGTGGACGGACAAATTGCCTTTTTTTATTAAAGTTCAAAATGACTGAAAACGTGAGTATATCTGTGAATGGACAATCTCAAGTCCCTCCTGGTTTCAGATTTCATCCAACTGAAGAGGAGCTCTTGCAGTACTACTTGAGGAAGAAGGTCTCCAATCAGAGGATTGATCTCGATGTTATCCGCGATGTCGATCTTAATAAGCTTGAGCCGTGGGATATACAAGGTACGTACATATATAAGACTGCCAAAAGATTTGATGTTGATTTTCAAATGTATCCGTATGAATGAATCCAAGTTTTGATGTTGGTTTTTGCAGAGAAGTGTAAGATAGGAACGACACCGCAAAATGATTGGTATTTTTTCAGCCACAAGGACAAGAAATACCCTACTGGAACTCGCACAAACCGTGCAACGGCTGCCGGATTCTGGAAGGCCACCGGCCGTGATAAGGTGATAAGCAGCAACTGCAGACGGATCGGTATGAGGAAGACTCTTGTGTTCTACAAAGGCCGAGCTCCCCACGGTCAAAAGTCCGATTGGATCATGCACGAGTATAGACTCGACGACAACACCAGCAGCATAACTAGTGTAAGTCATTTGATTCAAAACCAGGGTTCCATTCCTGAGGAAATGTTCAAGTGCGGACTTTGCAGACCTTGTGTCTACAGCACGTTTCGAGTTTACACTTGCACATTCTGAGTCTATACACATATTGACCGATTGTTCTTGAACATTTTTCTTTTATATTAATTAGGTCTCGATCACTGTCGTGGGAGAGGCAGCAGAGGAGGGATGGGTGGTTTGCAGAATCTTCAAGAAGAAAAATCTCCACAAAAGCTTGAGTAGTCCAATTATGAGTACTACTATTTCTTCATCTATCACAGCAGAACTTACAAGAAGTTCAAGCCAAATGTTTGATGATGATGACGATCAGGAGGGAGCTTTTGAGGAAATGCTTCAGTACATAGGAACAAAGACCTGCAAGGAAGAGATTAATGATCATCATCTTCATCCCATTAACACAGGTATCAAAAATCACATCAATGGCTACCATGATCATGATGATAGGTTCCTGAAACTTCCAAGCCTCGAGAGCCCAAACTCCACCAGTAGCCAGAACTACTACCAGCCCATTATCAATCATGAGGACATGGTCATAGATCAGAATGAAGGTACAGTTATTAACCAGCATCTGAGTTATCAACAAGTGGACGACTCGGCCAGCCTCACCAACTGGGCAGCGCTAGATCGTTTGGTGGCTTCACAACTCAATGGCGGCCACGAAACCGGGTCGTCTAGGCAATTTGCTTGTTTAATTGAACCCACCATTAATGCATTTTGCAGTAGTAACAGTACCACTGATCATGAACTCCAATTACCAAGTACACTACGATCGTCAACTTCATCGAATTCATCCAGCAAATCATACCATGCCACCCATCAGGATTACAACACCAACGAAATTGACCTGTGGAGTACTGTTGCTGCTGCAAGCAGACTGCAATCATCATTACCTTTGCCATCCTCCGACGCCGTATGCCACGCGTCGAATGCTCCTATATAACAGAACAACCCATTATACAATAATATAAGGAATTTTATTACCCGTTGAATCCAAAGTCAGAAGAGTATAATTACAGCGCACTGTTAATTGTAATGTGAGATATATTATTACATGATTGCTGATATATGTAAGATAAATAAAGGTTATGTTTTAATAAAAGTGGTCTGGTATTGAATTTTTCTGTGACTGTTAGTGGTACAGAGCGATCATGATTATCACTTTCCAACTGCAATTATAGTTGTTCTAACTTTTCTATCTTCTAAGATGATCAAGTAGGCTAGGTGATATAAATGGACCATATATACATAATCATCATCACTAATTGTTTTCTTTGGGTCACGTGGCTTGTCGGTTTGTTTGAACTTTGAAGGATCTAGGTGCAGAGTCCATGGCTCGACCAATCTGAGCCCTATAAACTGATCATTGTGATCGATCAAGAAACCCTTGAGTATTATAAAACCAGCTAACCCAGAGAAAGACCGATAGAGAGAGCACGTTTCCCTCCTTTTACGAAGTCAACTTATAAGAACGAGTCATAGAGGTGGCAAGCTTTACCGACTCGAGGAAAAATACGTTTCATCGTCTAGTTTGCTATGAAGGGAGAGGATCTAAATCTTTTGGTTGGTGTTGATCAATCTTGCATACGCGTCTCGATCAAAAAAATCATAAAATCTAAAACGTTTTAACCTAAAAAGATTATAGGAAAAACCAATCCTAAAGGATATTGCTCTGGAGATGAGTATATTAATATTGACCAACGTACACTATAACAACCCATTCTCTGTAGGAGTATCGATCAATAAAGCCATGAACACAAAAATGGTAGATTTCTTGGTTAAAATTGTGTGCTTTCGTGTTAGGATTGATGTTAGATCCTCTTAATCTGTAGGCAAGCTTAAGCCCTAGCCAGGATTATACACCATGAGGTACCTATATGCTATCAGATCGAGCTTTATATTTTAAGCCTTTTTTTTTTTTTGAGTAATCCTAGCTTTATATATGTATGGAACAGGAAATCAACCAAAATTAAAGCCGAAAGATAGACAGGAATACGATAAAGATGCGGGAGAGGACTAAAAGCTCAGGTGGTCAAGGCAGACATGTAACGGGATTCTAGGCCATGCTACCAACCAATGGGTACGTATGAGTGCGCAGACGTCATTACTATATATATACCCGATAACGACCTTCCACTACAAACCCTAATTTCTGGTAGCTAATAGATTTTTTTTTCCCTTTCTTTTTTCCTATGTCTTGAATGCAATGTTCTTTGGTGTGGAGCTAATTCATAGGTATACTACGGTTCTCAAAACCCTTTCCCACCCTGGTCGTTTCTTTTTCTTTATATTTAATTTTCTTGTTGTTCTTTTACAAAAGAAGAATTCAGTATAACTAGATTCATAATAATTAGAAAAAGAAGGACCTAGCCGCTATGTTAGGGTTTACTTGTTGGCCTCTCGTCTTCAACAAATTCTAAAACTATGGCTCTTGCCACAATTGACTCTGGGTTTAAAAGCAATAAACCATAAAAATATAAATCTGGAGTCCACCAGAGAATTTGAGAAAAAACTCTCATTTTATTAAATTTGATATGATGAACTGATCCTAATACAAAACCCTAATACAAAACATGATGGTGCTTATATAGGCATCCAAGACCTAAAATCATAATCTAACAAGAAATCCTAAAAAAAATCCAAATTTAAAAGGAAACTAAGAATCCTAAAACAAATATAGAACTAGTTTAAAAATATTAAATCCTGAAACGGATAACTAAAATGATATATTTTGGCCTAAATCTGTTAAGGCTCACCAAAATGAGTCTTAAAGATCTCGTCGTCCATATTCCGGAAAGGTATCATGCGTCTTAAACGGATATTCTGGCCAAAAGTTGATCTAATTTGATTCACAATCAATACCTGACTTTTCACACGAGAAATCCGAAAAGTCCAAAACTAAATCTTCTTGAATATTCCGGCAACTAGTAACCTCATTACGCATGAGTTACTTATTGTTCAATTACTCTTCTTCATTTTACATTCTTCTTTACTCTAGTGGTTTTTAGGTTAAATTGGGTCCATTCTCGTCCTACATCATTTCAGCTGTAAATCTAGGTAAATATATATGTTTGTTAAGATGTACAATTATCCTGTATCTATTCGTATCTCAACTGCTGCTTAAACTAAATCCGTGGGTATGAGGTTCACTCGTCTCTTCCTTTGTCCACATACAGCTTTATGATCCCAGAGAAGAAAAAAAACTAATGGAGGGGGGCTCCCCAGATATTATCATCACCGGCAGTACTTCGGCACAGACAAGGACAGCAGGAAAAAGAAAGAACCTCAGAGCATGACATATACTCATCATCACTGATCTCATATATGTTATGCATGTGTGTGTACAATACACAACCTGCATCACTATCTTATTAACTTTCCTAAACAAACACTATTATTTGTTCCTTATCCGTGGGATGTTACTCTTCAGTGAAATTGGATAATCTCATGATATGAGGTATAACCGTATAACCATTACAGGACCTAATTAATCCAATTGAACTAAACTGTGATGAGTGCTCTTTCATACACAGGCCTTATTAATCAAATTAATTAATTAGCACGAGATGACTTATTTATCCCATTTTTATTATTGGACAAAACCTATTTATGCAATTATGTGATGATTGATGAACTAAAGAAACTAGAAATAGAGATTATAGTGTAATAGCTTGTGGTAATATCATTGCATCAGTATATGTAATTTTGGGTCTGTGCATGTATATTCTGAAGATGAATTTGTTTCTGCAAGATCAATCATACTGCTTCACACAATTCCCATTATTGATCATTGATTGGGTGAATTGATAGAAATCCTCTTGCTCCCAAATCCCAATCAAGCCCTGCTTTTTCCTTTTCTTGTTTACTTTCTCTTTTCGTTTAAAAACGTTTACATACAGCAGCCAAGCAAACAATTAACATGTTCTTAAGAAAATGTTCTCAAGTCATATTCAGAAACTCCTTTAAAGATTCTTCTAGCATATAAAATATAAATTAACTTCATCACTTCCCTCTAACTAAAACAGGGAAAGATTCCTTAGAGAAAAAACGACAACCAAATTAGTGTGGTAATTAAATTCGTTCTCTTCATGTTATCTTGTCTTTGAGTGAGTTGCATGGTGGGCTAGTGGGCAACACATTTTTCCATCACCTTTTTCATGAAAACAATGCAACAAAACGCCTACAGAACTTTTTATTTACGACGTCTCATCCGCAGGAGAATCCATACATAGCCGAACTAGTAGTTAGATTGGCTAGCTAGTCAAATTTCTTCAAATTCAATATTCCATGTATAGCCCCTTTCAATCAATTAAAGTAGCTTACATCCATGCATTTCAAACTAATTATCACCTAATAGAAAGCTATATTTTTGGATGTTTTTCTTTTCTTTTCGTGTTAACAAATGTCAAAGATGTAGAAGATCAAATGTGACGAGCTAAATGATATATTTATGTACATCACCTCAGTGAAAATGTAAAATTAAAATAATGTTTTTTGATCTATAGAGAAAAGACGACATAATTTAGATATCAGGACTAAAATAATATAAAACAGTTCTAGCGTACGATACCACTCCGAATCCGAATCGATGTTTACTAGCTTGCCGTAGGGTTAGCTATTAGTGTCGCTCAATATACACATACAAGACTTGCACAGGAGTTAACTGACCAGTTAAAAAAAACTAATTTTAACTGCGGTGAGGGATTCGCCGACAAGCCCCACACAGTAACAACCGGCTTGGCTAGATAGTTACATAAAGAGTGGTGCCATCATGCTCTCCAGGTATAAAATGGCTGTTGGATTGGACTTTGGTTAAACCTCCATTTTTCTGGTCGATCTCAACCATGATTATCCCAAGATTATCATGATGAATGGGACAACCGAATGCAATGTCAAATTAAGACCAAATTTAAATTTACTGATTAGTGATCATCAGGTACTCGTCATATATGGTGGGTGAGAGTGGGGTAATCCAGGCAAGGTGTTACGTCTAGATCAATCTGAAATATCTAGGACAGCACATATAATAAATCTAATCTGCAGAAAATCATGATCAACAATATTTTTGACAGGGTCAGCTCTAGAAAGCCTGATCACTTTTCTGAAAAACTAGGCCTGAGAGAGATGGAGAATCAAATGTCAAAGGACGTGAGTGGATGTCGAGTTGATGGCATTTTAAGGTGGGGAAAAATCAAGCTGATTAATGCCATTTTGAATTAATCAGTTAATTCCTTAGATCAATTTTTTTTTTTTAATTGAACCAAAATCAGGCGGCAATATCATTCATTTTAAACCAGAATAATTGTTATATACTCTTCTACTATCATCAAGCAGAATAAGAAGATGTGTTAGTACTCATAATAATACATAGAAATATGCCACTTATTGAACAATGCTCACAAAAAATAACTTAAATTCTCATTCGGTACTACTCTAGAAAATCTTCTAGAAGCACAAAGAGTGCGTAGGTCCCTAAAAATCTTAGAAAATTGTTGAAAATAAACTAAACTACTAACATAATGAGAAGAATTATTCTGTGGTCTCGGACTAACAGGTGACACTGTCATGTGGTGGTCTAAGCCAATAATATCACTTGAATTTGGTAGGGACCATGGAGGAGGGTGAAAAAAATTAAATTAAATTAAATTAAGAGATCAATCAGAAATAACTATAAGTCATATGGGCTAATAACATCAATCGGGACTACCGTGTGTACTATTGTTCGGGACTATATTATAATTTTCCCTAACGATAATGCAAACCTAAAAAAAAATATCTATGCCCAAATGAGAGCAGCCCAAGACCCAAAAGACAAATGAGCCCTAGGTCCAAAAACAAGGTCTAGTTTCACCTAAATCACCACAGCCTGCGCAACGCACGCACACTGATAGCAATCCATGACCCACCGCCGACATAGCCGTAAAACAAGCGCACCGCTTCAGAAAAGACCACCACCAAGATCAGGAACAAAACTTCTTGCAACATAGGCAAACCCAAACCCAAAACTAGGTAGGGATCCTCTGAATCCAAGTAGCCAGTAGCCCCCTGACAATAGTGTCGCCCAAGCCATCGTCTTAACCAAACCCAATTCGCCGCCTCGCCTTCCAGAAATGATGTGCCCAGTGCCCATAGAGTCACTGCAATCCAAACAAAACCTTTACTGTCAAACCGCAAACATAACAATCTCAGGTGTCAAAAGACCATAGATCAATTCATCACCCATCTGGCAACATCACAACATTGACAAGGCGACGTTAAAGCACCACCGGACGAAAAGAGGAACGCAGAAGTCAGCTTCGATCTCGGCGGCATTTTCCAACTTCTTAGGTTAAGAGAGATTATCCCCTGACTCGTACTGACATGTAACATGTTAGGAATGAGAACTTGCAACACACTAAAACTCTCCAAACTGGATTGAATGCGATCAATACCTATTCAATTATAACTTTGGCTATTATATAGCCTTAGACTCTAACAAACTAAACTGAAAACATGCTCACATATAAGCTACATGCAGCCACGTGCTTTAACAGAAAACAAAATTAATTCAAGGCATAACCTAATCCTAAGGACCAGGTCTTTAATCAACTGAATAACAAACCCTAAAGACTTGGACAACGCTCTTCAATCTCTCCCTTAAGCTAAATTCAATGAAACAATTTAGCTTACTTCACTAACTTCACACATTCCCAGCATGCTCCGGAGTTTAATGAAAGTTTCAGACTTTAAAGGTTTAGTCATTATGTAAGCTACTTATTCAGTACTTCCACAATGAACCAAAGCAATTGAACCTTCTTTTGTGAGATCTCTAAGAAAATGGTACCTCACACTTATGTGCTTACTGCGTCCATGTAACACTGGGTTCTTTGAAAGTTTAATGGTGGACGTGTTGTCACATTTGATGCAGGTACAGTCCTCCTCTTCATGCCCGAGCTCCTTCACTATCCTCTTCAACCAAATTGCTTGGCACGCACACATTGCTGCTGCGACAAATTCTGCCTCAGTTGTTGACAGGGTCACAATTGGTTGTTTCTTCGAACTCCATGAGATGGCTCCTGAGCTTAACAAAAAAACATATCCACTCGTACTCTTGCTGTCCTCCATGTCTCTGGCATAACCACTGTCAGTGAATGCCATTAGCTTGTCACCACCTTCATTCTTGTAGTAAATGTCGTAGTCTACTGTGCCTTTTAGATACCTGAGGACTCTCTTGGCAGCCTGCAAGTGAAGTTTAGTGGGATTTGCCATATATCTGCTTAGTAGACTTGTAACAAACATCAGATCAGACCGTGTAGAAGTTAGGTACATTAAACTTCCTACAAGCTGTTTGTAGTAAGTTTCATCAACTGTGACACCATACTTATCTCTCCCTATCTTGGACCCTGGCACAATTGGACTGGTAACCATGTTGCTCTCCATCATTCCAAACCTTTTCAACACCTCCAATGCATATCTTCTTTGAAAGATAAAATTCCCTCCTAGTTTTTGTATCACTTTTATCCAAAGAAAATAACTCACGCTCCCCTTATTAGTCATATCAAATTCTCTCATCACGGAAGTCTTGAATTCAAGCAACAGATTAGCATCATCACCAGAAAAAATCAAATCATCAACATATAAACTTACAATGATGATCTTGCCTTCGTTGCTCCTCTTAGTGAACAAAGTTTGCTCACTTTCACATCTCTGAAAACTTCACTGACAAAGTATGCTTCAATGCAGCTGAACCAAGCTCAGGGAGCTTGTTTTAAACCGTACAAGGCTTTCTACAATTGATAAACCATATGCTCCTTTCCCTTCTTCTCCTATCCTCTAGGTTGTTCTACATAAACCTTCTCATTCAAGTCTCCATGAAGAAATGCTGATTTGATGTCTAATTGAAAAATTCCCCACTTCTTTTGAGCCACTAGAGCAATGATGGTTCTCACTGTATCTAACCTTGCCACTGGTGCAAATACTTCTGAATAATCAATGCCTTCTCTTTGTGAATACCCTTAGCTACGAGACGAGTCTTATGCTTGACAACTTCACCATGCTCATCACGTTTTGTTTTGTAAATCCATTTGACACCAACTTTCTTAGCTCCTGCCGGCAATTGAGTTAGAACCTAGGTTTTGTTCTTCTCGATGGAGTTGATCTTGTTATCCATGGCTTTTCTCTATTTATCTTCTCTTATAGCATCTTCAAATAAGGTGGGATCTTCTTCCGCTGCATTTTGCACCATATACACTGCCTCCTCTTCTTCACTCAGACCCTCACCACTCACATAATCTTCTGTCCAGTATGGTGGTCTTCTTTCTCTCCCTTCAACTAAGCTACCCTCAGAGTGACCTACTTCTCTACCCTCATTGCCATTGACCTCGCTAGTGCTTCCAATTGCTTCACTAGAGTTTTCTCCATCTTGTCTTTCACCATTCACCTTAACATTACCATCACCAACATCGATCACCTCTATTCTCTCCCTCATTTTCTTCATCACTGAACTTACCATCATCACCCCAAACCAACTCTGACCTAATTTGGTCCTCATATTTTTCACCCCAATCTCATTGCTTATCTTCCTCAAACACAACTTCTTTACTCACAACCACCTTTTTTGTTTTCGGATCAAATAGCCTATAACCTTTAGACTATTCACTGACTCCCAATAAGATACAAGGAAAACTTTTATTATCTAATTTACCTCGTTTTGCTTCTGGGATGTGGACATGTGTAACGCAGCCCCAAACTCGAAAGTGAGCAACAAATGGTTTAACACCACTCCATGCCTCTTGTGGTGTGACATCTTTCACAGCTAAAGTAGGGCACCGATTCAAAACATAGAACGTCCAAACCACTGCTTCAGGCCAAAAAGACTTCGGCATCTTCTTGGCAGATAACATGGAGCGTACCATGTTCATCACTGTTCTATTTTTCCTCTCGGCGCCACCATTTTGTTGTGGCGTATATGCAGTAGTGAGCTGCCTCTTGATTCCATGCTCTTTGCAAAATATATTGAATTCATGTGATGTGAATTCTCCTCCCCTGTCAGTCCTTAGGCACTTGATAGACACTTCTGCTTCTTTTTCCACCAACTTCTTGAATTTCTTAAAACAATCCAGTGCTTCTGACTTCTCAAGCAGAAGGTACACCTATGATTTTCAACTAAAGTCATCTATAAAACATAAAGTGTACCTTTTTCCACTGTTGGATGTAGGGGAGATTGGCCCGTAAATGTAGGGATCCTCTGAATCCAAGTAGCCAGTAGCCCCCTGACAATAGTGCCGCCCAAGCCATCGTCTTAACCAAACCCAATTCGCCGCCTCACCTTCCAGAAATGATGTGCCCAGTGTGACAAGACCCGCCCAAAATTTCACCCTGAAATCCGAGGTGGCCCTGTGGGGCCCACCTTAGGGATAACTCTACCAAAAATTCAACAGAATCACCTCTAAAATGGACTACCCAAAACCCTGTAAAACACACAAAAACACTTCAAGAAAACCAACCTTATACTCCTGGAGCCACCCTGCTCCCAATTACCAACAACTCTACTTTCACATAACACAAAACTCAACAATACTAATCCCAAAGGTTATCAGAGCAATACAACTATACACAGGGATATAAAAAGAAGGGTAAAGGATCAAGGGATCCTACACTGCGGAAGTAGTGACAATTATGCCTCACATGTCATGTACGCCCGACCTCCACTAATTCGCCTGCAAACTGGTCATTAGAAACCGAAAGGCCCAGGGGAAAGTAGACGAAAAACGTTAGCGTGAGTGGACAAAAAGAAACAATTTAAAAGAAAAAGGATTTCATACTTTCCCACATTTATTTCATTAAAAACAGATGCATGAAACAATTAGAAAAACACATTTAGCTTTAAATCTAAGAATTTCAAAACGATAAATCGACTAGCCTCGCTAGTCACCACATTCGAAAACTATATCGTAAAACCGAAATCTCGTTTCTCAAGAAGATAAGACCAGCCCCGCTGGCTACAGTGAAAATCGGATTAGCCCCGCTAGTCAAGCAACGATAAAATATGGGGAAGAAGTTTCACCATACGAAAGAAGGGAGCCTCCCAGGCTCGGGTCGGAGTGTCCTACACTCTGGAGCATCCCATGCTCTGCTCTTACTCACCCACGAACACATAGTAAGCAGGGAGGAGTACTAATAGGCTAGTTAGCAATAAATATGACGACCCAGGTATGGTGGGTTAAAATCATACGAAAATCGAAAATCAGTAAGGCTTCCCCATAAGTCCCGCGAATAAAACAAAAACACGGGTACGATTCCCAACCGTACCCGAAAATTCTCGTAGAAAGTCACATAAATCGACAGCGTGTCCCACACGCTAAAAGAATAATTAGATCATCATCAAGGCATTCCCAATGCCAAAACCGAAAGTCGATAGATAAATAAGAAATAACTTCATCGAAATCCCATTTCGAAAACCTTTCCAGAAATCTCAAAAAATCGAATAGAAATGTAATTAATTCCGGAAATCACCTCGGAAAAATAATTCGTCGAAATTCAACATCAATTATAAATTCGAATCCGAGCATAACAAATTAATATCTGAAATTCACAACCGGTATAAATCATAAATACTTCAAGAAAATCAATATTGAAAGCAAATTCACGAGATAAATCGAAATCAAATTCCGAAATCAATTCATATGCTCGGAAAGTAATATGTTAATTAAATAAAGCATTAATTCAAGAAAATAAACGCATGCATCATTATTTAAAACAAAAGTCCACTCACAGTACTATTGGGCGACCACGCAAACGAGTTCCTTCATTTAACCGTAGCTCGCGGCATTGCCCTGTACACAATTATATTTCCGTAAACGGCAATCCGATAAAATAATTACGAACCTAAACGAAACCTGAAAATCCCTATCTCCAATACTTCTCAAATTCAACCCAAATCTCTCCCACAACACCAATTCCTCAATTAACATATTCCACAATGAAAACGAGGGATATTCGACGGTCGGATTTCCAACAATTCAATCACAAACTTCAAACTTCGAAAATTCACAAATAATTCCAAAATTCACCAAACTTCACATACAAGCACTACAACATTTATAAAATTTATTGGGCTAAAAACTGGAATTAAAACACTGCCCTACACACCTCCACGCGCCACCAACAGTGGCAGTGCGTGGGCCCCACGCGCCGGCGGCCACCACCTCCGATGGCCACCAAATTTTGGCAGCACCACCAACACAACAGACCCAACATTTTTCACAACTACAACAAGTTCCAATTTTACCTTGAAGGGCTCCAATTTGGCCGGTGAAATTTTTCCAGAAAAACCAAGAACCCTAGAAATTGCAAATCGTTAATTCGACCTCCACACTGCAAATTGAAATGAAAGACCTTAGGGGAAATGATCATTGACAAAAACCGAACCTTCGACGCCGGTTTGGTGGCCGGAGACGGCCGGAATCGCCGGAAATCGATCAAAACTCCAAACTGCTACAGTAACCTTCACAGCTCAAAATCGAGTTCTTCCGGCCAAATCGCTGCAAAACACCACCACAGACGTGACCAGGGTGAAGAGGCGAGCCAGCTGATGTCCGGATTCCATCGTGGGGTGGCCGGAGGAGGAAGAAATCGGAGGAAGAAGCAATCGGCCGAAGAGGAGAAAAGATCGGGGGAGAGGAGAGAGAAAGCCCGGTAGGTTTCCAAAAATGGAAAATTACCACAGTAATTTGGCTATTTATAGAAACTTACCACGTGAACAGTAACTTTAGTATTTTGCTTATAACTTTCGCATACGAACTCCAATTTTTACGTACCACATATCCACGCACTCGGTTTAACGTCCTCTACAACTTCCATGAAGAACATTTTCTCAAATTTTGACCCGAACAAAAAGTCAACTTTTAGGGCCACTAAAAGTGCTAAAATGACAATAAAAGTGAAAGTAAATGTCGTTTACCGTCCTAATGATTAGTAAATCAGTAAATTCTGGTTCGGGACGTTACACAGTGCCCATAGAGTCGCTGCAATCCAAACAAAACACAACCTTTACTGTCAAACCACAAACATAACAATTTCAGGTGTCAAAAGACCATAGATCAATTCATCATCCATCCGGCAACATCACAACATTGACAAGACGACGTTAAAGCACCACCGGACGAAAAGAGGAACACAGAAGTCGACTTCGGGCTCGGCGGCATTTTCCAACTTCTTAGGTTAAGAGAGATTATCCCCTGACTCGTACTGACATGTAACATGTTAGGAATGAGAACTTGCAATACACTAAAACTCTCTAAACTGGACTAAAACTCTCTAAACTGGATTGAATGCGATCAATACCTATTCAATTATAACTCTGGCTATTTTATAGTCTCAGACTCTAACAAACTAAACTGAAAACATGCTCACGTATTGGCTACATGCAGCCACGTGATTTAACAGAAAACAAAACTAATTCAAAGCATAACCTAATCCTAAGGACCATGTCTTTATTCAACTGAATAACAAAACCTAAAGACTTGGACAATGCTCTTCACAACATTCCTTGGAATCTTGGATCGATTAGTTCTGTGTTTTCTTTGATTTAATTTGGAGACATATATTCTCGTATCACTAACTCCGAGGCCACCAGAAAACAGGAGCTCTATTTGAAGGAGGAGACATGATTTTGTAAGATTCCTTTTCAACTTTATGAACTGATTTAATGTTAGATGAAGAATTTAATTAGCTATATATATATATATATATCATATCATATCATCCATGACATCAAAAGTGAGATGACTCTTTTGCAGTTTTGCTTTCACAATCATTTTCAGTATTTCAATTTCAATTTAATAAAAAGGTGACCAACAATTAGAGAGGTCTTTTTTTCTTCATTCGCTTTTTGTTACCAAGTTGTTCTACAAACATTGGTAAATAGGACAATCCATCATTTAATTTTTAGAATATATATATATATATATATATATATATCTCACAAACTAAGCAGATCTAAGAACAATCATGCTCCATGTGTCTTCCGAGCATAATCTGATAGTGATACGTGTTAAGAGTATAAATCCCACATGAGAAAAATGAGACATTGCCTTTAGGTTTATAAGAGTTTGGGTCACTCTATCCATTACCAATTGATTTTGGATGTGAACCCCATATTACTTTATCATGATATCAGAGTAGGTTATTCCACGTGTGCATGCTTTGCGGCCACACGAGCTCCACGTCACCTAGTATAAGTTGTCCACGTGTATGGCTTGAAAATTCGCCACACCTGTAGGGGTGTGTTAAGAGTATAAAACCCACATGGGAAAAATAAGACATTGTCTATGGTTTTTATAAGGGTTTGAACCACTCCATCTATTGCCAATTGGTTTTGGATGTGAACCTCAGATTACTTTATCAATACACTTAATAACTAGCCACCACATTTTATTTTTTGAAACATTATAATAAATTATAAAGAGGATTTATTGGGATCTTACACAAGACTTTATCAAAACGTAACAAGGATAAAATGTGAGGAGGGAAATGATTATTCTAAATATTATTTTGGAAATAAGTTTGATATAATTTAGTAAATATCTGCTATCATATAAGCTTCTACGTAAACATGATTACTTGAAGTCGAGTACTCAATAAGCTTGCAAGAGTTAAGAGAGTCTCAAAGAAACCTTGAACTGATGCCTAACCATCTTGATAAGCAATAAACAGTTGCCTTCTACCTCCAAATTTTTGATATGGAGTCGATCTTAGGTCTTCAAGCGAACAACTAATTATGCTTGACGAACTTATGCTATTCCGAGGAGAATTGCATCCCCAACCAAGGGCGGAGCCACATGGGGACCCAGTGGGTCCAGTGCTCCACTGACTTTTATATATTTTTTTAATTTCTGTACATGAAAACTTGCTTAAATAATCTAGAGTATGTTAATATTAGCACTAACCAACTCGGTGTAGTGGGAAGGTGTGCATTGGTTTTGTATGTCCCAGGTTCGAGTTATGGATGCATGAAATGTTATTTTTTTCAATTTTTTTTGACCTTTTGAGAACAATAATACAATTTTTCCTTATAGTTTTAAAAGTTAAAAATAAATTATGTCTCCTTAATGAAAAATTATCTAATATCTAAAGCTATAAAGTTTATTAATAAAATATGTAATTTAGAGAAAAATATTAATATTACCTTAATTTTATTTTACTTTATTATTTTTTATTAAAATTTTGGTATATATATTTAAATTCTAATTTTGTGCCCCACTTAATAAGAAATTCTAGCTCCGCCACTGTCTCTAACCATATATAGCAATTCCATGATGCATGATTTCTTATAACAAATCCTATTGAAGCTTTACCATCAGTTTAAAACGATTAGATTTGGGAGGATTGCAACCAATAAGCATGTTTCTTTTCTGTCCAAATTTTCAGACTTAGCCACCTCATAGAATAATAGATATCAGATTTTATGCTAAAAAGCATCGGTGCAATTTAACACTCACTTCTTTGAGATGATAGAATAATATTTCGTTAACTATTCCCAACATTTTGTAATTTGTATTATGGTAACATGTTCTGCTACTTCTGTAATCTGTATGTCATGGTCAGGTTAAAGGTGGAAAGATCGATAAGCATGGCTGGATTCATTTGTCTGGGTTTTTAACATATCAATTCTGTCTTATACTTGTGTTCTCTTGCAAAACAGGATATCAGAATACAAACAAATGTGAACCGCAATTCGGACAGATACCTACAAAGAATGTTTGGTGCTTGTTTTGCTGATGATAAATCATAAATGTATCCGACTCCTGATTCTCGGTGGACTCTGGCTGAAACTTTAAAGATGACCACAAGCTGAGCTGTCATGCATGTAAGTTTGGTGCTTTGTTTATTAGCTGCTAATTGACCATGGTTTATGACCTAGCTTCTACTTGTTTGGGCCAGAACAATTGGGTACGTACGTTTTCACCAATTGGGCCAGGGATGTATTCATAAAGTCATCTCCCTGCTTTCAATTGTAGTGTTAATTTGCTTCTGTTTCTTTTTTCCATGAAGTAAACTTATCATTTTTCTAATTTTCTCTCTCTTTTTCTTTCTTCAGAGAATGAAACTAAAACATACCAAATCCTTAATCTCAGGATAACTTCACTGCAATTCTTAAGACTTTTTTTTTGGGGGGGGGGGAGAGGGGGGAACATGTGTTCGGTCCATTCTCTCAAGTCGATCGACCTTGTTCGCGCAGCAAACATTTATGCTATCCCAAAAACTAAACTATATATAACTATCTTTTTTCCACAATTGATCTATATGAACTTGTTTTATCAATTTGTTTGCTATTCACATGGTTATTTTAATGTAGCAAATTGATAAAGTAATCTGGGTTCACATCCAAAATCAATTGGCAATGGATGAAGTGACCCAAACCCTTATTTTTCCCATGTGGGATGTATATATTCTCAACACAAATTACTTATAAGGTCACTTTAGGATTATTAAGTTTATTTATCCGACCCTTTTATTTAAATTTTTTTTAATACATATTAAAGATCTCTTCAGCATATTGCATCATATATAGCTCCTTGGTGAAGAATGGGTGAAAATTGTTGACATGATAAAGATGTTGTTGTGTTGATGTGGCATGAAGGTCCCAGATAGATCCACAGAGTGTTTGACTGATGGCATCTTATCTTCTATGTGCCAGTTGTGAAGTTTGTTAAGCCTGTGAGTGGGTGACTTCATCTGTTACCAAACTAGTAGTTTCTCTTAGATATATAGTCTTTGAATTGTAATAGTTGTTTAAGCTGAAGACGATTAGAATGATCTGATATTACTCTGTCAAAATTTTATCTAGAATTTTCTTATCCTCTTCGTTAAGCTTCGCGAGTAAATCTGTAATCACAACACCATGATAGCCATGTTATCAAAAATAAATAATAAAATATATATATATATATATATATTTTTATTTTTTTTTGAAAGTATAAAATATATAAATTTAGTAAAATTTTAAGTAACATTGGTGGATTGAGTTTTCAAAAATGAACTTTGGACTTAAAATGAATATTATCTTATTTAAGATAGCTTTTAGGAACGGTTTTGAACAAAATAAAAAGCCTAATTTTAAATGCTACTGGAGTTGCTTTTAGGAGTGTTGTATGGAGCATCGTTAGCATTGTTCTTCCTAAACTTTGTCTTAAAAATTCAACTAGTAACTCATTGAATATGTTATCAATTTCTCATCATATCCGTTGTTGCCCTTTTTGTAATTAATTAATTAACTTAGGATTAATTACTGTCTCTTTTATTGATGTAAAATAAAGAATACTCTTGCTTTCCCTGCAAGCAATCTTGTTCACTTCCCTAATTATGCAAACTTCCGTCTTTTTTATAATATCACGACGTGTAATAGCCTTGACCAGATAATTGGAAATTTGGGTTGGTGAAGACCACCAAGAAAATTCATCGTGTACGTCTGGTCATAATGCGTCAGCATATATTGTTCAAATAAACTCATAATGGGTCTGCATATATTGTTCAAACAAATTTCGACCAAAAAACACTCATCACTTATTGCATATTTGCATTAGTGGTTCGAATTCGTTAAACTTTTACTGTGTTACGTACTTGTACAAAACCAGCTATGCAAAGGAGTCCAGGAAGCCAAGGTTGACAGTTTCTATTTCCTTTTAGATGAAAACAACCACAGGGCAACACAATAATTCTGAATAGAAAACCAGGTTAGCCATGACAGGGGTGAGTTTATGAGATCACTCTGAGTCTCTGATTATATAAAAGAAATAAAGAAATGAAAGTGGAGTTGATGCTGAATTCAATGGGCCGGGGGTCCTCCGTAGATTCAATTATACCAATAAACGAATCTGACACACGCAATAATATATTCCAGGTCCTATTGGGTTACAGCATCTATATCTAAACGGGAAAAAGCTGATGAACATTTATCCTCTTCTGCACTGCATATAATGAATTTCTTGAATCTGTATTTATCTTCCTGGCCTCTCTGTCAATAATTATTTTCTGAAGCACATGCAGTACACCAATTACATCATAAAAATTTGGTTTCTGGTATAAGATCACCAAGTTAAAAACAAATTTCATAGCTAGGGGAGACTGGGGGACTCTGAAAGTTTGACTGGTCTTGAAGATCGACCATGTGAGCTCAGGAAGGTCTGAAGCCTAACCAGCCAAAACCCAGTACACCTATAACCGAAAGTCGACTCAGGAGATTGGAAACAATGTCTTATACATGGACCACTGGAGTTTGCTGAGTGAAATATATGTTATGTTAAGAAAGACTGTGAAACTTGGGTTAGTAACAATGATGTGCCTTATATGATTTTGAAACGCAAAATTAAATGTAACTTGGCTATGCAGGAATGTAGAACTGCATTTAGAAGCTATTTATTTCGTGTAAACCTGTTGTGTGGAAAGATTGTGAAACACTTAATTAGCCACATCAGAATTACTAATTGGATTATTAAATTGTGGTTTCTCATTTGGTTGGTATAATCAAATTATGCACAAGTGTTTTCGATTTGCAATTAATTCATAATTCTTTTTCACATAATTTAATTAAATGTGATTGGACACGTACAAGACATTGTTCATAATAATTGAGAGTTTTAAGTTTGTATCCTCCAACCACACATTAATTATTTCTCCTTACGTGTATAGTTGTATGCATCTTCATGTGCATACTAGAGCTACTTGGAGACTTGTAATCAGAATTAGTACTATGTAACATGGATATTGTCTATAACCTAACCATATATTTAGATTATGTACTTAAGTTTTCTGCATCATTAAACTTCTTCAAAGAGATTAATGATTTAAAGATCTTTGTTAGCGGTGAATATATCATCCATTTCTATTTTGTATATTAGTGTTTCAATCATTGATGAGGTAAAATTTTAATCTTTTACATTCTTAATTGACATCGAGTTCTATAATCTCAGCAGTTCGAAGAATCGAAATATGGAGTTCCAAGCGATGGCCTCTAACTTCTTTTACTAGGGGGTTACTTAATTTAGGCACAGGTGAGGACCACCGTGGTCCATCAACCACATGACGGTGACCTCTACCAGCTGCTACCACCACGTGATAGCATGAGAGGTGCATGCCCCAGTTGTTCATTTTTAAAAGACAAATCCAGCAACACACAGCCTCCTCCTTTATCCAGAACAACAGAAACCCTAAAAAAGAATGGCCTAAAAGCACCCTGTAATTGGTTCCTGTGCGCTCTCAACGTGCTATCTCAGGCTTCAATAACCACCTCGATATCACTCACAAACACACCAGAGTCATTTTTTCCTCAAACTTTGTCACCTCCTATAAATAATGAGATTTTAATCTATCTGTATATTCACTCTCTGACACCACCATTGCTGTCCTTACATGCCCCCAAAAAAAAAATCAGTTTTTTCAACCTACTGATGTAAAAAAAAAAACAAGAAAAAAAACAAAGGTTTCCAATTTTCACGATGGAAATGAATCTAAGCTAAGGTTGGGCCAGTTGAAAGTCCCCGTCTTTTCCATTGTTTCTTTCTCACACTTTAATAAACTCTCCCTTTCACAGAGTTAAAGGGTGTGGCACTTTCGTACACGCCACGATCAATAAGCACCCATCATGTGTCTTTAACCTCCCTGGCACTTTGTGATCTTCCTCAGCTGTAAATGCAGCTGGGTTTTACTGTATTTTCTCATGGGGAAGAAGGGGGGCTCCTCTTGGTTGACTGCTGTGAAAAGAGCTTTCAGATCTCCCACCAAGGACGATGAAGATCATAAGGTCAAGTTCCTTAAACCCCCTGCAATCTTCATTTGAGTTTTCTTGGCAGATGGTGATTTTGGTTTTTGGTTTTTGGTTTCTGGGTTTTGTGCAGAAAAGAGAGAAGCGTCGGTGGATTTTCAGGAAGCCCACGAATTTAAGTCAAGAAAGTCCAAAGGAGAAAACTGAAAATGTATCAGTAGCTGCTGCAGAGCAGAGGCATGCTCTTGATGTTGCTGTGGCCACAGCCGAAGCAGCAATGGCGACTGCTCAAGCGGCCGCCGTCGAAGTGGCTCGGCTGACCAAGCCATCTAACCATGCCAGAGAGCAACTTCAGTTTGCAGCCATTGTCATTCAGACCGCTTTTAGAGGTTACTTGGTAATAGATCTATCTCTGTTTGGTAAATTGATGTTAAGTAAAAGAAAATGGGAAGTGGTTTTGATTGTTTTGTGTTTGTTTGTTTTTTGGGGTTGAAGGCAAGGAGGGCGCTTCGTGCGCTTAAAGGGCTTGTGAAGCTGCAAGCTTTGGTGAGAGGACACAATGTGAGGAAGCAAGCGAAGATGACTCTCAGGTGTATGCAAGCTCTGGTTCGAGTTCAAGCTCGGGTTCTTGATCAGAGAACTAGGCTTTCCCATGAAGGTAGTAGAAAATCGGCCTTTAGCGACACTAATAGCAATAGCGCTTGGGAATCGCGGTATCTTCAAGACATTTCAGACCGAAAATCCATTGTGAGTTAATTGGATCAGATTTATTATCAAAAGGCATTTCAATTTCATGGTTTTGGAAGAAAAAAATGCTGCTTTGTTATGATTAGTTCCAAGATGATAACATATTAACATTTGTATGTTGTGTGTGTAGCAGTCTAGAGAGGGAAGTAGTATAGCAGATGATTGGGATGAAAGGCCTCACACTATTGAGGAAGTAAAAGCAATGTTGCAACATAGAAAAGAAGCTGCAATGAAGCGTGAGAAAGCTTTATCACACGCCTTTTCTCAACAGGTTTATTACCATCTACCCTGTTTCTCCTGTTTTCGCAAATTTAATTACATTGAAATAGTTGAGCTAATTAGCCTTAATTTTCTGCACAATCGAAGATATGGAGAAATGGGAGGAGCCCATCAATGGGGAATGAGGAAGAGCTTGAAGAGAAACCCAAATGGTTAGACAGATGGATGGCCCCAAAGCCATGGGAGAGCAGCAGAGGAAGAGCTTCTACTGACCGCAAAGACCCCATCAAAACAGTTGAAATCGACACCTCGCAGCCTTATTCAAGTTTATCATCCAATTTCCGAAGATCGAATGCAAGCCAATACCACCAACAAAACCAACAGCAAAGACCTAGTTCACCACTCCATAAAGATAGATCCCACCAAAACCAACACTTCCACCACTCCCCCATCACACCCTCACCATCAAAGAGCCGCCCTCCTCTCCAAGTGCGGTCTGCGAGCCCTCGTTGCGTTAGAGAAGACCGAAGCTCCAATGCGTCTCAAACCCCTAGCCTGAGGTCTAATTATTACTACAATGGTGGTGTTGTGCACCAACATAGTAGGGGCAGCACTAGCACTAGTGGCGGCAATGTTGGTGCTACATTGCCTAATTACATGGCAGCAACTGAATCTGCCAAGGCTCGAATTCGCTCCCAAAGTGCACCGAGGCAAAGGCCTTCGACACCTGACAGGGAGCGAGGAGGAGGAGTTGGATCGGTGAAGAAAAGACTTTCGTTTCCAGCTCCCGATCCTTATGGGGTTGTTGGAATGGGGGTTTATGCAGGAGGAGGTTATGGGCATAGCTTGAGGAGTCCGAGCTTTAAGAGTGTGGTGAGTGGATCACACTTTGGGTTGGAGCAACAATCTAACTATTCTTCATGTTGTACTGAGAGTCATGGTGGTGAGGCCTCTCCTTCTTCAACGAGTGACCTTAGAAGGTGGTTGAGGTGATTAGTTGAGGTGCTTAATGGCTGAAAATTGATGGCTTAGCCAGAAGTGTGAAGTGAACTATAACTTGTCACATTCTTACTTTGATTTGAAATGTGATTAGGCTGTTGTAATTTAGAGAGCCCTGAGTATTCATTTGGATAGAAATAGTAGAATGATTGAAGGTTTTCTTTGTTCCATTTTACTCATTGGTTTGTAAGTTGAAGCTGCAAATGAGGTTAAAGTTGTGTAATTTTTAACAGACCCTGTAACTTTATTGATAATTTCTCTTCTTCACTCTGAAATGAAATCATAAGCCTCATATGTACACGTCCAAGTCCAATTGTTACGTTTATATTTAAAGTGCTTCAAACTTTTGATGATGCAACTCTACTCTCTCAAAAAAGTTTCAGCTTTTATCAGATTATGATATAGTGAAGTCTTTTTCCTCACAAAAATTCATAGTGATTGATAGTGGCATTCATGACTACTTCCCCTGCTTCATAGTACAGCAGCAGCAAAGTCTTTGGCTCAAAAAAGCGACCTCTTACTTTTGGCCCACCGTGTGATATGCCTCGCCAAATATAGCTCTCAATTTAGTTTTCTCCGGCCAGTGGAATGAACCTTTACAACTGGTTGGAAAATTGAAACTATCATGATGGCATAGATCTCTTATCTCCCACTTCAAGTTATCATGATGCATGAGTAGAATATCAGTGTTTGAGCTCAGCTCAGCTCAAGAAGCCTTAAAAACTACAAGTGTGTTTCATGCGTTGCAGCCTTTAGCTCAATGCCTCTAAATTTGGCAAACAGTAGCGAATAGTAATGGATGGGGAATGAGATTCATGTCCTAGCTTCGTTCCTTTGGGCTTTGCGGTATGGACTATGGACAAGGTCAGGACTTTCAAATTTCATAATTATTATTTTCTTTTCCATTTTTATAAGAAGGAAAGTTATATTGTCCTTGAAAGATCCTTGTCCTATTGTTTCGGACCAAAAGAACAAGTGTCACACCTGGTTTTACTCTTCTGGAATTTTGTTCTAGCTAATTATAGATGCTATATAGGTGCAGCAGTTCATTTGGACTCTTTCCATTGATCAACTAGGGATTTCCACAAAAATTTGCACAACTCCAATTAATCAACTCAACTAAGCTCAACAAAAACTTTTCATATCAATACTGTTCCTTCTTACTAGGAGATGATCACTAGATCAGGGTTTTAAATATTGGTATCTTCATATTTATCGGTACTTTGAAAAAGGGAGATATCGGAAATATCAGAGATATATCGGGGATAGAGGAGAAAATATATCTTTTTTGAAAAAAGTCAATTTATTAGAAGTTTAGAATTACATATAAATACTTATGAATGTCAACTTCATCTACATCCAAAAAGAGACTCTAGGCGGTTGAAAAGCCGCTCGCTGGTCTACGAAAATGCAATAATCAGACCAAGACATAACCCATATAGTGAGAATTGTAGTGATGAACATGATAGTTATAGATCTCTTTAGAGCTGCCGACTGTTTCCCCTATAAGGAGATAATAAGGATGAACCCAACTAGATGATTGATTATATACTTCTCTATATTTATTATATCCATAAGCATCATAACCAGATTGATTGTTGCCTTCAAGAGATTCATTTGAGATCCCACTGCGCTCTGTGCCTAAACTGATAGAGTCAAAACTTAAGGCAATTGAAGAAACATCAGATGGGGTACTTTGATCATCAGTTGCACTTCTAGTCCTCCTCCCATATCGGGTCTTCTCTTGAGCACCATGACCAGCTGTTCTCACTCCGTGGTCTTCATCTTGAGTGATATGATCAAAATTACCTTCACATGTAAATTGGTTTAATCCTTCATCCATAGAAGATTGTCCATATTCATATCTTATTCACCTCCACCACCTGTTCCGCTTCCACCCTCTCCACCATCATCAGAACTATCTGGAGTTGCTGTACCACCCCACACATCATCATTATTTGAATTATCTTATGGGTTTTTAACAACTTCTTCAGATAAGACTATCTCTACGTTGATTCCAGCATTAGTTTCAGTTTCTACAACTTGTGGAAGAGGTCTTCCAGCTTCATCATCTAGGTGTGCAGGCATAATCCAATCATGAAGTGGATCAATGCCATTATCAAGCGACTCGCTTGCAACATGAAGTAGATCTATATAGTTGTTTTCATTGACCACATTATTCTTTCCTCACACATATTTGCATTTAAAGAATTACTTCTCACCCAAAATCGCCTTGAGGGTATTTATCCTCACCTAGATTCACCTTGAGGGGATTTTCTACTCACCTAGATCACCTTGAGGGGATTTTTCCTCACTCAGATTTGCCTTGAGGAGATCTCTCTTCACACAGATTTTCATTTAGAGAATTACTGAGTTTATTTATTTATTTTTATGTCAAATTTTACAAATATTTCTTCACTTTATTGGGAATATATCGCAAATATCTAATATATCGGGGATATTTGACGATGTCGGAGAAATTTCGCAGAAACGGTAGAAGATAAGATATTTGTTGAGAATATATACATCCCACATGGGAAAAATGGGACCTTGCCTATGGATTTATAAGAGTTTGGGCAACTCCATCCATTGCCAATTGGTTTTGGATGTGAACCTCAGATTACTTTTTCATGGTATCAGAGCCAGGTTACCCACGTGTGCATGCCTAACAGCCACACGGGCTCCACGTCACCC
This sequence comes from Rosa chinensis, assembly GCF_002994745.2. Classification (NCBI taxonomy): domain Eukaryota; kingdom Viridiplantae; phylum Streptophyta; class Magnoliopsida; order Rosales; family Rosaceae; genus Rosa; species Rosa chinensis. The sequence continues at coordinate 52,890,273 of NC_037088.1, read as the reverse complement.
AAGTTGTCCACGTGTATGGCTTCAAAATTCGCCACACGTGTGGGGGTGTGTGAATATATACATCCCACATAGGAAAAATGGGACCTTGTCTATGGGTTTATAAGGGTTTGGGTCACTCCATCCATTGCTAATTAGTTTTGAATGTGAACCCCAGATTACTTTATCAATATTTACCCCCTAAGATATATCGGTCAGTCGAAAAAAGGAGATATCAGGGGATATATCGGAAATATTGCAGAGATTTAAAACCTTGCACCAGATCGCATCGCCGGACTTGTCCTTCTTGGCATCTGTGGCGCCCTCCTCAACGTGCTACTTGCAGTACTCGATCACCTTGGCTAGGATGTTGCCGGTGACGTTGGGCAAGGGGATCGCATTGTCGGCGCAGCGGTCACTCCACCATGTGCTTCAATGCATTTCGAACCTTTAGACTAAGCAATTCGGCAATCCTCTGCAAATTTCGTAATGCAATTTTCTTCAGCCACTAAACTCAAATATTTAGACTAACATTACTTGAGCTTACCGATATTTCGTGATCCTGAGGCAAACCTTCTTCGATGCTAGTGCTCACATTGACCTCGAGCTCCTTCTCCTTCTGCTTGTCCAGTTGCAGACCCACCAGATGCAGGGCTTTCATTTGGCCTCAATCCACTAGGCAAATGCAAATATTGTTTTGACATTTCCCTGCTGGCTTTCATATTCGGCTTCATTGCAAAATTGGGTTTGGGGAAGAGAGCGTTGATTAATTAGACCTTTGGCTTTGGAGTAGTTCTTCTTGTTGGGATTGGTTGCTGTGGATTTGACTGATAGCTCTGTAATCTGCATGTTTAATGGATCTGACTATCATTGGTTGAAGTAGCAGATTCCACATTTTACGTGACTGTGACTTTGATTGAAGTAAATAATGGTTTAAATCAAGGATTCAGAATTTTAGTAATTCATTAGATTAATTGGTCAGACGATATGATTTGAATGGTGTTGAGCAAATTTTGTTGTGCACTCTTTAGATCAGTTGAGTATCGGAGCATTTAGGTTTGTTAGATGAATTTTACTTGAGGATCAAGATTTGTGGTTGGTTTTAGATGGGAGTGTTTATTTATGAGAATATGTTGTTTTGATCAAGATGTGTTTTTGTGCAGGTTGCATTAATCCCTTACATTGCTGCCGGTGATCCTGATCTATCAATCACCGCAGAAGCATTGAAGGTCCTGGATTCTTGTGGATTAGACATAATTGAATTAGGCGTGGCATACTCTGATTCATTATGGATGGGCCAGTTATACAGGTTGATACTCTTGTATCTTGTCATTCTCTATATTGAATAAGAAGAATGGGAGTTGTAGAGGATTGTGAAGAAGAAGAGAGAGAGGGCCATCACTTTGTTCATGATTCGCTCTTTTTTTTTTAGTTAGTTAGTAGTGAAAGACTATTTTATCCTTAATAAAAATATCATGTGCATGACATGTTCTTGCCACGTCATCAATTTGACGGAGCCGTCACGGAAATTGAACGGAGATATCATGTTAATATCAAAATAAGACTTCAGGTATCATATTGGTATAGTTGAGAGTTTGGGCACTGATGCTGAATTTTTCTTTTTTGTGCCTTCTCCATAAAAGTTACCCATCGATGACCAACTTTAACGACGGGGAATCCCATTGGTTTCAGTATGTCAGCTTTGCTCTTTTTGCACTGTTGAGGATTCAACTCATTATTGTTTGACTCAAAATTGTCTCGGCCCAAATGAGAGGTCGAGGGACTTGAAGTCCAATTGTCGTTTTGGATTGCGCGGTCGTGCCAACTTGTGGCCGATTGGCTAAGCGAGGTTTTGATTAATATTTGGCTTGATTTGATTTCTTCAAGTGATTATCGGACGAGGAAGAAACCGTCTCGATCACTAGGTTCAAATGCCTTTGTTGCAAGGCTTTCGACGTTTTCACAGATGTTGCGTCTCTTTTTTATTTTTTGATATAGGTTGCAGAAAGTAACGGTGTGTAAAGTAAAGAGCATAAAATAAATGGGAAAATAAATAGCATAAAACTTAAAACAGGTGAAAAGTGTTAAAAAGTATTGACTTACTTTGTAGAGAGTAAGAAACGTATAAAGAGAGATGAGGGGAAAATAGAGAAGTGTCTTATTCAGTCTTAGAGGCCTCCCTTATATAGAGGTAGGGTTTACATGATAAGTGTTTAAACTATTGATATATTACATGTAGGTCCCTAACCAATAACGTGGACAGCCACATAAGAAATAATATTTACAACACTCCCCCTTGGATGTCCACCAATTGATGATGGCATTGGACGTGCTTATTGTTGCCTCGTTAAAAACCTTGCCAGGTAACAAAAACCCAGTGGGATAAAAATAACCCTGGTCGAAGGACAAAAAGAGCACAACGCGCATATGTCCTAGGTAGCATGTTTCTTGATGCTCCCCCTGATTGCAATCTCCCCCTGATCTTTGCATGTGTCGCTTGATAGCTTCGAGAGTCGTCTCAATCCGATCCCTTCCACTAACTTCTGGAAAGTACACTTAGGTAGAGATTTGGTGAATAAATCAGCCAAGTTTTCGTCGGATCGAATTTGCTTCACTGCAATTTCTTGATTCTTCTGAAGCTCATGAGTGTGAAAGAACTTTGGTGCGATATGCTTAGTCTTGTCACCTTTGATGAATCCTTCTTTAATCTGAGCAATACAAGCAGTATTGTCTTCATACATGACTGTTGGTTTGTCAGTTACTGAAGGTAAATCACAGGTGCTTCGAATGTGGCGAATCATGGATCTTAACCAAAAACATTCTCGGCCAGCCTCATATAAAGCAATTATTTCTGAATGATTAGAGGAAGTTGCCACGAGTGTTTGCTTAGATGATCGCCATGAAATTGCTGTGTCTCCACAAGTAAAAACATATCCTGTTTGAGAGCGACCTCTATGCGGATCAGAGAGATATCCTGCATCAGCATATCCAACAATCGTGGAATTATCAACAGATTTATTTGTATAGAATAAACCCATATCTGTTGTACCACGAAGGTAGCGTAAAATGTCTTTTACGCCCTTCCAATGGTGTGATGTTGGAGCAGAGCTATATCTTGCCAATACGCTAACTGCAAATGCAATGTCTGGTCTTGTACATTGCGCCAAATAAAGAAGGGCACTAATAGCACTAAGATATGGTACTTCTGGACCAAGGATAATTTCGTCATCTTGTCTTGGACGAAATGGATCTTTCATAGTGTCAAGACTCCGAACAACCATTGGGGTACTCAGTGGGTGAGCCTTTTCCATACCAAATCTCTTTAGAATTTTTTCTGTATAAGCAAATTGATGGACAAGAATCCCACTATCCAAATGCTCAATTTGCAGCCCGAGGCAATACCTTGTTTTTCCAAGGTCTTTCATTTCAAATTCTTTCTTTAAATATTCAGCAGTTTTTCCAAGTTCTGAAGAACTTCCAATCAGATTCATGTCATCGACATAAACTGCGACTATTGCAAAACCAGAATTTGATTTCTTAATGAACACGCAAGGACATATAGGATCATTGACATATCCTTCCTTAAGTAGATACTCACTGAGGCGGTTGTACCACATTCGTCCAGATTGCTTCAATCCATATAAGGATCGTCTCAGTTTGATTGAGTACATACTGCGTGGTTTTGCAGTTGCTTCAGGCAACCTAAGTCCTTCTGGGACTTTCATGTAGATATCAGTATCTAACTCACCGTATAGGTATGCAGTAACAACATCCATAAGACGCATATCAAGTTTTTCTGAAACTACTAAACTTATTAGATAGCGGAATGTGATAGCATCCATTACAGGAGAATATGTTTCCTCATAATCTATCCCAGGCCTTTGTGAAAAACCTTGCGCAACAAGTCGCGCCTTATATCTTGCAATCTCATTTTTCTCATTACGCTTTCTCACAAATACCCATTTATATCCAACCGGTTTGACATTGGGTGGTGTTTGGACAACAGGTCCGAAAACACTGCGTTTTTCTAGAGAATTTAATTCAGTTTGGATTGCATCTTTCCATTTGAGCCAGTCATGTCTCTGTCTACATTCATTAACAGAGCGAGGTTCAGTGTCATCGCCTTTTATTATTTCAGTAGCTACTGCGAATGAGAATATATTGTCTATGATCATATCTCTACGATCCCACAATTCATTGGTGTACACGTAGTTTACGGAAATTTCCTTATTTTCAGGTACCTGAGCCTCTTCATGGGCTGGTGTCTCACCGATGTCATTTTCCTCTTCTGTAGTCACAGAATCATGAATTGTGGATCAGACATTAATGTCTTGCCCAATATTCTCTTCAGGGGCGATTTCATTAGGATTCAGATGTGCCTTTGTTTTCCTCTTTCTAGGAACTGAATCTTTTGAACTTACAGGTCTGCCACGCTTCAGGCGTGCAGCAGATGGCTCATTGGCCGCCACATTATTTTGTCCAATTTGGACATTAATTCTTGCCGGTGCATTTATTGCTGGGATATGTGATCTTGTCACTTTTGCTGTGTCAGTGAATGCATCAGGCATTGTGTTAGCAATATTTTGAAGGTGCAGAATCCTTCGTACTTCAATTTCACTTTCTTTAGTACGAGGGTCAAGATGAGATATAGTGGGTACAGTCCACATTAATTCACGACGTTCATTTGGAACAGTCTTATCTCCCCCTAACGGCGGGAATATTGTCTCATCAAAATGGCAATCTGCAAACCGTGCGGTGAAGGTATCACCCGTCATGGGTTCTAAATACCGAATAATGGATGGTGAATCAAAACCAATGTAGATTCCCAATCGACGTTGAGGGCCCATTTTTGTTCGTTGTGGCGGTGCAATAGGCACATAAACAGCACAACCAAATGTTCGAAGATGGGAGATATTGGGCTGGCTCCCAGAAACAAGTTGTAATGGGGAATATTGATGGTTGGCTATGGGCCTCAACCGAATTAAAGCTGCTGCATGCAAAATTGCATGTCCCCATGCAGAAACTGGCATCTTTGTTTTCATTAGCAAAGTGCGAGCTATTATTTGAAGTCTCTTAATAAGAGCTTCTGCCAAACCATTTTGCGTATGAACATGAGGAACTGAATGTTCAATTTCAATTCCCATAGACATGCAATAATCATCAAAAGTTTGAGATGCAAATTCACCAGCATTGTCTAAACGAATGGACTTGATAGAGTAGTCCGGGAATTGAGCTCGTAATTTAATTATCTGAGCAAGTAGTTTGGCAAATGCCACATTACGGGTAGACAAGAGGCAAACATGTGACCATCTTGTAGAGGCATCAACTAGGACCATAAAATATCGAAATGGTCCACAAGATGGGTCAATAGGTCCACAAATGTCCCCTTGAATTCTTTGTAGAAAAGATGGGGATTCGATATCTATCTTTGCATAAGATGGTTTAACCACCAATTTCGCTTGTGAGCAGGCTTTGCAAGGGTTGCTTGGCAAAACGATATGTTTAGTCATCAATGGATGTCCATTGGAATTTGTAATGATCCTACGCATCATGGTGGATCCAGGGTGACCCAAACGGTCATGCCAAAGCATAAATGTTTGTTGATTTTTGAACTGCTGGTTCACAACATGGTATGCCTCAATTGGTTGAATAGTTGTGTAATACAACCCAGATGATAGGGCAACCAATTTTTCCAATATATGCTTTTGGCAGTTTTTATTGGATGTAATGCAAAGATATTCCACATGATTATCATTTGTGGTCTCAATGTGGTATCCATTTAAACGGATATCTCTAAAACTGAGGAGATTTCTTCTGGATCTCGAAGAGTATAAAGCCTCTTGAATGGACAATTGAGTTCCATTGGGTAGCCTAATGTGGGCTCTTCCGGAGCCTTCAATCAGGTCTGCAGGACCTGAGATAGTAGTCACATTGGCTTTAGAAGGCGTTAAAGTGGAGAAATAAATCCGATCGCGAAGGATCGTATGTGTAGTGGCACTGTCAGCAAGACATATTTCTTCTCCATCCTTCATAAGTTGAGAGCATCCAAAATCCATGTTCATGCCTTCATAAAAGAAATAATAATAATAATTAATTAATTAGTCTGACTAAGGCAGTGAAACATGATATTAGCGATCATTTATAAAAACAATTTAGTCATTCATTTGGGTACGAGAGAAAAAAAAAAAATATATATATATATATATATACCCATCATAATTCCTTTTTGCAAACTGACGTCAAAAATATAGATGCATCATAGACCACATGCAATTTAATTAATGCATCATAAACCACATGATAGAGCAACAAGTATCCAGAAAAAAACTTCTTTTTATTGCCTTGCAAAATAGCTAGGAACAAACCAAACTAAAAAAAATCAGAGGCCTAAACAAAAGGTGACTAATGTAGAAAGAAAATAAAAAAAATGCCTAAACATAGGCTGACAACTAGTAGTCGTCAAGAATTCCACCACTGGTCATATCATCAAAATTGCTTCCATTGTTCGCAAAAAAATCTGAGACATCGAGCGGAGTAATGTCTATAGGCTCAGATGAATCCCAAGGGTCAGAGTGGTCAATGTAGTTTGTCTCCACATGTTTCTTTTTCAAGGAAGCTTTGTAGAGGGCCACCAAATGGTCTTCTACACGACAGGTGCGAGCCCAATGGCCTTTACCACCACATCTAAGACAAACATTGTCTTCATTTTTATGAGGTTTGATCATCTGACCATTTCCTTTAGTAATCTTGGCATTGTTCCTTGGGCCCAACTGCTGGTTGTAGCCCCCACGAGCTTGGCCATTTTGTCGACCCTGACCACGTCTATGACCACGGTTACGGGCTTTGCCATGCCTTCCACCACGTCTATTGCCATAACCACTAGTAAAAGTAGCATTCGCTTCAGGGAATGGTTGTGATCCTGTGGGGCGAGACTGATGGTTCTTCATTAAGAGCTCATTGTTTTGCTCAGCCACCAGAAGACAAGAGATGAGATCAGAATATTTGGTGAATCCTCTTTCTCTGTATTGCTGCTGTAAGACCATATTGGAGGCATGAAAAGTGGAGAAGGTCTTTTCAAGCATCATGGCCTGAGTTACAGTTTCTCCACAAAGATTCATTTGGGAGGTGATCCTGAACATGGCAGAATTATAATCTATCACAGAACTGTAATCTTGAAGGCGCAGATGCGTCCATTCATAACGTGCTCTAGGGAGCACAACAGTCTTTTGGTGAGCGAACCTATCTGCCAAACCTGTCCATAGCTCAAGTGGGTCTTTGACAGTTAAGTACTCGTCCTTCAATCCCTGATGGAGATGGTGGCGCAGAAAAATCATAGCCTTAGCTTTATTCTGCGGGGACGCTGAGTTTCCTTCCTTGATTGTAGGCCCAAGGTTTTGGGCTTCGAGATGAATCTCTGCATCAAGGGCCCAAGACAAGTAGTTCTTGCCAGAGATGTCAAGGGCGACAAAATCCAATTTTGCCAAATTCGTCATCTTCCTGCCACAATGAAGATGAGGTATGTTAGGATCCATGTATAGTGTTAGAACTACAGGTTCTTAACAAATAAGTAATCAATATCGAAACTTCAGGTTCGAAAAAAAAATGAACATTGGATCGCAATTATATACACGAAGCTTCAGGTTCGTGGTCTTATGATTAGAACTTCAGGTTCTAAAATTCCGTATTTTTGAACTTCGGGTTCAAACGGATATGTACTCGAAACTTCTGGCTCGAGTAGCAGTAGTGAAACTTCAGGTTCACTTGTATTATGAATATTAAATATGCTTAATTGATAAAACATATAAGATAAATTTAATTAAATAAATATCAGATATGCTATAAAGAATGAAACAGCAAAAACATATCCATATGTTAACAACATATATCTCATATATATATATATATATATATATGTATATGTATATGTATATGTATACAGGAACGTGCGATTAGATAATCATATGAAACCATATATATATATATATATTAAAGTGCGATTAGAGAATAGAGATCATAGTAAACTATATATATATGCTTGCCAATAGTTAGCAACCAACTACAGTGCGATTATGCCCCATAGTAAACTATATAAAGAAACGTGTTTGTGGAGCAAATAGACTATATTAAACAAAACAACCATATATTAAACTATAGACGATTGTACCCAGGATATATTAAACTATATATAGGATTGCAGAAGCACAAAAAAATAAAACATTCCATAAACCCTAATTCTGCAATAAGGCGCCGTATATCAAAAAAAATAAACAAAACATTGATATGATGCCGTATATCTCCATAAACCCTAATATGCATAATTGATATAGATTAGAAATAAACTCATAGATCATAAGTTATAGTTAAGAGCAACAACGTTGCACTATAAACTCGTAGATCATCATAGAGTTTTAAGAAAAATAGCAGAGCGTGCTGATAACGTGTTAAAAAGTATTGACTTACTTTGTAGAGAGTAAGAAACGTATAAAGAGAGATGAGGGGAAAATAGAGAAGTGTCTTATTCAGTCTTAGAGGCCTCCCTTATATAGAGGTAGGGTTTACATGATAAGTGTTTAAACTATTGATATATTACATGTAGGTCCCTAACCAATAACGTGGACAGCCACATAAGAAATAATATTTACAACAAAAAGTAAATTGCAGGAAATATAAAGTACAGAAGGTAAAGACAACAATAAAAATTTAACTAGGCTAGAGCAAGAATGAAAAATATTGTAAAGAAAGCGACAAAAATTGACTAGGCTCGAGAGAAAAGATAGCAGAAAAGTTGTAGATGTATTTGAACTCAATTTGTCTTGGTTGGGGACCACTTACAATTGAGTTAAAAGGGTTGCATTTATACAGTTACATACATGATATTTAGGAAGGAAAGAGTAATTAAATTAAATGAATATTTCGGTCTTAATGACTAAAGAAATGCCCATAATTTCTTGCTAGTTGCGGCTTCATTCTCCTTGATTTGCTAGTTAATATAGCTATAAATATGAAATATTGCTCTTCAATGCTTCCAATTAGCCCATAAATGCCAATTTATTTTCATGTAACGTCATTGCTCCTATATGTGGTATGTAATGCCATTTATTGATGTTAAATACCAAATAATAAATCTCGGCAAATCTTAATAAGAATCCGTGATAATTATTTGACATAATCGCAATAATTATTATTAAATGTTATAATCTTCATCTCATCTAATGGCTTGGGCTTAATAGGCTGACATGCAAAAAATAGATACAAACACTCATTTATTTGTTTCTTGTTGGTAATGATTGTCATGCTATTTTGATACTTTACCAACTCATAACTCAATTGGTGACTTATGGAGTATAATTGTTGGTAAATCGTTTTCTTTTCAACTAAAAGATTTATGGCTTGCAGGTTGTTTGTTTGCTTTCATGGCAAAAACACGTAATAAACTTTGTTTTAATAATAAGAGGCCTCTTCTAGGCGGCGTCGCCCAAAGGTGTGAAGGCTGGATCTGAGGGGATCAGATCAGATCGGAGGGATTCGATCTGGTTTGTGTCGCTTGGAACCTTCAGGTGCAGAGGAGCGGATGGGAGTGGCGGCGATGCTTACATGTGTGTTAGGGAGGATGGAAGGATGGAGGGGCTGCTGGTGTTCACTCGATGTGGGAGGATGGCCGTCAGTAGTAAGACAGCGTGGATCTGGTGTGCTGGACAGTGGCAAGCTGCTCGGTTTTCTTCTCTGGTTGGGCTGACTGGGTTTTGGGCTCTGGGCCCAAATTCCCTTTATTTTATTTACTTTATGTTTTATTGTTGTTGGTCTTTATTAGGTAATGGTGGCTATATGCCAGTAATAAGTCCCTGTCAGTTTAGGGCAGGACGACGTGGGCTTAGTGCCGGACTGCACCTTTTGTGTGCCTGGTTTACCCTAGTTAGGTGGCGAGTTCCCAAATGGTCGCACCCTCCTAGTGGTAAGATGAAACTAATTGTCGCCGGAGCTATTCTCCAACGGCAACATAGGGGGAAAGCTGTGCTAAAGCTGGTAATTATGCTATGTTGTAATCGGGTTACATATCGAATTATCTTTCCACTGTGTCACTGCTATGTTAAAGCAAATGGAGTAGCTATTTGTGCAGTCTTTGCTAGTTGGTGCTTGTTAGAATACAAGTCTCCTATAGAGATTTCTGATATTATTTCGGAAAATACTCTAGATGCTTATTGTAAATTTGTAATCAGGGGTTTAGGCTCAATGTCCCCCCCTTGTATTCGACAGTTTCATTAATCAAGACTTGAGGACAGCCGCACCAGCCCTTTATTCAAAAAAAAAAAAAAGAGGCCTCTTCTTATTGTTGAGAGACTTGTACTAAGACATCTACTACTATTTAATCAGAAAAGAAATGTCTTATCATTAAATCAAATTAGTTGACCAGTAACTAGCAAGTTTTTTTTTTTTTTTTTTTTTAAGGGAAAGACGACAAAATATATTAAGTGAAACTAAGAAGTACATGGAGCGATGCAAAAGCATCGAAAGAAAAACAATAAAACATAACAAGATGCACAAACGCATCTATAAAGTAGGAAAACAATCAAGGATAGCAAGTGTAAATATAATAGTAACCGTAACCGTAATCGGTGATATGATCATCTAGGAGAGGTGATTCGCTCACTGGGAGTTCGAAAGTAACCGAAGGTGTCAAAAACTCGAAAATTAGCAAACGAACTCCCAAGAACCAGAATAAATACCAGATCAATATGAGCAGCTTTCTCATATCCAAGATCTGGATTTGAATGCGACCCGGATCCCAAATACGGATCCAAATCCGGCCCGAATTCAAAATCAAATCTGACGGGTCAAAAGTGATAAAGGCCCAGGCCCCACTTAAACTGATATGGGCACCCTGGCTTTGGCCTAACGTCCGGCCACCCTTCCAGATCTGCAACGCTTCCTTACCGCATCGCACCACACCCTTGCATCTTCGACAAGGCAAAGCCGACCCTGGAAGGAGAAACCCATAGCAATCTGTTGACCCAAGCGCTCCAACCTTCTGGTTCCAAATATCCCGACCGCAATATCCAGTGCAACCAGGACCGCTGCCAGAAAGGCTGATGCAAAGTCGGACGGGAATCCTCATAAATGAGGCGTGCAGCCAGGTGCCTCCTCCACCCAACCTCACGGCCAAAATTCCAAGAAATCTTCATAATCCCTAGATCCCAGATCCGGATCCGACCCAACAACTCCGATTTCCCAGCAAAAAGTCGCCGACCACTTGCCCAAATCGAACACAGCCTTGAATCCCAAGTTGTAAAGACTCAAGAGAAAGGGAACATATCACGATCCGCCGCCACAAGAGGAGTCGTAGACCACTCCTTTGAAAAGCAAACCGGAAGAAAAGAAGAGACGGTATGCACTGCACTCGAGGAATATGACAACAAGGGATGTGCCGACATTGATCTCCATCGGAGATGGAGAAAGTTGCAGAACCGTCCACCCATGGGGGCGGCGTTCTCTCAAACCCTAGAGAGAGTTTTCTGTCTTTAAATCAGAAACTTACAACGTATCATTGAAGTCATTAAAACTATCATTTAATAGATATGAGTGGAAGAAAATAGGAAAAAGTTATTAAAACTATCATTTAATAGATATGAGTGGAAGAAAATAGGAAGAAGTAATTAAACCTAGCGTATGGTATAAGTGGAAGACAATAGGAAGAAGTAAGAAATATGAGTGGAAGAAAACAGGAAGAAGAAGAAGTAACCAAAAAGAGAAAAAGGAAAAAAGGAAGAAGTAAAAGAAAATATGAGTGGAATGTAACCTGCAAAAAAAAAAACACATAAGAGGACTCAAACTGGGGTTGGTTTAACAAAAGCAAAGCATGTTTTGCCAACCGTGCAAGAACCTCTTAACTAGCAAGTTAGAACCTGCAAAAATCTTCCATTTTTTTTGTTTTCACGTTGTTTGCAGGTGCTAATCAGAATAATACAAGGTTACAATCCATTCACTAAATTTTTATGTACCCGTAACATTTTTTTTCCTTTTCTTTTCTTATGATGCAATTATTGTATAAGTGACGCAAAACGGTTGAAAATGCACTCAGGCCACCAATTAATACCCCAAATTAAGAATATCTAGTGCATTGTTGCATTGCTACACTAATGAAATTAACAACTAGCTACTCCTTGTGCTAAGGCCTAATGTGTCCATTATAGCTCAACTGAGGTCTCCACTATAGCTCGAATTTTCCTCTTTGGGTTGGTTTTGATTCAACACATGGTTTGCACTCATATATCCCCACAAAACTAGTACACCTTGATCTCACTCCCCACTGTTTATCTTTCCTTACGCACTCGAACAATTTCTATGGCAGCACTACTTGTAAAGCAACAAGACCCTTTGATTTCAAGTTAAAGAAATTACAACTAACCCACACACCTGTCACGAGGGAAACAGACACCACCAATACCTATGGGCCGGGGTAGATAGATATAAACTCTGGTAGATATTTAAAAGATCCGGTAGATGTATATAGAATCATCACGTTTCTATTACTTCTGGTCGGCTCAAGCTTCAAATGGCTTCAAAGCATTCCATAGCTTAACGATTTTTATATTCGTTTCTTGCTAAGTATGCAAAACTTGTGTGCGAGCCAAATAACTCCATATATATCATTTCCAAAAAAAAAAAACCCTATATATATGGATAAATATTTAGAAAAAGAACAGTCCAAAAATGGGTATGTTGGGGCTTGTTATCCGAGTAAACTGTCTATTCTTGTTATTGTTCTTGGTATGTTCTACCCCTCCGGAGGACCACATCAAGTGTTCATCGTCAAACAACACAAACTGCACCATCACAAACTCCTACGGCATCTTCCCCGATCGAACTGTCTGTAAAGCGACTAGTGTATCATACCCTAGTACGGAGGAAGAACTCGTTAAGGTAGTGGCTTATGCAACCACGAACAAGAAGAGCATGAAGGTGGCGACTCGTTATTCCCACAGCATTCCCAAGCTGGTTTGCCCGCGCGGCGAAGATGGGCTGATCATAAGCACCAACAACCTCAACCGTGTGGTTAAGGTCGACGTTGAAGGGATGACGATGACGGTGGAGAGCGGCGTGACGCTTAGGCAGGTGATCAGTGAGGCTGCCAAGGTTGGCTTGGCGTTGCCTTACGCACCATATTGGTGGGGGCTAACTGTCGGTGGGTTGCTAGGGACTGGTGCTCATGGAAGCACATTATGGGCTAAGGGAAGCTCTGTTCATGATTATGTGGTGGGACTTAGGATTGTGAGTCCAGGAGGGCCCGAAGATGGTTATGTCAAGGTGAGAAGTCTCAGTCAAGGGGATAAAGATCTTAATGCAGCTAAGGTTTCACTTGGAGTCTTAGGAGTAATATCACAGGCAAGTACATTTTCTTCTTCATTTATATATTTTGATGTTTTGGGCAGTCTTTCAGCAACGTATTGCATATCCAGAAAGGATATAAGAATGTGTCTATATGATCGATACAAAATTTTTGGTTGGATAAAAGATTGTCCTTAACTTATAAGCTAAACCTTAAATTCTAGAGATTAAAAAAATGGTCTAGCTCATAAGAATTTAGATTAAACAATTTTATTACAGTTTAGAATCTCAAAACTTAGGAAATTTTTTCAAATAGAAAAAACATGATGTATTTTTGAAAACTCGAGAAGTAATTATAAAAGAAATGTACCCAATATATTGGAACACTCTACATAAGAAAATAATGTACCACATATGAGTGATGCATTTTGACAATACGAGTGTTGCATTATAGGAGATAATTATTGTGCCGAATAGAAACTTACAGGAGTTACAGCTGTTGAGAATATATACATTCCACATGAGAAAAATGGGACCTTGCCTATGAGTTTATAAGGGTTTGGGCCACTCCATCCATTGCCAATTGGTTTTGGATGTGAACCCCAGATTACTTTATCATGGTATCAGAGCTAGGTTACCCACGTGTGCATGCCTAACGGCCATACGGGCTCCACGTCACCCAAAGTTGTCCACGTGTATGGCTTGAAAATTCACCACACGTGCGGGGGCGTGTTGAGAATATATACATCCCACATGGGAAAGATGAGACCTTGCCTATGGGTTTATAAGGGTTTGGGCCACTCCATTTATTGCCAATTGGTTTTGGATATGAACCCCAGATTACTTTATCAACAGCAACCTCTGCAAAAAAAAAAAATAAATGAATAAAATAAAAGAAAATAAAAAACTGACAACAACCAAAATTATTATTCTTTTTTTTTTTATCAGAAATTTTTATTCTTTTTCGATAAATAATCTTTGTGCCGATATATGAATAATTTATGAGAAAAGGTATCATACAAGTTTTGGTACAAATTTTATACAGCAAAAAAAGGTACCAAAATTTATTATTACTATTACAATCATTAATTTATTTTTGTATATATGCCTGCTAATGAAGATAAACTAGTCTAAGAGACAAAAACTTTGGCAGGTTACTCTAAACCTACAACCCATGTTCAAGAGGTCCATCACATATTTGAGCAAGAACGATTCTGACTTGGGAGATCAAGTACTTAAGTTTGGCAAGCAGCATGAGTTTGCAGACATATTATGGTATCCTAGCCAGCACAAGGCAGTTTATCGAGTAGATGATCGTATCTCCTCAAACACATCCGGAAATGGTTTTTATGATTTCCTTCCTTTTCGAGCAACACCTTCACTTGCACTGGCAGTTATAAGAACGGCAGGTACTTTTCTTAGTTCATGCAGTTCAAACTAAAGCAACATCAAGAACAATTAAGTTTTGAATAGCAAGGGTGGTGAATGTTGAGAATATATACATCCCACATGCACATGGGAAAAATGAGACATTGTCTATGAGTTTATAAGAGTTTGGGCTACTCCATCCATTGTCAATTGGTTTTGGATGTGAATCTCAGATTACTTTATCATGGTATCAGAGCGGGTTACCCACGTGTGCATGCCTAACGGCCACACGGGCTCCACGTCACCCAAAGTTGTCCACGTGTATGGCTTGAAAATTCGCCACATGTGCGGGGGTGTGTTGAGAATATATAGATCCCACATGGGAAAAATGAGATATTGTCTATGAGTTTATGAGGGTTTGGGCCACTCCATCTATTGCCAATTGGTTTTGGATGCAAACCCCAGATTACCTTGTCTATGAGTTTATGAGGGTTTGGGCTACTTCATCTATTGCCAATTGGTTTTGGAGCGAACCCCAGATTACTTTATCAGTGAAGATGTTTCTATTCTGAAATAAGAAATGATATCTTGGCTCCAAAAATGCAGCTCACATGTTCATCCCACAGTTTATGTTGCTACATTGTGATTATGGTTTCACGCATAAATTGGTGGTTTTAAATCATAATTTAAAAAGATATATCAGTCTCATGAAGAGAAAATCTTTGCAAATAATGCTCATTTCTGCATCATGCCACCATGACAAGTAACATTTTTAATAATCCTAATTTTTCATTTGTTCTTGTATTATAATAGAAGAGAACCAAGAATCAAAAAGCGATGCTGATGGGAAATGCTCTGGGGCAAAGTTGGTCACATCTGGGCTTCTATCCAATGCTTATGGTTTGACAAACAATGGTATGCATAGACATTTGATCATCTTGTATAGCTCTTCAAATTACTCATCTTTCATGTTTTTGCCAAATCATTTGGAACTTCAGTTCTAGTTTGCTTTTCCATATGTCAAAATTACTGAATTTTGGGATCATACAATTCGATTAATAGGTATAATCTTTACTGGTTATCCTGTGATTGGATATCAGAACCGGATTCAAGCCTCTGGAACTTGCCTTGATAGTCTTCAAGATTCAAGAATCACGGCATGCGCATGGGACCCAAGGATCAAGGGCGAGTTTTTTCATCAAACAACCTTCAGCATCAGCTTGTCCGTGGCCAAAAGCTTCATTCAAGACGTGCAGAAGCTAGTTGAGATTGAACCCAAATCCCTCTGTGGAGTAGAAATCTACAATGGAATCCTAATGCGCTATGTCACCGCATCAACTGCTTACCTTGGCAAACAAGTAGATGCAATTGACTTCGACATCACTTATTACCGAAGCAAGGACCCCATGACGCCTAGGCTCCATGAAGGCATACTTGAAGAAATAGAGCAATTGGCACTGTTTAAGTACGGAGCATTGCCACATTGGGGAAAGAATAGGAACATAGCCTTTGATGGGGTGATGAAGAAGTACAAAAATGGTAAGGAGTTCTTGAGAGCTAAGGAAGTGTATGACCCAATGGGGCTATTCTCAAGTGAATGGAGTGACCAGGTCCTTGGAATTAAGGGTGAGGTTAACTTAGTCAAGGAAGGGTGCGCCCTAGAAGGGTTGTGCATTTGCTCACAAGACATTCATTGTGCCCCAAGAAAGGGCTACTTCTGTAGACCGGGGAAAGTATTTAGGGATGCAAGGATCTGTACTCCAATCCATAATTAGACAAGAACCACAAGTAACTAGCTAGACTGTCTTGTCTAGTAATGCCAATAGTGTAATTTGATTTAGAAGTTTTGCTTGAAGACTAGCATGCAGTTGCAGCAGATTGCATGCATGGCTAGTACTTTCTGTTGGAATAAACAAGCAACATACGAATAAGGTAGTACTTTTGCCAGTTTAATTAATATGTACATAAGGGCTACCTAGGTTGCAGAAACAAATATTAAGGAAACTAAAAGAAGATTTTCTAGTGCTCTCTTCATCTTTTTTTTTTTTTTTGAAACGGTGCTCTCTTCATCTTTTGAAGAGAGAACATTGGGGAGTGAAAACTCCGGGCATTTGGTCTAGTGGTAGATAAACTCTTAAACTCTAAACACGTGGAACTCGTTCCTTAAGATTCATTCTCGTGCATCCGTTATCCTACAAATCTTCTATTATGTACTTCCATCTAGTGCATGTAACTTCTCCCATTGTCATTATAGCCTTTACATAGTTTGGTAGTTGGTCAAGATGAAATATAGTACGATACATGGAGAATAATTTTTTTATGTACTTGTGCTAAAAAATTATTAAAATTGACTTGTCAGTATATTGCATCATCTCTAACTCATTTCCTTACTTTTTTAGAAAACGTTGCAAGGAGAGGAAAAACGATTAATTTGAGACTTAAAATGCGACAAAACAAAGAAATGAGAAGAATATGTAAACTTGGGCTAAAAATGTAAAATGATCGAGTTTCAGAAATGTCTCTAACGAGCCACCACCAATGAAGGATCCCTAATCAAGATATGAAGAAGCAAGGTGGAGGGAGTTTCCCACAATTTGAAATTCAAATTTCTACCATCATTTTTGTCCATTGGCAATGGTCATTAGCATGCATCTTGGCTCATATTTGGATCCATGGTGTAAGAGTTTCTCTCTCCATTTGTCTCCTTGCATAGCAAATTTTGAAAAGATGAAACGTATTTCAAGTCATTTTAGTATTTTACGCCATTCACCCCTTGAGACCTAAATTCTGCTCCATCTTGCTCTCTACAACTCGATCTTTCATAATCCAAATTTCACCTTCATAAAACTCCATCTCCGTCGTTCAAAAAAAAAAACCTCCATCTCCATTACTTCCACCACCTACTTCAATTTCCACCATCAATACTGATTACACGCATTTCTATACGTGTAATTACATTCTAAATATTAGAATTAAACTAATCTGCAAATCAATTATTATGAAATTAATCCATATTTATTTATTTTGTAGAAAATAAGCAGAGTTGCAAAAAGGAGATAAAACAGTGCAAAAGTGAAGCAAATTGGAGTTTTCAAAAAAATGATGAAATTGGCGACGTGGTCAATTGTGGTCAGTGCCAACAATGAGAAAAAGAAAATAATAATAAATGAAGCAAAGTGAGCTGCAACACGTGGGGTAATTAAACCATCGATCAATTAATAGTTTGATTAATCAATTAAACTATTAATTAGCTAATCATTCTACCTCTCTGACCAATTTGGTCATGCCACATGCCCTCCCCAATTCATTTCCTTGTTTCATTTTTTCAGGCTGCGTTTGATTGAAAAAAATTTAA
Source organism: Rosa chinensis (assembly GCF_002994745.2). Lineage (NCBI taxonomy): Eukaryota > Viridiplantae > Streptophyta > Magnoliopsida > Rosales > Rosaceae > Rosa > Rosa chinensis. Next base: position 52,872,251 of record NC_037088.1, on the reverse strand, counting down.
ATTCTTAAGAAAATTTAAAATGTACGATTTTCATTGTTTGGTTATAAATTTTAGAATTTTATTAAAAAAGTTTAAAACAAACTAAAATATTAAAAAAGAAAAAATGTATTGTTTTAGAAACTAATAAAGAGATAAGAAGAAACTTTTGTAGGAAATTCGAAATAACACCTATTTTGATAGAAATTGAAGTGACGAATTCAGACAATCAATTCCCTCATTTTTTTCCATAGAGAAATTTATAATTTCCAAATTTAGATGCTATACGAGGCAATTCATATTTAGGAATTATGAATTCCTTATTTTCATTTAAATTCCCTTTTTTTTTCCTTCATCCAAACACACTCATTGTCTCCCAGTTGACGAGAATTACCACCACGTGCTCCTTATCCTTCATGCACATGCCACCCTTATCTCGTTTTTTCTTCTTGACCACAAAACAGACCACGACCACTTCTCTGTTCCTCTCACACACACACCCACACCACCATTCCACCACTCTTCCATAACTCTCTCACCCACTCTCCCAATTCTCTCACTCTCCCAAATTAATTTAGAAAATTCCCATTGGGTTCTTCTCAAATTTCATCAAGACCTCAATCCCAAGGCTGATAGTCATCAACCCACAAAACTGATGTTTTTTACTTTGATTTTATACATATTTTAAATGTCAATTTTATCCTTACATTTAGCTGAATAAATTAACAAAAGTACCAAAATGTCAAACGGAGCCTAAGTTTAGGTGTTAAATTGTCATTAAGTACCAAAGTGCCCAATTGACCATATATCAGGTACCAATGTACCATAGAAGAAATTTACCCTTAAGATTAATAGTATTTAATGTGTACTAATTACCCAATTTATAATAAGTAATATTAAAATGTTGCTTAGATTTAGAATATTTTACCATTAATTACCATTGACATACAGCTTCTTTAATTGTTTTATTATTAGGAAACTTAATAAGGTGTGTCCTAGTTAAATTACTCATAATGAGTAATGCCAGCTACCATCACTTTCTACCTTTTTCTTTTAACATTTCTCACTCAACAAATGACACGTGAATTCCACTATCACTATCACTTCAAACTCAATATTTATTACATTGAATAACTAATTCTATTTTTTACTTGTTTGCCTTTACAATCTTTTTATATATACTTTTGCATTTATAAATTTTCGCTTGGTTGTTTTTTAACTTTTCTAAGTTTATAAAACATGAAACGATAATCTATTAAAAAAATGAAACTATAAGTTTTGTTTTTCCAAAGAATCCCTAGTACCAATTTGCAATAAAATTTTCAAAAAAAAAAAATAATAAAAAAAAAAAAAAATATATATATATATATATATATATATATAAAACTCCGAAGTCCCAAATTGCATCCCAAATTGTTTTGTTCTCTCCCTCTCTCTCTTAATTTTCTTAGTTTCCTATAGGGCTGGGCACGGTCCCAGACCGACACTGGATTTACAGGGACCGGGACCAGAAATGCAAGTTTAAGGATATCTCTATTTGTGTTTAATCCAAACTCTAGGTTACTTGACCTAGTGGTAATAGGGTTCAATTAGAAGAATCTAGAGATTATCTTTCCTTGTATGATTCTATCTCTATGCATTGTAATCCTCTATATAAAGAGGCCCCTATTATCAATGAATACACACAACGAATTTCTCTCAATTCCTGATTCCTTAAAACACGTTATCAGCACGAAGCACTAACCCTGAAACCTAATATTCGTAGCCTCCAAACCCCAGAAACCTCCGCCACCCACCTTGAAGCTCTCACCTCCAGGAGCCTAGAACCGGCGGCGCTGTCCCCAGAACCGGCTGGAAAATATACGAACCGGGCCCCGGAAATACCGATATCCTCTCTGCCCGGTTCGAAGCTTTCCTCCCTGCCTACTGCTACCAAACTTCACCAGCAGCTGCAACCGGACCCCAGATCACCGGAGCCGAAAAATCACCACCGGAACCGGCCTAGAACCACACGAACCGGCCGCCTGAACCAACTGAACAACTGAACCGCCGCCTGCATCATCAATCTGTGCTTCAGTCAACCAAGTCTAACTCCGGTCAGCCCAAGGCCCAGAAGCCGAAGTCCAAAGCCCAGCAGCCTGAAGCCTCTGACGTCATCCTTGCGTCAACTGCCACGCCAGCATCCACGTCAGCCTCCAGTCAGCCTGCTACGTCAGCATTAGCCTGCCACGTCAGCCGCTCGGTCAACCCTCCGGTCAAGGTCAGTCAACGCCGGTAAACACTTTTCCGGCGACTTTTTTCCGGCCAACTTTTCGGTCAAGTTTCCGGCCACTCTTTAAGGTAATTTTTCTAAAAGTTCCCGTTTTTGAAGTTTTTTTTTTATTTCTTCTTCTTTTCTCGGGGACTTCCAACATCCCTTCTTCTACCCCCCTTTCTTCTTCATAGGGGAGACCAAAAGCCGAACTGTGGGGGTTCGTGCTCACTCCAAGCTTGGAGCTTGTAGAGTCCTCCAAACTTCTAGTTTGTTGAGAAGAAAACGATCAACCACATACATCGTTGTTTCGATCTAATCCAAAACCCCTCTTGGAACCTAATTTCTTGGAAGCGACTACGCTCAGAAATTTAATAGTTTTTTGTGGTAGCCTTTTTCGCTCCGAAACTAACCCTAATCTTGTGTTTTTTTCAGGATGAGTTACCTGAACAAGCTGAACTTTGTTCCACTAGAGACAACTGGCGCAGGATACCATAGGTGGGTCCGAGATGTGCGCCAACATCTTAAGGCTGATGGACTTCTGGAAGCCATCCAAGAGCCTAGTCAGAACGTGCTCTCCATTGAGCAAGCTACTGCTTTTGAAGCAAAACAAGCTAAAGCCATAATTCTCATGACAAGGCACATGAATGACGCGCTCCAAAATGAATACCTCAATGAGGAAGACCCAAGAAAGCTATGGGTAGAACTTGAGCAGCGATTTGGCAACGTTCGTGACTCCCTGCTTCCTGATTTAGAAGTCCGATGGCATAGCCTTTGCTTTTGTGATTTCAAGTCTGTGCTTGATTATAACTAGGAAGCTCTTCGTATCAAGTCTCTGATGGAGTTTTGTGGCCAAGCCATAACTGATACGATGTTGATCGAGAAGACTCTCTCTACCTTCCCCTTCTCTGCACTGATGATTTCAAAGAATTATCGGATTGATGTAAATGCAGGACGCATCACAAGGTTTCATGAGCTTATTGGCGCCATGAACGTAGCTGAAAAGCACGACAATATTCTTGTGAAGAACTATAATGCTAGACCCGTGGGAACTAAGCCTATTCCGGAGTCTAACTATAGTCGCGCCCCCAATGGAGGACGTAAGGAGCGAAACCCTAAGACTAGGGACAATTATGGACATTCTGGTCCATATGTTCGCCCTAAAGAGGAAGGAAATCGCCAAGAGAGGCGTGCACGGAACCGTGGAGGTCAACGTGTGAAGAGAGAGAGAGGCGGAGCCTCCGACCATGGTGGTAACTCCACCAAGAGCATAGGTCGTCCAAATCGCGCCCCAATGGCGCCTCGATCAAGGGAGCCTGACCATAATGATGTTTGTTTTCGATGCAGATCAACTGAACATTGGGCCAAAACATGTACAGCACCCCAGAATGTTGCAAACGCATACAAGACGTATCGTGAAGCAAGGGAAGCAAATTACATGGAACAAGAAGATCAAGATGGCGATCTCGATCTAAGGGTGGAAGACTACAAGGATCAAGACCCAGAAACTGGCGATTTTGATTAAGTCTTTTTATTTTCCAAGAGATGTAGGTGATTGCCATATTACTTTTGTAGTAGATGCCAATGATATTAGTCTTTCTTCAAAGTAGGCGTACTCAATGTAAGTGTGATGTCTAGGAAGGTTTTGAGATAAGTGGTATTTAAGCGAGCTTTGCTCCACCGACATCTATCTACTCACCTGGTCACATTTACATTGGAAATACCGAAAGGAGTTAGACGACTACCATTGTTTTGCATTAACTAGTTTATTGGATTAGATTTTCTTTGATCAAAGAAACAATGATGTACTCCATTGGCTTATGAATAAAATTTCGAGTTCTTTTCATTATGACTCAATTTTGATTCTGAGCATATTACTTTGTGACTACGATGGCTGGGCCATCAATATTAATTCAAGGACATGGAATAGCCCAAGTTCCACTTGCCCAATGACACTTTAATTACTGTCACAGAAACTCTCTACGCTCTTAGGGCAAATTGCCCTATGAATAGCCAACGGATTCCATGCGAAAACGCATGTAGAGAACGGAGATGAGTTCCTTTGCAAATACCTCTAACGATTGCGAACAAAGGCGCATCTTAGAGAAGTTTATGTGCCTCTCTAGTGGACTCTACGCAAAAGATATGAAAATACTCATTCTGTTCTTACATCAAATCCATGAGGATTCTATGGACTGATTCAACCAACTTGCGGACGTTTAAATATCTCATGATGTTGGTTGACGCGCAAACACGCTGGTCACGTGTCGTGCCATTGTCCACTTGTAATGCTGTTTATGCTACACTCCTAGCACATATCATAAGACAACGGGCTCACTCTCCAGATCATCCTATTCAGTCAATTGGATTTGACTATGCTAGAGAGTTTACATCGAAAGACTTTCGATGGATATTTCAATGGGACTGATGTTGGACATCACATTCCCATGTACACCCAAATGGTCTTGCGGAAACGACTACGATGATAGTCCAGACATGGGTAATGCGCACCAATCTCTTTCTATCCGCTTGGGGTGATGCAATATCGCATGCAACTATGCTAATTCGTCTATGACCCACCGCCACTCAATGTACCTCTGCGTTACAGCTAGTGACTGGGTACAAGTATCGTACTTACGCATATTTGAGTGAGCCATTTATGTGCCAATTGCGCCACCACAGCGCTCTATGATAGGTCCTTACAGACGAATGGGCAACTACGTCCGCCACTTAATGCCCTTGCCAGGCGATCTCATTACCGCTAGATTTGCGGGTTGTCACTTTGATGAGACAGTCTTCCCATCGTTAGGGGGAGATAAGAACACGGATGTTCAGCAGGAACGACAGGGATTATCGTGGCCTGTCCCCACTATGTCTGATCTCGATCCCTATTAAAGTGACGAGATCACACAAATATGCTGCAAACATGCCTGCAAGGAAGGACGTCCCTACGAGAGGACGTAGCGCCACCCTACACAGAGGTAGGCATGGCACCAATGCCAAAGAGAGTGGCACTCTGGCGTTATAGGCCATGGCCCCAGCTAGGATGCGTGGGAGGCCCGTGAGTTCGATGGATACTTTGGCACATTCCAATGCTTTGATCATCGACACTCAAAATCCGTCTCATGAGTATCTTCCGGGTTATGGTTATCGTTGGGAGACGCCTCAACATCAGAACCTATTCCTGAGAATATAGAGCTCTATGAAACTTACACTAGTGTACATGAGACGTTGGATAAAAACTCCATCATGATTGATGATGTAGTTGCGCATGAGTTTGTTGAGTTTGATGACATCGAACCATGCTCCGTTGATGAATGAATGCCAACGTAGAGAGATTTGGCCTTAATGGAAAGATGCGAATCAGGTTAAGTTGGATTCTCTAATGAAGAGGAAGGTTTTCGAGCTAGAGATGCCAACACCTCCTAACATAAAACCTGTTGACTAATGGGTCTTCGTTAGAAAGCGTGATGAGAAAAAGAGATGGCAATCTCGCCTTATGGCGCAAGGCTTCTCACAAAACGCCCTGGAATCGACTACGATGAGACATATTCTCTCGTAATGGATGTCATTGCACTCCACTACCTTGTCAGTTTGGTAGTTTCCGAATAACTGAACATGCAGCTTACAAATGTGGTCACTACGTGTCTCTATAGGGATCTAGATACGGAATATACATGAAGGTTCATGGTGAACTTCATTTACCCAAGTCAAGTGGCTCTAGACCATGGAGCGCGTTTACAAAGAGGTTGAAACGCTCGCTAAAATGACTACTTGATTGGGAGGGGATATGCCCACGCGTTTCCATAACAAGTTTCGGATTCCATCGCGGTTCATGTTGGACATGATCTTCATTAGAAGCTCTTAAAGAGTTAAGGGAAACTGCTGAACACTTGAAATCCGAGTTTGAGATGAAGGATTTTGGGAGAACACGATTATGTCTCGGTTTAGAACTTGAGCATCGTGTCGATAGATGCTTAGGCATTTTGACAAGGTCAAACCCTCAAGCACCCCCATGATCGTCCGTAGTCTTGATCCTGAAAAGGATCCTCTTCGTCTGAAGGATGATGACGAAGATATGCTAGAGGCAGAAGTGTCTTACTTGAGTACAATAGGCGCATTATTGTACTTATCCCAATGCATAAGACCGGACATCTCATATGTTGTGAACTTGTTAGCTAGATATAACTCTGCGCCAACGCGACGCCATTGGATTGGTGTAAAAGATATCTTTCAATATTTGAGATGTATGATTGATATGGGCTTGTTCTATCCCTACAAAGAGGTGATGGATTCGGACCCATCACACACCAGGTACGTCGCCAACATTAGCCTGCGTCCACTATCCCCATCCCAAAACGACATGTGCTTTGGAAGGTTTTGCTGATGTTGGGTATCTCTCTGACCCACACAAAGGTCGTTCCCAATCCGGTTAAGTGTTCACCATGGGAAAAGACCGTGACATCTTGGAGGTCTACAGAATAGACCCTAGTCGCTATATCTTCGACCAATGCAGAGATCATTGCTCTTCACAAAGTGGTTCGTGAATGTATATGGATTGGATCCATAATTACGCATGTTCGAACAATTGTGGTTTGAAGTCTACCACAGATGAGCCTACGAGCATTTAGGATAATGCTGCTTGTTTTGAACAAATGAGGCAAGGCTACATCAAAAGCGATAACACCAAGCATAATCAGCAACAACAGACTCTCCTCGAGATCAAAGTGAACTAGGTTCAATCTGAGGACAGTAAGGCAGACTTGTTTACTAAGTCATTGGCCAAATCCACGTTCGAGAAACATGTGGCAAGAATTGGCTTGCGGAAATTATCCGAACTCCCATGATCGTAGTCATCAGGGGGAGGCGCAGACATCAGGGGGAGATGTCTACATGTTCACCTCGAAACGTGAAGGGTGTGTTGTGCTCTTTTTCCCCTTCGACCGAGGTTATTTTTGTCCCACTGGGTTTTTGTTACTCGGCAAGGTTTTTAACGAGGCAACGAGAGAAGCACCGCGTTTGGACAACACAAGGGGGAGTGTTTAAGGATATCTCTATTTGTGTTTAATCCAAACTCTAGGTTACTTGACCTAGTGGTAATAGAGTTCAATTAGAAGAATCTAGAGATTATCTTTCCTTGTATGATTCTATCTCTATGCATTGTAATCCTCTATATAAAGAGGCCCCTATTATCAATGAATACACACAGCGAATTTCTCTCAATTCCTGATTCCCTAAAACACTTTTGCATTTATAAATTTTCGCTTGGTTGTTTTTTAACTTTTCTAAGTTTATAAAACATGAAACGATAATCTATTAAAAAAAATGAAACTATAAGTTTTGTTTTTCCAAAGAATCCCTAGTACCAATTTGCAATAAAATTTTCAAAAAAAAAATATATATATATATATATATATATATATATTAAACTCCGAAGTCCCAAATTGCGTCCCAAATTGTTTTGTTCTCTCCCTCTCTCTTAATTTTCTTAGTTTCCTATAGGGCTGGGCACGGTCCTAGACCGACACTGGATTTACAGGGACCGGGACCAGAAATGCAAGTTCGGGCCGGGCTTGGACATGTAGAATACCGGGACAGGCCAAAACCCGGACCGGGAAGAACCGGGCTTTCGGTTCCTGAGAGTTAGCAGCAATGCTGCATTCATGCTTGGCTGCTGGCTACTGCTATTTAGGCAATCAGAAGTTCAGAACTGCAAGACTAAATAGGAAGGGCTGCAAGGCTATACACATACAAGTATAGAGACAGCAACTCTGCAATGAGAAGTTGAGAATTGCAACCTGCAACTAGCAACTAGCAAGGCTGCAAATAAAGACTAAATTTATAAGACCATTTAGGCATTTAGCATTTCCATTCTGCATTTCTACAGTGCTGCTGCAGCCTGCAAATAAAACTATAAAACCATTCTACATTTCTCATTCACAATCCACATGTGTAGCAAGTCAGCAACTAGCAAGCTGCAAGCTAGCAACTCAGCAAGGTATTCAAACTAGTGAAAAATAATATGAAACCATCAACGACACAAATAACACAATTACAAGTTGCAACCACATAAAACTAAAAGTCATTAACTCGAATTGTGAATTGTCAATAAGACAATGGACTCAATAACTCAAAGACTCAAATGCTCAATAAGACAATAATTGAAACTCTGAAAGTCAACAAGAGCTGTGCAGCAAGCCAGCAAGTTTGAAAGTTTGAAACCAATCCACAAATCTACAAACTACAATAAGCCAACAAGCCACCAAATGTCTAAATTCACTCAATAAGCTTTATCCTAATTCTCCAACTCACCAACTCTCATTGTCTCAACAAAATAACAAATTAAAAACAAATCAACAATTCCACATGTGTAGCTATGCTGTTGCTCTTATTCTCCTTTCATTTTTTTTCCCTACAACAATACAACTTATACTTCAATCCAATGAACTTACTAGGAATAAAAACAAAAAAAAGGCAGTAAGGCACTGATTTTGATAAAACCTTTAGCCTTTGTTGATTGCAGCAGCACTTGTTTTGCAGATTTAACGGTTCCAGCAACAGCTCTTGTTGAAGGAGTTGCAGCAGCAGTTTTTTTTGGACACTTTTGCAGACTTTGAGGTTCTAGCTGCGGCAGTTGCATCATCTTCAGTTTTGACAGCTACTTGTTTTCCCTTTGCTACATCTGCAACAAGTGAAACAACAATCAACAATGGAACAAGTCAAACAACAAGTGAAATACGACTTACAACTGAAACAATCAGCAATGAAATGTAACAACAAAACACAGAAAAAAAAGTAACTAAACTTTAAAACAGCAGCAAATGTACGGTATGTACCTCTTTCCATTTTTTCATAAAACTCAAGCTCTTTAGGCTTGGATAATATTCAATCTCAGATTGATCTCGTTTCTTGATCCAATTTTGCAAACAAATCAATGCTTCCACACTTTAAGGAGTTAAAGAACTCCTAAAAGGGTCAATGCCTCTCCCACCGGTACTGAATGAGGACTTAGATGCTACTGTACTAACTTGGATTGCAAGTACATCTCTTGCAACAAGAGCAAGGTTTGGATACTTGCAGCCGTTTATCTTCCACCAATCAAGCAGCTGCCAATCTTCATCTTTGGGATTCTCCATTGGATCAAGTAGATACCGGTCAACTTCACTCTCAACAACAACTTCGTCCGATTCAGCTAGGGCTCTTTGCCAACCTTCTAAAATCTCAACCATTTTCTCGGACATTTTCTTGGTCTTCTCCTTGGACTTGGAAGATGTGGCTGTTGCTAGAAACAACGCAGCTTGTTACAGTGCTGCTCCTAGAACTTCTACTCTTTGAAGATGCATTGGTTGATGATCTATAGAGATCAGTTAAGGAAACTAACAGCTCCTTGACTTCATTGGCCTTGGTCTTTGCTTCGGCAGCATCAAACTGGAGGTGAGTTAAACATATGTGACTAATGTTTTTCAACTTGAATCGAGGATCCAAAACAAGGGCTACTAATAGCAACTGATTCATATCATCAACCGTTCCAAAATACTTCCTAAACTTCGCTCTCATCTTCATTGCAATCTCCATCATTAGAAGTTCAGTTTCACTTCCATGAGTTCCATCACTCATCTCTGGAGGCACAAAGAATGCATTAATCTCAGCTTCTATTGCTACAATGTCATGAAAAGCTTTGTGAGCAGTGGGATGTTTGGTTGCACTGATTCTCATTGTCATATCGTAAAAAACCCTCAAGAACTTCACAAAAATTTCAGCTTTCTCCCAATCTGCTTTTACTGGTGGCCCAACTCTTTTTCTTGGTTGAACTGATCTTTTTTGAATCCCAATTTCGGTATCTTCTTCCTCCTCAACCTCTTCATCTTCATCAAAATAGTCTTTGTACTTATTTTCTTCCTCATCAGCCATCCGATCAAAAGTTGGCCTCACCTCCAAAGCTATATCGAGCATTAAAAATGTGGAATTCCATTGCATTGGAACATCCAAAGCTGGAATTTTTTGAGAATCTACGTGGCCTTCCACCGTCTCCTTGTCCACGCACACCTTGAAGCAGTCCAATCTGTTGGAACTACTTCTAATATACTTCACAGTATTTCGGATTGCAGCACAACCTCTATCCATAATTCTCAAACCAGCCCTTACAATAATGTTAAAGATGTGAGCCAAACACCTCACATGCATAAACTTGCCGCCGAACATTGGGGGGTTCTTCCATCCAGCCATTTTTCTTTGTAGATACTCTGTTGCCACCTTATTTGCACTAGCATTATCAACAGACACAGTCAATACCTTGTCTATCCTCCACTGCAGCAAACATGTTTCTAACAGCTTTCCAATTGTTGTGCCTTTGTGATTGAGAATTACACAAAAGTTCAAGATTCTCTTGTGCAAATTCCAACCACTATCTATGAAGTGCGCTGTTAACACCATATAATTGATATTTTGTACAGATGTCCACGTATTTGTTGTTAAGCACACTCTGTGGTTCTTTAAAATCATCTGAAGCTCCTCTTTCTTCTCCTCGTACATCTCCAAGAAACACCTCACTATTTTTCTTCAAGAGGACACCTCAAATCTAGGAACTACTGCCTTGCAGAACAACCTAAACCCTTCATTCTCAATGTGGCTAAATGGGAGTTCATCAATAACTATCATTTGACAAGCAGCTTTGACACAAGATTCTTGTGACCACCCTTTATTAACTTTCAAGCTAGGTTCAGCTCCACCATCACCAATTAATACTTGCTGACTGTCTTCCAAATTCTCCCTATCAGGATACTTTTTACACACTTTTCGATATGTCTTCGTAAAGTACTTATACCATTAAATGAAGAATCAGCAGCAAGGTCAGCGGTGCAATACCGACATTTTGCTCGTTTCTCAAATCCACATTCCTCTTTCTTCCCATCTTTTTCAATGTACAGTGTTATGTCATACTTCTCGTAATGATCCCACATAAAGGACCTCGGGGAAGCCTTCTTCATTCTATTTTCTCTTCTTCTCTTTTTCGGCTCGCCGCAGGATGCCTGAGTTGGAGCTTCCTCTACACCTTCTATTGCTGCTGCAACTTCTAGTTCCTTGTTTTTAGCTTGCTGACAGATAGCTACTGCATCATTCCCAACTGCTTCATCTTTCTCACTATCAGAATGAGTCGAATGGCAATTCAATGAGTGACTTGAATCTGATAAGGATCCCATCAAGTCTGAATTCTGAAATTGCAAGTAGGTAAACAAATTACAAATCAATCAATGCAACCAACTGGGAATTGCAGCAATGCTTTCAACAATTGCAAGCAGAGAGTAGAGACTGCAGAATGGACAATCGAAACAAAATACCATCAAGTTTCAACAAATGCTTTCAAGTTTCAACAAAAATACAAAATCGAAATACAAACAATGAAACAAATGTGAGAATGTGAAAACAGTGAGATTACAATTTACAATCTACAAATTACAAATTTGATTACAAAATCCAAGTCCAAAGTTACAAACTACAAAGATCCAAGTCAAAAATAGAAAAACAAAACCCAATTATCCAACTGCAAAATTGAAAACTGAATCCAACTTATCCAACTACAAAGTCGGGACTTGGGAAAATTGAATCCCAAATTCCCAAATCGAATAGCAGCTGCTCATTGCTATATAAGTTGAGAAGACTCAGAACTCAGAAGAGTACCTATAATTCTATAAATCGAAGACTAGTGGCAGGAAGAGTCGAAGACTGGGGTGGTTCGTTCGACGGCAGTAGGTGGAGGCTAGAGAGGTTGGAATATGAGACTATGAGAGGTAAGAGGCGGAGAAAAGTTAGAAGACTCAGACGAGGTCAATCGATTTGGGTGTTGTATAACTGATTAGGGATTTAGGGCTTACCAATTTACTGCAGTCATGTCTATGCTATTAGTATAGACTTCGGAATATAACCTATAAGTGGAAGCCACGTATACAAGCTCGGGTCCGGGACAGGACCGAATCGGCAAGTATAGTACTGGGACTGAACTGGCAAGTATAGTTCAATTCTCAACTCAAGGACTGGGACCGAACCGGCAAGTTTAGTACTGAGACCGAACCGGACCAAAAACACTACATTTCAGTCTACAACCCGACCGGTCCGGGTCGGTTCTGTTCGGTTTTCCGGGTTTTCGGTCATTTATGCCCAGCCCTAGTTTCCTATCAATTTCGTTTTTAGATCTCCATTTCATAGTCAAAGTCCTTAATTTGTCTTTTGTTGAAATATTTATCTGGTTTGATTATGCACTTTTGCTTGATCATTTTCTTCTTTTATGAGTTTAGTTCGTTTTTCTTTTCAATTTTTTTTAAAAAATAATTCGATCTCAATCTTGTTCATATTATTGTCTATGGTTTTGGTTTACATCCAGCCCATAGTTTGCAAAAGATATTTCCCCAACCAAAGAAGTGAAATTGAACAAAGATAAAAAAAAAAAAAAAAGGTGCGGCTATTGTCACCCTACTATTTTCTTAATTCATCATACAAACATTTGAATTATTGAAAGACTATATTACCTAAGTGCAAAATGACTAATAAGTACACTAATTTTCTAAAATCCAAATATATAAGAAAGACTAAAAACATAACCAATTAATTAAAGTAATTAAATAAGGCTACTTAATTTCTCATTGGATAACATTAATCTTCATTTTCTCTACCAAAATCTGAATTTATTACTTTTTTTTTTGTCCCTCCTTATCTGTTATTGTTATTCAATTCACAAAATAAAATGGTAGTTGTAAATACCAAACCATTAGTATTAACTTCATCAAAATCTTTGCAATACCCTTGTGAACACCAAAATAAAAATTTAAAACACAAAAAAATAAATAAAAAATCACTCTCTTCTTCATTGCTCATAGTTAGGCCTCATCATTTGGTGTAGATACCTCTACTAGTAAGGCTATTTTCTATGTCACCAAGTATAAGCAACACCCTCTTACGGGGGCTTCCAAGCCGTGGTGGGACCCAACCGCGACATGCATCCGTAGCCCGATGTTCAAGCTATGCCACGTTAGTCGGAAGCGGCCAATACCTCGCCGGGAAGCCACCTTCCCGGCCTTGCCAAGTTGCCTCTATAATAGGCCTTTCTACACTAGAATAGTGGTTTTAGCATTCCACATTGGAAAACATGTAAAGGAAGGAGCCTCCCTCCCCTATAAAAGGAGACTCCTTCCCACTTACTCAACATCCCATTACATCTCATGTAATCCGCTTGGGCCGCAAGGCCCAACACACTAGTTAAGTTTTCAAGTGGACGTAGTTTCCTGCTAAGGCGGGAGACGAACCACTATACATCTTGTGTCACACACACACACACACACTCTCTCTCTCTCTCTATCTCTTTCTTTTACGTTAATTAGAGTCTTCAGTTTCTAACATTAATATTGGTGTCGTTTGTGGGAAGCCAACACAAAGGCTTCGTCACCTACCACGAACTTTGACCCGTAAGTGTCGAGTCAACGCTCGTTCAACATCAAATCAGGGTTGGTCAACGACCATTGGGACCGGTCAACGCTCATCATGGCTGGTCAACGCTCATCGGGGCAGGTCAACACCCATATGGGCCGGTCAAGGTTTGGTCAACGCTGATAAGGTTGGTCAACTCCAACTAAAAAAAAAAAACATTTTTTCTTTGGCAACCTATGCTCTGTCAACTTGGCATGTTGCTCTAGTATCAACACTCTATCCTTAGCGGCAATACATACAAATTCCATCATTGGCGGCAACTCACTCAGCGGTAATCCCATCTTTGGCGGACGTAGCGGCAACAAAAAAAAAAAAAAAAAAAATTTGCCCATTTACTCTGGACACCCAGCACCGCTAGGCTTCACTCCGCCAAAGATCTCATTGCACCTAGTGGTATCTTGCTAAGAGTCAATTTCAAGGATAGTCAGCGGAAGGCCAAGCCCACGGCGCTAGCCCATAGTCCGCTAGCCTAGGTATGAATAGAGCATCAACTTTAATCCAATTTGAGTTTCAAATTTCTATACTGTACACCGCCGACTACTTCCTACCCATACTCAACGCTAATAACGGGCTCAACGAGGTCATCAACTCAGCAGCACCGCTAGTAGGCAGTGGGCGTCCGCCAGAGGATTTGTCCGCTAAGAGGACACTGCCACACACACACTCCGCCAACCGCCGAGCTCTGAGTTGCGCACAACCAAGTCTTGGACAGTCAAGTTTCATCTTGTTCATACTGGATGACGGCCGACAAACTCCGCTACAAGACTCGTTACCATCAACCAAACTTGACGTCGTCACCGAACTTGTCGGAGTTGCATCCTCCAATTGAACTTAATTCGTTCGCCACGATCAACTAAAAGCAACAGCAGGCTTCAGCAGCAAATTCCAGCGGCAAACTCTATCTCCAGCGGCAAACTCTATCTTCAACGGCAAAAAGCCTCAGTGGCAATCACTGGTACCAGCGGCTACCTTCAGCGGTAAACACTAGTGCCAACGGTAAATCTTTAGCGGCAAATGCTAGTGCCAGCAGCAAACTTCAGCTGCAAAACCTTCCATCAAACATGATCTTGCTCATCCTTCTTCCAGCACCAAGTCCCTATGACGCAGGACTGGCTTCAGTAGCAGTACAGCGCTCGACGGATGCACACCAAGAAATTTTGGCGGGCAAACCTTCGCCGTCTAAAGGTCCGCTCCGCTGGACAAACCTCAGTCTTCAATCATGGTTTCGAGCTCCAACGGCGGTCAAAGCTTCCAATTCATAAACACATACGCACATAGCCTTCAATGATTGCTGGGTCCTATTTTGGGAAGGCTCTTGGGATGAATTGGAGCTAGAAATCTGCAGAAACAGAATTTACAACCATGCCATAATTACTATGGACACCCACAACTGAATAACCTCACAGCCTTTCTGGGCATCCCAACTATCCAAGAGCAGCTCATCACAGCGACCCTTCTCTTGGACCTATAGCACCTCGAAGAGAAAGCTAAGTCCTCTTCTTTTTCATATGCAGTTGAGTTATATATGTTCTGGAGTCGAACATACACGCTATTGCTACACATTCATACTTTGTGTCCAAAGGATAGCTTGACACCAGCACACACCACGTGCCTTCTTGTCAAATAACATCACTAAATTGTTATTGCCTCATATCAAGAGCATGACGTGTGGCTCATTAGCCATACTACTGACGTTAGCCCACTGATACGTACACTACTAGCAAAATAACAACACACACGGATTTACTGTAGTTAAAAGCCACAGATATCCGTGTGAAATAGAAATACTAACAAAAATATGTGTGAAATGAGCATAATCGGGCCTACAATAATTTATACAATAACAATATCAACGGAAATCCGTGTGCATAAACAATAGTCACAGATATCTATGTAAAAACTAAAACATTTTCACACGGATATCTATGTGAAAATCAATTCACACTGATTTCTGTACATATTATAAATTAGTTTATTTCGAAATCAATAATTTTTTATGTTATGTGAATTATGGAGGGACGGATTTTCGTTACAATAAGTATTTGATACAGATTTCTGTGTGAAATGAGTAACACACAAATATCTGTGTGAAATGTTGACACAGATATCCGTGTGAAAAGAGCATAATTAGGCTCACAGTAATTTATACAATAACAATATCGACGGAAATCCGTATGAATAAACAGCAGTAACAGATGTCTGTGTAAACGGTAAAATATTTTTACAAGGATATCTGTGTGAAGATCAATTCACACTGATTTCTGTAGATATTAGAAATTAGTTTATTTCAAAATAATTAATTTTTTTTGTTATGTGAATTACGGAGGGACAGATTTCCGTTACATGCAATAGGTATTTGATACAGATTTATGTGTGAAATTAGTAATACACACGGATTTCCGTGTGAAAATATTGACACAAATATCTGTGTGAAAAGAACAATTGGCTACAGAATTCCATGAGAAAAAACAACAGTAACAGATGTCTGTGTAAAAACTAACATTTTCACACGGATATCCGTGTGCAAAGAATAATTAGCTACAAAATTCTGTGTGAAAAAGTACATAAGGTTGACCACTTATTTGGTATCGAAATAACGGCGGATTGAGTTAATTTTTTTACACAATACCTATTATTAATACACTATAAATAGATGGGTAATGTCAAATTTATTGATTTTCAATTTTTATTTTTTGGTTCCCACAAATTTCTTATATGTCTACTAATGTGGTATAACTAGTTTATTAGTTGTAATGAAAAGTATACCTTCCATGAGCAGCAATGTGGAGGAAATTGACTTTATCAAAATCAACCGTTGGATGTTGTCATGATTAGAATAAATAGTTATGGACAAAATTTCAGCTATTTTTGTTATCGTTTAGGTCTCGATCTACTAGATCAACCATGAACCCTAAATACCACATAAAACTAATATGCTCATAACCGCTCATTCGCAACTTATTTTTTCGATCTGTCAGCTCTCATACTCTCATGAATATGAGGTATACCAAATAATGTAAAAATGTTGCAAAGTTTATCTCCTCGTAGTTTAACTCCCCTTAGGGAAGTATAGGTGTATATAAGGTTAACCACTTTATTTGATATTGAAATAATGGCGGATTGAGTTAATTTTTTTACACCATACCTATTGATACGCTATAAATAGATGGGTAATGTCAAATTTATCAATTTTCAATTTTTATTTTTTGGATTGCACAAAATTCTTATATGTCTACTAATGTGGTATAACTAGTTTATTAGTTATAATGAAAAGTATACCTTTCATAAGAAACAATGCGTAGGAAATAGACTTTATCAAAATCGACCGTAGGATGTTATCATGATAAGAATAAATGGTTGTGTTCAAAATTTCAGCTATTTTCGTCTTCGTTTGGGTTTCGATCTAGTAGGTCAACCCTAAACCTTAAATACTACATAAAACTAATATGCTCATAACCGCTCACTCGTAATTTTTTTTTTTATCTGTAAACTCTCATGCTCTCATGGGTAGAAGCTATATCAACTAATGTAAAAATTTCAGAAATTTTATCTCCTCAAGGGTCGGCTCGCCTTAGGGAAGTAGAAGCGTTTAAAGGGTTGACCGGTTTTTGATACAGACATCTGTGTGCAATGAGTAACACACCAATATTTGTGTGAAATGTTAACACGGAAATCCGTGTGAAAAGAAACATTAGCTACAAAATTCTGTGTGAAAAACTCTATTAGCTACAGAATTCCGTGACAATAAGTTTTTAGTACAAAATTCTCTGTGAAATGAGCAACACAAGAATATCTGTGTGAAAAGAAAATTTAACTACTAAATTCCGTGTGAAAAAAATAGAATAGAGATAGAATTCCGTGTAAACAATAGTTAACATGACAGTTATATATTACCGAGATAAATACACACGGATATCAGTGATAAATATATATGTATCTCACAAGGATTTTCGTGGTAAATTTTTCCCGCTCACTTTTTTGGAACAAATTCAATTTCCCTCCCCTAGTAGTACCCTAGTAGTACTACACACGGATTTCCGTGAATTACTGAGGTACATACACACGGATATCAGTAGCAAAGGTAAATGCATTTCACACAAATTTCCGTGGAAATTCCGCTTATAACCAGTAAATTGATCCAAATCTGAAGCATATCGATCCATGTCCTTCTCCCCCACCCCTAAAGCGTATCGATGTCCTTCTCCCCCAAATCGATTCAGCCTTATCAGAGGTCTGGAAGCGGTCGTAGGCAACAACAATTTGATATCTCCCCCAATTTCGAAGCGGTGTCTCCGCCCATTACTCCCTATCTCTATCATTCAATTCAATCTCAGTCCATCGCAGCCACTTGTGTGACCTGATTCGAATCGAGCGCTATAATTTTGAAGTTCCACTCACGGTAAAGGAGCTTTAGTGAATCAAGTTTGTGGCGTCGAGTTGATTGTGGGGTTTGCGACTTCTGGGTAAGTGAGCAAACCAAGTGGGGTTTGCGCCATTTCGATTGTGAATTAAGAGCTCATATAGGACTTTATCGTTTTGGCTTTCAAAGTGAGTTCATTGCTGAATGTTATATAAGGAGGTCCTATATGTCGGGTTTCACTGGGAGTGCTGGAACTGCTGTCGTCACAAAGGCCATGTTTGGTTGACTGGAAAGGAAAGGAATCACTTTCCTTTCCTTTGGGAAAGCGTTTCCCGAGGGGGGGGGGGAGGGAACCAAATTCCTCCACTTTTTCCTTTCCTTTGGGAAAGTGTTTCCCTTCCTTGGCTGTCCCCAAACGCAGGAAAAGAAAGTATTTCCTTTCCCAATGCCCACTTTCCGGGAAACAAACATGGCCAAAGGATAAAGCAGCTCTTTGGCCTATGAATACTCGTATTACTTGTGTAAGGACTGTGACTGCAGAACTCTTGATCATAGGTACGTCCTATGAATGAATGTTACTATAACTTGCATGCCTAAATTTGTTGGATAATTACTGTTAGACATATAGGACAAGGGAATTTTGTCATAATCTAATAGCTAAACTTTTATTTGAATTATCATTTGGCTTAAATGTTCAATACATTTTTTGGTGTCTATTTGCAGTTCCACACTAATTGTTACAGGGGTTTGAATCTCTAAGCAGATCTATCTCTCCAACTCTCAATTCCTCTCTAGGTATATTCAATTCTCAAAACCCTCATCTTCCATATATACGTTCAATTCACTTCATGCCACTCTCTATTTCCCTAAGCGTATGAAATGCATCTCAGTTTTGTTTTCTGAACCTAAAAAAATCACAAGCTTCACTTTAAAATCCATGATTGTAGTATGTGCTGGGTTGGTTTTGTCTTAGGTTCGTCTGGGAAGAAGCATTAGATTGGTGATAAAGTTATTTGAGTTTCTATTTGCATCTTAGATTTCATTTGCTGTTTGTGATTGAGAGTTTCAAGCTCTGCTTTGTGTTTGGGATTAATGGTCTTTATCTCTCTAGAGCCTGGCCTAGAGATAATCAACACCTTGTACAATGTTAACTACATTTTTGTTTGTTTTCTGTAGTCAGGTTTGTCAAGATGTTTACTTCAAGGAAGAAGATTCATAAGGATAAGGATGCCGAGCCAATTGAGTTTGATGAGTCGGTTGCATAACTAAGCTATATTGCTTTCCTTACCATTGGATGCTGGACCTGTGATAGCCAGTGAAAGATTGGAAATTGATGATCAAATTAAGGTATTAACAATGCTTTTGTGGCATTAATGCTTATATGAAACTTATGGGTGCAAAAGTTTTAGATTTTATACGTGAAGATTCCCATCTAATCTTTCTTTTCCAAAGTACAAATCTACCACATGAATACCTCATTTGCTTGGAAGATTTCTAAGGCTGCCTCACCAGACGCCAAATTATATGTTGACATGTCTACATTTACATTGTACAATCGCTGTTCTGCTTCATAGTTTAGTTGATCTATCCAAGTCCAATCAATATTTCCAGTTATTGATCTGTTGCTTCAGTTACAAATCATTTAACTAACCTGCTTCTTATTATGCAGGATCCAAGCAGATGACATCTTTTTTTCGAAAGGGTGCATTAGTATTCCCCTGTGGAGGGTCCACATCACTTGAGGTGCTACTGCATTTGACAGAAATCTGATACTGTCTAGTATTACTGCTGGGATAGGATCATGGCATACGGTAGTGCCTTATGTTGTTTTCTGAACCATATCTACTGCTGGGATAGGACCAAATGACACAGCTTGCATCAGTCCACGCACAATACAGTAGACCTGTGATACCAACCTCAGCCATCAATGATGGGTATCGACCCGAAATGCCTCAAACTGTTCCAGATTCGCTGCTGAACTGAAATGGTTGGTTTCACTTACCATTAGCTGGTTTGATGGTTATGTTTGTCTACTTTGAGTTAGTCCTCAAAGCATTTTGATGGAAATTATTCTTGGACAAGGATTATGTTGTTAAAGGGGGGAAATCTTAGTGATATTCCACCTTCAATAACAATGTATGCTAGAAAGCAGCCTTTTTTTTTTGTAATCCAAGAATTCACTTTGGTATGAAATGTATTTTGCTAGGAATGTAAATAACATCTTGCTATGAATGCAAAGTTTAATATTTTCGATTGAGTTGTGGATTTGTTCACTTTATTGTAAATATTTGAAGTATATTTATTGTAGATAAATAAAATTATTATTATGTTCAGGTTGCAAGTTAATTAGCAGAAATAATTTTTTTTAAATGCTGTCAATCTTACACACTGAAATCAGTGCGAGTTAGAGCATAGGGATTACCTACGGAAATCCGTGTCAATAGGTTATAGGTTTTGACACAGAAATCAGTATGAATTGTATTTCACACAGAAATCAGTGTAAAATACAGTTTACATATTTGGCACAGAAATCCGTGTGAAATAGAGTTGTTCACACGGATTCCCATCCATTCCGGTAATTTATATTTATGGAATTATAGTGGGGCCCATTTAACCTTTTCACACGGACAACATAATCCGTGTGAGATGAGCATTACCCCCCCTCCAAACCGCACGGTAACACCAATCTGTGTGTGTACTGTGTGTAAAAGCTATCACACACTGAAATCCGTGTGAGAAAGTCTTATTACTCACAGATTAAAATCTGTGGGTAATTGTTGTTTTTCTAGTAGTGGTATATGCATGTCTAATATACAAAGGTCTTTACATTCATTTCCCCCAGGCCATTACATCTAAGGCACTAGAATACACTTGCCAGGTTCAATTTAATGTGACACACGTGAACAATGTAATACACTTGTTTGCTTATGTACACTTACGGCATAAGGCTAGCCAATTTAAATGTGATCTATATGCATGGGCTACTACAGCACACATATACTTAATTGATAGGTCTATGCTTCATAGCACTTCAGTTATTTACTTCCCCCAAACACATTCATACTTGCAATTAAGCATCAATAGCTTTGTTACACGTATATGTCTCATAGTCATGCACTTTCTTAAGACTCCTCATATCATGCAAAGCTCAGTATGCCATGTCCAGAGTTAATTAATTCTTACTTTTGGCCTCACATAAGTCAAGCGAAATACAAATTTACACTCGCTCATGCTTGTGAGACTTGAGCATCTAGGTCTTAGTTAATGTCATGAAGTCATTACATGCTATACTTCAACACATTTACATGAAATCTCCACTACATACATGTAGTCAGCAAAATCATATGATTAAGTTACTAATCATTTACTTTATCTTATCTTAAGGAGACATAATCACCGATCACCTCTCCCATTAGAGAAATCATCATCCTTCTACTAAGGAACTTCACCGGAGCAATGGAGCTTCATGTTTGGACAACTCCAACATGATTTGGGTACTTACAATGATTCCAATTCAAACCCACTCCAATCAGCATCAGATAAGTAAAATGCTATATCTCAATACACACTCATACAATTAGAGCTATTGACATGCCTTTACATGGTTTTACTACTTCTAAGCATGCCTATAATATATCACAATTGGTATGCATGCATTTACATGCTACTATGAGTTTAGGCATGAAGCTTGTGACACTTATGACTTAATTAAACATGCTCGGATAAACACTTGCAACGGTTACGACTAGCTTGGGTATCGAGCATGGCCACGACTTGCTTGGGCCACGCCCCGCATGGTCGCACAACGCCTATCCGCTCAACTACTCCCAACTTACTCGAACACAACCTAAATCGCTCAAACACATCTAACATGCTTTAGTTAAGCTCTAGGTTCACAATGCTTCATAGCTTTCACCGGAAGCTACTCCCAAAAATTTTATATGGAGACCCATCACACTTGCCACTATCTATTGTGCATGTTACATGGTCATAAGATCCATATATTATTACTTGCTATACCTATTTGTCATTGTTCATACAATTACAAACTTTACATATACTCTATATGTAAGCATATGGTCTAGCCTCCGGGCACCATACTTTGTCAAAATCTCCCTACGGGAAAGAGATCTAAACGGGTCTAGACTCCACGAGTCTATGGTCTACGACCAACCGCCATGCGGTAAGACAACGCCTCATAATAACAATGACAGCTACGCGGTGTTGTAGTCAAGATTTTCTCCTCGGGGAAAGAGTAAAGGGACCGGTTAACCCGTGATGCTTGGGTATCAAAGATTAGGCTCGCTACCTAACACCCACTGCTTATATGCAGTTCCCGTCATCAAACAATTTTCCGACCCCACGGAGGTCTATAGCCAGGAGTTGGGACTCCTTGGAAAGCCTAGCAGGGGCCCACCCAAAAAGGCATAAGCGCTCGCTCCGACCAATTCTAGATGGACGACGTACTCGCACTAATTATGCTCGCAATACGGCACAAAGCTACGCTTTGGTATCAACCCCGCAAGAAAACCCTCCTTGGCGGGGGACTTCGCGGACTTGTACATATAGCCCAGCATAATTAGCAACATTTACGCCTCAGGGCGTCACATTCGAGCTTTCCGCTCACGAGCTCTAACGCTCATGGCTCAGCGGCACCGTCGAGTTTTAACGCTCACGCCTTCGCGGCACCCCTGAGCTTCCAGCTCATGAGCTCTAATGCTCATACCTTCGCTGCAACCTCGAGATTCCGCTCACGCCTTAGCGGTAACCCCGAGCTTCCTCTCACGCCTTCGCGGCACCCTCGAGCTTACGCTTATGCCTTCACGCCACCCCCTAGCTTTCACGCTCTTGCCTTCCTGACAATCCCGAGATTGACACTCATGTCTCCTCGACATGGTACACATTAATGGAACATTAAATTCTTCTACCATTTGTCATTTGCAACAAATCGAATTCTTTTCGCGTTCCATTAATACGAGCGACAACCAAACAAACACAAGCGTGCGCGTATTCATCTTTCATGAATTACAAACGCTTGACTCCATGGCACTCATGCAACTTGCACCGAGCATAACCTCGTCAACTCGGCTCATTTGTTTTCTTGCGAAACACCATGGGCATCATATGCAATTCATATGCTTATTCATGATATGGTCACACAACCATACGCGTTCTCGAGTTTATACACTATAATCGATCGTACATGGCGCCATTCACATGTATACATCAATATGTATCATGCACCTCGTACATTCATATATGCTAATGCATATCAATGCAACTCACATACGTTGCTCAATACAACAAGCATTCTTCATATGCGTGTTTTTGTCTTTGTTGTGCAGGTTAACGAGTCCATTCTTGCTTAAAAGAGTTCGGGGACTTGTAGGGGGTCCATGCCGCCCAGTTGCTTATGCTTCATGACTTCATGATTATAACTCCCTAACCAAGAAGCTCCTCTTACTTGGGGACTTCGGGGACTTGTAGATACCTCTACTAGTAAGGCTATTTTCTATGTCACCAAGTATAAACAACACCCTCTTAGGGGGGCCCACAAGCCATGGTAGGACCCAACCGCGACATGCATCCCGTAGCCTGATGTTCAAGCTACGCCACGGTAGTCGGAAGCGGCCAATACCTCGCCGGGAAGTCACCTTCCCGGCCTTGCCAAGTTGCCTCCATAATAGGCCTTTCTACACTAGAATAGTGGTTTTAGCATCCCACATTGGAAAACATGTAAAGGAAGGAGCCTCCCTCCCCTATAAAAGGAGACTCCTTCCCACTTACTCAACATCCCATTACATCTCATGTAATCCTCTTGGGTTGCAAGGCCCAACACACTAGTTAAGCTTTCAAGTGGACGTAGTTTCCCGCTAAGACAGAAGACGAACCACTATACATCTCGTGTCACACACATACACTCTCTCTCTCTCGCTCTCTCTCACTCTCTCTTTCTTTTACGTTAATTAGAGCCTTCGGTTTCTAACATTAACATTTAGCCTGCGGATCAAATGGGCCGATGGAGGCCTGCAAGCCCGATGGGTAAAAGCCCGGCCCAGCCTGCATAAAAGTCCAGCCCGGTGGGTAGAGGACCAGACTTGGTTTAGGGGTTTCAAACCCAGCTCGGCCCTCTAAAGGCCCACAAAAGCCCGCCAAGCCTGTAAATTAATATATTATATAAAGTTATAAATATATTAATATATAGGCTAAATATTGATTACTACCCTGTAGTTTGGCTCCAAAATCAATTCAGTCCATAAATTTCTAATTTCATCAAGAACACCCCTGCATTTTCAATTTTGATCTAATAGGTCCAATCTGTTAGTCTTCCGTTAATTGAGTCATTTAATTTGTTGATGTGGTTCATATATGACCTATGTTTTTTGATGTGGTGAGGTGGCATGCATAGTCAGATTAAGAGTGGGTCCCACTATTACAAATTTATGAAATAAAAATGGGGGAGGATTCAGTGCACCGACGTGCACTTGCACCGACATAAATGGATGGTTAGATTATATTAAATACACACTTAGGTTATTAATAAAATTATTAATTATAAATATCAAGGGTTGAGATTATCTTATAAGTGTTAGATCATTTGCACCGTCGGTGCATAGAATAATTTCCAAATAAGAAGTTTTTCAACAAATAATCCGACTATAACTAGAACCCACAGTAGGAGATTAACGGATTGGATCTATTAGATCAAAATTGAAAGTTCAGGGGTGTTTTTGATGAAATTAGAAGTCCATGGACTGAATTGATTTTAGACCTAAACTATAGGGTAGTAATCAATATTTAGCCTGTCACAACCCAACATTGAGTCATGACTAAAGTGGTGGTTAAAAACTGAAATCAGAGTAAAGCATTTTGTTTTTTTGTTTTTTTTTTAAGTAAGAACAATTATGTGAACAGAAAAGAAACAAAAACAAACTGGAAGTTTTTAAACTCTAACTGAAAAGCATGTTTAAAATCCTTCACTGATCGAGACTTTTAACAAAGTTCTTCTCGTAAAGCCTTTCTAAAATCTGAGCGAAAAGTAATTCCTTTTATAAGCTCAAAAGAGCAACTTGCTTTCAAAGTTTTCCACTCCAAAAGAATGCTCCAAGTTAACACTTCAGTCATTTACAACATATGTACATTGCAAAAACAAAAAGAATAATATTCTGGAATGATGAACATCCAGTACCAG
Organism: Rosa chinensis; assembly: GCF_002994745.2. Lineage (NCBI taxonomy): Eukaryota > Viridiplantae > Streptophyta > Magnoliopsida > Rosales > Rosaceae > Rosa > Rosa chinensis. The sequence goes on along the minus strand of NC_037088.1, from coordinate 52,846,994 downwards.
GGAGCAATCATTTAAACAAGGAAAGCAAGGTCCAGCACACACTTCACAAGCAAAACAAAGCTCCAAACATTGTCTGCTCAAGACAATTCTGGTATCTCACTAACAGTCATGGACTCCTTTCCTGAAAACCACAACAAGAATATAGGGAATGAGCTTCACAAGCTCAGTAGGTACGACAAAAGATTAGTATAGCAGAGATTCTAATTTAGAATGCACTTAGAAAGTGAGAAGCAAATGGAATTAAACATTAAAAGTTGCTGCTGAAAATCTTTGGAATGAAAACAATGATACAATTGATATAAGTTATGACACAAGGCTCACCTTTATAACAAAGACACAAATCAGCTTAACTCAATTCAATAAACAACTGAACCAGAAGAAAAGAGTAAACATAAAGGCAAAACTTTCCTGATAAACATTCAAATATATTGGAAAAGTAAAACTTGTCTTAAATCCAACTAAAAAGTCAACAAGACCATAAAGCCTTTTTACTTTAGTTACGATGTTCAAAACTCAGAAACCATTTTTTTTCTCTTTCCTTGGCTGTAGCTTTCAGCAACAATGGTTTGAAACTCTTAACTCAAATCCCAACGAAATCCTTGAAAATCCATCTTTTTCCGGTTAGAGCCCATTGCTCGCATTAAGGCCACCGAGCACACCCCATACAAGCAGATCCTGATCAGATTTTGGGTCTTTCACCCTAAGGAGGCACAATCCCTACTTAATTTTTCTCGGGCCTAACCAAATCAAACAATTTAAAACCAAATCTGGTCTTTCTAGGAAATATTTTGTTTCTCCAAATGAAACTGAACAATCAAAGGAATTCCGATAAGAACTTAAAATCTCATTTCTTTTCCAAACTTCCAAAGAGTTCTGCTAAGTGCTAAGATCATGTTTATAACTTAACCCTAAGATAAAATGAGAGAATAGTCAAAGAATGGAACTTTGTTTCTGAGTAATCTCATAAATGGAAAGTAGTCTCAAAACTTAATAGCAAGGCTGCACGTGATGTAGATAACAATACGTGATTTTGAATAAAGCCACCAGTAAATCACTTTGACTCAAAATGAACTAGCTAAAATAATAATCCAATACTTAGACGTAAGTAAAAACAGAATCAGGTTTTCTTTGAAAAAAAAAAGTATATCAAGGAGTTCATTAGGAACACCATTGAAGGATGATCGCATGGTAAAACATAGGCTCAAGAACAGCTGTAAAAAGGTTCTTTTAAAATCGTAAATCCAACTAGTTTGAGGCATATTGGTAGCGAAGTAGGCTTTTGATATGGAAAGGATGCACGAATTCTTTGTACAGTTTTGAAAGAAAGTAAAATACAGTTCCTGTGCAAAACTGAACACGTTTTCTTTTCCAAACGAAATGAAAAAAACTTGAATTCAGTCTAATACATCAATCTTTGAGAAAATCCCTTGCTTGTTGTAAATATAATTGAAATAACAAATCCCTTTTTCAGACAATACTCTCAGTTACAAGAGAAGGTGGTTAAGCATAAAAGTATAGACAAAACTCTAAAGGGAAATTTCTGTTTGGATTAATCAGATTATAAGTATATGGAAATTCAAAGTGCCTTTGTGTGAAAATTAGTAAAGAAGGAGTTGATTCAGAAACTTAGTAAACAAACATTTGTTAACAATCAACTTTTAATAGGTACTCTTGGACCTGCAGCAACTATATGTATCAATCCTTAGCTGCATAGCATTATAAGAAGAGAACAACACCATAATATAGTTCTTGTGTGAACTTTGAAGAATTCGAGCAATTATAGCACAAAAGCTAGTTCCATGTTGACGTCCAAAAGCCAAGAATGTAGATAAAAAAAAGGAAAAGCACAACTGCTCCTTCATTCAAATCAGTGACTATTCAACATGAGAAAATTGGGAGAGAGAGAGAGAGAGAGAGAGAGAGAGAGAGAGAGAGAGAGAGAGAGAGAGACATGTTTCCAAATATCATTGTCAAAACTTTTGCTCAAAGCCTATTTCAGATAAAACTAAAAGAACAGGGGTAATGATCATTAATTCATGCCAAAACAAAAAATCAAAGCTGCATGAAGGGAAAGCATTCCCTATCAAACAAGATTTTCGCTTACAAATCAATTTATACCCAAAACAATAATCTCATAACAATTCGTAAATAAAACATTCTAAAGCAATCACACTCACTACGTACACACCAGATTAGAAACTAAGCTTTAAGAAAGTTTTGTCTTCCCTACCTCAAGACTTAGTTCAGCAGCTAACAAAACCACAATCCACTGCTACAAGTGGCAACCCAAAATCAAATGCTAACACCCACCCTATAATCAGCAATTCCAACCACCTAAACCAAATTTTCGACAAAATTATACCCAAATTCAAAGAAAGGCTGAAACAGAATGAATGGGTTTTAGAAGATAGAAAATTTGACTTACTGGAGATAGCTGCAAGTAACTAAGGAATTTCAATTAGAGGTCAGTGGGTTCACCGCAATCTCTTTGAAGCTATTGCAAAAGTGCAGATTTGTTTTGACCTTTGGGTGAGTGAATGGATGTCTATCTTTGAGGTACAAGGCAAAAGAAGCGGTGGAAGAAGTAGGAATGACGTTATGGTTGAGGAAAAAGAAAAGCATAGGAATAACGAGTGAATAGCACATGGTGTTTATCTAGATTATGACTAGATACGTCTATACCCAAACAGATATATTTTTTTAAAAACAAAATAAATTAAATAACCACCTACTAAGACCTAACAAAAAAACAAAAACCAATCTCAAAACTATAACTGGTAGTCCATAATCTAATCAAAGCCAAATCCTAGTCAAAGAGCGAAACACACAAAAGAGAAGGACGAAAGAAACAATTCGATAACATATCCTATTTAAAATTTAGGTCGTCACATAGCCCTATATATATATATATATATATATATATATATATATACAGATCCTATCCAGAGCGGAGCTCCGCTTTGAAAATTTACGTGTGAAGTTCGAGTTTTGGGTCACTTTTCGGTCGCATATCCACATCTCGACCGTTCAGTTTTTAGGTACCAGTGTATAGATCGTCTCTGCAAATTTTCAACCAAAATGATGATCGTTAAGGCATTGATAATTGCCTTAAAGCTAGTACGGTTCAGGTTGACAGATTCAGTCCATCCATTGGTTTAAGCGAGTTAGATACCTTAACGATCATCAATTTGGCTGAAAATTTGCAGAGATGATCTATACACCAGTACCTAAAAACTGAACGGTCGAGATGTGGATATGAGACCGAAAAGTGACCCAAAACTCGAACTTCACACGTTAATTTCAAAGCGGAGCTCCGCTCTGGATAGGATCTGTATATATATATATATATATATATGGAGGCCGGTTATTTGCTTCTTATATATAATACACCTACTTATCAATGTATATATTATATTACCCCATGCTGGATTGAGTTGCTGACATGCATGGACATGATCTTGTTGGCTAATTAAACAATGGAGACCGGTTATACATTATTGATCGTAAGGTTGCACGTATATATATGATTTTCATATTAGTATGGTCGTATATATATGGGAGCTGAAATTTGCACTCCCATTTTTACATTCTGCACTCCCTTTGCTTTTTCTAATGCTTTTCATCAATTCACAATATTTATATTCCAAAACTACCACCCCTCTCTCTCCATCCACAAAATCATTCTGCATCTATGGCCCTGCACAGATATGAAAATATCATGGATGGAATCTTTGATCAACAACCTGCACAACACTTTAATTTGATCATTTCCTCCCCAACTGGTCATACAAGAAAGATGGTGATATAACTCCATCCAAAATGAATTAAACCACTGCATTGAAATCCAACCCTAAATTATCCTCACACCATTAAATTAGAAGAATCAATCTGTTCAATAACATATATATATATATATATATATATATATATATATATCTCCAATTTCTTTGAATTACAATGGAATTCTCTATAAACAAGGTGAATTATCTTTTTCTCTATAAACAAAGAAACGAAAATGGATAGGTAGTCTCCCAATCTCTCTAGCGCCAACCCTTGATCTTCGAAATGCAAGCCCCGATCACCGCCGACGCCAGAACATGAAATGAATGGAGAGGATGTGCCAAGCCTTGGAATCAGAGATGTTGAGGCAGTGAGGCCGGGTTGAGTCGAGTGGGCTAGTTGCCCTTCAAACTCATGGCATATGGCAGACTGCAATTGGGTATGATCCCTATGCACCCACCAAAGTGGAAAGTAGAACTCTTCTCAGTTGAATTTGCCAAACTCTGATCCAGATGATGAGAATCCATATGCTATCATCCAGGGCCTCCTTGCCCTTGCCCATATAACCGGGTCCAATGCAGATGAGGCTCGTGGGGCGTGCAAAAGGTGTGGCCGTATTGGGCATCTCAGCTTCAAGTGCGGGAATTTTCTAAGTGTTAAGGAAGACAAGGAGAAAGACATAGAAGCTATTCAGGCTAATATTGCTTTCTGAGTTACGTCAGTTGAGGGGGAAGTTGGGTAAGAGGATTGGGAAAATTGTGGTTGAGACTGACAGTGAGGAGGAAGATGAAGACAGTGAGACTTCGGATTCAAACTATAGTTCAGAATTGAAGCGGTGATGGCTGAGTCAAGTGGGCTAGCAGGAGGGAGAGAGTTCTAGTTTCTGGCAGTGAAAGGAAGAGGATAGGACAAATAAGTATAAGGGTGATTTTGTAAAAGCAGCACAAGGGGAGTGCAGAATGTAAAAGTGGGAGTGTAAATTTCAGCTCGCTATATATTACTATCCATTTCCTACCGTGCAACAACAATTTAACATTCTTGCTACTGCATAGCAAAACAATTCTTTATCAATTTTTCTTTATTAAACTTTGAGAATAGCAATAACATACAATTACAGTCCTCTGTGAATACAGAGTAAGCTACTAATACATTCTTGAAAGAACAAAAAAATAAAAATAAAAGTGAATAAGAAAAAATAGTATCTTTAAAGATTTCTTGGCAAATAAAGCCCCGCCTGGCCCAGAAAAAATGAGGGTTACCTGGCCCTGCGCGAAAAATCCGCAAGGCCCGCTTTATATGGACGGGTTTGGATCTTGCGATTTATAATAAAGTCCGGCTGGGGCCGGCCAGTTATTATTGAAAAATGTAGCTAGTAAGGCTCGACCTGGTCCAAGCCCGCTATGATGGGCCCGGCCCGACCCGTTGACAAGGTCTATTCATAGTTGTTAACTTACTAATCTTTTGACATGATTGAAATAGACGAACATTGAAACTGAAAGAGAAAGAAAAAAAAAAGGACGTAAATCAGATTATGATTTTAAACTTTTATTTTTTATAGTAAAATGAGGTCAGTCCTTTATTGAAATTGAAAGCTTACAACGAAACGATGCTAAAAAGCATTAAGAAAGAAAGAAACAGTACGAAAGAAAAAAGATGCCAACATTGCATCAGAAATACAATAATTGAAAATGCAAGAGCAACTATGTTGAAACGCATTGCTGATTTTACACTACGAATTGCAGCCGTGTAGTGATTGAGTAGTTGGTGGTTTGACTACCCATGCAACTCCAACACACAAATTGACAAAATTCAATTTGGCACAGGAATGAGGGCACTCTCCCACCTAAAGATCGAAGCCGGTCAATGGTGTCAGAACATGGCCATGTTGGCAGACGATCTTTCACGAACAGGTGCCATAAATTTGGGTTTCGGATCCATTCTAGCATTTGACCAACAGCCCAACAAAGATGGTGAGTCACAGTCCAAATCCAAAACCCACATGGATCCCAGATTCGGATCCTGTTGCAGATTCCACCTGGATCCCAGATCCTGATCCAGATGCACAGCTGGCTCCGGGTTAGAAACAACCGACTCCCATTCGATTCCCATCACCAGGAACATCGCCGGCTCAATCCCACATTGATCGCTCCCCCACGATGTAGAGACCAAGATGAACAGTGAACCACTAGACCTGTCAGCCAGTCACGGTGAACAACAGCCAGAACACCACCACTGTAACATGCATCCCCCCCCCAACAACATCCTCCTTCACCGGATCTATGTCAGCAGCCATCTGCACCGACAATCCACAACATCTCCATTGCCCAGACTTCGGAAGCCAGGAATTGACAATCGCTACTAAAGTCCTCTGCCCGAGCAATTAAAACAAACACCCCACCACCGCCACTACAGAAAGCGACGAGAATAGAGAGAAATAGGCTGAAATCCTTGAGAGACTCCATGAAGATGGAGTAGGTACAGGAGCGGTGAACCCGAAGGAATGCCGAAATCCAAACCCTAGCAGAGCTAGGTCATAACGGTTTAGGATTTTGGTAATGTAACTAAATCATTATGATTTTAAACTTTAATTTATTTTAATTTTATTATTGGTATAAATTAAATGAGAGATTTTCGTTAAATTTTTTTTTTTAATTGAATATGTCATATAAGGATATTTGTGGAAAAAGAAATGAGATAGGTAAGTAGATTTAATACTGAAATTAAAATGTAGGGTGTAATGAGCAAGTTCAGTGAACAAAGAAAATAATAGGGTGACAACAGCCGCACCCTACAAAAAAATGGGAATGGATTTCAGATTGGATGCTAGAGATATAGAAAGAGATAAAGAAAGATTTATCGAACGAAGATTAAAAATGGAAATGGATTTCATAATGGATGCTGGAGAAATAGAAAGAGCTAAAGAAAGATTTGAGAGAAAGGGAAGATAAGTGTGGAGAAGTTTGACCTAGATGAATCCAGAAAGAAAAAAACCACAACCCAGTTTCTTAAAAAATGAAAAATTAATTAAGAAAAAAGAAATGCAAAATACATTAAACATCCTACAAAGTCAAAGTGAAATATAGAAACAAAAAAAATGTGAGAATTTTTTTTTTTTTTAACCAAACATTAATTTCATTCAACTCAAGCCAGAATGACATGGATACATACCTTCCCTTGCCATACTAAGGACAAGTTTAGGATGTGGTATACTAGCACCACTCATTAGACAACCAGTGCTCACTTATTCAAAAGCGAGCTTAATTAAGAACTATGAAAGCTTAACACATAGTAATTAGGCATAGAAAGAAAATAACAAAAACTAAATTTTCTCCTTGCACTTAACAGTTGGGCTAGGAGGTTTGGAAAGATAAGCAAAACAAGTCTCTTGCGCATCCTCAATCTTCTTGGACTTTAGGGGATTTTTATTCCTTGACCCCAGAGGCCTTCCTCTTTTCTTCTTTGTCTCTGAGCTCTTTGGCAACACATCTTTAGGGACCAGAATAATGTTTCCAGGCGCTTCAATCATACCTAGGGATCTGGCAGAGAACTTATGTCACGCCCCTGATTTTATACACAATAAATCGATATATAACCCCATAATTATATATGCGTGAAATGTTCAGCCATCAATACAAAATACTTAGAAACTTATTCCCTTTTAATGCAAGTACATATTGATGCCCTGAACCCACAAATTCTATATTGACTCGCCCCATAGAGTCACACAACACATGAGTTTACGAATTAAATTGTCAACAACAAAATAAAACGTAAATGCTCCTCAGAGTAACTATACAACGGAAGTCCTTATCAACGGTAAAGTCACAAAGATGGCTTCCTACCGTAAAGCTGCAAAGCGCCACCTCAGCTTCAGCCACGATTTCTCTGACCTGCAGGATTAACCCCTACACCATTCCATTGAATAGTGCACCGGGTTTCCACACAACAAAACCCGGTAAGCTTATGAAGCTCGTATGAGTAACTCAAAACCAATTACACGAATTTACGGGATAAAAGCCCGCACAACTCATGTCAACACGAGGAAAACCTTTCGACTCGAGGATAAGGAAAACATACCATGCTTCCCAAAACAATACTCTTCCCCAAAAAGGAAAACACAGAAGCCACACCGTGACAAAATCATATAAATCGTTAACATCACAATTCAAATCTGATTAATTGATCCAACCTGGATAAAACACACACGCACATCAATCATACCTATCGTTAACCTAACAAATAGCATATGATTCTTAGTCCAACCTGGACAAAATACATACCCAGGAGTCATAAGTAACCTACTTAGATCCATGAGGTACCATGGCAGACATACTAGCGCTCTAGCTTATCGTAACCACTCGCCCGGCTAACTGCGTGATTCCTTATTTCTTACCTTGGTCATTATCAGCGACCTGTCACCATCTGTGACATATGATCTTCAGACCCCATCCAATCTCGAAATCAACCATTGGTCACCATCTGCGACCTATCACCATCTGTGACATATGATCTTCAGACCCCATCTGGTCTCAGATCAACCATTAGTCACCATCTGTGACATATATAATATAATTCACAAGTCCTCCCAGGACAATTAAAAGAAAGAATCCCCGAAACTCTCTTTTAAAGAAACACGTACTCATGAGCATCAGATAGCTCCCCACTAACCCCATGATGTACCAACAACAAATCAGTCCAACCTAGACACACAACACATCAACACAGATTCACCACGAAGCCACTAATACATGAATACGTATGTATATATATATGTACACACATAGTCATTCACTCAGAAATGCAACCAATACATGAATACATATGTATATATATATACCCCATAATATATATATGTACACACATACTCATTCACTCAGAAATGCAACCAATACATGAATACATATGTATATATATATACCCCATAATATATATATGTACACACATACTCATTCACTCAGAAATGCAACCATACATCTATGGTAACTAGACTCATAACACAGATAAATCATTGGTTACCATCTGCAACCTATCACCGTCTGTGACTCTTGGTTTTCATACCCCGTCTGGTCTTAGAACCAACAGTTGGTCACCATCTGCGACCCATGCTTTTCAAACCCCATCTGGTCTCAAGTCAACGTTAAGTAAGTCACATCTGACCTAAAAGCGTTACGACCATCTAGTTCCGGCTTTCCCCATCCCTGCTCACCATCTGTGACCCTTGGTACAAAGACCAATACATTTAAAATGAGTCACGCTTGACTCCAAAATGTAACATCAACTCAATGCTTTTCAAACAATAGAAAACATCTTTTTCCACAATATTGTTTCTATGAAAAGTCCAATTCAACAATAATATGAACCCATCATGCATATTATTCATCACACATCATCCACAAGAATATATATATATTTCACGTAAATATATATATACGTAGTCATTCGCTCAGGAATGCCTACTAATACCAACTATAGTTTGCAGTTAAATAATTAACGCCAAAACAATAATGGTAATTCCGTTCATAATGAACCTTGTGAGATTACTCACCTCGAAACTCCCGCTGCGTCTTCAATACAGAACAAGACAGCCAATCCACAAAATAGCCGTCCGAGGAGTACTACGTCACGTACCTAAGGAATTACAGCTCTCATTCAGTCAACGAATCACAAGGGATAACGTTCGAAACCCTAAATCGAACCAAAATTCCCAAGGTGACGCCAAATGAGGCGAAACCACATCCGAGACCTCCCAAAGTCCTCGGAATACGTCCACGATCGATGTGACCAAACCACAAGTCGATCGGACGCTCAAATCCTCAAGGATCGAATAAATCGATCGGTATGAAACTGCAAAAATCATAACAATTCCATACGAACTCCAAAATTTGCATATTATATATCGAAACGCTCGTATCAACGAGTAGAACATATATAATACCAAAACCAATTCCTTAAGTGGCCGGAACACCGCCGGAACGCCACCACAGACGGTGGTGCACCGCCGCCGGCCAAAAACACATTATTTCACAAAACTCCCAACATCAAAAAGCTTCATCTAAGCATGCTTGTGAATTCTCATAACTGGATCGAAGTCAGAAAACAAGCCTAAGGGATCGAAAACTACCTCACAAGCCGTGAACAGTGATCCAATCCGAGTTGATCGAAGTTTCACGTGAATCGATCCAAACAACCACCAAGGATCGATCGGCGATGCAGTTCTGAGCTCAACCAAGAAAACTGGAAGCCTTGCCGACGTCGGAATAAGGATCGCCGGCCGGGTCCGATTTCTTCAATCTGGGTCGACTTGCAGCGCCGCCGTGGATGAGAATCGTCGATAGAGACCACCACAGAGACGACCGGAGCAAGGAGGCGAATCGTTCTGGGTTGGTTTCACCGGAAGAGGTCGCCGGAGCTGCGAGTTCCGACCGGGTCGGAATGCCGGGTTTGGGTCGGGTCAGTCGAAGAATTTCGACTCTGAGGGCGCGGACGAGAGAGAAGAGAGAGAGGAAAATTATTTCCGGAAACGGAAATGAGGAAATGAATATATTTTTTTCTGATTTTTCCTATAAATACCAAAATGGAAACTTCTTTCCATAGTCATAACTTCCTCATACGAACTCCGATTTCCGCGTTCCACATATCCACGAACTCGTATCGACGCGCTCTACAACTTTCGTGAAGGAAGTTTTTAGAGAATCTCAACGTATCAAAAGTCAACCTTGAAACCCCCCTAATTCCACACTTTACGAATAAAAATTCGTCCAAAACACTTCCGCTCCGTCCACGAGCCACGAAAACGTCCGATACCCACAATTTAAATTCCGGAAAATCCTCGGAAAGTAAATACGAATTTCTGGGGCATCACATTCTACCCCCCTTAAAGAAATTTCGTCCCGAAATTTAAACGTACCACTCCCACAGTACGTATAAATCATCCCCACATCCAATTCTCATTCCTCAACAACCTGTTCTCACCTCGCTGTACAATATCCTAGCTCAATAATGGATACAGGTACCCTACCTAATATCACAACACTAGGAATCTTTACCACACCGCTCGGTGGCAACCCAATCATTTCATGGATCTCATCCTCGTACACTATCCAACAAAGACTCTGTGACTGCAGCACTACACACAGATCACACAAGAGTCCAGAATCCTGTTATCACAACAGTATCTGCATCATATCATCAATAATGCAAACCTTGCATTACAAGAATTGAAAATGAAACCTTCATTTCAACTCACCTCGAACCTATGCATCACAACTTAATAAGTGTCTACCCAACCTGGGAACACAAAATCAAGCTAAGGTCTGGCCCCACCTGACCCGCACACACATCATCACCTGTCATTGTAATTACAATCAAAGTGGTATAGACCTTCTACTACCACAACAATGAAGGATGCATCACATCACATGCCACACTCAAAAGTCTAGCTATAGACAACAGACAAAACTCAACACAACACAACACATGGAAAGAAGTACACAACTATCACACATTATTCTAGCACACAAGCAGAATTAGATAAGGTACTTTCTTATCCGCACACACATCAGCTTGAGGAAACCATGCAACCATGATTCCATCTAGCACTCCATAACCTTTCCATCTAAAGGAAAACATAAATCACCGCTGTGACAATGTTCTATTTGCTAACTTAACCATCAAGAAGCAAATCAAGTCTCATCTAGACAATAAAGGAAGAATACTCTCGGAATTCTCCTATAATTACATACTTATGAGTCTCCAGCAACCTCGACCGTTACTCCCATAAACTATCCTGGCAGACAGACAAGAACTCTGACTGACATCGTAACCATTCGTCCGGCCAAGGACGTGATTACCTATTTCCTGCCTTGATCACCGTCTGCGATCAGTCACCGTCTATGACTCAATATATCACCATCTGTGATCAGTCACCATCTGTGATTCAATATATCACCATCTGTGATCAGTCACCTTCTGTGACTCAATATATATCACCATCTGTGATCAGTCACCTTCTGTGACTCAATATATATCACCATCTGTGATCAGTCACCATCTGTGACTCAATATATATCACCATCTGTGATCAGTCACCATCTGTGACTCAATATCGATCACCATCTGTGATCAGTCACCATCTGTGACTCAATATCGATCACCATCTGTGATCAGTCACCGTCTGTGACTCAATATCGATCACCATCTGTGATCAGTCACCATCTGTGACTCAATATATCACCATCTGTGATCAGTCACCGTCTGTGACTCAATATCGATCACCATCTGTGATCAGTCACCATCTGTGACTCAATATATCACCATCTGTGATCAGTCACCATCTGTGATTCAATATCGATCACCATCTGTGATCAGTCACCATCTGTGACTCAATATCGATCACCATCTGTGATCAGTCACCATCTGTGACTCAATATCGATCACCATCTGTGATCAGTCACCGTCTGTGACTCAATATCGATCACCATCTGTGATCAGTCACCATCTGTGACTCAATATATCACCATCTGTGATCAGTCACCATCTGTGACTCAATATCGATCACCATCTGTGATCAGTCACCATCTGTGACTCAATATCGATCACCATCTGTGATCAGTCACCATCTGTGACTCAATATATCACCATCTGTGATCAGTCACCTCAACCTAGACACGATATACACATAGCTCACACCTACGGCCATCAATTCCATAATCTTCCATATCGTGCCTACATAAGTCAACTGGTGACTACAGCCTCATGTTTAGATTCTCAACTAGCGTTCCATTACACAAATTAAGCCAACAATCAATCAAATCAAGAAGAAAACAAGGCGATCACAATTTAAAACAAGCAAAACAATTCATAGTAACCCCTGCATATAATTTAGTTCAGGAGGTCACATTAAGTCAAACAACATGACTACAACAATCTAATAACTAAGCTCGCACGAAAGGATACAGTTTTCCCCGAAAACAATCCTTATCACCCCACCAGAGTTCAATCCAGAGGTTCCCATTCCTCCAATGACTGCAACTCAAAGAACCAACACCTAGGTTCACAACTTCACTAACAGAGCAAACCAATGCTCTGACGATTCTACATTCTAACCCACAACCAACACTCCTACATACCCAATGATTATATCAATACTGAAGAGCATCAGATGGGGATCCGCTGCAGACGGGCCATCACTCGGATAGTACTGATTATCACCAAATATGTACCTTACGCTCTGATACCAAACTGTCACGCCCCTGATTTTATACACAATAAATCGATATATAACCCCATAATTATATATGCGTGAAATGTTCAGCCATCAATACAAAATACTTAGAAACTTATTCCCTTTTAATGCAAGTACATATTGATGCCCTGAACCCACAAATTCTATATTGACTCGCCCCATAGAGTCACACAACACATGAGTTTACGAATTAAATTGTCAACAACAAAATAAAACGTAAATGCTCCTCAGAGTAACTATACAACGGAAGTCCTTATCAACGGTAAAGTCACAAAGATGGCTTCCTACCGTAAAGCTGCAAAGCGCCACCTCAGCTTCAGCCACGATTTCTCTGACCTGCAGGATTAACCCCTACACCATTCCATTGAATAGTGCACCGGGTTTCCACACAACAAAACCCGGTAAGCTTATGAAGCTCGTATGAGTAACTCAAAACCAATTACACGAATTTACGGGATAAAAGCCCGCACAACTCATGTCAACACGAGGAAAACCTTTCGACTCGAGGATAAGGAAAACATACCATGCTTCCCAAAACAATACTCTTCCCCAAAAAGGAAAACACAGAAGCCACACCGTGACAAAATCATATAAATCGTTAACATCACAATTCAAATCTGATTAATTGATCCAACCTGGATAAAACACACACGCACATCAATCATACCTATCGTTAACCTAACAAATAGCATATGATTCTTAGTCCAACCTGGACAAAATACATACCCAGGAGTCATAAGTAACCTACTTAGATCCATGAGGTACCATGGCAGACATACTAGCGCTCTAGCTTATCGTAACCACTCGCCCGGCTAACTGCGTGATTCCTTATTTCTTACCTTGGTCATTATCAGCGACCTGTCACCATCTGTGACATATGATCTTCAGACCCCATCCAATCTCGAAATCAACCATTGGTCACCATCTGCGACCTATCACCATCTGTGACATATGATCTTCAGACCCCATCTGGTCTCAGATCAACCATTAGTCACCATCTGTGACATATATAATATAATTCACAAGTCCTCCCAGGACAATTAAAAGAAAGAATCCCCGAAACTCTCTTTTAAAGAAACACGTACTCATGAGCATCAGATAGCTCCCCACTAACCCCATGATGTACCAACAACAAATCAGTCCAACCTAGACACACAACACATCAACACAGATTCACCACGAAGCCACTAATACATGAATACGTATGTATATATATATGTACACACATAGTCATTCACTCAGAAATGCAACCAATACATGAATACATATGTATATATATATACCCCATAATATATATATGTACACACATACTCATTCACTCAGAAATGCAACCAATACATGAATACATATGTATATATATATACCCCATAATATATATATGTACACACATACTCATTCACTCAGAAATACAACCATACATCTATGGTAACTAGACTCATAACACAGATAAATCATTGGTTACCATCTGCAACCTATCACCGTCTGTGACTCTTGGTTTTCATACCCCGTCTGGTCTTAGAACCAACAGTTGGTCACCATCTGCGACCCATGCTTTTCAAACCCCATCTGGTCTCAAGTCAACGTTAAGTAAGTCACATCTGACCTAAAAGCGTTACGACCATCTAGTTCCGGCTTTCCCCATCCCTGCTCACCATCTGTGACCCTTGGTACAAAGACCAATACATTTAAAATGAGTCACGCTTGACTCCAAAATGTAACATCAACTCAATGCTTTTCAAACAATAGAAAACATCTTTTCCACAATATTGTTTCTATGAAAAGTCCAATTCAACAATAATATGAACCCATCATGCATATTATTCATCACACATCATCCACAAGAATATATATATATTTCACGTAAATATATATATACGTAGTCATTCGCTCAGGAATGCCTACTAATACCAACTATAGTTTGCAGTTAAATAATTAACGCCAAAACAATAATGGTAATTCCGTTCATAATGAACCTTGTGAGATTACTCACCTCGAAACTCCCGCTGCGTCTTCAATACAGAACAAGACAGCCAATCCACAAAATAGCCGTCCGAGGAGTACTACGTCACGTACCTAAGGAATTACAGCTCTCATTCAGTCAACGAATCACAAGGGATAACGTTCGAAACCCTAAATCGAACCAAAATTCCCAAGGTGACGCCAAATGAGGCGAAACCACATCCGAGACCTCCCAAAGTCCTCGGAATACGTCCACGATCGATGTGACCAAACCACAAGTCGATCGGACGCTCAAATCCTCAAGGATCGAATAAATCGATCGGTATGAAACTGCAAAAATCATAACAATTCCATACGAACTCCAAAATTTGCATATTATATATCGAAACGCTCGTATCAACGAGTAGAACATATATAATACCAAAACCAATTCCTTAAGTGGCCGGAACACCCCCGGAACGCCACCACAGACGGTGGTGCACCGCCGCCGGCCAAAAACACATTATTTCACAAAACTCCCAACATCAAAAAGCTTCATCTAAGCATGCTTGTGAATTCTCATAACTGGATCGAAGTCAGAAAACAAGCCTAAGGGATCGAAAACTACCTCACAAGCCGTGAACAGTGATCCAATCCGAGTTGATCGAAGTTTCACGTGAATCGATCCAAACAACCACCAAGGATCGATCGGCGATGCAGTTCTGAGCTCAACCAAGAAAACTGGAAGCCTTGCCGACGTCGGAATAAGG
Organism: Rosa chinensis; assembly: GCF_002994745.2. NCBI lineage: Eukaryota > Viridiplantae > Streptophyta > Magnoliopsida > Rosales > Rosaceae > Rosa > Rosa chinensis. The sequence goes on along the minus strand of NC_037088.1, from coordinate 52,831,262 downwards.
ATCGCCGGCCGGGTCCGATTTCTTCAATCTGGGTCGACTTGCAGCGCCGCCGTGGATGAGAATCGTCGATAGAGACCACCACAGAGACGACCGGAGCAAGGAGGCGAATCGTTCTGGGTTGGTTTCACCGGAAGAGGTCGCCGGAGCTGCGAGTTCCGACCGGGTCGGAATGCCGGGTTTGGGTCGGGTCAGTCGAAGAATTTCGACTCTGAGGGCGCGGACGAGAGAGAAGAGAGAGAGGAAAATTATTTCCGGAAACGGAAATGAGGAAATGAATATATTTTTTTCTGATTTTTCCTATAAATACCAAAATGGAAACTTCTTTCCATAGTCATAACTTCCTCATACGAACTCCGATTTCCGCGTTCCACATATCCACGAACTCGTATCGACGCGCTCTACAACTTTCGTGAAGGAAGTTTTTAGAGAATCTCAACGTATCAAAAGTCAACCTTGAAACCCCCCTAATTCCACACTTTACGAATAAAAATTCGTCCAAAACACTTCCGCTCCGTCCACGAGCCACGAAAACGTCCGATACCCACAATTTAAATTCCGGAAAATCCTCGGAAAGTAAATACGAATTTCTGGGGCATCACATTACTTGTGAACATTGGCATTTTTTGCTTTTTTGCCTAAACATCAGGGAGAAGCGGTTTGAATAACTCTGGCAACATAATCTTGAGCTTTTGGGGAGATTTAGCAGGAGAGGGGGGTAGCTAACGCTTGTCACCCCTATGCTCTTTGTTTCCTTCTTCAATCGGTGCAGATGTACCTGTGTCTTTAGAAGCTTTCGGGCTTTTAGACTTACTAGCCGCTTCAGATAGCTCGTTCTCAAGCTCCATGCAATCACTTGGGGCATGAGACATAGGTTCTGGTATCCCCGTGTCCGGAGCTGCAATCACTTGTGAGCATTTATTAGAAGGAGACATGGAAAAAATAGATTTAGTTATTCAATGTAATAAATATCAAGTTTAAAGTGGTAGTAGAATCCACATGTCATTTATTGAGCGAGGAAGGTTGAAAGGAAACGATAGAAGGAGAACATAGCTAGCATTCCTCTAACATTATTATTCTCAAAATTAATGTTTTACATCTCCACCCCCTTAAGTTTCAAATCATGGTTCTGCTCCTGTTTCTCTATGTTTTTTTGTTGTTGAAAGTGTTATTTTGCAGGACAAAAAGATCGTTTGCTTAAACATAAAGCAAATGTTCTATATTTGATAATTTCCCTATATATAGCTTGTCTAGCTTTATGCACATTTCTCGATCATTATATAACACAAGTTTTACAAGCCGAACAACTACATTTATATCCAAACTTACGCACCAAGAAAAAGCACTAGTCTCTCTCTCTCTCTCTCTCTAAAATGGGGATGTTGGGTTTTTATCTTCGACTTGATTGTCTCTTCGTGTTATCATTCTTGGTGTGTTCTACTCCTCGAGAGGACCATATCAGGTGTTCATCATCAAACAACACAAACTGCACCATCGAAAACGCCTACGGCATTTTCCCCGATCGAACAGCCTGCAAAGCCAGAGGTGTAGCCTACCCTACTACAGAGGAAGAGCTCGTTTCAACAGTGGCCTATGGAACCAAGTACAAAATCCCAATGAAGGCGGCAACTCGTTACGCCCACAGCATTCCCAAGCTGGCCTGTCCGCGCGGCGAAGAAGGATTGATCATCAGCACCAAGAACCTCAACCGCGTGGTGCAGATCAACGTCGAAGAGCTGACGATGACGGTGGAGAGTGGCGCGACGCTTCGGCAGGTGATCAGTGAGGCGGCCAAGGTTGGCTTGGCCTTGCCGTACGCACCGTACTGGTGGGGGCTAACTATTGGTGGGTTGGTAGGAACTGGTGCGCATGGAAGCACATTATGGGGTAAGGGAAGCTCGGTTCATGATTATGTGGTGGGACTTAGGCTTGTGAGTCCAGGAGGGCCTGAAGATGGTCATGTCAAGGTGAGAAGTTTCGGTGAAGGTGATAAAGATATTAATGCAGCTAAGGTTTCACTTGGAGTCTTGGGAGTAATATCACAGGTAATCGAGTACTTATTCTTTTTCATTTGTTTTGCTGTTTGGGCACTAATGCATAATTAGAAAGAATTGTTTGTATATATGTGCTCAAGGTACCCAATATATTGGCACACTTCACCATAAGAAAATAATGTACGTATGAGAGCGATGCATTTTCATTGCTACATGTTTTTTAAATTTTAAAATAAAAATTAGGCGATATTAGTACCTTAATAGCAGTCTTCGCACGAGGCGATTACTCTCTCTGTAAAGGAGAAGGGACCACTACACCCATAATGCCTTTCCATTGCTACATTTTACGTGTGGTAGCATTCTATAACTTTATATATATATATAACAGAGGATTAGGCGATATCAACTTCTCGTTAATTTTTTTTCTTCTATAACTTAAAAGTTTATCTATAGAAAATTACAACTAAAAATCTCATATTTTACCCATATGAATAATGAAAAGAAAATATTGTACCTGTATGACTAGGCCGGGCATTGATTTCTAAGGTGAAATGCAGAAGTTTATCTTCTTCTTTATTTATTTATTTATTTATTTTTTCGACTGATTAACGCTGACAAACACTTTGGCAGGTTACTCTAAACCTACAACCCATGTTCAAGAGGTCCATCACGTATTTGAGCAAGAACGATTCTGACTTGGGAGATCAAGTGCTTAAGTTTGGCAAACAGCATGAGTTTGCGGACATACTATGGTATCCTAGCCAGCACAAGGCAGTTTATCGAGTAGATGATCGTGTCTCCTCAAACACATCCGGAAATGGTTTATACGATTTCCTTCCTTTTCGAGCAACAACTTCACTTGCACTGGAACTTATAAGAACGGCAGGTAGTTTTTTAAGTACAGTGATCAGTTGAAGCTAAAGCAACAACAATTAAGTTCAAATTTTAGGCTGGTGAAGATGTTCGTGTCGTGTTGTCAAATAATCTATTGAGAAATGATCTCTTGGCAAATATAATTCAGTTCATACGTTGTGTGACTTGTGTCATCCGACAGTTTATGTTGCTAAAACTGTGATGATGGTTTCACGTATTAGTTAGTGGTTTTAATTTTTAAATCATAATATAACAAGGTAACATATTAGACTAGTCGATCTCATGGATAGAAAATATTTGCCAATGATGCTGATATCTGCATCATGCCATCATGACAAGTAACATTTTTCATAATCCCATGCCATCTTCTTTCTCTTTCAAATTCTGTTCTTATATTGTAACAGAGGAGAACCAAGAATCCAAAAGTGATGCTGATGGGAAATGCTCTGGTGCAAAGTTGGTCACATCTGGGCTCCTATCCAGTGCTTATGGTTTGACAAACAATGGTATGCGCATGCACATTTGATCTTCTTTCTTGTATAGCTATTTAAAGTGCTTTTCTTTCATGTTCTTGCCTAATCATTTTGAACTTCAGTTCTATTTTTTTTTTCTTTTTTTTTTTCCACCATATAATATATTACTGATTTTTGGGATCATTCAATTCGATTAACAGGTATGATCTTTACTGGATATCCTGTGATTGGATATCAGAACCGGCTTCAAGCATCTGGAACTTGCCTTGATAATCTTCAAGATTCAAGAATCACGGCATGCGCATGGGACTCAAGGATCAAGGGAGAGTTTTTTCATCAAACAACCTTCAGCATCAGCTTGTCCGTGGCCAAAAGCTTCATTCAAGACGTGCAGAAGCTAGTTGAGATTGAACCCAAATCCCTCTGTGGAGTAGAAATCTACAATGGAATCCTAATGCGCTATGTCACCGCATCAACTGCTTACCTTGGCAAACAAGAAGATGCAATTGACTTCGACATCACTTATTACCGGAGCAAGGACCCCATGACGCCTAGGCTCCATGAAGGCATACTTGAAGAAATAGAGCAATTGGCACTGTTTAAGTACCGGGCACTGCCGCATTGGGGAAAGAATAGGAACATAGCCTTTGCTGGAGTGATGAAGAAGTACAAAAATGGTAAGGAATTCTTGAGGGTTAAGGAAGTATATGACCCAATGGGGCTATTCTCTAGTGAATGGAGTGACCAGGTCCTTGGAATTAAGGGTGAGGTGAACTTAGTCATGGAGGGCTGTGCGCTAGAAGGGCTGTGCATTTGCTCAGAGGACATTCATTGTGCCCCAAGCAAGGGCTATTTCTGTAGACCTGGCAAAGTGTTTAGGGATGCAAGGGTTTGCACACCTTGATTAATTTGACTGATTATGTACCATGTACAAGTACTGGTTTAGTGATACCAGTACTCAAATTTTACTCAAATTCCCTGTGTTAAGAGTTTTTCACTGATTTGTTTGGACTATTGAGCCTGGGCTTTCTCTTGAATTTTTCATCTCTCTAGTGTGGACAGCTTGGTTAGTGTGGTGGTTAGATCGTTTTGGTCTTTCATGGTTTTGGTCTATTATGTTTATCCACTTAGTTAAATACTATTTTAAAAAAATATATATATAGTTATTTTATTGTATATAATGATTTTTAACTCGTTTTTTACTATTCAATTCAAATCTACGGACAATTAAGCACAATTAAATAAGTAATTAATTTCATAAGTGAACGAGACTGTTCCAGAAGTTATAGGTCTTAAATAAATCCCGTTTCTGTTATAAAGTAGAGAAAAGATGAAGAGAGAATAGTTTGGAGAGAAGTAGAAGTGTTATCATTCAGTCTCATTAGCCTCCTTTATATATGAAAGCTTCAAGATAAGCTTGAGAGAAAACCAGAGAAAAGAGAATAAATGGAAACTAGGCTTGTATATTATGAAGTAAGTAGTTACAGAGAGGTTAGGTTTTGTATTTATAGTAAGCTAGCTGACCAACTTAATTAGCACGCTAACTATGCTAATTGACAAATCTATCTAACTAATCCATGTAACCATCAGCTATATGGCATGTGTCAGAATAACACACGTGAGGGAAAATACACTTGAAGAGCATGAAGTAACAGAATTGATAAACCGGTATATATGTTAACACCCCTCCTCAGCTTGATGGGAGGGACCGAGCATCAAGCTGGAACACAGATAGTTGTGTTGTGGAGAGCAGAGGCCCTTGGTAAAGAGATCAGCAAGCTGGTCATGAGAGCAAACGAACCGAAGACGGATGGAGCCATCACGAACCTTGTCCCGTGTAAATGGACGTCAACTTCAATATGTTTGAGCTTGGAATTATGGACAGGGTTTGTGGCAAGCGCCAAAGCGGAGATGTTGTCACAATGAAGCGTTGGAGGAGAGGCACAAGAGAGATGCAAGTCAGCAAGTAGAAGTTTGAGCCACTGCAACTCAGATGTGGTGTCCGCCATGCTACGATACTCGGCCTCAGTGGAAGACCGGGAAACAGCGGTTTGCTTCTTGCTGCACTATGAAACTGGAGAACCATTTAGTAAGATAACAAAGCCAGTGGTGGATTTGCGATCGTTAGGATCCCCAGCCCAATCCGCATCACTATAGGCTTGGAGGGAGAAATTGTGATCAGAAAAGACATGAAGGGAGAGATTGGTAAGAGAGGAACCCCTCCAGAAGGTGATGCCATAATCGGAGGTGCCTTTGACATATTTGAGGATACGTAGAGCAGCCTGAAAATGATGATCAGTTGGGCAATGCAGAAATTGGCACACAGAGTTCACACTATAGGCAATGTCTGGCCTGGTGAAGGTAAGATACTGCAAACATCCGACAAGACTCCGGAATTGAGCTGCGTCACTGGGAGAGAGAGACGTGCCACTATCCCTTAGAAGTTTGAGACCAGATTGGCATGGAGTGATGTGGGAATGACAAGTATCCAAACCGGCTTTGTGAATAAGATCTGTCGCATACTTGTGTTGGGATACAAAAAGACCATGGGATAGATATTTGATTTCCAATCCCAGAAAATAATGAAGTGGACCTAAGTCCTTCATGTCGAACTCATGCTGTAACGACGTTTTAATGGCCATGGCTCTTGATACCATGAAAGCTTCAAGATAAGCTTGAGAGAAAACCAGAGAAAAGAGAATAAATGGAAACTAGGCTTGTATATTATGAAGTAAGTAGTTACAGAGAGGTTAGGTTTTGTATTTATAGTAAGCTAGCTGACCAACTTAATTAGCACGCTAACTATGCTAATTGACAAATCTATCTAACTAATCCATGTAACCATCAGCTATATGGCATGTGTCAGAATAACACACGTGAGGGAAAATACACTTGAAGAGCATGAAGTAACAGAATTGATAAACCGGTATATATGTTAACACCCCTCCTCAGCTTGATGGGAGGGACCGAGCATCAAGCTGGAACACAGATAGTTGTGTTGTGGAGAGCAGAGGCCCTTGGTAAAGAGATCAGCAAGCTGGTCATGAGAGCAAACGAACCGAAGACGGATGGAGCCATCACGAACCTTGTCCCGTGTAAAATGGACGTCAACTTCAATATGTTTGAGCTTGGAATTATGGACAGGGTTTGTGGCAAGCGCCAAAGCGGAGATGTTGTCACAATGAAGCGTTGGAGGAGAGGCACAAGAGAGATGCAAGTCAGCAAGTAGAAGTTTGAGCCACTGCAACTCAGATGTGGTGTCCGCCATGCTACGATACTCGGCCTCAGTGGAAGACCGGGAAACAGCGGTTTGCTTCTTGCTGCACTATGAAACTGGAGAACCATTTAGTAAGATAACAAAGCCAGTGGTGGATTTGCGATCGTTAGGATCCCCAGCCCAATCCGCATCACTATAGGCTTGGAGGGAGAAATTGTGATCAGAAAAGACATGAAGGGAGAGATTGGTAAGAGAGGAACCCCTCCAGAAGGTGATGCCATAATCGGAGGTGCCTTTGACATATTTGAGGATACGTAGAGCAGCCTGAAAATGATGATCAGTTGGGCAATGCAGAAATTGGCACACAGAGTTCACACTATAGGCAATGTCTGGCCTGGTGAAGGTAAGATACTGCAAACATCCGACAAGACTCCGGAATTGAGCTGCGTCACTGGGAGAGAGAGACGTGCCACTATCCCTTAGAAGTTTGAGACCAGATTGGCATGGAGTGATGTGGGAATGACAAGTATCCAAACCGGCTTTGTGAATAAGATCTGTCGCATACTTGTGTTGGGATACAAAAAGACCATGGGATAGATATTTGATTTCCAATCCCAGAAAATAATGAAGTGGACCTAAGTCCTTCATGTCGAACTCATGCTGTAACGACGTTTTAATGGCCATGGCTCTTGATACCATGAAAGCTTCAAGATAAGCTTGAGAGAAAACCAGAGAAAAGAGAATAAATGGAAACTAGGCTTGTATATTATGAAGTAAGTAGTTACAGAGAGGTTAGGTTTTGTATTTATAGTAAGCTAGCTGACCAACTTAATTAGCACGCTAACTATGCTAATTGACAAATCTATCTAACTAATCCATGTAACCATCAGCTATATGGCATGTGTCAGAATAACACACGTGAGGGAAAATACACTTGAAGAGCATGAAGTAACAGAATTGATAAACCGGTATATATGTTAACACCCCTCCTCAGCTTGATGGGAGGGACCGAGCATCAAGCTGGAACACAGATAGTTGTGTTGTGGAGAGCAGAGGCCCTTGGTAAAGAGATCAGCAAGCTGGTCATGAGAGCAAACGAACCGAAGACGGATGGAGCCATCACGAACCTTGTCCCGTGTAAAATGGACGTCAACTTCAATATGTTTGAGCTTGGAATTATGGACAGGGTTTGTGGCAAGCGCCAAAGCGGAGATGTTGTCACAATGAAGCGTTGGAGGAGAGGCACAAGAGAGATGCAAGTCAGCAAGTAGAAGTTTGAGCCACTGCAACTCAGATGTGGTGTCCGCCATGCTACGATACTCGGCCTCAGTGGAAGACCGGGAAACAGCGGTTTGCTTCTTGCTGCACTATGAAACTGGAGAACCATTTAGTAAGATAACAAAGCCAGTGGTGGATTTGCGATCGTTAGGATCCCCAGCCCAATCCGCATCACTATAGGCTTGGAGGGAGAAATTGTGATCAGAAAAGACATGAAGGGAGAGATTGGTAAGAGAGGAACCCCTCCAGAAGGTGATGCCATAATCGGAGGTGCCTTTGACATATTTGAGGATACGTAGAGCAGCCTGAAAATGATGATCAGTTGGGCAATGCAGAAATTGGCACACAGAGTTCACACTATAGGCAATGTCTGGCCTGGTGAAGGTAAGATACTGCAAACATCCGACAAGACTCCGGAATTGAGCTGCGTCACTGGGAGAGAGAGACGTGCCACTATCCCTTAGAAGTTTGAGACCAGATTGGCATGGAGTGATGTGGGAATGACAAGTATCCAAACCGGCTTTGTGAATAAGATCTGTCGCATACTTGTGTTGGGATACAAAAAGACCATGGGATAGATATTTGATTTCCAATCCCAGAAAATAATGAAGTGGACCTAAGTCCTTCATGTCGAACTCATGCTGTAACGACGTTTTAATGGCCATGGCTCTTGATACCATGAAAGCTTCAAGATAAGCTTGAGAGAAAACCAGAGAAAAGAGAATAAATGGAAACTAGGCTTGTATATTATGAAGTAAGTAGTTACAGAGAGGTTAGGTTTTGTATTTATAGTAAGCTAGCTGACCAACTTAATTAGCACGCTAACTATGCTAATTGACAAATCTATCTAACTAATCCATGTAACCATCAGCTATATGGCATGTGTCAGAATAACACACGTGAGGGAAAATACACTTGAAGAGCATGAAGTAACAGAATTGATAAACCGGTATATATGTTAACACCCCTCCTCAGCTTGATGGGAGGGACCGAGCATCAAGCTGGAACACAGATAGTTGTGTTGTGGAGAGCAGAGGCCCTTGGTAAAGAGATCAGCAAGCTGGTCATGAGAGCAAACGAACCGAAGACGGATGGAGCCATCACGAACCTTGTCCCGTGTAAAATGGACGTCAACTTCAATATGTTTGAGCTTGGAATTATGGACAGGGTTTGTGGCAAGCGCCAAAGCGGAGATGTTGTCACAATGAAGCGTTGGAGGAGAGGCACAAGAGAGATGCAAGTCAGCAAGTAGAAGTTTGAGCCACTGCAACTCAGATGTGGTGTCCGCCATGCTACGATACTCGGCCTCAGTGGAAGACCGGGAAACAGCGGTTTGCTTCTTGCTGCACTATGAAACTGGAGAACCATTTAGTAAGATAACAAAGCCAGTGGTGGATTTGCGATCGTTAGGATCCCCAGCCCAATCCGCATCACTATAGGCTTGGAGGGAGAAATTGTGATCAGAAAAGACATGAAGGGAGAGATTGGTAAGAGAGGAACCCCTCCAGAAGGTGATGCCATAATCGGAGGTGCCTTTGACATATTTGAGGATACGTAGAGCAGCCTGAAAATGATGATCAGTTGGGCAATGCAGAAATTGGCACACAGAGTTCACACTATAGGCAATGTCTGGCCTGGTGAAGGTAAGATACTGCAAACATCCGACAAGACTCCGGAATTGAGCTGCGTCACTGGGAGAGAGAGACGTGCCACTATCCCTTAGAAGTTTGAGACCAGATTGGCATGGAGTGATGTGGGAATGACAAGTATCCAAACCGGCTTTGTGAATAAGATCTGTCGCATACTTGTGTTGGGATACAAAAAGACCATGGGATAGATATTTGATTTCCAATCCCAGAAAATAATGAAGTGGACCTAAGTCCTTCATGTCGAACTCATGCTGTAACGACGTTTTAATGGCCATGGCTCTTGATACCATGAAAGCTTCAAGATAAGCTTGAGAGAAAACCAGAGAAAAGAGAATAAATGGAAACTAGGCTTGTATATTATGAAGTAAGTAGTTACAGAGAGGTTAGGTTTTGTATTTATAGTAAGCTAGCTGACCAACTTAATTAGCACGCTAACTATGCTAATTGACAAATCTATCTAACTAATCCATGTAACCATCAGCTATATGGCATGTGTCAGAATAACACACGTGAGGGAAAATACACTTGAAGAGCATGAAGTAACAGAATTGATAAACCGGTATATATGTTAACACCCCTCCTCAGCTTGATGGGAGGGACCGAGCATCAAGCTGGAACACAGATAGTTGTGTTGTGGAGAGCAGAGGCCCTTGGTAAAGAGATCAGCAAGCTGGTCATGAGAGCAAACGAACCGAAGACGGATGGAGCCATCACGAACCTTGTCCCGTGTAAAATGGACGTCAACTTCAATATGTTTGAGCTTGGAATTATGGACAGGGTTTGTGGCAAGCGCCAAAGCGGAGATGTTGTCACAATGAAGCGTTGGAGGAGAGGCACAAGAGAGATGCAAGTCAGCAAGTAGAAGTTTGAGCCACTGCAACTCAGATGTGGTGTCCGCCATGCTACGATACTCGGCCTCAGTGGAAGACCGGGAAACAGCGGTTTGCTTCTTGCTGCACTATGAAACTGGAGAACCATTTAGTAAGATAACAAAGCCAGTGGTGGATTTGCGATCGTTAGGATCCCCAGCCCAATCCGCATCACTATAGGCTTGGAGGGAGAAATTGTGATCAGAAAAGACATGAAGGGAGAGATTGGTAAGAGAGGAACCCCTCCTGAAGGTGATGCCATAATCGGAGGTGCCTTTGACATATTTGAGGATACGTAGAGCAGCCTGAAAATGATGATCAGTTGGGCAATGCAGAAATTGGCACACAGAGTTCACACTATAGGCAATGTCTGGCCTGGTGAAGGTAAGATACTGCAAACATCCGACAAGACTCCGGAATTGAGCTGCGTCACTGGGAGAGAGAGACGTGCCACTATCCCTTAGAAGTTTGAGACCAGATTGGCATGGAGTGATGTGGGAATGACAAGTATCCAAACCGGCTTTGTGAATAAGATCTGTCGCATACTTGTGTTGGGATACAAAAAGACCATGGGATAGATATTTGATTTCCAATCCCAGAAAATAATGAAGTGGACCTAAGTCCTTCATGTCGAACTCATGCTGTAACGACGTTTTAATGGCCATGGCTCTTGATACCATGAAAGCTTCAAGATAAGCTTGAGAGAAAACCAGAGAAAAGAGAATAAATGGAAACTAGGCTTGTATATTATGAAGTAAGTAGTTACAGAGAGGTTAGGTTTTGTATTTATAGTAAGCTAGCTGACCAACTTAATTAGCACGCTAACTATGCTAATTGACAAATCTATCTAACTAATCCATGTAACCATCAGCTATATGGCATGTGTCAGAATAACACACGTGAGGGAAAATACACTTGAAGAGCATGAAGTAACAGAATTGATAAACCGGTATATATGTTAACACCCCTCCTCAGCTTGATGGGAGGGACCGAGCATCAAGCTGGAACACAGATAGTTGTGTTGTGGAGAGCAGAGGCCCTTGGTAAAGAGATCAGCAAGCTGGTCATGAGAGCAAACGAACCGAAGACGGATGGAGCCATCACGAACCTTGTCCCGTGTAAAATGGACGTCAACTTCAATATGTTTGAGCTTGGAATTATGGACAGGGTTTGTGGCAAGCGCCAAAGCGGAGATGTTGTCACAATGAAGCGTTGGAGGAGAGGCACAAGAGAGATGCAAGTCAGCAAGTAGAAGTTTGAGCCACTGCAACTCAGATGTGGTGTCCGCCATGCTACGATACTCGGCCTCAGTGGAAGACCGGGAAACAGCGGTTTGCTTCTTGCTGCACTATGAAACTGGAGAACCATTTAGTAAGATAACAAAGCCAGTGGTGGATTTGCGATCGTTAGGATCCCCAGCCCAATCCGCATCACTATAGGCTTGGAGGGAGAAATTGTGATCAGAAAAGACATGAAGGGAGAGATTGGTAAGAGAGGAACCCCTCCTGAAGGTGATGCCATAATCGGAGGTGCCTTTGACATATTTGAGGATACGTAGAGCAGCCTGAAAATGATGATCAGTTGGGCAATGCAGAAATTGGCACACAGAGTTCACACTATAGGCAATGTCTGGCCTGGTGAAGGTAAGATACTGCAAACATCCGACAAGACTCCGGAATTGAGCTGCGTCACTGGGAGAGAGAGACGTGCCACTATCCCTTAGAAGTTTGAGACCAGATTGGCATGGAGTGATGTGGGAATGACAAGTATCCAAACCGGCTTTGTGAATAAGATCTGTCGCATACTTGTGTTGGGATACAAAAAGACCATGGGATAGATATTTGATTTCCAATCCCAGAAAATAATGAAGTGGACCTAAGTCCTTCATGTCGAACTCATGCTGTAACGACGTTTTAATGGCCATGGCTCTTGATACCATGAAAGCTTCAAGATAAGCTTGAGAGAAAACCAGAGAAAAGAGAATAAATGGAAACTAGGCTTGTATATTATGAAGTAAGTAGTTACAGAGAGGTTAGGTTTTGTATTTATAGTAAGCTAGCTGACCAACTTAATTAGCACGCTAACTATGCTAATTGACAAATCTATCTAACTAATCCATGTAACCATCAGCTATATGGCACGTGTCAGAATAACACACGTGAGGGAAACTACACTTGAAGAGCATGAAGTAACAGAATTGATAAACCGGTATATATGTTAACAATATAGAGGTAGAGTTTTCATCAAAGTACATAACTAATAAGTATTTATATAGATATACACATAGATAATAATATTTACGACAGTTTCAACATTGATACTATTTGTTTCATGTTTTTATGACGCGACGATCGTCAAACTCGAAATGATTTCGAAAATCTGTTCGTTGTTTTCCATCGAAAGTTATTATATTGGCATGTGCGTTAATTCCAATTTAAGAATATGACGTGGCACATTTTTATTGGCCAGAAAGAATCAGGCTCACAAGATTCACATGTAAGGGCACACAGAGGAGAAATACACAGGTTTCTTTTCCCAATTAGGGGCATTCACGAAAAGTAAAACCCCCATTTGGGGTTCGCCGGATAACAGAAAAAAAAAGAACACAACCTTGAAGCCTCCTCCTCCTCCTGTTCCAGAGTACGCGAAAACAGAGACAACCCAAAAACCAAATCTCTCTGCTTCCATAACTGGTACGCAAAAGTCTCACTCTTTTCTTTGCTCTGTTTACGCCTTACTTGCCTATCCCCAATATGTTCCTGATTCGCTTCTGAGCATTTTCATGACCCCAAATTATCTCAAACTGGGTTTTGCTCTGAAGCCCTGTGCCAAATTGATTTGATTTCTCTCTTCTAATTGGTTCATGGGATTGATTGGTTTTTGGGTATTTTAGTCTGGAGGTTGAGGCAAGTGGTTGGTGGTAAACTGTGTTAGGTTTTTGTATCTGGGAGTGGTTAATTTATGGTGTTCTTCTTCTATTTCATTGGAGTGAAATTTGCTCAACCCTTTGAAGTTAAGTGGGTGGTCAGCCAGAGGAGGGTTGGCCGCCCTAATTACTATTATCTAATGAGGTCAAAAGAAAATATTGTGTTTCATTGGAATCTAATTAGGTTAGATTGTAGGGGAAGCTAATTTCGAAACAGAAAATCAGGCCCGACTTGGTTTTAAGTTACTGTGACACTCATGGGTTATGGTACACTGATTTTGGGTTTGAACCCAGTCTGGTAGCTGGAGCCAGGAGATTGATAAGGAATTTTGATGAATGGATTGATGTATGGTCGGTACTCGGGTTGGCGGTCCCTAATGTTGTTTTTCAGCAACCATGGGACATCAAGAAATGATTGAAGTCTCCTTTGGCATTGATTTGGTTCTTGCTTAGAATTATTCGGTGTTTTCACTCTTGAAGTTTTCTGAGTGCTGAGGTGCTGAATTTTATTTCTTTTAGTTTTTCGCTGCTGTATGTGTATGCTTGTTATGTTAACTGTCATGGAGTCGGTGCAATCCATAGTTGTCCGATCCTGCAGCTTATTCAGTTGACAATTCGGTTAGTTATTGGGTCATAAAAGTTGCTATGTGAACCAGACATGGCTGAAGGAGCGGAAGTTGATGAGCGGGTGGATCTAGATGAGGACAATTACATGGAAGAGATGGATGATGATGTAGAGGAACAAGCAGATGAAGATGGAGCTGGTGGAGGCAGTGATGAAAATGTGGAGGAACATGCTGAAGAAGCAGAGGAAGATCCTACAACCGGGGCTAGCGAGAAAGAGCATTCTCCAGAACCATATGGAAGCGAAAACGGTGGTGAGTTGGTGGAAGATGAAGAGAAACCTTCTGCTTCTCTCAGTCAGGAGGAGAAAGAGAAGCATGCTCAACTGCTTGCCCTTCCTCCTTATGGGTCTGAAGTTTTCATTGGTGGCCTTCCTAAAGATGCCTCAGAAGAAGAGTTGAGGGAGCTAGGCAGTGAAATAGGCGAAATTCTTGAGGTCAGAATTGTGACTTTTTGTATGCTTTAGCCTTCTTTTTGGATTGACCTGGGTGCTGCTTGGAATGAGAATTTGATTTTTCATTCATTTTGCAGATAAGATTAATGCAAGACAGGGAAACTGGTGAGAGCAAAGGTTATGCATTCATAGGATTCAAGTCTAAAGAGGTTGCACAAACGGCTATTGAAGAATTACATAATAAAGCATTTAAGGTAATGATAGTGCTTCATAATTTCACCTCCTCTTTAAGATAGGTCCAGCTTGGTTGCCATTTATAATGTGTTTCATCTCTGCAGGGTAAGACTTTAAGATGTTCACTTTCTGAAACAAAACATAGACTGTTCATTGGTAATGTTCCAAAAATCTGGACCGAGGATGAGTTTCGAAAAGTTATTGAAGAGGTTGGTCCTGGAGTTGAGCACATTGAGCTGATAAAGGTTAGATTTTGAGTCCATCTATTTTACTTTTAAGTGGGTTAATAGTGGCAAGATGTAATATATTTACTGAAATTTTCTTTTATTAATTGCAGGATCCTCAAAATCCAAGTAGAAATCGCGGTTTTGCTTTTGTTTTGTATTACAACAATGCCTGCGCTGATTATTCAAGACAAAAAATGTCAAATTCAAGTTTTAAGCTGGAGGGAAATACCCCAACTGTGACCTGGGCTGATCCAAAAAGTACATCTGATCATTCTGCTGCTGCTCAGGTATATTCAGCTGGAAATGATAGGTTATTCAGGCTTAATCAATTGCTTACGGATTCTTTTTTGTTTTTTTTAAGAAAAAGAAGGGAATAAAGAAAAGGTTTTAAGGAAGCTATGAGATTATGAGATAGCTTGTCTCAAACATTTAAGCTATTGGGAAGTTGCAAGGTGGCATTTAATATAGGAATCTTGTGCAACACATCCTTGCCTTCCGAATTTCTAAATCACTCATAGGATTCTCATTTAAGTTCAACACTTGGCTTTTATAGATCAATACCAGCACTCTTTCTCTATTAAACATGTGATAACTGTTGACTAAGTTTTGTTATATTGGTAACTAACAATGGGGACTTACTCTTTTTTGTGGGGAGAGTGGGGTGGACTGTAATAGTTTGTTCTTTTTTGTGAAATTTTTGTCTTCATGTAAATTATATTCACATTGTTTTTCACTGTGGTGTGGATTTTTTTTTTAGAAATTAAAGGATAGAATGTCAAAATGGGCTGTTTCCTGTTTGCTTTATATATTAATGAATCTATGTATATGTTCTACTTACATTTTGTAGTTGTTAAATTCATTTGAATCTTTGTTTATTTCAATTCTCTTCTAAAGTTTATTGGTGTATGTAGTGTAAGGCTTGGTATCAACTTTACTGTTGATGCTACATTTATTTATCTATTAAAACTTTCAGATCATGTTTTCATTACAGAGCCTGCTTTGCTACTCGTGATTTGCTTACTTATAAGCTCATATACTATTCTCAGGTGAAGGCTCTTTATGTGAAAAACATTCCTGAGAACACTAGCACTGAAACGCTGAAGGAAATATTCCAGCGCCATGGTGAAGTGATAAAAGTAGTTATGCCACCTGGCAAAGGTGGTCAAGGCAAACGGGATTTTGGATTTGTACACTATGCTGAAAGGTCAAGTGCTCTGAAGGCTGTTAAAGATAGTGAGAAATATGAAATTGATGGTATGTTTTACCCACCTCCACTTGGGCTTGTTGGGAATTTAAGATCAAGATACGCATCTTGTTTACATGTTATTTCTACTTGTTTATATTTTGTAGAAATGACATATGCATATGCACATGCATACATATATGTAGCTGATGCTAAGTTGAGCACATACAATTGCCGGTTAATTCACTGAGCCAATTTTGGAAACCCTCGATTATGACTTGAAATATGCCTCAAAGTCAAGTAGATAAAAAGACAATTTTTGTGAAGATTCTTCTCTTTTGGCAAAATATAGGGGTTGTAGCCTGTTTTCTGACAGCAATTTTGTCGTACAACTATTATATATCCAAATATAACCCAGAGCTATATGTTCTTTCATTATGTAGGATGTGGTGCTATACTAATTATGTATAGACATCAAATAAGGATCCATTCTACTGTATTCTTTTCATCATTGTGGTCTACAAATATCAAATTTTGTAAATAGTTAAGCGTGTTCTTACTATTGCATGTTTGTTTAGTTGATTTTTGTAGAAAATATGGGGAACTTGTTCAGTAGACACTGGTCTTGTGTTCTTTATTTCTTTGTTCAGTTCATAGCGTCTCCAATAACTATATCAAGGGATTTGTTTGCAGGCCATCCACTAGAGGTTGTTCTTGCGAAGCCTCAGACTGATAAAAAAGCCCCATCAGATTATCCCTACAATGCTGGGCCTCACACAAATCATGCTTCACACCCAGGGTATGGTGGGTTTGCTGGAAATCCATACGGCTCTGCAGGCGCTGGATTTGGTGTTGCCCCACCATTTCAGCAGGTAGATCACTGAAATTTATATTGGTTCTCCATCTCTTGGTTCTCTCGTCCTCTTGTCTCTATTGGTCCTCAGTTGAGTTTCTTCTAACGCATTCCATACATGAACAGCCAATGATATATGGTAGAGGGCCAATGCCATCAGGAATGCAGATGGTGCCAATGGTTCTACCAGATGGTCGAATAGGCTATGTTCTGTAAGTTGCCATTTTGTCCTCTAAAAGTAAATCTAAACAAAATGTAAAGATTTATTGAAAAATGTCTCATAGAAGTTAATATTTTGCAGTCAGCAGCCTGGGGTACAGATGCCACCTCCTCGGCCTCGAAGAGGGGATCGAAACAATGGTCCGAGTGGACAACCAGGGAGAGGAGGTGGTAGCAGCGATGAAGGCAATCGTGGCAGGAGATACCGGCCTTATTAGTTTCAACAGATGAGGCTCCTTTTCTGGGTTGGGTAAAAGTAAAACGAGGACCTGTTGTGATTGATTGGTATGACATGTTACTTCAAACAAAATAACAGAACCCCTCTCCCTTGTTGCTTTTTTTTTCTATGGTAAAGACGGGGCGAAAGAAAAAGGCGGCTAGGATTAGGAAAGATGAGTTATTCCTTCATGTTGGTGTCTCAAAGCTTTAGATGTTTGGCCAAAAGGAAAATGCTTGAGAAATTGAGATTCTAGGAATTGTCTCTTGTGCATTAACTTATCTATTTGTACTGCATTTTGTTTGGCATTTTAATGACACCTACAAGAAATGGAATTTGACCTGTTGCTAGTGCATTTCGTAGAACTAGCCGGGACTCCAGGTTTGAATATCATAGTCTCGACTTTTGAGCGACCTTTGAGGCTTTTTCGACTGTAAGAAAGAACCCGTGAAATGGTTTGCAAAATGATAGATTCTAGTTCTTTTCCTAAAACTCTTTTTCATTTGGATTTGTAATCTTGTCGCTATAGAACCCTTTTTAATGATTGTCCAAGGGAGATTCTAATCTCCCTTCCCCAATTGAGTGACATTCTTAGCCAATTCCCCAACCTAAACCCTCACCAAGTAAACTACAATGTCCGTTTCATATCGTAATCATCATAAAACATAACTCGAGGAATGGGCCATCCATGTGTGCAATTTGGTTGGGGAGATAGATTCTTTATCATAAGAAACCAATGACAACAGTCTCGTAGTATCCATTTCATGTAGTGTCAACTATACTACTTACAGTTCACAATTCAAACCCTGCCCTTCACTTCACTAGAAACCCCCCTACTTTGTTTCTTCTGTAAATGGCAGATCAAAGAAGTCAAGTAAGTAAGCTTTTCAATTCAATTATCAAATTGAAGTTCAAAGATAGGAGGCTGTCATAAACTAATATGTAAAGAAGTCCAGATTCACCTCCAAACACAACAAAATGTTTAATCCAGAGGACAACAAATTTAATACACCAAAGAAAGTCAAGGCTGCCCAACAAGAAGGCAAACAATGAATAAGGAAAGAAAATAATCTTGACAAATGAACTGTCTTCAATCACCTATCCCAAAATTTTTTTTTTCTTTCTTTTTCCCATTAAACTTGAAGCTAGTGCAGTGTTCCTATTGATTGTGACATAAATCTTCTATTTGTAAGCGGAAGATCCTTGTTTGTGAGCAAAATAGCAATTATTGCAACTTCTAGTCTTGTACCAAGCAGGAAGAAGTGTCATGTTGACAAATGAACAAATATTTAATCAACTGTCCCCAAATAACCTTACAAAGGAAAGAAAAAATCTCATAAAACGTAAACATGATAGAATCTGCGATTGATCGTGACAAAGTCTTCTATTTATAAGTAGGAGTTTCTATTCACGAGACGACAAATATTGCAACTTATTATAACCAAACAGAATGAAGTGCCATCAAAGCCAGAATATAACCTAGTAATTACAACATTGATCAAATAAATGTGTTATACACATTTATTTCTGCGAAAGTTACTGAAAGGTTCAAATGGTCTTGGAAGAAAGCTCCTGAAGACGCATTTCCAACTCATCCAATCTTCTTCCCCAATCACTCTTCAAACACAAGGGCCTCACTTTGCTATAGTCCACTTCATCCTCCTCCTCTTCCCTGTGCCTGCCCACAGACGATAACCCCTCCGCACTCGTCTTCGTTTTCTTCTTCCGAGTCTCTTTTCGTTTTTTGGCAGCTGCTTTCTGCATAGCGAAAAGCACTTCTGACCCGCTTATCTGGCGACTGCTGTCCTCTTGTTTCTGCTTCTGCTGTTTTGTGACGGCGGTAATATTGGTGGGTTTGGGGTTGGGTTTGGGTTTTGTAAGAAATGAACGGCCTAAGCCTCCCAAGTCTTGGCCTGGTTGTGGCTGAGACTTGGCGGAGACGACGGTGAGGGGAAGAGGGATGAGAGGGTGGAGTGGTGTTGGCGGGGACAGGTAGTGGGATGACCACATGGTGGTGGTGTGTGGTTTAGGTTTTCGGGTTGCTCCGGCCACATACACAAAGGGAGAAGTTTGGGTTATCTTCTCCAAGTTCTCTGTCGGATTTGCCCTTCTGGGTTGTCAACGGGTCGAATCCACGGTTTGGCCCGAGGGTTCAGGTCGGTTTAGCTTTGAATAGTGGGTCGGGTCGGGTCAAATAATTTCTTTTCCTGTTTCCATACTTAAATTTTAGGGGTAATTCCCGCATACCCAAAAATCCTTGGTATTTTTCCCAACTGCCCAACACTTTGGTATTTCACTATTGACAACAGACAAAGACTAACATGGATAGTTTTAACAAACAAATGCCCTCTGTATCCTATGTTGACCTTAGATTCTTCTACCGTTCTATTCAGTCAAAAGGAAACAATAAAAAACATTAAAACGAAAACAAGACTAGCCTTCAACATGCCACATTTCGCCTAACGACTTCCTGTCTAAACGGCTACTCACAGGGCGGAATCACTGCTGCTTGTCCTAATTTTTCTGTTTTAAAACTGATTCTTTTGGCTGAACAGTAAAGCTTTAGAACTTTAGCTTTCCATGGGATGCATGTATGCATTCGAATATTCAAACTTTGACATAGTAAACTATGCATGATAAATATGAGTACAAAATGTAAAGATAATGACATAAACATTTTATAAATTAAAGAAGTGGGTGAACATCCATCTGAATTTATTTATTCAAATATACATATAAAACTTTAAACAATCAGAGCCTCATTCTCAGGTAAACAGCAAAAGCTGTTTAGCTATCCATAAGAATGAGAACAGTTACTTACTTGTATTGGAAGCACACTACTTCACACCTAAACAGGAAAGGAAGCACACTGCTATTCTATTTTTTTTTTGAGAGGTTTTTCTGATCTAATTTTCGAATGCCTTCTAAGAGAAGCTGAAGCTCCTTATATAGGGAGCGGAACTCAAACTAGAATTCAAAATACAAAAATGTACAGGACAACTCCGTGACTTCTGCTTTTCGTAGTGCTCCTGCTGGTGGAGGTCGGTCAGGGAAAAGCAAAAGGAAAAAGTGAAATGTTTTTCACTTAACCTTTTCTTTTTGAAAAGGAAAAAGCAAAAGTAGCTTTAGAAAAGTCTAAAGTTCTACAGTTGCTATTTTGGTGCTGATTCTTCACCTGTAGCTTCACATGTTCTCGTCCGTTTCAGAATGGTGGCCAAAGACAAAGGAGTTGTTGTCTGTCTGGGCCATGCGAGCTGTTGTTGCATTATCCTCGACGTCTGTATCAACATACATCTTGTAGTGGTTGTCATTTTCAAGCTTTTCCACCCAACGCATGCATGCCATTGTCGAGTCTATCTCTTTTCTGGTTAGAGATAGGAATATATCGCTGCTGACTACGTCAGGATGATCGTAAGCAGTGATAATTGTCTTTTCTCCTGCTGCCAGGAATGTGTTGTTGATGTCTTCAGAGATGATCTTTTTGATGTAGTCAAGAGCCATGGCCTTCATCCAGGGAATGCTAGAATTCGGTTGGCCGTTGTATGCTACACAGGCTGGTTGAAGATATCTTCTTTGAATAATTCTCACATAATGATATGGGGGAATATATTCAACTTCACCATCTGTTTTCTGGATCCATTCAGGAGGTGTGGATCTGAACTTCAGACGAAGCATACAGTTGTCTTTTCTGATGTTCTTGACCGTGTTGACAATAATAGGCGGCAAGCCTCTTAGATCATCATTAGTTTTAGTCCATAAATTATGGACAAAACCATTTTCAACAAGCCATAGCTTGTGTTCTTGAGGATGTTCACTCTGAACATTTACCAGGTATCTTCCAACATATGGTCCTGAGACAATAAAGAGGGTTGGAGGAACTAGGTTTTCAGGATTGTGCCTTCCTATCAGATTATGGAATTCATACCAGTCTGATTCATTGAGTGCTATGATAGGGACCCTAGCACTTTCTGGACTTTCAAGGAAGGATAGTTTTTCTTTCCTTACAGCACTCTGCTGTGTATGAAGCTCTTCACTTTGTGGTCTACCATTCTCGTAGAGTTCTTCAGCTAATGCAAACAGAGCTGGGAACATTAATCCACTGCTTCTTTCTTGAAAGGCAAATAAGAGATTGTCCAGGATTGCCTTCTGGTGATACGCTAGTCTCCTGCCAGTTCTGAACACAGGAGTATCAAAAGTTCTTAATTCGTAATTAAAAACATTTATAACTCCACTAGGAGTTGGTCTGCTTTTTGGCAAAGCAGCAGCCGTCAACGGTCTTGATGTGCCTTTACCGTCTGCCGTTTGAGACGGGCTAGCCAATCCTTTACCCTGGGATTGATCAGTTGAGGCCAAGCCTTTTGAGCTTAGCAGAAACCTTTTAAGGATTTTCTCCTTGGTTTCTTTTGGATCTTCTTCAGATTCCTGTTCTTTCCCAGTCCTTCTGCTTCTGGGATTACGACCTTCGTCGTCTTCTCTTTGGCTGAACATTGCCAGTTCTCTGGTCAATGCGTCTGGAAGATAGTTCTTGTTTCCTGCAATTAATTCAACAGTATAATCATATTGGTTAAGAAACAATTGCCAGTTGGCTAATCTTCCTCTATCAGCAGCTTTGTCAAGTTTAAAATTTTTAAAATTCTTTACTCTAGCACAATCGGTGCGGACAGTAAAGGTTTTTCCCAGATAAGCTGGAGAATTTAAAATTGTTTTCTTGACAGCTAAAATCTCTTTTTCCCCTGTGGGATAATTCAGTTCTGCAGGGCTGAACTTGCCACTACAAAATTTGCAGATCTTTTCAATGTTAGTTCCAGGCGCTCTCGCCAGAACAACACCGGACCAGTAATTATCACTCGCATCTGTCTGGAGGATAATTTCATCATTCTCTTCTGGTTGTTGAAGAGGAGGGAGGTTCTTGCAGAGGTCTTTTATCTGCTTCACGATCTTTTCATCATCTTCTGTGAAGTTCCATTTTCTTTTGGAACTTGTCTTGGGAGATAACATTGCTGTTAACCCTGAGATTCTAGGGATGAAATCTCTCCCATAATTTATGACACCAAGGAATCTCTCTAGACTCTTAGCATCAGGAATTTTGTCTGGGAACTTCCAGATCTTTTCAAGGATGTGAGGTTGGAGCTTTATGACTCCATTCTTGATGTTTATTCCTAGGAAATCAACTTCATCGAGGATAAAGAAGATTTTCTTCTCTCCTAGGATAATTCCATGCTGGACTATCAGCTTTGCTACCTCGTGGAGGTGCTTCATGTGTTCTTCTCTGTTTTTGGAGAAGACCAGGATGTCATCTATGTAGACGACGCAGAACTCCGCTACATGCTTGAAGATGTTGTCCATCTTTCTTTGAAAGATTGAGGGAGCTTGCTTGAGACCAAAAGGCATTACTAGCCACTCGTAATGACCTTGTGGTGTTCCAAATGCAGTGAGAGGTACACTCTCAGGATGCATCTTGACCTGCCAGAAACCCGACTTTGCATCGAATTTCGAAAAGACTTTAGCTCCTCTGAGCTGGTTGATCAGGACTCTGACTTGAGCGATCTGATATCCGTCTTTGACAGTCTTCTTATTGACATCTCTATAGTCAATAACCATTCTAGCTTTTCCTCTTAGATTCTCTGCATGATTTCTCACGTAGAATGCTGGAGCATGATGAGGGCTAGTGGAAGGTTGAATTAATCTCTTTTTCAGGAGATCTTCAATATCACTTCTGAATTCTTTTTGATCTTCCTCTTTGTACTGAGGAATAGCTTTGACATGGCAGATAGCGTTCATGTCATGCAATCTTAATTCACAGACCACTGGGTCTTTTTCCCAAAACTTCTGAGGATTTGTATCCACATTCTGCTCGAGTAGTTTCTTGATTTTGTCAAGAGTGGGAGTTTGTTGAGACTCAAGCTTGTTCTGAAAGTGCTTGAGGTTGTGCTCGTGGATGAAACTAGCTTCTTCATCTTCACTAGCTTCTTCTTCTTCTTCTGAAGATTCTTCAACAAGCAGTTCTTTTTGTTGTTTGATTTGGAGTATGGGTTGAAATTTGGGTTTGTAGGGGGTAAGATCACCACTATTCTGTTGCGATCTCTGATACTGAGTAGTAAAACCGGGACCGGTCACACTGAATGCATGTGGGAGGCGGTCAGCCCAGAACACCCGTTCTCCTTTTCTGAAGCCTATCGCTTCTTCATCCTGAATGAATCTTTGTTGGAGAATAAAATCATTGCCCAACAAGAAATCAGATCCTTGGCCTTCAGATTGCCAAACATTCTGGATGATAAATGTTCCTCCACCAATGGTGATATGAACATTTTTTGCTACTTTCTTCATGGTGAGATGGCTTCCATCAAATGTAACACCAGTAGCTGACTTTTTCTTGTCTTCGTTCCAGAGTTCTTCTGGAATTGCAAATCTCTTTGCAACAGTAAAACCTGATCCATTATCTACAAAAGCATGTAGATGATATTTCCTGTGATCAGGGAACTTGAGTCCGATCTCTATGTAGTTGCTGTATCTACTTGTAGAGACGACTTTCGATTGGTGAAGCTCATTTTCTTGAGCTTGTTCCGTTGGAATGAATGGTTTACATTCTTCTGGAACATTTTCCTGAGTGGGTGATTTGTCATCATCATCCCAATCTGTAGGAGTTATCTCTTTGCTGTCTGGATTACTGAACCAGGGGGGAGGATCATATCTGACTTTGTAATCAAACTTGCCGGAAGGTTGGCCAAGTAGATCCCATGTATCAGTATCTGCAGCTATCTCTTGTCTTTCTAAGAGATGAACATTTTCTGGTATTTCAACCAGTTCAATATCTTCATCGATTGTTTCTTCACCGATGATTTCTTCCTTTATTTCTGAGGAAGATGGTTGTTCCATAGTCGTTTCTTGGACTACAGTTGTTGCAACATTCTTTGTTTGTTCCATGGTTTCCTGGAACAGAGTTTCAACTTCTTTCGCTTTTTTCTCAGCGAAATACTCTTCATATTCTTGCTCAACCCATTGGCTGACAAGACCATTCTTGGTTTTTCTTCTTGCTTCAGCTATGAAGCATTCTTTGTGATACGTCTTTTTAGACTCTTCACAGAACATAGGGAGACCATTCTTCTCGTGACATAAACAGTAGTCACAGACGAATGAACCAGGGTTCACCTGATAAGAAGACATGAAGGATTCTGTCTTGCTTTCTTCCCAGTTTTTGACTTTCAACACGTTCATTTGTCTGGATTCGAAGTACTCTACTTCAGAATCTATCTCAGACTCTTCTGATGAACTTTCTTCTTCTTCAGACCAGGCAGAATAGACTGACCTGTCGTCATCTTCATCATCAGAATAGGCTATTTCGTAGCCTTTCATGTTTGCTACCTCTACTATTTGCTCATATTCTTCAAAGAGAGCTTTAGTAGATCTCTTACCCTTTTCCGGGCATTCATTGGCATAGTGCCCTTCAGCTTTACACAACCAACATCTGCAAGCTTTCTTGCTAGGTTGTTTATGCTGCTGAGTATTCTTCTTTTTCTTGAAGAATTTCTTTTTGGATCTTCATCCTGTTGCTTCTTGTAATTGGAGCTCTTCTTGAATCTCCAATTCTTTCTCTGATTACTCTTTTTGAATTTTTTAGAGTAATATTTTTCTTTTTTCTTCTTTCTGTGGAATTTGGATTCATGACATCCCCAGTTTGTGGGCATATCCAGTATTCCGTAACAGAAATTTTCAACTCCTTTGAGTTGCTTCTTAGCCATCTTAGCTCTAAGGTTGGCTTTGCATTGCTCCTTCAGTAGTTGCCGGATTCTGTCGGCAATTCCTCCAACTGAAAATCTTTCAATTGGTTTTTCAGCTATGCTTTCTCTCACAGCTGTTCTCCATGGTTCAGGGAGCTTTCTGTGCAACAGATTAACTAGATCAGTATTCTCTAGTTCACCAATTGTACAGTAATATTCCTGAAATTCATTCAGGTATTCTTCGAAATATCTCATGTCACAGATCTTGAGAGCATAGATATTCGACTTTGCCGTTTCTTTGGCTTTCTCACTCAGATTTGAGAGATCTCCACAGAATTGATCGTACAGGGGTACTGCAAAATCATACGGAGACTTTGAATTTTTTATCTCTTCAAGCCAGTCTCTTCCTCTGGTAGTTTCCTTGAAAGATAGGTAGTACTTTTTTGCTACTCCGGTGAGAGTAGTTTCATAGTACACCTGCAAATCTGGTGCTTCAAATTTTCCAAGGGTCAGTGCAGAAGCCATCATCAGGCTATCTACCCATTGGTCAATAGTTTTTCTTTTGTCTAGACTCTTGTCTAGATTCAGCCAGATGCCATAGTTCGTGATCGGAACTCTTGGCAGATTGTCCTCGGGGACGAATCTTTGAGAATTTCTTTCTCCTTTTTTACCCGTGGGGGCTTTCTGGACTGGGAGTTTCATTTCCCTTGTTTCTTTTTTTATGAAAGTTCTGGAGCTTCCTCCTTCTTCCATTTCAACATCTTGGTAAGGAAAGACTTTTCTAGTCCTTCTGTATTTGAATTCCTTCATTTCCTCGATTAGTTTTTCTAATCGTTCAGGACTTTCACAATTCTCAGCTTCTTTGTAAAGATCATAGAGCTTCTCAGCTCTGAGCATATGGACTGGTCTGCATAGATCAGCTTCCAGATCTTCTTCTGATATTGGTTCTTCAATAGTGGGTTTTGTACCACTGACACCGGCTTCTCTGGTGCTGTAGCTTCTTCTCAGAAGATTGTTGTTTATCCTGATGTTTTCAGGACAGACATCACTTTTCCTGTGATCTTCAAAGTTGAGGCTGATTTCTCCAGTGCGTCTACTCTCGTAGATCTTTGCTTTTGCTCTTTCCGGCAGCTTTTTTGGACCGGACAGTTTCCATTCAAGAGGAAAAGTTACTTCATTCCAAGCAACCTTGTGAATCTGCTGTGAATGGTTCTTCTGGTTGGTGAGGAATCCAGTAGTGAGACCAGGGATGTTGGAGATCCTTGTCTTTGGTTCCACTGTGGTACTCATCAGTTTATAGTATACTCTGTATACTATTGCCAATTCTTGCATTTCTTCTTTCATTGAGATCCCGTCTGTCTTGACTCTCAGTCTGAGGCAGTGGGCTGCATCTTTCAAGCTGGTTGAAAAGTTGGGGAAGCAGTTGAAATATGCTACCTGGTTGCATAATGATGCTTCTAAAGTCCCAAACAGACTAGCTTGGAAGTCTGTCAGTCTGTTGTCTTGCAGGACACATAGGACTGAACAGTTGATGCCTTCTCTCGCCAATAGTTTTATGCCGACTTGGACTGCTCCAATGTGCATAAATTGGTATTGCTTTGCTTGTGCTCTGGCAACTTCAGCAGGGGTGATCATCAAGAGATCTGTTTCTCCTGTTGTTGAGGGGGTTGTGAATTCAAGTATTTTGAAATGATGGCTGTCCATCAGGTCAAATGTTCCCCGTCGGTAGATCTGTTTGAAATCTAGCTTTGGAATTGAGGAGTTTTTTACCTCATGCTCGATTTCATTGTATTCAAATTCTTCAGAATTTAGGAGTTGAACTCCTTTCTTTTTTCCAAAGATGCTTAACATCTTCATTTCTCTTTTTTCTGTATTCTCCGGATTTTCATCCCGGATACTAGTTTGACTAGTAGATGGTTCCAGAAAAATCATGTTAGGAACACGATTTGAGTCTGGTTTCTCTAATGGTTTGAACCCATTAGTCTTCTTTTTTACTGTAGGCAATTTCTTGTCCTTCAGTATAGATTCCAGCGTTTTTTGCTGTTCTTTGATTTTTCTACTGACACTTGTCAGTCTTTCTTTTTCCGTTTTTGGAAGATCTTTGATATAATCCAGTTTGTTTTCCAATCTTTCTAATTGGTGGATTATAGCAGGTATTGTTTCTAGTGTCGACTGACATCTAGATATTTCTAGTAACATCTTCTGATATTTCTCATCAGAAGCTTTTAGTAGAGAATTTATTTTCTCTAGTAACAATTCTGACATTGTCCCCATTAAGGAGGGGTTCTCCTTTGAGCCTTTTACAAGCTCTGATACCAGTGATGTGCGGATCTAACCAATGCTCAAATAATCTAGTGGTTTTTGTTCTTCTTCCAGAACATCTAAGAGATTATAGATTCTAGTCTGTAGTCTATAGATAATATCCCAGTAATTGGGAGATTCTCTATCAAGGCTGTCCCGATAGGTTTTTAATTTTCTCAGTTTTTCTCTCTCTTTCTGCAGTTCTTTAGTAGTATGTTTGCATATAGCAACAAGCTCAAGTCTGTCTACAATTGAAATTATGAATAGTAAATTGTTCTGTTTACCTTTCGAATTAGAGGATGACTGTCAGCTTCATACATATATTCAAATGAAACAAACTCTGATGGGCCCACCACGTTTCTAAAACGACATATATAAATTTATGAAAGAGACATATGCAGATGCAGACTCTAACAAACCAAAACAACAAAGGGGTACTAATGGTAGGGATTTTGAAAAGACGGGTAGGTAGGAAAGAAAGTGAGAAAAAGTTGTGTAAAAGGGAACAAAAATAATACACTGGGGTGTATGAGAAGTATTTTCCCAAATTTGGGGTGTATGAGCATTAACCCTAAATTTTAGTTGAAATTTTTGTTAAAAATAGAGAAATCACATTAATTGCATTTATAAAATTATCTTTTTAAATAAAGGGTTTTTGTCCATTTACCCCATTTTTAGGGATTTTTTTCCCACTTACTCCATTAAGTTTTTTTAATTCCCTCTTATCCAATATACTCTAAGGGACTCTTCCCTAATACCCCATTAAGATTTTTTTTTTGTTTTTAATTTTTTTTAATACCATTTTACCCCTCACCCCTTTGTTACTTAGAGAGAGAGAGAAACCATATGAGACTTCGCCGGAACCCGTCACCGGCTGCCGGAATCCGGTCACCGGCCGCCGGATTCCGGTCAACTTTCGCCGGATTCCGGCCAACTTTCCCCTAATAGACGTCTATTGCCCTCCAATAGACGTCTATCAGCCATGTATTGCCCCTAAATAGACGTTTATTGCCCCCCAATAGACGTCTATCAGCCATGTATTGCCCCCCAATAGGCGTCTATTGCCTCCCAATACAATAAACGTCTATTGCCCCCCAATAGACGTTTCGATTATTGAAATGGGAACTAATCTTCCTATAATTAGACAAATAAAGCTTTGATTGAAGAAAAAAAAAGAGGAGATTACATCAATTTAAAACGTGTATTGCCCCCCAATAGATGTGTATTGACCCCCAATAGACATTTAACAAACGTCTATTGCCCTCCAATAGTCTTTTTCTTCTTTTTTTTTCTTTCCTTCTATTCTTTTGCCCTCATTTTATCTAAAAAAAGAAGAAACAGAGTATGTATGCCCACAATTTCACAAAAGCAAAAGAGATGACCAATTAACTTCAAATTTCTTAGCCCTCAGCAACCTTTTCATGCTCCATTTTTTTTTTTTTGGGACAATAGAACCATTACAACAGAAGAAGAAACAGAGTATGTTTTCCTCCTAAAAAAAAAAAAAAAATCCTGCGCTTTTGAAACAGAGAGAAGCAAGATGCCCGAACCCGAAACAATTCGAAACCTTACTGCTGGAATCGAAACGCTCAGTTCATGGTTCAGACGCCGGTGATTCCTACGCCTAGTTCATGTGTTCACCGTTCCAGGTAGACCTGCTAGACTCAAGGACATGGTTTAGACGCTGATGAAGTCTCCGGTGGGGCGGAGGCCGGCACGATCGCGATCTGGGGAGGAAGTCAGGAACTGAGGCCGCGCCATGAACTTCTTGAGCAAAATCTTAGATGCAGATTTGGAGGTGACGTAGATGCAAATCGTCGTCCAAGGCAGATCGAGGAAGAAGAGAGAGAGAGAGATTGATGATGAGAGAAGAGGGCCGAGGCGGAAGAAAAGCAGATCGAGGATCAACTAACCGAGATTTGCCGGAAGCCGGCTGAGGCAGCAGTTCTGCAGAGAGAGAGAGATAGAGGAGAGAGAAAGAGAGAGGACGAGAGGGAGACGGCGAGGGAGATAGAGTGGGATGTAGTTTTCAATTTTATGGAGGCCAAAATCGTCATTTAGCTATTAAATGGGGTTAGTGGGAACAAAATTCTCTTGATGGTGTAAGTGGACTACTTTTAAGTCATTTTGGTGCTATCGGTCAAGGTCCCTTAAATAAAATTTTTACATAGACTAAACCAACTTATAATAAACTTATTTACAATATAATATCTTTAAATATTATACATATATAATAGAATTATGATATTTAATATGAATAAGTAATTAAGCATTAGGTTGCTAAACTAAAATTTTCATCTATATGACTATATGTAATTATAAATGTGCTGTAAATTAATAATATGAATGTATTTAACATTTTTTTAATGGCTGAACTCAGTGGGAGGCTGGGCTATCATGCATTTTCACTAATAATTAGAAAAATACAACTAGGGAGGGGGGGAAGGGACGTAATAGCAAAATCCCGTGAATAAAAATGAACAAGTTGTTAAAGGAAAAGCACATTATGTGCATTCGTCAAAGAAACATACGAAGAGGGAATCAAAAATTTGCAATCACATCACAATCAACATTTACTATTATTATTGTAATTGATGTTAATCGATGTTTCCATTGTAATTTCATCCCTATATAAAGGGGCTATGGAATGAAATGAGTAAACCAATTCCAATCCATTTTTACTTTTACACAAGTGCAATTGTTTCTACCTATTTTTGGAAAATTGGCCTGTAAACCCTTCGCCAATAGATTTGAAAAATATTGTGCTTTTATTGATGGTATATCAATAAAATTTCATTTTATGAGGTTTTAACTATAGGTGAAGAAATTTGAATGGAAAGAAATAGTGGCGCTAATTATTTCTCAGAATAATTAATGCAGAGATTTTATTGAGTTTGAAGGCATTGAAGACAATATTGCAGAATTAAAAACAAATCAAGCATAATGGCATCATAATTTCGATGATTAAGACCGAAATATTCATTTAATTTTATTGTTCTTTCCTTCTTAAAGCTTACCGGTGCGCCGTTTACTTGGCATGGAGGAGGTGTCCAGTGTAGGCTAGATAGAGCAGTTGGGTCGCCAGCTTGGGTTGATGTCTTTGCAGCTTCTAGGGTTACTAACTTCGCTCCAATTCATGGTGACCATGTTCCGGTGTTGTTGAGTGTTTGCCAAACGGTAGGGGTGACAAGACGTCTTCTACGACGGTTTCACTTCGAGAGTTTCTGGGTTCAGCATGTTAGTTGCAAGCAGGTTATAGAGGAGGGCTGGGCTACTCCGATAATTGGTTCTCCTATGTTCCAAGTCTCTAAGAAGATAATGCATACCAGGTTAATTTGCACTCAATCAGTGGCAGCGGTCTACTTTTGATGATCGTAAAAGGGAGATTGAGTCACTGAGAGGGCGCCTAGAAGGGATTCTGAGCCTCCCACACTCTAATCAATCCCATCAAGAAGGTTTGACGCTGTCATCCAAGTTGGATAGCCTACTGCTTGAGGAACATAATTACTGGAAGCAAAGAGCTAAAGTCACTTGGCTAACAGAGGGAGACCGTAACACGAAATATTTCCATCGAAAGGACATGAGTAAGGCATATGACAGGATGGAATGGGTTTTTTTGGAGGTGGTTTTGTTACGGCTTGGGTTTGCTGAGAGTTGGGTCCATATCATCATGCAGTGTGTTACTACAGTCATGTATTCTTTTTTTATTAATGGGAAACCTTGCGGTTATCTATCTCCTTCCAGGGGTCTTAGGCAAGGGGACCCACTATCTCCATACCTGTTCCTGCTTTGTGCGGAGGTGTTTTCGAGGTGTTTAGAGCGTAAAGTGGAGATGGGATTGCTACATGGTATTAAAATTTGCCCTGCAGCACCAACCATTCATCATTTACTTTTTGCCGATGACAGTTTATTATTTGGTAGAGCTCATCCGGAAGAATTCATGCATATTCAGTCTGTTCTATCAGAGTATGAATCAGCGTCATGTCAACAGGTTAATTAGTCTAAGAGTAGTATAATGTTCAGCAAAAGGGATAAGCCCACTCTACAGGGGCAATTAGCGGATTCCTTGGGTGTTAAGATTGTCCCTAAGCACGAGGAGTATCTAGGCCTTCCAACATTCTTGGGGCGGAATAAAACTGAACCGTTTTCTTTTATTAAAGAAAGACTCGGTAAGAAGCTGGAAGGCTGGCAAGGTAAGCTGCAGAGTACTGCCGGAAAGGACTTGTTGATTAGAGTAGTGGCTCAATCTTTGCCAACTTACTCTATGAACTGTTTCTTATTGCCTTAATACTTTTGTGATTCCCTTCATCAGATGTGTGCACGATTTTGGTGGGAAAGTCAAGCTAAGAATAAGAAAATCCATTGGCTATCCTGGTCTAAACTTTTTCAACCTAAGGAGATTGGGGGAATGGGGTTTAGGGATCTACATGCTCATAATTTGGCTCTTCTTGCGAAACAGGGATGGCGGTTGATTTGCAATCCCACCTCTCTCCTTGCACAGTTATATAGTGTTGGGTACTTCCATCATGCAGATATCTGGTGCAGTTATTTGACTTCTTCTCCTTCTTCTTGTTGGCGAGGGATTTTTCTGCTCTAAGCTTGCTCAAGAAGGCATACGATGGCAGGTTGGTGATGGTGCAAAAATTAGAGTTTGGGACGACCCATGGATTCCCAGGCCAGTGTCTTTTAGACCTTTTTTTGGTAGTAATGTTGGCCCAGTTTGGGTTAAGGAGTTAATTTTTCCCAGACAGTCTTGGGATTCTGAGTTGGTAAGAGCTAGCTTTGATAAAGAGGATGAAGATGTGATTTTAGCTATTCCTTTGAGTCACCGTAGTGTTTCTGACAGATTAGTTTGGCATTATGACTCTAAAGGTGAGTTTACAACTAGGAGTGCCTATTTACTTGCCTTCAATCAATTGCATGAGTCTTCCTCCACCTCGGAGGCAGGTAACTTGACTAGTTTCTGGAAGAAGATATGGTTGGCCAATGTTCCTGGTAAAATTAAGGTTCTGTTTTGGAAAGTATGTTATTTTATTTTACCCACAAGCTCTCAACTTCGGCTTCGTAGAGTTTCGATAGCGGATGGGTGTTTCTTTTGCAATGCGGAGGAGGAAACGATTCTGTATGTGTGTTGGGAGTGCCATTTTGTGAAGGAGCTACTGGGTTTGTTTCCAGTTTTAGGGGTTGTACGGCAGCTCCATCTACCTGTGCAAGGTACAGTGGTGGATTGGTTGTCTACGTGTGACTTGATGCATAAACTCTCGCAAGCGTACGAATCGTTGTCAAGTAAGGGAAGTATTAAAACCTTGATTATCGTACCTCGGGGATTAGGTGTTGGACCTAACCGAGGTAATTGGCGCTGGAGTGACTCAAAAGCATACAATGAAAAAGTAAAAATAAAAATAAAATAAAGTAAAATAAAATATTCACAAGGCACCAAGCCTCGACAATGCTCGGCTTAGCTCACACTAAGCCTAATCAAAGCCACTAACTTGTAGCCCAAATGAGTTATGCACAATGGAAGGTAGAATTTTGTTTGGGAGTTTTGAATTGGGAATTAACTAAATTAAATGCAAATGAAAATAAAAGCAAACAACTAATTATCAAGCAAGAAATTAAACTTCGGATTTCAAATTAATGGGAACATGAAAGTGTCGGGTGATTCACACTAACTATCTTGCAAATATCGATATCAATTTCACAAATGCATGCATTTCCTATATGTGTCAAGTCCCGTATCTAGTACCGGTCAAGGCTACTAAACCAATTATCTTTTCGGTGTATCGATTATGCCGGTTAGGGCCACAATCAACTCTCTAATTTAGGCATTACGCCGGTTAAGGCCGCAATATCTAAAATTAGAGGCCTAGAGTGCAAGATAATAGAGACCCAAGCAAGCTTAGCTACAATTAAACTAGCTAATGGTTACCACACTTAAATCCTAGATGCAACAAGACCAATAAGTTGTCAATTGTTCAATCTATTCATCACAATTGCCCACAACATAATTTCAAAGGATGACAAAGCCTAGAAACATGCTTCTAAGGACCAAAACATTCGGATTTAAAGCATACACAATGAAAATTGCATTTATTAAAATTAAAGCATCAATATTTATACAAGATGAGTTAGGGCTTCACAACCCTAACTCCCAAAATTAAACTACTCACAACCCATACAAGAATCCATCAGCAAAAGTATATAAAAATTATGAAATAGATAATAAGGAAAAGAGGGGAGAGTTAGCTTGGTCACTTCTAGCTATGAGCTAGTGTGAATCAAGCAATTTCTTCACCCAACTACCCAAATTAAGGTGTAGTACTCTTGATGATGATTCCCTTGAGGCCTTGAGTGTCCAATCTCAAAAGATTGGAATTAACAAATGAAGAAGGGAAGAGGAGAGAGTGTGAGGTGATGGGTGAGAGAAAATGGTAAGAGATTTTAAAAATGGAGGAGAGAGAGAGATGGAATTATGGTGGTGTGCGGCTGCTGTGCGTTGAGAGGAAGGGGATCTGGGGTTTTTGGGGTGTGTGGCCGTTCTGTGATTCAGGTGAGAGAGAGAATATATGAAGGGTTTTAATTGTGGCTTGGTCTACTCGGCTGGCTGGTAAAGAATGGGAAAGAAGATAAAAATTTGATGAGGTGGCAGCATGGGATAGGAGATAGGAAAAAAAAAAAGTAATAATATAGAAAGAAGTGCAGCACGTGGGAAAGAAAGAAAATGCTGCTTATGATATTGCTGACGTCAGCACAGTCCAGAGATTTATTTATTTTTTTTCTTTCTTTTGTTTTCTTTTGTTTTCTTTCTCCTTTCTTCTTTTCTTCATCTTTCTTTCTTTTCCCCATTTTTTTCTTTCTTCTCTTCTTCCTCAATGCACTTCCACACATTATCAGAGATGGTTTGATTCCGCTCCATTTATGGTGTTGACTACGGTTGACCCGCGTTGACTTTTTCGTCCTTTTGTCGGAAACTCCAATTTGCTCCAATTTTGCACCATTTTCTCTCGTTTCCGCAATTCAGCTTATTTTCTACAAAGTAAATAAAAATGGATTAATTATATATTAATTAACATGAGGATTAGCTTAATTCTAGTGTTTTAGATATAATTACACGCATATAAATGCGTATAATCACACCCCCACACTTGAACTTTGCTTGTCCCCAAGCAAACTAAATGTAAATTAATTGCCAAAAATCTATTAACTCAAACACAAATGCTCAAACATAAAGAAAGTGTGATATTAGCCTTTCCAACCATAATCCTTGGAGAACTAATTATGTACATGACCATGAAGTAGATGTAAGCACAACATAAGATTTTTGAATTTGTGAGGCAATTAAGAAGCACATGTGAAAAATGCTTAAGTATATGCATGTGTTAACCATGTGTCAAATCAATCCATCACAATCAAATAGGCACATAGAAGACTTGATATAACCCACTAAACTCACATAGATCCACTAAATATTACCGCTCAAGTGTTTAGGGGCTATATGTATTTCACTCAAAAGCAATTTCACAACATGCGCCGCCATATGCTTGCTCTTCGATCTCATCTCCGCTAGGTAACCCACAACATTCAAGATTAAGAGGTCTTTCATTTGGTTGTAATGGGGCTAAGGGCAAGTGGCTATAAGAAATGAAGGATAAGGAAATACAAAGTCCATAGAAGCTTGTGAAACAACTCTCTCTTGTAGAGATATATGACTTTTGTTTTCGAATTCTAACTCACTTACTCTAAACCCAATGTACAACCCACACTACACTATTCTATAAACAAAAATAATACTATCTATTTTTTTTTTTTTACACTTTTTCTTTTCTTTTCTCTTTCTTTCTCCCTTTTTTTTTTCAACTTTCTTTTTATTTTCACAACTTCTTCTTCTTTTTTTTTTTTTTTTTTTGAGAACTTTGTTTTCTAAACAAAACACTCACCCCCACACTTATTCTTTTGTAACCTCACACTTTTGACTTTTCTTTTCTTTTGAAGCACTCAAACATAAAGTCATTCTCTCGAATCGCTTCACCAACTACCATGGAAGGGTAGGATAAAAGTGTTTAGACTAGGTAGGGATTTGTGGTGGTAATGAACAAAAAGGCTAAAATATATACATAGGCTCAAAGTGGCAATCTAGTGGTAAATATCTTTGGGCACATGCTTCTTTGGCCATGGTGGTATATAGTCCTAATGCCTCCATCCTTTCTATCATGTCGCAAGCTAAAAGTAGCCTCTAGAGGTCTCAAGCAAGTTCTAGATACGCATTGTCATGAAATTGTACACACATGAAAGAATAAGTGAATGAACGATCCATACACTATAGATATAGGCCCAAAAGCTCACAAATAAAGGCATGCAAGTCAACCAAATCATCTATATGCTTCTCTAATTATGATGAACCAACCTAACCATAGGCTATGTGCACACATATAGTCAAGCATAGATCACATATACACTTAATCACAAAACAAATTCATAGTCCTAGATCATGCTCAATCTATCCACAATCATAACAAGTTAAGTCCATGGCTCGTTATTGGGGTTGGAAAAGGCATTAACCACTAAAATATAATTACATAAAGCTAATCTAATTTTTTTTTTTAGTTGCCCGAGCCCTCACCCCCACACTTAAAACCAACATTATCCTCAATGTTGTAAAGTGAGCTTGAAAGCTAAAATCCCTGTAGGATTTAGGCATGAGAGTGAAGTCCAGGCGAAGGCACAAAAATTGAGCTATGAAAATAAAAATCTAAATGCGGAGAAAAGTTACAGAAAACCCCCTTTGTAGACACTCAATTGCTCACGACCTTCGGAGAAGACCAATATGAGACACCACTTCAAGGCACAAGGCCTTGATTTCCTTAACATATGCTCCATAATCGCTCTAGGTGCTCATGAAAAGATCAACTCCATTGAGAAATGTGTAGTGTCCAAGAGCAATGCATCACAAATAGGCCATCAAAGAATAAGGATAAGGTCGTCCATTAAGCACATGACCTTGACCACCTCCCAAATAACTCACAGCTGCCCATAGATTATCCTCCAAAGATGAAATGAAGTGCGAAGAAGTCCAACCAACCCGAGTGAACAAAACTAGTGAGTGCAGAAAACTATCAGCAATGACCTTTTTGTCTTTTAATGCCCATATCTCAAAATCAGAAAGTGATAAGTAGGTGAGGCTACTTAAAATGGAAAGTAGACTCATAGATCTTTCTATCCATATAAAGTTAGCCACCCATCTCCAACTGAAATGAAGATTAAAGCTAGTCAAACTTGCCAATCTGTCATAAAGTTTTCTGCTGACCCTCAGTCACCAAAACTGTAATATCTGAAGCTCCAGAGGTGCAAAGAGGGTGAGACCAACTGGATACGAAAGTAGACTCATGAATATATCTGAAGGTAAAATTTCACTAAAGTATCATATCTGAATCAAACATCGTTGGCCTCCAAACTCACTGATCTGTTCTGCAGTTTCTGCTGTGCCCTGTTTCTGGCCCCTGTTACTTGGAACTCTATATCTGAAGCTAAGAAGGTTGAAATTAAAAAATGTTTCTGCTGTATATAGAAGACATATGAAGACACATCTCTGAAAAATTTTAGCTCCAAATAACTTGATATGTAAAGGGTGTAGCTTCCCAAAGTCACTCTACAGTAGCTGTCTCTGTTCTGAGCTTCATGTATTGACCATTAAATAGCTAGAGTTCCAGTGACTGAGAGGGATTGAAATTTCGGAACATGACAATAGACATATAGGAGAATATCTCCAGAAAATTTCAGCTCAAAGTACTAAGTAATTCAGAAGCTATCGCCATCCAAAGTCAACCGAACTTTCAAGACAGAAACTGCACACTACTACATTCTTGCTTTCTTCACACTTCCAACTCCGAACACCTCCCATCCTCCCAAAAAGATGGCTAAATAGCCTTATTGATGCAAAATAAACAAGAAAATTTCAAAACTACCTAGGGTTGCCTCCCTAGAAGCGCTTGTTTTTAAAGACCCCAAGCCGGTCTATAGAACTTGGTCTCTTCAAGGTGGCTCTTTCTTTCCACCACCACCCACACAAGCCTTAGTCGAGCTAGAATCTCCACAAGATGGTGCAAGAAATTTGAGGTTCACCGGAGTGTTCCACTCAAGATACCCTTTCTTCTTCTTCTTTTTCAACCCACAAATCTCCTCTATTGTCTTGATTTGATTCTTTTGCTCCTCACTCAATGCGAGATCCTCATTCACATTTATCTCATCAAGAGTAGAAATTGCAAACACTTGGCAAGGAGAGGAAGAATTAGAAACCAATGGCTCTTGGTTGTGGTGTGGGACTTGGTTCAATGGGCCAAAAATTCTATCTCTCTTTGCTTCATTGCCCTTGACCAAGTTAATAGAAAGCACACTTTTTACCACCTCCGGAGGATAAATGGGTTCAAGACTCTTGAGTAATACTTTTTCGCCCAACACCTTCATTTTGATAGTGCCCTTTTTGAACATTAATTTTGATTCCCGCGGTCGCCATAAAAGGTCTACCAAGAATGATAGGTATGTCCTTGTCACAATTAGGCTCATCATCCATATCTAATACCACCAAATCCGTCGGTAAGTAGAACTTGTCAACTTTGATCAATACATCTTCAACAACACCCATGGCTCTAATGATGCTCCGGTCCGCATCATGTAAGATGGAGCATTTACAATGCTAGGACATGAATAATGGCTCAATGGAATCTCCTCCTCATCTTGTGGTCCTTGATGCTCGTCACCCATATCTACTACTCGAATAGGAGACCTAGAAGGTGCTTGTGAGCGATGTCTTGGTCTCCTAACTCTCCTTGTTGGTCTTCCTCTAGGTAGTCTTTGCAAAGCACGACCACTTCTCAAATTGATAGGTAGTAGAGTGTCGCTCATATACCTACAAAGGACCAATAAGAAATCGAGTATCTCAATAACCAAAATATAAGCAAGATAAGCACCAATTCAACCCACAAAAAATTGACGAATAATTAGAGGGGTGAAGAGAGAATTAAACACAAGTAGTACTAAATTTGACTAAACTAACCGAAGAAATGAAAATAAAATAAAATAAAATAAAACAAAATAAAATAAAATAAAATAAAATAAAATAAAATAAAATAAAATAAAATAAAATAAAATAAATAACAACTAAACAAAGAAACAAGAGATAAAGATAAAGATAAAAATAAAAATAAAAGTATGCTAAAAGTGACCCTAAATGCCAATTACCAAGGGATTAAGATCCGAAGACCCTAATCCCCGGCAACGGCGCCATTGACTTAATGCATAAACTCTCGCAAGCGTACGAATCGTTGTCAAGTAAGGGAAGTATTAAAACCTTGATTATCGTACCTCGGGGATTAGGTGTTGGACCTAACCGAGGTAATTGGCGCTGGAGTGACTCAAAAGCATACAATGAAAAAGTAAAAATAAAAATAAAATAAAGTAAAATAAAATATTCACAAGGCACCAAGCCTCGACAATGCTCGGCTTAGCTCACACTAAGCCTAATCAAAGCCACTAACTTGTAGCCCAAATGAGTTATGCACAATGGAAGGTAGAATTTTGTTTGGGAGTTTTGAATTGGGAATTAACTAAATTAAATGCAAATGAAAATAAAAGCAAACAACTAATTATCAAGCAAGAAATTAAACTTCGGATTTCAAATTAATGGGAACATGAAAGTGTCGGGTGATTCACACTAACTATCTTGCAAATATCGATATCAATTTCACAAATGCATGCATTTCCTATATGTGTCAAGTCCCGTATCTAGTACCGGTCAAGGCTACTAAACCAATTATCTTTTCGGTGTATCGATTATGCCGGTTAGGGCCACAATCAACTCTCTAATTTAGGCATTACGCCGGTTAAGGCCGCAATATCTAAAATTAGAGGCCTAGAGTGCAAGATAATAGAGACCCAAGCAAGCTTAGCTACAATTAAACTAGCTAATGGTTACCACACTTAAATCCTAGATGCAACAAGACCAATAAGTTGTCAATTGTTCAATCTATTCATCACAATTGCCCACAACATAATTTCAAAGGATGACAAAGCCTAGAAACATGCTTCTAAGGACCAAAACATTCGGATTTAAAGCATACACAATGAAAATTGCATTTATTAAAATTAAAGCATCAATATTTATACAAGATGAGTTAAGGCTTCACAACCCTAACTCCCAAAATTAAACTACTCACAACCCATACAAGAATCCATCAGCAAAAGTATATAAAAATTATGAAATAGATAATAAGGAAAAGAGGGGAGAGTTAGCTTGGTCACTTCTAGCTATGAGCTAGTGTGAATCAAGCAATTTCTTCACCCAACTACCCAAATTAAGGTGTAGTACTCTTGATGATGATTCCCTTGAGGCCTTGAGTGTCCAATCTCAAAAGATTGGAATTAACAAATGAAGAAGGGAAGAGGAGAGAGTGTGAGGTGATGGGTGAGAGAAAATGGTAAGAGATTTTAGAAATGGAGGAGAGAGAGAGATGGAATTATGGTGGTGTGCGGCTGCTGTGCGTTGAGAGGAAGGGGATCTGGGGTTTTTGGGGTGTGTGGCCGTTCTGTGATTCAGGTGAGAGAGAGAATATATGAAGGGTTTTAATTGTGGCTTGGTCTACTTGGCTGGCTGGTAAAGAATGGGAAAGAAGATAAAAATTTGATGAGGTGGCAGCATGGGATAGGAGATAGGAAAAAAAAAAAGTAATAATAAAAATAGAAAGAAGTGCAGCACGTGGGAAAGAAAGAAAATGCTGCTTATGATATTGCTGACGTCAGCACAGTCCAGAGATTTATTTTTTTTTTTTGGGTTAATGCTCATACACCCCAAATTTGGGAAAATACTTCTCATACACCCCAGTGTATTATTTTTGTTCCCTTTTACACAACTTTTTCTCACTTTCTTTCCTACCTACCCGTCTTTTCAAAATCCCTACCATTAGTACCCCTTTGTGGTTTTGGTCTGTTAGAGTCTGCATCTGCATATGTCTCTTTCATAAATTTATATATATGTTGTTTTAGAAACGTGGTGGGCCCATCAGAGTTTGTTTCATTTGAATATATGTATGAAGCTGACAGTCATCCTCTAATTCGAAAGGTAAACAGTACAATTTACTATTCATAATTTCAATAGTAGACAGACTTGAGCTTGTTGCTATATGCAAACATACTACTAAAGAACTGCAGAAAGAGAGAGAAAAACTGAGAAAATTAAAAACCTATCGGGACAGCCTTGATAGAGAATCTCCCAATTACTGGGATATTATTTATAGACTTCAGACTAGAATCTATAAAATAGAAGAAGAGATAGAAAATCTCCTATATGTTCTGGAAGAGGAACAAAAACCTCTGAATTATTTGAGCATTGGTTAGATCCGCACCTCACTGGTATCAGAGCTTGTAAAAGGCTCAAAGGAGAACCCCTCCTTAATGGGGACAATGTCAGAATTGTTACTAGAGAAAATAAATTCTCTACTAAAAGCTTCTGATGAGAAATATCAGAAGATGTTACTAGAAATATCTAGATGTCAGTCGACACTAGAAATAATACCTGCTATAATCCACCAATTAGAAAGATTGGAAAACAAACTGGATTATATCAAAGATCTTCCAAAAACGGAAGAAGAAAGACTGACAAGTGTCAGTAGAAAAATCAAAGAACAGCAAAAAACGCTGGAATCTATACTGAAGGACAAGAAATTGCCTACAGTAAAAAAGAAGACTAATGGGTTCAAACCATTAGAGAAACCAGACTCAAATCGTGTTCCTAACATGATTTTTCTGGAACCATCTACTAGTCATACTAGTATCCGGTATGAAAATCCGGAGAATACAGAAAAAGAGAAATGAAGATGTTAAGCATCTTTGGAAAAAAGAAAGGAGTTCAACTCCTAAATTCTGAAGAATTTGAATACAATGAAATCGAGCATGAGGTAAAAAACTCCTCAATTCCAAAGCTAGATTTCAAACAGATCTACCGACGGGGAACATTTGACCTGATGGACAGCCATCATTTCAAGATACTTGAATTCACAACCCCCTCAACAACAGGAGAAACAGATCTCTTGATGATCACCCCTGCTGAAGTTGCCAGAGCACAAGCAAAGCAATACCAATTTATGCACATTGGAGCAGTCCAAGTCGGCATAAAACTATTGGCAAGAGAAGGCATCAACTGTTCAGTCCTATGTGTCCTACAAGACAACAGATTGACAGACTTCCAAGCTAGTCTGTTGGGAACTCTAGAAGCATCACTATGCAACCAAGTAGCATATTTCAACTGCTTCCCCAACTTTTCAACCAGCTTGAAAGATGCAGCCCACTGCCTCAGACTGAGAGTCAAGACAGACGGGATCTCAATGAAAGAAGAAATGCAAGAATTGGCAATAGTATACAGAGTGTACTATAAACTGATGAGCACCACAGTGGAACCAAAGACAAGGATCTCCAACATCCCTGGTCTCACTACTGGATTCCTCACCAGCCAGAAAAACCATTCACAGCAGATTCATAAGGTTGCTTGGAATGAAGTAACTTTTCCTCTTGAATGGAAACTGTCCGGTCCAAAAAAGCTGCCGGAACGAGCAAAAGCAAAGATCTACGAGAGTAGACGCACTGGAGAAATCAGCCTCAACTTTGAAGATCACAGGAAAAGTGATGTCTGTCCTGAAAACATCAGGATAAACAGCAGTCTTCTGAGAAGAAGCTACAGCACCAGAGAAGCCGGTGTCAGTGGTACAAAACCCACTGTTGAAGAACCAATATCAGAAGAAGATCTGGAAGCTGATCTATGCAGACCAGTCCATATGCTCAGAGCTGAGAAGCTCTATGATCTTTACAAAGAAGCTGAGAATTGTGAAAGTCCTGAACGATTAGAAAAACTAATCGAGGAAATGAAAGAATTCAAATGCAGAAAGACAAGAAAAGTCTTTCCTTACCAAGATGTTGAAATGGAAGAAGGAGGAAGCTCCAGAACTTTCATAAAAAAAGAAACAAGGGAAATGAAACTCCCAGTTCAGAAAGCCCCCACGGGTAAAAAAGGAGAAAGAAATTCTCAAAGATTCGTCCCCGAGGACAATCTGCCAAGAGTTCCGATCACGAACTATGGCATCTGGTTGAATCTAGACAAGAGTCTAGACAAAAGAAAAACCATTGACCAATGGGTAGATAGCCTGATGATGGCTTCTGCACTGACCCTTGGAAAATTTGAAGCACCAGATTTGCAGGTGTACTATGAAACTACTCTCACTGGAGTAGCAAAAAAGTACTACCTATCTTTCAAGGAAACTACCAGAGGAAGAGACTGGCTTGAAGAGATAAAAAATTCAAAGTCTCCGTATGATTTTGCAGTACCCCTGTACGATCAATTCTGTGGAGATCTCTCAAATCTGAGTGAGAAAGCCAAAGAAACGGCAAAGTCGAATATCTATGCTCTCAAGATCTGTGACATGAGATATTTCGAAGAATACCTGAATGAATTTCAGGAATATTACTGTACAATTGGTGAACTAGAGAATACTGATCTAGTTAATCTGTTGCACAGAAAGCTCCCTGAACCATGGAGAACAGCTGTGAGAGAAAGCATAGCTGAAAAACCAATTGAACGATTTTCAGTTGGAGGAATTGCCGACAGAATCCGGCAACTACTGAAGGAGCAATGCAAAGCCAATCTTAGAGCTAAGATGGCTAAGAAGCAACTCAAAGGAGTTGAAAATTTCTGTTACGGAATACTGGATATGCCCACAAACTGGGGATGTCATGAATCCAAATTCCACAGAAAGAAGAAAAAAGAAAAATATTACTCGAAAAAATTCAAAAAGAGTAATCAGAGAAAGAATTGGAGATTCAAGAAAAGCTCCAATTACAAGAAGCAACAGGATGAAGATCCAAAAAAGAAATTCTTCAAGAAAAAGAAGAATACTCAGCAGCATAAACAACCTAGCAAGAAAGCTTGCAGATGTTGGTTGTGTAAAGCTGAAGGGCACTATGCCAATGAATGCCCGGAAAAGGGTAACAGATCTACTAAAGCTCTCTTTGAAGAATATGAGCAAATAGTAGAGGTAGCAAACATGAAAGGCTACGAAATAGCCTATTCTGATGATGAAGATGACGACAGGTCAGTCTATTCTGCCTGGTCTGAAGAAGAAGAAAGTTCATCAGAAGAGTCTGAGATAGATTCTGAAGTAGAGTACTTCGAATCCAGACAAATGAACGTTTTGAAAGTCAAAAACTGGGAAGAAAGCAAGACAGAATCCTTCATGTCTTCTTATCAGGTCAACCCTGGTTCATTCGTCTGTGACTACTGCTTATGTCACGAGAAGAATGGTCTCCCTATGTTCTGTGAAGAAT
This sequence comes from Rosa chinensis, assembly GCF_002994745.2. NCBI lineage: Eukaryota > Viridiplantae > Streptophyta > Magnoliopsida > Rosales > Rosaceae > Rosa > Rosa chinensis. The sequence goes on along the minus strand of NC_037088.1, from coordinate 52,787,654 downwards.
CTAAAAGACGTATCACAAAGAATGCTTCATAGCTGAAGCAAGAAGAAAAACCAAGAATGGTCTTGTCAGCCAATGGGTTGAGCAAGAATATGAAGAGTATTTTGCTGAGAAAAAAGCGAAAGAAGTTGAAACTCTGTTCCAGGAAACCATGGAACAAACAAAGAAAGTTGCAGCAACTGTAGTCCAAGAAACGACTATGGAACAACCATCTTCCTCAGAAATAAAGGAAGAAATCATCGGTGAAGAAACAATCGATGAAGATATTGAACTGGTTGAAATACCAGAAAATATTCATCTCTTAGAAAGACAAGAGATAGCTGCGGATACTGATACATGGGATCTACTTGGCCAACCTTCCGGCAAGTTTGATTACAAAGTCAGATATGATCCTCCCCCCTGGTTCAGTAATCCAGACAGCAAGGAAATAACTCCTACAGATTGGGATGATGATGACAAATCACCCACTCAGGAAAATGTTCCAGAAGAATGTAAACCATTCATTCCCACGGAACAAGCTCAAGAAAATGAGCCTCACCAATCGAAAGTCGTCTCTACAAGTAGATACAGCAACTACATAGAGATCGGACTCAAGTTCCCTGATCACAGGAAATATCATCTACATGCTTTTGTAGATAATGGATCAGGGTTTACTGTTGCAAAGAGATTTGCAATTCCAGAAGAACTCTGGAACGAAGACAAGAAAAAGTCAGCTACTGGTGTTACATTCGATGGAAGCCATCTCACCATGAAAAAAGTAGCAAAAAATGTTCATATCACCATTGGTGGAGGAACATTTATCATCCAGAATGTTTGGCAATCTGAAGGCCAAGGATCTGATTTCTTGTTGGGCAATGATTTTATTCTCCAACAAAGATTCATTCAGGATGAAGAAGCGATAGGCTTCAGAAAAGGAGAACGGGTGTTCTGGGCTGACCGCCTCCCACATGCATTCAGTGTGACCGGTCCCGGTTTTACTACTCAGTATCAGAGATCGCAACAGAATAGTGGTGATCTTACCCCCTACAAACCCAAATTTCAACCCATACTCCAAATCAAACAACAAGAAGAACTGCTTGTTGAAGAATCTTCAGAAGAAGAAGAAGCTAGTGAAGATGAAGAAGCTAGTTTCATCCACGAGCACAACCTCAAGCACTTTCAGAACAAGCTTGAGTCTCAACAAACTCCCACTCTTGACAAAATCAAGAAACTACTCGAGCAGAATGTGGACACAAATCCTCAGAAGTTTTGGGAAAAAGACCCAGTGGTCTGTGAATTGAGATTGCATGACATGAATGCTATCTGCCATGTCAAAGCCATTCCTCAGTACAAAGAGGAAGATCAAAAAGAATTCAGAAGTGATATTGAAGATCTCCTGAAGAAGAGATTAATTCAACCTTCCACTAGCCCTCATCATGCTCCAGCATTCTACGTGAGAAATCATGCAGAGAATCTAAGAGGAAAAGCTAGAATGGTTATTGACTATAGAGATGTCAATAAGAAGACTGTCAAAGACGGATATCAGATCGCTCAAGTCAGAGTCCTGATCAACCAGCTCAGAGGAGCTAAAGTCTTTTCGAAATTCGATGCAAAGTCGGGTTTCTGGCAGGTCAAGATGCATCCTGAGAGTGTACCTCTCACTGCATTTGGAACACCACAAGGTCATTACGAGTGGCTAGTAATGCCTTTTGGTCTCAAGCAAGCTCCCTCAATCTTTCAAAGAAAGATGGACAACATCTTCAAGCATGTAGCGGAGTTCTGCGTCGTCTACATAGATGACATCTTGGTCTTCTCCAAAAACAGAGAAGAACACATGAAGCACCTCCACGAGGTAGCAAAGCTGATAGTCCAGCATGGAATTATCCTAGGTGAGAAGAAAATCTTCTTTATCCTCGATGAAGTTGATTTCCTAGGAATAAACATCAAGAATGGAGTCATAAAGCTCCAACCTCACATCCTTGAAAAGATCTGGAAGTTCCCAGACAAAATTCCTGATGCTAAGAGTCTAGAGAGATTCCTTGGTGTCATAAATTATGGGAGAGATTTCATCCCTAGAATCTCAGGGTTAACAGCAATGTTATCTCCCAAGACAAGTTCCAAAAGGAAATGGAACTTCACAGAAGACGATGAAAAGATCGTGAAGCAGATAAAAAACCTCTGCAAGAATCTCCCTCCTCTTCAACAACCAGAAGAGAATGATGAAATTATCCTCCAGACAGATGCGAGTGATAATTACTGGTCCGGTGTTGTTCTGGCGAAAGCGCCTGGAACTAACATTGAAAAGATCTGCAAATTTTGTAGTGGCAAGTTCAGCCCTGCAGAACTGAATTATCCCACAGGGGAAAAAGAAATTTTAGCTGTCAAGAAAACAATTTTAAACTCTCCAGCTTATCTGGGAAAAACCTTTACTGTCCGCACCGATTGTGCTAGAGTAAAGAATTTTAAAAATTTTAAACTTGACAAAGCTGCTGATAGAGGAAGATTAGCCAACTGGCAATTGTTTCTTAACCAATATGATTATACTGTTGAATTAATTGCAGGAAACAAGAACTATCTTCCAGACGCATTGACCAGAGAACTGGCAATGTTCAGCCAAAGAGAAGACGACGAAGGTCGTAATCCCAGAAGCAGAAGGACTGGGAAAGAACAGGAATCTGAAGAAGATCCGAAAGAAACCAAGGAGAAAATCCTTAAAAGGTTTCTGCTAAGCTCAAAAGGCTTGGCTCCAACTGATCAATCCCAGGGTAAAGGATTGGCTAGCCCGTCTCAAACGGCAGACGGTAAAGGCACATCAAGACCGTTGACGGCTGCTGCTTTGCCAAAAAGCAGACCAACTCCTAGTGGAGTCATAAATGTTTTTAATTATGAATTAAGAACTTTTGATACTCCTGTGTTCAGAACTGGCAGGAGACTAGCGTATCACCAGAAGGCAATCCTGGATAATCTCTTATTTGCCTTTCAAGAAAGAAGCAGTGGATTAATGTTCCCAGCTCTGTTTGCATTAGCTGAAGAACTCTACGAGAATGGTAGACCACAAGGTGAAGAGCTTCATACACAGCAGAGTGCTGTAAGGAAAGAAAAACTATCCTTCCTTGAAAGTCCAGAAAGTGCTAGAGTCCCTATCATAGCACTCAATGAATCAGATTGGTATGAATTCCATAATCTGATAGGAAGGCACAATCCTGAAAACCTAGTTCCTCCAACCCTCTTTATTGTCTCAGGACCATATGTTGGAAGATACCTGGTAAATGTTCAGAGTGAACATCCTCAAGAACACAAGCTATGGCTTGTTGAAAATGGTTTTGTCCATAATTTATGGACTAAAACTAATGATGATCTGAGAGGCTTGCCGCCTATTATTGTCAACACGGTCAAGAACATCAGAAAAGACAACTGTATGCTTCGTCTGAAGTTCAGATCCACACCTCCTGAATGGATCCAGAAGACAGATGGTGAAGTTGAATATATTCCTCCATATCATTATGTGAGAATTATTCAAAGAAGATATCTTCAACCAGCCTGTGTAGCATACAACGGCCAACCAAATTCTAGCATTCCCTGGATGAAGGCCATGGCTCTTGACTACATCAAAAAGATCATCTCTGAAGACATCAACAACACATTCCTGGCAGCAGGAGAAAAGACAATTATCACTGCTTACGATCATCCTGACGTAGTCAGCAGCGATATATTCCTATCTCTAACCAGAAAAGAGATAGACTCGACAATGGCATGCATGCGTTGGGTGGAAAAGCTTGAAAATGACAACCACTACAAGATGTATGTTGATACAGACGTCGAGGATAATGCAACAACAACTCGCATGGCCCAGACAGACAACAACTCCTTTGTCTTTGGCCACCATTCTGAAACGGACGAGAACATGTGAAGCTACAGGTGAAGAATCAGCACCAAAATAGCAACTGTAGAACTTTAGACTTTTCTAAAGCTACTTTTGCTTTTTCCTTTTCAAAAAGAAAAGGTTAAGTGAAAAACATTTCACTTTTTCCTTTTGCTTTTCCCTGACCGACCTCCACCAGCAGGAGCACTACGAAAAGCAGAAGTCACGGAGTTGTCCTGTACATTTTTGTATTTTGAATTCTAGTTTGAGTTCCGCTCCCTATATAAGGAGCTTCAGCTTCTCTTAGAGGGCATTGGAAGTTTAGATCAAAAAAAAAACTCCTCTGATAATAAAAGTAGTAGAATAGCAGTGTGCTTCCCTTCCTATCTAGGTGTGAAGTAGTGAGCTTCCATTACAAGTAAGTAACTGTTCTCATTCTTATGGATAGCTAAACAGCTTTTGCTGTTTACCTGAGAATGAGGCTCTGATTGTTTAAAGTTTTATATGTATATTTGAATAAATAAATTCAGATGGATGTTCACCCACTTCTTTAATTTATAAAATGTTTATGTCATTATCTTTACATTTTGTAATCATCTTTATCATGCATAGTTTACTATGTCAAAGTTTGAACATTCGATTGCATGCATCCCATGGAAAGCTAAAGTTCTAAAGCTTTACTGTTCAGCCAAAAGAATCAGTTTTAAAACAGAAAAATTAGGACAAGCAGCAGTGATTCCGCCCTGTGAGTAGCCGTTTAGACAGGAAGTCGTTAGGCGAAATGTGGCATGTTGAAGGCTAGTCTTGTTTTTGTTTTAATGTTTTTTGTTGTTTCCTTTTGACTGAATAGAACGGTAGAAGAATCTAAGGTCAACATAGGATACAGATGGCATTTGTTTGTTAAAACTATCCCTGTTAGTCTTTGACTTTTGTCAATAGTGAAATACCAAAGTGTTGGGCAGTTGGGAAAAATACCAAGGATTTTTGGGTATGCGGGAATTACCCCTTTTTTTTTTCTTTCTTTTGTTTTCTTTTGTTTTCTTTCTCCTTTCTTCTTTTCTTCATCTTTCTTTCTTTTCCCCATTTTTTTCTTTCTTCTCTTCTTCCTCAATGCACTTCCACACATTATCAGAGATGGTTTGATTCCGCTCCATTTATGGTGTTGACTACGGTTGACCCGCGTTGACTTTTTCGTCCTTTTGTCGGAAACTCCAATTTGCTCCAATTTTGCACCATTTTCTCTCGTTTCCGCAATTCCGCTTATTTTCTACAAAATAAATAAAAATGGATTAATTATATATTAATTAACATGAGGATTAGCTTAATTCTAGTGTTTTAGATATAATTACACGCATATAAATGCGTATAATCAACGTGCTTGAAGTTATTGGCCAAGGAAGGTGTTTCCTTATTGTTGATCTTGGTGTGGTTTGTCTGGAAGGCAAGGAATGGACGCCTTTGGTCTGGTAAGTATATATCTCTCAATCAACTTGCATTCCAAGTCAATTCTTTTCATCATCTGCATATGTCAGTGAAGTCTGCAGCGAGATTCCCTAGACTTAGGGCCGCGGAACAGTGATGGTGTCCAGCTATTGGATGGCTCAAAGCCAACTGTGACGGTGCTTTTGATCAATTATCTCACACCGGCGGTGTTGGGCTAATTCTACGGGATAGTTCTGGAACTGTGGTGGGAGGTGTGTGCTCCAAGGTCGGGTATGTGTTGACACCAGAGACTGTCAAAGCTTTGGCATGCAGGGCTGCTTGCCAGTTGGTTTCGAGGTATGGCCTTTCTCCTGTCATGTTTGAATCAGATTGTCAGGGGGCAGTCAATGCTATTACTTCTTCTAGTGAGAATACATCAGTTTTGGGAAGGATTTATGATGATATCTTTGACTGCTTGGAGACTTTACCAGGTTCTGTTTTTTCCTATATTTGTAAAGATGCTAAAAGCTGCCAAATTCACTCTAGCTTCTGATTTTGACATGAATTGGAATGGGTTTGTTCCCATCAAGATTAGTGGCTTCATGGCCACATTATGTACACAATAGTTCTGTTATATGAATACATACTGACATCCTTCCTCAAAAAAAAAAGAAAAAAAAGCTTGTGTCTGTAATTGTATAAATACAACCCTCTATTTCATTGTAAGTGGTCCCCCACTAACACAACTCAATTTCAATACATAAAATTCTAGGGGTGGGCACGGGCCAGGACGGGCTGGTTATTGAGTGATATTGAGCTCGATACCGAAAATATGATTCGGGACGGGACTTGGTTTTTTCAAAGTTGGTACCGAAGGTACCGAAACCGATCTGGATCGGGTAGGGCCCGGGCCCATTTCGGGATCCCAGACCTTTTTTTTTTCCCCCTATACACACACTCACAAGTACTTAACACTTATCCAAATTTTCCATATTTCAATCATTACAAGATGCATATGTCCTCCTAGAACTACAACTTATACGTCTACACATTCAATTTTGCCTTAAAACAAATCAAACAATGTAAAATGACAAGAAGAAATGATCTAATGTAGATGGACAATATGTACAAACTGCAAACAACCAACACAAAAGCTGGAATTCTGTAATGCAGGAATTTAGTAATGCAATATTGCAGATTATGCAATAATGCAGTAATGCAAGAATTTTATTAATGCAGGAATGCAGTAATGCAGATTATGCTGTAATGCAGTATTGCAGATTATGCAGTAATGCAGGAATGCAGGAATGCTGATAATGCAGAAATGCAGTATTGCAGATAATGCAGTATTGCAAATTATGCAGTAATGCAGCATAACAACCAAGTCAAAAACTAGAATGAAGGAATGCAGTAATGCAAATTATGTAGCAATGCAGTATAACAACCAAGTCAAAAATTAAAGATTTAATTTAATTAATTTAAACGGGACGGGACAAGACTACCCGGTATCAATTGGGCTAGTACCGGTACCAGGCCTGTTTCCACGGGATGAGCCCAAACAGTAAATTTCAGATTTTGATCCCGGCCCGTATCGACGAATTTCAGGACGGGACCGGGCCGGGACTTCGGTTTTGGGTGCCCAGCCCTATAAAATTCTCAACAATATCTTTTCATTCTTGCTCTAGCCTAGTAAAGATCTAAGAAACATTCCGCAATTTTTCTTCTTGCACTTTACCTTTAAGCCTTTTACGTTATTTGTTCTTTAAAATATTTAATTTCTTGCTCATTTACTTCACGCATTTTATTTTTCCGCAACATATAAAAAAATCACAAAAAAAGAAGAAGCAACAAGGTCGATGAAAACGCCGAAAGTCCTTGTTAAGGTATACAAACCTAGTGGCTGAGGCAGTTCACTGCTCGGCCCACAATCACTTGAAGAAGTCAGATCAAGCACAAATATTAATCAAAATCTCACTTAGCTAATTGGCCACGAGTTTGCACGCTCGCGTAATTCAGAAGAACAATTGGACGCAAGTCTCTCGGCCTCTAATTTGGGCCGAGATGATTTTGAGGCAAACAACAACAAAATAAATATAAAAAATCACTATAAAGTATCAATAATAAGAGTTATTACAATGTGATTCAATCAAGCTGGTTGGACTGCTTTCATTTAGTATCATACAATATTTGATTGCAGATGAAATCAAAAGACAATATTTTCTCTATGAAGTAAAACTAATTGTCGATTACACATAAAATTTCGGTGTGAATTTTTTATATATGCTATTTAAGTGTAGATATTTCAAAAATTAAAAATTTCGAGGAAATGAATGGAAAATTTCGAGAAACTTCTGACGAAAATGATATAGCATATGAATTTCGTTTTGGTATTTCAAAATTACAGAAATTTCGGCAATTTCAGAGAAATTTCAATCCTTGAGTCAATCTATTATTGTGTTTGCAAATCAAAAGTCAAAAGATAATATGAGTTTCTCTCCTTTCTATTGTGCCTCATAAACTAACCATTTAGGGTTTCTATTCATGGCTCAATTCTGTCGTAGCCGGGAGATCCTGGTGAGTCATTTTGTAATGTTATCTACATTTACATTCAATGGATTGACGTCCCATTTGGGTTTCTCAAAAAAAAAAAAAAACTAACCATTTAGAAGTATGCTCTTTAAATTATTGTGATGTCTATGAATGTGTAAAATGGTTGCTTGATTGAGGGTCATTTGGTCTTTCAGATTGTTACTTACTACTATTTATGAAACGAACCCTAAAAGTCACGTTTATAGAAGGGGCTTTCGTTAAGGGAGCACAATATAGAATCAATCAAAGTTTTAAGGTAGAACGGATCCAATATCAAGATGACTATTTTTTTAAGGCAAAATATTTGAGAAATTCTTGGATATCATACCCTGAGAGTAAGGTATCGCTGAAAGACTCCCAAAATGGCCATAGCACAGTACACACTCCTGGCCATTTAGCCTCTTTCCTATAGGGTTTATATACGCAGTTGAGTTATTTTACTCAACTTTGACACTCTTTACTCTGCCAAAATCATTACTCGATTGATTTCTACGTCGGAGATTCATGGGTTCTCTCTCCTGAATGTGATCCTCACGACAAGACAGGATCATATGTCCTGACCTATGCGAGTTCACCGGATCCCCGGAAAACAGTAGAAACAAGTTGTTTCAAACAACTAACAACATTAAAGCTGATCTCGTAATCAGAGTTTTAATTCTCCTCCCTTGTTTATCTGCAGTCAACCTAACTTTGTTAGACACTAAGCCAAATTTTAACAACAATTAAACCAAATCCTACCCAATATAAATGCTGTCCCAAACAAAGTATTGAATGTGAATTAATTCTGATCGGCAGTCCTAATTCTTGGAGAAGTCAGTGTCGAGTAAATGCTAGGGAAAGCGTTGCAAACTTGCAACTTACAAACCTAATGACAGCTCGTTTTCCAGTTTTTCTTTCATTCTTAAAATATAAAATGGAAATTGACTCATCAAAATGGTCATGCTTGTGTTGAAGCCTATTAAATTATGGACATATCCAGAATTTTGGATCGCTTACTTGCTACCAACTACCAACCTCTGTTATATGTCCCAATCGTATTGCTCATCAACAAAGAAGAAAAATTCTCAATCAAATCCAATAATGCATCATTGGCCTAACCAAGCTTTTCTACTGGCTGCTTTGGCCACCACGGCGGCCGCCGGGGATTTTCTAAATATATGAGGAGTAAGGTTATCTATTGAAGAGTTGTACATATTTATTTTTACAATGTAATGGCGGTACATACAAGCACCTATGGCTATTAGCTCGTAGTCTACATTTCAAAGTAGAACTTTAGTTCCTCTGCTCACATCGTTTGTATCAGTAGTAGTTATGTCAAAAATTACATCGTGTTAGATTTGCTCAAGTTAATTTTTAATAAAACTTCTGAAAATTAAGTCTTAGAAAGTCGTCAATTGTGTTTCCAAATTTCAATGTGATTATTTAAATTTTAAAAGTAGTTAGAGTTTTATTTCTCTATTTCTTTTAATTATTTTCAGTAGAATAATGTCTGATCAGCGAAATTATACATAATGATTCATTCAAGTGGTGCTTTTAAAAAATTTATTATCAGTAATTCAATCTTTTTTAATGGAGCAATGAAGCACATCTAAAACCAACATACCCAACTCATGAAAAAATTCAAAGAGACAAGAAATGCGGATGTTCTTAGCCAGTGGCGACATATCTCAAACATAAAATAATTTTTTTGGAGAATGAGTCCTAAGCATTTCAGTCTCCCTAAGCAAACTGAAAAATCTAAAATTAAAAAGAAATTTACAAGCCCAAACCTAAACCCTAGACCGCATCAAGGAAATCAAGGCATAACTTAAGAGCCAAAACAGTAGAGAATTTTGCAGCCACCTTCAAACCACCACACTATTTGTTGGTATCGTCAGCACTATTGGATATCCTCGCCGGAAGTATGTCGTTGATGGCAACACAAAGAGAAACCTGCCAATGATCACGACTAGAGCAATTGATCACTGCCGTCGACCATAATGCCTATGTCTTCTTCGTGGTCGCCGTTAGCAAACAACACATCGTCCACACCACCAATCATTGCAAAATTTTATCCCTCACAAAACCCACCCTAACCTCCATGAAGCAAGATCACCAAGGCTCATCACAGATACCCAACCACTGCTCCCGCCACCAGGATTATCTAGTAGCAACCAATCAAAACCTATGCCTTAAATGAAATCAACACCAAGGACACAACCCAAACTTGATCTCATCGCAAGTCTATCACCACCAAGAACTGCAAAGAAGACAAAAAGTAGACCAATACCTACAAAATTTTCATGACAAAGCGACATAAATGATGTCAGAAAATACTTTTTCCAACCCCAATGGCTTCGAGGTAGTTTAAGTTCTTTTGTTAAGAGTACGTAGTTGATATTCATTAATATTCCCATTTATGTTCATTTATATAATTGTAACAAACAGATAAAATAAATATTTTCCAAATTCTCAAACAAAATATTCAACATACATCAAATTGATAAGCATAGTTAGTTAAAACACGTATATATCCAGGCCAAATTTATTTTAGTGTCAAGTATAAAATTTGTTCCTCTTGCTATGCTCCTCATTTTGACTTGATCTTGCCGATTTTGAGGTTGGTTGGGCGGCACATGGGGCTTACTAGTAGCCGCTTGTGAGGCGAGTCAGGCCACTTCTGGATCATTTCTTTGCTCCATTAGCCTTCGTTCGTCGATGCAAACATGTAGGTGTGTTTAGTTTTGTGATTGCTAGACTATTTGGATGAGTTAGGTTATTTTCGGTTTCAGTTCGTTCGATTTTCGATCAGTGAGGATCCACCCGTTGGATCATGCTTTCGTTTATGCAATTTGATCATAGAAGTTTTTCAGAGACCTTGTGGTGTCTTGGGAGAAGTTTCGTCTCGATTGACGTAAACTTCAGTTTTTAGTTCGAATGTGTGTTTTGGACTTTAAACTTTTTTGTGCGTTGTGTTGTAATAAATGGTAACCTTGATGTGATTAGATGTTTGACGAAGTCGTTTGAGTGGAGCTTGATGGTTATGTGCTTTATCTCGTGTGGTGTGTGAAGACACAGCGGAATTTTGAGGTGAGTAAATCTCACGTTGTTCTAAGTCATGACAGAGTCTATTGTTTTGTTATTTAAATTGTTATTATTTAAATTGTAATTGTTTTGTTATTTAAAGGGCTAAATACAAATTACTACCCTGTGGTTTAGGTCCAAAATTAATTAAGTCCATGAACTTCTAATTTCATCAAAAACACCCCTGCACTTTCAATTTTGATCTAATAGGTCCAATTTGTTAGTTTTCTGACAATTGAGTTATTTAACTTGTTAATGTGGCTCATATATGACCTATGTTTTATGATGTGATGTCGAGGTGGTCTGCATAGTCAATTTAGGAGTGAGGCCTACTATTAAAAATAAATAGTTTTTCAACAAATAATCCAACTATAACTTGAACCCATAATAGAATATTAACAAATTGGACCTATTAGATCAAAATTAAAAGTGCAGGAGTGTTTTTGATGAAATTAGAAGTCCAGGGACTGAATTGATTTTGGACCTAAACCACAGGGTACTAACTAGTATTTAGCCCTTATTTAAACTGTAAACTATAGTTGATGTTAGTGGCATTCCTAAGAGGATGACTATGTGTGTGTGTGTGTGTGTATTAACGTGAAATATATATATATTGTTGAAATTATCTTTTGGTGTAAACAATTTTAGTGATGTTGATCATATTATTGTTTTTAGATTTGACTCTTTGAAGAAAACAATATATCGTGAGAAAGATGATTTATATTGTTTTAAAAGTGTTTTGAGTTGTGGAAACGATAGTTTTACGTAAAGTGTACAATTGTGATATCGTTTTATCTGGGTTTTGTGAAACATTTCTGTGTAGTATGGCCTGTTTAAATGTTTTTGGTCTTGTGTGACCATGAGTCTAGTGTGACATGTTTATATATTTTTGGTCTTGTGTGACCATGGGTCTAGTGTGACCTTCTTAAATATTTTCGATCTAGTGTGACCTCTTTGAATGTTTTCGGTCTAGTGTGACTTGAGTCTAGTGTGACTATGGCGAGGAAATCGGGAACCATGTCTTTGGTGAATGGTTATGAAATCGGGATATCATGCTCTTGGGTGAATGGTTACGATCTAGTCAAAGCTCTAGTATGTCTGCCAATGTATTCATGAGCACAACTGCGCGGTTATTGGGACTCATGAATAGCTTTTTAAAAGAATGTTGATTTTGGTGTAAAGGATATCAGTTGTTGTGGAGTTTATAATCATTGTGTTGATTTCTCTTCCTCGAGTTGGAAAGGTGATTTTGTGGTGTTATGTGAAGTTGCTATATTTGATTTTAACATAATCTCCTGAACTAAAATATATGCAGAGGTTACTATTTTTCTAAATTGATTGATTGTAGTGTAATCTCCTGAACTAAACTATGTGCAGGGATTATTATGATTTTGGATTGTGTGATTAAGTGATCTCCTGAACTAATTTCTATGTAGGGATTACTAGTTACTTGATTTAATTGTGAGTGCTTTACTTTCTTCGCTAAGTTATTGCTGAGATTTCAAATTATTTAAAGGGTCACAGTGGTGATGAGTGTTCTCTGTGAACAGAAATGAAAGTATTTATGTGCAATTGTGGTTGCATTTTAAAATGATTTAAAGTGTACGATGGTTACAGAGTTTTTGTTAACCGAATGCTGAGTTGAGAGTCAGAGCATGTGGGTTTTAGTCATAAGTTGACTTACGTAAGCATGATATTGAGGGATGTGAAATTGATGATTGTTGTTGTGTTATATGCATATCTATTTGTTAGGTTGAGATTACTTAAGCATGTGTTGTCTGTTATGTTGGTTTTAGTTTACTCACACGAACTTCATAAGCTTACCAAGTTTATTGTTGCAACCCGGTGCACCATTCGATGGTGTAAAGTTTATCCTGCAGGTTAAGGTGAACGTGGTTCGAGCTGAGCTGCATGGCTGGTTCAGACCTCGAAAATCAACCAGGCTATGTCTAAACCAATGAGTTGAACCAGAACTAACCCTAAAAGAGATGCAATTAGAAAAAACATGAGATACTTGAGCTTCATGGACTGCAAGAAATTCTGAAATCTTTGTTGAATTTTGATAAGAGTGTCCTTGTTGAGTCTCTCCTTATCCATGTCAATATTATTATTATACATTGAGAATTGTGTCACTATGTGTTTGTGAAAATGCCAGAAACACAACAGTACTACTTGTCTTCAATTTATAGCTATCTTCAATATATAGAGGGCCCTTCCACTAAGGGATCTTTTTTTTTTGTCATTTTAAGGGATCCTTTATGGGACCCACTTTTCAATCGCATTTTAGTATCTCTACCGTTCAGTTTTTAGGTCCTAATGTATAGATGACTTCTGTAAACTTTCAACCAAATTGATGATTGTTAAGGTATCAAACTAGACTAAATCAATGGATGAACCGTATCTGTCCAAACTGAACCGTCCATATTTATAGTTGTAAATCGAAGTTATGAATGTCTTAACGATTATCAATTTGGCTTAAAATTTGCAAATGTGATCTACTCATATACACCTAAAAACTGAACGGTTGAGATGTGGATATGTGATCGAAAAGTGGGTCCAATAAGTTATATATATATATATGTATGTATGTATGTATGTATGTATGTATGTATATACACACACACACACAGTCCGGCTACGGTGCGGACGGTACGGATTTCCCGTTTTCTCCCACTTTCCGATCACATTTTCACATCTTAACTGTTCAGTTTTTAGGTCCTAATGTATAGATCACCTCTGCAAAATTTCAGCCAATTTGGTGATCGTTAAGGCATCCAAAACTGCAAATTACAACAATGTACACGAATGGTTCAGGTTCGACAGATTCGGTTCGTTCGTGTAAATTGTAGTTTTGGATACCTTAACGATCACCAAATTGGCTGAAATTTTGTAGAGATGATCTATGCATTAGGACCTAAAAACTGAACGGTTAAGATCAAAATATGTGATTGGAAAGTGGGTGAAAACAGGAAATCCGTACCGAAATTTCTATACTGACGTCCGCACCTGAGAAAAATCATATATATATATATATATATATATATATATATCTAGAGCGAGTTTAGGATTTAGGGTCACTTTTCAGTCGCATATCCACATCTCAACCATTAAGATTTTAGGTACTAATGTACAGATCATCTCTGCAAAATTTCAGCTAAATTTATGGTTGTTAAGGCATTGATAACTGCCTTAAAGCTAGTACGGTTCAGGTTGGACAGATTCATTTCGTCCATTGGTTTAAGCGAGTTAGATACCTTAAAGATATTAATAGATAGGGCTATATACTATCTATAGTTATAGATAGGTATGCTTATTATGATAAAACTTAAAAGCTTATAAAGCTTGACTTACAACCATATTATAGATTACACATAATTTAAAATGAATGTTTTAAATTAACAATAAGAGAGTCTCTATTAATCTTGCTCTCTCTATATTAAGGAACAAGATAACTAAAAGTTAAAATGGATGGTCACTTAAATCTGGTGCAGTTGCTAATTTTTTTTTTTTAACACTAAATATGCTCTCCAAAATAGCTATTGAGTCCCTATAGAAAGTTTGCTAAAAATGCTTTAAGATAAAATATAAAATATAATTGACAACCCTGCTCTTTGGTGTCGGGGGGCTTGGTCGACAATGCTTGTGTTCTATTAGCTGTGACCTCTGCTTCTTTGTGGCTTTTGCAGTTTGTGGTTGCTGCGATGATGGTGGTATGGCATGGTTTGTAAAGGCAGGAACTTTGGCTCGAGTTGTGGGTTGGATGAAGAAGCCAGATCTAATTGTCACCGCTGGTTGTGGTGATGATAGTTCTATGGCCTTGTTGGCTGCGAGGGCAGGGATAAGTGATTGGGGTTTGCAGATTCTAGTAGCTTTAAAGCCAGTATTAATGGCAGGCTAGTGTGGGTCTAGACTCCTTTAAGGTCGTTGGTGGTGAAGGCGGTGCGGGTCTGCTCGGGGTCAGAACCAATTAAGGGTTCTCTACCTTGGTTAGTGATCTGGATTGTTGTTGCTATTAATGACGGTGGTGGTGCTGACGCGTGTACAGACATACACTTGATCGATTTCTGACGACAAAGGCGGCGGCAGCATTATAGAGGAGGTTGTCTTCTCCTCTAGGGTTTGCCCTAGTTGGGTTGGCTGGGCCTGTTATTGGGCTATTTATCTAATTTGGGCCTTGGAATGGGGAAGGATTAGTTTGGGCCGAGGTTGATTGAAGCTCTGTCGGCTCGTTGCTTTGGGCTAAATGGGATTGCTAATATTGTGGAGGAAGAAGCTTCTTCAGTGTCCACTGGAGCTGAAAATATCACAAGAAAAGAGATGACCCTGTTGTCTACTATACTCTTCTTCGGGAATTTTTCTTCCTTTTGTTTTGGGCTCAATTTTTTTCTTAAAAGGTCGGTATGCAAGGAGATTACTAGTTTTGTTTACTCTTTTGGATAAGGTGACTTTGTAGTAGTTTCTACAGAACGGTTCTTATTGTCGACCACATTGGGGTGGATTATTTTTGTACTGCTTGAGGAATAAGTAAATGAACAGATTGTGTTTTTGTTTTTTTCTTTTTGTGATTAGAGTAAGGGTGATTCTAGTTGGACCTCCAACTTTTTTCAATTATTAATAAATTTTGTCAAGTCATATGAAAAGACAAATAAGGATAAAGAGAGAAAAATTAAAAAAAAAAAAAATAAATACTCTTCTAACCACCCTAAATATAACATTCAATTAAATTATTTTTTTATTTCTTCCGGAATTTTCTTATATTACCATATAGTTTAAATTCAAAACAATATGATTTAAAATTTCCTTAAACTAAATTCATTGAATATTATGATATAGTAATTACTCGATTTTCCAACCCAAAACTCTTGAAATCATTCTTTTAGCAAATTCAAAAGGATTCCAGCAACATATTGTACTTGCATAAGCATTTGCAAGCATAATTAGCTATAATGAGCAACGCTCATGATACAGCCAGCGGTACCAACTACCGCCAACTGTGTGACCTACGGAAACACAGCCAAACAGGCTACCACCTGAGTCTCGGCTCACCCCTAGATCACCGCTGACGTGCCCCCACGCGCTGCGCCAAGTTAGCATCAGAAGTTCCAGAAGCTGGGAATTGAAGTACATCAGTCCCACATCGAAAACATGGAAGAGCTCAGCCTCTTCCCCACCTATAAATGGTTCTCCCCTCTCTCCTCATTAATTACACATTTTGCTACTTACTTACTGTTACTTTGTCAACATAAATACATTGACTAACTTTGGCATCGGAGAAGAGAAAACCGCCCAACGCGGTCTCCCTCTGACACCCTCTGTATTTTACTTGACAGGTAGCGGAAGCTCTAAGAACATTGTGAGTGGCGGTCCGCCCCACGGACCTGCGTTAACCAAGATTAAGCTACTGCTCAATCTTAAACATTAACATTGGTGCCTTCTGTGGGAACCCTTGAACAAAAGGCCATCTCACCACAACCACCATGACTAATGGTAGCGGGGGAAACGCTGAGGAGCAAGCGGATCAATCTGCCAACCCGCATCCCACAAACCTAGCGGTTAACGTTAACTGAGCATTATTCAACACACCAGTCAACCCTAGCGTGGAACCTCAGGGCTCATCCCAGGTCCCGTTGACCCAAGCTGCAGCGGAGGCACGACCAGGAAGCAATCGCCCTCCAGGCCAGGATCTCACCGCTATATATGAGCTGGCATTAGCGGACCTCCACAAGGCAAATAGGGAGCGCGTAGAGAAAAGGCCGAGGCCTAAAGACAGGTGGCCACGCTGATGTCAAAATTAGACGAACTGAAAAGGTCGCTGGACGCAAATGCTAACCCAGCGCAGAGCGAGCAATCGCGGAGCACCAGGCGTAGTCGACCCAAACTAGGCGGATTGGTACCCGTACCAATCATACAGATGCAGGTACCGCCGAACCCACCAGAGATACTGGGAATGGGCCCACCTCCCCTGCCCAGCCTAATGATGCAGCAGGAAGCGGAGTCACAGCCGCACACCAATCGCTCGGCTATTAGAGCCAGGACTGAGGGCAACCC
The DNA here is from genome assembly GCF_002994745.2 of Rosa chinensis. NCBI lineage: Eukaryota > Viridiplantae > Streptophyta > Magnoliopsida > Rosales > Rosaceae > Rosa > Rosa chinensis. The sequence goes on along the minus strand of NC_037088.1, from coordinate 52,770,694 downwards.
ACCTGTCCCTAGGCGAGAACTAGTTCAGCAGCATCTCCATACGGTGTCCGCTGGTGAGGCAACCGCCCTAATACTAGAAAAGATGCAGCAATTAGAGAGAAGGCTAATCCGGGCAGAAGCAGGCGCCCCAGCGCCAATTCCCAATCAGTTCTTTGCGTCCAGACCACGACCATTCACCGCCAGGATCTTACAGGCAGTCAGACCAGCATATGCAAAGACTCCAAAGATGTCACACTACAGCGGTATGACTGACCCCTTCATCCATATGGACACGTTCAAAAAAGTCACTAACAACAAGGGATTCGACGACGCCACCCTCTGCCACTTGTTCAGTGAAACGCTAGACAGTGAGGCAATGAGCTGGTTCTTTGAATGCCCACCTGGATTCATTGACTCATTCCACGCACTATCACAAGCTTTAGTCTCTCGGTTCATCCTATTATCCGCCGGGTACCACAACACAACACAGCTGTTCAACATTAGGCAGGGTGCAGAAGAAACATTAAAGGCATTTGTCACAAGATGGTGAGTGGCGGCATCTCAGTGTCGTGACCTTGATAAAACAATGGCATTAGCAGCCTTCAAGTAGGGATTCCTCAAGGGGTCGTTTCTCCATCACCTCAATTACAATCATCCAAATGCTGTATATGACCATGTCATGGGTGAGGCGGTCATCCATGCAGAGGCAGAATTCATCACATATGGAGAAACCCCCCCACCACCGCAAACACCTGCAAAGACCACTCAGCCCTCTGCCAGCCAGCAAGAGACTGCTAACAAACCCTTTGCTACGCCACTAGTTGACAAGAAGAGAGAGTGGTAACAGGGCAACTACCAGAGCACGCGGCAGAAGTACCAACATTACAATAAGGGCAACCGCTCATCCCATTGGGATAACCGTAACAAACAGACGGAGTCCTCCCAGCGGTACGCAGTGTTCACTGTCCTCACAGCCTCGTATGACAAAATATATGACCAGTACAAGGACCAGATTCCGCCACCACCCCCAAGAAAGTACCCAAGAGTGGGAAAACCAAGAAACACTGGCAAGTGGTGTAAATACCAAGAGGACAGCGGTCACAATACCACCGACTGCAATGCTCTCAAAACAGCTATTGAGACTTTGTACCGTGATGGTAAGATGGAGCAATTCAAGGTATGCCAACCGCCACCAGTGGTTGCCAACATTGAGCCCATGGGCCGCATCAACACCATCGACGATGGTGCTCTGATCACCAACATGTCTCATAGGGAAAAAAGGCGCTATGCACGTGCTAACCACCCCAAAGAAGTTTGCAACATCCACTATGAGAGATCCGCTAAATTCCCAAGATTTGGCTGGGAACCCATCACCTTCTCGGAGGAGGAAGAGCGCGGAGTACATCTGCCCCACGACCATTCTTGATCGACGCCATACTCGGCAAATGGTCAATGGGAAGAGTCCTTGTTGACAGCGAATCCGCTGTCAATGTCATCTTCAATGGCTGCTACAACCAACTCCAACGGAACAGAAAATTGCTCCAGGACCACGAGCCGCTGCTCAGCTTCTCTGGTGACGTCACACAACCGTTGGGTTCTGACTACATGCTACTAATTATCGGCGCTAGTCCGTGTACGGTGGAATACATACAGAGTTCATCGTGGTCGATTGCTTCAGTTCATATAACGATATCATCGGTCGACCGACACTTCACAAGCTCAAATGCATCATAGCCGGATACATGCTTCTCATGAAGTTCCCCACAGCCAACGGGACAAGATGTGTGAAAGGAAGCCAACAGCTGGCATGAGAATGTTACTCAACAACGGTCACGCGATCAGCACGTCGCCATGAGATCCTAATAGTAGGAAACCATATACCAGCGGCCAATATCTATGAAGACCCTAGGGATGACGAGAAGAAATTTGTCAAAAAGGAACCTGTCAACCCAGAAACATCCTTGAGAGTTGTCAGCATATCCACCGAACACCCTGAGTGAACAGTCCGCATCGGTGCCTAGCTATACCCAGAGCTAGCGGTTGAACTCACCCAGTTTCTAAATGACAATGTCGCCATCTTTGCATGGTCCTACGCTCACATGCCAGGGATCTCCTCTGAGATCATCACACACAAGTTGAGCATCAAATGATCCTTCTATCCTGTCAAGCAGCGGCGAAGGGCCTTTGATGAAGAGAGGTATTGGGCAATAGGAGAGGAAGTCGCCAAACTCCAGAACATCGGGTTCATCCGCCAAGTCAATTACCCTCAGTGGATTTCCAACCTGGTCATGGTCAAGAAACCTAGCAGAAAGTGGCGGATGTGTGTCGACTTCAAGGGCCTCAACAAGGCATGCCCCAAGGACAGCTTCCCGCTACCCCGCATAGATCAGTTGGTCGATGCAACTGCTGGACACGAGCTACTCTGCATGATGGACGCCTTCACTGCTACAATCAAATCAAGATGCACCCCGGTGACCAAGAGTGCACTGCCTTCACCATCGACAAGGGCCTATACTATTACAATGTCATGCCCTTCAGGTTTGAAGAACGCCGGTGTAACTTATCAGCGGTTGATGAATTCCATGTTTGCTCAGCACCTAGGCAAGATAATAGAGGTCTACGTGGACGACATGTTGGTAAAAACCATCAAGGCTAGCTGACACGTGGCAAACCTCATAGTCATATTCGCCCTTCTCTTGGCTTATAGTATGCGCCTCAACCCAGAAAAATATTTCTTTGGCGTCACCGCCAGCAAATTTCTGGGCTACATAGTCAGTGAACAGAGCATAGAGGCCAATCCTGACAAGGTGCAAGCCATCCTCAACATGAAGGCCCTGGAGTGGAAGGTAAACGTTCAGAGCCTCCAGGGAAAGCTAACTGCTCTCCTCGGTTCATCTCCAGACTCACCGACAGATGTCTCCCATTTTTCAAAGTGCTGAAAAACATACACAAGAAAGTAATTGACTGGACCCCAGAGTGTGAGGTGGCATTCCAGAGCTTGAAGAAATACTAGGCAGCAGTCCCACTTCTTTCCATTCCGGTACAGGGTGAGACACTATACATCTACCTAGCGGTATCCCTATCAGCAGTAAGTTGTGCCATCGTGCGACGAGAGGGCCAAGAAGAGCTCCCAGTATTCTACGCCGGCAGGGGCATGAATGGGGCGGAGATGAAATATCCCCTTCTGGAGAAGCTCGCTCTCGCACTTGTTGTCGCCACCAAGCGCCTCTGCCAATACTTTCAGACTCACACAATTCATGTCCTAACAAACCAACCACTAAGGCAAATAATGCAAAACCCTGAGCACTCCGAGGGCTTAAGCAAGTGAGCCATCGAGCTCAGCGAGTTCGAAATTGACTACAAGGACTGCCATGAAAGGCCAAGCAGTGGTAGATTTCATCGCTGAACTCACCGAGCGTCAGGATGAACCCAACCTAGGGGCACAAGAGGCCAACACAGAAATGGTAACCGCTGGGGAACCAGCCCCCCAGCAGCAGTCAGGCTAGAACCTCCACGTAGACAGCCCCGCCTGCACCAAAGCCTGAGGCGCCAGAGTCATCTTGACGGGACCAGGGGGACTAAACGTGGAATACGCGTTGAAATTCAACTTCAAAGCCTCAAACAATATGGGGAAATATAAAGCGCTCATTGTCAGCTTACTCCTCGCCATCGACTTAGGCCCTGACAGTGTCAACATATTCAGCGATTCTCAGCTGGTCGTTAACCAGGTCAGCGACAATTTCCAGGCTAAGGACCAACAGTTAGCGGCATACTTAGGGTACATCAAGATACTACTCAAAAAGTTCAAATTTCACACCATCACACAGATTCCCAGGGAAAAGAACACAAATGCAGACTCACTGGCAAGATTAGCCACCGCCCAACCACACCAAAGTCCAGCGGACACAAGGGTGGAGTGCCTTGACAAGCCAAGCATCACCAAAACCCTGGTGGAAATCTTCAACATTGAGGTCAATCCCAGCTGGATGGATGAAATCATAGAGTACAAGCACAATGGAACACTACCCACCGACAAGGTCGAAGCAAGGCAGCTTAAGCGGAGGGCGACCCGCTATAACATCTAGAATGGCAAGCTTTACCGCCAAGGGTTCACCTATCCCAACCTCCGGTGTTTGACCCCAGAAGAGGGAAAGGCAGTTCTGGTAATGATACACACTCAGGAATGTGGAAACCACTCGGGCGACAGGACTTTGGCCAATCGCACAGTGCGACAAGGTTACTTTTGGCCCACACTCGGCGACAACGCCAGGAAGGTCTCCAGGTCCTGCCACAAGTGTCAACAATACGCTAACCTTCCCCATGCCCCGACGGAGCCCCTGTCGATCATAATTTGCCCATAGATCCATTCCATGTGGGGCCTGGACTTGCTTGGGAAACTGCCAACCGCTAAGGGCCAATTCAAGTACATCATCGTCGCCATCGACTACAACAGTAAGTGGATAGAGGCGGAGCCGCTAACGACCATAACTACCGCCAAGGTAACCCACTTCCTCTAGAAGAACATCTACTGTCACTATGGCGTCCCCCACACAATCATCTCAGACAAGGGCACACATTTCAACAACAAGGAACTCAAATCTTTCACCGCCAACCTGGGCACCAAGTTGAGTTTTGCATCTGTCGCTCACCCCCAAACCAACGGCCAAGTCGAAGCAGCAAACAAGATAATCAAGAAGTTGCTAAAAAAGAAGCTCAACGACGCCAAGGGATTATGGGCGGAGAAACTCTTGGAAGTACTTTGGGCCATCAGGAGTACCCCACTTCTGCCACCGGTGAAACACCATTCTATATGATGTTCGGCAGTGAGGCCGTCCTACCAGTTGAGGTCAGCCAACCTACCACTAGCGTCAAGGGCTACTGCTCTGAGACCAACAGCGAAGGCATCAACCTCGACAAGGACCTCCTCGAAGAAGGACGCCACAAGGCTCATTTGCACAACTTGTGAAACAAGCAGCAGGTACCACGTTTCTACAACGCTAGAGTCAAAGCCCGTAACCTTCAACTGGGGGAATGGGTAATGAAGGAAGTCATTCCACCGCCAATGGCACTCCTCCCAACTTGGGAAGGACCGTACAAAATAGTAGAATTCGTTAGCCCCAACACCTTCTACTTAATGGACAAGGATGGTGTCACAACGACCCACCCTTGAAATACCGAGCACCTTCGGTATTACTACAAATAGTCATGCCGCTACCCAAGAGCATCTTGACTTAGCTAAATTTTTGTTCAATATTTAGCTAAGGGAAGCTACCCCAAGGGGTACAAACCCCCTTTTGTAAACGTTGATCTATCAGCTATCAATGAAACGAGGAATTATTCAAACCATTGTCACCAAGTCCAAGCACAAGAATTAATTGGCAACGCCAACAATATTCGGCGGACCACGTCCGCTACATTGTGCACTTGGAACAATTTTAATTCCTTTAATGTTTCATTGATTAACAAAAAGCACGTCCAAACTCTGGCGGTAAAATAACATGCACACAACAATCATCAAAAAGGGAATCCCACACTTGGAAAATTTCAAGGGCAACTATTTTATATATTCAGGGTCGGAACTCCCCGCCCAAAAAATATTGTCAAATACAAAAGAAGCCTCAATGGCATGAAAAAAAAAAAAAAAAAAAAAAAAAGTGCAGGCCTCAGTGGCATTACAAAAAAATTATGAAACAGCCTTCACCCCCCAGCGGTAGTGGCTGCCCAGCCAGGCAGCTCGTCTGGTCGGATCCAGGACAGGTGGGGTGAAGGCGTGACAAGGGTGCCATCCTCTCGGGTGTGTGCAACCATAAAATCAGCACGCAACACCTCGGACTGTGTGGCCAGTGGAGTCCGCTGAGAGTCATCCACCGGCCCATGGTAGCTTTCACAACTACCAGAGCGCACACCCTCAGACTGACCAACGGCACTACCACCCGCTGGCACAGGAGACTGGCTCGAGGTATTGCCAGACCTGGACGCTTTCACCCAGTCGATGGCGCCCTTTTGCTTCAGCAGATCCAAGTTGGCAACGGCACCAGCCTTCGCCGCCTCCATCATGGCTCGCTTGTACTCCACAGATTGCTTAAATGCCTCCACGGCGGCGACCTCCGCATGACTCCTCTTAATTTCTAGCCGGGCAACCTTGTCCTCCAGCTTCTTCACATCCGTAGATTTGGTGGCAGCATCTCGCTGAAGGATCTCAAGTTCTCAACTTTCTTATCCTTAGCCGCCACTTGATCCTTCAACAGGGATATGTCTTGCTCCAGCTTGGAGACATGGTCGTTCAGCTCGAGATCCCCCTCAACAGCAACAGCAAGCTTGCAGCGGGCATCCATAGCATTGCATTCCGCCTTAGATAGGCTCCGCTCGACATCCGCCACCTTATCTTTGGCCTCCCCCAGCTCCCTCTGGAGACCTTGGATCTTCTCCCTCATCTGCCGCTCAACCCAAGGTTGGTTTGACGCGGCAAGGAACAGCTCGTGCAGCCTGACCGACAGGTGTCCAAACGCCGAGCTGAACGGCGACTGTTATACGGCGGACGGTCCCATCCAACTCGCCAAATCCTAGCCGCTCACAGAGATGGAAGAGAAACTCCCATTCAGGGTCGGTCAAGAATTTAGCATACGCTCCAAAGGAGTCCAGACCGCTCTCCTGTTCCTCCCCAACAGCAGCTACAGTCACCGTCGGTGGGGCCTGCTTTGCCCTCTTTTGCTGGAGGGGGCCCTGATGGTCTCTGCCTCGTCTTCTTCATCACCATCGTTTTGTCGCCGCTTGTTCTGAAGAAACGCTCAAGCGGTACCAGCGGCGACATGCCTCAATTGCATCTGCGGCTCCAGCATCGCAATAGTCACTGGATCCTTGGAGGGCACCACCCTCTCCTTCTGGGGCCCACGCAGGGTGGCTGGCGCTCTCTCCCTCAGCTGCACAGGCGCAGTAGGGGCCTTGCTCCCGCTGACTACCCCTTGGGCTGCACCAGCTCTCGCTTGAACAACGGGCAAACCGTCGGCATCAGCAGCACCACTGGGGCTTCGGACTAGCTTACCGCCAATGTTTGCGGATCGACCGTCATCTGCTGAGCCGCCAGCCCAACGGTGTACGTACTCTCCAAAAAGTTGTTGATCTCTGCTCGGTCCATGGATTTGGCAAAAGTGTCACGACTCGCTTTGTTACCCGGCGGAGAATCTGCATAAGAACAATAGGTCAACTTGATGCAAACTAGGCTAAGGCACAGATCAGCGGAAGTTAGTTACCAAGAGTGCGCGTTAATTGTTGATCGACCAACAGCTCCCAACCAGTGAGAAGACGAAGGTCAAGCAGGTTGCGATTCCGCCAACAGCCTCTAATCCTTGCCATGCAGCACTCTTCCTCGCGCGTCAGGTTACAACGCAAGCCAGCTATAAAAAAAATAAAAAATAAAATAAATAAAATAAAAATAAAAAAACTAAGAAATGGTTAGAACAAAATACGAGTTGTCACAAGAAAAGCTAGCAACTCAGATCAGCGGCAGACGCTAGCGACAACCTCGGATAGGCTGGAACTCCGACTTAATCCTAAAGGTCGGCTCCCCCTCGTTCGACCCCGCTTGATATTCCCATCCCGCGGTGGCAACACAGAAGGTCCCCCGCCAAGGAGACATGGAATCCTTCAAATTCTCGATTAACTTGGGCGCCCCCTAGCGACGGCTCAAGTTCACCTGCCCACTGCAACCTTGGCGCTTCACGTATACCAATTCGTAGAAGTGCAGCACCTCCGCCACGGTTGGACCCTCGCAACCGGAAAGGTGCCATAGCGAGTTGAGCGCCATCAGCAACCGCCACATATTAGGGCAAATCTGCCCAAAGGAGAGGCCAAACTCACAAACCAAAATTTGGAGATTTGGCAGTAGCGGGAATGTCACTCCCTGGCGGAAGATCGCCTCATGCACGGCAGCATGCCCCACTGGCAGCATTGACGCTATCTCATCCTTCAGCGACGGACGCAACTTCACTACGCCTGGCAGCCGGAACACCCGCTTCAATTGGTTCACAGCGGCAACAGTCATCGGTCCACCCGCCTCATCAAAAGGAGTACCGTCGTGGAGAACCCATACCGACTCAATCTCCTCCCCGATCTCTCCCCTATCAGCGGAGCCGCTAACGGCGCTGTTACTCCCTAACCTCTCCTCACGCCTATTCCGGACGGCGGCACGACCTATTGCTACTTCCCAAGGTATGGTCTGTAGTGGCTCGATCTCTAGCTGTTCGGACAGTGAGGTTCCTGCATGGGCAGACAGACGGAACGAGTCAAAAAATATCCTATCCGCCACATTGAGCGACACATCAGACTCGGAATCCTCACTGCTCGAGATCTCTACGACGCTAGCCATCACAAACCCTAAAACCCAAAACCAGTCAGTTCCCACAAGATCTAAGCTATCCGTATGTCAGATTATAGCCAACAACGTCAAGAACACCCATTCCTAAAAAACCTAGAAAATGCCAAAACAAAACACATCCGCACTCAAACCCAGCTGACCACCTAACAGGGCAAGAAACCTCAACCTTCTGTCAAACACCTAAAACCCAGCCCAAACACAATTCTAGACCCTTACATACACCGGGAAATGACAGAAATCACTCTAAATACCAAAACGTGAAACTGGCAGAAGCAAACAAAAAACCCAATAAAACAGGGACGAGATTCAGATTACCAACCTCAAAAACGGAAACTCTGATGCCCTTGAAGATGCTCGTCTTCAATTCAGGAGGTCTTCGTTCTCCAACGATCAATACCCTCATAGAATTGCAGAATTTTCTTCTCAACTATCAGAGCGAAGCTTGAAGATGATGGTTTCAGTTCGAAGTACATTAAAACACTATGTTTCCTTCTCTTTTATGTCAACATCAAAACAATCTAAGCCGTCCGCTTATAAACGACATCGCACGACCACCTTACACGTGCCCCACGATCTCACTTACTCTCCGGATTAACCGAGGTGTTGCCTCGGTTACAAAATCCATGATTACTCTCATTAATGGCGAGGAGACGGGCGTGCTGCAAAGACGTTATTCCACACGCTAACTCAGTACATGTCGGCCACGTGTCGAACACCGTCAGACGAAGCGTCTAGCCAAAACAACCATCAAAGAGGCAGGTCACAAATCATCGAGCAGTCTCCGCTAAGCGCAACTCTGCTAGTAGAACTTCTCCCTTTTCATCTTGCAAGTGACGCAGTCTCCGCTAGCGGAACTGCTCCCTTTCCATCTTGCAAGTGACGCAGTCTCCACTAGCGGAACTGCTCCCTTTTTTATCTTGCAAGTGACGCAGTCTCCGCTAAGCGCAACTCCACCAGCAGAACATCTCCATTTCCATCTTGCAAGCGAGGCAGTCTCCGCTAAGCGCAACTCCGCTAGCGGAACTGCTCCCTTTTCATCTTGCAAGTGACGCAGTCTCCGCTAAGCCCAACTCCGCTAGCGGAACTTCTCCCTTTCCATTTTGCAAGCGAGGTAGTCTTCGCTAAGCGCAACTCCTCTAGCGGAACTGCTCTGTTTTCATCTTGCAAGTGAGGCAGTCTCCGCTAAACGCAACTCCGCTAGCGAAACTTCTCCCTTTTAATCTTGCAAGTGACGCATTATCTGCTAAGCGCAACTCCGCTAGCAAAATTTCTCCATTTTCATCTTGCAAAGGAGCGCACCTCCGCTCACTGGAGCACCACCAAGTTGGTCCCAACGACACTGCTTGCTGCTTACTTTCAGCGAAGGGACTGTCGCAAACGGCGATTCCCGAGGCGTCTTGACGACGACCGCTACGCGGCGTTACAGTCAGGCTACATCCCTCCTGGACACGGGGACACGTCAATAGTCTACGACACCCCTAATCAGGCATGTTGACCCCCGCCACTCGGGTACCAAAGTTTGGGCTCGCTACCCAACACCCTCTGCTAAGTGCAGCTCCCCTCAACAAACAATATACCAACCAAACGGAAATCTATCTTAGCCGGGGAGTAGGGGACTCCCTGGGCGGCCTAGCGAGGGCCCACCCGAAAGGGTACAAAGCGTTTGCTCAGTAAGTCCATGGTTGACAACGCACTGACGCTAATTATGCTTCTGCAAGTCTAACGGAAGTAACGCTTCGAACCGCTAGGGAACTCCCCAACCAAGATTGCCCTCCTTGACTGGGGACTTGTACTTGCACAAGCATTTGCAAGCATAGTTAGCTATAATGAGCCACGCTCATGATACAGCCAGGGTACCAACTACCGCCAACTGTGTGACCTACGAAAACACAGCCAAACAAGCTACCGCCTGAGCCCCGGCTCACCCCCAGATCACCGCTGACGCGCCGCCACGCTCCGCGCCAAGTTAGCATCAGAAGCTCCAGAAGCTGGGAATTGAAGCACATCAGTCCCACATCGAAAACATGGAAGAGGTCAGCCTCTTCCCCACCTATAAAAGGTTCTCTCATCTCTCCTCATTAATTACGCATTTTGCTACTTACCTACTGTTACTTTGTCAACATAAATACATTGACTGACTTGGCATATGAGAAGAGAAGACCGCCTAGCGCGGTCTCCCTCTGACGCCCTCTGTATTTTACTTGACAGGCGGAAGCTCTAAGAACATTGCGAGTGGCAGTCCGCCCCTCGGACCTGCGTTAACCAAGATTAAGCTACTGCTCAATCTCAAACACTAACACATATCAAGATCAAGAACCTCTAATTAATTTTGGTGGAGGAGAGACCTACTCATAAGAGAGCAATATCATGTGATTTTGATTCATTCTTCTTCTCATGGTTGAAGTAGAGTAACAGATTATTGTATCTCATGTTCAAGGGTGTTTTGGTGAAAATAAGGATGTCTACTTAGCTTTTCAAGTATTTTAAAAAGTAAATTAGAGGTGTACTAAGTATGGGAGGTCCAAATAACAAATTTGGAGGTCCAACTAGAACCACCCTTAGACTAAAATGCTCTCAAATTTAAAGGTGTTTAACAAAAGATTTGATGGCAAGTGAATTTAATTGTTAAATTTTGAGTGACTAAAGTATTGAATGGGTCATAGTTCAGTGACCATTTATGTAATTCTACCTCTCTTTTACGCAAGGAAAAATTTCAAGAACAGTACATGAGGTATTGTCCACTCCAAAATAAGGTTTTTATAGTTTACAAACTATAACATTGGTGCCTGACTCTATAAACCCGACATACTTATAGTACATACCATCTGTAACACCGTTAAGCCTATACCATTATTCATTATTCAAAGGATAATTTAATATTTTTGTGCTCTGTCTCTCTCTCTGCCCTTTCTTCCTCTCTCTCTCTCTCACTGCCTCTATCTGCACCACCCTCAATAACTTCTTCATCTCCTCCACTATTAACCCGACCATGACCGCTAGTACAGACACCGTCAACAAGATTTTCGGAAGTCTCTCCTTCATCGCCTTCATTTGTGCCACCCTCAACAACTTTTTCTTCTCATCCGCTGTTAAACCGGCCATGACCGCCGGCGCAGACACTGTCAATGAGATTTTCGACGGGAAATTAGGGGTTAAGGACCAGGTGGACGCCGGGTTCAAATTGGAGGAGAAAGCTCTGACGAAGAAAAGGAAGGCAGCCCTGCCAACGGAGATAAGGTTGGCCCACCACGTGAGGAATTCCAGCCAAGCTAGAGCTTTGGTGGCAGCGATGATTCAAGGTGACGTAGTGTAGCAGCCGCTAGACTCAGTCGATTAACTCCATCAAGGACTGGAATCTATAAATGAGGTCGTGGAGCTTGGACGGAGCCAGCTCGACAGTGGTGATGGTGGTGGGAAAGGTGACGAGGGTGGCGGGGGAGCAGGAGAGGTTTTTAGGGGTCTTTGAGAATGGGTTGGAATCAGACGGGGTTGGATGCATTTTAAGGATTGGTGCCTCCTAAACCAAAAAGGTTGGATTGGTCCCGAAGGTTTCATGGTCATGTTGCAACAGTATAATGGAATGGGCGGTACTCAGTTCTTCAACACCATGGCTTATCTGGACAACTTCTTTGTTTGTTTTGATCAGATTCCAAAGGAGTTGGGTTTTGATGGTAGCTGGCGGTTGCGATGATCATAATAGGAAAGCGTGTGAGACTAAGTCGGAATGATGGGGGTAGAGAGAAACCTTGTCCATAGCAGTTACTGGTGAGCCTGAAAACCCAACCAACAAGTGGGTGTCCAAGAGAGAAAATGAAATAAAAGAAAAATGAAAGAGCATGGCGTGCATGTGACATTCATGATAAAGTGACAAATTTGGCTTAAAAAAATATGCTAGAGTAATAGAGTTATTATGTGTCAGGATTTCAACCCTATGTACCATTATGATGCTTTAGAAAGTATAAAAACCTTAATTCAGAGTGGACAATACCTCACATATTGTTCTTAAAACTTTCCTTTTTTGCAATAAAGTTACCAGAGCTACAACCCAAGGTAGCCCAAACTCCGCCCTTGTATGTGGTTTAGATCCTCATGCTTATGGCATGCTTGGCATTGTAAATAGGAATATGTTCAAAGGGTTTATTTTTCATAAATTGTATTATTTGCTTCTAAATAGATAAGAATTCTCCATGTTCATGACAAAATTTCGACAATTTGGAAGTACTATCAATAAAAAGGCCAAGCTAGTAACCATTTCAATTAAAAGACAAGTTTTACTGTACATATGGTGTTTATGTGAAAAATTATATTATGTTGGGGTAGTTTCAATTAATTTTCTCCAAAATTTTGAAAGAAAAAAAAAACTAAATCTTTTTTTTTTTCAGTTGAAAAAATTGTTTCCACATCAGAAAGTGACAGAAACTCAACAATGGTTCTCAAGACCTTTTGAGTCCAAAATGTCAAATTCAAGTCGAGTTGGATCAGCCATCTACATAAACAAGAGAGAAAATATATAAATTATGCAGTCATAGAGACATCCACATGAATTATTTTCCAAGAATATGAATTAAATTTCAAGACCAAGATTCAAAATGATCACCTTTCTTTTTCGATGCTATGTGAAAATACTTCTCACGGTAATTATGTATTTATAATACGCATGAATTTTCATTATCAAGGCAAAACTCAATTTATATATAACATACTAAATAAAACAATTATCAAAGGTAGTAACATAAATTACAGGACATGCTCAAAATTCACAAATAATATATAACAAAATATATGCTACACATAATAACAGTAATAATATATCCTGCACAAAATAAAATATAAACAGTAGTATAATATAAAGGCATGCGTAGGCATAATTATATAAGCGTAAATAAAATTCACAAAACATGCTCAAAATTCATAATAAAAATATAAACAATAAAATATTTAAAGCATGCTCAAACATAATTATGTAAAATTCACAATGCATGCTGATTCCACATTTTCCCAGAGTATGAAGTTAAATAAATAAAAGAGAATATACTTGGTTTCGAGAAAACAGAATGATTCTAGCGCACGCGCGTGTTGATATAGGCGTACGTAGCGATGTTTTTGTGCTTGCGAAAAACTGGGGTTTCTCCCTTTTTTCTTCTTTTCTTTTCTTTTCTGCAGTGGGCCGCAGGCCTGCTGTCTCTTTGTTTTTTTTTCTTTTCTGGGCAAGGTCACGCACCTTTTTTTTTTTTTTTTTTTTTTTTTTTTTTTTTTTTATAACAGAAGCTTTTAAATAAAAAGACTGCTGAAGAAAATAACAATCAATTTGGATACCTTTATCCGAAGCAAACGGCAATGACGCAAGGTGACTTCTAGGAAGGAATCTAAAGCAAACGGCGACGTCTCCATTCTGGATCGCTGGCTAGTCGATGATGAGGAGGTCTGTATGGGAAGACGCAGGATTCTCGACTGGCGTCTGAATGCAGTGATTGATGGAGCAATTGAATTTGATCGAACGCCGGAGTTTGATGGAGTGACTAAAGGTCCGATCTGGTAGTCTGGGTCTGATGGAGGTGCTGCAGCGATGTTAAGAAGAATCTGGGTGGATGACCCATATGAGTTCAGGGTTATGGGTTCGTGCAAGGAGGAGGCTGTGCAGGCGGTTCATGCAAGGAGGAGGCTGGATCAGAGGTGTGTGCTGGGCAAGAGGCTGGGTGTGCACAGCAATGCATTGGGCGAGGGAGCAGCGCCGTTGCAGGTAGGTTGGGCTGGAGGCTTGCAGGCACTAGGTCTGCAACCACACCTCCACTCGTGTCAGTCGTGTGGGCTGGCGGTATTAAAAAATAATAATAATAATTCTTCTAGGATTTTGGTTTTTTTTTTTTTTTTGAAGCTAGGTCTAGAGACTTGTGCTGATAACGTGTAAATAGAAAATGAGAATTGATCTACTCATTTCATTAGATATTCCCTTTATATAGGGAAAAAATTACAATGAAAGTATCAATTACAATAACAGCAGTAGATGATGATTGAGGTGTAATTGCTAATTCTTTAATTCTCTATTCGTCAGTTATTTTGACGAACATACATAATGTGTTTTTCTTTTAGCAGGTCTTTTATTTTTTTTTTCTTTAAATAATTTATTTAACAAAAAAGTCCAGTATAATGTAAGTGTCCCCGGCACAGACTTTTTTTGTTTTTTCTGGTCTGACCCCCCTCACAATTACAAAGAAGAAAGAAAAAGAAATAGTAATCTAAAAAAATAATACTAAAAAAGCAGAATAAAATCCCCGCCACATATAATTCCACATGGCAATCAGAGATTGGCTATCGCCACGTGGACATTCCTATAGCTCAACCGGAACCTTGACCGGGTACCTATCTATCGAGTCCATCCACGGGTTCCCGAGCGCGTCCCCCTCCGCGACTGGCCTCAGCGCCCGCCAAACCGCGCTGTTGCACTTGAAACCCGACCCGAACGCGATCTGCCAGATCCGATCCCCCCGCCCGACCCGCCCCTTCGCCTCCGAGTACGCCAGCTCGTACCACAGCGAGCTACTGGACGTGTTCCCGAACCGGTGCAGCGTCATCCTCGACGGCTCCATATGCCTCTCCGTCAGCTGCAGGTTCTTCTGAATCTCATCCAGCACCGCCCTCCCGCCGGCGTGGATGCAGAAGTGCTCGAACGCCAGCTTGAAGTCCGGTATGTACGGCTTCACCTTCGCCTTCGAGAACTTCTTCCTGATCAGCGTCACGAAGAAGAAGAATTGCTCCGAGAACGGCAGCACCAGCGGCCCCAGCGTCGTTATATTCGTCTTCAGCGCGTCTCCGGCCACCGCCATCAGCTCCCGCGCGAGGGAGACGCCGACCTTTCCCTTGTCGTCCTCCCGCTGGTAGACGCACCGGTAGGACCGCTCGTCGGCGCCCTTGTGGGTCCGGACGGTGTGGACGAGCTCGTACTTGGACCGGGCGCGGTCCTTGCGCTTGTTCGAGAGGAGGATCGCGGCCCCGCCGGACCGGAAAATACAGTTAGGGAGCAGCATCGACTTGTCGTTGCCGAAGTACCAGTTCAAGGTGATGCTCTCGGTGCTGACTACGACGGCGTAGGAGTTGGGGATGGCTTTCAGGAGGTCCTTGGCGAGGTCGATGGAGATTAGGCCGGCGCTGCAGCCCATTCCGCCGAGGCTGAAGCTCTTGATGTCTGTTTTGAGCTTGTAGTGGTTGACGATCATGGCGGACAGCGACGGCGTTGGGTTGAACAAGCTGCAGTTCACGATGAGGATGTCAATGTCTTTCGGCTTGACTCCGGTTTTTTTGAAGAGGGAGTCGAGTGCGCCGACCATGGCGGCCTCGGCCTCCAAACGGGCTTCTTCTATGGAGAATTTGGGTGGTTTTGACATAATCCCTGGGGTTAGGTATGTTTCGTCGCCTAAACCGGACCGGTTCGCTATTCGTCTCTGAAACTCATATGAGTCAGGGCTGAACGCGCCGGTCTCTTCCGTCATCTTGAGAAAATCATCCCTCGACATTTTTCTTTCCTCGTCGGGTTTGTAGCAGGAGAAGTTCACCAGGTAAACAGGTGTGGACCGCTTGGACCAGTAGAGGGCTAAGAAGAAGAGAACCAGGCCGGAACCGGCGAGTCGCGTGGCGGCGTCCATGCTCTCCAGCCGGACGGCCTGGTTGGTCCAGACCTCGGAGACGAACCGGGTTATGTCGACACCCGTGAGCTGTACCAGAACCGACGCCAACAGAGGCGCGATGAGAAGGAACATGAGAATGGTAGCTGGGTTGCATGAGTAGCCATACCCAAGCTTCACATACTTGAGCTTCACGGACTGCAGGAAATCCGGCAACCGCTGCCGGATTCTGATGACGGCGGAGGAGGAGTCCTTGTTGAAATCCATCTCCGCAGTAAGTCTCTCCTTATCCATCTCTATGCTGTTACTCTCCATTAATGATTTGCTTTCTCTTTCCTCTACGTGTGTCTGCGAAAATGTCAAAACACCCGAAACAAAACTAGTTATTGGTCTTCAAGCTGTTTGAGCTGGGAAACCATGAAGAGGTAAAGACTCTATATATATATATATATATGTATATATGGTGCTGGGAATTTGATTGAGCTGGAGAAGCCCAACACGGCTAGCCAAGCTAGAGTGAGGTGTGAACCTGAAGAATAGGGGAAGTTATATAGAGAGAGAGAGAGAGCAGTAGCACCCACATGGCCAGGGCATATAAGATAAATAGAGAATTAATAAGTAGCAAGCTACTGCAAGAAAGCTGGAATGATGGTGTTGAATTAATGGAGGAGTAGTTTCTCTAACAAGGGGATGATTGGATGATGTTGGATAGGAAGATAGCTCAACCACCAGAGGTTTTAGTATAAGACTAAATTAATGCTAGGGATTTTGGGTCCAAGTTTTTCCAAGGTTCTGGTTTTGGAAATGTCTCTCAACTTTTTTTTTTTTTTTTTGTTTGGGGGTTTATGTTGTGGTGTTGGATGGGGGGAAGAGGAAGTTTCTTTCAAGCGAGCTCGAATCTGGGGTCTTCTTCTTTTTGTTTTTGGGGGTTTTCAGGGAGTTGCACATTCTTGACATTTCCATATATGCAAGGGTGAAATTGGTAAAAAGAGAAAGGGTCCACTCTACTGGTTATTGGTCAATAACATTTGGAGGGTAACCTAATAAGGGCAATGTGGAAGAGGAAGGAAGGAAGCGAGGGGCGGTTTAGGGAAGTTGTACTGCTTTGTGGTGGCTTTGGTGGGCTGACCAGCCATCAAGGAACAATAAATTGGAAGAACATGGTTGAAGTCGTGTACCAAACTCAACAAAAACATTACCATTTTATCCTTTGATGGTTCGTTCTCGTTGCGATTTAAAACCACTGTCATTTTCTTAAGTCGAGATTTTTAGACTTGAAGACGAAGCTCGTCGATCTGATTGTGCGTGTGCTCTTATATATCACGTCCGAGAAATTTAGTTTAATTTATTTGACGTATGCTACTGGTTGATTCTATGGTTTAAGCTTTTTGGATACGAAGGACTCATTACTTGAAACAATAAAATTTTGGTAATGACTTTCTGCATCTTGTTGTCATCTTTAATGATTTGGCAATAGTAGTAGCCTAGTAGGGAAGGGGAAAGCTACGCTTCATTGTTTTTGTCGATTTTCTCTCATGCTATTTACCTACTGCAGCTATAAAACTTGGAAACTTGGAAGGGTTTAGAAGTTTGACTTTCCCACCATATTAACCATTTCCAAAAACTAAAAAAATCTCGATTCGTTTAAACTAGTGATTATAACCAAAGGCACTTAATCCCGATGAATTCCCATGGATCTATCTTTATATAAACAACTAAAACCTATTATCTCACCTTAATGTATACAACTAGAACTCTTCAGTTATAGCAACAAAGAAAGGGAAGACCTGAAAGTACACGTCCTACTCTAAACGTTACTCGTTTAGTCCGTTTTCTCCGGAAATGAGGGTGGACCTTGTTCTCTACAATGAATGTTCTTGTCAAAGCAATCTCGCATTTTTCTATCAAGATTATTTGACAAACCCGTTTTATTGAGCCTTATTTCACAAAAAAGACGTGTGTCCGCTCTTATGTGCCAAGTTCTAGGTACATGAATTGTATGTGAGGCACAAAATCTGGGTTTGGTTTCTGGTGCTCCTAGCTATCATCTTCAACAATTCTCCATCACATATCCATTACGATTGGTCTTAATTAACTGGCAATTGATCAGAGAATTAATGTTTAACCAAGCAAGAGTGACCCACGACCAATGGCTACTGTAGCTTCTAACAAGAACCTAATTCAATAAATGATATCAAGTTGCACCATACAAATGGTCCAAGATCAATGTTATATATACCTTGTTAACCGTCACCTAACAATAGGGCATTTGCAAATTAATTGGAACAGCAATCTAATAAATAAGAGAAGCTTGGATACGGACTTCTGTCCACCAAGCAAAGCAGAGTGGGGTTATGAGTCTAGTTACGTCAATTAAGGATCTCTAATCTAACATTATTTTTCATTTTTTAATGTTTGAGATTATATGCACGGGTAGTTGGTTGCTAATGAAAACCCTACAACGTTATAGCGACCGATCGAATGAGTATTTTCAACAATGCAAATGTAAGGATCAAATCATTCTTGAGTACCCCAGCGTAGCCCCATCAGGGAGTGAAATAGAACATGAAACCGTGAGCTTCCAAGCAGTGGGAGGAGCGTTGGGCTCTAATTGCGTACTATAATATTTCATGAAAAATTTCATTTTTAATGTTTGAGATTTTGTCCGTGGGTAGTTGGGTGTTGATGAAAACCCTAGAACATCATGGCAACTTTAGGTGTTGAGTATTTTTCAGCAATACAAATGATCTCTTCTTTTGTTAAAAAAATACAAAAATTCGGCTCAATACAATTTGGTCTAGTGATATAATCTCCCTCATACAGAAGTTCGTGGTTCTTGCTCTTTTTTTCTTTAGGGAAGAGTGTCAAGCCATTAATAACCGAGATAGTAGGTAGCAACATAACACGACCTACCCGTAAGGACCAAAGCCAATTTCTAGCCATGCTTAGAAGGATATAATGTGTGAGAAGAGAATTTATATTTTAACCAACTAAGTGTCGCATAGTTAACAGGTAACAACATAACACGACATACCTGTAAGGACCACGTCAAGAACCACGTCAATATCAAGCCATGCTTAAAATGATATAAATGTGTAAGAAGAGAATTTATGCTTCAACCAAGCAACGTATCGCATAATTGACTTAAAATCGGAGAAGATAGATATGAAATGTTCATTCCTCAATTACAGAATAGCATATGAAGAATTTCTGACTTCACTATAATGAACTACAATCATGTTCTCGAAAAAGTTGATTGATTTGGTTCATATAATTAGTTAACATGGTAAGCACCCGACCTCAATTTTGAGGATTCACATCTGGTTACTGCAGACTACACTAATTACCACATGCTCCCAGTTTCCCATGCCTTCCATGTACCATTATACATTGTATATATGGCTCAGCATTATACGCATAATAGGCCAAAATTGGTCAGAAGAATCAATCGGACCCGGAAAAGATAAGACTTTATTATGACCTGCACAGACAAGTAATTAAAGTGTCAGTTTTGCCTGCATTCCAGAACGATTCTCAGAGATTAAGACAGAGAGGATTTATCACCTTGATTCTTCAGTAGTAGTTTCTTCAGATTTCCACACTATGTCTTTCAACCCCGATGAGAAATTTTTATAGAACTGAAGTAAAAAAGATTAAAAAGAATCAGCAATAACAACTCGGCCCTTGACAATCCTCTTGTTTGATTTGTGAGAAAGGGAAGGAAAAATGATGGACAAAAGTTATTGCATTTCATGATTTGTAAGTCGATCATGATATTTGATTCCTTTCCTTTTTCCTACAATTTTTCAGAAACGTAAAAACTCAAAGTGAAATTTAGTGTTGACTTGCCTTGTGAAACTCTAGTGTGTCACCACCAGTTTTCCTGAGTTCTACCATGTGCACGGAGGGAGCCACCTCGAACACCTTATGTAACAAGATGAAAATAGACCGATTATAACAATGTTTACATCTTGCTTTATCTAGTTGCTCCAGTCCTACACGAGAGTTTCATTTTCTTTTCCCAAATATACAAGTACTCAAACAAATCTTAACATATCACATTTGCCAAGTCTGTACCTCAGTGGCTACAGAGAGGTGACCCTTCCTTCCATGCTTATCACCTTGCAACTTCATCTGAAAAATGGCTTTTGATTAGCAAAGATTTGTAGCATTTTTATAAGATTGCTTGCAACAAGTCATATCCAGTAATGAGAAAAACTCATTACCTTGTAGTTTTTCTTGTGAACATTAAAGCCCAAAGGCTTTGCAGTCGCCTCAATCTTACTCATGATTTCATTTGCAGGGCGTTGAGAAGTGAAACGGGTTTCTCGTTTCACATGACCCTATAATGGAATTCCAAATGACCAGAAAGCACCAATTATTATCAGAATAATTCTGAGCGCTACAGAGAAATTAGGGACATTGTATGCTACATACCATCTGCTTCTCAAATAAATTTTCTAGATTGAAACTCTGTGACCTCGAAATAAGCTCAAAAGCATTCATTGATGTAGGTTTCTCCTTCCTTTCTGTTACAAGATTTTCCTGCAACCAAAGAAAAAACTGATTTAGCAAGCGAAAAATTTCAAAAGATAATCAAATTTGCTCAAGCAATCTTCTGAATAAAGAGAAGCACAGACTTCACGGTTGGGAGAAATGTCTGAGATGTGACTAAAAGTCTTACCTTTGATTTGTTGAAAACAGCATCCACATCATCAAGATTTACATTGTCTTCTTCTTGAAACTGTGCTGGCTTGTAATCTTTCTTAAACCATTCATTTTCTAATATCTCGGGAATTGTCATCCTCTACATAAAGTGAAGAAAGAGCATCTATTCAGGCTATTCTTCAATAAAATAGATGAAAGTTGACATGAGATAAATGCACCATAATACAGAATTTGTATGCCCACAGCTTATATAACAACGATATTAAATTTTTCAAGAACATATGTGCAGATAGCTAGGATTCAAGAAATATTTTTGGCACAGAAACAGGGTTTTGGAGCTCACCGTTGCAGGGTTTGGATCAAGTATACGGTGTATCAGTTTCTTTGCACCAGATGAAAACCATGATGGACATGAAAATTCAGCTTTGCATATCTGAAATTCACGGTAGCATGCACTGTTATGTTATATGAAATTCCTTTCTTTCAAACAGCAGAAGCTAAAGCTTGATTATACATACTTTTCGGTACAGAGCTATGAGATTTGGTTCATCAAAAGGCAGGTAACCACCCATAAGTACAAAGAGGATCACCCCGCAAGACCAAACATCAGATGATGTACCCTCGTATCCTTTATTATTGAGAACCTAATACATACACACCAAAGTTGAGAAATAATTAGATAAAAACCCCAATGCAATTACCTAGTTTCATCAAGTCAGAAGTACATACCTCAGGAGCAACATAATTTGGAGTCCCACAGGCAGTATGAAGCAGCCCATCTTCCTGCAACGAGAAAGTATGCAGTATCAGCTTGAGCATTTCATATGACTCATGGTCTTATAGGAATTGGATAAAATCAAAGGCAAGTATTGAAGAAGATAACATAACAAGCTCATAATTAAAAATTCTGATCAACAACAACATCACAGACACTCCTCATAGGAAGAGGGAAGTTCTTGTGTTCTAATGTGACTAACCTACATCTCACAACAGGATATGACTTAAATATAGAGTCAACAAAAGAAATTACTCACCCGCACTTTTTGTTCAAATGTACTCAATCCAAAATCTGATATTTTAAGGACACCGTATGAATCTAAGAGAAGATTTTCTGGCTGCAAAAGATGTAGTCAGAGTTAGTCAAATTAATACTCTAGACACCAAAATTTCATCCCTGCACACACCCAGTAACTAATGAATTCAGGGACAGAGTTATTAAGTCTGTCAAACCTTTAAGTCCCTATGGTACACGCCTCTACTATGACAGTAATCCACGGCATTAATGAGCTGCTGGAAGTATCTCCTGGCATCGTCCTCTTTCAGTCTCCCATTTTTGGCCTAGGCAAACAAGAAGGCGGTAAGGGGAATGCTTTCTATATCGAACATAAGACTTGTGTCCTAAGAAAAGAAAGAAAAGAGTTTTGTGCAACCCAATCACGTAGGTTCAAACAGCAATGGCTTACTATTTCGTCAAAGAGCTCACCCCCATCAACAAACTCGAGAACAATGTAGATCTTAGTTTTGCTTGCCATAACCTATGCAGAAACACAAACACAAAAAAGAATACTCAGAAATCCATCAGGAATAATTTCCTGCAATCTATTGCATATCATTTCATATGGTACCTCAAACATTTGCGTGACATTCGGGTGCTTGATCAGCTTCATTGTCGATATCTCTCTTTTTATCTACCAATTCAAGCACCAAAACAAAAATCAGATACCAATCTCTACATTTTCGCCCAACTTACAAACCTACAACCAACTCAAACAGTATTCATATATTCCCAGCAAAAAAAAAAAAAAAAAAAAAAAAAACAGTATCAACACATATGCTGGCCCACCTATCGTAAATCAAACCTTAATTATTGATTAAAAACACACTTTGCCTCCAATTTCTACGAGTAAACTATAAACAATACCAAACCCAGAAAATTCTGTTTCCATGATTCACGATGATCACCAGCTCAATCAATCCAATATTCATAATGACGATGATGATGAAGAGGCATAATTATATATATATATATATAAAGCAAACAAAAGATAGTTACATACATGTTCAACCATCTTGTGCTTGAGTACTTGCTCACGATCAAGGATTTTGATGGCGACGCACTGCCCGGTTTCGGTGTTCTTGGCGAACTTGACCTTGGCAAAGGTGCCCTCCCCGAGAGTCTTGCCCAGCTCGTACTTCCCGACCCGGGTCCTCATCCTCGGCGACTTTGCGGTACTCATCCTCAACCGATGATCAAGGCTCAAATTTTCCCAACTGGGTCCGAGCTCCGGCGGTCAAGATGAGATCTTTGCTCTACTGGGTCGGTGTTTCAGCACGGTTTGGGCAATTTGGTGGCACAGAGAGAGAGAGAGAGAGAAAGAAAGAGCAGAGTGGCAATTAAGGAGGAGGAGGAAGAAGAAGAAGGAGAATATAGAAGAAGAGGCTGATGATGATTAACGTGTTGAGGACGTGTGGGGCCCATAAGAGGAGGATGAGGATGCGAATCCATTTTGTACTGCTCTCATCCGATGCCAATCACCCACATGCAGTAGCTCCACTTCTTCCATGGCTGCCTGCATATCATCATCGCTATTTTGTCGTTATTTCATCAATTATTTCATTCCTTCTTTTCCCAAAATACCCACCTGCTGAAAAAGATTGGGACTCCCCCTATTGACCATAAACAAGGTGATGATGGTGACTCTGCTTTCACTCATTTTTGACCCTATATTAGCACGCACCAGTAATTCGCGCTCCGCACGATACCGCATTAAGACAATAACGTACCGAGCGCGAATAATCCTCGTACGTGTGTTATAGCTATATTTAGAATCATAATCATAACTTTTTTTTTTTTTAAATAATATGAATTTGAAACCCCATCGATCCGCCCTTGTATATAGAATCAAGTTAACTGAGTTGGTTTTCTTGCACTCACTGGAAATTTACGGTCGAAAATGGCAAATAGCCAATTCGGTAGCTAATCCATTTTCATCGATAGCATTGGTATGTAACTCCTCTGTTTTCTTGTCCAAGACTACTGACATTGTTGATAATAAGCCAAACAGACGAGGATGATAATGTAATTGTGAGGTTGTTAATTATGGAGGGAAGACAAAGCACGACGTATCTCACTCACAGATAAGGCTGCAAATATAAATAGGGGATATTTGGCTATTCAGAAGTTGATTTGGGTCATTAGGCGGGGGGGCCCTTCCGGGTAACTTCTCCTATATGAATGGAGTGTGTTGCTCCACATGAATAGAGCTCACTCATCGTGTAACTTTCAAATACGTGGGATGATAGAATTGTGCCCACAGACCATTTGGATGGTCATGGAATGAAGTTTGCACTTTGGAGTGTGGTTCTAAACGAGTCGGCAATCGAATATATTTTTAGGGGAGTGAAATTCATATTTTATATTTTATAATTCACGATGTTTTTTATTTTAATATTTTAACAGTTTTTACAATTTATATTATAAGAAGATAAAAATTAATATATTAAAAAAAGAATACATAAAGTGTGGATTTTAAAATTGAAAATGTGAATTTCACTCCCTTATTTATATTAGTTTACAAATAATGCAGTTTATTCCGATCTGAGGCCAATGACATAAAAGGCATTGTGGTGAACTTTCCAACACCGATTAATCGAAATTACACTAAACTGTATTGTCAGTTTTGATTCGATTCAATAGGCGGTTATAATGACAAGAATTGATCAAATACAACCAGATTTCAATGTTGGATCTAGCTTATATCTGGTCATATTTGTTGGATTTTTCATCGTTTTGCACCGCGGACGGCTAATTAACACTGTTGATTTCGGTTTGAAAATGAAGAAACTATAGTGGCCAGCCCGTTCCTCCCATAAAAACGTTGTCAAACCATCTAAACTTAGGGTGCCCTTATAATGAGGACCACTAAAATAAGCAGTAGTTGAGGATTTTTGTGTTACCCAATTTTCGATCACATTTTCACAAATTAACCGTTAGATATTTTGATATTTATATGTAGATCATTTATGCAATTTTTCAACCAAATTAAAAATCATTAAAACATTCATAATTGTGATTTATCAGTTATAAACATGAACGGTTCATGTTTGACAGATTTGGTTCGTCCATTGATTTAATCTAGTTTGGCACCTTAACGATTAGCAATTAGGAAGAAAATTTTTAGAAGTGATCTACTCATGCATATATAAACATCCAACGGTTGATTTGCCGTAATGTAATCGAAAAGTGGGTCTTTTAAATCGTTGATTAGAAAATCCTCAACTAATTCTCAATTTAGTGGTCTTCATTAGAATGGCTCCCTCTAAACTTAATGTACATTTAAATAATTAACTACTCTGGGCCTTTCTACTAAGGGATCCTTTGTGGGACCCACTTTTCAATCGTATTTTGACATATTGACCGTACAGTTTTTAGGTCCTAATGTATATATCACTTTTGTAAATTTTCAACCAAATTGATGATCATTAAGGTATCAAACTAGATTAAATCAATGGACGAACCGAATCTGTCCAACCTGAACCGTTCATGTTTATATTTGTAAATCGCAATTATGAAAGCCTTAATGGTTATCAATTTGGTTGAAAATTTTCAGATATGATCTACTCATATAGACCTAAAAACTGAACGTTTGAGATGTAAATATGTGATCGAAAAATGTGTCTAATAAGTGATCCCTCAAATTGGCCAATAAAAGGGATCTCTCATTGGAAGGCCCTTGATTAACTAATAACAAAAGATTTTTTTTTTTAAGATCTAACTTAAGTTCTTTCTTTTCTACACAATTTCTATCTTTGAGGTTTTTGAATATAAGTCCAATTTCATTATGTCATAATGGATGCAGTCCATAGGTAATTTTATTATCAATCTAGGTCCACTGACTTTTGTCATTATATTTTCATGCCCATGTTGCCCCTTCAGATAAATAAAAAAATTAATTAATTTCTTTTAGGCATTTATTTTTTTTTTCAATTTGAATTTTGAACCCATGATGAACCTGCAATAATTCAAAATGTAATTAGTATTATAAAATTAGTAGATAGAGATGGGAAATCAACCTATCTGGAAGGTACAAAAAAAAGTTCATCAAAACATTCTAGGAAAATTTCAAGAAGAGTACATGAAGTATCAGCCATTCTAACCTTTCGTGAATCAAGTTTTGTTAAAATCAAGACAGTACTTCAAGTTCAAATTTCTACCCAATTTGAGTACATGCCGTTACGGACTCCGTTAACTTTATGTAATTATTCATTTATTAAAGGGTAATATAGTATTTTTACAGTTTCCTCTCTCTCTCTCTCTCTCTCTCTCTCTCTCTCTCTCTCTCTCTCTCTCTCTCTCTCTCTCTCTCTCTCTCTCTCTCTCTCCCCATCCCACAGACCCAACTCTTCCTCCATGCCGCGACCACTGCATCTCCTCCACTTCCAAATCCACACCCACCACACCAAACTCCCTCGTATTGTTCTTCGCTGCACTATTGAGCAAGTACCAGAAAGGAAAACACAAAATACCCATTGTAGTGGAACGCGCTTGCACGCGCCTGAGAGAACAGAGAGTGAGTTTTGTTCCTTGTAGGGTGGCGAGCCCTTCACCCGTCGTTGAACGGGCCTTTATCGACCCCGAGTGGGTCTGGTGCGAGACTGGGCTCCTTGATAGATCGCGATGGCTGCCGGTGAGGTGAAGGAGAGGGATATCGCGAAGGTTGGCTGGGATTGGTTCGCTAATTGCAGTCTTGACCGGCGGGGTGGTGTGCTGTTGCAGATTCGAAGGCGGTCTGATGGGGACGAGGTCGGTGTAGTGTGGCGTGACTCGGATCGGATTGTTCCAATCTGGGTTGACTTGTTTGCCTACGATCTAGGTATGGATCCGATTTATAAGGTTGCTGCCTCCTCGAGGCGTGATGTGGCTAGCAGAAAGTTGATGGTGGCGGTCCAGTCGAAGTGGTGTGGTGGCTGCGGTCAGTACGAGGGAGAGGGAGAGAGAGACGGATGCTCAGTTTAGTTGGTTTTTTTTTTTCTTTTTCATCATCCTTGAAAAGACGGATTTACCCTAAAAATTTTGACAGTAAACACATTAATTAACGGAGCATGTAACAGCATACTCCAAAATTAGGTCGAGATTTGAAATTCATGTACTGCTTTGATAGTTTCAAAAGTTGATTCACAAAAAGTTAGAATGGTCGATACTTCATGTACTGCATGTTCTTGAAATTTTCCCAAACATTCTAGCTAAAAGATATGTATAACCTAAGTAAGAGGTATAAATTTAAGGATTTCTTCTATTATAGGTATACCATAAGTAAGAGATACATATCTAAGTAAGAGATATACGTTTACGGAATAATATTCTTTGATTACTATAATCGAGACACGTACCTAAGTAAGAGATATAAATTTATGGATTAGATTCTCTATTGTAGGTATAAAAAGGCCTACTCACCTAAGGGACAGTTTTTAAGGGACTGTGAGGGACAAGTGAATCTGACGGCTGAAAATAAATGCACAGTTTTAAGTTGTTATAATTTCTGCTTTTATATTTAATACATGTGGTTTAGATGCATTTGTCCCTCACAGTCCTTTAAAACTGTCCCTTAGGTGAGCAAATATGTTGGTATAAATAATCGAGATATAAGCAAAGTAAGAGATACACATATTAAGTTTCTTCTATTCTAGGCATACCATAAGTAAGAGATACGTACCTAAGTAAGAGATATATGTTTACTAATTAATATTCTTCAATTACTATAATTGAGATATGTACCTAAGTAAAAAAATATAAATTTACGGATTAGTTTTCTTCTATTATAGGTATAAATAATCGAGATACATATGGTGAGAAAAACTACCTATATATGAGGTAAATTGAAATGCTGAATTTTTGAGCTCTTAATATATCTATTACAAAAATTGCGTAATATTTACCTTAGAATAAGGTTACAATAGCGATTTTTCAACATACAATATATATATATATATATATATATATGTGTGTGTGTGTGTGTGTCAGTGTGTGTGTTCGTTTCTAGGTTAAAGGTAACTTAAGAAGGAAATCTAAACAAAAAAAAAATGAAGAAGAAAAAGAAGAAGAATAGCTACCATCCATGGATAGAAGGAAAATAAAATCGAACACCAAAAGAATCACAATCGTATAGGGCCGACAAGAAAATACTTTGACCATAGAAAGCTTAATGTTAAAGAAGGAGAACAGCGTTCATAAAAAACTTGACATTACATACAAGAGCGATAACCATAGAAGCTTTGGTGTTGAAGAAGAAAAACATTATAAAAAAATTGCTTTAGAAAGATTCCTAACTTATAGAAAACATCTTTTAAACTAAATTAACTTTAGGAATGATTTACATTAAATATGTCATTGGTTGGCTTGGCGATTAGAAGGGTTATGAGGTTTGATCAACTGGCTTTGAATAGAAAGGACGAAAAACAGAGGATCAGATTGGTTATTGATACTCATCAAAGATTCAGGCATTTCAAAAGCTTTTCTTTTACTACAACTGTTGAAGTGGATCAATATATGTCTATGAGAAAATCAAGGGTTTATGTCGTGATTGTGGATTGTTTGAACATCCAACTGATGGATATAACCGTCTGTTCATCAAGGAGAATGACGCTTTAAAGGCTGCCAGTGAATGCTATGGCGGGACTGACATTGTTTACGAACTTAGGGAATTCTAGGGTTTCTGTTGGAAGCAGTAGGGCTGATGTAGATGGCTCTAGGGTTTTGACCAATCATAGGGTTTCATCTCAGGCTCCTAGGGTTTTGGAGGGGATTCTATCATCTGAGGACGCAGGCTGGGCTGCGCAACACAAGAGCTAGGCTGCTAACTCTGGTTTAGAAACTGCAAGGTTATTGAAGTGGTAAATGAAACAAGTGCCTCCTTCTTTGGACCTAACACATAATCTGGTAAGCAATTTGGGTAATGGATCTCCTAGTGATCTTTTTATCCAAGCATGTCAACATGATGGCTTTTTGATGCTGAAATTGGCAACAAAAAGATCAACAATGTTGATGTGTTGATCAGTGGACAGAAAAGGACTACTGAGGTGCCTATGATGCGTCAAGGAAAGAAAATTCTAGCATTACCTACACCGGAGATGGCTAAGATCGAGGAACTAACCCTGTCTATTCCTCACAATGATGATCGCCTAATTATCTATCCCCAAAAGAAGAAGCTAGGGTGTCCCAAAGGGTTAAAGAATAAAGTCAAAGTTCCTGTTATGGTTCCTTTGAAAGCTGATCATGTCAAGGGTAAGAGTCAGAAGCGTTTTCTCAAGCTGCTTGAAGAGGAGGTGGTGATTGATACTCCTATGGAGAAGAGTAGTAGACAACTGAAGATGTGATGACTTCAGTTGTTGATACTAAACCAATTAAGGAGGTAATGACTTCAATGGTTGATTCTGATGTCCTAAAGGAAGGATGGATGATATGGAATGGATGGAGATGCCATATGAACTTGGTATTGCTACTAATAAGGGCCTAATACTTGTTCAAGAGGTGATTACTTCTTCTTCTTTTTTTAATTAAAAAAAAAAAACCCCCTTAGCCCACCCCACCCTTACATATATTAGTGAGAATCGAACCAATGACCTTCATAATGTTGGACTTATAATTTACCAACATGTCACAGCTCACCGACTTGTTCAAGAGGTGATTACTTCAATTGAGGAATATGACGTTGTTTTGTTTTTTGCATGAGTGGGAAAGATCAACAAGTTGTTAGTAGCTTCTTATGTAGTTTTATTTAATTTCGTAGTTATGTAGCTTCTTATTTTTACGATTATTTTTAAAAGGTAGTTGTGCTATGGGTGTACTTAGAGGTACACTTCTCTTTGGTGTGCTTATTCAGTGTACTCTGCGTAATGGTCTTTTATAACGGCTTTATGAGCAGACCATTATTGTACTGCTTGCTGAAATGCATAATGAATAACATTTTCAACAACAACAAAAAAAAAAATTATTTATGTTTAAGTAAATCCAAATTGTGTCTGGCCCAAACTCTAGGTTACTTGACGTAGTGGTAATAGAGTTTTAATTAGAGATAATCTCGGAGAATATCTTAGAGATATCCATTCATTGTATGATAATATTTCCTTGTACAATTCAGATTCTATGCATTGTAATCCTCTATATAAAGAGGTCTCTATTATTAATGAGCATACACAGCAATTTTCTCTCAATTCCCGTTTCTCTAAAACACGTTATCAGCACGAAGCTCTAACCCTGAAACCCTAATTTCGTAGCCTTCAATCCCTAGCAACCACCGATGCATATATTGAAGCCCCAAATCCCAGGAGTCCAGAACCGGCGGCGCCACCCCAAGAATCGGCCGGAAAGACGGCGAACCGGCCGCCAGAAGAAGAAGAAAATCCCCTGCCCGGTTCGAACCATTCTGATCCACCTTTGACCATCATATTTCTTCACAGGCAGCATCTCTACCCCAGAATTCGGGAACCGGAAAAATTATCCCCCGAACCGGCCACCAGAATTGCTGCATCATTGAACCACCGCCTTAATTCTCCCTCTATCCCAGACGAGCCCAAAAAAAAAAAAAAAAGGAAGCGATGCAGCCCAACCCATAGAAGAAAGAGAGGGAGCTCGGCCTAGAAAGAAGAAAGCTCGGCCCGCGGCCCACTGAAGAAAAAAAAAAAAAGGACAACAGCCTGGCCCACTAAAGTCACAGACCCACTGCCAGCCATGCCCACTCCAGCGCCACCTCAGCTCAGCCAGCAACGCCAGCTCAGCCTGCCACGTCAACTACCGTCAGCAATGGTCTGCCACATCAGCACCGATGCCACGTTAGCTCCTGCGACAAGTCACCGCCAGTGACTTTTTCCGGAGACCTATTTTGAAGTATTTTTTTTTCTTCTAAAAGTTCCCCTTTTTTTAGAGTTTTTAAATTCAATTTTTCTTCTTTTTCGGAGACTTGCAACCTCCCTTCTTCTACCCCCCTTTCTTTATCATAGGGGAGACCAAATTAAGCCGAACTGTGGGGGTTCGTGCTCACTCCAAGCTTGGAGCTTGTACAGTCCTCCAAACTTAGAGTTTGTTGAGATAAAACGATCGACCACAAACATCATTGTTTCGATCTAATCCAACCCCTATTGGAATCGAATTTCTTGGAAACGACTACGCTCAGAAATTTTTATTGTTTTCGTGGTAGCTTTTTTCGCTCCGAAACTAACCCTAATCTTTTGTTGTTTCTCAGGATTAGTAACCTGAACAAGTTGAGCTTCGCTCCACTAGAGACAACAGGCGCAGGATACCACAAGTGGGTCCATGATGTGCGCCAGCATCTTAAGGCTGATGGGATCCTAAGTATTATCCAAGAGCCAGGTCAGAACGTGCTTACTCCTCAACAAGTTGCCTCTTTTGAAGCGAATAGAGCTATGAGAGAGGCCAATGAAGCTAAAGTCATAATTCTCATGATAAGGCATATGAATGACGGGCTCCAAAATGAGTACCTCTGTCACACCCCGAATTTTGAAATAAGGATTCAAATCCGGAACATGACTAATAACAATACAAATAACGTTCTGAATTTTTCTCTCAGAAACAACCACTAGTTTACACCTCTTAATATTACATAAACCAAATCCTCGAGCTACTTATTACAGCACACTCTCACCAAATCAAATTGTAAGCTCAAATGAGTATAATTCTCCTCACAAAAACAAATGCTGTAAATCTAACACTAATACTCTAAACCGCACGATCACTGCCCTGATTCTCCTGACCTGTGAGATTACCCGCTACACAATTTGAATAGTGTACCGGGATTGCAACAACACAAAACCCGGTAAGCTTTTTGCAAAGCTCGTGAGTAAACAAGAAAGAACTGTTGATTGATTAAATTACAATTCTTATAACTCAAGTAAACAATCAACAAATATTGCAGCATTAATATGTGAAATAACATTAAAGCAATGCATGCTTGATTTTCTTTTTACCAACACCTTCACATATTCAAAATATATCATGGATATATATTTGATCAATTTCACATAACACCTTCACATATTCAAAATATATCATGGATAGATATTTGATCAATTTCACATAAGTACATTTCTCTTTTTAATGAATTTTCAGATTAACTGGTAACAAATCACAGATCCACGTGTTAGGGTCCATAATACCAAAACACGGGAAAACCAGGTTGACTGGTATCAAATCATAAATCCACGTGCTAGGGCCATAATCCCAAAGCACGGGAAAACCAGGTTGACTGGTATCAAATCATAAATCCACGTGCTAGGGCCATAATCCCAAAGCACGGGTAAGCCGCAGCATACCAAGGCCACTACCACCCTTCCTAAGAGTATAATAGTGCACTATCTGTAGGGACTAGGGCCCAAGGCTTAACGTCATCATAACACCCAAAACAGTTTTACCAGTAATTCACTTAAGCACGGGGTTGTTGTAATCACCCGGCTTCACAATTGTACTTTTCAGACATAATCAATTTCACAACATACAATCTTTATAAATTTTAGATTGTAAATATGCATATGTACACCCACATAAGAGACATATTATTTCAAGACAAATCTTTACTTCTTAAAATAATTTCCACATATTCACAATTGGGCATATAAAATAGCTTTCACACCTCATGATCAACATTTCATTATTCAACAATTAAATGGGAGATTAATAGCTTGAATAATATCCAATCAATTCTCAATCAATTCATCATGCCAATCACACATCAACCAAAATATATATTCCACGTAAATATATATATATATATACGTAATCATCCGCTCAGGAATGACTACTAATACCAACTATAGTTCAAGTATAAAAACCGTGAAATTCATTTGTATAATGAAATCATTTTACTTACCTATGGACCGTAGTTGATCAAGTCCATATGATTTAAAACAAATATTTATTCCATAAATATTTTCACACAATTACCACAAAAAAATAAGGTAATTAAATTTATTCGGTTCGTAATATGAACCATGTGAGGTTTACTCACCTCTAATCCAGCTGCGTCTTCTAAAAAGTCGAATATATCAATATTCCGAACACTCGTCAACTCAAACCGTCAAGTACCTAATCAAGTATGGTCTTTGCTTAGTAAACGAAACACGAAATAAACTTAAACGACGATCCAACGGTCGGATTCTAAAATAAAGACGATCCAACGGTCGGATTCGAAAATAAAGGTCATCCAACGGTCGGATTCGAAAATAAAGATGATCCAATGGTCGGATCGAAATTATATGATGATCCAACGGTCGGATCCTCACGGATCGCCCTTAGGATCATCCTCCAAAATTATCACGAAGATCCAACGGTCGGATCTTCCTGAATCGTCCTTATAAACATCTCTACAAATTTTCATGAAAATCCGACGGTCGGATTCTCACGAATCGCCTTCCGAATCACTATTTCACAATTATACGAAGATCCAACGGTCGGATCTTCGCCCGTGACCACACAAAGTCATCGGGACAGTCATACGATCATCATACTAAAATTTGAAGTAAAACCGATGGTCTGATCTTCACAGATCGAAAACCGAAGATAAACGTAAAAACGTAAATCCACTATTTATCAACTTTTTCTAAAATATTCTTATAATATATCAAAACGCTCGTATGGATGCACAGATGAATAAACTGAAAACAGAACACAAAACTACGGCAGGACGCGCCGCCACGCGCCGCCACAAGCGGCGGTCAAACCGGCGGTCAACGCCGGCAGTCAACGCCGGGCCAACCACCTCCGATGGCAAAGTGACCAACTACAAACTTCTTCAGAATTAAAGGGTGATCAACTTTCATAACTGGAGCTAAGTCTGGTTTGGCCTAGATCGTCCTAGATCAAGCTTTGAAGTTTGGGTTAATCTGGATCGTCGATCCAAAACCCAGATTCAATCAGAACCGTCCAAAAAGTCAAACCATGATCTAGCGTTCTATACACAAAATCGTGATGAAAGACTTACATGGGGATGATCAGGGGGAGAAGGAGAACCCAAAACCGAGAGGATCGGCCGAGATGATGCCGGAAAATAGGTTTTCAGGTCGGGTCGCCTATCGGGGGCTGGGTGGCTTCGATCCAGCTTTCGGGGCAGCTTCGGGGCAAGACGACACCGTAGGGAGGCCGGGCTTGGAGCGGCGATCACGGAGGAGCCCGGGTCCGGGGCCGGAGGAGGCCGGAGGGAGGAGAAATTCCCGGGTCGGGTCGCGTCTGACCCGGCGGGTCTGAGGCCGAGAGAGAGAGAGATCGGGGGAGGGACTGTTCCGCAAATTTGAATCGTTTCCGTCCTTAATGAAAAATCAGAATTTTTCTGATATTTATAGAAAATTCTCAAATTTCAAATATTCATAACTTATTCATACGAACTCCGAATATTGCGTTCCATATATGCACGAGATCGTATCGACGAGCTCCACAACTTTCATGAAGGAAGTTTTCCCAAATTCCATACATATAAAAAGTCACTTTTTGAGATTCCCCTAAATAACGTTCGATTTCGAAAATAAAATCGTTCGAACTACTTCCACAACTTCTCCAAGCTTCGTACTCGCTCCTAATACCGAGAAATCAATTATAAAAATCCACGGAATTTAATTTGGATTTTTCGGGGTATTACAACCTCAATGAGGAAGACCCAGAAAACTATGGGTAGAACTCGATCAGTGTTTTGATAAAGTTCGTGACACCCTGCTTCCTAATTTAGAAGTAAGATGGCATAGCCTCTGCTTTTGTGATTTTAAGTCTGTACTTGACTACAATTCAGAAGCACTTCGTATCAAGTTTTTGATGGAATTCTGTGGGCAGAAAAACACTGATACAAAGACTCTCTCTACCTTCCCCGTCTCTGCATTGATGATAGCCAAGAACTATCAGATTGATGTCAATGCTGGACGCATCACAAAATTTCATAAGCTTATTGGTGCAATGAACGTAGCTGAAAAGCACGACAACATACTTGTGAAGAACTATAACTCTAGATCCGTGGGAGAAAAGCCAATTCAGGAGTCTCATTATAGTTGCGCCCCTACGGAAGGGCGCCAGGAGCGAAACCCTAAGGAAAGGGATTATTCTGGACGTTCTGGTTCATATTCTAGCCCCAAAGAGGAAGGAAACCACCAAGATAGGCCTGCACGGAACCGTAGAGGTCAACATGTGAAGAGAGAGAGAGGCAAAGCCTCCGGCTATGGAGGTGGTGCCACCAAGGATCATAGCTGTCCCCAACACGCTCTAGGCGCACCTCGATCAAGGGAGCCTGACCATGATGATGCTTGTCTTTGGTGTGGAGCGTCTGGACATTGGGCTAAAGCATGTAATTCACCCCAGAATGTTGCTAAAGCGTACAAGACGTATCGTGAATCAAGGGAAGCAAATTACATGGAGCAAGAAGATCAAGATGACGATCTCGCTCTAAGGGTTGAAGACTTCAAAGGCCAAGATCCAAAGACTGGCGATTTTGATTAAGTCTTTTTATTTTCCAAGAGATGTAATAGGCAATTGCCATATATTTTTGTAGTAGATGCCAATGGTTTAGTATTTCTTCAAAGTAGGCTCACCCAAAATAAGTGTGATGTCTAGGAAGGTTCTAAGATTAGTGGTACTTAAGCAAGCCTTGCTCCACCGACATCTCTCTACTCACCTGGTCACATTTATTTTTTAGTTACCAAAAGAAGTTAGACGACCACCATTGTTTTGCATTAGCTAGCATTTTGGATTAGATTTTCTTTCGTCAAAGAGACAATGATGTAACTCCGTTAGCTTATGAATAAAATTTCGAGTTCTTTTCATTATGACTCCATTTTGATTCTGAGTATATTACTTTGTGACTACGAGGGCTGGGCCATCAGTATTAATTCAAGGACATGGAATAGCCCAAGTTCCACTTGCTAAATGGTACCTTAATTACTGTCACAAAAACTCTCTATGCTCCTAGGGCCAATCGCACCTATGAATAGCCAACGGATTTCATGCAAAAACACATGTAGAGAACGAAAATGAGTTCCTTTGCAATACCTCTAATGATTACGAACAAAGGTGCATCTTAAAGAAGTTTATGTGTCTCTCGAGTGGACTCTATGTCACTATTCGAGCTATTAAATCCAATAAAGTCATGAGAAAAGATCTCTTGGATTTAGACACATATTGGCTTTGTCACGACATGATAGGTCATCCTGGTCATGATACGATGATCCGTCTACCAAATACTTCACATGGACATCCTTTCCTTCGAGTGAAACGAAGCATGAATCAAAAGTTGATTCCTGGACTAAGTGTGACCGCCGCAGCTGCCACTGGAGTCTCCACCTTCCACCACCAGCCTAGGGCTGGCATAGTCCTTATCCATGACGCCATGGATAGCGTACATCAAGTGATGACGCCCTAGGTGATGCTGTAATAACCAACTTTGCTTCAAATAGCGTTTCAGACACTCAGGCCCAACCAAAATCCTCATTGGTTGCTTCTAAAGTCTCTCGCTCGTTTACAAAGCTTGTTCATTAGGGAAATTAGGACTGAGACCGTCCTATGCAAAGGATATGAAAATACTCGTTCTGTTCTTATATAGAAATCCATGGGGATTCTGTGGACTGATTCAACCAACCTGCGGACGGTTAAATATCTCATGATGTTGGTTGACACGCCAACACGCTGGTCACGTGTTGTGCCATTGTCCACTTGTAATGCTGCTTATACTACACTCCTAGCACATATCATATAACAACGGGCTCACTTCCCGGATCATCCTATTCCTTCAATTGGACATGACGATGCTAAATGGTTTACATCGAAGATTTTTGATGGATATTGCAATGGGACTGATGTTGGACATCATATTCTCATGAAAACACCCAAATTGTCTCTCAAAAACGACTACGATGGTAGTCAGGACATTGGTAATGCGCACCAATCTCCTTATATCCGCTTGGGGTGATGCAATATCACATGTAGCTATGCTAATTCGTCTACGACCCACCACCACTCAATCTACCTTTGCGTTACAGCTAGTGACTGGGTACAAGTATCGTACTTACGCATATTTGAATGTGTCATTTATGTGCCAATTGTGCCGCCACAACGCTCTATGAAGGGTCCTTACAGACGAATGGGCAACTACGTTGGATTCGAGACTCCGACAATCGTCCGCCACTTAATGCCCTTGCAAGGCGATCTCATTACCGCTAGATTTACGGGTTGTCACTTTGATGAGACAGTCTTCCCGTCGTTAGGGGGAGATAAGAACACGACTGTTCAGCAGGAACGACATGAATTGTCATGGTCTGTCCCCATTATGTCTCATCTGATCCCCGTTAAAGTGACGAGATCACACAAATATGCTGCAAACATGCTTGTAAGGATGGACGTCCCTACGAGAGGACATAGCGCCACCCTACACGGAGGTAGGCATGGCGCTAACACCAAATAGAATGGCACTCTAGTGTTATAGGCCATGACCCCTGCCAGGATGCGTAGGAGGCCCATGGGTTCGAAGGATGCTTTGGCACCTTCCAATCCTTTGATCATCAAGACTCAAAATCGGTCTCATTAGAATCTTCCGAATTATGGTTATCGTTGGGGGACGCCTCAACATCAGAACCTATTCCTGAGAATATAGAGCTCTATGAAAATTACACTAGTGTACATGAGACGTGGGATAGAAACTCTATCATAATTGATGATGTAGTCATGCATTTCGTTGCTCATGAGTTTGTTGAGTCTGATGACATCGAACCACGCTCCGTTGATAAATGAATGCCAACGTAGAGAAATCTGGCCTAAATGGAAAGATGCGATCCAGGTTAAGTTGGGCTCTCTAACGAAGAGGAAGGTTTTTGAGCCAGTGATGTCAACACCTCCTAACATAAAACCTATGGACTAATGGGTCTTTGTTAGAAAGCATGATGAGAAAAAGATATGGCAATCTCGCCTTATGGCGCAAGGCTTCTCACAAAACGCCTTGGAATCGACTACGATGAGATATATTCTCTCGTAATGGATGTCATTACAGTCCACTACCCTGTCAGTTTGGTAGTTTCCAAATAACTGATCATGCAGCTTACGAATGTGGTCACTACGTATCTCTATAGGGATCTAGATACAGAATATACATGAAGGTTTATGGTGGACTTCATTTACCCAAGTCAAGTGGCTCTAGACCACGGAGGGCGTTTGTAACAAGATTGAAACGCTCACTAAAGTGACTACTTGATTGGGAATGGATATGCATGTGCGTTTCCATAACAAGTTTCAGATTCTATCGCAGTTCAAGTTAGACATGATCTTCATTAGAAGCCCTTAAAGAGTTAAGGGAAACCGCTGAACACTTGAAATATGAGTTTGAGATGAAGGATTTTGAGAGAACACGATTATGTCTTGGTTTGGAACTTGAGCATCGTGTTGATACTTGATAGATGCTTAGGCATTTTGACAAGGTCAAAACTTCAAGCACCTCCATGATCGTCCGTAGTCTTGATCTTGAAAATGATCCTCTTCATCTGAAGGATCATGACGAAGATATGCTAGAGGCAAAAGTGTCTTACTTGAGTACAATAGGCGTATTATTGTACTTAACTCAATGCACAAGACCGGACATCTCATATGTAGTGAACTTGTTAGCTAAGGTATAGCTTTGCGCCAATGCGACGACATTAGATTGGTGTAAAAGATATCATTCGGTACTTGAGATGTATGATTGATATGGGCTCGTTCTATCCCTACAGAGAGAAGATGGATTCGGACCCATCACACACCAAGAACGCCACCAACACTGGCCTGCGTCCATTATCCCCATCTCAAAACGATAAGCATTTTGAAATGTTTTGCTGATGTTGGGTATCTCTCTGACTCACACAAAAGTCATTTCCAAACTGGTTAAGTGTTCACCATGAGTGAAGACCATGATATCTTGGAGTTCTACAGAACAAACCCTAATCGCTATATCTTCGAACAATGCAGAGATCATTGCTCTTCATGAAGTGGTTCATGAATGTATGTGGATTGGATCCCAAATTACGCATGTTCGAAAAATTGTGGTTTAAAGTTTACCACATATGAGCCTACGAGCATTTAGGATAATGCTGCTTGTTTTGAACAAATGAAGTAAGGCTACATCAAAAGCGACAACACCAAGGATAATCAGCAACAACAAACTCTCGTTAAGATCAAAGTGAACTAGGTTCAATCTGAGGACAGTGTGGCAGGCTTGCTCACTAAATCATTGCCTAAATTCCACTTTCGAGGAATATGTTGGTAGATCGTTTGCGGAAGTTATCCGAACTCCCATGACCGTAGTCATCAGGGGGAGATGCCTACATGTATGGTCTCGAAATGTGAAATGTGTGTTGTGCTCTTTTTCCCCTTCGACCAAGGTTATTTTTGTCCCACATGGTTTTTGTTACTCGGCAAGGTTTTTAACGAGGCAACGAGAGAAGCACCGCGTTTGGGCTACAAAAGGGAGAGTGTTTAAGTAAATCCAAATTGTGTCTGACCTAAACTCTAGGTTACTTGACCTAGTAGTAATAGGGTTTTAATTAGAGATAATCTCGGAGAATATCTTAGAGATATCCATTCATTGTATGATTATCTTTTCTTATACAATTCAGATTCTATGCATTGTAATCCTCTATATAAAGATGCCCCTATTATTAATGAGAATACACAACAATTTTCTCTCAATTCCCGTTTCTCTAAAACAAATTTTCTTTCTTTCTTTCAAACGAAAGAGTATCAATCCATTAAGAGTATAAAATCAAGTAATAACAACATATCATGGCTCACCCTCTACGAGCCAAGCCAATATTGAGCCATGTAAGACTACCCTAAAGCAACTTAGATACAATTACCCTAACGTTAACCACAAGTAACCAAGAAGACAATCTTAGGATTTAAGATCGAAGTCCATCCTAAATTAAAAAAAAAAAATCTAGGACCACCATTCGCAGGAGGAGCTTACCCAAGATCAATACTAACTAAAGCGAAGCCCAACAAAATTCAGAACAGCCCTAGCACAAACTGAGCCCCAAAGCCCAAACTCAGAGGTAAGGACCCTGATTAGTAACCCAACACCAGCATCAGTAACAGACAAGCTTGAAACGCCTGCCCTAGCGTATCAATAACTCCTCGCCATCAATGAAATCCCGACCACCACTAACCCGGCACCACGCCGAGCCTTCACCACATAAAGTCGATGAGAGAAGCTGGGCGTTCCCATCAAAAACAGACTTTAGAAGAAGAATGTAGAGTGACCTAACAGAACCTGCCTTCAATCGAGGTCAAGAGAAGCCGACCACCCCACTCCAACAGGATGAAAAGCCCTTGGAAGCATAGCAGTGGTATGAGATCGGAAAGATTCAATTGTTGCCGAAGACATGGCCTGGAAAACCAGCAAAAAAAAAAAAAAAAAGAACAAAATGAGAAAACCAGCATCAGGACGAGGGTGGCCTAGCTTCGTACGAGAGCACCTTAATACTTCCTTGATCCAGAGAACTTCGAGCAAGAAGGCCTATAGAGCATGTATCTCACTATCTTGGCTATTAGTCATTACAGACTTTGTTAACTCTCAACCAACCAAATGATTCGATCCTACCTTTTTTTTTTTTGACAACGATTCGATCCTACCTTCATTAAATCATTTTGCAATCTACACTAGATAAACTTGGGGAATAATTCGCATTCTTCCCAAACTAGTTTTATATAGCAAGTTCATTTCTTATAACATATATAAATCATTATGACCAAAAAAAAAAAACATATATAAATCATATATATTTATAGCTTCTTCTAAATATGATAGTTAATTATCATATGAAAGAGTGAAGAATAGACCAACCCTAGTTATTGCCGATAGCGGGTGTCTTCCTTTTGGGTACGGTTGCAACCAAATTTCTTTTCCATTGGAGGTAAGAAGATCCTTATACCCAAGTTGAACTCTGCACAACTACATAGCTAGTGAAAGCTTGCACATTCTCAGATTCTCTACATATCACGTTGACCTTCTTAAAATTCCCATCATCTTCTTGTCAAGTATATTATTATTTTCTCTTCAACTACTAGGCTATTGTTTTTGTTTCGATGAGTAACTACTAGGGTATTCTTTACTATTAAACACTTATTTTTACCTATGAACACATTGTTTATACAATTCCTTAGGCTTATATATATTCTTATGTTTTGTACGTACTTGTCAATGATCTCTTTTTTTTTTTTTTTCTTTTTTTCTTAAAAGATAATCAAAGGGTTTCACTCCTACCGCCATGGTGACTTGAACCCATGACTTTGTACATATGTAGTGTGCGCTCTAACCACTGAGCTAACACCACTTCGTTGAAAAAGATTTTGATTTCAAGCCTCTCTTCTATAAATATGCAGAAAAATAGACAGAAACTGTAGGTTAGAACCCAATTAAAAAAAGAACATATGATTGTATTTCATATTAAAAAGATAAACTAAGCAAAAGCATTGGATGCCATATTAATCACAATATGATCCTACTTTTTCAGAAGAAAAAACAGAATTTTCTACGTCGTTCAAGTACCTAAAAAGGCTTGGGGTAGATCCTAGATTTTTGACTTTATATTAGAGGAATATCGCTTTCATTTTAACTTGAGGACTGCTTAGATATTGACTTATTGAACACTACTTAAAAACAACTTTTATAGACACTGAAACTAAACAAACCATTAATCCAACTCTTTTCTAATCAAATTCTCCAAAAAAAAAATCTGTGGACGAGGCCTCTAAGTTCAACCTCTAATGTTGCCAGCTACGCAAGGCACCTTAGGGCACGTTTGCTTGCAAAAAGGGGTTTTGCATAGTAGCGATTTCTTGTTCAAAACACAAAAAACTTGGTAACATTCCAATGGTTTACATGCAGAACGTGTACATATATACCCTTTGAATTCTGCAAAAGAGTTTTTTGTTGGTCGATGATGATCATTTGAAATAAGAGCTAGATATATACTAGCCTTCGTAAAAATCACTTGGTCTTGCATCTTGAAGAAGCAAGTGTCAAGCATTTCTATGACTTGATCTATTAACAAAAAAAAAAAGCAATAGGAAAGTGCTTTTGGATAGCGCTTTTGAAGGGTCTAAAAGCATTGCAAACATGCCCTTAGCACAAGAACAAATTAAAATTGAAAAATGAGGGTTTTACATGCTATGCAGAACCAGAATCCCCAACAGTTTATAGTCGAAACAAACAAGTCACTTGTCAAACGAACCAAAACTATATAATATACGAAAACACATCAAATCTACCCCAGATAGCTTCAAAAATGCTATGTGTAGTCCTGATACGTAATCAAATTTTCTCCTTCACATTTATTCGCATTAACAAATAACAACTTTGATAGAAAGGCACGTCTGATGTGTAGCTCAATCAGACTCTACTTGTAGCTATAACTGTATGATGCATCAAAATCCAAAGCCCCAATGTCATGGTTCTCTTGCTCTCTTAGCTCCCTAGCTAGCTACACCCTACATTCCCTCTTATTCTCAGGGTCTTTGTCCTTCCTCTCTATACTTTCACCCCCTAACTTACTTTCCACACCAGTTCCAGCTCTTCGTCTTCATCATCATCAGTAACACTAAGGTATGCTTCTCTATACATCTTTGTAAAATAGAACTAGCTAGCAGTTGCTTCCTTCTCTTTTTTCTTGTCATAACTGACTAGATTCCACAAACTCAGAATTGTTATTAGTTTTTGTTACATCGGAAGATCGAACTGTGATCAATGGGATCCTACAAAGAAGATGAAGACACGAGTTACTCGGATCTGGAGAGATCGGTGGTGAAGAGAAGAGCAGCTTGCTTTGGTTCGATTCTGGTGAGTGTTGCAGGAGGACTCTTATTAGGTTGGTGGGAGTATCAGTATCATCCTTCATATCGTCAACTGTGGATGGTGCCCTTTGGTCTTATTCTATTTGCTACACCAGTGATTGTTTGGTTCTCTTTGGTGGTCTCTCATATCTGTAATTCGAAAGATGGTGATAATGGCACAAGAGTGAGTCAACCCGTTTATCCACTGAGTAACTCGGTTTCTGCTAAGAAAGATGAGCAATGGAATAACCATATCGATCATGTATAATTTTCTTGTTTTTGCTCGAAGTAATGAAGTATATTCCCTATGATTGACAAGGAACACAGACTTTTTTAATTACAGGTGATATTAATCTTTTTGCTGTTTACTTATTATGAAATCTATCGAATATCAAATAGTTTAGGTAGGCTAATTGTTTGTAAATGCCTATCAGCCTATGACATATTTACTTACTTAGAATGAGGGAAATAAATGAACTATTTTAACTCATGAATTTATCTGAGTTAATCAAATATCAAACGGACTCAAAATGTAAGTGGGATCCACATTAAGAAAAAGATAAAGGAACATCTTACTTTCTTTTAAATTAGATTGTGCTGAAAGAACAGAGATACATTATTTTCATTTTCTTCGAGAATTTCTCTATAAACAATCGGAACTTTTCCACTCTAAGTTAGCAAACAAGTCATCAATCAGGATTTGTGAGATTGCAATCTTATAATGCCTACTACTTAGCCGTTTATGTATAGATAGATAATAGATCTATTTACTATGCGCATGTTTCCAAGATTTATAAAAGCACAAAGACGGAGACTCTTTATGGGGTATAGATTTGTATGGTGTTAATATTATTATTGTTAAAAGGATAGAGCTGTTCGAATCAAGTTCTTGATTTCATCGGGGGTAGGCTTATGAATATTGCCTTCCCCAGAAAGTGTAGTTCCACATAATGTTGCAGTCTCTTTACGTATATTAGAGTCAATATCCTCAGATAACTATTATCTATGCACCTCTGATTTAAGTATTATACCTAACATTTTAGCATTATTCTTTTCAA
Source organism: Rosa chinensis (assembly GCF_002994745.2). NCBI lineage: Eukaryota > Viridiplantae > Streptophyta > Magnoliopsida > Rosales > Rosaceae > Rosa > Rosa chinensis. The sequence continues at coordinate 52,727,164 of NC_037088.1, read as the reverse complement.
AAGATTACGTGGCTCTTCCATACAAGGGAAAGAAAGAGTGACGACGACACTAGGATCGTATCCAGGCAAAAGATACCTGCAGGTTACTCACAATATTAGATGACCTGTTTAATCAAATAAACCGCTTTTAAGATAAACTACAAATACATGCAATTACCCCACAAACATGTACTAGATAAACAAATGTCATAGGCAAGTAGGTTCAAACGTTTAACTTGGGATGTTCGAGTTTACAGCTTGCTTCGTTGCTCAAGCGTAAGTTCCATACATGCGAGTCTCACCTCTACAGAAATAGTACATGTACTCCAAACCGCAACACTTTTAGCCTAACAGTCTCCTTAAACTGGGATTGTGGTTCACGACAAGCAATAAACTCTTTCTTGGTGAATTTAGCATCCATACTATCAAACTTCGAAGAGCAAGTGTTGATTGATTATATAACAAATGAATTTGGCACCCAAACTATTACAATCCAAACAACGAAGAACAACCAGCGTAGATACACATCAAAATAGATCTCTAATATTTCATAAAGAAATAATAGATTGGATTATTACAAAGATAGCTTCTTTTGGACTTCTTATTTTCCAGATTCAATGAGAGAAACTAAACGGACTAGAAACGTAGGAATGACCATTCTAATCCATATACAAAACAAATAAAAGGAATTCCCTCATAGACACTCTTTTGTGTTTCTCTGGTAAGAAGAATGTGACATTCATTTAAAAACAAACCTTTATTTTTAACAGGAATCATTCTTTTCCTTCCATTCAATTTAAAGTTTTAAACATCCAAATAAAAGAAAGAAACAATGTTATCATTCTTCAGTATTTCATTCCCTGTCCACTACTGTCTTCCTTTTCATTTCCTTTTCTTCCAAACTCCCAAAAAGACCCAAATATAGATCCTAAAGTTGACTAAAGCAAACACTGTACACCACAAATTTTCAGACTCAATGTTACAAATATGCACGAATTGATTAAATATTTCAATGACTTGAAGGAGGCAAATATATGAGCTCACCAAGCATCAAGCCTCGCTATCTGATACTGTGGGAAATTCCAGGCCCCGAAGTGCAGGTATGTTGTCTAAATCCTCCTTTGACAACAATGGGAAGAACCACAGTGCTTTCTTTGTGCCAAAAACCTTTTGGAGGGGAAAAATAGCAAAAAGTGAGACTTCTCAAATGTCTGATGCAAGAAGGCTTGCAAAACTGTCATTTTATGTGAAGTTCAGGAGACAAATTCAGATAGAGATAGAGATAGAGATAGAGACAGTGAGAGTCCTATATATATAACCTGCTCAAAGTTTTTCTTCCTGCCTAAATCATACTTCCATCTGGTTGCTCTTCTCTTCTCATGAACCTGAAACATTGTTATCATATGGTCATGTACCAATAGAATAAACATTACAATAATCATTTGATGCCTCAGCACCAATGACATGGAGAGTAACCCAGAGTTTGTTTCTGCACTCTTTTTAGACTCAGGTTTATCGGACATTAGGGACAACTATAGCCAAATCATATTTTTCCTAATAACACTACATGTAAAAAAAAAAAAAATCATAAATTAGAATAAAAGCGAGAGAAGCAGGTAACAGCTCGTTAGGACAAACGATTGTATCAGGTAATTCAGGTCTCAAATGGTAAGTGCAAAATGAAAGCAATCATAAATTCTCAAACTTGATAAACAAAAGTAGCACTTGAGTTCACTACCTCTACTGAAGTGGTATTGCTTGACAAAAGGGATATGTGCATAACCACGAAACAGAGAAGACTCAATGAGAAGGCCAAATTAAGCACTGCAACATGGTATACAATCTGTAAGAATGAAGTAAACCAGGAATGCAAAACCAATATGTGGAGATCAATATTATCATCTATGTGGACTCCTACCAAAAGTCACAAAAACAACTGCTAGATTGCCAGGAGATGTGGAATGACTCTTGGCTTCAGAAAAAAAATTGATGAAATTCGGCAGCAAAACTAAGGTGTCCATTGTCGTCTCCAAAAATGTATAAAGCTGTCAAGCCAAAACATGAAAAATGTCAGGAAACCATAGACACAATAAAAATAGCCAATTAAGTCCACCCAGGACCCTAATGTAAAGTTCTTTGCACACCAGAAGGTATTCATTTCATAATCAATAGTTATTCTGACCATTCATAATGAAATAGTCATTACTTCAATCAGTGTCCTCACATAGTTATGCATTTCACAAACATATACAGGAGTGAAAATACAAAAAAGCAATGTCATTACCAAGAAAAGCAGAAAAGACTTGTAGTTGGTGGCACCAACGCAATTCACCACCCAAACACAATGGTGATCCATCTTAAGTACACATCTTTGACCTACAGAACATAGAAGAAAATGAGTTTACTTTTTTTGTTACTTGAACATTTATTTTATTACATGTCATTTAAGGCCAGCACCAATATCCCTAAGTTGTGGAGTCTGAAACCCATAACAATGATATTACTTCAGACAATACATAGAGTAACAAATATACAAAAAGATAAATGCAACACTGATTAAACAACCAGCTATGGATGTTTAAGGCATATGATTCAGGTCAACATCTGCCAGTTTAGACTTTAGAGTACAAGCACCCTCAATCTATATCTTCATCTATCAATGACACAAAGAAACATCCTATGCACAATAGCTTTATAAAAATTCTTTTAATCTAAAGTTTAGCACTAAGTGAAAATTATACAAAGAGCATATGTTACCACTTACCACCCTTAGGAAGAATTCTTTAGGGAGATGTCACACAACACAGATGGATAACATCTCCTTCCAAGACATATAAAAGGAGTATAAAAACATAGAACGGTCAATATGCATGAAATATAGTAACGCGTCTTTTGAGAAGAAAGTGGTAATCCATGACGAGATACACAACAGAATTTCTGAGCAACATTAGTAGGCAAGTTACTTACACACAGAGCAATGATGGCATCGTGGTGGCTTGGCATTTTGGCACCGACTACAATAGCCTACTTCTGGTCTTCTTTCTTGACCATCTGTAGACTGCGTGGAATTGAAAACCTCGGGTGCTGTGATTTCCGTCGAAGTTAGAGAACTACCAGCCTCCAAAATTTCCTCCTGTGTACGAGGTTTCCAATTTTCCGGAACAGAACCAGGGTCTCTAAAGACTACCATAAAGTAACACCACAACAACATTATAAGCTGCAAGTCAAACACAATTTGAAATCACTGGCAAGTCCAGATACAGTTTTCTTCCAAATAAATCTTATTATTCACGCTAATCGTAAGAATTCATAAAAGTAGTTTAATGAAAGCATTATCCATACCTAATAGCTTAAGTTTTCAAGAGAAGTGCTAAACCATCTTACAAAACTTATATCTGTATCGAATCCCTCACATCTCTCTCAAGTCTCATCTCAAATCTTCAACTCGTGTAAGCTTCTCAAGCATTTGAGACCCCTTTTCGACCTAAATATTTCAAAGTCTTTGACTTCACCAGCTAAACTAGTGCACGATGCATTGACTTCAATCTGGCTTTACACTAGATAGTTTTAAAGTACAAAACTTTGTTCCACTTTCATTCCTCTTCTGAACTGTGCTCACTCAATTGAACTAAATGCAATCTAATCACTTCAATTCTTCAATACCCAGACACCCAAAAAGAAAAGGCAGTAACCTTTGAGAGCATCCATGGCTGAAACAGTAGAGAATTACCAGAAAATGGAAGACAACGATAATGGAGATGGCCAAGAAAGAGTGGAGGCCACCGGTTCGCAGCTCGGGTCCCCACGTCAGCACGACGACGGCGTAGTAGGAAACAGCAACGATGGCAGCGACCAATAAGATCATGAAGTAGCCGATGACTTTGAGGCCGGAACACAGCCGGAAAAGATTAATCTCCATTCCGGGATTGGGGCACCGGCGAGTGACAATCCCGGCAGGGACTTGAAGAATGGATCTTCGGGTTCGCGGTGGGAATAGGCGTTTCCAGATATCGGGAGCCAGGTTTGAGGTTGTGGTGGAAGAGTAGGAAACAAGTATTCTTGGTTTGTTAAGGTTGGACTGTTTTACTAGAGTTTTGCTACTTTGGGCGCGTCGGAGAGATATTATATAAATTTACCTCGTAAAAGTTTGGACTGGTTTTCTCTTGGGTTGTAATGGGAAAGCTTAGTGCAAGAAACGGGTTTGGTTGTTGAGATCTGTTTGTGTGTTTTGCAATGAGGTCAGGGTAATAAGACATCATAACATGAGGCGTAATAACTGATACATGAGTTCATGAGTCGAACTCGTTGAGTTTCTTTCACTTACAAATATGAGACAACCAATGGTAACAGGCTAAATAGTATTTTATCATATTTGATAAGATATGATTATTATTTGATAAGACAAAATAACATGAACTTGAGTCGAACTTATTAGGTTTCTTTCACTTATAAATGTGAGACGACCAATGTCAATAGACTAAATGGTATCGAGCATAATTTGTGATTACATTGCAATAAAATGCTTCTTTGCTCATGTTCATTGGAACTATACCGCATATTTTGGCTTCTCAAGTTTTTGTATTAGTGTCTAGTTTTTGTAAAGTGTATTTGAACTGTTGAAAAATGTGGAATTCTAATTGCAATGTTCAACGAGACCCCCTCGTTCATCAAGAATTCTTTGTATGAGTGCTCATATAGGTGTTGAGTTTTGGTACTATATTAGTGTTCATCAAGAAAAATGACGTCAGAATTCTTTTGATTAGCAGTGCAAAGTAAATCGGTAATGCAAGTATTATTATTTTTAATGGAGGGATCATTCTTCATTTAGCGAAACTTATCTTCTAGCATACCTTTCGATAATACCAAATTCTACAACATTATTTCATGAAACAAAATCTCATTGATTAGCTAAATTGGAACATTAGCCAAACAAGAAATCATACAGACATATACATGAACTTGAAGAAATCAAGTGCAAGAAACAAATAACATTTTCTTTGCAAAAATTAGGCCTGGGATTGGTTTGGCTCGGCTCAGGAACATGCCTATACTGATACCGATACCGAGTTTATAGTCGGCTCGGTTCGATTCGGTACACCGGAATCTCATATGCAATATCGATTAGGACAAAATCCGATCGGTTTGGTACCAATCGACCTGAACTGCTTTGAACAGAAAAATTTCCAGAAACTTGAAAAAATGCAGCATTGTAAATTTGCAAACCTTTCTAATTAGTTCTCCAATGAACTTCATGCACATTTATGTCCAAAATGCAAATCAAAGCAGAACTTGGAACTACAAAAGTACAAATAACTAAAATAACTAAATAAGTGGTTAACAAATCTAAAGTGCATAACTGCAAATAGCCAAATAGTTCCCAGTTCCCACTGTTCTAAGCCTATCAGCTTAATATTACATGGAAATGTTCACAAACCAGTGAAACCACAGTAGAAAACTAGCAATTGAAATAAGTTCATGACAATATGAAACAATCAAGTTGAAAAATGAAAACTGAAAGAGTCCATCCTTGCGGCATAAACCAGAAAGTCAGAAACTGATCACATCAAGGCAATAAGCATCAACTGTTTTCTGAATCATCAGACACCATTTCATCCTTGGAGTCATCTTCACTGAGTTGAACAACTTCATCATTAGTTCCAATACCATTCTTTCCCTCAACTTTTAGAGGAGGACAAGAGGTTGAAGAGGCTGAGGTTACATGATCTACATACCAAATTACAAAACACAAGAAACTGTAATCAGAATGTAAAAAATAAATGCAGAAGCTAAAATGTAAAAAGAGAAAACTGAAAAATAAAAAAACAAACACAAAATGTTAAAAATCTGCACCTTTCTCACACTTTTCATAGAACTCGTAATCTTTGATGCATGGTTCATCTTCTATGCAGCTAATATCATTCCCCCTTAACCAACTTTGTGGACAAATCAATGCTTTGACAGATTTAGGAGTCAGTGAACTCCTAAAGTTGTCGATTACTCTCCCTCAGCTGCTAAAAGCAGACTCCGATGCAACTGTCGAAACTTGAACAGCCAACACAAGTATAGTCTCATAGAGGACCCTTAGGACAATATATACACTTAGCCCTCCTAAATTCTTCTACAATATCTTCTTGACCCTTTACTTTAGTGACTTTTACATCTTTATATTCCTTAAAGTGCTCCCACACCCAACTACGTTTTCTATCAGCTCGAGGATTGTTAACCTTGTCAGATAAGGAAGATGGAGCTCCTGCTTGAGTGACATCTTCTTTAGCTCTGTCAGGGACTGAGGGAGAGGTACCAGTTGAAGAAACAACTAGACTAGAATCTGCTTCTTTCTGTCCTTGAGCTCTCTTCTTACTGCTTTTAAACTGAAACAAGTAAATTACACAACAGTCAAATTACTCGATTACATATAAACATGCAAAATGAAAAATGCAGCTTATGAAGTTATGAACACGAAAATGAAAAATGCAATGTAGTATGAACATTTATACATAGTATTAACAAATCTATTAATACCAGTGAAAAAAAAATCTATTAATACCAGTTGAAGAAACAACTAGACTAGAATCAACATATCCACAAATCAGAAGCCTCCAGCCTAAATCACTTCAAATTTAAAACTCACTATGATCCCACAAGTCCACAACCACACTACCCACTGCTCCAGCCTAAAATTTCACTACTGAAACCTCACAGATCCAACCACTAATCAACCCCAAATTCAATCATGCTGCTACAAAGTACAAAGCATGAACGAAAACATAAAAATCTGAGAAAGTGAGAGACTTACCCTCAGTTTTCCCATCGATTCAGAGTGGGAGGCTTGAAGAATCGAGTTGAGTCAAATCGAGGCTCTTAAGTCTTAACTTCTTCACTCTTGAACTCTGATTTGGTCTCTGTGAGAAGACTGAGAGGAGTGACCGAGTGGGAGACTTCGATTCTTCGATGGAGGGGAGAGACGAGTGAGAGACTTCGATTCTTCAATGGATGGCAGAGAGGAGTGAGAGCCTTCAGTTCCAATCCGCCTGTCTAGGCCTTCGAATCTTCGATGGAGGGCAGAGAGCCAGAGAGGAATTTAGGGTTTGTGTCTTTGTGAGTTGAGAAATGAGAACTGTAGAAGGGGAAAATACGAAATGAATTGGAATTTGGGAGTATTAGGGCTGAGTTGCTGATCACATACGACAAGTCGTGAAAATATTAGAAAATCGGGTCGGGTCAGACAATACGGTATCTATTTGAACCATACCGATGCCGACCCGTTTACTTACTATTCGGTACGGTACGGTTTGGGATTATGTGGAACAGGAATTGCAAACCGACCCGATTGGTATCGGCTCGGATCGGACGGTTTCGGTCTCGGTATGTCAATTTGGAGTTCCCAGGCCTAGCAAAAATTGATGTGCTTTATCTCTTTGTCTGAAAAAGCAATTTGTGTGTTTTTTTTTTTATGTCTTAGAAAAAACTCAAAAAGTAATGAGTTAGAAAATAAGTAACATTTTGCTTTTAAAAAAAAATAAAAATTATGTATGTATTTTGTTTTTAAATTATCTATAGTATATTAATATACCGATACATCAAGTAGACTACGTTCAACTGTGTTGAATCTAGTCTATTGGATGTATCGGTACATTAATGTAGTGAAGTATTTTCCTTTTGTTTGTTTTATAGGTGTCTTTTGTCTTTAAAACCCCAGCAACCTCGTCTTTCCTCAAAATCTGCTTTCAAAAATCTGTGTTCCCACTTCCCACACACACTTCGGACTTGAGCAATCACCACCGACTTGTAAAAGGTACACCACCGCCTTGTCCTTCTCTGTCTCCCCAACCTCATTAAATCTGTCCTCTTCCTTTATACTTTGCGCTTCTAATTGATTTTGGTATATCTTCTTCTTCTTCTGTGTTTTTCAATTTGGGGCTGAATTATTAGGGTTAGGGTTTCTGCACCAAAAACAAAGATAAGGCCAAAAGATGCAGCAGCAGCAGCAGCCACAGCAAATGATGACCGGGATGCCTTCATTTCCACCCACTAACATCACCACCGAGCAAATTCAGAAGGTGCGCCCTTTTCTCTCTGTCTCTCTCTGTATTTATCTTATGGCTGGCTGTGATGGATTTTATGGTTATTTGGAGCATTTAGTGGTTTCTAGGAACTAATTACGCTTCTGGGTTTGTTGGGTTTTTTTTGTTTGTTGAGTTTTTAGCTTTTGTTTTAGGAAATAGAACAACTTTGTAAGAAAATAATAAAGGAAGAGTTGATTATTTGATTTTAGTTTGCAAAGTTTTCTTCTTCTTATAGAAAAGAGAACCCTTTAGCAGCTGAAAATATTAAGGTGAAGAGAGGAAGAAATCCGAAGTTCTTTAGTGGTCTGATGATGTGTTATTTATTGGATTCGAAAAGATTATGATTTTGACTTGGAGATCAGGATGTATCAATTGAGATCAGTCAGAGAACCATGGAATTAATCTGTGTGGGTGGCACACAATTTAATTTGAGCTCTTCTCTGAACAGGGGATGTAAACTATATTTCTAATAATGCAATATATTCTTAGTGGTTTTCTATATAACAATTGGGAGACACGTGACCATGACCGTGCAGCATGGGAGTGGTGATTATGAAGAAGGTGCTCGAAGGAGTAATACAGTGTGTTTTGTCCGTTAGGTAGTTGATTCAAAACACTAGTGATGTTTCTCTTTTCTGGAATTTTTTTTCTTCTGGTTTGCACTGAGAACCTTCTGAAATGCGTGCAAAACTTCACTGGTGGCTCTTGAGATCCATCAAGTTTCTGTCTCTTCTTTGCATATGCTCTAAACATAGGTATTGAATATTGCATATATATATATATATATATATATATATATATATATTTCTCTGGTCTAGTGTATAGCTTGTAGAACCTAACAAGTTAACATGATACTATAGAGCAGGAGAGACATCTAGTTTTCATGTATCAAAAGTTTGGTCCTATCATTATACAGGATATATAGTTGGCTTTAAGATCTTTTTCCAAGTTATCCTTCCCCTCATGGCGTGTTAAGTTTATAGTGTGACCATAGTTGTATATTTGCTGGTTTGGCGATGTGTATGTTTGCACATGTGTGATTTTTAAAAGTCTTACCCGGGCAGCTATCTTGTTGTCAACAGCATTCATAAGATTATATGAACTTAAGTCAAAGTATTATATATTATAGAACTCAGTATTTTGCGCCGTTCAGCGTGTTATTTATCCAGTTTCCAAAAGTAAAATGATATCATTTCAAATATGATGTACAGCTTGAATAAATTCTAGCTGGACCAATATTATAAGTCCTACCCGAGGTATAAACAATCAATAGCTATGGTGAATTTTTGTGAAAGTTCCACTATTTTGAAACTTCTGGAATGGTGTCTGTTTTCTTGAAAGTGGGTTGTCGGTGTCTGTTTTCTTGAAAGTGGGTTGTCAATGGTATAGGAAAAATAATTTCTTGACAATTTTGCATGGTAAATCATGTAGGATACTTCATCCATCCCAAATTAAGTAAAGGAAAAATGGCCAAAAAGTAACTGATATGGATAACCTTAGTATAGATCCCTATCTCAACCCGAGATTCCTTTGAATGCTTGAAAACCTCTCCTAGAGTTTTGGAAGGTTAAGTTTTTCTTTGTGAACCTCAAATGGATTGAGGATACAGTAGCTGATAATTACCCACATAAACTTGCGGTTTAGTATCTTGTATTGTTGTGATATTTAAGTGTATTGGGTTTACAATGATACAAGAATAGTCTTGTGGCCTAGCATCTTATATTGTTCTGATATTTTAGTTTCTGTGGCGATTCCAGCTTTTTCTCAAAGTTGATGTATTTGTCCTTGCATCTATGGTTTTATTTTCTTTATTTTTGTTTTCCATCGAATTTGTGATAACTTTAGCTTGGTTACTGGTGGATGCTTCCATAACTTGGAATAAGAATTTCTGTGGCTCAGTTAATCTGTTGGTGATATTATAGTCAAGAATACTGTTGGAACTCATGAAATGTCAAATGTGGAAATTATGTCATCCAGTGTGATTGCCTTTCTTTAATTCATGTTGCAGTGCCTTGATGAGAACAAAAAGTTGATTCTAGCAATATTGGACAATCAAAACCTTGGAAAACTTGCTGAGTGTGCCCAGTAAGCTCTCTCTCTCTCATATGATTTAAGTGACACTGGATTGTTATTGTTGGTTGTTTGGGACCATGGGACTTCTGGGTGTCATTGCATGTTAGGTCTCTCTCTCTCTCTCTCTCTCTCTCTCTCTCTCTCTCTCTCTCTCTCTCTCTCTCTCTCTCTCGTCTTATATGATTTAAGTGACACTGGATTGTTATTGTTGGTTGTTGGGGACCATGGGACTGCAAGGTGTCCATGCATGTTAGGTGGTAGCATCTCTCAGTGGATACAGTGCTATGAGTTTATGTCCACTAAATATCCTTGTTTTATATAGAATTATTAATATGGTAGTCTTCATATTTTGACTTTTTTGTTACTGGTTGGCACAATGACTTAATACTTTACCTATTCTGATGATTCAGGTACCAAACTCAGCTTCAAAAGAATCTTATGTATTTAGCAGCAATTGCTGATGCTCAACCACAACCACAAGCACCAACAATGCCAGCCCAGGTGGGTAATCAGAAGAGTGCCTCAATCGTTTTCTATCTCATCATTTCTGTACGTTTTTGTCATCTATGTTTCAATACCTGCAGCAGATGGCCCCGCATCCTGCGATGCAACAAGCGGGATATTACATGCAGCATCCTCAGGCTGCAGCGGCAATGGCTCAGCAACAGGGTCTTTTCCCTCAAAAGATGCAAATGCAGTTCAATAGCCCACATCAAATGCACGAATCACACCAGCAGTTACACCAACATGCCATGCAAGGCCAGATGGGAATGAGACCTGGAGGGGCCAATGGCATGCCTTCAATGCATCATACTGAGAGCACCCATGGAGGAAGCAAGCAAGACAACTCAGAGGCTGGGACAGGTGGCGATGGCCAGGGGAGCTCGGCTGGTGGGCACGGCAATGGTGACGGAGAAGATAAGTGATGTGGCCTTAAGGATGATTCCGCATGGATACATGTGCCTGTTGATATTAGGTGTTTTCTTTCCTAAAGTAGCTGCTGACATGCTCAGTGATCTTTGATAGATTTGAGCAAAGAAGCACAAGTTCTCTGGTCTTTTAGTCTTTTAAACACCTTAGGTAGGTGAGTTGTGTTGTAAGTTGTTCTGAATGCAATGGATCCTGGAATCAGATGAAACAAGCAGTGACAGACAACAGATTAGTCCCAAGAGTGTTAGAGGTGGGAAGCATGCGGTGTTCTGTACTTCATGTCTGTCAATTTGTGGCTTACAATATGGCAATAAGCATGCAGCATGCTCCATGGATTCTGATCCTGCTACAAGTTTTGCTGGTAGTTTGTTATGTTTTTGGTTTTGGTTTGTATGCGTATGAGCTTTCAACTCTTCTTAGTAAATGACTGGAGGCCAAAATGATCAATCAGTTCTTTTTATCAGCCTTTTGTCACTGTTTCCTCTATACCTTGTGCGTATGTGTTTTTTGTATTTGGTTTTGACAGTTCTGCTGGGGAGAAGGAACAATTGCTTCGCGTACCATCAAAGTTTGTTTTCTGTGTATGAACTGATCTAATTAGGTAATGAACAGAGGACAACAAATATATCGATGGGAGAGAAAATCGTGAGTTATAATGACCAAGGTTTTAAATATCGGTATTTTCATATCTATCGGTACTTTGAAAAAGGGAGATATCGGATGTATCGGGGATACAGTGTACGAAAATATCGTTTTTGAAAAAAGTCAATTTATTAGAAATTTAGAACTACATATAAATACATATGAATGTAAACTTCATCTACATCCAAAAAGAGACTCTAGGCGGTTGAAAAGCCGCTCGTTGGTCTACAAAAATGCAATAATCAGACCAAGACATATGACCCATATAGTGCGAATTGTAGTGATGAACATGACAGTTATAGATCTCTTTAGAGCTGCCGACTGTTTCCCCTATAAGGGGATAATAAGGATGAACCCAACTAGATGACTGATCATATACTTCTCCATATTGATTATATCCATAAGCATCATAACCAAATTGATTGTTGCCTTCATGAGATTCATTTGAGATCCCACTGCGCTCTGTGCCTAAACTGATAGAGTCAAAACTTAAGGCAATTGAAGAAACATCAGATGGGGTACTTTGATCATCAGTTGCACCTCTAGTCCTCCTCCCATATCGGGTCTTCTCTTGAGCACCATGACCAGCTGTTCTCACTCTGTGGTCTTCATCTTGGGTGGCATGATCAAAATTACCTTCACAGAATATGGAATCCTTCATCCACAGAAGATTGTCCATATTCATATCTTTCACCTCCACCACCTGTTCCGCTTTCACCCTCTCCATCATCATCAGAACTATCTGGAGTTGCTGTACCACCCCACGCATCATCACTATCTAAATTATCTTCTGGGTTTTTAACAACTTCAGATAAGACTCTCTCTACGTTGATTCCAGCATTAGTTGCAGTTTCTACAACTTGTGGAAGAGGTCTTCCAGCTTCATCATCGAGGTGTGCAGGCATAATTCAATCATGAAGTGGATCAATGCCATTATCAAGCGGCTCGCTTGCAACATGAAGTAGATCTATATTGTTGTTTTCATTGACCACATTATTCTTTGCCTGTTTATCTCGCAGCCGCAGCTTCATGTTGTAGTAGCAGTATACAAGCTTTTCCAACTTCTGATATGCCAAACGGTTCCTTTGCTTGGTATGAATAATAGCAAATGTACTCCAATTTCTCTCACACGCAGAAGAAGAAGCCGTTTGTGCCAAAATACGCATTGCAATTTTCTGCATGTTTGGTGCAGAATACCCAAATTGTGTCCACCAATCAGCTATAAAGCTACTACAATGAGTTACTACTATAATAGATCAACATTTTCTATTAAAGAAATTATATGTGTGTGTATGTGTGTGTTTTAATGTATACATATACGGATATACCACAAACCTGTATTTTTGGTTTCTCTTGTTTTTCTTGCTATGGTTGACCCAAATGATTCCTTTGCATCTCTAAAGCATACAATCTGCATTAACCATTTGAAAAGAGAAGAAAAGGGAAGAAAAGGTGGGGAGGGCCGGAGGGGACGACATAAAAGAGGAGAAAATGGGAGAAAAATAGAGAATTGTCGGTTGCAGTTTGTTATATACTTATATATATTATATATGTTTGATTTTTTTTAGAAGAACTATAACGTAGTCTATATATATAATCATTATTTTTTTTTTTTATAACGTAGAGAATTACTGAGTTTTTTTTATTTTTTTTACCTCAAATTATACAGATATTTCTTCACTTTATCGGGATATATCACAAATATCTAATATATCGGGGATATTTGACGATGTAGGAGAAATTTCGCAGAAACGGTGACAGATAAGATATTTACCCCCATAAATATATCGGTCCGTCGAAAAAAGGAGATATCGGGGGATATATCGGATATATCGCAGAGATTTTGAACCTTGATAATGACTACAGAATTTTAACGGAGAAGAGATCGAGGAAACACGAGGAGACGGACAACAATCAGTACTGAATGACTTGGCCTTCTTTTACAGCAAAGGTCAGAAAACGATTAGAAAAGCAGTTGGAAAAGCCCTCTGCAGCTGAAAACTAATGTCATTACTCAGACGACATGGCCAGCTAAAATGCAAAAGAAAAAGTATTTAGTTATGGTAGTATGTGGTAACGTCCAAGTACTCAAAGAAATAGTAGGGTTCCAGATAGACTAGCTAACCAGAAGTAAGTTCACTTGTAGCTATTACTCTAATCATTTGTGCTCATACAATAAGGTTTCGTTTGGTTCGCGGAAAGTAAGTATCAGGAAAGGAAAGTTGTTCCTTTCCTGCATTTGGAATGCAAAAGGAAAGGAAAGTATTTCTTGAAGCAAAGGAAAATAGGGGGAAAGTGATTCCTTCCATACTCTAAAGGAATCACTTTCTTCCCTTTTTTTCCTTGCATTTATTACTCACAACATATTATTTTATTGCATTAATTACAAAATTTTTAACAACTTTCCGAATAACTTTTTTAAGTTGCCAAACATCGGAATGGAAAGTTCTTCAGAAATTTCATTTTCCTTCTCATGGGAAAGACATAATAATTACTTGGGTAAAAATCACAAATAGTACATAAACTATACCTCAATTTTATCGATGATACCTGAACTTCAATTTTGATCACAACTAGTACCCGAACTTTTCGATATCATTTTAAATGGTACCTAGAGCCACCTTAGGTCACTATTCCGACTAAAAAGGGCATGTGAGGCGATCATAATGATGATATTTGGTGATTTCAAGGGTTGCGATCATAGCAATGATCTTTTTGATAATAGGCTTTCCTTGAACTTTTAGTTTTATTTTTTAAAATTTTTTTTGGATTTGGCTTTTTTGGCCGAAATAGTGACCGAAAGTGGCTCTAGGTACCATTTAAAATGAAATCAAAAAGTTCGGGTACTAGTTGTGATCAAAAATGAAGTTCAGGTACCATCGATAAAATAGAGGATAAGTTCAGATACCATTTGTGATAATAACCCTAATTACTTTCATTTCCGCAAACCAAACGACACCTAAGTACTTCTTGAGATTGTGGAAATAGATAGGGTTGTATGAGAGCTGGTGTTGGAAGATTTTTATTATTTGTAAAAGCGTGTCAAATTCATTCCAATTACCTAGGAGGTTAAATGAGTAACAATTTACTAAAAGGCCTCGACAATAGTGTCTGTAATTAGACCAATTAATAGATACTCTTTGCTAAGGACCATTAGTACATACTTACGTGATTAAACCAATTAATTGATACTCTTTTCTCAGGATATACATACTTAATTTGTAAGTGAAATGTCCTGAATTCGACTCACGGTTTAGTTGTTTGGAGCCTTTTCAAGGCTCCGATTTAAGCTATTTTTCCTAGCTCATACACCAAGCCTCCATTTTTGTCAACCATATTAATCCAAGCTTTTCCTAATCAACACGTCAACAACTGTCTCTCTCTGTTGGTAGATATCTATACATAAATACATTAACTGATGAAGGCCAAGTCCTTAATTAGCGTACGTTTTTCAGTACTTTTCAGTACCCCATCCATTACTAATCACGCAAGAGCGACTTCTTCTTCCTCTTAACTCCTCTCCCTAACTCCTTAACCTTCACCAAACCAAAGGTTATTAGTTGCCTGTTGCCCTACAGATCCAAGCTATCTGAAGCCACCATGAAAGAAGACCAGAAGAAACACACAGCTTTACTGAAACTAGCAAAACCCTTGGTCTTTGTCATCCTCCTCCTCTTCACCTACACCTTAGGCTACCTCTCTTCTCCTCTAACCCCCTCCCCGACGTCACCCTCACCACCCTCTTCTTCAGCCCAATCGCTTCTTCAACTGGCCAACCTCCCCACCCAACTCGACCACTTCCGAGTCACAACTCACTGCGCCGACCCGGTCCCTTCCCAACTCGTCCGCCAAACCATTCTCGACCAAGCCTTCAACTCCACCTCGCCTTTCACCAACTTCCCTCCTCCCCACGTCAAAAGCCTCCTACGTACCAATCGTGCCAAGGGATTGGGCCCAAACGGCGCCGTTTTCGAGCACCTAATCGAAATGGTCAAGCCCCGGACCATCATCGAAGTGGGCACGTTTCTTGGAGCATCCGCTATCCACATGGTCGACTTGACCCGCAAGCTCGGGCTCCAAACCCAAATCCTATGTGTGGATGACTTTCGGGGATGGCCCGGGTTTAGAGAACGGTTCAAGGACTTAAAGATGCTAAACGGCGACGTTTTTTGATGTACCAATTCATGCAAAATATCGTATCCGCCAACGCGACGGAGTCGGTTTTACCCGTACCGTTTTCAACTGGGTCGGTACTTGATAAGCTTTGTGAGTGGGGTATTTTTGGTGATTTGATAGAAGTGGATGCGGGTTATGATTTTAATTCGGCTTGGTCGGATATCAACCGGGCTTATCGGATCCTAAAACCCGGTGGGGTGCTTTTCGGGCACAATTATTTCACCGCGGCTGATGATAGAGGGGTAAGAAGGGCGGTAACTTTATTTGCTAGGGTTTATGGGCTCAAAATTAAACTGGAAAGGCAGCATTGGGTCATTCACTCGGGTTATTAGTTGTAATATAGAAATATGATCACTATCATGCATTGAATGCGCCTCACTATTTGGATTCAATAGGTTTTTTGAGGGAAAGCTTTACCATGTTGGGTACATTTTTCTTATAGGGTATGTATATTGTTTTCTACCGGTAGATGTGAAAGTACATGTCAATGTTGTAACTTGGAGACGACCTTTTTTTGTAAATTACCAATGAATTGTTGAACAAAGATACATTTAATGAAAAACAATACTTGTACCGTTTCTTTTTTCAGGAAGGTGGGTGTTAATCCAATAAACAATAGAAATAGATACATGACTCACCCAAAAATTGAGTTACGACAACATTGAGCCATGCCTAGAAAAGTTTAAGGTAATCTAATGTAACATCACCATGAGAATAAGCTCAAGGTATGTAACTTGTAACCTGACACTACTAGGGAGAACTCTTAAACAACTTGAGAACTAACCATAATTTATTCATGTTTCCAAATTACCACTCTACGCAGAGGGGTTGTTCCTTGAGAATGCATACAAACTGGGTGACCTGCATAGTATCACCATAAGGCTTAGGAAGCCAACAAAATGAGGTCCAACCCAACCCAATAGCAAACCCTAGCAAACCAAGAACCACCACATACTTGCTAACCCACTTGCTGCCACCGCCGACGATTAGAAAAAGCCTGCCGTTACCACCACTGTGGGAAATTCAACAACAAATCCACACAGAGTATCGTACATTATTTGATGCGGACTAATACATTGTGGTTTGAATAGGATTGATGTTTGGAAAAAAAAAAAATGTTTCTATTCATACTCCTAAATTGGTAAGTTGACCACCTATTTTTTATAACATTTTAAATATAATTTTGCCCTTTGAAAAAACAAAGGGAGTTTCTCTTTTTTCTTGATCAGGAGTGAGGTAGCAAGCCACGTTAGAGAGTTAATAACACACCCACCTAGTCAATATTCGAACTAAGGTCAACGAGAGTATTCCAGCAAAGCCAAACTAATCTCTAGTCGCAGGTGCACGAACCCGAAGGCCCCTCAAACCTGCTGGCCGCAAACTGGTGGGAGTTGGGACTCGAACTCTAGACATGGGGGTTCCATACTAGGCAACTCGACAAACCTTACCACACCAGGTGGTTACAAAGAGAGTTTATATTCATACCCCTAAAATTAGCATTTATACCTCCCCACTTAATAGACCTCCAACTTTTACAAATAACCAATTTGCTATTTACACATCCCTAATTTTCCCAAAATGTCTATCGTCAAATAAAATAAATAATTTTTTTTCAAAAAAAAATCTATTTATACCTCCAAAATTAATAGTTGTCATTCAATTTTTGAAGATTTCACAATCTTATTTTACCTTGATACAATCAAACCAAACAAAAAACAAAAATCACATGTTGGTTAGCTGTGTGTGTGTGTGTGTGTGTGTGTGTGTGTGTGTATGTGTGTATATAGATGTGTGTGTGTGTTTGGAATTGAAGCTCAGTGAGTTTCTTGTATATAGTCATGTCTGCAGCATTGTCTAATCTCTTTGCCGCCGTAAAATTGTTCTACTACAAATTTGTTTCTATCGTTGCAGTTCATAATCCAGAATGGCTGCCAATATAAATTCTAAAAGCAAGAAACGTTGAAGTGATGAACTAGTACTCACGTAACTTGATTAGAAGAACCCAGTGAAACTTATATTCAATCACATAAGAGCCCAACTAGAGCTCCTTTTCAGAATTACTAGTCTAAAAGAACATCTAAACAGCACTGAAGAGTACACACTAAAAGAACTACAAGTCTATAATTTTTTTTCTTTCTTTTTTTGTGTCTTTATTAGTTATTTGACATGAGTTGACAAAATCAACTATAACTTTGAAAAAAAAAGACGTCAAAATGTCAATTTTGAAGGTATGAATAGAAACTCTCCAAAACAAGCTGAAATCATATCTTTTTTTTTATTATTATTATTTGGTAGAGTCGTCTATATACCTGCTTCTTCTTCTATTTGCATTGTAATTAGGTTTGTTCATGGTGAAAGAGATTTGAATGTTAATTATATAAAAGAGAAAAATATTGATGGCACTTTGAATTATAATGGTGCGGGGTGCCAGCCATTGTTTTTGTCTCAATCTCTAATTTCCTCTCTCTATGATTTGTCTGCTGTCCACGAAGATTAATGAAGATGATGTCCAAGTTAATCTGAATAGAATAAAATAGTTTCTGTATAAAAGAATAATTTTTTTAGAAATCATTTAAACTGCCAAAAGACTTTTTAAATGAGGAAACTTATTTGTAATATATATACCATGATTGGTTCTTGCCTAATCTTGATGACAAATACGAAAAATTTCTCAGGCAGAAGTGTGATGACCTAGATTTTTGTTATATAATTTTGGTAATTTATAATGGATCAGTTGTACGAATAATTGTTATTGTGCTTTATTCGTAAGTTGAATGTGAAGTTGAATGATTTTGGTACGTATAATTATTCGAATTTCACAGTATTAAGGGGTCGTGTGAAGTTTGACTTTTTATATGTTGGGATTCTCGGAAAACTTCCTTCATGAAAGTTGTAGAGCGCATCGATACGAGTTCGTGGACATGTGGAATGCGTCAATCGAAGTTCATATGAGGAAGTTATGGCTTTCGGAAAAAGTTTCTGTTTTTGTATAAATAGAGAAAATCCGAAAATTCTTTCATAATTCCATTTTCCTTTTCCGGAAAGTTGCTTTCTCTCTCTCTTCTCTCTCGGCTGCACCTTCAGTATCGAAGATATCCGTCTGATCCGACCTGGACCTGGCCGACCCTACCCAGCTTTTCCGGCAAGCTCCAGCAGTCTCCAGCGGTGAAACTTTTCAGATCAGCTCGTCTCCGTCGTGCGATCCTCCCTCTGGCATCCTCTAGCGGCGATTCACAGCGGTGACAGCGCAGCAAGGAGGCGAAAATTTGTATATCCGTACCCAATCGATTCTCCGATCTCCGACGTCGACGAAGCTTCAAACCAGGCTTGGGAAGCTCGCGGCCGCCTCCTTGATTGATCTGTGGTGGTTGTTTGGATCGATTCACGTGAAACTTGGTTCAACTCGGATTGAACAGTAATCCACAGTTTGCGAGGTAGTTTTCGACCCTTTACGCTTAGTTTCTGACTTCGTGCTAGTTATGAAAATTGATAAGCATGCTGAGATGAACATCTTTGATGTTGAAAGTTTTGTGAAATATTGAATTTTGGCCGACGGTGTTCCGGCCATGTTAGGGACTGTTTATATATCTTCTACTCGTCGATACGAGCATTTCGATATATAATATGCAATTTTTGGAGTTCGTATGAATTTGTTATGATTTTTACGGTTTCATACCGGTTGATTTATTTGATCCGTGAAGATCCGAGCGTCCGATCGACTTGTGGTTTGGACATATCGATTGTGGAAGTATTCCGGAGACTTTGGGAGGTCTAGGAAGTGGTTTAGCCTTAATTGGCGTTACTTTGAGATTTTAGTTCGATTTTGGGATTCGAACTTTATTTAATTGTGATTTGTTGATTGAATCAAGGTTGTACTTCCTTAGGTACTACGCGAAGTATTTTTGGACGGTTATTTTTGTGGATTGGCTGCTTTGTTCTATATTGAAGATGCAACGGAAGTTTCGAAGTGAGTAATCTCACAAGGTTCATTTACAAACGGAATACCCTTATCGTTTTGAGAGTTATTTATTAACTGCAAACTATAGTTAGTATTAGTAGGCATTCCTGAGCGGATGACTACGTATATATATGTGTGTGTGTGTGTGTGTGTGTGTCAGTGGATTTTGGTTGGTTTATGAAAACAATATGCATGAATGATGCTTTTTATTGTTTTGTGTTATGGCTTTTCGGAAAACAAATGATTGTGGAATTGTTGATTTGATTGTTTTGAAAAGCGTTGAGATTTGTGTAATATTTTGAGTCATGTGCGACTTCTTTAATGTTTTATTCCGAGGTACTGAGAAGTCCGAGGAATGAAGGTCTATGACCTTAGGCAGAATATCAGGTAATCACGTCTTTGGCCGGACGAGTGGTTACGAATTCAGTTAGAGCTCTAGTCTGTCTGCCATTTGTGATTCATGGGGTAATGATGCAAGGTTATATCTAACTCATGAGATTACGTGTTTTTAGGGAACAAGGTGTGAGTTGCTTTCTATGGTACAATTTGATAGAAATCAAGGAGTGAGTTACTTTCTATGGTACAGTTGATAGAAATCAAGGTATGAATTGCTTTCTATGGTACGATTGATAGAATTCAAGGTGTGAGTTGCTTTCTATGGTACGATTGATAGAAATCAAGGAGTGAGTTGCTTTCTATGGTACAATTTGATAGAAATCAAGGTGTGAGTTGCTTTATATGGTACGATTGATAAAATTTAAGGTGTGAGTTGCTTTCTATGTTACGCTTTGATAGAAACCAAGGAGTGAGTTGTTTTCTATGTTGCGTGTTTTTAAGGAATCAAAGTGTGAGTTGTTTTCCTTATTTCATGTGTGAGTTATGTTGATTGTTTTGAGTTACTCATACGAGCTTTCACACCGGGTTTGTTGTGTGACAACCCAGTGCACTATTCAACGATATAGGGGTTAATCCTGCATGGTAGGATAATCGGGGCTGAAGTTGAGATAGCGCATTTGCAGTTTTACAGTAGGAAGCCATTTTTGTGACTTTACCGTTATTTGGACTTCCGTTGTAGTAAGCTCTGAGGAGCATTTACGTTTTATTTTGTTGTTGACAATTTAATTCATAAGCTTATGTAATATATGACTCTGTGGAGCGGGGTCAATATTGACATAGTGGGTTCGGGGCATCAATATGTATGTAGTTTAAAGGGAAAAAGTTTCCAGGTATTTGATATTGATGACTGAACGATCACGTATGTATAATTATGGGATTGTATATCAATTTTTTATGTGTTAAAAATCAGAGGCATGACAAGAAGAGAGCGGTCATGGGGTAAAGTGAGAAAAACTAAAGAGGTGTTTAAGGACACCTAGAATTAGGGCTGGGATTTAGAACCATAAAACTGAAGGAACCGCACCAAACCACACCGAAAAACTAGGTTCGGTTCGATTCTACAACATATGTACTTACAATTTTTTTTTGTTCGGTTCCTGGCAATGTCTCCTTGGTTCGGTTCTCGTTCTTGCTTTCAAAAACCCCTTGAAACCGAAATACAGATGTCAGTGTATAATTGGATAATAGGACCGAGCTTATTTCTGTAAAATAAACCCTTTCTCATATGATCAGGCACCAAGTTAGTCTTCCAAATGCGATCATAACCTTCCATTTTAATGATCTTGTCTCGTATCCATTTGATCAAAACCCTAGAATATATCTTCGACTCTTCCCTCAAACTCTCACTCTCTCAGTCTCCACTCTCCAACCTAGAAACAGAAACAGAGAAGCCCCAATTTAGCAATCCTTATCATCAAAACCCAGACGAGCGAGACGACCTCCCTCAAAGTCTGGAACCTAGAAACATCGCGTCTTCCATTTGTGTTGGCCATATGCTATTTGGTTGATGCAGCGCCGTCTGGGATTTGGTTGATGAACCATCTTCGATTTGTGTTGGCCATGGCTCAATGTAAGCTTTCATTTTTCTTGCTCTACTCTCATCAATCTGCAATTTCAATTATAATAGGATATTAGGATGTTTATACATCACTCTTTGCCCGTAAAATCTGACCACTTTTTCCTCTTCGTTTGAAGTTTTGAACCCAGCCCTGCAGTGAGTGCAATCCAGTTTCATTCTTGATCAGATTTCCCAATTTCTCCCAACCCAATTTAAAGGTTTACCCTTTTTCTCTATTTTTCCAAATTCTCTCGCTCATTGCAGTTTGCAGCTTTCCTCTTTTTCATTCAAAGCTTCAGTTCAAATAGTCGGGAATTAACTAAATTTGCTTTCCTTATAGGCTTTAGAGGTGATTGAGCAATACCCAGAACCCGAGAACAAGCAGAGAGACAAAAAGTTCTTGAATTTTTATGTTTTATGTGTAATGTCTTTGACTCTTTGTGGGAATTTTGTGTTTACTGTTTAAGTAGGAAAAGTTGGTGATATAGGTTGTTCTTGATTTTTTGTGTTAGATGGGAATTGAATTGCATCTGTCAGTTTCTATGTTTCTGTTCAAACTATAGTTATTCATAACAATATTGCTTGTCTTGATTTCATTCTAGGAAATATTGAAGTTGTACATACACTAGCTACCTTGGAGATCTACTTCCATGTCTGAAGCATCTGCTAGCTCCTCTGACCCATCAGCTCCAATTCTAAACCATCCACTTGCAATGAAATTGTGGTTG
Organism: Rosa chinensis; assembly: GCF_002994745.2. Classification (NCBI taxonomy): domain Eukaryota; kingdom Viridiplantae; phylum Streptophyta; class Magnoliopsida; order Rosales; family Rosaceae; genus Rosa; species Rosa chinensis. The sequence continues at coordinate 52,704,658 of NC_037088.1, read as the reverse complement.
CAAGCAACAACCCTGAAACATCTCAACAAGCAGCCAACAACACTGCTCCAAAATCAAGTAAACCAAGGAAAGCTTCTACTGCTCGGAGCTCTGCTGCTAAGAGAAAAGGAGGAGAGAAGAAGAAAGGCAAGCAGAGGTTGGACGTCTGGGATCACTTCACGAAGGATGATCATCCTTTAGTTGAGATTGTCGATGGAGTAGAGAAAGTGGTTGGCCATAGTAAGAGAGCTCAATGTAAGTACTGTACGACTAATTTAGCATGCAATTCATATGAAAATGGTACATCATCTCTTAGGAAACACATTGAGATAGTGTGTAAGAAATATCCTGGTAGAGTTAATGTAGAATGCGGCCAACAAGTGTTGACTAGTGATAGAAGAAGAGGTCATAGTACTTTGGTTAGTGTGAATTGGTCACAAGATAATTGTGTGGAAGCTACAACTCATATGATAATTGTCGATGAGCTACCATTTAGTTTCATTGAAAAACCGGTAATTATTTTTGCAGTGTTGTTATACCCTTGTTTAAAGTCCCATGTAGGAAAGTCATAGTCAAAACCTTTCTAGGCATGTATGATGCCAAGATGGAGGAGTTGAGGAGGGAATTGAAGTGTCATTGTGTTTGTTTGACAAGACACTTGAACTTCTTGTCAGAATATAAACTACATGGTGATTACTGCCCATTTTATTGATCGGAGATGGCAGATGCACAAAAGAGTGCTTGCTTTTTGTGTGATTCCAAACCACCAAGGTGTAACCATAGGAAAAATCTTAGAGAAGTGTTTGATTGATTGGTCAATAGATAAGGTTTAACCAATTTTTGTTGACAATGCCTCTGCCAACAAGCATGCCATTGATTATGTTAGGAAGAAAATGTGCAATTGGGACATAAAACCGATTTGTGAAGGTAAGTATATGCATGTGAGATGTTTGGCTCACATTGTAAACCTAATTATGAAGAGTGGACAGAATATGATGGAGACGTCAGTGTGTAGCATAAGGAATGCTGTGAGATATGTTAGAAGTTCGGGTGCAAGGTTAGATGAATTTAAAAGCTGAGTAGAGCAGCAGAAAGTTGAATGCAATAAGATTTGCATCTTAGATGTTCCAACAAGGTGGAATTCCACCTTTCTTATGTTGGAAACAGCTTTGGAGTTGAAAAAAGCATTTGACAGATTGAAGGATGAGGAGGATTCAAGGTACAAAAGCTACTTTGATGAAGATGAGGAAGTTGAAGATGATGATGAAACTGAAAATCAGAGTAAGAAGAAAGTGCGTGTAAAAAGAGTAGGGCCACCGAGTGATGCAGATTGGGACAATGCAGCAGTTTTTGTGAAGTTCTTGAAAGTCTTCTACGATGTGACCCTTAATGTTAGTGCTTCACATACCCCCACTGCACACAAGGCATTCCATGTTATTGTTACTATTGAAGCAAAGCTTGAAGATCTCAGTTCTATTGGGGTAGGGCCTGATTCAAGTGAAGCGGACAAAGTCTTGTATGACATGACAGTCAAGATGAAGGCCAAGTATTCCAAGTATTTTGGGAACTTAGTTGCATGAACCAACTCTTCCTAGTTGTTTTGGTCTTGGATTCTAGGTATAAATTGAGAAACATTAGTTGATTGTGTGAAACAATGTTGAATTTGTGTGATTGGGAGATCAAAAAGAAATGTGATGAAGTAAAGCAGCTTGTGGTAGACTTGTGTGACTTGTATGGGTAGTCTAATGGTCCACATAGTGGACAAACCAAGGCTAAAGGTAAAGGTCCAAGTACTAGTGACACAGTGACTAGTAAGACTACAAGCAAAGCAAGGATTCTTAGTGGGAAGAGCGCTGTTATGCAAGACTGGTATAGGTAGCTTGAACAGAATAAATATGTTGTGGTGGAACATGAAGTTGATAAATATTTGCTGGACCCTATAAAAAAAACCTGCTGAAAATGATGATTGGAAGATTTTGGATTGGTAGAAGCTTAGTGGAGGTAAATATCCCAACTTGCAATCATTGGCTAGAGATATATTAGCCATACAATGTCTACCGTTGCAAGTGAGTCAAGTTTCAGCACTGGGAACAGGGTAATAGATCCATACAGAAGCTCTTTAAACCCAAAAACAGTTGAAAAACGGATATGTACGTCTTCAAAATTGGTTGAAGGCTGATGCCATTATGTGGTTGGAGTACATTCCAACTATAGAGGAAATGGAGTCATATGAACAAATTGAAGCTGGTATGTGTTTTTGATATTTTTAGTTTACTGTTTTTGAATCTGGTACAAGAAATTAGTTTTAAAATCTATGTGATTTACTGTTTTGAGTTTTGACATTGTGCAGACCATGAAAAAAAGGATAGAGAGAAAGATGACAAGGGCAAGAATACTATTGCTGCTGCATCTGCACCAAGTGGCAAAGCAACCAAGAGTTCTGAGGTTTCGGCTTCGGCCCCTACAACCAAGAAGAAAAAGCAGAAAAAATTATTCAATTCACTCAATAATCAAAGCTGCATAAAGGTTTGAACATTTTTGCTTCATTTGAAGTTTTTGCTGCATAAATGATTCAATTCACTTAATAATCAAAGCTGCATAGATGATTCAATTATCCTAATACCACTAATTGTAGATTTGTAATTTTCTATGTAGATTTAGTATTAACGGAAGGCTGGAAGCCTTGTTGCATTAAGGAAGAGGAATCCATGCTGGAAATATGTTTGCAGTTGTGCACTTTGATGAAATATTGATAAACTATTTCAATTTTAGGTTATTTGTTACAATTTGGGACTTTGAATTGCTCATTTTCAGACTTTTAGTATTTTAGTTTGCTGCAAATTGATGCAGCTGCATTGTTCAAATTGGACAGTCTATTGTTTATTTTATTTGCTACAGTTTGCTGGAAATGTGTATTATTGCAGACTTGCAGCTTTGCATTGTTCTGTAATTCTGCTATTTTGCAGTTTTGCAGTTTTCAGACTTTGAGTTTATAGTTGTATTGCTGGAAATTGCTTGAGTGTTGAGTGTTTGACAGTTTGAAAGTTTTGAGTGTTTGATAGTTTAATGCTTTCATCAGTTTCATCTTTCATGCTTTCATCAGTTTCATCTTTCATCTTTCATCTTTCATCCTCATAGTTAGTCTTTGGTTGGTTTGAATAACCAACCGGTTTAGTTCAGTTTCGTCTAATTATTGTTAGATTGTTGGTGATTCGATTCAGTTTAGTATGTCAGTTTTCAATTTCAAATGAAATCATCCATATATCAACCTTATTATTGTACAGACTAGGGATTAAACATTTTAACCTATCAAAATCTTAATCAAGGGTTTAAATTTATTCGAAACTATCAAAAATTTTGTAATTTAATCTTACAGATGTTTGAGTGACATTGAAAAAATTTTCAAAATTAATTTTTGCATGCCCACAGTTGTCAATATTAGTCACTAAATTCAATAGATATTCAAATTTTCTATCAACATTTCCGTATGTTTAAGTGTCTAACATACTAAAATTTCTACCGAAATAGAAATTACAAACATTGACCTTAAACTTGCTTTTCATCACAACTTTCTCACGCTGAGTAGCTGAACATAGGGGTCATCCTAGCCCGGCCCTACCCTAAATTTTAGGGCTTAGGGTCGGGCCGGGTCGGACTTATTCAAAGTCAATAAAATTTAGAGTCAGGGCATAAAAATGCTAACCCTTACCCGCCTGAAAGGCCCAAGCCGCTAAGGCCGGGTCGGGCCGGCCTTCCGAATTAAGCCAAATAGGGCCGAAATAGGCCGAAAATGGGCTTATTTTGTTTAACAAAAAGAAATACATTATTTTTATTTTATTTTTTCTCATAATGTGACTCAGTGATTAAATAGGTAATACAAAACTTATTGTTTTTTTATTAATCATATTTAACACACACACATATATATACACACTACACCACGTGGTTAATGAAACAAAAACTGAAGAAAATAAAGGTTTGGAAATCAATTACAAATAAAAAGATAAGTTGTATGTTGTAGAGAAAAGAGAATCATATTTAAAAAATAAAAAAATTATTAAAGCTTAATTGAGCGGGCTTAAAGAGCTGGGCCGAAGAGCCGGGTCGGGCTTCATTTACTTGGCCCATATCCTACCCTACTTGAGAAAGAGTCAAGTCGGACTTCGACTTGTAGAGCCGGACAGACTTGGGGCCACCGAACATTACTGCACTATAAAACTTCATTATTAAACTCACAAGAAGACACATGGGACCGAGAAATTCTTAGGTAGGGGTTTTCCCATCACGTGGATAGAGCAAGTCAATCAGACATCAGAATTTTTTTCCTTGTTTCAAAATTACCCCTACTTTTTAAAAATGCAATACCCAAAAGACCCACAAATGAGGGTTAATTGGTCAGCCATATATCCACGTGGTACGGATGCTCCACACAAATCTCTCTCCACAGGACCAGTAGCTAAACCTAATATACTGCCAAGAAAATTAAAAAGAAATTCACATACCAACAAAAACAGTAATAGAACGTGTGGTGGTTCTTGCACGTTTCTTTCCGGTTTTTTATAAATTGATGTCGTCCTCTTTTTTCTACGCAAGGAATCACCCTACAGTATCATACCCAGCCCCCTTCTTCTTTCCAATAAGTAATAATCAAACCCCAATGTCAACCTATATGGTACCGTGGTAGGTTAACTCGTCACTAAAAACAAACCCACTGTAGTAAAACCTCTCAGGATTATTAAGCACATTTTTAAAGTGTGCTTATTATTGTTCATCTTTAATCTTTATCATCTCCCCACTGGTGCGATGGGTCCCCAGATTCCCTCACATGTTTCCAAAAACAATCCATATTCCATTTCATTTTAGTCCACAGAAGAAGAAGCACGTTGGGGATGCTTTAGCCTTTAGGCCAGGAAAAAAAATATCACAGAAAACTGATCAGCCTTTTTCAAGTTCCACACATCGATCTTTATTCTACAGACATGCCACTCCCATTAGAAACGTGCATAAATATCTGCCCAAGCTGAAATCATTTGCTTCACCCATTTTGGTTCGTCTGTCTTTTCCTCCCGTCCTACTGTGCCTTTAACATGGGGAACACAAATCATTTAATGGCATTTTATCACATTTCCATATTAACCAGCTGAGAGAATACGCCACTGTTATCGATGAACAACACAGAACACATCCATGAATGAAACCTCGGTGATTCAAGGTTTAATATTTTCGAATTGGTAATATGATCACGTAGAAGCTGGATCTAACCTTCTTTCATATAAATCGGATCAAAAATTAATTAACCAGCTCGAAAAAATATACATCATCGTTCATAGAAGATCGAAGGAATTGGAAGAACACAACAATGGATCTAGTCGAAACCCTAGAGATATGAAGACATTATATATTGTAACCAAAGCCTAACAATTTCCGACCCAAGATATATATTAGGATCGGGCTGTCCATAGTTAATATATATATATATATATATATATATATTTTACAATACAACACGAGAGAATTGAACTTTGTCATCCACACGTACCCAACAAGGAATTAAGCTTGGTTCTGATCTAATATTCCGAGTAGAGCAGCTTTGAGACCTTCTTCGCTTCTCATATTATCAGGAACCTTCACCACAATATCTTGGAGCATAAGATCATTGATGCTTGACAAGCTCGCATGGTGGATGCGGAACTCTAAGTCACGCATCGCCGTCATTAACCTCGCAGACGGGTAGTTCACATTCTCCGACTGCACCCTAATCATGGCGTCCGTGCCCACTATCTTCACCTCAATCTCGAGAGCCGACCCGTTGTTGGTGTTGTTGATATCAGGCCTTACTGTTTGTGTTTGCTCCACGGAGGCGGTGGTGGTGGTGCTCTGGTTGTCCTGGTTGTCCGCCATTTCCACTTTGACTTTCTTTGACTCCCTCTGCAGCTTCGACTCCAGCTCGTCCACCTTGGCCTTCAGGTCGTTGATGTACGACACGGCGTCGGACAGCAGCGACGCCTTGTCCATTCTCGACACGTTGGGCACCACCGCGCGTAGCGCGTAGAACCGGTGGTTGAGCTTCTCCCGCCGCTGCCGCTCGGCCTCCACGTGGTTCAGCGGCGTGTCTCGGCCCAGCCCGGGTTTTCGGCCCCGTTTCTTCGGCGCTCTTTTCATCTGGCAGTCGGAATCTGCGAAGTCCGGGTTTGGGTTCGGAGCTCCGTTCTTCTTCTTGCTAGAACCAAAAACATGTTTCTTGTCGTCATTGTACGAGCTGTGATCCTCTTCCTGCACGCCGGCAATGATGCCGATGTCGGCGAAGGAGAAGTTCCGGTTGATGAACTCGAGCGGTCTTGTTTCCGGGTCGGGCTGATCCGACCCGAACATCGACTTGGCTTGCTGGATCAACCCCCAGTTCTCTCTGATCAAACCGGAGGAACCCATTTCAAGAACACCGTCGGAAGTTGGGATGCAGATCAAGGTCTCGATCCCGTGGATTTGGGCCTCTTTGGCCCTCTCGCAGTTGTTGTTGAACTGAAGCTCGTGGGCCCCGCTCAGCCAGATTGAGGTCCCGGAGCCGAAGGCCTTGCCGGGAACAGAGCCGTCCCCGACGGCGAAAGATCGAGTCAACGACAAGACATAGAACCACTCGGCGTCCGAGACATCGCCGTTTAGGGCCATGAAGTTGTCCATGTCGAGCTCCGGGTTGTTGTCGTTGAGGATGGACTGTATGCCCTTAAGGATTTTTCTTCTGTCGGAGTGCAGCGCTCCTCCCGAGGACGAGAGGCTGTTGCTGTTGTTGTTGTTGTGGTTGGGTGACGGGTTCTTGGGGCACTGAAAATGGCCGTCTCCCCAACCGAGAAGGAGACGGCCATTTTCGACGTCGTTTGAGGCCTGCCAGAAAATGGCGTAAGACCACAACTCCGGCTGGCTTTGGAGTATGAACTGCAGCCTCTGTTGGAGAGTTGGTTCTTGTGGGAGAGAAACCAAGGAAGAAGACGAAGAAGGGGAGATGATTAGATCATCCATGGAATAAAGTTTGATTCAGAAGTGAGAGAGAGAGAGAGAGTGAGCGAGCGAGAGTATATGATTTATGGACAAAAACCACTGAATATATATACTCGGGATTCTGGAACAGAAGGTGTGGGGGAGTTGGATTTTTGCTAAAGAAAGGAGGATTATGCATGGGAGGTTTGGATTTGTGGGGTTAAAGTTTGGTGGTGAAATTGAATGGGATTTAGGGTAGAAAGAAAGAAAATGAGGGGTTATTAGTAGGCTAATAGGCGGAGTCACTATTGGGCACCACTAGCACGTGAAAGGAAAGCGATGGGCTCAGTGGCTGTAGGCCCATATATACAGCACATCCCCTATGTGGGGTAACATCTAAATACCACTAATACGCAAAAAAAACAAAAGGAGTGGCAAACCTAAGTTATTTCACATTTCATGTAAGTTATGATTCATTTAATATAAGATACAGGATCATAGGGAAAAATTCAAAGAACAAAACTCACGGTCCGGATCTAACTGTTGACGTTTTACTAAAAGAAAAAACTCTGAAATTTTATGTGGTCCATTTTATTGCGACGCTTTCATTTTTCTTGACATTCTTGGACTACTTGTCCTTGCTTCAGAGGGTCTCCATGGGGGGCTCTCAATGAGATTAGGATCGGCCAACATCTGGGTTAAAACTATACCGTGGGCAATTCCCATCATTACCGTATATCACCCGTATATGATCGTGCTTTGAAACTAGGAGGAGGAAGCAGAGCATATTAGGGCAGTCGAGAGGACCCGTAGAAATCAAAAGCCACAAAAAGAGAATATCGAATTATTGATGAATCCAACATCATACACGCTACATTGTCACACGCTAGATTGTCATAGAAAGTAGAAACATCGTCAACTACACTGCTGAAACATTACCATCTCTGTACTCAAAGCCTGAAACGATTATAGACTCTAGCAAACTACAAGCCCACTCAAAACAACTGTCGACGCAAGTAAGAAACCGTAGTCCTCTCAACTCAACAGGACTTCAACCAATTTAAAAAATAAAAATAAAAAATAAAAAATAAATAAAAAACTCAATTAAATATAAGATACAAAATGAAAGAATAATGCAACTAACGGTCCTCAACAAAATTTTGCTGTAGGTGGTAACATTTTTAGGGTTTTCTCATCTATTTTTTATGATTTTGCAAGTACATTTTTATGTCTTGGAATGCACAGTAGTAGCCAAGTGAGACAATATTAATCATCACTCACTAGTCATCAAATTGCACGATGATGTCTCTCAATGTTATATCAGAAATTTTGTGGCCTCTACACACCTCAATACCTCTCATTTCATTTCGAGAGGGTCCCCGTGGTATTATTCATCACTGTTTTTCTGCCCCGCCATGAATACATGGTACACAACATTGGTATTAAACCTAAAAGCTCTACTAGGGTTGGGAGAGCCCCGCTCTCAGGCTTGGCCTTTCTATACTTTTTTCCACGCCGAATGGAGCACAACTAAGACGTTTTTTTTGGGGTCCCACAGACCAAGTCCAGCTGTCGTTGTGTCTTCTATGTCGCAAATTTCTTCTGCGCCATCGTGGTTGGTAGGTGTAGGGACTTGGGCTATGTCGAATCATTTGACTATTGATGTGCAGGCTTGTGCAGCCCCTTTGGGGGTCTTGTTTTGTGATGGTTTGTCCCGGCTAAGGTGAGCGCCGCTCAAAGATAGTGGTGGGTTATCGGAGATGCTGGTAGATCTAATTAGATCATGGGGGTTGCGCTTGGAGTTTTTCTGGTTGTCTGGTTGGCAGTACTCTCCATAGAGGCGCGGGTTGGGTCAGATTCTTTTCGAGGTTTCTCTCCACCGATGTCAGCTCTCTCGGCGTGATTATTTTATGGCTAATCGACATTAATTGATGGTCTGGTGGCAAAGCCAATTGGCGGCGGTGAGATACATTAGGGTAGTTGCTAAGTTTTCGGCTTGTTGGCCCACTTTCCAAGGAGATGACATTGGTCTGGCTAGATCGACTGGTGTTGTGGTCTTTAGGGTTTCTTCATTGAGACTTTCGGTTCCTCGCCATCAGCAGGTTGGCGGCACGATGGTGCTTTGGTGCGCTAGTGGTGATAAAGTAAGAAGAGATGTTGAAGGGATACTAGGGCAACTTCCCTTTGGGCTTGGGCTCTGATTTATTTATCAGATTTGAGCTTGAGCCTTTTTGGGTGGGTTAGAGTATGGTAATTTTGCTCGCCAACTCTTGGTTTCGGATTTAGGTTGCAAGTGAAATTTCTATAAAAATTTGGGATCTAGGACGCTATTAATTTTGGTACCTAATCTTTTATTCTTATTGGAATCAATACTCGTGAGGAACTACAAGGATTATCGGTGAGGTTGTCAACGAGTCTACTGATGGATTCAGCAAAAAAAATTTATTGTCAATCTCTTATTAGTTTATTCACCTATGTGCTTCAGTCAATAAATGGAGTGATATTGCGTTTAGAGGTTTCTCTTTTTGAAGGCTCTATAGGAGTGGGTAACTATGTAATATTTCTTTTTCTTATTGAATAAAATGGCTATCCTCCTTCATTTAAAAAAAAAAAAAAAAAAACTAGAAAAACCAAAATATTAGTGAAGGACACATTTTGAATCCATCGCTCTAAACCTATCTCATCCATTCATTACTGGTCCATAACTATATATGTCTAACTCTACTTAAAGTTGGGACGGCATGCAGATGTTACATATAGATCTTTCATAAAAGGAACAACTTGTTAGATCATAACCACGGTACGTAATATGTACCAAAGGATATATATATATATATATATATATATATATATATATATTTATATAATGTGTGTGTGTAAAAAATAGCGATGTACATTTTGTGTTCACAAATAAAGTTACTTTGTCAATTTTTCAGGTGAAATCGAGAAAATTATTATTTAAAAAAGAGTTAGTTATATTCAAAATTATGTTACTGAAAAAATATAATTACAACACATTAAGATCATAACAAAAGTGAAATTAATGAAATAAAAAACTAGAGAGACCTAAAGACTAAAGAGTTAACTCAAGTGGTGAGAGAATATGAGAAATTGAGTTAAGATTAAACTAAAAGAGTTCGATATACTTTGCATGTAACAAAAAATAATTATAAGATCTAAGATATCCTTGTTACAAAATGAAAGAAAAAAAGAAGGTAGAAACCAAGTGGAGCCAAGTCCCACCAAATGAAATTAAGGGAAGATAAGCCGGCGCCATAATCAACACCCTTCCCTTTTGTTACCGAGGTACCAAATGAGAAGAAACGGAGAAAATAAAGAACATGAACTGAATCCACCTCCAACAAAACAAGCTTCTATTTTTTTATCTACGCCAGATTAATCAATAGCTCTACTGACTGCCATAACCTGCACAGCCACAGAACATATATGGGAAATCGAGCTTTGAACAGAAAGCACCGATCTATAATTTCTATAGAAGCCACCATAGTCTGCTAGGTTGGAAACGTTCTTCCAAGCAGCATCAGTATGAATATATATTTTTGGTGTAATTAACCACATGGAGGAGAAGGAAATGGCCAATTAACTCAATAATACATGGAGCATGACGAGCGTTAATTGCATCGAGTCTTCCTCATTGGGGTTCAAGCCTTCGTCCGCAACTTCTTTTGTTTCTGCAGAATGGAGTTTTCCAATTGACTGATAGAGTTTGAAGGGTCTCTTCGTTAAAATCTGTTTTTGGCTTACTGCATTGTACGTTTAGGTCTGTAACTACCGTTGTCCCTTCTTGTTCTAGGTTTGATCTCTTAGCCTGAGCTTGTGCGTACTTTTTGTACTAAATTAGCTAGGGTTTCCCCTCTTTAATTTGGTTAATACATTCAAGTAATTACCCAAAAAAAAAAAGAAAAGACCACCATTTTGAGTTTGTAGAGCAACTCGATCGATCTTCTGCTGGATCTTAGATTCAGCTCAACTCAATCGGATTTGGCTCGATTTCGCCAAGTCTTCTTAAAGAAACATGGTCAGCTAAGATATCAGCAAACCTGCATATATAACTGATTCATCATCAGCAGCAACTCTGTAAATCTCGTCCCGTGGATCTTATATATAGCTATACTAAGTTAATCATACTAATTAATAGAGGTACATGAATATGTTATAGCTTTCTGAGTTTATTATACAGAGTTGCAGACTCAGTATTCAAAAGCTTCTCAACCTAACTTGAACTTGAAAGTTAGAAATTCTATGGCAGACACTGCACCAGCAGTGTTTCGATGATCGATCTTGGCAAGGGCCGACTTAATCGGACAATTTGTCCCACATATAGCTTAGATTATGACACCCATATAATTGGCAATTTCAAATAAACATGTGTGGACATTTCTTTAGCGATCAGACACAACTCTTTGATCTTGCCATCTCAACTACCCTGCATATATGAGCTAGATAGCTAGCTATATACCTATACACACAGAAATTAAAGCCTGATATTGCCAGAGAAATGAATTCGTGGAAATGATCTTGAGAATATAGAAAATGTCAATTCTTGTTGTGGCATCTCTCACATGCTTGTCATTGTATGCATCAAGAACAAGAAGATCAATCATCATAATTGAATGTCCTGTTCATTCTGCACTTGGATCTTTCGAGTACGTACTATGTCCCATTGGGAATTAATACTGTATTGGAACCCAATTTCATCATTAATAAATTAGGAAATGGCAATCTTAAATTGAGAAAGTAACCAGAGCGGCATTACGGACAATTGCAAAAGAGAAAAAAAGCAACTCAAACTGGCCAACTAAGGTACTCCTAAAATTCATTGATAAAGAAAACAAATTATTTATGTAAGAATATTTCGTTCCATTTCTTCGTTGGATCTAAATGAAATAATAACTAACGAGTAAAGTTTTTCCCCTTGATCATTTATTAACTAGAAGAACATTACTCTATTACGTACCGAAATGTTTCCTAATACATGAAGCTAGCTAGACCAGCAACATAATGAAATTATATTATGCAGAAGTTAACAATTAAGCGTCAATGACTGTCATCACATCCTTGTCATGTGTCTCATGGCAACAATCCAAGTTTATGCTAATAGGTCGATCTTTTTGGGTTAAATATTGTATGAATAAAAATATTAATTTGGACATATGCAATTATAACGTGATGATACTATACATCTACATCTAGTACTCCATTTTAGTTTTAAATTCGGAGTGACATAACTACAGTTTATTATTAGGGTTCCGTATGAGATCCTTCTATGTTGACTTTTTCTAAATGTAGGTGGATCAATTAACTAATATTTAAGTTTTTACAGCACGTTAAAAGAGTGACCCAAAACTTTGTTTCTGGTTTTGGAATTTTATCACTAATATAATCGTTATTGTGGTAGCATTCATGATCAAATCAAGACTGTGCTTCGTAACCAATTTAAGAGTAAACTGTTGGACAAAACTATGTGGCCATCTAAACTCTAGTTGCTTCAGAGGTATTTCTATTTAATTTTATTTTTCTTTTCAAAAGAAAGTTTTTTTATTATTTTTTTTATGTGGCTGTGAAAATAAAACGAGTGTTGGTGACAAACAATAGACGTAAGGACAAAAACTTTGTTTTATTTAAGATTCAATTTTTCCAATTCTCTAGTAGAGATTAGATTGGCATATTGACAAATTTGGTTACTATGCTTAAACACCATGGGCATCGATCGAAAACACCTGCATGGGTAAACGTTATTATTAAGTGGGTAAATAAAACATAACTTGCAAGAATGAAATGGGAATGATATTAACGGTAATCATACCCGATGAATAGTTTTGAATTTGGTTCCTTAACTCTCAGAGAAACCCTGTTTAGAATTAAACGGTCATAATCATCAAATTACATGGTATCGAAATAAAAGGTGACCGTGGTCTCTCAACAAAAAAAAAAAACAAAATTAAAATCTAGCTACATAAACTAGAGATGGTTGTGTTAGTTCAAGTTGTGTAACTCTAATTCACAGTTCAAACCGGACAGATATATAAAAGATGAATAGAGCTCATTATTATATTTTGCTTTATCAAACATAGAGAAAGTTTTAGACACGCCTTTCTATGTAGCCTTTTATTTAGCTTTATGATCGAGATCAATAATTTTCTTCCCTGGCTTCATATTGTGATTTCATGTCTACATTTACTTGCTTTATACCTAACTTTATTATTCAAAGACCAATCAGTTAAAGAATTTGTCAAGCAGGACATCATAACAAAATTAACCATTGATCAAAGTGGTCATAATTCTAATATATTGTTAGTCAATTTTCACTTCAACAAGCTGTTTACGTAAATAATTCTTACAGTAAAATTGAAGAAATAAACGGTTTATATCATGAAATTAATATTCCTACATTGAGACATTGAGTGAACCCAATAAAGAGGTCAATTAGTGCAGTATTAATGTAGCAGTTGTGCGTCTGCAACTTCTCTCGTGTTCTATCTTCCTCATCCTCTGAAGGAGTACGTACTTTAAGTCCTTGCTGTCCTGCAGCGTTATAAGGCTCCATTATTACATGTTTTTTTATACTCGTTGCAACTTGCAACTTGCTGGCCTGGATGGAGCTGCAGTATTGTTCTTTTCATTTCGTTATCATTATTTGCAAACTCTCACATGCATGCTAAAGTTTTGCATGCATTAATAGCTAGCTATCAACATAAATGTTCGGGAAGAGTTTAATCCAGGAGAATACTAAACTAATTAAATGTCATTAATTTCAGTAATAAGGATCGATATAGAAATTTCGATAGTGCCTACAGCCTAGAATTAACTGATCATCAATCGATTGGTCTGAATTAATCTGCATGTTTAATTCATGCATGGTTAATTATTGTAATGATTCAAGATAACATAATTAATTATTTTACATTATGGAATTATATATATATATATATATATATATATATATACTTGAAAGTTATTCTATGCACCAACAGTGCAAATGACTCAATACTTATAAGATTATCTAAATTCTTAATATTTATAATTAATTATCTAAAAATGACATTTTATTCTACGCGCTCTCATATCGTCTTGTAAGTTGATATTCATAATCATTTATTTTTTTAGTTATTTTAAAGATCATTTTAACAAATTTTTTTATATTAAAATAGAGAATTATTTAATCATTTTGTTATTATAATCATCAATTCAGTTTTATATAGATGTAGGGGTTTTGGAGTAGAACGCGTAGAGCGAAACTAGCGATATGTGTTGTTTGTCATGTCTAAATCAAATTGGAGCACGACATTAGCATTGATTATTTATGATGAATTGATGAAGGGTCGATGATCCTGGATAATGATTATTGGCCAATTTATCTTTTCTCGTTTTTAAAGGAGGGAAAACTACAGGTACCTTTCAGATGGATGCAGCTTTCATCATTTCCTGTCGATCATGAAAACAATAATTACTAGTACTAACTACATGCAGTGTGACATAGCTACCTAACCATGGAGGAGGCAGGGAACATAGTAGGACTTCATTTTGTCGATTTCGTTTTAATATCTACTGGCAAATAGAAACGACAAGAAAGAGAACAAAGATGGAGTCGAGTATGTAACTTTCTACGCCTGTCTAGAACAGGAAACACATGTAAACTGTAGTACAAATAAGAGGTTTTTTCGACTAGAGTACAAATAAGAGGTTAAAACCTAATAAACCTAATATATATATATATATATATATATATATATATATATATTACGCAGGATTGCTTTGTCTTAAGCACCTAATTGAGTAATTACAACGAAGATCTAACTTTTCAAAATCTTGTATGTATGTATGTACGGCCATTCTAATGAGGGATTTCGTTTTTTTTGGTATTTTTTAGGGATAGGGCATTACATCAACTTTTCGATCACATTTCAACATTTTAACTGTTCAGTTTTTAGGTCATAATGTGTAGATCATTTTTGCAAATTTTCAGCCAAATCGGTGATCGTTAATATATCAAACTAGATTAAATCAATGAACGAACCAAATCTATCAAACTTGAACCATTCATACATATAATCTGAAGTCGTCGTTTTGAATGCCTTAACAATAATCAATTTCGCTGAAAATTTGCAGAAATGATCTACACATTAAGATCTAAAAACTAAATGGTTAAGATGCCGAAATGTGATCGAAAAATTGGTTTAATGTCCTATCCCTAGAAAAGACAAAAAAAAATCCCTCACTAGAAGAACCTTATATTATATATACACACACACACACACACACAGAGATTTTATCCAGAGCAAGGTTAGGGTTTAGCGTCACTTTTTGGTCTCATATCCACATTTCGACCGTTCAGTTTTTAGGTACTAATGTATAGATCATCTATGCAAAATTTCGGCTAAATTAATGATTTTTGAGGTATCTAACTCACTTAAACCAGTAGACGAACTGAATCTGTCCAACCTAAACCGTACTAGCTTTAAGGCAGTTATCAATGCCTTAACAACCATCAATTTGGTTGAAATTTTGCAGAGATGATCTATACAATAGTAGCTATCAAGCTTCGACGGCACGGCGTCGCTTGCCGGATGGAGGCCAGGTGTAAGACGGACCAGTCTGGAGTCTGGTGGAGTCGCCGGCGATGAGGTTACAGCTCTGCCCAGAAAGTTGCAGTTGCAGGTCAAGTCGCTGCCCAGAATCTGCAACCTCGACCTTCCCCAACCTCGATGGCTGCCCAGAATCGTTTGGGATGCCTTCGGCCTCCGTCCGCCAAGCCCCGAACAGCCGTCGCCGCCTGGAACGCAGCTGCTGCGTCGTCGTCCGCACTTTAGTCAAGTGCGGACATCCTCTTCAGAACCGGCCTATATATATATATATATATATATATATATATATATATATATATATATATATATAGATCCTATCGTGTGAGGTTGGAGTTTAGAGTCACTTTTTGGGCTCATATCCACATCTCGACCGTTCAGTTTTTAGGTACTAATGTATATATCATCTCTGAAAAATTTCAGCCAAATTGATGGCCGTTAAGGCATTGATAACTGCCTTAAAGCTAGTACGGTTCAGGGTGAACAGATTCAGTTCGTCCATTGGTTTAAGTGAGTTAGATACCTTAAAGATCATCAATTTGGCCGAAATTTTGCAAAGATGATCTATACATTAATACCTAAAAACTAAACCGTCGAGATGTGGATATGAGACCGAAAAGTGACCCTAAGCTCCAACCTCACACATTAATTTCACAGTGAGACCTCACTCTGGATAGGATATATATATATATATATATATATATATATATATATATATATAGCTCTTCTGCACTGCGGATGTCTGCAGTTTTTCTTAGGTACAGATTTTAGGTTTTGACCCACTTTTCGATAATATTTTCACATCTTAACCGTTCAGTTTTTAGGTCCTAATGTATAGATCACTTCTGCAAAATTTCAGCCAAATTGGTGATCGTTAAGGCATCCAAAACTGCAATTTACAACAATGTACACGAACAGTTCTGGTTCGGCAAATTCGGTTCGTTCGTGTAAATTGCAGTTTTTGATGTCTTAATGATCACCAATTTGGCTGAAATTTTGCAGAGGTGATCTATACATTAGGACCTAAAAACTGAACGGTTAAGATGTGAAAATATGATCGAAAAGTGAGTCAAAATTGGAAATTCATACCTTTTTTCTTAGGTGCGGATATCCGCACCTGAGTAAAGTTTTATATATATATATATATATATATTTATATATATATATATATATATATTTATATATATATAGGCCTGTTCTAGAGAGGACTTCCTTACTTTAAAATTTTCAGAATTGTTGTTATTTTACACAAGTATGTGATCTAATTCAATGATCTCAACCATTGAGCCTTGACATTCCTATGCAAGAATGATATCTACAAAAAATCAACCAAATCCATAGTCATTTGGTCATTCAAAATTGTGTAAAAAAATGTAATATGTTAGATAAAATTAAAATGAACATTGTGCTAATCAAATGGTTAAACGTTTTCCAATTTGGCTAAGTTTTTGTAGGATTCATATATGTATAGGTAACTAAAGAATGAGTGATTGTGATTATTAAAATACATCCTAAAAATAAAAACATCCTCACTTTAAGAGTTTAAAGACGTCCTCTCTTGATCTGTGCTCTGTGTGTGTGTGTGTGTGTGTCTGTGTATCGGACGGATCAGAGGCGGACGTCCGCAAACATGCAATAGTGCAAACGTCACTCATAACGGTTCGGGGCAGCGCTAGTGGTGGCCCTGATCTTGCCAGTGCCGAACCAGACCTCCATTTTGATATTTTTCTTACCGGTGGACTCTTCAATGACGAGTTTGAAGTCGAAATTGGTTAGCTCGGAGTTTCTGTAGAACTTCCGGCGCTTACCTCCGACTTCGATCACGTTGGCCCTCAACTTGATTGTGACGCCGTCCGAGGTGTCCCTAGTCTTCGAGGACAGAACCAGAGCCGCCATCCGCGCCGCCTCGAGCCTCTGTAAGCGGCGTCCTCACTTTTGCATCAGTTGCAGACGTCTGCTTCTAATCCTCTCCCCATATATATATATATATATATATATATATATATCACTCAATATTTGATCAAATAAGAGCAGCTTTAGCATACTCTTTATTGTGATTCCTTAGCTATTTTGGAGAGCATGTTTAGCTTTTTATCTATTTTAGCAGTTACACCAGACTCCTAAGTGGCTCTCTATTATAACTTTTAGCTATTTCGCTCCTAAATATAGAGAGATGGATGAGGCTCTCTATAATTTAAAACATTCCTTTTAAGTTATTTTATGTAATTTATAAATACATTTAAACTATTTAATATTCATTTAAAAAAATAATATAAATTCAAAACTAGGTACAATAGAGAGCATTGATGGCTTGATGCAGACGTAATTATAAAGTGGCTAGCCAAAATGACATTTTAGCTACTTTAACTAAAATTTGACTCAAAAATGGTTAGTATTGCTAAAAATGCTCTAAGCAAGTTTGTGTAGGTTGACATGTTAACTAGCTTCCCAGTAAATATGTCTTGTATTAAACTTGTTGAATCTTGGACTCTGGAAAGATAATATCTTGTACAATAGTTGACGCTATCCACGGAACTCAATATTGGCCTTGAAGGCATGAATGATCAGAAGCTGCGAGTCTCCTCCGGCTGAATATATAGCTGGATTAATGCTGACACAATGACCTCATATTCAAGCCCTTATATATGCTTCAGGCCTTCAACCTACAAAGCTAAAGGCATAACCAATTAGGAACATATATCCTACGTACAATTATATTTGGGTTTTTCTCCATTTACCATAATTATAGGATTTTTTTTCCACTTACCCCATTAAATTTTTTTAAGGGAGTTTTTATTCATACCTCCAAAGTTGGTATTTGGACCTCCCAATTTAATAGGCCTCCAACTTACTTTTATAGATAACCAATTTGCTATCTAGACCTCCCTAATTTTCCCACAACGCCCATTGTCCAATAAAATCAATAAAAACTTCTTTTTTTTATATTCTATTCATACCTCCAAAATCAGTAGTTTAACCTCATTCAATTTTTGAAGATTTCACAATCCTATCTTACCCTTCATACAATTAAGCTACACACACAAAAAAAAATAAAGAAATCTCCAGTTGGTAGTCAATACAATATTTTTCATTAAATCAATTGAATATAGAAGCATATTGGTATACTGCTACCTAAGATGTTTAGATATTACTCCCAATTCTCAAAATTTTTAATGGACTAAATACTTGTTACTCCCTGTACTTTGCGGCTGAAAACAGTTCAGTCCCTCACATTTTAAATTAAACAAGTTAGTCCTTATTCTCTCTAATTCTCACATAACATGTCCAAAATGACCATTATACCCCTCACTTCCTTATTTTTATTTTCTCTTTTTTAGTGTTTTAATTTTTCTCTATTTTTTTTTTCTGCTTCTCTCTCTCTCTCTCTCTCTCTCTCTCTCTCTCTCTCTCTCTCTCTCTCTCTCTCTCTCTCTCTCTCTCTCTCTCTCTCTCTCTCTCTCTCTCTCTCTCTCTCTCTCTCGGGATTGGGATTGGGATTGGGGATTTTCCGCCATGGCTTTCACGACCATTTGTGGGTCTTCTCCAGTGACTGTGCAACTCCCAGCTCCAGTTCCCCTACCCCAATTCCAGCTCCGATCCCATTTCTAACCAGCCCGCCTCCATCAAGCTCCACTTCCAAACCACCACTCAAACCCCCAATCTCTCACCCTCATCTGCCTCTTTTGCTTCACCGAATCCTAACCAAAAACCCCAACCCCCAAACCGGATCCACTCCAGTTCCCCGACCCCAATTCCAACTTCTCGATCCCATTTCCAACCAGCCTGCCTCCACCGAGCTCCCCTTCCAACCCACCGCTCAAACCCCAATCTTTCACCCTCCTCTGCCTCTTTTGCTTCACCTAATCCTAACCAGAAACCCCAACCCCCAAACTGGATCCGCTTCTAACGCCCCAAATGACTCACAAAATATATTCACCATCCCGACGGCACCACCACCCAAAACGCTAAGACTTGGGAAACTACGTCGGCTTCGGAGCCCAGAAAAGCTCGAGGACATTATCAGTATACTAATCTGAGTCCAAATTCCGGTGCTCTATTACCGAAGTAGTTACTAGACGCTCCGTGGAATTCAAATTCCGGTGCTCTATTACCGGCATCTTTCACCGTCTTACTTCGATACTATCGCTTTCGAGCACAATTGCACGCTAGGTTTCTGAGACGAGTAGAGAATTGGAGAGATCTAGTTTGCCTCCGGTGAGGTAGCTTCGACATGAGCTTCTTCGTCTTCGGGCGAGGCAACACTGTTTTGAGGCTTTGCATCGTTCGGATCGATCAAAATTTCATTTTGTAACGGAAATTCAATTTTTGAAGTTTAGAATTTTTGAGAGGAGAGTGTAAATGGCTTTGAGGTTCTGTTCGATTGTGAGAGAAAGAGAGAGAGAGAGAGAGAGAGAGAGAGAGAGAGGGAAAAAAAGAGGAGAGAGATAGAAAAAAGAAAGAAAAATAATTTTAGAAAGGAAATAAGGGTATAATAGTCATTTTAGACGTGTTGTGGACCTGTTGTTTGAGAATTATAGAGAATAAAGACTAACTTGTTTAATTTAAAAGGTGAGGGGCTGAACTGTTTTCGACAGCAAAGTACAGGGAGTAACAAGTATTTAGTCCGTTAATGATTAAACTGAGTTTTTAGATACAAAGTTTTCATCACTTAATTATGATTTACGTACAGATGCCTGTACCGAAAGTGGTCATGGTGTTCCAAAGCCGGTCCAACATAATGGTCCTTAGCTTGGAGAGAGACACATATTTACTAATTGCTTCAAGTTGGAAAAAAAGCACAAATAGCAATATAATAGGCAATGCACAACTAAGAATTTTGTGAATTGCCTCATCAAAACATACTGTTTGTAAAGGTAATAAGAGATTTTTTTTGTTTTTTTTTTTGGTTAGTGAGCTGTGACCTATTGATTATTTAAGATAACTGATATCAGTTATGTCACAGTTTCAAACCTCACTGACATTATGGAAGGGGAAGGGTGGGGTTGTGATGCCCCAGAAATTCGTATTTATTTTCCGAGGATTTTCCGGAATTAATTTTATAACTATTGGACGGTTTAGTGGCTCGTAGATGGAGCAGAAGTGTTTCGGGCGAATAATTAATTGAAGAATATGGCTTTAGGGGGGTTGCCAAAGGTTGACTTTTTATTCGTTGGGATTATCCGAAAACTTCCTTCACAAAAGTTGTAGAGTGCGTCGATACGAGTTCGTGGACATGTGGAATGCGAGAATCGGAGTTCGTATGAGAAAGTTATGGCCATTAGAAGGAATTTCCATTTTGGTATAAATAGAAGTTTCCCGAAGGAGAAACTTACTATTTTCATAAGTTTCCTTTTCCGGAAAACCATTTCATTTCCTCTCTCTTCTCTCTCGGCCGCTACCTTCAGTATCGAAATAATCCGACTGACCCGACCCGGACCCGGTCGATCCGACCCGACTTTTCCGGCGAACTGCGGCGGTCTCCGACGACGAAACTTTCCATATAGGATCGTCTCCTCCGTCTGGTCTGTGATGCCCCGGAAATTCGTAATTATTTTCCGAGGAATTTCCGGAATCTAATTTATGGTTGTTGGACGGTTTCATGGCTCGTGGACGGAGCGGAAGTGTTTCGGACGAATTAATTATTTGAAAAGTATGACTTTAGGGGGGGTTCAAGGTTGACTTTTTATTCATTGGGATTCTCCGAAAACTTCCTTCACTAAAGTTGTAGAGCGCGTCGATACGAGTTCGTGGATATGTGGAACGCGAGAATCGGAGTTCGTATGAGAAAGTTATGGCCATTGGAAGGAATTTCCATTTTGGTATAAATAGAAGTTTCCCGAAGGAGAAACTTACTATTTTCATAAGTTTCCTTTTCTGGAAAACTATTTCCTTTCTCTCTCTTCTCTCTCGTTCGCACCTTCAGTATCGAAATTATCAGGCTGACCCGACCTGAACCCGGACGATCCGACCCGACTTTTTCCGGCGAACTGCGGCAGTCTCCGGCGACGAAACTTTCCAGATCAGTTCGTCTCCTCCGTCTAGTCGTCCCTGTGGTGTCCTTTAGCACCGATTCTCGGTGGTGGCGGCGGTAGAAGGCGGTGCAGGTTGGCGTTTTCGGACCCGGTCGGAAATCCTTGTTCCGACGTCGGCGAGGCTTCAAGTCTTCTTGATTGAGCTCAGAGCAGCCTCGTTGATCGATCCTTGGTGGTTGTTTGGATCGATTCACATGAAACTTCGATCAACTCGGATTGGATTACTGTTCACGGCTTGTGAGGTAGTTTTCGATCCCTTAAGCTTGTTTTATGACTTCGAGCTAGTTATGAGAATTCACAAGCATGCTTAGATGAAGAACTTTGATGTTGGGAGTTTTGTGAAATATTGAGTTTTGGCCGGCGGCGGTGCGCCACCGTCTATGGCGGCGTTCCAGCAGTGTTCCGGCCACTTAAGGAACTGTTTTTGGTATTATATATGTTCTACTCGTTGATACGAGCGTTTCGATATATAATATGCAAATTTTGGAGTTCGTATGGAATTGTTATGATATTTGCAGTTTCATACCGATCGATTATTCTGTCCGTGAGGATTTGAGCGTCCGATCGACTTGTGGTTTGGTCACATCGATCGTAGATGTATTCCGGAGACTTTGGGAGGTCTCGGATGTGGTTTTGCCTCGATTGGCGCCACTTTGGGGATTTTAGTTCAAAATAAGGGTTTCGAACTTTAATCAAATGTGAATCGTTACTGATTTGAGATCATTGGTGATTAGGTGCTTCTAAAGGTGGATTGGATGAGTTGTTGGTGATAGTGTTAGTTCGGTTCTGTATAGAAGACGCAGCGAGAATCTGAGGTGAGTAATCTCACGAAGTTCATTCACGAACGGGCTTACCTTTATCTTTTGAGAGTTATTTAGTTAACTGCAAACTATAGTTAGTATTAGTAGGCATTCCTGAGCGGATGACTACGTATATATATATTTACGTGAAATATATGTGTTTTGGTGGCTTGTGGATTTTGAAACAATATGCATGAAATGTTGCTTTTTATTGTTTTGGGTTGTGGCTTTTGGAAACAAATGATTGTGGAAATGTTATTTCGATTTGTTTGAAAAGCGTTGAGATTTGTGTATTTGAGGAACATTTTAGTTCGCGGGTGGTTTATTTAAATATGGGTTTTTACCGGGAGTAATTGATAGGGATCAATTACGGGGAATCTTTCATTTTAGATTCGTGTAACATTTTGGGTCCACTGTGACTCCTTTAATGTTTTGGTATTTATACCGCGGGTCCAAAGACTTACGAGTTGAGGATCGTGGATGGGAAAATCGGGACTTCACGCCTTTGGCCGGGTTAGTGAATACGATCAGTTAGAGCTCTAGTCTGTCCGCCGTGCTTGTTTATTCATTTAAACGTGTGAGTTTATCTCGTGATTTGAGTGAGTTTATCTCGTGCTTTGTTTCTTGATTGAAACGCGTTTGTTTATTCATTTAAACGTGTGAGTTTATCTCGTGATTTGAGTGAGTTTATCTCGTGCTTTGTTTATTGATTTAAAAGTGATTTGAGTGAGTTTATCTCGTGCTTTGTTTATTGATTTAAACGTGATTCGTGTGAGTTATTCTCGTGATTGGTGTGAGTTGTGTGTGGTTTGAGTTACTCATACGGGATTGCAAAAGCTTACCGGGTTTGTTGTGTGGCAACCCGATACACCATTCAAACGGTGTAGGGGTTAATCCTGCAGGTCAGGATAATCGGGGCTGAAGTTGGGGTTGCATACTTGCAGCTAAATGGTAGGAAGCAAATTTTGTGACTTTACCGTTATTTGGACTTCCGTTGTAGTGAGCTCTGAGGAGCATTTACGTTTTATCTTGTTGTTGACAATTTAATTCGTAAGCTTGTGTAATATATAACTCTATGGAGCGAGTGTATATTAACTTTGAAGGTTCAGGGCATCAATATGTGTGTAAGTTAATGGGAAAAAGATTTCAGGTATTTTGTATTGATGACTGAACGTTCACGCATGTATAATTATGGGATTATATATATATCGATTTTCATGTGTGTAAAATCAGGGGCGTGACATGGTCGTCCCTCTGGTGTCCTCTAGCGCCGATTCTCCTCCACGGCGGCGCTGCAAGGCAGTTCAGTTTGTGGATTTCGAACCCTGTCGGAATTCCTTGTTCCGACGTCAGCAAGGCTTCAAGTCTTCTTGGTTGAACTCAGAGCGGCCTCGTCGATCAATCCTTGGTGGTTGTTTGGATCGATTCACGTGAAACTTCGATCAACTCGGATTGGATTACTGTTCACGACTTGTGAGGTAGTTTTCGACCCCTTATGCTTGTTTTCTGACTTCGAGCTAGTTATGAGAATTCACAAGCATGCTTAGATGAAGAACTTTGATGTTGGGAGTTTTGTGAAATAATGTGTTTTTGGCCGGCGGCGGTGCACCACCGTCTGTGGTGGCATTCCGGCGGTGTTCCGGCCACTTAAGGAACTATTTTTGGTATTATATATGTTCTACTCATTGATACGAGAGTTTCGATATATAATATGCAAATTTTGGAGTTCGTATGGAATTGTTATGATTTTTGCAGTTTCATACCGATCGATTTATTCAATCCTTGAGGATTTGAGCGTCCGATTGACATGTGGTTTGGTCACATCGATCGTGGACGTATTCCGGGGACTTTGGGAGGTCTCGGATGTGGTTTCGCCTCATTTGGTGCCACTTTGGGGATTTTAGTTCAAAACAGGGGTTTCGAACTTAAATCAAATGTGAATCATTACTAAGTTGGAACCGTATGTGATTAGGTACTTGACGAAGTATTTGGACGAGTTGTTGGTGATAGTTTTGGTTCGGTTCTGTATTGAAGACGCAGTAGGAGTTCGAGGTGAGTAATCTCACGAAGTTCATTCACGAACGGGAATACCCTTATCGTTTTGAGAGTTAATTAGTTAACTGCAAACTATAGATGGTATTAGTGGCATTTCTGAGTAGATGACTATGTGTGTGTATATATATATTATGGGATGTATATATATACATACGTATTCATGTATTAGTAGATATATATTTACATGAAATATATATGTTTTGGTGGTTTGTGGATTTGTGAAACAATATGCATGAAATGATGCTTTTTATTGTTTTGGGTTGTGGCTTTTGGAAAACAATTGGTGGGAAATGGTATTTCTATTGTTTTGAAAAGTGTTTGAGGATTTGAGAGTCACAGGTTGTGATTTCTCCTTTTGATTCGATTTAACGTTTTGACCTGACGACCGGTGGTCTGAGGATTTGAGAGTCACAGGTTGTGATTTCTCCTTTTGATTCGATTTAACGTTTTGATCTAACGACCGGTGGTCTGAGGATTTGAGAGTCACAGGTTGTGATTTCTCCTTTTGATTCGATTTAACAATTTGATCTGACGACCGGTGGTCTGAGGATTTGAGAGTCACAGGTTGTGATTTCTCCTTTTGATTCGATTTAACGTTTTGATCTGACGACCGGTGGTCTGAGGATTTGAGAGTCACAGGTTGTGATTTCTCCTTTTGATTCGATTTAACGTTTTGATCTGACTACCGGTGGTCTGAGGATTTGAGAGTCACAGGTTATGATTTCTCCTTTTGATTCGATTTAACGTTTTGATCTGAGGGTCAGGTTGGCCTAAGGATCCGGGGTTGCAGGTTGCATCCTCATGGCAATATTATATCGTAAGATTGAACCTTGGCCGGGTGACAGGTTACGATTCAGTTAGAGCTCTAGTCTGTCTGCCATCGTACTTCAGGGATCTAAGTAGGTTACTTAAGACTCCTGGGTACATATTTTGTCCAGGTTGGACCTATTTGCTGTTTTGTCCAGGTTGGACCTAATTATTGCTTTATCCAGGTTGGATCGATTTATCATATTCTACTTATTAGGTTAACAATAGGTATGATTTATTTGTGTTGATGCTTTGTCCAGGTTGGACCTATTTGTCGTTTTGTCCAGGTTGGACCTAATTATTGTTTTATCCAGGTTGGATCGATTTATAATATTTGAATTGTTAGGTTAACGATTTATATGATTTTGTCACGGTGTGACTTTCGTTGTTTCTTTTGGGAAAAGAGTATTGTTTTTGGAAGCATGGTATGTTTTCTTTATTCGCGAGTTGAAAGGTTTTCCTCGTTTCTGGCGTGAGTTGTGCATGCGTGTTTTGAGTTACTCATACGGGCTTGCAAAAGCTTACCGGGTTTGTTGTGTGGCAACCCGGTGCACAATTCCAACGGTGTAGGGGTTAATCCTGTAGGTTAGGATAATCGAGGTTGAGGCAGCGAGTTAGCAACTTTACGGTAGGAAGCCATCTTTGTGACTTTACCTTTGATAAGGACTTCCGTTGTATAGTTACTCTGAGCAGCCTTTACGTTTTATTTTGTTGTTGACAATTTAATTCGTAAGCTTGTGTAATATATAACTCTATAGAGCGAGTGTATATTAACTTTGAGGGTTCAGGGCATCAATATCTGTGTAAGTTAAAGGAAAAAAAAATATTTCAGGTATTTTGTATTGATGACTGAACGTTCACGCATATATAATTATGGGATTATATATATCGATTTTCATGTGTGTAAAATCAGGGGCGTGACAGGGGTGGGGTTAAAAAAAATTATAAATTTTTTTCCCTCTTTTGTGTCCTTATTGGTAATTTGACATGAGTTGACAAAGTCAACTATAACTTTTTTCCGTCCAAATTCTAATTTTGGAAGTATGAATAGAAGCTCCATTTTTTTTATTCCCCCTTATCCATAAATACTCTAATAAGGTCTTCCTTAATACCCAATTAAGTTTTTTTTTTTTTTTTTAAGACTATTTTACACTCACCCCTTTGTTACATAGAAAGATAGAGAAGCAATAGGAGACTTCGCCCGAGTCCCATCACCTGCAGCCGAACTCGGGTCACCAGCAGCCTAATTCCGGCTAACGATTGTCGGATTTCGGTCACCGGCCGTCGCCCACCGGACTTCTCTAAAACCTCATCGGAGGTCCCTAAAGAGGTCGTTGAATATCTCATAGGTCGCCGGAAAGATTTATTGCCCCCAAATAGATCTTTATTGCCTCTCAATAAACTTCTAGTGTCCCCCAATAGAGGGGCAATAAATCTCTATTGCACCCCGATAGACCTTTATTAGAGGGCAATAAAAGTTTGTGAAACCTCGCCGGAAGTCCCTAAAAAGGTTGTCGGAGATCTCATAAGGGACGAAAGAGGTTTATTCCCCTCCCAATAAATCTTTGTTGCCCCCCAATAGACATTTCGGTAGCCTGAATGAGAACTAATCTCCCTAAAATAAGACAAATAAAACTTTGATTAAGAAAAAAAAATGAGGAAATTACATCAATTCAAAACATTTATTGTCTCCCAATAGACGTCTATTACCCCCAATAAACCTTTAATAGACCTCTATTGCCCCCTGATAAAACCTTTTTTTTTCTTTTTTCTTTCCTTCCTTCTGCCCCCATTTTACAGGAAAAAAAACAAAACAAAACAAAACAAAAAACAAAAGAAATTGATGTTCCTTCTTCTTGAGGGAACCTCAATGGAGCAGGCGATAGACTACTCCGTAATTCAAGCTTTGTGTTTGCTGTGGATGACAAAGGCGCCAAAGATAAAGATCCAATCATCAATCCAGTTTTCTCCTGATTCACGTGCAATCGAGGCTGCAAATGGAGATGTAAGGTCCTCATCAATCCTAGCAAAAAACTATCAGATCGGCTTTCTCCTCCCTGGTTGAGCAGTCGAGGTCGTAATCGGACTTGAAGGCCGAGTTGTTGAGGTCGACGGTGACGGGAACTGAGCAGTCGAGGTCGGAATCCGAATCGAAGATGCAATTAATGGTGATGGCAGTTGAGGTCGACAGCGGTAAGAGAGAGAGTTGGTGACGACACCGTGGTGGGCGGCCTAACTCTAGTAGTAGGCGGAGTTGGCGCTAGGGATTTGCAAGCCCGAGAGAGAGAGAGAGAGAGAGAGAGAGAGAGAGAGAGAGAGAGAGAGAGAGAGAGAGAGAGAGAGAGAGAGAGAGAGAGAGAGAGAGAGAGAGAGAGAGGCATGATAATAGTTATTTAATTAGGTTGAGGGCAGAATAGTCATTTCTCTTTAAATTAGGGTAGTGGGAATAAAAATCTGATGCTGAGGTAAAAGTGGGATAATTTTGACTCATTTTGGTGCTTTGAGTCAAGCACCCATTATATTTTCCTTTGTGATTCCTAATAGCAAAACCAAAACAAAACTTGATGTTTCAACTGCACCGTCAAAACTTGCTCAACAATTTTACTGTTCGTTGCATTCCACACAATCATGTTGCTCCTAAACTTTAGCTTCCTAGAACCGGTTTTGCTCACATAAACAGATTATTAGGATTGACGGCTAGGGTTTTTTGTCTCTCACAAGGGATATTATACCAGACATATAGCTAAGGGAGTAGGCACATTAGGGCCAGAAGGGTCAAATGACCCTTCTCAGTTTTTGGAATTAGTCGCTGATTGGTTGAAATTTTAGATGTTTCTATGTAAAATATTATATTTTAACTAACAGCTAAAAAAATTTACTTTAATAGTTTTGGCCTATCACCAAGTAGTACCCACGTGCAAGTTGGACTTGCAAGACTTCAACATTCTTTTAAATTTTCTACTATATTTTATTAATTGATCAATTATTCAATGATTACCTCATATTTATTTAGTTTTTTTTTTTTTTTAATTTCCTTTCGCCTAGTCATATTTCTATGCTGTTAACTACATTTCCCAAAGAATTCATCTTTTGTCTTTCTCAATTTTCTCTCCTACGAACGGCAAGACTTGAAATCAACTAGAGAGTAAGATTTGTTACCTTGTTAATAAATCACTTCAATTAAAGAAATTTCTTTAATTCATTACAAAGTTTAAATTTTTTTAGAGATTAGTTAATTTAATTTATGCTACCATGAAGATCATAAATAGTGATTTCCGAAACCAAATGGAAGATATGTGGATGAGTGGCAATATCATTACATACATTGGGAAAGATATATTTGCTTGTATTGATGATGAAACCACCATGTATAGAGTTCAAAATAATTAAGAGCAATCATCACAACAATTATAATTGGTTTGAAGATATATGTTATGTTTGGGTATATTAGTTTATGATTTTCTTTTATCAAAATAATAATATATAAACTAGTATATTTAAATTATTTTTTTAACAATAAACATATGCGATTTTATGTTATTTGATAAAATTATATTTTTGTTTAATATAATCATTATGATTTGAAAAATGACCCTCCTAATTCATATTTCTGGCTACGCCACTGCATATAGCACTACTGTCACTCTCTAATTCTCTTTCTCTCCTTATCGATGAAAGCACCGTTTACCGAAGAAACTCTTATGAAAACACACTACTACTAAATGCTGCTCTTGATCGTTCCAATTATTGAGGATCAATCGATCATCAAAATACTGGCTGTAGCTATTCAATGCGTTATAAGTATAATGCTTAATTAGATGGAAGTTAAGTGCCTGGTAAAGGAGACCCCATGTGTGCGAAACTTTACATACCACGTACTAGAAGAAACAAGAAAAACGTCATCCCTTTCAATATCAATGTCCTACAGCTCTGATGACCTGTGTTTTTATTCAGAAACCTGCCATACATTAATTATAGTTTGTCCCAACCGAAGGGAAAAAGAAATTTGTTGCTCACGCTGGAGCGGATTTAGGATTCGAAAATAGAGTGGGCTACATATTAAATTATTTTTTTTAGGCGAAGCCCAAATTTTTTTTTTCATTTCAACTATGTACAAATAATGTCAGAAGTATCATGTTGTATAGTTGTCAATGGAGGCCGGGAGGAAAGAGTATTTGGCAGAAAACAAGCTCACCCCATGCTATATACGGATCCGCCAATTGTTAGGTACATAATGATATAGACTTATCGTCCATCGCCTGCATCCTTACTATGTTAATGCTAACGATCGGGAGCAAATTGGTGTTTTAATTATGTGCACATTTCATATATTGGATCCATTGAATCTGTTCGTAAGTTTTGAATCTATGACTTACCTCGCATGGAAATAATTTGGAAGGAAGTATGAGATGAGTGTGTGTGTGTGTGTGTGTGTGTGTGTGTCTTGTGTAGGCTACTATGGGCTGAAATGTAACCAAAACTTATACTTGAGGGTTTTTTCTCTTGACCAGCCCATTGACCGCATACGCCCCCTACCATGCATGTTTCCGTAAATTTAGCATCTTTGGAGGGATTCAAATTTGCTCACCACTTTTATTTTGTGGTGATATCACTACCCTATTAAAACTTGTCACATCATATAAAATTAATTGAATATTTAAAATATAATTTTTTAATAAAACATCATGATTAACTATAATTGTGTTTTATAACACATGACAGTTTTGTATTGAGTGGTGGTATCACCACCAATATACTTTGCTGAGCAAATTTGAATCCATCTAGAGTTCAACCCCGTCTTTGCCGGCTGATTTGGGTGGTCAAGCGATCTGATTTGACGGGGCTTTCTCCACGGCAGCAAGTACTTATTTCGGAAGAAGGAGATGTGGTTTTGCTATATAGAATACTCATATTGTTAATGCTTTGGATGGTGCCTTAGAGACCCTCAAATCTCGGTTAATTGATATGGCAGCATTTGTGATCTTTTGACATGAAACCTACGGTTTTCTTAATGCGCGTGTTTTGTTCTATTTCTATATTAGGGATTACAAAAGGATATATGCAAACCATTTTAAATGAGACATTTGAAATCAAACTAACACGCAGAGCCGGCCCCACCTCAGACAGTCTCTACCAATTTTTTTATCAAATTTTACATATATACATTATATATGTATATATTTTTGTTTCGCCCCCATTGTTCAAAGTGGTTGTGCTTAGTAGGCTAGATCTGAATCTGGCATGAGATAGCGGCTATGAGAATAGAGGGACAAAAACTAGGGTCTTGGAAACGCACAGAAGCGGTTGTTGCCTGTCCGGCGGCACCCCAGCATCGACCATAGGTCCAGGCCTCATCGATGAGTGGCGGGTGTTGCGGGACGGGATTGTGGGGGCTTGGGGTTCCAGTTTTTGGTATCCGGTTCGACCTTCTTGGTCGTGTATGATTCTTCATCCCTCTCAGGCGGCGGTGTAGGCGAACAGGATGGATGGACGAAACCGGGAGACAAGGCAAGGCGAGTTTCTCACTGATTCTCGGTATGGGCTCATCGAGATCTGGCTTTATGCCTGGATCTGGCCTACAAAAGTTGAGGTTGGTGTGGCTTGCTGGGTGGATGGAGTTTTTCCTGCGGTGCAAGTTCAACGGGACTGATTTGTGGGGGTGGTCTGCAAGCGAGTCATCTGAAGAGGAGGAAGATGATTGCGGCGGCTGGTCTATGTCTTTGTTTAAAGTAATTTTCTTGGTTAGGATTTCGATTAGGGCTTTGGTTAGGTTTTTCTG
Organism: Rosa chinensis; assembly: GCF_002994745.2. Taxonomy (NCBI): domain Eukaryota; kingdom Viridiplantae; phylum Streptophyta; class Magnoliopsida; order Rosales; family Rosaceae; genus Rosa; species Rosa chinensis. The sequence goes on along the minus strand of NC_037088.1, from coordinate 52,673,631 downwards.
GTTTTTAGCATGTCCCTACTCTGTTGAGCTAGGGTCGGGTCAAATTGAGGTGCCATGGATGTGGTGTTTTTCCTAGGGACGAATTGATTTAATGTTGGTTTTGTCTTATGGTCAATATGCTGACGAGTGATCCTTGCACGTGGTCTGGCATCTTTGGGACACGGTGTGGAAGAGGGCGTTGGTTGTTTTAGCGGTTGTCTATGAGATGGTATCGATATTCTCGGGATTCTCGGTAGCCCGAGTCGTTGGGCGGTATTGGTGGTTAGGGGTTGGGCCCTTTCGGCTCATGGAAGTCATTTATGGTGACGGACCCGTAACTGGTTTAGGTTTTAGGGAGGAGAGTGGGGAATTCTTGACCACCACCGGTCATTCCCGTATTATATAATTTCGTTTCTTTTAATAAAGGATCTTATTCTCAAAAAAAAAAGTGGTTGTGCTTGTGTAGCGAAAACCTGGTTTTGCTACTGTTTGCAGCACCAAGGTTTGAAAGACAGTGACCTCTTTCTTTTCTTTTTTTTGTCTTTTTTCCTTAATTAGTTTCTTTGTAATTAAACATTTTTTGTTCCTTTTTCTTTTTTTCAACTTCTATGGAAAGAGATTTTTGGAATTGAATACTAATGTATATGCCCTTTGTTTTTCATTGGTTTCTTTTGTAATTAAACATCTTTTTTTCTTTTTTATTTAAAATAGATCCCTTCACAAGAAAAGGAAGAATATGATTATATGACTTTTGTATGTGAGACCACATTTTAATTATTCACCTCAGGCCTTCAAAACGTCAGGACCGGCCCTGCTAACACGATTACAAGAGTGGATTCAGGTCCATGTTATACTCAAATCAACTTGAAGTGGTGAGGTCGTAAATTTTGATTAATTTTAATATGGTGCCCTCAGGTTCTATTAGTTAATACTCAAGTTCTGTTACTAAAATTATCTATACATTACGATGATTAGGACCTCATAATTAATTAAGTTAACACACGAGTTTTTTACCATAATCATGCCTTCGATTTTCCAATATTAAAATTGATTTAAAATGGTTTGTGTGACTAGTGACTTAGTGAGGACGGTAGGGACATCTTCGTACCCAATTGGTAACCTATGAAAATTATTATATATAAGGTGGCAAACACGTGTACGATGCTAGTAATAACAATTAGTTACAAAAGCCATTATCAGATTGACTGATTCTAAGAGGGACAAGGATGTTGTTATAAAACTGTAAAATAAACTAATTAGCAGTGTCTTAAGGCAAAGATTTTGGTTAAAGATCCAAAGTCAAAACTTTGTTTATTGTGGAAAAGCTTTGCCAATTAGTCATTACTTACGTCATTTCCTATAGTCCCCTGTGTGAGAGAGCCTATGGTAAGGGCATCTCCAACCATTGAGCTATCAATCAAAATGGTTTTGGCTTTTTGGGTGAGCCATCTCCAACCATGCTCAATGTCGAGCCATTTTGACTCATGAGCCAAAAGTCGAGTCAAAATGACTTAACTTTGTAGAATGAAAGCCATTTCTGTGAGAGGAGAGAAATGGTGGGCCCCAGCTGCATGTGCTGCAATTGCAGCTGAAGAAGTTGACGCGCTAGAGGGAGAAGACAGAAGGGACTCGCAGATAAAGACAAAATAACGGCACACCGGTGGTTGACGCGCGAGACACGCGCTGGAGATGCAACTGACACATGGGGCCCGCCTGTGCCGAACGGGCGGAAGTCTTCCAACGGTAAGAAATCGAACGGCCCATATTCAAGTTCATTAATTCTATTTAAAATGAAAGGCCCAGATTAATTCTTTCTAAACATAAAAAAGTAAATATACATATACTGAATTTCTAATCTAACGGTGTAAAAAATGTCATGGATTAAAATCAACCGTAAATAATAAAGTAATTGTGTTTTAATTCATATTGTAGTTAAATAATTGTCTAAAATGATTAAATTATTAAATGAGTTTGGCTTTTGACTAAAGATGGTTGGAGATGCAATAAGAATGAATAGTGATGACTTTAGGGAAGTCAAATTTTGTAAATGGCTTTGGCTTTTGACTCCATTGTTGGAGATCCCTAATTAAGCTGTTAAACTATATATAGGAAGTCAACCCATGTTTGAGAAAGTTAAATGAAGTTTAATACGTACGGTTCGGTTCAGTATCATCTGATTTTCATAAGAATGAAGTGTAAATCAACCCCACAAACACACTTTCGTGGCATGTTTACTTACTTGGAATGACAATTGAAATAAGTAAATGATTTCCGGTGTATAAGTTTTCTTATTGTTTACTAACTTATATAGGTGTTGGAATGAGTGTGGGACATTATCAGGAATCAATTCCTGGATAACCCGGAGTTTGATACCCAGGGGGGATATAGGTTTAGGAATCAAAGTCTACGGAATGTATTTTTTTTTTTTTTTATCCAAAATAGCCCTATGTATTTTCAATAACCCAAAATTACCTATAACCCTAGAAATATATACTCTCTCATGAACATTTATTTTTATATCCCTATTTTAATAACCGAATTAGTTTTAATTCCGAATCATGAACATTAGTAAACAACATCAATTGTAAAAGGTTGTATTCCTATTCTGATTCCATATGGTAGCATAACATCTTAATGGAAATGAAATATTCTCATACTGATTCATTCCTTCTCTCATTCCAGTTGTTTCCAATTCATAGCAATTTTTTTCTTCTTCCATTTCAATTCAATCTTAGTTAGGATTCCGTTAGTTTGATGCAAGTAAGGGCAGTTTGTTGGTTAATTGGTGTCAAAAGCCACCCATGTTCCCACACCGTACGTTATTACTAAATTGTGAACATACAAATGATAATGTAGTTACGTTTGTACACTACTCCAGAGTTTTTAAGAAAAAATTATTGAATTCATATAAGAAAAAAAAAAAGTAAACAAATAAATTTTCTTTTTTCAGTGCAGATTTCGATTAACAACTCCTCATTGAACGTTTAAGAAAGAAATATAGGCCTTGATGCAAGTACAAAAAGTGTAGAAGCCTAGCAGGCGTTGGCTTAGAGAGCTGTGAGCCTAGCAGGCATCAGGTTTCAGATATTTTGGGCTCCAACTTTGAATAAGGCTGATTGTAAGGCTTGGGCCAATTGGCCCATTAGTACAACTAATTGTCTAATTCATTTGCTATTATTTGCAAAAGGAAAAAAGAAAATACCCTTTTGCATCACAATCTGCAAGAGCACCAACCTTTCACTTCAATCAAAATCTCCATCACTGTTATTAAACCACACAGAGTTATGAATTAAATGGTGCAAGGCTGTCCTTGAAAGAGTCCCACTATTTAACTAGACCCCTCTAGTTAGTTCCTTCCAAACATTTTATCTGACTAGAGAATCAACCAAAACCCTGATATCTATACTAACATGTTTTACACAAACCACAAACATATGAACAAATGCAAATACTTCCCAGCTTTCTCATTTCTATGCCCAAGCTTCTCCATCTCCTCCCCTAGTATTTACAATCCCAACATTTGCAGTCTTCTTAGCCGGCTTACTCAACTGAAAGACCGGGTGGCTGCACAGCTTCCGCACTCCTTTCCTCAAACTTAACCAGTCTCCAGCTTCATATCCACCTGATCTACAAACAGTTTCCGAACACTCAAGTTCATGCTTGCTAGATGGGCTACTATTGGAATCGGATTCGATTTCCTCTTCCTCATCACTCATTACAGGAGAGCACCAAAGTTTCTCGTCAATGCAGGCTTCAGGGATGTCCATAGTGGTTGTCCTCAATAAGTTCTCCTGAACATGTCCCGTAATGGAATAAGGAAGATCATAGTTGTGGTTGGGAGATTTTGATGAGCTCTGCGAAGCCTCAGCAGCAGCTGATTCCTCTCTTTCGCGCAGGATCTTTAAGATTAGTGTCTTGAGGAAATTCATAACTTGCACTGCATGCAGCAGTGCTGTTAAAGGATCTGCCATCTGCATCAATAACTCTTTTTTAGCACTTAATAAGAAAAAAACTTGCTTGTTACCACCTGTTGTAAAACTGTATTACAGTGCATTCTGGCTAGTAAACTTCCCAACTTAATAGCAACGGATAATTGTATTATACAAGCATAGCAAAGCCTTTTTACCCATATTAGCTACCAAGAAAAAACCATTTTTGAAGATGTGGAACCTCTACTCATCCTTTAATGGGTGGTCCAAGTGAACCCCAAGACTCCAAGGCCTACACTTGACCTAGGCATCAGGTTAGTGACAAGGTATTATTATGGAGTTCAACCAGGGAGTTCGATCTAAATTGTGTTATCTCGAGTACCGACTCCTGACCAACTTGACCCACCTCAGAGGCGCAAGGAACAACCGAACAACATTAACTGTATTTATCTAAGAACTCTAGGACAGTATATATGGTCAGCAACAGATCTATTTTTGGCGCATGCCTATACCATCAGATTGACCAATTCTCAGCATGCATGAAGTTTCAAAGAAGATATTGCCACAAGTAAAACAGCTACAAAAGACCACGCCTAAACCAAAAGCAACAAACCTCTGTCATGTTTGGAGCAAAAACCATGGCAATGTTGCGAGCATTCATCTTATTGTGTTGTTCATTCTGCGCAACATCTGCCATCAAATTGAGGGCCCAATCTAGCAGTGATGCTTCCGTTGCAGGAAGTGACTTTACAAGTCCTGTGCAGTCATCTTCTGTGTTGCAGCGCATCACCTGTTCTGGTGTAAGAGAATCAAGTATCCGTGTCGGAAGCTCTCTAAACCATGCCTGCAGGTGTAAAAAGGAAAGAGGGGAGAGCAGCCATTAAGGATAGAAAAGAAAAATATCGAGAACAAAACAAAGAAATGAAAGGAGAATGAACCCAAAAGGATATGGAAGAAGAGTTTTGATGCAAAAAAAATGATGGGTTTAATTCAAAAAAGTTTGTAGAGGATATTGACATTTCAGAATTTTTAAATGCTTTAGGAGATAACTTAAGTCCACAACAATTTATCAAAACCAAACACCCTAAAGGAGGAACCAATGCCCACATGCTTCAAAAGGTATACAAAAACATGACGGAGGGGTTTCTCTTCTCAATGTCAAATATGTTTACCTTTATTAAACCTGCTAAGCAATGAACATCAATTCCATGTGGCACTACACCACTATTCAACTGGTTCCGAACACGCTCTTCTTGGCTATTTTCAGCATTTATTCTGAATATTCCTTCTGCCTTTAGGGGTGACAAGAATGAAAGAGAACTTCATATTTCATTAGGAGGGCCAAGAAGCATACAAGTAAAAAATAGGTAGTAAATCAGAACGAGCAACTCACTTTAAGGCCTCCTCCTGAGTACAATCGCTTTTGCATCATAAGAAGTATTGTTGGCACACTGTTTCCTCTATCATCATAAGAACACTGCATCGACTTAGCAGAGACCCCAAACACACTAGCACTAGATAACAAAAAAACCGGTGGCACACTATCAGTTGTTAGTCGGGGGGGGGGGACACAAGTGCTGATATTAGGTTTGAAAAGAATGAAGTAAGACATATTCAAATGGATAAATCGGAAAGTTCCATCTAGAAAAATCCATGTAAATCATCAACCAAATCTACATTAAGATATTAGTTAAGAAATTTTGCAGGAAAATTTGCTGAACTAAGAAACAGTTATTCACATGGATCAGTAGATCTGGTGTTTGTGCTACCCTATGCAAATCCATTTGCACAATAAGATAGATTTAAAGTTGAACAATATTTGCCACTGCAAAATGAACAAGGCAAATGTTTTGCATCGATGATTAGAATTTAGAACCACCACAACTGAAATCCTTCATTGTAAAAAGGTTTTTTTTTTTTTTTTTCTAGGAAAGAAGAACAGCCACTCTATTTTACTATCCCTCTTCTACCCAGTAAAAATAGATTTGAAGCAGAATAAAGCAAAAGCTACAGTAAGCAGCAAAGCTTATTAGGACTATATACATAGAAGTCTATGCTAGAATTGCATCATCTCTCTGCTTCCCATAGACCTCAATTCATTATATTTCATCCTCTAAATTTCCTCCCCAATTGTGAACTGCAAAAATAACAGCAATCTATACTATACAGCCAATTTTCATGGAGTAAATAAGAACTCTGTTCTTGGAGATAAGGGTTACTTATACTTGAAGGAATTTGTCCCCAAAAACCTAAAAGTGTTCTGATGGTTCTTATTAGCATAAACAAGAGAATTGACAACCTTGTTCACCCCATTTCTCTGGTTAACAAAAAGAGCCCTTTAAACCCAATAACTTTTTCTTTGTTTTTTCTGGACCATCAAATACCAACCCTACCTTGTGTACCCAGAATCAAAAAGACAAATTTTTACAAGCCAGGAAAGCCCCCGTACTTAAAAATCACAAATTTCAGCAACACAAGCCAAAGGAACACAGAAATTGATGGCCTAGAACTGTACAGAAGAAAACATAGGATACCATCCGCCAATGAAAAAGTACACAAATCATCATTCAAAGTCAAAAAACATGCACACAGTAACTCCAATTTTGTACTTCAATTTTGCAAACTTCCAAAAGGCCCAATATTTTCCCACCCACCAAAAACCCAACCTCAAATTCAGAAACAAACAAAAAAAAAAAAACCAAAATTGCAGAGAGAGAACCAACTCACCTAGCACTAGGTGCCTTCCTGGGAACCTCAGGCTCAAGCTCAGTAGGCAAACCCAGAAACCCATTAAACCTATCAAAGGTCACATGCGAAACATGCCTCACCTCGGTAGGTGAACTTATATCAAAGGAGGACGCCACGTCGTCCGTCTCCACACTGCAAGTAATCAGAGACTTCCTCAGAGCAGCCACCAGAATATCCATGATCGCAAACTGGTTGTTCTGCCGCACACTACTGTTAAAGTCTCGACCTTTACGAGCCCCATTGGCTCTGCTCATCGGACTGAGAAATGGGGTCGACACCTCACACGATTCTTCTTCTTCTTCGTCTTCTTCGTCAAATTCAGACCCTTTTTCGTCTTCCTCGTCTTCTTCTCTCTCTGTTTCGTCTTCATGGTTATGGCAGAACTGGGTCGGAGGAGCGACGGTGAACTCGGTGAGTCCGACGAGTCCGCAAGATTTGGATCGGAAGAGACGAGCCATTTTTGCTAATGGGGAATGCCAACAAAAAAAATGAGGGAGACGGAATATAAAAATGGGAAAAGGAGGGTTGCTATTTAGAGAGAAGGTGAGGTGGGTTTGGTAAAGAGGGTTGCTTTAGAGAGACGGTGTAAATGATTATAAGGTTGAGCGTGGTGAAGATGAAGGGGATGAAGAAGCTTCACTTTTTTCATTTGTTTTCTCAGAGAGATGACAAGTAGACAGGCAGGGATGAGAGTTAGTGAGTGTGTATGTCTTGGAAGTTACTCAAGTGAGAAGTTAAAATCAGATTAAGAATGATGGAGATGATTGAAAAAAGAAAAATCCAAGAGGGCCCTGGCTCTAGGTGAAGGCTCTCCCCCTTTGAAGAATCCCCACTGCTTTTTGGTGAATACAAACAATGGAGAATGCTAGGTCTTTTCAATGATTCAATTCTCATTATCTCTCACATTTGTTGGGTCTATGTAATCCGACCAAATCAGGCACATAGAGTACTCTCTCGAAAATTAAAAACTTGTGTTTTGGAGTTATGGTCATTATCACTATAATCTTTTCTATTCATTGAGACTCTTTTAATTTATTTCGTATTTATCTCATGCTTTTTTTTTCTTTTTTCATTTAGACATTTAGTTAAGACATGGTATTGATAGGCTAGCTATGAGGATGAGAATGGAGCTATATATTGAATGAAATTGCAGTTTTAATGGGTGGTATTTCAGCTGTGCAAATTCAGCATGCACCACGAACTTGTAATACAGTAGCACACATGCTAGCTGCTTAGCTTTCGAAGCAAATTAGCTTGAGGTTTGTTTTCATGATCAACCTCCCGAATGTATACATGATGTAATACATGCAATATGATTGCAATCATACTATTTAACTATCAATGAAATTCAATATCTCTTTATTCAGAAAATAAATAGGGTAACTATGAGGTGTAAACTAGGGAAATACATGCTAATCACCATGACAAAATCTCTTCTCTGTCACCAGGAGATTTTGAGTTCGAGTCAAATACTTACAATATTCTCCAAAAATACAATGAAACACGTGTATCTCCATAAAATGAAAGAAAAATACCTGATACCGACCAAAAAAAAAAAATCAAACTAAAGAAAGAGATTAGAAGACAGTGACCCAGTCACTACATGTTGTATAAATAGAGTTCAATGACACACATGATAAAAATTTCTGCCTATGTATTTCCATAAAATAAAATTAAAAATAAAATAAAAACTTAATATAGACAAAATTGTTTTCTATTTTATCTATTATTTTAGACTAAAGAAAGAGATTAACAATCACTGTCTTATTTTGTATAAATAGACTTCAATACAACAGTATTCTACCAAAGAAAACAGTATATAATAGTATAGTATCAATTCCATGTGCAAGGAATTCTTTTAACTTGGATTTGAGTGAGTTCAACTCTAAGGGTCAAATTGGGATTACATTTTAAAAAGTGCTTTTAAATTAATAAAAAAATTTAAGAAAGTGTTTTCAGTGAGTTTTTTTATTGGAGATTCCATATATACAAGATGGATGTCTCAGGTGAGTTTTTTTTTTTTTTTTTGACAAAGAGTAAGCAACTAACATTAAATTGAAGAAAGGTTATGAACCTAGAAACTAGGTTGGAACAACAAACAAACAGGAACAAGAAAGAACAAAGCAACATAAAGCAAACTCAGACTACAACATAAACACAGAAACAGAGACAAAAATAACAAGAACTCAAACCAGGCGAGCCCAATCCATCCTCAAGTGAGTTTTAAAACACTTAAAATTAACTTTGAGAAGAGTAAATACTTTTAAGTGCTTCCCCTTACAAAATAATCTTACCAAATATAAAAAGCACTTCAAACAGGAATTGTTATTTGGAAATTTGATTTATTTGGGTAAAAATCATAAATAGTACCTGAACTATACCTCAATCTTATTTATGGTACCTGAATTTTATTTTTTGTCACAACCAGTACCTAAACTATTCGGGTTCTTTTGTAATGGTACCTAGAGCCACCTTCGGGCACTATTCCAACTAAAAATGGCATGTGAAACGATCATAGTGATGATCTTTGGTGATTTCAAGGGTTGCGATCATAGTGATCATCTTTTTGGTACTAGACTTGCCTTAAACTTTTTTTTTTTGCAAGAATAGTGACCGAAGTGGCTTTAGGTACTATTTAAAATGAAATCGAAAAGTTTGGGTACTGGTTGTGATCAAAATTGAAGTTTAGGTACTATCGATAAAATATAGGATAAATTCAGGTACCATTTATAATAATAACCCTTTTTTTTTTTTTAACAATTATTTGGAAATTTGATACAGTTCCTTTCACGGGGTATGTTTGAGATTAGGAATTCGTATACTTTTGGAACCTTTTGGTAACAGTGAGGACAAGGAAGAAAGAAAAAGCTTAGAAAACGAAGCAGAGTGTGGATTTATGCAGCATCTGAAATGGGACATAGTCGATCTGGCTGTTTTTGTTTTTTGCATGCCATCTCCCACGGACCGCACAATCGAGTCACATGGCCACATGCCCGCATATGTCATGTCCCTTCCTTGTTCCACTTTCGTCATTTAATTTGACCGTTTCATACCCACCTCCACCTCCACCTCCTCCTCCACCACACCACCACCCTATGCCAGATGCAGCAATATGTCCTTAGATCCAACGGTGGCCTCTTATTCTATGGTCCCCCGAACTTGTGTTATAAGCTTCACATGTGTTGCCCTTTACGACTCGTCACAACCCGACCTTAACAGGCAAATCAGAAGACACGAGGGAAGAACACCTTCTCTAAATTGAACACTTGGTACTTCACAAGTCACAATGGAACAACATTATGTTCATGTATAGAAAAGGTTAATCTTTCTACTTAATTACCTTATATTATATCCATTTCAAGGTAAATAGAGTTCGATTATTTCTAGATATATATATATATATATATATATATGGAGTTTATGTATATTTTGCATTTTTTGAGATTTTTACGTCGTCTTCAGTGATTAATTTAGTTGTTAGTTGAGATTTATTTATTTATTATTATATGTATAATAAAAGGATAATATAGTGTCTAAAATGATGTGATTTAGATAGATCAGGATTCTATTTTCCAGGTTTCATATAACTGGAACATGCATGTTGTAGAATGTTAACAACTATATTATCTTCTATATACAGTAGGAGTTTCTAATCATAGGGATATTGATAAAAAAAAAATTATAATATAATTCCAATATATACATGTATAAATCTTTGACATTCTGGTGTCATTGTGTTTACTTATTGGCGCCGATGTATGTAGTTGCTTCAACAAGTAATTAAAAGGGTGTCGTCACATCAGTGTTTAGTTTTGAAACTCTCGATCAACACTCGTTTCCCACTTTCGCTGGTAGAGTAGTAGTAGTAGTCATTGTTAATTTGTTATTAGCCCATGAATCACAACATATGTAAGTTGAAACTATATTGACTATATAAGTAGAAACCCTAGGAAACTATAGGTCTAATTTTTTGCCCTAATTATCCCCTAGTTTGCCCTAACTAATTATACCCTCCCTCCATGCAGATAGACTCTTTTAGCCAGGTTCAATTCCTTAGAACAGTACTGCCCAGTCTGGCCTTTAAATTAAATGATCTTGTGCTATTTCTAGGTAGCTAGTCATTTACTACATAGATGATAATTACAGCTCCAGCACCCTACTGGTCCGAACATGCATGTCATATATATACATATCAAAGTGCATATACCTGTGATTGAATAATAATCACGATCGATAAATACTAGCTAGCTAACTGCCCCAACAACTCGTTATACAAAAGAACGAATCATATGCTTCCATGCTTCCGGTCTATTAGGTCATGCATGCGCGCACTGCCACGTTTAATTTTATGGAAAAAGGGAAACTTCAATTCTAGAAAAGGAGGCGAACCATATTCTATTTTTTTATCTGAGTTTCCTTTGAAGCCACTCCAGGAATCTGAAGGATGAAGCATCATACTCTTACAGTCCTTTTGTAATAGAAAGGTGTGGTCGATGAAGCACGATATTAGGTAAAAGCCTTATGTAATGGCTCAACTGAACCACCACCACCCTCCTTAACTAATCGCTCAGCTTCAACCTCAAGATATTGCAGATTTCGAACCAAGTCAACTTAGTTAATTATGGATTATGGGTTTGTTAATTACGTTTCTGCTATGGTAATATACAACTAATGGAGATCGAAAGGAACCAAAATAATTAGGTTGCTGCTGCTTTGTCATAATCGATCTTGCATGGATAGAGATTGGAGACATCTGTCATGTTTTTCTTATATCATGATAGAATAATTTTTTATCTACGGTGTGTGTATCGATATATCGATTAAATTACCTTTATACAAATGTAGACTAACTCTATACAATAATTGGCCATCAATTGATTTCAAGTTAATCTACGAATATATGAAACTAATCTCCTATTAGAGAGAACTTATCTATTACTGATGTATCGATATGTTAACGTATTGTAAATTTTTTTCAATAAACTATGATTAATAATTCTATTATATATCAGTCATGCATTTTTAATAAAGGCCCGAGCACTGCAAGAGGATAGGAATTAGATAATTGATAGAAGCCCAACAAGTCCGGTTCAAGATTTGGAATCTAGACCAATATCGATCATGCATGTCAGGCCCGACAAGTGTTTCTAAATTTTCGACCTAGCTAAAATACCACACGAAGTGTGTATATCAAGGGGTAGGTGTGTAAAATTAATGATCTATTGCCAAACATCTCGGATGATTGAATCAATCATTGTTGCTATAGAAAAAATGAACTTGATCCATAATTCAAAGTGACTGTTTACTAATATGTAGGTGGCAAATTAAAGAACATTTGTAGATCTTCAAAATCCTAAATATCCTACTTAGGGCTCCTTAGCTAATCGATCTCCAACTTAAACCTCACTACTCTCGCTAAAAGCAAGGATCATGCCTCCTCTCATTGTTTATGCAGAAGTCCACACCAGCTTGACAGCTTCCAATCTATAACACGAAAAGAAAAACATGATCGAGTATAGGTAAAGGGGTACATATTATATTTTTGGATTTAACCGCACAACTTAAAAATTAATTGACAGTGGACAGAGAAATCCAACTTTTATAAGTATTCATACGTGCAAAACTATATATTTCTAATGTAGGACAACACTCCACATTTCCACTTCTAGACAAAGGCTCATTCGAATTGGTTTAGGATTCGTTAGTGGAGGCATGGTTCCTTCTTTCTTGTTGTGCCGTCTTGAACAGCATTTAGCGATTTGGTATGGTCATAAGCTTGATAAAGAGATGCAAGCGTCAATTGCCCTTGAGATGTATGTTGCATCAAATTCTGCATCTAGTTCTTATATTATAATCAGGAGAGACTCGTCTCCCTCCTGCTATCTTTATTGTGTGAGCAAAATTTATTACCATTTGTATTCCTATTTGTGATATATCTCTGCACTATCGATTTACATGAGCAAAACTTAATTTACTAGAAAAAAATAATAAGAGGATCAAAACTTAATTTGAAAACACTATATATACAGGTTCCGATGAAACGGTCTAATGGTCTACACAAAGTGTTTAGGCTTAATCGGCATCAATTATGTCCAAAAATAGATCAAATATCAATTTGATCGACTTTGAACTTCGACCATGCATCTTTCAGAACACTGTTTGCATTTACTAGCCGGGAATCGATCAAAAGCCAGCTTGCTAATTTACGTCACAACTAACGAAGTGGTGTTAGCTCAGTGGTTAGAGCACCCACTGCCTAAGATTCATGTCATGGTTTCGAGTCACTATGGGGATATGAGTGAAATCATTTAATCCTCTTTTATAAAAAAAAATAAAAAATGAAAAAAATATTAAAAAAAGTCACAACCAAGTATCATGATCTTTTCAATCATTATATGTCTTTGCAAATAAAATAACCATCAGTGCAGAGAATAATTTTCATTATCATGGTCCATATTTCATCGATTCGCATGCATGGTAACAACTCTCACCTTCTCTCATTTATTGTTATAAATACACTAGTCTCTCTGTTGAGATGTTTTAAAGTTGGGAGTCGATGAGGTTGACAGGATTGGCAAGGCCCGAGTTTGAGTGCAATCCACACCCAAGTTCAAGCTCTAACAATCTCAAAAGTCTTTATTGATAGGTAATCGATCGGGTTAACACTTGTGCAACAACTATTGGAAACACAGTGGAGCCATGGGTCTACTAGTACGCTGACAAGTGACAAGCATGAGGAAACAATATCGGTCCAGAGTAGGGCCATCGGCGGATATGTATATATATGCGGGTTTTTAAAGGTAGTAAATGTTAAGACAACTGAAGTCAACTTCATTCTTATTAATCTGCCTACGGTCAGTATTGCTATTGGAAATTGGGCTCTTACATCACGAGCCTTGGTAGTGGTTCAACGGGGTGTTCGTTGGGGAATAGACTCTCCTTCCCTAACCGAAACTTTCTTTGACAAAAAAAAAAAGTGGGGAAGAACCATCGTGGTTGAGAGTTTACGGCTTTACGAGAATCTCTTTGTTTATATCCATTAAAATAACCAGCGACTAAACAATCTCCATTTCGTTAATTTTTTTGTATAGGCAATTTTTACAAAGTAATTTAGAAATAAACGATTTTGACCATAGTGCCGCTCTAGGTAATAAAAAGAATTTGGACTAGCGAATCCAAAACCATTTGCAACAATTGTATTATCCTTAGCAACTACTATTACGTAAGGCCATAACTTGACAACAACTAACAGAGCAAACTTTCACTATGGCAAATAATACAACCAAATAACCAACAAAGAAAGAAATATAAAAGAAGTAATTAAAGAACATGGACAACAACCACTCTACTAGTAAACCAAGAACAAAGATAATATCATAGAACATCAATGGTCGTCGCTGGGGAATCATCAAGAATGTACCCCAACTTTTTGTCTCTTTGCTACCTTGTTAGCAAGGATCACATCAGGGTGATCTTCCGAATTAGCAATAATTTATTCCCCAAATGCGTTCAAAGTAACTTGAGAAATTAGGGTGATCTTCTGGCAAGTTTTATTCACCTCCTTACTTAAAAATAGCTAGTATTGTTAAAGATACTCTAACTCAATAATTACGTATAAAACTACCACATTTGATCAAATTCGGAATGGAGAAAGAGTGTGAAAAAGAGTAACTAATCAACTGCCTAATTAACTGCTTAATTATCTCCTTTTACTGCATAGATTATCTGTGCACCAAGTTTCCACTCAGTTACAAGTACTACTTAAAGCGAAGTGAATCAACTCAACTGCACAGTACACACATTATCGACAATCACATATTCAAATTAAACAGCAATAAGCGTGGCCAGTTGTCTAACATTATATCGATATTAGCTCAACTTAACTACCCGTTTGTATTCAGTTTTAACTCAAAAGGCCTTGGTATAATTGGGTGTGAGTCACCCACTTATATTATCTTTTATTATTCTTCTAATGTGAGATATTTCCTACCTAACAATAACAAGAATTTGAACGATTGTATCCAAACCCATTTGCAACAATTCTATTGTCCTTAACAACAAAGGCCATAACTTGACAACAACTAACAGAGCAAACTTTCCTTATGGCAAAATGCAAATAATACAACCAAATAACCAACAAAGCTGCAATATAAAAGAAGTAATTAAAGGACATGGACAACAACTACTCTACTAATAAACCAAGAACAAAGATGATATCATAGAACATCAACGGTCGTCGTTCAGGAATCATCAAGAATGTAGCCCATCTTTTTGGCTCTTTGCTTCCTTGTTAAGCAAGGATCACATTTTGGTGATCTTCCGATTTAGCAATGATTTATTCCCCAAATGCATCCAAAGTAAAGTGCTGCCATTCTGATCTCAGGATGGCCGGAATTGTAGCAAATGCAAAGGGAAGTCTTAAAAGTTGCCTTATGCCTGTACATTTGCCGATGAAAAACGGCTTCACAATAATACACTAGTTGACTTCAATATTTAACTTGAGACGTCATTTTAGTAACTTTTACTAAAATCAACTTAATTGAGTATTTTGATACTTTTTTGACTTCGTTTGGTTACACCACATTTCCAATTATGGAAACCATAATATAGTAAACAAAAACAAATCAAGAATATAATTCTTTGTCTATCTTTAAAAATATCGATGTAATTAGAGCATCTTTAGCAATGCTAGCTATTTTTTAGTTAAATTTTAACTAAAGTAGCTAAAAGTCATTTTGACTAGCCATTTTAAAAATATGTCTGCATCAGTGCTCTCTATTCTAGCTAGTTTTGAATTTATATTATTTTTTAAATGAAGATTAAATAGTTTAAATATATTTATATGTTATATAAAATAACTCATTATGAATGTTTTAAATTAGGATTATTATCACAAATAGTACCTGAACTATACCTCAATCTTATCGATGGTACCTGAACTTCAATTTTGATCACAACCAGTACCCAAACTTTTCGATTTCATTTTAAATGGTACCTAGAGCCACCTCCGGTCAATATTCCGACTAAAAACGGCATGTGAGGCGATCATAGTGATGATTTTTGATGATTTCAAGGGTTGCGATCATATATAGTGATGATTTTTTGGTAATAGACTTGCCTTGAATTTGATTTTTTTTTTTTTTTTTAGATTTGGCTTTTTTGGCCGAAATAGTGACTGAATGTGGCCTTAGGTACCATTTAAAATGAAGTCGAAAAGTTCGGGTACTGGTTGTGATCAAAATTGAAGTTCAGGTACCATCGATAAAATAGAGGATAAATTCAGGTACTATTTGTGATAATAACCCTTTAAATTATAGAGAGCCTTATCTCGCTCTCTATATTTAGGAGCGATATAGCTAAAAGTTATAATAGAAAGTCATTTAGGAGTCTGGTGCAGCAACTAAAATATATAAAAAGCTAAACACAGGGACGGACTTATAGTCAGGTTTGCGAGGGTCCAGACCCCCTTGGTTTCCTAAACAATCTAACTAAGCTTCCTTGTTTACCTTAATTATAGCTTATTCCTTGCTCAAATTCATTAATCGACCCCCCATAGGTTAACAAAAACGCATTTGTTTCCAAATCTAATAAAGAATTATCTATCAATTCTTTCCTTTTGTGTTACATTATGTTAATTATATCAAATTTGAAATGTTTATTTCCTTTCTTTTTCCTATTTGTATTCCTTAATAAGCATAATAGAATTGATATTTCGTTTTTCATATACCATGCATATTTTGTATTCTCTCTTAAAAGAAAAAACAAGTTTATTGTCGAACAAAAAAAATTTAATTTGGACCCCCCCCCCCCCCCCCCAATCTTAGAATGCGGTTCCTCCCCTAGCTAAACATGCTCTCCAAAATAGCTAAGGAGCAAAAATAGAGAGTATGCTAAAGATGCTCTAAAGCGTTTTTATATTAGCAAACAAAATAAGACTGCCGACCTGCCGTTTTGGAGCATAGATTCCCACTCATGAAAGCCTCCATATTTAGTCAATAATTTCGTATAAAGCTACCACATCTGATCAAAATTCCAAGCGGGGAAAAAGTGTGTAAATGAGTAACTCATTAACTGCCTAATTAGTTGCGTAATTATCTCCTTTTACTGCTTAAAGTTTCTGTCGCACTGTAGTTCCCACACAGTAAATATTACCCGACTACTTAAATTGAAGTAAATCAACTCAACTACACAGTATCGACGGTCAGAAATTCACCATTACAGCATCTACATCTCTACCGCGCTCCATCGGATCCAATCCAAACCTATTTCCAAAGGTTCGGACCAAGCTGTTCATGTTCGTCAGCTCTGACTCACTCAAATTCCCTCTCTCTCTCTCTCACTTCCTATCCCATCATTCGCACTCAACCAAAACCTTAACCTCCCAACCCCTCCACACCCGCCACGTGTCCCATCAGGGGTAATTTAGTCCACCTACTCCTCACTGTCACCGTTGACCAGTCAAACTCCAGCACGTCCCTCGCACACCATACCCATAAAATAATACTTCATTCTTTCCCGAAATAACCTTTTCCCCAATTTAAAATTACAAAAAAGGCAACAAAAGTAGCAAAAGACAAAACCAAAAGTACCAGTGACAACACTCACCTGCTTTCGCCCACGCCCAACGCGCCAACTTAGTCCTGATCCCGACCGTAAATTTCGGGAGCGGTGAAATCTGACGGTGGAGAATACGTCAATGTTTTAAGGAGCGGAGCAGGGGATTGCGGCTCCTGTCACATAGAAGCAGAGAGCTGGGTTTTTACTCTTAATTCTCTGTGAGTCTCAGTCTCTCTCTTTCTTCTCCTCCTGACTCAAATTCTCTTGGTTTATCGTTTTCTCGCCGTAGATCTCAAAATTGGTTTTCTCTCATTTTTGTCTTGTTCTCGCCGGTAAGAGTGTCGGGATTCGCTACGGGCCGTCAGATGTGCGGACTTTGACCCCGGGGGGGCCGCGCGTGATCCGATACCACACTGCCGCCGTTCTTCTTCTTCTTCTTCGACGCCGATGGGGCAGTGCTACGGCAAGACTATTCCGACGACGGCGGATAAGGACCCGACGGAGACCGGGACGACTGTCACCACCGGCGCGACGACCGTCACGACAATCACGACCTCCGTCCAGCACCCGACGCCGTCGCAGGAGGAGGAGCAGCAGAACGGCGCCGGGAGCGTGAAGAGCACGCCGGCGCGGACGTCGATCCCTCAGCCGAGCCCCTGGCCGAGTCCCTACCCGCACGGCGTGTCTGCCAGCCCGCTGCCGGGGGGAGTGTCGCCTTCGCCGGCGAGGTCGTCGACGCCGGGGAGGTTTTTTCGGAGGAGGTTCGCGCCGCCGTCGCCGGCGAAGCACATAAAGGCGTCGCTGGCGAAGCGGTTCGGGCAGAAGCCGAAGGAGAGCCCGATTCCGGAGGAGCAGGGAGTTGAGCAGGAGCAGTCGCTGGATAAGAGCTTTGGGTATGGTAAGAATTTTGGAGCCAAGTATGAGCTTGGGAAAGAGGTCGGGCGGGGGCATTTTGGTCATACTTGCTCCGGTAGAGGCAAGAAAGGCGATCTCAAGGACAAGCCTTTGGCCGTTAAGATCATCTCCAAAGCCAAGGTACAATTCAATTCAATTATATGCCATTTAATTGTTTTCTATTTTTGAACGTTTTGATTCTGGAATGTATTTATGTTTCGGTAGAAAATGTGGTACAGTGAACATTGAAGGGAACAATTCTATAGACTGTATGCAATTATTGTCATATCGGAGCTATAGTGCGAAATGTGAAGCGTTTCTGAATAAAGGATGCCTGTCCGGGGTTTAAGTTCTGCTGGTGTCGAGTGTAATTTCATAGGAAACAGAAAAGATGGCAATGCCTGTGGATATGCAGTGTAACAAACAGTTGCACAGTGTTATGTCTAGTCATTGCTTTCTTTTGTTGTTAAAAAAGAAAACACATCGATGGAAATTGTTCTAATGTGACGAAATTTGTGAACTGGATACTTGATAGTCATAATTAATTAAGAGAAAAGGATTTGGTCTAGTTGGCGGTTACTCACAATGATGTCAGATATGAAGCGAAAGTGCTTAGAATCTAATGTTGCAGTCCAACTGCGGCCATGTTGCTATATGTCTGTCAATCTTAGCTGTACGCGTCCGTTTCTCGTGATTGCATTAATGCATAGTGATCACCAGTATGTTATGATTTGCGTTATCATTGTGGGGATACGTGGCAATTTTGTAGAAGATTGCTCATCTCCATGAATTTAATTCATTTCTCTCGTGTTACATGAGTAAAGCATTGTTCAAGTTTCTGAAGTTACTAGCAAAAAGCTATGCAAAGGTATCTTTGGTTTTTCTGGTGTCGTATGTCCTAGGTCACAAGTGAGGTGTCGTACTACAACTGGGGTTGTTTTAGGATACAAATACAATCTATTGTCAGAAGTCGTAATTTATAGCTGGAAATGAATCTGGTCTATAATCTGATTGCGAGTGCATTTGGCAACTGTGATAACACCGTTGCACAGGTGATTTGAATGGTTCTCGTGCTTCCTCGTGTTTTTTTTTTTTTTTTCCCTTTTTTCCTCTTAGGCCTCGATTTTCTTCCATTATAGTGGTATCTGATTTGGTAAACATCGATTTATTCTTTTACATTGTATAGTATATATGTCTCATCCAAATTCATTTGGCAGATGACAACGGCCATATCGATTGAAGATGTTCGCCGAGAGGTGAAGATATTGAAAGCTCTATCTGGGCATAAGCATCTTGTAAAATTTTATGATGCATGTGAAGACGCCAATAATGTTTACATTATCATGGAGTATGTATACCTTATTTTCTATTCATCCTTTTTATTTGGAGGAACAAGCATTTGTTATTATGGACATTTCTGAACGTCCACTCATATTTCCTTTAAATGTCATTTATTTTGCATGAAATTAGTCAACGAAAGATTGTTCTTGCATACATGTTTACTGGTTGAGGCGTCAAGTGCCATAAGAGTCCTGCTGTTTTGATTTTATATCTGTGGATTTGTGTTTTCTTTTCAGACTATGTGAAGGTGGGGAACTTCTTGACAGAATTTTATCCAGGTACTCTCTTTGGCAGTTTTCAAGTATCATTCATTTGATTAGAAGATTGTTTTGTATGTTGAAGAAGTCACATTAAATGCAGAGGTGGAAAGTATGCAGAAGAAGATGCAAAATTTATAGTTGTGCAAATTCTAAGTGTTGTTGCATTTTGTCATCTTCAAGGCGTCGTGCACCGTGACTTAAAGCCAGAGGTTTCGATATTCAACCTTAATATTTCTTAATTATGACTTGGTATCACTTTTTTATCCCTCCAATGCATTGCTAATTATATTCTCTTTCTTGCTCAACAGAACTTCCTTTTCGCTTCTAGAGATGAAGATGCTGATATGAAGCTTATTGATTTTGGTCTTTCTGACTTTATCAGACCAGGTACCTATTGAACTCCATTCTGTAAGAATTATAAAAATGTTTGAAGGTACCAGCTGGTTTATTAACTTATGGTCCTTTTCCAAGGAACAACATCCTGATTGCCCCAAAAATGATGGTTCTATTGAATGAAACATATTACCATGTATACTTGGCACTCTTGGTCCACATTTATAACCTTAATGATGTCTTGCAGTCAAGGTTAATTTGATTGAACCTTGAAGATAAAATTCTCCTTTGGATTTGTACTGGCTCAAAAGAAACTGTCAGATTTGACTTCATTTTTTTGTCTGTCCTTTGGATTTATGAGAAATTTGTCGGAGTGTTTTCAGATTAATCACCTTAAGACTATTTATCTGGTAAATCTACAGATGATATATGTAATTCTATACAACAGATATAATCTAATGATTCCAAGTTAATTCCCTTTTGCTTCTTCTTGACAAAATAAGCATTTGATCTGATTATAAATTTTTAAGATGAACTGAGTTGTTCTTTTACACCAGAAGATGCCATACTATAATGAGGATAGTAGTGATTGCACATGTAGAGTTTTCCATATGACTGATTTTTATGTTCAAGTTATAATGCCTGCGCTTTCGATTGAACTTTCTCATTACTTTCTAGATATATGAGAACTAATTTATGGATTTTGCATATATTTGCAGATGAAAGACTTAATGATATTGTTGGGAGTGCATATTATGTTGCACCTGAAGTCCTTCATAGATCTTATAGCCTTGAGGGAGATATATGGAGCATTGGTGTTATCACCTATATCCTGCTTTGCGGAAGCCGGCCTTTCTGGGCACGAACAGAATCGGGAATTTTCCGTGCGGTGCTAAGAGCTGATCCTAGTTTTGATGATCCACCCTGGCCTTCTATGTCGCACGAGGCCAAGGACTTTGTAAAACGGCTTTTGAACAAGGACTACAGAAAGAGAATGACTGCTGTCCAGGCGTTATGTAAGCAAATTTCTTTTATCATTGCTGTCTAAAGTACCTGGATGTTATCTTTGCCTTAATCTTCCCTTCCCACATTCTATGTAAATCTATATTCTGGAATAGGTGGGGGTATTTCCATGCTGGAGCTATTTGGTGGCTCTGCATGTTTGAACTGAATGTCCATCGAACTGTGTCATATGCTGCAGTAACTGTATTGAGCATTTTTTTTAAAGTTGTGGTGCTAGAAGCCTCTCATACTCCCGACAAATATATTCATGTTAGTTTTGAAATCAATTTTCCCAGAGAAACTATAATGTTGAATCCCATTTTCTGAAACACAAGAAGATTTACTAGGTGAAAGATAATGGTAATTGACCTTTTCTATTTATTATCCTAAGCTAATAATCACTCTTACTATTGCAGCTCACCCATGGTTGCGAGATGATAGTCGTCCTCTCCCTTTAGATATATTGATCTATAAATTAGTCAAATCATATCTGCATGCTACACCTTTCAAACGTGCAGCACTTAAGGTATTGTTGTCGTCATTTCTGAATTTGACATTCGACTTTAAGCATATATATATATATTGTATACATCAAAAGCATCAATTAAGGATTGAGAATTCCTTTGTTGTGGATATCAAACTTATGGTTCTATTTTTCACGTCATAAATGTAGTCTCTTTCAAAAGCCTTGACGGAGGATGAGCTGATATATCTTAGAGCCCAATTCATGCTTTTGGGACCAGATAAAGATCGACGTATCTCACTTCATAATTTCAAAACAGTTAGTGACTGCTCTTAGTTCTTTTAATTTGAGATTCCAGGGTAGACACTGAAGAGGACTTTTCTTTTTTCCTTATCTTTTTTATTTGTTACTTCCACACTATGCAACTATGCAAGTCATTTATGGTTAGGAAATTAAATTCTGCAGGCTCTTCAGAGAAATTCAACTGAAGCTATGATGGAGTCAAGGGTTGTTGATATTCTAAATGCAGTAAGGCTTATTTCAATACTACTGTAGATATATAGTTCTAAAGTTCTGTCACTTTTGCGGCATGTGCTAGAGCAAGCTAACAGTATGCTTGATTAAATATTTCAACCCCTTTGCAATTGGTTAAACTGTGATTTGGTCCTCTTTGTTCTCTTACATTTTAAAATTTAGTATAATCAGCTTTTGATGAAAACACTATATGATTGCAGATGGAACCACTTGCATATAGGAAAATGGACTTTGAAGAATTTTGTGCTGCTGCAATTAGCACGCATCAATTGGAGGCCCTCGAAGGATGGGAGCAGATAGCATCTACTGCTTTTGAGCACTTCGAACGCGATGGCAACCGAGTCATATCGATTGAAGAACTGGCCAGAGTATGTTCAATTATGGCCTGTTTTCTTTCATTTCCATTCAAGTCCTGCATTTTATCTTATACAGCTTGCATTCCTAACTTTATTTCGATGGCATTACCTCTCGCTGCAGGAATTAAATCTGGGCACTTCTGCCTATTCAATCCTCAGAGATTGGATCAGAAACACAGATGGAAAACTTAGTTTCATGGGATATACAAAATTTTTGCATGGTGTGACGATCCGTAGCTCCAACACCAGGCACCATTAGTTTTATTCTTTTTCTTTTTCTATTTAATTTTAGCGTTTGACATATAGGTTTTTTTTTATAAGATTCATGGGTTTAAATCTTTCAGATGATTTGTGGGAATTTTAATTTTTTTTTCTTTGGGGGTGGGGTAAAGAAAAATGTGTATAAATGAACATTTTAGTCGAGCGGGAGCCAGTCTTAAGTTGAAGTATTTCTCCTAGCTCATTCCCCGTTTTTGCAGATGATATAAATTGGGTTGAGCTTATTGACCATTTATCAATTAAAGAAAAAGAAAACCAAATGAAGGGAGTTTCGATCTGCAGCTTGCCTGTGATGACCAAGTCCACACTGTGAATATGACTTGAATTCTTAAGTACATGGAAATGGTGAAGCAACATGAACAGGAACATAGACCACAGAATTGCTTGCAAGTGTCGTATGCCCAATTTATTTTTTGTTAGTTGACCAGTTGACCTCAGTATTCCAATGGCTGTCTGGAGTTGAAAGAAGGGTTGCTTTGCAATTCTGGAATTGCCAAATTGTATCGCACGCAAGCAAGAGTCGAAGGTTTGTTATTATGGTCGGTGATAGGCTACTCTACCAAATCATAGCTTCCCAGAGAGTTAATATGTAATTGCTGTCTAATCAGAGACTGCCCCTGGTGGCTGGGTATGTATATATTACGGTCAACTGCCCATTAGTAGGTAGATGTGTCCATGGATTAGATTGCCAAGATTCCAAGGCAGCATCTCATTACTTTGTCAATTGACGCTCGTAAAAGGAACAGACTAGCAATAACATCCATCTCCCAACACCAACAGAATTATCTGAAACAGTTTGTATCCATATTTGCATGTCCTTGATATGAACTAATTAAAAAAAAATGAGAACTGTAGAAGTTGGAGTTGACAACTTAGCGGTGAGAGAAATAGGAGCAATCTAAATTATGAAGGGGTTGTAGGAGAGCAATAAAAGCGTCGTACTGGTAGAGTAATTTCTTAACTAGTCTTCTTTATCTTCTCCAAAATACCCTTGTTCTAAAAATCTGAACCAAACTCACAATTTGTTCAAAAAACGTATTAAATCCTCCGCCTTCTAATTCTACATCATTAATCGCATCAAGTATTAGTTCTAAAACAGTAGTCACTGATCGAGTAGCGCTGCAGACTCGCTTCAAAAACTTCATCCTTCCCTTCTCGCTATCAAAGGCATTTGAACATTTGTTAAAAACTTGTTTTGATTCTAATGAATTGTTGTAGTTCAATGTTTTGCTGAAAATTTGCAATCTGGGTAAGTATCAAAATATGATAAGGAGGTCTATATGATACAGTCGAACTAGATTTTTTTATATTTCTTATGTACACCGATATCAAAGTACACATGCTTGAAAGATAGAAGGTTTTATTGTTGATAACGAATAAATCCCCACCTCTGCAGTTTTAAGTTCATGAGTGATGATTCTCTTTTGCATTATTATTATCCTTGTTGACTTGTTTATCAGTACCCGTATGATTTATTGATATTAGAACACGTCAAGTGTAGTGTTATGTTTGGTTCGAACACAAAAAGGAGATAAAAAACAGACCATGAACTTAGGGTTTGGTTTAAACTTGAAGAAGAAAAAATGAAGAGTTTGGAAAACCAATTTTTCTTTTTCTTTTATATGTCCTTATGGCAATATCAAACGAGTTGACAAATGCTGATTTTGGAGGTATAATAGAAGCAATACTCCTTCTTTTATGGAGACTTTATTTATGAAATGTAATCGGCAGAAGTGTGTAGCGGATGATTCGTTTGCAAAGGTATGTCCATTTCTCTTGTAAGAGGCTTTTGGCCGATGCATATTTCCTCAATAAAGGTATATCTCCTTTTATTTTACTTTTTTTTTTATGGGAGATTGATGCTGACGTCTGTTGAAAGATTTTTAGATGCACTATGAGCTTAGTATTCATAAAGCATGAATTTTACAATATATCTGAACTTGTGGAACGCTGAAATATTGAATGAAATATCTGTTAGAGATCTCGGCATTTCGTCAATTGGCGATTAATTTTCTTGCTTTTCGACCTTGAAAAATCCTAAAAAAAATATATCTGCTAGAGATCTCGACATTTAGTCAATTGGAACACATTAGAAAAAGGGCAATGATATAGGGCCTCAATGAGGCCTAAGATTTGTGGCCTCAACCCTACGTGTCAAGCCATGTCACATATACACCTCACTAATTTGTCAAATCATGTCATGTCATTCTTGAATAAAAAGACTATCTTATCCTTTCAAAATCTAATGGCTCTAAATTATTTTAGCTTTCTTTTAGAAAAGATACATTATTTTATTTTTTCTTTTTCTTTTTTAATTATATATATATATATATAATTCGTCTAAAAAATTATATGTATATATTTTTGTGAATATATATATATATATTTATCTATAATTCGTCAATATATATATATATATATATATGTTGTTGAATATATAACGGCTCTAAATTATTTTGACTTTCTTCTAAAAAAAAATTGTTTGGTTTTTTTTCCTTTCTTTTTTTTTTTTCATTATTTTGGATTTTTTTTCATTATACATATTCAAAAAAAATTATGGGTGTATATATATAATTCGTTAAAAAAAGTTATATATATATATATATAATTTGTCCAAAAAATTTATATATTTTCGATGGAGAATGAATGTGGTGTATGTATATATATATATATATATTAATATCGTAATTATAATCCATGAAATCTGGTAAATTAAAGTAACATTTAAATCTTTTAATAAATAAAATTAATGGAAGATTAGTTACCTTACATTAACAAGTTAATTTGAAAAGTCAAAAATTAAATTGGATTCACAAAAATGGCAAGAAAATGTATTTAAATCGTAATTTTAACTCATAAAATCTAGTGATTGAAAACCTAGATATCTAAATTGATTGGGAAGTTGATATCTGAAAAGAAATTGCTTAATATGGAATACAATATATTGCACATGAGGAAATTAATTTTTGAAAGTATACTTGTTTTGTTGATCCCAAATTTTTCAATAGACAATAATGATTTTTAAATGTGAATGATAGCTTCTATTTTAGTGTAAATATGTCATTAGAAAAAAGTTCCCAGTGAACTCTACTTGTTCATTATTAGCTACTTAGTACTTTTTTGTTCATATAAGACATGTTAGTACTTAGCTGACTTTCAATTTCAATGTGAATGATATATGGCTTCAATTTTAGTGTGAATATGTTATTAGGGAAAGATTCCCCGTTGAACTTTACTATTGGCTACTTAGTACTTACTTGTTCGTGCAAGACACACTAGCTTATTTTAAGTTTCAATGGATGATGGCTTCTATTTTAGTGTGAATATGCCATTCGGGAAAGGTCTCTTCAATTACCAGATTTCATAGGTTTTAATTACGATTTCAATACATTTTCTTTCCATTTTTGTGGATCCAATTTAATTTTTGACTTTTCTAATTAACTAGTTAGTGTAAGGTAAACTAATCTTCCATTAATTTTATTAAATTCATTTATTAAAAGAGTTGAATATTACTTCAATTTACCAAATTTGATGGGTTATAATTAAGATATTGTTCAAGGAAAACCTAATTTGTGTTTGGCCCAAACTCTAGGTTACTTGACCTAGTGGTAATATGATTTAATTAGGAGGATCTAGAATCCTAATCAATGTAGAATTATTTTCCTTGTATGATTGAGATTCTATGTATTGTAATCCTCTATATAAAGAGGCCCCTATTATCAATGAGAATACACAGCGATTATCTCTCAATTTCTGATTCCCTAAAACACGTTATCAGCACGAAACCCTAACCCTGAAAACCCTAATTTCGTAACCTTCAAAATCCTGCAACCACCGTCCCACATATCGAAGCCCTATTCCCAAGGAGCCCAGAACCGGCGGTGGAACCACCGGAACCTGCCGGAAAACCCCTGAACCGGCAGTCGGAAAAATCGGACCTGCCCCTGCCTTGTGCCTGCCCCTGCGAGCCCTGCCGAGCAGCTGCCGAGTCTTGTGCCTGCATCTGCCGAGACGTACCGATACCTGCCGAGACGAGTGCCTGCCCCTGTCGACATCTGCCGACAACCCCGCACACACCTGCTGACATCTGCCGAGCCCCTGCGCAGCAACTGCCGACAGGCCCTGCACATCCTCCGCACAGCCCCTGCAGCAGCCCTGCACAAACCCTGCAGCAGCCCCGCAAGCCTCCACAACTGCCCTGCACCAACCTGCATAGCTCCGGCCACCACCTCCGGCCACTTTTCAGCGCCACCCTCGACGACTTTTTTCCGGCCATCTTCAACGACTTTTCCGGTCAAGATTTCCGGCTATTTTTCAAGGTAAACTTTTCTAAAAGTTCCCGTTTTTGAAGTTTTTCAAATTTCTTCTTCTTTTCTCGGGGACTTCCAACATCCCTTCTTCTACCCCCCTTTCTTCTTCATAGGGGAGACCAATAGCCGAACTGTGGGGGTTCGTGCTCACTCCAAGCTTAGAGCTTGTAGAGTCCTCCAAACTTAGAGTTTGTTGAGAAGAAAACGATCGACCACATACATCGTCGTTTCGATCTAATCCAAAACCCCTCTTGGAATCTGATTTTCTTGGAAGCTACTATGCTCAAAAAATCCCTAATTTCTAGATCCCACAAATATGCTTTTAATCCCTCTTGGACGCAGTTTAGATCTCTTGGGATCAAGTGCCTTATAAAAGGCTAAACATCCCCATACTCTTAAGTATGACAAATCTGGTTTCCTACCTTTCCAGATTTCATAGGGTGAAACACGTGTTTTTCTAGATGTAATTCTATTGTGAATATAGCATGCAGTAAATAATGCTTCGCCCCATAAGTATAAAGGAACTTTGGCATTTATCATCATAGAATTGATCATTTCAGTAAGTGTCCTATTTTTTCTTTCGGCTAATCCATTTTGTTGTGGAGTGTATGGTGCTGTTTTCTGATGTACAATCCCATGCTCTTCACAGAAAAAATTAAATTCATTTGAAAAATATTCACCCCCTCTATCACTACAAAGACATTTAATTTTCTTACCTATTTGATTTTCTACTTGAAGCTTGGTACGCACGTCCTGACTTGGCTCTTGGATCGTACTCAGGATCCCATAAGCCTTAAGATGCTGGCGCACATCACGGACCCACTTGTGGTATCCTGCGCCTGTTGCCTCTAGTGGAGCGAACCTCAACTTGTTCAGGTTACTCATCCTGAAAAAACAACAAGAAAATAGGGTTAGTTTCGGAGCGAAGAAGGCTACCACGAAAAACTATATAATTTCTGAGCGTAGTCGCTTGCTTTTGAAGCAAATAGAGCTACGAGAGAGGCGAATGAAGCTAAAGCCATCATTCTCATGACAAGGCATATGAATGACGCGCTCCAAAATGAGTACCTCAATGAGGAAGACCCAAGAAGACTATGGGTAGAACTCGAGCAGCGTTTTGGCAACGTCCGTGACTCCCTGCTTCCAGACTTAGAAGTGAGATGGCATAGTCTCCACTTCTGTGATTTCAAGTCTGTACTTGACTACAATTCAGAAGCACTTCGTATCAAATCTATGATGGAATTCTGTGGATAGAACATCTCTGATACAATGTTGATCGAGAAGACTCTCTCCACCTTCCCCGTCTCTGCATTGATGATAGCCAAAAACTATCGGATTGATGTCAATGCTAGACGCATCACAAGATTTCATGAGCTAATTGGTGCCATGAACGTAGCTGAAAAGCACGACAATATACTTGTGAATAACTATAACTCTAGACCCGTGGGAACCAAGTCAAATCCGGAGTCTAATTATAGTCGCACCCCCAAGGGAGGACGCAAGGAGTGAAACCCTAAGAGTAGGGATAATTCTGGACGTTCTGGTGCATATTCTCGCCCTAAAGAGGATGGAAATCGCCAAGATAGGCGTGCACGGAACCGTGGAGGTAAACGTGTGAAGAGAGAGAGAGGCCAAGCCTCCGGTTATGGTGGTAACGCCACCAAAGGAAATAACCGTCTACAAAACGCCCCCAGAGCGCCTCGATCAAGGGAACTTGACCATAATGATGCTTGTCTCAGATGTGGATCAAGTGGACAATGGGCAAAGAAATGTACTGCATCCCATAATGTTGCAAAAGCATACAAGATGTATCGTGAAGCAAGAAGGCAAATTACATGGAGCAAGAAGATCAAGATGGAGATCTCGATCTAAGGGTGGAAGACTACAAAGATCAAGACCCAGAAACTGGCGATTTTTGATTAAGTCTTTTTATTTTCCAAGAGATGTAGGCAATTGCCATATTACTTTTGTAGTCGATGCCAATGATATTAGTCTTTCTTCAAAGTAGGCATACTCGATGTAAAAGTGATGTCTAGAAATGTTTTGAGATAAGTGGTACTTAAGCGAGCTTTGCTCCACCGACATCTCTCTACTTACCTGGTCACATTTACATTGGAATTACCGAAAGAAGTTAGACGACTACCATTGTTTTGCATTAACTAATTTATTGGATTAGATTTTCTTTGGTTAAGAGAAACGATGATGTAATTCCGTTTGGCTTATTAATAAAAGTTGAGTTCTTTTCTTTATGACTCCTTTTTTTAATTACGAGCTTTTTTCTTTTAGGAATGGATGAACTTCAATGTCTTGCGGATAGTGCGACTACGCACACCATTCTGCAACAAAGGCAATTATTCATAGAGATGTTGCCTACATATTCATCTGTGACTACGATGGCTGGGCCATCAAGTTTAGTTCAAGGACATGGAATGGCCCAATTCCTTTTACCTAATGGCACCTTGATAAAAGTCACTGAAGCTCTCTACGCTCCTAAGGCAAATCGAACCTTATTGAGCTTTAAAGATATTAGAGCCAACGGATTCCATGCTGAAACGCATAGTGAGAACGGAATAGAATTCCTTTGCATTACCTCTAATGATTGCGGAAGAAAGCGCATCTTAGAGAAGCTTATGTGTCAATCTAGTGGACTTTATGTCACTACAATTCGACCTATTGAATCCAATAATATCATAAGAGAAGATCTCTTGGATTCAGACACATATTGGCTTTGGCATGACCGACTAGGACATCCTAGTCGTGATATGATGCTCCGTATACTAAAGACTTCACACGGACATCCATTCTTCAGAGTGAGAAGAAGCAAGAATCGAAAATTGATTCCAGGACTTAGCAAGACCGCAACAATTGCAGCATCTGGAGCTGCAGCCGTCTTGGGGCCCCATAAGGCCGCCCACGTCCCATGTGATGACGCCATTAATGGCGCTAACCATGACCATGACGCCATGGTTATTCCTCCTAGTGGCCATGACGCCACACACACCAATTTCCATGGCTCTAACGCCAAAATGGGAGATGTAGTCACACACTTTGCTTCTAATAGCGCTACGGATGCTCAGGCCCAACCAAAATCCTCATTGGTTGTTAAGGGCCCTCGCTCTTTCTGCAAAGCCTGTTCCTTTGGGAAATTAGGACCGAGACCGTCCTACGCAAAGGATCCCAAAATACTCATTCCGTTCTTACAGAGAATCCAAGGGGATATATGTGGATCAATTCAACCATCATGCGGACCTTTTAAATACTTTATGGTATTGGTTGATGCGTCGACATGCTGGTCACATGTCGCGCTATTGTCCACTCGAAATGCCGCTTATGCTAAACTTCTCGCCCAGATTATTCGTCCACGGGCTCACTACCCTGACCATCCTATTAAATCAATTCGACTTGATAATGCTGGAGAGTTTACATCGAAAACATTCGATGACTATTGTATGTCACTGAGGATTGATGTAGAGCATCCAGTTCCCCATGTTCATACCCAAAATGGTCTCGCAGAAGCCGCTATCAAACGACTACAGATGATAGCACGGACATTGGTTATGCGCACCAATGTCCCTGTTTCTGCTTGGGGATATGCAATATTGCATGCAGCAACGCTAATTTGTCTACGACCCACTGCCACCCAATCTTACTCTGCGTTATAGCTAGTGACTGGGTACAAGCTTGATATCTCGCACTTACGCATTTTTGGGTTTGCCATTTATGTGCCTATTACGCCACCACAGCGTACTAAGATGGGTCCCCAACGACGAATGGGCATTTATGTTGGATATGAATCTCCAACGATCGTCCGCTACCTTGAACCCTTGACAGGCGATCTCTTTACCGCTAGATTTGCGGATTGTCACTTTGATGAGACAGTCTTCCCATCATTAGGGGGAGATAAGAACACATATGTTCAACAGGAACGACAGGAATTGTCGTGGTCTGTCCCCACTATGTCTTATCTCGATCCCCGTACCGCACAGTCCGAACTTGAAGTGCGAAGAATAATCGAGCTCCAGAACGTAGCAGACACTCTGCCTGATGCGTTTTCTGATGTTACCAAAGTGACGAGATCACACATACCTGCTGCAAACGTGCCTGCAAGGATCGATGTCCCAAATACTGGACATCACGCCACTCCTGTAACATCAGGGGATGGCGCCATTGCCCAACATGGCAATGATGTGGCATCTATGGCCGCAGGTCCCGCAAGGAAGCGCGGTAGACCAATTGGTTCAAAGGATACTCGCCCTAGAAAGAGAGCGAATGAGGCACAAACAAATCCTTTGATCATCGATACTCAAAATCCGTCCTATGAGAATATTCCGGATTATGGTTATGTCCATGAGACATCATTGGGGGACGCCTCAATGTCAGAACCTATCCCTGAGAACGTAGATATCTCTATTAATTACACTAGTGTACATAGGACGTGGGAAAGAAACTCCATCATCATTGATGATGTATTCGCGTATTCAGTGGCGCGTGAGATTATTGAGACCGATGACATCGAACCACGCTCCGTTGATGAATGCCAACATAGAGCCGATTGGCCAAAGTGGAAAGATGCGATCCAGGCAGAACTTGATTCTCTAGCGAAAAGAAAGGTATTCGGACCAGTTGTGCCAATATCGCACAACACCAAACCAGTTGGTCACAAATGGGTATTCGTTAGAAAGCGTAATGAGAAAAATGAGATTGTAAGGTACAAAGCTCGCCTTGTGGCGCAAGGTTTCTCACAATCCCCTGGAGTCGACTACGAGGAGACCTATTCTCCCGTAATGGACGTCATAACGTTCCGCTTCCTTATCAGTTTGGTAGTTTCCGAAAAACTGAACATGCAGCTTATGGATGTGGTTACTGCGTATCTATATGGGGATCTAGATACAGAGATATACATGAAGATTCCAGATGGAATTCAGTTGCCCAAATCAAGTGTCTCTAGACCACGGAGCGCGTTTGCGATTAGATTGAAACGCTCACTTTATGGATTGAAACAATCCGGACGGATGTGGTATAATCGTCTAAGTGACTACTTGATTGGGAAGGGATATGTCAACAATGAACTATGCCCATGTGTGTTCATAAAAAGGACAAGTTCCGGATTTGCAATAGTAGTGATTTATGTTGATGACATGAACATAATTGGCACCCTTAAAGAGTTAAGGGAAACCGCTGAACACTTGAAATCTGAGTTTGAGATGAAAGATCTTGGGAAAACACCGTTTTGCCTCGGTTTAGAACTCGAGCACCGTAGAGATGGTATCCTGATTTATCAGTCAGCTTATACCCAAAAGATGCTTAGGCGTTTCAACACTGATAAGATTAAGCCTTCAAGCTCCCCAATGGTCATCCGTAGTCTTGATCCAAAGAAGGATCCATTCCGTCCAAAAGATGACGATGAAGATGTGCTAGAGGCAGAAGTGCCCTACCTAAGTGCAATAGGTGCATTATTGTACTTAACACAATGCACAAGACCGGATATCTCATTCGCTGTGAACTTGCTAGCTAGATATAGCTCTGCGCCTACACGACGTCATTGGACTGGTGTTAAAGATATCTTTCGATACCTAAGTGGTACGATCGATATGGGCTTGTTCTATCCCTATAGAGAGGTGATGGATTCGGACCCATCAAGTGCCAGGGACGCTACACATGGTGGACTGCGTTCCCTCTCCCCAACCCAAAACGATATAAGTGTTTTGGAAGGTTTTGCTGATGCTGGGTACCTCTCCGACCCACACAAAGGTCGCTCCCAAACTGGTTATGTTTTTACCATGGGAAAGACCGCGATATCTTGGAGGTCTACAAAGCAGACCTTAGTCGCTACCTCTTCGAATTATGCAGAGATTATTGCTCTTCACGAAGCAGTTCGTGAATGTATATGGCTTCGATCCATAGTTACGCATGTTCAAAGCAATTGTGGTTTGAAGTCTACCACAGATGAGCCAACGAGCATTTATGAGGATAATGTTGCTTGCATTGAACAAATGAAGCAAGGCTACATCAAAGGCGACAACACCAAGCATATATCGCCCAAATTCTTCTACAATCAGCAACAACAGAAGTTCCTCAAGATCAAAGTGAACCAGGTTCGATCTGAGGACAATGCGGCAGACTTGTTTACTTAGTCATTGCCCAAATCCACGTTCGCGAAACATGTGGCAAGAATTGGCTTACGGAAATTATCTGAACTCCCATGATCGTAGTCATCAGGGGGAGACGCAGACATCAGAGGGAGATGTCTACATGTTCGTCTCGAATCATGAAGGGTGTGTTGTGCTCTTTTTCCCATTCGACCGAGATTATTTTTGTCCCACTGGGTTTTTGTTACTCGGCAAGGTTTTTAACGAGGCAACGAGAGAAGTACCGCGTTCGGGCATCACAAGGGGGAGTGTTCAAGGAAAACCTAATTTATGTTTAGCCCAAACTCTAGGTTACTTGACCTAGTGGTAATAGGATTTAATTAGGAGGATCTAGAATCCTAATCAATGTAGAATTACTTTCCTTGTATGATTGAGATTCTATGTATTGTAATCCTCTATATAAAGAGGCCCCTATTATCAATGAGAATACATAGCGATTATCTCTCAATTTCTGATTCCCTAAAACAGATATTAATATGTTTTCTTTCCATTTTTGTGGAATCAATTTTAAATTTGACTTTTTTTTAATCAATTTTTTTTTTAATTTTGTGGGTTAGAATTATGACATTAATATATATATATTTATACACACAAACACATATTTGTATATAATTTTTTTTTGACGAATTATATATATATATATATATAATTATATATATAACGAAAAAAAGAAAAAGAGAAAAAAAACCAAAATAATATATTTTATTTTTAGATGAAAACCAAAATAATTTAGAGCCATTAGATTTTGGAAGGATAAGATAGTCTTTTTACTCAAGAATTACATGGCATAATTTGGCAAATAGGTGATGTGTGTAGGTGACATGACATGACACCTAGGATTGAGGCCACAAATCATTTTCCTTTGGCAAATAGGTGATGTGTGTAGGTGACATGACATGACATGACACCTAGGATTGAGGCCACAAATCATTTTCCTTATAAAAATTATGTTTTACTAATGGTGAAATCATGTTTCTTTGAATAGAGTTGGTGCTTCGTGCTTTACATGGTTTGGCATGTTAGGAGGTGTCATGGGGCCACCTGTGCAATACAATGACAATGCTGAAACATGTTAAATTTTGTTAACACTATTTTCTTGAAAGTATTATATACCATAAGCTTACAATTCAAAGAGCATGATTTTAGAACATGTTCCAATTGATGGAATACCTAAACCCAAAACAAATTTTTATTTATGAATTTTAATTTTTATTACGATTTTTTTTTACTTTGTAAAATTGTAATTAAAATTGAGTCGTGATTTTTAAGTTCTCAATTTTTAGAAGTCCTTAAAAATCATTGTGTGAGGGTGGAAAAAAATTTGGCAAGAAAATAAAAACATACGATTTGGCCAAAAATCATGTGGTATAGTCCATAATTTTTTGTTGAGATCATGGTTTTGGCAAATTCTTTTTTTCTTCCATTTTTTTTTTTTTGTAGAAAATTATGGAGTCCTATTTCTCATAAACTGTAAAATTGTTGAGAAATGGAATGGATGTCTATATATGTGGCCCACCTAAATGCCTTGCATGATAAATGGAGTTCATATCAGATTTTTTTTTTTTAAGTCAAAGCTAATGGATAACTTTACTCATAACAATATTCTATCATGAGATATATTCGGCATTAATGAGTAGCGTATTTCACTTTTTATTGCTTGACATATAATTGATATTATAAATTTACTGATCATTTAATATTTAGTGGTGTCTTTTATAAAATATATATATATATATATATTTTTTTTTTTTTTCATCCTCCCCCATATATTTAGTGGTGTACTGATGTATTTGACATCTTGTTGGATGTGTTTATGAATTTAATGAGGGATTCATGCACTGTTTTGTATCAATCTGATTGGATGGGATCAACATATTGGTTTCAACAAGGACCTAATCTAATACAGAAAACTGATTAATACTTCATCTAGGTTATCTTGAACTGTCATATATACGACTTCTATTCTTTGCATTTGAAAATGTTGTAGTTTATAATAGTTCCTCCGCATGCTTGCATATCTTTGTATACGTATAACAGTTTTTTTTCACTATTGCAAGTTTTCAAATTTAGAATGAAGGGTGACCCCATCTGTCTCCTTAGATACAAAAGCATGAGTCTGGCAACTAACCCTAGCGAGTTGTATATAAATGCAAATAGAGAAAGAAAACTAGCAAGACAGATACAGAGCTGGACAGTATTATACCAAAAAATGTGATCTACTGACAAATTTGCATAACTTTGTTTGTTTTGTTTTTTTGTTTTTTTGACAGATCATAATTGAAAAGTAGGGCATAGGGATACTTAATCCTTATGTCTGTAATCTGTATTATTGATTTGTTGGTATTGAACAAAACTTCATAGAGATTTCTAAACCAACCCAGTGGTCCTCGCAAACCTCCAAAACTAATTGTTAGGAAGCATACAAACCCTGAATTTAATATCAAATTACTTTGGAATTATATAATAAACAGGGAACTGTGATGTAAATTGGAAATGGTAATTAGAATATCTAGTATCAGCTTGGTTGTCATTGTCGTTCTAAAGTTTAAACTGAACTACCTGATTATAAAAGGAAGCAAGAAGGCGAGCAGGTTGAAAGGTTTAATTTATTTCTTCTCTTTTCAGCCATCTTGAACTTACTAATTGCCAAACTTCTAATCCTCAAACCAAATAAGGTAGGAGCTAGTAAATTGGCATCCTTATCCTCTCGGCTAACGTTTGCAATAGAAAGAAAGTTCCAAGAGATATGCTAATCCCTATATGGACTCTACCCATTTATTTCGTTGATTTTAGTGACAGTTTGACAACTCAAGGTGAAAAATATAAATTTGAAAAACTCCTGGAATGGTGCTGCATGGTACTCGTTTAAAACGACAGCGAAGACTAATATCTGAAACAGATTCTTAATTGATAATAAATAGGCTTCTGAGAAAAGTCGAAACGGCTTTCTGTTTGGGGTCCTTGGATTGAACCACACAGGGTCTACCATACATGCAGCTCGATCCCAACTGAAACCTCTTACCTCTCCAAACGTGGATGTCATGCATCCACCGGACTCTTTCTTCTCTAGTGTGTTCCCTGTAGTTAGTGTTCCTCTATCACCTACCCCAATTCCTTTAATGCGATCCAAACGGCAACAGTAACCAATTAAACAAGAAGAAAAATCTGAAAAAGAAACTGGCAGAGTGATATACACTCACAATACCAAAGCGAGAGTTTGTGATCAGCGATTTCAGTCTGTGAAGCACACAGCACAGTTTAGCTAGAATGGTCCACCCTCTGTACGTCTAGCTAGTTATGGTCCAGGGAACTCTCTTACTCATTAATTTGAAACCTCAACTAGTATTAGCCGAACAATAATTTTGATATATTAAGTTATTTCACAAAAGCATTTAATCCACATATATAGTACTAATTTGTTGAGAGATATTTCGATTTAGATAGCAATTTTAATGGCTTAAAGCAACCGCTTAATTTGGCCCTACAATCGTGTGGCCATGTCTATTCTTTCCCTCTCAATTTGTTGTAGGAGTGATATCCTTCTTATCACTCCAAAGAATATTGTAGAATAAAGAGGAAGAGAAAAGCGAGAAAGGAAAAGAATACAATAGAATGGAAAAGAAAAGCTCTCGAGTCTTGAGTGAGTAAAACTCTCTTTTTCATTATGATTCCTAACAAATAACAAAATGACTACAATTACAAGCCACATTCACACTTTAAAAAACTTTTCATCATCATCATCATTCATCATCACTACCTCACCCTTGCCATCATCTTCCAACTAACAACCAAAACAAAAAAAGACTCCAATTTACACTACTGGAATTGGGTCTCAAGCCTAATCTAGCACAAGATACTATCTTTGATTGCACCGATTCTCGATGATCATCAAACCCTAAAGCACCCTCCTACGTGGTGATGATGGTGGTGGCTGTGGACTGACCGCTCCCTATCAATCATGCCCTGAACATACCGGAACTCCTCCACATGGCAAGGGATGCTGATGGTGCCCTTCTGATCAAACCCGTACTCCTCCTCGGCTTCCTTCAAGAGCTGAATGAAGAGTGGGTGATTGAAGTAAATCACAGGCACCACGAACCTCTGCTGCTCTTCTCCCTGGCCCACCTTGATTGCCAGACACCCCTTTGGAACGTCTCGGCCATTCACCTGCTTGTTCTTGTGGTTGTTGTGATGATGAAGATGAGGGAGGTGTAGATGGAAATTTGTACCCATATCTCAAAAAAACCAACAACTCAGAAAAAAGAAAGGAGGAAAAGAAGGCGAGGAGGAAGATCACACGGACAAACCGTATTGCACTGGCTAGATGAGATGGAGGAATCTTAGAGGAAAACACAGGAGAAGGGCCATGGATCTGAGGCAGCGATGGCTTGCTTGAATAGGGTTAGGGAAGAGTAACTGAGAGACCGTGGTACGTTGGTCATCTTCGGTAGGACTTCTTCAAGTGCAAAGCGCATACCAACCAGAAAGAGAGTTTGGATATATAGACTATAGAGGAGAGGAAAGAGGTAGTGCCCTGGAGTATGAGTTAAGTGGGCCGGACCGTGTTTTTCTATGGTATGTGTATATAGGGTTTCGTAATTTTGACTCAAAGAGATCTCTTCTTTCTCTTTTTGTAACAATATATGAGATAAGAAAGTGTGTGATTTGTTTGGTAAGATATGTGACATTGTTTCTAGCCCTTGATACAAAGTAGTTTAGTTTGGTTGATCTTTGACTTAAAGGGCTTTTGGATGATCGAGGGTACCAAAATTTGTATTATCGAGGTTCAGTTTTTAGCCATATTAACAGAACACACGTTCTACGTATCTATACTATTATTAAGAGAAGCAAGCTCTCTCTCCAAAACTTAAATTTTTTACCAATTTAACCTTTATATATAAAAGAAACTGTGAGATATAATTAATCAATAAGGATAATATGAAAAATTATAAAATAGAAGAAAAAAATTTTAAAAGCAGAAAATGTGGTAGTTGTATGGAGAGTTTTTCCACTACCTTTAATTTCTCTCCACACAAATAGTGAGTGGGCCCTGCTAGTTGTTAATTAATGGTGTCGTTAGTTGATTTAAAGAAAAAATTACTTAAAATATTTGTTTATGTCATGTGATAGTGTTGAGTGATAAATTCACGTTTAATACGGAGAATTTTGATGAAATCCAAAACAACGTCGTTTTGGATACAAAAGATATACAAGAGTGGGAATTGGCCTCCTTCCAAGACACGTGGTTGGAGTTGGGGTTTTGAAGCACAACAAGCATAACCGACAGTGAGGTGTCGTGTACAGGATGGCAAATTCTGGGGACACCCAATGGCAGCCCTAGAACATGTCCATGTTGACGTCTTATGTGAAGAGACACAGTCACGCTCACAACAGCCTCGCATATACATGAAAGAAATGTACTTGCAACAAAATTGTAGAGAGTCGAATCTATGAAAAACAGTGGCAAATGACAAAAGGGGCGCTTCTCTTTCGGCTCAACATAGCTTTCTAGTAGGTCCCCAACAAGAAGATTTTTCTGGCTTAGAATTAGATGAGTATTTTCTGTGCTAATGCTGGATTTCACTATCCATATGTGAAAGTGTACGTCTTGTGTGTGCTGTATAGCATAATTGGGTCTCACTATTGTCTATTTGCATTAGGAAAGATCTTAAATTGGGTTGTATATACGGAAGATTTTTTTTTTCCCTTCCGAAAAGGGTTTAAGTCCATACCAATTGAACCTAAATTTAGGTTTTGCCAACAAAAACGATACATGCACTAGGAATCTGAAATATTCTGAGATACGTACATACATATATGGTACGTAGTGTCCGACAAATAATTTAGGAAACAATGCAAATATATGCTAGTTAAATATGTTATATATGCTAGTGTCAAAATTGAAACCCTAGCGGACTTTGAGTTCCAATCTTGATCCGGTGCAAACTATGACTCATATTCGTCTCAACCAACTCCTTTTGTGTTCAGTTCTGAATAGTAGTCTTAACCAATTTTGTTAAATTTAGAGATAGAGAATGTAACTTTTAATTCACACAATATAATTTTGCAAAAATATATTATAACAGAAAGGTGAGTATATAGGAGAAAAAAATTTATATAGTTGCATTGACCTAGTAAATGGTCAATATGCATCATCTATAAAACACTTGATTACTTTGAGAAAACTAGTTGGTCTTCATTGGTTTGCACCTAGAGAATTCTGACCACACAAACACTAGTGAGCTGTATCCACAATTACTTGGTTCAATTTGAGAGAACATGAAGCATTTTTGGATCTCTAACGATCAAGGTTCGTCAAAAAATTTCATTTAATCATATGTATATATATGGAAAATAATTAACTATTCTTTTGGTGTGTGTGTCTATATATATATATATATATATATGATTGTGCTTTGGTAAAAAAATGTAGGCAAGAACACAGAATCTTAATATGGTCGGTTAATTGGAAGATGCAAAGTCAAGGAATTAAGTGGGGGATGGAAAATCATCCAAAGTGGGGGAGTGAGCCAGAGCGTTGCTTTTATCAGGAAAGCAAAAGAGAAAAGAGACATTTTATTCTTTATTCTATGGTTGGATGGTTGCTTTATTTGTGCCTTTGAATATTTTTCCTCAAACATAATTTCCTTTGACCTTGGCAGATCAAGGTCAATGGCACTTAGGTAGCATAATTTGCACTTAAGATTGTATATGAATCAGGCATATATGGATTTCCACCAGGTACAACTAGTACTAGCTTAGCTAGCTAGCTGCTGGGAATAAAGTTGGTCTCTCTGAAAGGCATAACTAGCTGCATTCCAATGATGTCCATGATGATCATGAGTCAACTCTGGAAAACAAATTTGGGCACATTAACAGCGTGTTAGGGTTTGGTGCTATTTTCAAAGATATAATTGGGAAGAGAGAGAGGAACTTTGGCC
Organism: Rosa chinensis; assembly: GCF_002994745.2. Taxonomy (NCBI): domain Eukaryota; kingdom Viridiplantae; phylum Streptophyta; class Magnoliopsida; order Rosales; family Rosaceae; genus Rosa; species Rosa chinensis. Next base: position 52,633,556 of record NC_037088.1, on the reverse strand, counting down.
GCGGAAGAACTCTACTGGTGAAGCTATGTACTATTTCCATCGTGCTTCAAATTTTGAACCATGGTGAAAAGGAAAATAATATTTGTCAAAGGGAGAGGAGTGTGGAACACATACGCTAACTAGTAGACCGAGTCCAATATATACAACTGAATGCATACGTACTGTATATACTATCACCTAGTGGCGAGGAAGGAGTGAAGAAGTAGCTGGGATGGATTTGTGTTATCCTGAATTAAAACTCATCCAACAAGAACTATACATGCTCAACAATGAAGTTCTAGCTAGCAAACGATAAATGTACAGATTCTTCTTTCAGTGAGAGCGTCTTTTTGCTATTAATTAAAGACCTTGTTATCTCGAATAATTGACTATATAACTCAATCATCGGAACGTTCATTGTTTGGTTTTCTTTTAAGAACTATCCTTATAAATAAAAAGAAACTCATCCAAATTAAAAATTATTTGAGTGTTTTTTCGTTGTGTAGTTTACAAACATATATAATTCGGCAAACTATAAAGCTGAAACAATAATATGGTACATAAATGGCTAAATAATTTTCAATTTGATTTTTGTTTTTGTCAAAATGATAGTTTTTTAAGCTTACACGTCCAGATGATGAGGTTCACTTTTTATTAAAAAAGAAATAAGATATCCTCTGTAAAAGGTATAATCCGAGCATTCAACTTCGTGTTTTATTCGAGCTAATCTGGGTTTAATTAATATCCCAGCATAATACGTATGTGAACGTTGAGAAAAACAAACTAACAAACAAGATCGAGGATAAGAGAAAATGAATATTATGATCCATGACACGTTGGAATATTAATTGTTGGAGTAAGAGGTACACTTCTGTCAGTTCTGTGTTTAATTTCCTCATCCGAATCTGTTTGAAATGATGCATTATATTCTATATGAATTTAACAGTTTACAACATCATAAGAGAGGTTTATTTAGAAAACCTTATTGTATACAAACCAAAGGAAAGGAGGTGTGTAGAAAGTAAGAGAGTTTTTTTTTGGTAGTGAAACAGATATTCCCAAGCAGCCCAAGAAACCCAAATCCTAATCAAAGCTTCTTCTTCAGATCCAGCTTGCTTCCGCCATGTAAGATGCGTCACTGAAGCTCTAACGGAAGTCACGAGTGTGGATAGATAACCAAGGGTGGCCTGAAGAGATGAGGATACGATTAGAGCCTCCATACATTCTCTAGTTAACCGATTACGAGAAGATCTCGCATAAAAGAGTAACAACAACAAAACCAAAATTGATCACAGCGAAGATACTTGAGATCTAAAGAGGTGGTTGCAAACAACTATGAAATCTTCCATGACAGGGCAAGGTAGACAAGAAGAATGAGCTTTCTTCATGGTTTGAAGATTTTGAGGAACAAAGAAAGAAAAAAGTTTGAGAATCACCATGAGAACATATATGAGAGTATACCTTAGAAATTCAAATGTTCTTAGTTTTGATCTATGAGAGGACCAAAATCAGATGCAAAAGTAGACAAAAAATAAAGGTAAAATTAAATCACCACTAGAGATGAAGAATCACCACAAAAATGAAGGATCACCACATGGGTGAGGAATATCAAAGAAGAAAAGGTTGCTATTGAGATTAGAGAGAAGCATATGTTTCTCTCTTTAGCAGGTTGGAAGCTCTCATTCACAGTGAAGTGATTAAGAGAGGTCAGATGAGAAGATGTGGAGGTCTCAACAGAGAAACTCTTTCCCATTTAGCATGAGTGGAGCCTAATTACCAAAGAAGAACAGCCTCATTAAACAAAGAAAAGTTTTGAACTTGATTGCATAATCATAGAGAAACGATGTCCTAACAAGAACTGGACATCAATGTGGAAGCATATATGGGTCCATTGGGCTTACAGTATATATAAGGCTTAAAGATGCAATTAGAAAAAGGGCTCTTCACTAGCAGCCCAAAATTTTTTCGATTGAGCTAGTAGCCCAAAAGTTAAGTCCAACTTATTAGATATAGCTCTGGCGGAAGGAACATTTCTTCAAGGCCTTTCTTCAAACTGATTCACAATTTGAATATTAAATTAACAAAGAAGCTGATCACATTGCCATTCAAAGTTTTAAGTCAAATCTCAGCTACAAGCTCTCCATCAGAACCAACCAAATTAAGTTGCCTTGGATCCTCAATGTACTAGCTTAGCTAGGAGCCAAGGGCCTAGCTAGCTATAGCTATAGATGATTACACAGTTTTGTTAGCCTACCAATGAGTATGGAGAGCTATTTACAGCTTCCCATGCCCTAGGACCAATAGCCCAAAATTCCAATGCATCTATCTCATCTAATTAATAGGAACAATTATCCCAAACCCTGATTCAAAAGCTAGGCTTTAGTTAATTTAATCAGGGAGTCTTCACTCTCCAGTGATCCAGTCTTGGTCAAGTGGAACAATCACACCACAATTATACACTCATTGAAAGTTGTGGCCATGCATAAAGCTAAAGCTCTCACCCAATTAATCGACCTCTGTCTCCTCCCTTTGTCACTCTTGTGAGGAAAATCATGGGCAAAAAGAAAGCAATAAAGCTTTTTCTGCTTTATAAGCTCCAGAGGTCAAAAAGATCCAATTTCCCAAAAGGAGCTTTTAGTCTTTACAGCAATCTGTAATACAGTAATCTCATACTGGAAATAAATTTACAACGACCATCAAGAAGAGTAAAAAAAAAAAAAAAAAGATAGTGAAAGAAAAGCATAAAAACCAACATTTATGTAATTCAAACAAGAAAGTGGATTTCATAAAACTCAAAATGCACTCATTACTAGTACAAGGACAGGGGAATAGTTGCTAGCATTTGAGATTGCTTCCTCAATTCCAAACTCGCTGCTTTTACATAGATGGACCTTTTCCAGAAACAGGTAATGTAATAGGAAAAGTAAAAAAAAATCTTGAAATAGTGACTTTAGGAGACCACTTGTTTGATCAATCATCATTCCCAAGCATCTGAATATTAATGTGTGTCTGTAAGATTGTTAGAGTAAGCTAGTAAGTAAACCGGAAAGAAAAAACAACCCCTTTTTCTAGGCCTTATTATATATTATCAACCTTGTACGTTTTCAAGACCTCTGTATTCATTTGAGAAGTTGTCCTGTATCCCTAATGCAGAAGCAAAGCTAGGATACAAATGACATAGTAGAATGATTAAGAAACAACTAAACCATCAACTAGTGACCCTAACTTGTTGAAGCATGCATCTTGGTTTTCCTGCACAATGCTCCATTTGTTGACTAGCTCAACTTTGGTTTTCGGTTATGGTTATAAGTTTTTTAAGCTAACACAAACACAAACTATAATTCAAATGGACATAGATCCAGGAGAGCAAAAGAGGAGAAATGCATTTAGTACCCAAGATGAACAAGACAGGGTTTTGAATTAACACCCTATTGATAAGACAATAATGAAAAGATAAGCATCTAGGTCTCCACACACTCATTTCCCCAAAGTTACATTTGTCTTTTGCTTGAATCACATTTTGAAAGAAATGCAAGTACTTCAAGGCATAAAGAGATGTGTAAGGCATTACTGAACAAGCTAGCAAAAGCCGAACATATAAATGTAGTGACATCTGCAAACTAGTTGAGTAGAATAGTTCTATATATTCTTTATGATATACTTCGCATATATATTATCATTCAGAATCAGATACGAGATTAAGGATGATGCAGTAGCTATATGTATATACAATTAAACAACGAAAAATAGCATTTCAAACAGTGTCAGAAAGGCTGCCACTTCCTTGCTTGCTCATCTAAGCAAAGGCTTATTAATGATGCAATTATTCAGCACATTTATTTTAGATATTAACAGAGCCTCAATCTAGACTACGAAACCCTAAGAGAGAGAGGTAGCTAGCTAGCAGAACGTGAAAGAGAGGAAAGAACATTTACCAAAGTTAAAGGAGGAGGCCATGGCAGACCAGATCAGATCTGAGGAAAAGGAAAGAAAAAAGAAAAAAAGAAAAACAATTGCAGAACAGACAGATCATATCAGATAGCGGAAATTTTGCTTAACTGACAAAAACCGCATCATCCTCATCATAATTTGATCATCATCATGAGCACGAATGAAAAAGTCGGCAAATGATGAAATCCTTTTTATAGTCAAATACTCCATCATTACTCCAGTCTGCACATAACTAACATCCTTAATTGCCCTAAAAACGAAAACCCATAATTTAGAAGAATCCCGAAAATAGAAAAAAGCAACCCTTTGGAGTTCAGTACCTGGAGAAGTCTACGCCATGGAGGAAAAAGCTAAGCTCTGTGGACTGTGGAAGCTGTAAAATTGGGGGGAATGAAGCCTGGTCCGACGACACTAACTCCACCAAAAAGTCATGATCAATATATACAGATATAAAGATTGATCTATAGGATTACAGATCTTTCAAGGAAAAGGGTCCTCGAGCCAGACAACATTCCCCTCAAAAAAGCAAAAGCTCCACATCCATGGACTCGCCTTGTAGTTTTTACAAGCAAAGCTAGAGTCTGTCTAGTTCTGTGTTTTGTTTCTTCTCTCTCTCTCTCTCTCTCTCTCTCTCTCTCTCTCTCTCTCTCTCTTTCCCCCAAGAGACTCGCCTATCTTCAAGGGGGTTAGAGAGAGAAAGAGAAAGAGATTGAAGGAGAAGGTGAAGATGATGAATGAGAGAATGAAATGGGTGAATGGGTATGGGGGGGTTGTTATAAAGGGACTTTATAATACGAAAGAGTAGTAAAGGCTTGGATATACAAGACAAAAAACCATTGGTGCAGGCTCTACCCTACCCACCCTCCCCGAAATGACCACGACTCCCCTCCATGCACTGTTAGTTCTAATCAAACTTTAATCCCAATCAAATTTGATCAAAATCATACGGACCGTAGGATTAGGGTAAAGGATGATGATGACGCTCACCTCGTACAATAATACTGAGCTAGGAAGCATTGAGCTTAAGAAGTAAGAAGTAATCAGTAAGAAGCAGTATCGCTTACATGGTGGTGATGGTGATCAAAACCATAATGGTACTATTCTAGGGTTTGGTGTAGCCTACAGACCAAGGAGCCCAATTTGAACCGTAAGATACTATGATTGTACAATCATGTAAAAAATAATAATAATAATTGAAGAAAGGGAATCTGAAAAACCAAGAGAGGGCTATGAACCGAGTCAGAGAGGAGTGGTTGACAGATTGAGCTGCCCGATAGTAGAAACCCCCATTCAATATTTTTTGTCACTTTCTTAACTTAACGTTTTGGGTAATTACGTAAATTTGTACTTGTCAAAGTAAAAAAAATTAAATTAGGAAAAAAAATAAGAGAGAGAGAGAGAGGACCCTCGGCTGGCGTGTCACTTTTGAGGTCAGGGGGGCGAGGAATTCGAGGCGAGGACCGACAGATGGGTCCATTTTCACTTTGCCTTTTTAACCTTTTCAATTGAGGATTTTTACCTTGCTCTATTCCCGAGCACCCAATTCCTCGGCGACTTTTCTGGGGGTGAAATCTTTTCCCCCTAGGTCAAACGTTCGCCGTTTTTCACTTTTCACCTCCATTATTTTTGTCAAAGTAGTATGTTTAGGGTTTTGGTGCAAATGGAGTTTAGAAGCCATGAATATGACTGGTGATAATGATTTCAGCTCCTTTTAGGCCTATGTTAAATTGACATTACTTTAATTGCCTCTCCTCGTAGCCTTTGCCCCATTTCTTATAAAAGAGATTAGTTAGAAATAGAAAAATTCTAATATGCATCAAGGTCCACATGTACCATGAGTTAATTCTCGATACTGTTCATGAATGTTCACATGCACAATGAGTTAATTCCCGATACTGCTTATCATAAATAGTATCGGGAATTAACTCATTGTGCATGTGGATTTTGGTCCACCTAAGACTCTTCGTAAGTTTTTATTGGTTGATCGACTTGTTATATAGCACCGGTCTATTATGCACAGTAACAAAATGAAACTATTTTAGAGAGAACATGATTGAGAGACGAAAAGCATCAGGCTGGCAACTTATTGAACGGAGGTTAGACTGTCGAGAAATGAAATAGTATCTTGTTTGATGTGAAATTACTAAGGTACTGGCCGGCTCTTACTCATTACATCTACCAATCAAATAGCAGGTTGAAATGTGTAATATTGATTTCGTCTTGATTGGATTTTCACATTTATTGCTGATAAATATACATACATCATTGTATTGATGAGAAGGAATCGGGTAGCTAGGTTAATTTATGAACCATGTTCTGTCTTACATGAAGCTGCAGAAGAGAACAACGACCTTTAACTTACAGCCAATTAATCACACACTGTGGAATGTTTGAATTTTAAGGCGAGAAAGAAACAAAGAAGATAATTTGGGGTTTTGCAGCAGAATCTGGACTTGCTAACCACTCAATTATCTTATGATTAGACGTAGTAGCAGTTACTAATAACTAGTCCTGCAACTTGGTGTTTGTTCAAGGGTGCAAGCTAGCTAGCTCAATTAAGCAAATGCCCTACCTATGGATTGTTCAAGAAATGCTCTCTAATAATTGTTATTTAATAATGTAATGTAATTGCAGGACATCTAATTGACAGAGATAGGTTAGCTTTAGTAGTACTAATAATATGCAGCTTTGTTGGAGTAAAGGTTTTTCCACTTATACACACGTCTTCTTCAAGCCATATATACTGGCTTTTCATTATAATCAGGGGTTGGAAAAAGTTTTCTCAATCATATATACGAGTTATAACCCAATTTAAAGAACAATCAAAGACAACTAATGGGAAAAACTCTAGCTAGCTACCTACCAAATGCATTAGTTATATATAGGTCTATGCATCTTTTTCCCAAATCCCTGCCTATGAGTTCTTTGCACAGATTTCAAACACCAAATGTGATTGCAAACAAGATTTAAACGATGATAATTGATGAGTTGTAGAGCATGTATTTGTGTACAATTCACAACAACAATTTTTTTAAATTTAATATAAAATGACATTAATATCTCTAACGCGCGCATATGCGCTTAACTTTAATATTTTCCCTGTACACAATTAAGGGAAGACAAATTAATGGCAAGTAAAAGCATTTTTCTACTTACATCATTGATTCACTCTTCACATTAATGAAAATCTCTTCAACCGAATCTAATAACAAAGCAAGCCCTTACTCTTAACATTTTTATGCTAACTTGGTACCATTTTTTCTAGTTATGAAATGCTCTTATATTCCTTATGCCTTTCATTCTATTGATAAAAAGAGGTATTACTAATATGAGTCTCTGACTCCACTCCTATTCCAATTTCAGCCATTACACACGCATTCAAATTTCAAAACATAGGACGACTGATTAATAATTATTGGCACGGTCATTGAGTAATTAGGAACGGGTTGATGATTCATGATGTAAAATATATAAGGCAGTGGAGTTGATTAGTGAAATATTCTTGAATTGGAATGATTTGGGGAGCTGCTTAGCTTATAACGTATTCTCTTGTTTTATCTAAATGCGGGAGTGCCCGGAAGTTGTGCTGCCATGCCTACCTAAACTGTGCACACCTCCCTCCACACCGAACTTATAATATCGATCAGATCCACCAAGCAAACCCTAGGTCTCTCTCTCTCTCTCTCTCTCTCTCTCTCTCTCTCTCTCTCTCTGTTTGTGGTGTGTGTTTTGTAGTACATCAGAGTGACAAACGGAGAGGACGACACTGGCTCCAGATTTCAACGCTCTTACATAACACAGCAGGCCTTGAAAATTGTGTGTGTGTGTATATAAATTAAACCCTAACATACATACATATATATCATAACGATGAATTTATTATTCAAAACGAAAAGCAGCAGGGAAGATAGAAACAACACGTAAATGTCAAATCCCCCCCTACTGCATCTCCAACCCAGGTTGTCGACATTTCAATTTTCATCACAGTGTATTTATAAGTATAAGATATATATTCTCAAAAAAAAAATAAGTATATGATATAATTTCCAAAAAGTACACCACCCCACCTGGACCTGGGTTCTCAGTTCTCACTGTTCTCTTCACTATCTTCCATATGCTTTGGTCACGTGCTGTGTCTGTGAACTGTGAGACTACTACTGTGTCTGTGTGACTGAGTTGTGAAGGCGAGGAAAAGGAAGGAGGAGTAGTTGAAAAGGAGGGAGAGGGCGGGGAAAAGGTTGAGAAAGCTTTTTTGCGCAAAGCTTTTTGGGAGCGCTTAAGTCAATTTGGTGTCTGGATCGAGAAAGCAAAGCAAAGACTGGATGTAATATTACAGAGATGATATGATGTCGAAATGATTTGATATGATACACGTACTTTGTACTAGTAAATACTAATCAGTCAGTGTAGTTAATTAGTTTGTTCAGTGTTAAGTGAAAGGATCACAGTTATTTTTTCTCTTTGGTCAAAGTAATGGCAGACTTGGAACAAGTACTGCTTTTCACCATGAGGAAAACAGACCTAATTTCCTGTGTGCTAGCTAGCTATCTAGCTGCATTGCAGGGTTTAGGGCTACATATGAAAAGAGATGAAGGAACCGACCATTTCGGCGCTTGCCCCATCCATTGAGTTTAGACACATAGTTAACAAACGAAAATTTAGCATGTTCAAGTCAATGCCCGTCACGGAGCTATGCTAATCTCCTCCTTTTCTTTTTTGGGTTTGGAAAAAACTTCAATCCTAGAAACTACTTAGGTGTCCCTAAGTATGCACCACATGATAAAGTAATCTGAATTTCACATCCAAAATCAATTGACAATTAATGGAGTGACCCAAACCCTTATAAACCCATAGACAATGTTTCATTTTTCCCATGTGGGATGTATATATATTCTCAACACCAATTCTTGAGAAACTACTTAGGTGTCCCTAAAGTATGCACCACATGATAAAATAATATGGGGTTCATATCCAAAACCAATTGGCAATGGATGGAGTGGCCCAAACCCTTATAAACCATAAACAATGTCTCATTTTTCCCATGTGGGATGTATATATATTCACAACACGCCGCCGCACGTGTGGCGAATTTTCAAGCCATACACGTAGACAACTTAGGTGACGTGGAGCTCGTGTGGCCTTAGGCATGCACACGTGGGTAACCTAGCTTTGATACTTTGATAAAGTAATCTGGGATTCACATCCAAAACCAATTGGCAATGGATGAAGGGGCCCAAACTCTTATAAACCCATAAGCAAGATCTCATTTTTCCCATGTGAGATGTATATATATTCTCAACACCACACACGGGGGCAACTATACCCCAGGTTTTGCCTCACCATCACTATCAGTGACAATTGAACACAAGACCTCTCTTCAGTCTCTTGCAGTAGATCTCCACAGGCTTACCCAAAAGAGCTGCTTGATCGCTTATCATCCCGACACTTTATTGAGGAATATTGACAATTGCAGCTTGTGCATTTGGTTCTACAACTCATGTATACCTTAGTTTCTTTCAGCCTCATTCTTTTACATAATAGTCGACTTTCCAAATATATGATAGCACAGATATTTGGGAACAATATCTACGGTTAAAAGCTAAAAATCCTTTCCAAAAAATGATCGTAGGCCTAGCCCTTGTTTGTCTAAATGTCTAATTGAGAAGATATAAATTATTGTCAGGCCCTTAGGTCCTAACATCACCAGTAGGCCCACTATCACAAAGGTGGATTTCCTCCAACATTCAATCATTTATAATGAGGCCCACCCCCAACATTCATCGTCCATCACTAGCACCCAATCTGCCACCGGGAAAACTGATAACACAAGGTCTACCGTCACCAAAATCAGCGATCAACGTCGCGTCGAAGAAAACCACCGATGCCAATAGGAAAAGGGATAACCCATCCTCCTAGTCATAGATCCGCCGCCGCCGCACCCTTGCACGAGTAGGAGAGTATAAACACCTCTTTTTTCTATTTTGAAACATTAAAGGTACTATTTTTTTTTTTATGCATCAAAAGTTATAAATGGTAATGACACTACTATTTTAACTTTTAGAAATTCATAAAAGGACAAAATATTGTTTACTCCCTATATTTATAGTGTTTCGACGTTTCAGTCCCTGACGTTTCAATTTCACCTAAAAACTCTCTAAACTCTTCAATTTCACCCAATTGGTCATTGCCTTAAAAAACTCTGTTATCTTGTTGACGTGGCAGTCCTTCTACAGTAAAATGACTATTTTACCCTCACTGACAAAAAAAATTTTCTCTTTTTTTTACTTTCTTTTTTCTGTTTTTTTAACTCTCTTTTCTCTATTTTTTAATTTGTTATTTTTTCCTACTTTTTTTTTTTAACTCTCTTTTCTCTATTTTTTAATTTGTTCTCTTTTTTTTAAACTCTCTTTTCTCTTTTTTTTGTTTGTTCTCTTTTTTTTTTTAACTCTCTTTTCTCTATTTTTTTAATTTGTCCTCTTTTTTTTTTGCTACTCTTTTTTATTTATTTGTTCTCTCTCTCTCTCTCTCTCTCTCACTTTTTTTAATATATTTCTTTCTCTTTTCTTTTTATCTCTCTTCCTCTTCCTCCTTTCTTCTCTTCGGCCATCTCTTCCCCCTCTCTGATCACAGATCTAGTTTCTGGACGCCAGAATGGTCGGGTTCTAATCCCTTTAGATTCCGGCCGCTTCGTGATATTGGAGCTATATCAGAAGTTTTCTCTCGACGTCAATAACATTTCCATGGTGTTGGTTTGCGGAGATGATGAGCCAAGAGAGAATCCAAGAGGATAAGATGTTTGAGTTTTCCTGCGCAAGGTGGTGAATTGGTCTTTTTGGCTGTTTCTGATGGTTACTTGAGAGAGAAATGTTTGAACAGTTTTGGCGCCAAAGAAATGGAGGTGAAAAAAAAAACAAATTAAAAAATAGTGAAAAAAGAGTAGGAAAAAAAATTAAAGAACAAAAAAAAAAAAAAAAAGAGTTAAAAAAAAAAAGAGAGAGAGTTAAAAAAAAAAGAGAAAAAGAGTTTTAAAAAAAAGAGAGAGAAAAAAGAGTTAAAAAAAAGAGTAGGAAAAAAAAAGAACAAATTAACAAAATAGAGAAGAAAGAGTTAAAAAAAAAAACAGAGAGAAAAGAGAGTTGAAAAAAAAAAGAACAAATAAAAAAAATAGAGAAAAGAGAATTAAAAAAAAACAGAAAAGAGAGTTAAAAAAAAACAGAGAACAAATAAAAAAAAAGAGAAAAGAGAGTTAAAAAAAAGTAGGAAAAAAATTAACAAATTAAAAAATAGAGAAAAGAGAGTTAAAAAACCTTAAAAAAAAGTAAAAAAAAATAGAGAATTTTTTTTGTCAGTGAGGGTAAAATAGTCATTTTACTGTAGAAGGACTGCCACGTCAGCAAGATAACAGAGTTTTTGACGGAAAGTTGACGGCAAGGACCAATTGGGTGAAATTGAAGAATTCAGGGAGTTTTTAGGTGAAATTGAAACGTCAGGGACTGAAACGTCGAAACTCTATATTTATAGGGAGTAAACAGTATTTTGTCCTTCATAAAATGAAATAAAAAATATCCAACACCGAGAAAATAAAAGTATGGAATGTGCATAGAAATTTGTGACATTTCTTTCATTGTCCAAATTTTTAATACAATTGTTTTGACTTGCATATTCTATATATATGAAGAGTGTACGGAAGAAATTTGCGTCTTATTCCTAGTTTCCTACCATTTTCTGTTTGCAACAATGTGACATACTAAATGCATGTATGGAAGTTTCTTGTCAACTACCAAGAAAAGATGAGTAAAATGATTATCCTTAGAATTTAAACATTTTTCCTTGAATCGAAGTTGAAAATGAATTTAACTTTAGAATGTAGACTAGGAAGAAAACCAGAGTCACAGTCATGCTAAGGTTGAACAAAAATTCACAAAACCCTCCTCCTTTACTTTTCCCCTGTTGAATAATATTTGTGTTTTTGCTTTTGTTTTTTTTTGCTAAAATTGTAATTTCCCAAGTAAAAGAAGACTAAATAAAGGAGTTCTCCAAAGTACTCTCTCTACCTTCCGTCAAATTAAAGGAAACTCTCAAGCCATTCCATTGGTACGTACATCTCCACTCTTCTTCATGTAATTGGCTACAAATTGTCATCAAACAAAGACAATCACACCTTGATTGTATGTATGGCACTTTGAGTAGTCTAGTTAACCTAGGCAACCATAAACATACGCCATGCACCTTCTTATGAATATCCAACATACACTCGAACACTATTCCACCAACCTTTTTTGATGCGTAAGTAGAACTCTAATCCTCAAATGTCATAAATACCATGACTATACTTCAATTTCATCCTTTCCCTGTCCAATGCTCTTGATCCCGTCATCCGATCCCAATTACATCCCCAAAAAAAACCTTGATTTGTCCGATAAGATTGATCGTCATTGTACATGTTCCATTAAAATCCCGTTTGAGATGTTTCACTTAAAAAAAAAAAAATCAGCTTTTATCTAAAATTTTAGATTTTATTGTGTTTGCTAGCAAGGCCTAGTTTGGGATTGCTGTACTTAGGGCTGTCAATTCCGACACGACCCGATAACACGACTTGAAATCCGCATGAAATAAAGCGGGTTGAACCCACACGATTAATAAGCGGGTTGGCCATGGGTCAACCCACCATGACCCATTTAATAAATGGGTCGGCCACGGGTCAACCCGCCAATACGAAGTGAACATGTATAACCCGATTATGTTATATTTCTTCTTGAAATATTGGACGTTAGGAGTATTTGATCATATGATTAGATAATTTGAAATATTTTGCTTTATAATTATTGGATTTAATTAGTTATGAATTACATGTAATTATTTATATTCACGTCTTGTAGAGTTTTTAGTGAATTTAATCATTTTTTTAGTTAAATGGGTTGCATTGTTAACCCTTAAATGGGTCATTTTGTCTAACACGACACGACCTATTTATTAAATGGGTTATGTGGGTTGGAAACGGGTAATGCGTTTAATAAATAGGTTGGGTTTTGATTTAAATTTTTGACACGATTATTAAATGGGTTGGGTTTGAGTTTGTATCTTGCAACACGATAAATATCTTGACCCGACACGAACCAAACCCGACACGACCCATTGACAGCCCTAGCTGTACTGTGAGAATAATCAGCTGTGAATTAAAACAGTTTTGTGTTTAGTGCATAATATTTTTAAAAGTGTTGTCTATACATAAAACAACTGCAGAGCGTGTTTTGATCCACAACAGCTTCTAAAAACAACCTCTGGGCTGTTTCTAAAATCTGCTGCCAGTGACTTATAACTTTAATTTAAAACTGCTTTTTATTTACTTACCAAACACATTAAAATCTAAAATTTTGAACAAAACCTTCTTTTTTTTAAAGCGAAGCAATCCCAAACGAGACCTACAAAGCAACCTTAATTGAAAATTACAGATCACTGGCAGCAGATTTTAGAAGTAAATTTGGGTTGCTTTTAGAAGTTACTTTCAATTAAAACACGATCTGGAGTTTTTTTATGTACTGACAGCACTTTTAAAAGTATTCATTACCAAATACGAATCTATTTTAATTCACAACTGATTATTCTCATAACACAGCAACAGCAACAGTTTTTTTTTTTTAAAGTCATATCAATCCTAAACTAGCCCCAAATAACACAACAGAGACTAGCTAACAACGGAACAGTCACTATCCCTCTCCCTCTTCTACATGGAGTGAGATAGATGGAGGTGGCTTTCTGGCGGTGACCCATTAGATTTCTTTGCCATTGATGTTTATAATTATCGATATCTGATCACTCATTTCAAGCCAGGTCGCTAGTTATGCAAATGTGCCATAAAGATCGAGCGCTATAGTCACTCAAACTTCCTTGCTAGCTGGTAGGCAAAGGGAAAGAATGCAAAACAATGGTCGACGATCATGAACCCGCCTAATACAAATAAAAAACGGTGTCATTTTCACACACTATCTTCATCACTTACCATGCATCTCTTTTTCTTTATTTAAATCTCTATTAGATTATTAATAGTTCACATTACATGGTGATAAGTCTATGTCCAAGCACAAACTTAAAGTCGTCATGCCTTTCTTTCCCATTGATATGATAAGAGTAAGATCCGCCGAGCTAGGACAATATTGTACCTAAAGACTCGAGGACCCAATCTCCGTCCTCCAATTGTTGCCTACACACAATTGAAATTTAATGGAGAAAATGGACAACCAACACTTCCAACACTAAAAAATTATGAAATCTAGAAGATAACCAACAACATAGAAGAAACGTGAGGACATTCCTCTACCCTACATAGAATTCTTCTAGCCGCTAGAATTATATCTTGTAGGTCTTATTTCATACATTGACCTAATTGAAATAGTTTAAAACACGTCTAACATTTAAATAACTGACGAAACTAATATTTTTTTTAAATTTTATTTATGAATATCATTTTTGACACATCAATCGTCACAGTTATTTATTTAAAATAAAAATGAGAAATCGTTGACAAAGCTCTCTAAAAGAAATTAGCGATTAGAGTACTTATCTATAGACATAATCTAATTTCTTAAAACAATTCGTAATTCACATATAAACTTAAATTCTCATTTCAGATAATTAGTGAAACATACCGAGTTCTGTTTTTATTTTTAATGACTTCAAAAGAGTCCAATAGGTGGGTCTACAGTAGCACGTGTCAAGCAAGGCGGCAGACGGACAACCTGAAAGACTTTGTCCCTACCACCACGACTGTGATTGGTACAAAGACAAAGGCACGTGTCCTCTGTATTCCACAAGCTCTCTACGTTCAACCACCAGATTTCAGCCACGTCAACCAGCCCGCACCAAAACGCCAAAGAAAATGGCATTACTAAGCTTTGACCGAGGGTAATGTGGAGGGCTCTGATTGGCTGCGTGTGACAGGTGAGTGTTTGGGTTTATAATAATATCCTTTGCGAGTTTTCTAATGTTTATCGAGGACAACCAAAGTTGGACACGTTGTGTTTGTGTCTTCGATGGCGACTCAACCCTAACCAATTCTACGAGAATGGCTCGAGTGAGTCGATGCGTTCACGGCTTCGCGTTTTTAAGCTCATGGATTGAGACTCATTAGCTTAGTAATGATGGAGACAGTGCCAAGAGATTACATTAATGATGGAGACTAATTACGTATTTTGGTTTAGTTTTCTGATGGTTTATGTTAGACTCCAGCCATGTGATATACGTGATGGATTTTTTTTTCATACATAACTTGACACATTATTTGTTGAGTTCTAAAGCATAAATTTTTTGAAAGTCACAATTATATTCAAACATTTATTTTTATCGACAATTATAGAATTTAACAAACTAGTCATCATATTATATAATCTAAACATGTTTAAGATTGAGGGTAATTTTGAAAAATATAGTTTCGATCCTCTTATGAAGTAAAGCGTTTCAATACATTGCATGTTTTGAAGCATTGCAAAACGCAATTGCACAATGCTTCATAAACTTTTAAAACTAAAGTTTTAGTAGTCATGTATCCTCACAAAAATGTTGTTGTAATATGAGGCTTGTAAAATTTACGTCTCACAAACTTCACAAAATTAGTGAGAAATTATTTCAGAAATTAAAATACAGTTTTTATTTTGTATGAGACAATCAACCTACTTAATTTTAAGCCGATTCTTATCCAACAACTTTAATCGTCAAGCAAAGCTTACAAAATAGGCTAACATGTTTTTTATTTTATTTTATTTTTATTTGTCAATCACACGGTGTTCTCAAAGGTTTCCTAGGCCCAGAAACTAATCCTTGCTCGGAGGATTTTGTCAGAACGCTTCCTCCCCCCTGGCCACCAAGAATATATTGGCATTTAACTTCAATAAGCGTTGGCGGGATTCATACCCGGGTGTGAGAGTTCCACACCTGGAGGCTTTTACCAACTCAACCACCTGTGGTGGTTAGGCTAACATGTTAATAAGGCTTGTTGCAAGAGTGATTTTGATCTAAAGATTCTAAGAATCCTAACCAAAATGTAATATATTAGGCATTATTCACGCGCGTTAATCTAGACTCGATCTTATTAAACTTCATTCTTTACTCCTAGGAGAAGACAACGCTTTGGGTAACATGCAATGGATTCACCAAATCGACAAGGACCGATGGTAAATGGGACAACGTGATTCACGTATTGACGAATGCCGACACTCCATATATAAGCTTAATTAGGGAGATCGAAGACTTCTTTAAGTAATTAAGACGGTTCATACCACGACATTGACGAGGGCCATATTATATCATATCACAAACAATTTAAAAAACGCTAATAATGTGATGCAATGCACAGAAAGAACCAGCTTAATCCGCTATACAAATTAAGCTAATTAAGCTGGCTAGCTAGCTTGAGCTTCGTAAATTGCTTAGCTAGAAATGAAATGGGGAAACTAATATTCGAGCAAGAAAAATAGTATGGGGAATGTTTATATTAAATGAACAGAAAGAAAAGCAATATATATTTACGCCAGCAGATCCACCCATGGATTTTGGATATAAAGCAGCAATCACAAAACCCAGTCAGACCCAAAGAACCATGACATACACTGAGGATCACATAGCTTAAAGCACAAAACCCCAAAAGCATTCTCTCCCGAAACACTGATCCCCAAAAACAACGAGATGTTAGAGGTAGACCGAGTTGGATATTCTCCCTCACCGGAAGAAGCCGAGGCTTTTAGCTACATGAACGACTCGTTAGGTGCAGGCAGTAGTTTAAAGAAGAACAGAAGCAAGAACAACAAGAAGAGGTTCAGTGATGAGCAGATTCGATCGTTGGAGTCCATTTTTGAGTCCGAGTCGAGGTTGGAGCCAAGGAAGAAGCTACAGCTGGCGAAAGAGCTGGGGTTGCAACCAAGGCAGGTTGCGATATGGTTTCAGAATAAGAGAGCTCGATGGAAGTCGAAGCAGCTTGAAAGAGACTACAGCATACTCAGAGCCAACTACAATAACTTGGCTTCCCGGTTTGAAGCCCTCAAGAAAGAAAAGCAGGCCTTGGTTACTCAGGTAATTAATATATTCATTCATTCTTTGAAAGGGGACTTTTGCTAACACTCTCGGAGAGTCATTTTTCACTCCTTCCGGTTTAGTACAGAATGACTTTCCGAGAGTAAATAATAACGCCACATCTTAAGATTAGTACAAATGAATTGGAAGCAATATCTGATGTGGATGTGTTGTTTTGTGACAGTTGCAGAAGCTGAATGATAAGATGCAAAGGCCAAAAGAGGAAAGGAACAATAGCATTGATGGCGAATCGGACAATGGAGATGATGCTACTAGGTCGGAATCTGAGGGGAAGCCTAATTACCAGATGTCATTGGAAAAATCAGAACATCGGCTTCGAGTTATGTCAGATGATGATAGCAGCATAAAGGCAGAGTACTTTGGACTTGAGGAGGAACCGAACCTTGTGAACTTTGTGGAATCTGCAGATGGGTCCTTAACGTCTCCTGAAGATTGGGGTAGATTGAACTCCGATGGTGGTCTCTTTGACCAATCGACTAGTGATTATCAGTGGTGGGATTTTTGGTCTTGAAAGATGAAAATGTGTAAAAATAAGAAAAATATTCTTGCTGCCACTTGTGGACACTATCGCTACAAGTGACTCCCCTCTGTCACCGGTGTATACAACTAGGTGTCTGTCTCTCTAGCTGCGTGAGAAAGTTACATATAGTTGTATACAAACAGTGACAGTGAACACCATCATGTCACGGAGAGGATGATTCTGCCAACAAGTACAATGGGGAGGCAAAAGAGTATAAAGCTTTCAAAGAGCTAGCTAACCTTTGGCAAGGAGAAATTTTTGTATATAACCGTTGCAATAATACTCTTCCGATCACATGTTAGACTAGATGTGATGGGATCGAATGTGGAAATACAACGGGCCTATGTACAATTTGTCCTCTTAGCCAACAGATTAGCGCACACCGATTCATCTATGCAATAAACCCAGGAACCTGATCTAGCATCTAACATGATTCCATGCATGTATGAGTATGTTAGAACATTTGTGGTAGCTAGCTAATTAAGTGCCCATTTACAAACTAGAAGTTTCATACTGCACTGGATCACAAAATATTCAATTTAGATTACCATGAATGGATAAAGTTAGCATGAACATAATTTAACTCTATGGGGGAATGTTAACAGTAAATTAGTAAGCAGCAGATTCTGAAATTTCTTAAAAAAAAAAACATAAAAGTCAAAATATTTTTGAAGTAAAGCAATATCCCTGAAATTTTACACCTCGATTAGAACTGTTTGAAAAACAAAACTTTCTTGAAACACGATATATATTGACAATATTGGGTTTTTGAAGGTGTGCATGAGTCATTTGGAGCTGTGATTTCAACTTTGGAATCATTCTCACCGAGTTTGGCTGCTGCTTCTCACTGCTGTATACGGCAAGTCTTGGCGGAGTTTGGTTCTTGTGTCAGATGAACGTATGTGGGCTGGGTTATGTTTTCGGCCCATTTTTTGGGCCTTTGTGTGTTATTGTTATTTCATGTTGGCAAGTGTTAGGTTTGCTCTTGTAGCTCCTTTTGGAGCATGTCCACTATGGACTTTTACCCTCCATGGGCTACTGCCTCTTAATTTTAATGCAACTTTTCTATTCGATCAAAAAACACATCATAAAGAATTAAAGAGTGCATATCGTAGGGTGTGATTTTCCTTCTCATCAGTTGTATACATGATTTATCAATCTCTCTCATTGTAATGTTGTATGCTGATTGTCCAAGCAATAATGAGAGAGATAAAAATTTTGTATACAAATAATTATTCATCACAATGCAGAAGGGTAATTGAGACTTAATAAGAATCTCAACGGACTAAAGTCTTACTTATTATGTTGTATCCAATTGATATGCCACTGCCTTATTTATCAAGCTCATGGGAGTCGATCTCTAAGCACCTAATCAGTACCATTTCTATATCTTGCAGTCAATGGCGGAGCTAGGATTTAAAAATAGGGTAGGCTATTTTTTTAAAATTTTACTAATGCTTTTAAATTATTTTTTTTCTTAAGTTTTACAAGTAATATGTTTTATTCTTTTCTTAAATTAAACCACATTATATAATACTGATTCAAAAAATCAATATTATAACAAAACTTTAGACAAAATATCACACATACTCAAATTGTACCCCGCGCCCTTGAATAGAAGCAAAAATCTTTAATTATTGAATATGTATTATAATTCTCAACCGGCTCTTTTTCAGACCTAATTTACACACACAAAAAAAAACTTTTTATGCGATTATGTCTCTTAAAGCATAATAGAAAATAAAATAAATGATGGTTCTAGTTGGACCTCTAAATTTGATATTTGGACTTTGCCTCTTATTAAACCTCAAATTCACTTTTTTATTACTTAAAAAAGCTAAGTACACATCTTTAATTTTACCAAAATATCCTTAAAGAATTAAAATTATATTTTCAACAATTTGTTTTTTTTTTTTATCTCTATCAATTCATCCATGAAGAATTTTATGAGGAAGCTGCCTACATCTTTGATGTACTTTCATTAGTGGAACTAGAAAGTGATTCTTGGACATGCTGAAGAAGTAGACAATTACTAGCAAGAAATCTATTCTAGATCATAGATTTTTTGTTTGTTTTGCAATATGAATGGTTCTAGAAAAGACTTTGGTTCTCAAATAAATAACATATGTCGATTAAATCTAATTAAAATGAGTTGATCTTGAATCTTAGTTAGTACTATCTACACCAAAATATTCTAAATTCTAAGGAAATTTCAAATCAAATTGTTTTGAATATACTTTTGTATTAAACGATAGGGCCATGTATAGAAATTATTAATTGTTTTAGGTAAATTATAAAATTATATAGGTAATATAAGGAAATTCTGAAGGAGAAAAAATAATTTATTTTGTTGAATGTTGGTAAGAAGAGTACCTTTTTCTTTTTTTCCTTTTGAGATCCAACTAGAACTACCCTAAAATAAAATCAAATACTTCAAGCAAAGAAATAACATATGTATGACTAAAATAAGAAAAGAAATAACATATGGGCTAAGTTTAATAACATATCAGGCTAAATTTAGAAATTTGAGGTGGGCTAATTTTTAATATTTAATATTTTAAACCATAATTAAGCTATTGTTTTAGGGAAACGAGAATTGAGAGGAATTTGCTGTGTATTCTCATTGATAATAGGGGCCTCTTTATATAGAGGATTACAATGCATAGAATCTCAATCATACAAGGAAAGTAATTCTACGTAGGTCAAGTAACCTAGAGTTTGGATTAAACACAAATAGAGATATCCTTAAACACTCCCCCTTGTGTTGTCCAAACGCGGTGCTTCTCTCGTTGCCTCTTTAAAAACCTTGCCGAGTAACAAAAACCCAGCGGGACAAAAATAACCTCGGTCGAAGGGGAAAAAGAGCACAACACACCCTTCACGATTCGAGACGAACATGTAGACATCTCCCCCTGATGTCTGCACCTCCCCTGATGACAACGATCATGGGGGTTCAGATAATTTCCGCAAGTCAATTCTTGCCACATGTTTCTCGAACGTGGATTTGGGCAATGACTTAGTAAACAAGTCTGCCTCACTGTCCTCAGATCGAACCTAATTCACTTTGATCTCGAGGAGAGCCTGTTGTCGCTGATTAAGCTTGGTTTTGTCGCTTTTGATGTAGCCTTGCCTCATTTGTTCAAAACAAGCAGCATTATCCTAAATGCTCATAGGCTCATATGTGGTAGACTTCAAACCACAATTGCTTCGAACATGCGTAATGATGGATCCAATCCATATACATTCACGAACCACTTCGTGAAGAGCAATGATCTCTGCATTGTTCGAAGATATAGCGACTAGGGTCTATCCTGTAGACCTCCAAGATGTCACGGTCTTTTCCCATGGTGAACACTTAACCAGATTGGGAATGACCTTTGTGTGGGTCAGAGAGATACCCAACATCAGCAAAACCTTCCAAAACACATGTCGTTTTGGGATGGGGATAGTGGACGCAGGCCAGTGTTGGCGGCGTACCTGGTGTGTGATGGGTCCGAATCCATCATCTCTTTGTAGGGATAGAACAAGCTCATATCAATCATACATCTCAAATATCGAAAGATATCTTTTACACCAATCCAATGGCGTCCCGTTGGCGCAGAGCTATATCTAGCTAACAAGTTCACAACATATGAGATGTCCGGTCTTGTGCATTGGGATAAGTACAATAATGCGCCTATTGTACTAAGTAAGGCACTTCTGCCTCTAGCACATCTTCGTCATCATCCTTTCGACGAAGAGGATCCTTTTCAGGATCAAGACTACGGACGATCATGGGGGGGGGGGGGCTTGAAGGCTTGACCTCATCAAAATGCCTAAGCATCTATCGACACGATGCTCAAGTTCTAAACCGAGACATAATCGTGTTCTCCCAAAATCCTTCATCTCAAACTACGGATTTCAAGTGTTCAGCGGTTTCCCTTAATTCTTTAAGGGCTTCTAATGAAGATTATGTCCAACATGAACCGCGATAGAATCCGAAACTTGTCATAGAAACGCGTGGGCATATCCCTTCCTAATCAAGTAGTCACATTAGTGAGCGTTTCAACCTTATTGTAAACTCGCTCCGTGGTCTAGAACCTCTTGACTTGGGTAAATGAAGTTCGCCATGAACCTTCATGTATATTCCGTATCTAGATCCCTATAGAGATACGTAGTGACCACATTTGTAAGCTGCATGTTCAGTTATTCGGAAACTACCAAACTGACAAGGTAGTGGAGTGCAATGACATCCATTACAAGAGAATATGTCTCATCGTAGTCAATTCCAGGGCGTTTTGTGAGAAGCCTTGCGCCAAGGCGAGAATACCATCTCTTTTTCTCACTACGCTTTCTAACGAAGACCCATTAGTCAACAGGTTCTATGTTAGGAGGTGTTGGCATCTCTAGCTCAAAAACCTTCCTCTTCGTTAGAGAATCCATCTTAACCTGGATCACATCTTTCCATTTAAGCCAAAACTCTCTACGTTGGCATTCATTCATCAACGGAGCGTGGTTCGATATCATCTGACTCAACGAACTCATGCGCAACGAAATACGCAACTACATCATCAATTATGATGGAGTTTCTATCCCACGCCTCATGTACACTAGTGTAAGTTTCATAGAGCTCTATATTCTCAGGAATAGGTTCTAACGTTGAGGCGTCCCCCAACGATAACCATAACCTGGAAGATTCTCATGAGGCGGATTTTGAGTGTCGATGATTCAAGGATTGGTTTGTGCCAATGTATCCTTCGAACCCACGGGCCTCCCACGCATCCTAGCTGGGGCCATGGCCTGTAACGCCAGAGTGCCACTTTCTTTGGCATTGGCGCCATGCCTACCTCCATGTAGGGTGGCGCTACGTCCTCTCGTAGGGACGTCCTTCCTTGCAGGCATGTTTGCAGCATATTTGTCTGATCTCGTCACTTTAATAGGGATCAAGATGAGACATAGTGGGGACAGACCACGGCAATTCCTGTCGTTCCTGTTGAACATCTGTGTTCTTATCTCCCCCGAACGATAGGAAGACTGTCTCATCAAAGTGACAACCCGCAAATCTAGCGGTAAAGAGATCGCCTTGTAAGGGCAGTAAGTGGCGGACTATTGTTGGAGTCTCAAATCCAACGTAGTTGCCCATTCGTCTGTAAGGACCCATCATAGAGCGCTGTGGCGGCGCAATTGGCACAAAAATGGCTCACTCAAATGTGCGTAAGTACAAAAGACGTGTACCCAGTCACTAGCTGTAACGCAGAGGTACATTGAGTGGCGGTAGGTCGTAGACGAATTAGCATAGCTGCATGCGATATCGCATCACCCTAAGCGGATGTAAGAAGATTGGTGCGCATTACCAATGTTCGGACTACCATCATAGTCGTTTCTGCGAGACTAATTGGGTGTGTACATGGGAATGTGATGTCCAACATCAAGCCCATTGCAACATCCATCGAAAGTCTTTCGATGTAAACTCTCTAACATAGTCAAATCCAATTGACTAAATAGGATGATCCGGGGAGTGAGCCCGTTGTCACATGATATGTGCTAGGAGTGTAACATAAGCAGCATTACAAGTGGACAAAGGCACAACACGTGACCAGTGTGTTTGCGTGTCAACCAACATCATGAGATATTTAAACGTCCGCAAGTTGGTTGAACTAGTCCACAGAATCCCTACGGATTTTATGTAAGAACAGAATGAGTATTTTCATATCCTTTGCATAGGACGATCTCAGTCCTAATTTCCCGAAGGAACAGGCTTTGCAAAATGAGCGAGGGGCCTTAGAAGCAACCAATGAGGATTTTGGTTGGGCCTGAGCGTCTGTAGCGCTATTAGAAGCAAAATGTGTGACTACATCTCCCATCATGGTGTTGGAGCCATGGAAATTAGCATGTATGGCGTCATGGCCACTAGGAGGAACAACCATGGCGACATGCTCATGGTTGGCGCCATTTATGGCGACATCAGATTCTTGCTTCGTTTTGCTCAAAAGAATGGATGTCCGTGTGAAGTCTTCAGTAGACGGATCATCATATCAGGACTAGGATGATCTATCCTATCGTGACAAAGCCAATATGTGCCTAAATCAAAGAGATCTTCTCTCATAACTTTATTGGATTTAATAGCTCGAATAGTGACATAAAGTCCACTAGAGAGACACATAAACTTCTCTAAGATGCGCCTTTGTTCGCAATCATTAGAGGTATTGCAAAGGAACTCATTTTTTTTTGTTCTCTTCATGCATTTCTGCATGGAATCCGTTGGCTATTCATAGGTGCAATTTGCCCTAGAAGCGTAGAGAGTTTCTGTGACAATAATCAAGGTGCCATTTAGCAAGGGGAACTTGGGCTATTCCATGTCCTTGAATTAATACTGATGGCCCAGCCATCGTAGTCACAAAGTAACATGCTCATGAATCAAAATGGAGTCATAATGAAAAGAACTCGAAATTTTATTCATAAGCCAACGGAGTACATCATCGTCTCTTAACCATTTAGGAGAATCTAATCCAAATGCTAGCTAATGCAAAACAATGGTAGTCGTCTAACTTCTTTCGGTAATTCCAACGCAAATGTGACCAGGTGAGTAGAGAGATGTCGGTGGAGCAAAGCTCGCTTAATTATCACTTATCTCAAAACCTTCCTAGACATCACATTTACATTGAGTACGCCTACTTTGGAGAAAGACTAAACCATAGGCATCTACTACAAAAATAATATGGCAATCGCCTACATCTCTTGGAAAATAAAGACTTAAACAGAGTAGGCGATCTATTGATCCCAGCCAGATTTGTAGTCTTTAACCCTTCACTCTAGATCATCTTCTTGATCTTCTTGTTCCACATAGTGAGCTTCTCTTGCTTCACAATATGCTTTGTAGGCGGTGACAAGTTCTTCACGAGCTCTACAAATGTGTGCCCAATGATCAGACACTCCACATCGAGAACATACATATTTTTGCTCAAACTCCATTGATTGAGGCACTTTGAAAGCGTCATTTAGATGGCTCTTAGTGTTGGTGGCGCCACCAACATGGCCAGAGGCGTTGCCTGCCTCTCTCTTTCCACGTTGACCTTTTCGGTTCCGTGTTCGCCTATTTTGGCAGTTACCTTCCCAAGTAGAGCGATTATATGGAGCAGAACGTCCAAATGTATCCCTAAGATTAGGGTTTCGCTCTTGGCGCCCTTTCTTTGGGGTGCGACTATAATTGGATTTCGGAATATGTTCTGTTCCCACGGATCTCGAATTATAGTTCTTCACAAGGATGTTGTCATGCTTTTCAGCGACATTCATAGCTTCAATGAGCTCATGAAACCTTGTGATTCGTCTTGCAGTAACATCGATTCGATAGTTCTTAGCAACCATCAATGCAGAGACGGGGAAAGTAGAGAGAGTCTTCTCAATCAACATCGCATTTGTGATCTCTTTACCACAGAATTCCATGAAGGATTTAATGCGAAGTGCTTCCGAGCTGTAGTCAAGAACTGACTTGAAATCACAGAAGCGGAGGCTATTCCATCTCACTTCTAGGTCAGGAAGCATGGAGTCACGGACGTTGCCAAATCTTTCTTCGAGTGAGACCCACAGCCTTCTGGGGTCTTCTTCATTCATACACTCGTACTGGAGCTAATCATTCATATGACGAGTCATTAGGATGATGGCTTTCGCCTTATTTGCCTCTAAGGCTGCTCTATTTGGTTCCAAAGCTTGAGCTTGCTCAACAGTTAGCACGTCCTGGCTAGGCTCGAGAATTGTATCTAGGATTCCATCGGCCTTGAGATGCTGGCGGACATCACGAACCCACCTGTGATATCCAGAGCCAGTTGTTCCCAATGGAGCAAAGTCCAATTTGTTTAGGTTACTCATCCTGAAAGAGAACAAGAAATTAGGGTTAGTTTCGGAGCGAAAAAGGCTACCACGAAAACAAATAAAATTTATGAGCGTAGTCACTTCCAAGAAATTAGGAATTTCTTAGCGTAATCGCTTCCAAGAAATTGAATTCCAAGAGGGGTTGGATTAGATCGAAACAATGATGTAAGTAGTCGGTCATAAATTCTCTACAAACTCTAAGTTTGGAGATCTCAACAAGCTCTAAGCTTGGAGTGAGCACGAACCCCCACAGTTCGGCTTAATTTGGTCTCCCCTATGATGAAGAAAGGGGGGTAGAAGAAGGGAGTTTGCAAGTCCCCGAGAAAAAGAAGCGAAAAAGAATAAAAAAAACTTCAAAAACGGGAACTTTTAGTAAACCATACCTCTTAGGATTGCAGAGCATATTCGATCCTTATTGTAGGATTGCAGACGAGCTTCAGTCCTAGGCGAATCAAACTTGTTGAAATTCGAAGAAAATTCACTTCTGAACAGCTCCCACTCCGATTGGTGTACATGTCTCAAAACGACTCCAACAGGGCTTAAATTTGGAGGTTAGATAGAAGAGACAGACTTGAACAACTTTGATGAAGGAAGAATTTTGATCTGAAGTTCTGAACTAGGCGTTTCGGGGCTTGCAAATTGACTGATATGCACAGGAACGAGCATGCTGAACAGCTCCCACCTCGAATGGTGTACATGTCTCAAAACGACTCCAATAGGGCTGAAATTTGGAGGTCAGATATAAGAGACAGAGATGAAAAACTTTGATGAAGAAAGTATTTTCATCAGAGGTTCCGAACATGACGTTTTGGCTCGTGAAAGAAGACTGATCTGCACAGAAACGAGCGTGCTGCTGTGTTGCAGGGGGCAGCAGGCGTGTGGCAATGCTGCAGGGGCAGTAGGCAGCACACGGGTGCGCAAGGGCTGCAGGGGCAGCATAGGGCATAGCTAACAAGGGCTAGGAGCTTGCGGCAGTTTTGGTGAGAAGAGTTTTCGGGTTTTTTTGTTTTTAGGGCTAGGGTTAGGGCTCGTGCTGATAACGTGTTTTAGGGAAACGAGAATTGAGAGGAATTTGCTGTGTATTCTCATTGATAATAGGGGCCTCTTTATATAGAGAATTACAATGCATAGAATCTCAATCATACAAGGAAAGTAATTCTACGTAGGTCAAGTAACCTAGAGTTTGGATTAAACACAAATAGAGATATCCTTAAACAGCTATAAATTTATGTTTTTTTTTTCAAAATTTAGGGTGGACTGTAGCCCAACGGAGCCCGTGTATAGCTACGCCTTTGCTTGCAGTCTTGATGATACAGCGTCTTATACATTTTCCCTTTCACCAAGTCTATTGCTTACTGTAATGTAAACTGAGAAATGGTTGCTTTAGTGTGACCCAAGTCACTCAACATTCTATGAAGCCTCTAATTACTTACAAAATTGTTGTTGACCGTCACAACATCAATCACTTTACCATTTGACATATGAAATTGGCATAGAACACCAGTCAAAAGGAAGAGCAAACTCTAAATCTCATGTTCTGTATTATGTGATATATATATATATATATATATATATATATATATATATATGGGTTGATTAGAAGAGGTTTGAGCAGTTCGATCAGTAGGTCATTATCAAAAAAAAAAAGAAAAAAGAAGTTTGACCAGTAGGTCTCACAGTCAGCCCTCGAGTCTGCTGATACTATAATGTTCAATAGTACAATCTCTTATGTGTGATTATAATCTCACTGTATGATTAATATTCATTATATCAATCTCTCATGTGATATATGCATTTTTCTTGGAATGGTGGGTTTCGGAAAGTAGAATGAATTATAATAGGATCTTTTCTAGCGAGGTAAACTTATAAAGGAGATTGATTTCAATATTTAAAATAAAATAGCAAACGAATTAAAAATTTACATTGAGAGACTTAATATTTGAAGTAACAACACTGAAAACTTATTAGCGACTCCATTTTGTGCCCACCAAATTACTAACATGTTATACCTTGCAAGTCTAGCAGCTAAGCATTCTCATGGGATTTGGTTTTTTAAATGCAACGAAGAATTTGATGTTTTTGTAAATAGATCCCAAAATGTAATGTAAAAATACTCATGTTTTTCACATGAGCAGTAATGTGGATCCCAAACATTATGAAATATCCAACTCCCCCCTCCAATTCTGCTTGAGCGACGTCGTTTCGTCCATCACATCCAATCCATTCCTGATGAGCCATTTTACACTCCTCTGTTACTGGTTCGGTAAAGGTGGGTGCTTTAGTGAGAGAGCGAGAGCAGCGAAGAGAGGAGTAATGAACGACCTCTCAAACGCGGTTCTGAGAGACCACCATACTAGTACCTTCAAGCCCATACCATCCCTTGTCCTCTACATTCTCATACCCATCTTTGTTTTAGGTCTCTCTGTCTCCATCTTCATTCTCATTGCCGTCCACAACGCCCTCTTCTTCGTCTTCTTCCTTTTGCTCTCTGCTCTCGTCCTCTCTTTCATTCTCTGGAACACGCGTCATTGGGCTACTAAAGCTGCAGTCTTGTTCTTTCTCAACTCTCTTCCTGAGTCTGACCTTCGCGTGGCTCAGCATGGAGAGCTGGTCAAGATCACTGGGGTACTGATTTTCTTCATGTTTTAGCTCGTTTTCTGTGATGGGTTTCTTCTACTTTTTAATGGGTTGCTCTGTTTGGTTAATCTTTTTTTTTTTTTTTTGGGAGTTTAGTTTGAAGTCATTTGTTTGTGTGAGAATGAATGTATGCGAACCAAGGATGGGAATGTGTTTATTTGAGTGTTATGTAGTTTGGGTGCTGAGAAATTGGAGGAAACAAGAGGAAAAATTGGGGAGTGTTACTGTTTTTTACCTTTGTTTTATCATCTGCAAAGATTTATGTATCTGTTGCTGCAGCCAATAAAAAAGACTTGGCATTTGTCCAGAGTTGAGCAGGACATTGATAAGTTATAGCTTGATATTAGTTTGTTTGGGTTAAACATCAATGGTATTCAAGAAAGACGCCCTTTGTTGGGCTTATTACATAGTGAACAACAAGAATATGACAAACACAGCTGATTTAATTGACAATATAGTGGGTGAAAAACCAAAAAAGTGTGTCCCGTTAAACTAAATTCAGGGGTTTGCAACTGAACACAGACCTTAGATGGTTCAACCTTTGCGTATGTTGATGGTGGATACCAGTCTCTAATTTATAGATTCTCCTGTGTATGATCGACTTAACGAATATTGTATGAGGAGATGCTATTTGAGTTCCTAAATAAGCCTCTTGCAGCTGTGCATCTATATGTGGAAACTAATTTTGGCTAGCAAATAATATTTTGATTGTGTATGCCATGTGAGGAATGGCAGTCTCTACTTGTACATATCTGCTTCACGGCAAATCGTTTCTGTCCATTTTTTCTTGCTCATTAATTGGTTTATCACTCTATAGTTTCCTTCAGTTTGTTGGGGTGGATCATAATTTGTTATTGTGATGATTTCAGCTTGTCTCATGCGGGAGTCTCTCCCTGGAATCTTCATATGAAAAGGCTACTAGATGTGTATATGCCTCTACTCTTTTATATGCATACAAGGGATTAACTCTTCAACCTAGAAATGTCAAGAGATCATGCTTCCAGTGGCACTTAGAATATTGTGAGGTACGTTCTTCTGTAGCCATATAGATCAGCAAAAGGACTGTTTCTTGTCCTTCTCATTAGATTAAATAGGTTTCAGTTACCTTCTTAAGATGGCTAATGATGTGCATGTTCCTGTGTTTTTTCATACTTGAGTCAATTACTACTTAATTTATGCATTTCACTAACTTTACGAGGATTAGAATGCTTATTTGATGCTCAAACATGACTAGTGATGTTCATAGTTATCTCCCATTTCATGTGATCATGTGAACCTCAAGTTACTCTGAACTTCTTTTTTTTCCCGTAATAACAGTTGCTACTCGATCCAAATAACTTCCTTTATGCCATGAATCATTACAAGGAAGGCCTTAGGCTTTGCTCCTTTACCTTGGGTTGTTTTGCCTGTTTTTAGTGGAAATAAGAATATAATTAGTATCAATAATATACATTTTGAAGAATTTTCCATTCTTTTCTATAGATGCTATGATTTAATATCTTTAGTAATTCATTCCCTAAGTGAATCGAAAATTGAGTCATGATTCATGAGTGCTAGTGTAAATCATTCCATTTTGTGGACCAGCCAATCCAACTTTTGTTTTCTTTATAACATTCAATTATATTGGTGAGGATCACTTTGTTGAGAATCTGGATTGCATGCCTATACTTGTTTAGCTTAACGATGAAAAATAGAAAGGGCAGTCTATTTGGAATTATAATTTTTCTTTTCTTTTGCTCCGGCTTTTCACCTGACAGAGATTCTCAACAGACTTTTTCTTGACTGATCGGAAATCTGGTCTTAGAGCTATTGTCAAAGCTGGTTCTGGTTGTAATCTTATCCCACTGATCTTTGAGAGCAAACTTGTCAACACAAGAAAATGCAGAATCCTCTCTCCTCACTTGACGAAATGGTTACGTGAGAGAAATCTCTCAGCTGAATCCCGTCTGCTACGTCTGGAGGAAGGGTATCCAATTTTTTCATTAAAATCTCAATCAAATACCCTGCTGTTATCATATATGCATCCTTATGTATTGTGGAGTTTTGGCAGGTATGTACAAGAAGGAAGCACTGTGACTGTATTTGGCATGCTGCACAGAAATAATGAGATGACTACAATTGTTCAGCCACCGGAAGTAATTTCCAGTGGTTGTCTATGGCGAAAACTGCTTCTCCCTGTTGACATTGATGGACTCATTCTAAGGGTCTCTCCGATGGCTGGGCAATCTGTCAACCAAAATTCTATACAACACCCGGAAAGATAGTAGGTAGGTAGCACATTATCTCTGAAGGATGACACAAATTTTCAGCTCAGGAGTTCATGTCTGTCTTACTTGATTTGATGTCTCGCTAATCACTATGTAAACCTTTAGCTCTAACAGTATTTAGCTCTGGAAAGGTCTTGTTCTGACTACATTACTTTTGAATTGACTTTCTGATGTGTGAATATCTTTCATTTTCATAGAGCAAGAAATTGTATGGTAAAAGTTATATTGATCAATTCCATCAGCAAAACCAGAAAAACAAATGAAAAGGTGACGGTGGATTAATGGGCGTAAAGTAAGGAAGAGTCTGCAATGAACCAAAAGATTTGTAAACCAATAGATGCCGTCAGTTTAGCCGTGAGATTGACCAAGTCAACGCGCATAGGACAAGAAAGATGAAACTGTTATACGTGTTGTTATTGGAGGGGCTTTTAAGGAAGAAGGAGAAAGGCATGCGCATCAAGGAGGAGAGCGGGTTTTCATCGGACTTGGCTACCATAGCCGAGCGCTTCGCTTATTCCTCTACTTATCCAACAATAATTCAATTCAAATGGGTTGTTGTTGGGTGCCAATCACTCATCTGCCTCGCTCAATCCAAAACCCAGTCAAGTCTGCTTCTCTCTCAAACAACCACCGCGTGCGTCTCCAATACCACTCTCTCTCAATCAAAACTTTATCTTCTCTTTAGTCCGGGTTGTTACAAAATCCGAGAACATTAGAATTACGGATAAGTGGTGCCTGAGTTTCTCCGACGACGATAATCAAATAACTTCCTAGTTCTTTTCTCAAACAATCGGAGAAGAAAGAAAGCCCACCCACTTTTTTTCATTCTGGAAATTGGAAAGTTTAAGACACTCAGGCATCCTTGTGAAGTTCATATACGCTAAATAAGTAAGAGCAGACAAAGCAGGCAAAAGAAACATTGGCAAAATTGGAAATGTCCTCGTCCTCCAAACGTTGGAGATAGGGATCGAGAAGCCTTGAATTAGTTCAGAACTTCAGATCTTTAGCGATAGAGAGAGTAATGATGAGAATCGAGGAATCAGTTCGTGAAGGGAACGAAAACCGGAGCTTTGATTATCGATGAAGGTGGAGGAAGAGAGAGAGAGTGTGTGTGTGTCCATGCTTTTCAGTTTTCACAAACCAACTGATACTCTTGAACTCTTCCAAGCTTGCAAAAGTCGTAATTGCTCGACTCCTTTCACCATGACCGCAATGGAATTACGTTAACGGAGGTTTCACAGTCAAATTTTTTCAGCAGTATATGTGGATGAAAACTGACCACATCAGTGGGGCCCCTTTAGTCTACAAATGTTTTGGTTCATTCCAGCCTACTCCGTAAAGTAAACAAAAGTTTTGGTACATATGGTTCTAAGTTCTCAGCAAACAGCAACCAAACCAAACATAATCATATTAAAATGGGCTATAACTGAGGCTCATAAGTTCGTTCACGTGTTGAACAAAACCAGTTTAAAACAATTGGACCAACCTTGTAAGTTGTTGGTCTAGGTATGTATCCCTTTCAAAATTAGACCAAGAAAACCAAAACCAATGCATCATTTTAGATAAGATCTTTCAATTCAATTGCAAATTTTCTAAGAATTCCATATTTTTTCTTCCTAATAAAATCACTAATATCCAGTAGTATTGTAACTTTTACAGCATCTTTCAAGGCATATGCTGAAATAAATGGAAGAGCAATGCTAGCTAAACCAATTTTTGCATGTGGCAGTTAATGAAACCGAAAGTCTAACCTATCATAAAATTTTATTAAATGACGTGGCTGTGCCACATCAGCTGTCACATAAAGTAAGATATAGGTGGTATTGTTTGGCTCCAAAACCAGTTGGCGTGCAAACTGTCTCTTTTGAGCGTGTACTCGAGCGTGCCAGCACCGTGGGGTGCAGTCGTCGGGGGAGTCCCTTGACCTGACTTCTTCTTCAAGCGTTGTGGACGAGGAGAGCACCAACCTCGCCACAAGGTTCTTCTATAGCCTTCCGAGAAAGGACTTCTTGCCTTACGGATAAGGACTTTGGATGTGATCTCTTCACGTCACCTAATCGATACTCAACGTTGTAGGCTGAGCAGAGCAATCACTGGGAAGTTTGGAGAAAGCACGGGTTTTGCTAAAGCGTGACTTTAGCTTCGCTGGGTTGCGAGGGCGTTACCCTTGCTTCGCTGGTTGAGAGAGTCTCGATGGTAGTGGTACTGGCAGTAGGCTCTTGGAGAGACTAGGACTGGAAGTACGGTCGCCGGGTTGATCTGGTGATGCTGACAGTCTGCTCTTAGAGAGACTAGGACTGGCGCGCGGTCACCGGGTTTCAACGAGGTTGAAGATTTGCTCCGGGGAGGCTTTGTAATCGCTGGGATTGATTGATTTGAGAGAGGTCCTTTCTTTGTTCTTGAAACCAGGTATTTATAACTAGGGTTTCGACTGTTCCTTGCTATAGAAGGATTATTGATTGAAGTTTCCTATTCAATCTATGCTACTTGACCCAATAAGGTTTCGTTTCCTTATGGACCACGGAATGGGCGAAGCTGTAACCCAAACCCAAGCATGCTTATTTTTGGGCCGCAGGTATCGGCCCGCTGTGCTAAATCCACTAAAGGATCTTGCCAAAATTACTTTTGGGCTCAAACATTGCCCCCAGGCCTCGAAATCAGACCCGCGAAGATGTAACTGATTGAAGGGGGCTAAAACGACATGTCGATTGCTTGAAACAATATCATTAATGAGGGTTGCGTCCTTTCGCTTGCGAAATCTCCTTTCTGTAGTATAGTTTCCCTCACAAAAGTTCTTATTTAAACCCGCAGCCACTTCAGAAACTCTTTTAGTCTCCTAAACCCAGAAACCCTCTTACTGCCAACATCTTCCTCACAGAAACCCAGAAATGGTCCCCCAAAGAAGATAGTCATCGATCAAGAAGAAGAATTGAATGAACAGGATGCCCACTCTTGGGGAACCAACATTGGTGCCCACATTTGTCTCCACACCACTAGCCAGAGACCCCTACTCCTCCAGTTCCCAAACCACCATGTTGGACTGGGCCCAGCGCCGCGAGACTCTATTCCGGCCGATGCCATCGCCTTCTATGGCTTGCCCGTTCGTCGGCCCATCCCAGTCCTCCGAAGGACTCCTGGAGACTTCAACAGTTGGGGTGCCCAGAATCATCGAGCAAAAATAGGGCACTGGCCATCCTCTATCAGCGCGGCGGAACTTTCCTGGTATAGCGAAGCACAAACACGAGATCTGGCTCGCTGGAACGCGGCAGGTATTGCTTACACTATCAATCTCTGTTTTCGTCTTTCGCGCGGTGGCAATCGTCCACCGCTCGCTGCCTTTCTCTGTTTTTGGAACACCGCCACAAACACCTTTGATTTTCGATTCGGCCAAATGAGTATCACTTTACTGGATATTCTCACCATCACTGGCCTACCCATTGATGGCGAGCCTTATTGCATGGCCAATTCGACTCTGTCACTTTCACTTCAACCATGGCCCAAAACGGTCGCAGCGCTCATAGCGGCTCCTATCCACGGTGGCTGTCTTATTACAGCCGGGAGCACAATGCGACCGGCGGAATTGCTTTCTTAGGGTACTGGCTCTGTAAATTCATCTTCTGTACTTCCTCCTGTAAGCCCACTGGTGCTTGGACTCTTCTGGCAATGGCCCTCTACAACGGCCGCCGTGTCGGGCTCGGACAACCTGTGTTGGGCGCCCTTTATCGCACTCTGTACCAGGCCACTATGCATCCTTTCGAGACTAGGATCTCTGGCCCTTTTTGGATTCTTGACTTCTGGATTCAAACTTATTTTCCATATTTTCGTCTCGATTACATCCCGCTGCTTCCACCGGATGATCAACTCTTGGGTCAGTGGCTCAGCCGTGATGAAGGTACTCATCTCCTCCTTACTCCGAGTGCTTCACGTATCTGTACCTTCTGCATGAGATGCCCTACTGCGACTTAGTACTGGGTAGAAGATTCCTAGCTCTGCTTGAAAACGGATTCCTCCCTGGCGCTCCGCTCTACAGCGATCGCGCGCGCTTGGCTTTTCCCCACGCGATCTCCTGTTCAGACATTAGGATTGCTGCCGAAGAACTTAGTTATGAGCTTTACGCTCCTAACCATTTTGCTCGCCAATTCGGCCTCGTCCAATTAGTGCCATTCCCGCTGTATGATGCCTGGAACTATAACACCTCTTGGCGTAGGTTTGGGCCCCCTTCCGGGCCTCCGCCAGTACAAAGCATGCTTGCACTGGTTGATCTTCCTGATTGGGCTAAGGACATCGATGCAGTGGATGGGACTGAAGAAGGATACGAGGAATGGTGGGCAGAAGTTTCTGTCAATTGCCGGAGACAACGGTATGACGAACTCTTCGCGACCATCTTTGGGGAACTGAGATATCCCTATGCTGCTGACATTGAGCTACTTACTCGCTTTCCTGAAGATGCTACACAATCTCCCCCTCCTCCTGAGCCGGCTCCGCAACCGGCGCGAGCCCCGCGCCAGGCCCATGCTGGTATCGTAATTCGCGAGCCCCCTCCAGAGGTTAGTATCTTGGTTTATATTTTATTCCTTCTTTCACTCTTCCTTTTTAACTCAACCTTTGATACACCAGGGAAGTGTGCCACCTTCTAGCAGTCGCGCAGATAATGCTTCCCTAGCCACTGGCCAGTCCGGGAAGCAAAAAACAGTTTTAACGGAGCCTGAAGTCGAAGATTCCTCTTCCAACGATGATAACCCGCAAACGGTAAGAACTTTCTTGTTTAAAAAACAAAATGCTTTCTTTCCAAGTCAAGTCTAATCCTTTGACCCCGGAAGATCGCCACTATCTTGGCCCGCAAGCGCAGTCGTTCTTACCCTCGAACTAATCCGTGGGTGGAAGATGAACCAATCGCTGATCGACTGGTAAGAAACTAAAAGTGCGTATTGGAATCTTCCTTTCATTCCTTGCGACCATATAACAATCCTCGCTTGTAGGTTCGCCATAGGTCCTCAAGACAAACTGGGGAAGGCCCCTCAGTTGCTAGTGAAGGCACATCTGCTTCACAGGCCCAAGCGCCTACTGGTTCCAATAATCCTCCACCTCTTGCCACCACCGTTGCGAACAATATGCAATTGGCCCCGATCCCAGTGCAGGTCATAGATGATAGCTCGCCTGAAGTGGAAGAGAGAATACCTCCTTCAGATGCACCTCGTGAGGAACCAAACGCCACACCTGTCCTAGCACAGATAGCGCCTGACCCAATTCCTGGCGAGGCGGTTCAAGAACCCGTGCCTATAGCAACCCTTCGCGAGCCTCCGGCTGCAGAGGTACGTTTCTATTTAACAAGCATGATGTTCTGATTCTTGTCTTATTCTTTGGGCATTCTAATGATTCCTCCTTAAAACCAGAATCTTGGTCCTGTCGGGGAAGTAGCTGTCGCTGTGGAAGTAATTGGCGCCAATCCCGCTGACCCAGCTGGTGAAGATGTAGTTAACCAAGAGCCTGCCCCCCATGCCCCTGAAGCAGGAGAAGGGGTGAACGTCGAGTCGGTGTTGGAATCGGTTCCTGTTGTGGAGCCTCTTGAAGCTCCTGCTGCTGCAGCCCCAAATCCACTGCCTGTACCTCCTTCCAGACTGGAAAGGCTAGCTTGCGTACTTGAGGTGACTCCTCCCGGAGTTATAGATGAAGCCAGGGACGGACTTCACTGTTTTTTGAGTCCCGATATCTTGCTGCCTGGCGCATCCGTCAGAGTATCTGAGGGTTCTTCGTAGCGAGCAAGCCATCACTGAGAACGAATTCATTGAGATAGACGAACTGTTACAGAATCTCCCCCAGTGGCTTAATGAAAGAGCGGTCGCGACTGTGCAAGCCAGACAAGCCCAGGTCCACTATCAGGGCCTCGCTCAACAAATGGACTCCTCTCGTGACTTTCTAGGAGATAGGGCTACCCTTGTTAGAGACTTGCGGATCATGCAAAATCATCTCCGGTCCCAAATCCAAGATCTTCAGGCCCAATTGACTGCTGTGACGGCGCGGCTTGAGCATGAGGAGCCCTTGCTGGAGCAACCCCTAGCGACCTCTGAAGTACTATCTCAGAACCTAGCTCAAGCTCGCGAGGCAGTCCGACAGGAGGAGCGAGCCGCTGCCGATGCCGATGCCAGTTTTCGCTTGGACGAACATTTACTTCGTTTAACTCATGCAGGCCGAAAACTTTAGGCCTCTAGTGTCAGGCCCATTTTGTATGAACAATATTATTATTAATAATTTAAATATTTAGCCCACTTTGTTTGGCCCAAATATATGCTCAAATTTTCAAGCAGTTCAGTGTTTAATTTTCCTTTATTGCTATTGAAACTGTTTGAAAAGATAATCTCTAAATGGAGCGGTTACCTCCTTGAAGACTGCCCCGCTTCCCACGCGTTTTCAATTACCTTCATTTCCGAGATCCTAGCATTCAATTCCATTGATACTCTTATTGATGGCGTTGAAAATACTTCAACTGCCCATCGCACGGTTGAGGCTACTGAGATTGGCCCTATAAATACCTGTACTTTGGAGGAGTGATAAACACAAGCAAATATGGCTTTCCTAGAGATAGTTTTGCAATCCTTGCTTCTCTTCCTTCAATTTCTGAAATCTTCTCCTCAAGATCTCACCCTTAGCCTCAAATTCCTAGGCCTTATGGCTTAATCTCAAAACCTGGGTATGTCTTATGGCCTAATCTCAGGACCAGCCGCATGTCTTCGGTCTCTGGAAATCCGGATGGGATTCCCCGATTTCAGTTAGACTGAAGAACACGCGGCGCTCCTAACGCGGCGGAACCAGATTCTGAGGGATCCCTCTCCTCAGATTTTTCGCGTGGAGCAGGAAGGAGAAGGGCGGAAGGCCACTCAAGGCCTATCGTTCTTCTTCCGCAGCCTACCTCCAAGGTCTGACTATCAGGCTTCCGTTTTTCCCTTGGAGGTAGATGTGGCTGTGAGTCGCGCTCTCTCTGAAGACCATCTCCATGCCGGAGGATAACCAACTGGAAGGTTTGCGATGGATTATTTCCTTCCCTCTTCCTCCGGTACAGATGATAGCAACTGCAACTCAGATAAGAGGAGGGGTGTGGGTGAAGAGAGGAAGAGCACGAGTGGTCATGGCACAGCCCCCTTGTCGCCACAAGATCTAGAGACTCTTAGAAGATCTGCAATCCTTATGATTTTTTAAGTCACTTTTGGCCTTATAATTGTGAATGTAACCGTTTTGATTTGTACTGCTTTTGGCCGCAAAGCCACTTTATGAATGAATGTTGTGAAAAATTGTTATAGCGAAAAATTGTTATAAAATAAGGCCTCATGTATAGGCCATCATGTATATTCTTAACACACATTGTCAAAAAACTTACAACAAAAACAAAAGTTGAAATTGTGATAAAATAAGGCCTCAACTAAGGCCTGGATGTATAGAGTGTTGCCTCCCTAGTGTTCGTAGGTGAAGTAAATACATGAGACTAAGGCCACAGGAAAAGGCCTGAATATATATAGATGATGAGAGTCGATGAAGACTACGGTTGCCCCCCTGTCTGGGAAGAAGGTTGATCCGGTGGATCCTCGAACTCCCAAACACTGGGGTAATATTTCTTCAGGAACAGCCCGTTGATGGGATTGTGATGGATTATGCCATCCAAATCTTTTAGGTGAAAAGCCCCGTGCTCCATAATACGGTGACCAACAAAGGGTCCTTCCCATCATGGAGTCCATTTACCGCGACCGGTCAATTTCTCGCCAAAGGGCAAAACAACTTTCCAAACAAGGTCCCGCTCTTTGTAATTACGGCCACGCGTCCTCTTATCATAGGCGTGGGCGATACGCTGTTTTTCCATCACTAAATTATCCAAAGCCGCTAAGCGCTACTTGCTCAGATCTTCGTGTTCTTGCCACATCGCCTGGACATAATCTTCACCGATCAAGTGGTGCTGATCGTGCACGCATAAGGATTGAATGTTGAGTTCCAAGGGTAAAACTGCATCATGGCCAACCATTAGTGCATAGGGTGTTGTAGCGGTGGGATTCCTCTTGGAGGTACGATAAGCCCATAGTGTCTCATACAACGTGCCGTGCCACTGGCGAGGGTTTTCAACCAGCATCTTCTTTAGCAGGGTAATAATAATCTTGTTACTGGCCTCCGCTTGACCGTTGGAATGAGCATAATATGGAGTGCTGTGGATGAACTGGATGCCCAATTTGTTGACAAGTTTATTTACCTCACCTCCCATGAATGCTGCCCCCCTGTCTGAAACAAGCACTTCAGGGATACCAAACCTACAGATGATGTTATGAAAAATGAACTGGCGAATGGTGGCACCTGAAGCCTCTTTCAAAGGCTCAGGTTCGACCCACTTGGTGAAGAAATCAGTAGCCACGATGATGAACTTGTGTTGGAGAGAGGAGTGGGGGTGAATCATCCCAATCAAGTCTAATGCCTAACCTCGTGCAAGCCAAGGTTTAATAATAGGTTGCATGGGAATATTGGGGATGTGCTGGACTGGACCATGCGCCTGACAGTCTTGGCATCCTTTGGCGAATGTGATACAGTCCTTCAAAATGCTGGGCCAATAATAACCATGTCTCCTGATAAGCCAACGCATCTTAGGTCCCGCTTGATGGGCTCCGCAGACTCCTGTGTGTGCTTCGTGCATTAATCGCTTTGCTTCAAGGCCATAGACACACCGGAAGTCTATGCCATCTTCCCCACGTCGTCGCAACTCGTCACTCCTGAGGAAGTAATTTAAGGCAAGAAAGCGAATCTTCCTGTCTGCTGTAGGATCTGGTTGTTTGAGGTAATCGATCAACGGAATGCGCCAATCGACGTCAATAGGCTCTAGGACCGCGACGACCGGATCATAAGGCGGGTCAGGCCACGTGAGCCATGAAGGCAGTGTGCGGCGCTCGACTTTCAGAAGGCGCTCACGAAATTGCGAGTTCAATGTAATGCCTGTAGCCAGTTGAGCGAGTTCATTGGCCGCGAAATTGAGCTCCCGAGGGATGTACTCCAAATCCGCGTCATCAAATTGATCCAGAAGCTCAATGGCGCGATTCAAATATGGTACAAGCAAACAGCTTACACACCTGTATTTTTCTTGAAGCTGATTTATCACGAGCAAAGAGTCGCCACGTACCTGAACGTCTCTGACTCCCAATTCCAGTAAGACTTCCAGGCCAATAATAAGGGCCTCATACTCTGCTTGGTTGTTCGTACACTTAATCTCCAATTGGAAAGAGCAAGAGAAACGATCGCCCGCTGGGTTCTCCAGAACAATCCCTGCTCTTGCTAATGTTTCAGTTCTTGAGCCATCAAAAAATAATACCCAGGGTTGTAAGGAGACTGTGGCTTGATACCATATGGCGTCCTCTGGAATGCGCGCCAAATTTGGTCGAGTCGTAGTTGCTGTCGCTATCTCTAACTCCTTCACTGTGGGGATATCCAACATAGGGTGATGTGCCAGAAAGTCTGCGATGGCCTGTCCCTTTACTGCTTTCTGGGGAACGTATTGTAGCGAGAATTAGGACAGGGCAAGTACCCATTTGCTAATGCGGCCTCTCAAAATAGGTCGCGACAGCATGTACTTGACCAGGTCGGTTTGAGCGATGATGCAAGTAGTAAAGGATAACATGTAGTGTCGCAACTTGCATGTTGAGAAGTACAATGTAAGGCACAGCTTTTCCATAGGAGTATATCTTGTTTCGCAATCTGTAAGTGTCCTACTGAGGTAGAAAATGGCGTGCTCGACGCCTTCCTCATCATCCTGGGCGAGTAGGCTGCCAATGGAAGCCTCAGCTGCTGAAATATATAACTTCAATGGAAATCTGACTCTCGGGGGAACAAGCACTAGCGGGCTCGCTAGGTAGGCCTTGATTCTGTTGAAAGCCTCTTGATGTTTAGGCTCCCATACAAACTCGTTTTGACCCTGCGGCTTCAGCAATGGAGAGAAGGGCTGGATTTTACCTGCAAAGTTAGAGATGAAACGTCTCAGAAAGTTGATCTTACCCAGCAAATGCTGCAATTCCTTTTTCGTTCGCGGAGGGGATGCATTGATGACTGCGCTTGTCTTGTCCTCAGGGACCTCAATTCCTCTCTGATGGACAATGAATCCCAGAAAATCTCCTGCTTGAACTCTAAAAACGCATTTAGCGGGATTCATTTTGAGCTTGTGTTGCCGCATGCGCTCGAATACCTTTCTGAGATTTGTGATGTGGTCTCCTCTCTTCTGAGACTTCACAACTACGTCATCAATGTAAACCTCTAAAATCTTCCCAAGGATGTCAAGGAAGATCAGGTTCATGGCTCTCTGATACGTTGCTCCAGTATTCTTCAGTCCAAAAGGCATAACCACATATTCAAAAACGCCTGCGAACCCGGGACACCGGAATGCGGTCTTATGTCTGTCTTCTTCTGTGACCAGAATCTGGTGATACCCTATAGTTCCGTCCATGAAGGACAACAATTCGTGTCCTGCTATGGAGTCTACTAACATATCCGCGACCGGCATGGGGTAGACATCTTTAGGTGTAGGGATATTAAGGTCTCTGTAGTCTACGCAGACCCTCATCTTGCCATTCTTCTTGCGAACAGGTACTATATTAGATAGCCACTGATTGTATTTGGCTACCTTGATAATGCCTGATTTATGCATTTTTTCGATTTCCTCCTTGACAAGGACTTGGGTTTCTGAATTCATTCTTCGTGGCTTTTGTTTCACAGGCCTCTTGTCATGGAGTGTTGGTAGTTGATGGCAAACCAAGTCCGGTGACAGGGCGGGCATGTCTTCATACTTCTCCGCGAAACAGTCTTTGAACTCTAGTAATAAGTTAATGAGCCTCTGTTTCTCACCAGGCTCTAACTAAGCGCTGATAGCCACTTCCATAGGCTCATATGCTGTTCCAAGATTGACCTTCTCGGTAGGGTCTCTGACCTTAGGAGGTGTATCGTCCAGCGCTGCCGGAGCAAGCTGGATATCTACCGCATCTTCTTGTTCCTAATCAGAGAGTTCTTCATTGACGGCCTCTAAGGTCGCGACTCGATCGTAGGCCTCTTTTTCCACTAAGTACGATGATAATCTTTCGTACAGCGAGTGAAAGGCCTTTATCCCTTCCTTTAGGAGGTCGTAATCCATTAATCGTTTAAGGGTTTGGGCATAGCGTGGCCAGGCCTTTCCAAGCCTTCTTTTGCGAGCGTAAGCCCCCACTGTGCCAATTCAGAGGCCGTCACCCCTGTGGGGTAGCCTTTGTCATCGATGCCACTGACCTGCAATGGAGTGATAGGCTCCAAATAGTACTTGGCATCTACATAATTTGTGGAAACTGGGAATGGACGAGGATCTGCTTTAATCACCTCAGCTTTATCTGTCTCCCTGTTCCACATAATTAGTTCCTGATGGAGAGTTGACGGAACATAGTAACTCTAGTGGATCCAGTCTCTGCCCAGAATAGCACTGTAGGCCGCATAACAATCTGTCACAAAGAAAGCATAAACTCCCTTTGCAGGGCCAACCTTGATGCGTAAGAAAAGTAATCTTAGGGTCTTTGTTACAGTTCCCGCGAAGTTCTTGAGCGTGAGAGATGTAGACTGGATTTTCTCTTTCTTGATTCCGAGCAAGTGCATGGTCCTGGTAGTGATGACATTAACGGCAGCTCCGGTATCAACCATGATCTTGCTAACTTTGGTGCCGCCAACTTCTGCTGTGATATATAGAGGTCTCATGTGTTGGACCATAGTAGGTTTTGGCCTGGTGAAGCTCATGAAGAATTCTTTGCTGTGAGCATCCTCCGTTTCAAGAAAGACAGCCTCTTCCACAGGTGTTGTGACTGCCGATGTGATCTACAAGGGCTGTGCACTACTTTCCTCAGCTTCTACGCAGTCCTGAGCGGCGACCAGTAGTGCATACCTTGCGGGGAGCACGTAAACCATGTTGCAAGACGTGTCAGTCATAACTGTCTCCTCCATGTTATCTTCCAGGTTAAGCTTGGGTTCGTTGACAGGGGTGTCAGCGTTGAATTGCTTAGCCAAACGATCAACCAACGACTCCTCTGCGAGGCCTTTTACCTCACACTGCTTGTGTTCCTGTATCACGGGAGCCTGCTTATGGGAGTCTGACTTTGGTTCCCTTGCTATGGGAGCGACCACTACACTTTGGACCTTTTTTGATCTCCACTGTAAAGTATCGGTAGTCTTGTCCTTGCCCCCCAGTCTCTCAAAAATCGAGGATTTAGCTTATGGTTCTTCAAGAAACAACCTGCGCCTGACATGTGGTCGCCGAGTCGGCGAACTCTCCTTTCGAGCTAGCGGAGGTGTTCTCTCCTCAGTGATCCTGCAAAAAACACTGGGCTTAGATGCCCCTGTTG
Organism: Rosa chinensis; assembly: GCF_002994745.2. Lineage (NCBI taxonomy): Eukaryota > Viridiplantae > Streptophyta > Magnoliopsida > Rosales > Rosaceae > Rosa > Rosa chinensis. Next base: position 52,590,903 of record NC_037088.1, on the reverse strand, counting down.
TTGAGCTCGCTTGTTTTTGAAGGCTGCGGGGAGCCATTAATGGCTTAGCAGCTAGTTCCTCCATCTCCTTCTGATATTGCTCAAGTGATTTGACCAATTGCAAAGGCTTGATCAGGCCCTGGTCCAGAGCCTCTAGCGCCCGCTTGGCTTCCCCGAACCTGCGCTGCAGTTTCCTCTTTTTGGAAGTGCTTATTTTCACTGCCTTCCCCTTTTCCCTGGTGTACCATTTTCCTTCCTTGATGGTGGCGACTGGCGCAGACGGGATGTAGGGCTTGGTCAGAATGTCTTTGCGCTTGTTCGTGGCCTTCTCCTCTTGTTTCTGGTCAATCGCGGCCGCTCTCAGCTTCTTGAACAAATTGGAGTCCTTTGGGGATGGTGGTGACTCCATTTTCTCTTTTTCTCTTGGGGTAGAAGGTTGATAGTTTCGCGATGGCGAGGCCCACCTGATGGGCAGGAGAGAGCCAAAACGAAATGTCTGCTCGACCTCTTCATGTGACACTTGGATGCCATACTCTTCTTTGCATCGCGAGCATAGGACCACGGGTGAGGCTTGACCAACTGGTTTAGCTTTCTTCTTTGCAGGGGTCTCATCCTCAGCAGACTTTTCTTCTCGCCCCTTTGTACTCAAATCCAAGGTTGGTTTCCTCTGGTTCTGCTTGGCCTAGTTCACATCAACCATATTGATCCTAGTGTCAGGAAAAGGGTTCAGGTCTACAAGCGCTGCCACCGTTACTGGAGATTCCACTTGCAAACTGCCATTATTAAGCCATACCTGAATCTGGTCTTTGAGCTTCACACAGTCCGCGGTATTGTGATTCCACAAGTTATGGAATTTGCAGTACTTCCTCCCTTTTAGCTGGTCTGGTCGAGGAAAAGGTCCAAAGTCGGTCTTCACCATCTTCGCGGCGATCATCTCATCCAGAATCTCATGTGCCTTATTGGCATCATATGTATATGTCGCGAATTCAGGTTTGGTGAAGGCCATCGATTTGAGCTTGACAGGTTCCTTGGGAATTTTCAGTTGCTTCAGGGCTGGATTCTTCCTCCCGGTTAGTTCATAAGCAGCGATATCATTCTCCTCTTCCTCATTGTCATCCTGAACCACTTCTTCACTATGATGATGGTAGTAAGAGTCATAAGTACCGCCTGGTAGCTCAGGGCCGCCATGGTGCGATGTTTTCGTGGTACATATGTCCCTTTGGACGCATTCTTCCTTGCGTCAATTTCTTTGAGGAGATGTTCAAAGCTGCCCACCTCTGTGATGAGTTCTCCCATTGACTGGATCATGCTGCCATGTTGCTTCTTTCGCTGACGAGGATCCAAACCCTTGACCGCCAGCTTGACTAACTCTTTCTTAGGCAGGATGACGTTCAGCTTGGCTTTCTGAATTTGGAAGCGCTGAAGATAGGCCACAGCGGACTCTGTAGGCTGCTGGGCCATCTGAGTGAGAGAAGCCAAGTCAACCTCAAGCTCAATGGCTCCGAAGGTTTCTCAGAAAAGCATTTCCATTGCGGGCCAATCCGCCACTGTTCCTGGTCGAAGCTTGGAAAACCATCTAAAGGTAGCTCCCGAAAGAGAAGTGCCAAAGATCCTGCATTTCAGGATATCATCATTCTGGTACTGGCCACATTGCACCCTAAACCTGGCCAAATGGGTTGCTGCATCCTCGGTTTCTTCCCCTGAAAAAGTAGAAAATATGATATTTTTATAACCCCTGGGAAAGGGCGCGAGCATTATATGCGGCGGGAAAGGTCTCTCATAGACCCCATCCATTTGGGCCCTAAGATTAGCCAGCCTGATCATCTCCTCTACCTTTTCAAGTCTTACATATTCCAGGCCCAGAGGAGGAGGAGGGGGTGTCGCCACATTATGGCTAGCAGCTTGCAAGGGTATTGCTTGGTTTACAGTCGCTGTCCCTTCTCCTACATGTACAACGCGGGTTGTAGCTGTTTGCTGAAGAGTCACTGCTGGCATAGGCGTCTCTTTTGCCAAGGCTGTTATCTTAATCGGGTTACCAGCCTGGTCAATCCCATAATAGCTTCCTGGCAGTTCTTGGTATATGTTTTCGGCCCCATCGCTGTCGTATTGAACGAATGTAGTAGAGTCAGACGAAGTTCCACCAACTTTTGATGCCTGATGCTTATGTCTGGTGATCTGTCCGCATGATGAGGTGGCTTTTTCTTTGCTGCCGCCGATAACCAGAGCTTGCTCTTTACTTTTTAGTGGTGTAGCAGCAATGGTTGCGGAAGGTGTAGCGGTATTGCTGCTAACTTTCTCTCGCTGATTCGGCGGCACGTACTTGCCCGAACCAGATGGCTGGCCAAGGGAGCCAAGGATAGCGTTAGGATCCCCTAACGCTTTGTTCAACACTTCTCTTGCCTGGTTCAATTCGGCTCTTTGCATGGCCACCTCGGTTGCGAGGTTAGCGCCATCCTTGCGAAGACCTGCCATATCTGACGCAGTCTGCTTGGTTTGGTTCGTGATAGCCTCCATGATTTCTTTCTGGCACCGATTCTGTTCACTAGCGATACCTGTGGCATGAGCCCTTACTGCATTCTTTGATTGTGCGATTTGTTGCTTAGTATCCTCTGCATGTCGGGTAATGCGCTGGTCTAGTTCGCGTATGAGCTAGTCTGTTTTCGCGGTTTCTCTTTCAAAATCAGCGGCTATCTTCTTACGATGATTTTCAATATTCTCCATGATGATCGCGAACCGTACCTCGGAGGTCGCTCCCTCTGGAATAGGCTTCGCAACAAAAGCCTCTCTTTCTCCACTTTCCACTGTATTGGAGACAGCGGTAGTGATGACAGGCTCACTAGCCTGATTAGTAGTGACACTCTGACCCTCAATAGCGGTCGGGTGATTCTCTTCCCGTTCAGTTGACATATCGGGTATTTGGGAATGACGAGAAAATCTTTGATTCACTTGTTCTTTAGAAAGACCACGACAGTCCGCGTGAGAATGCGGTCTATAACTGGAGGTCTTGTGCTTTGAGCAGTTAGCGTAAACCTTTTGGTAAGGGTTTTCGCTTGACTTCCCAACGGCTACGTTCACGAAGAGACCTTATTGGCGTCCCACTAGGCGTGCCAAAATGTTTGGCTCCAAAACCAGTTGGCTTGCAAACTGTCTCTTTTGAGCGTGTGTGCGGGCATGCCAGCACCATGGGGTGCAGTCGTCGGGGGAGTCCCTTGACCTGACTTCTTCTTCAAGCGTTGTGGAAGAGGAGAGTACCAACCTCGCCACAAGGTTCTTCTCTAGCCTTCCGAGAAAGGACTTCTTGCCTTACAGATAAGGACTTTGGATGTGATCTCTTCGCGTCACCGAATCGATACTCAACGTTGTAGGCTAAGCAGAGCAATCATTGGGAAGTTTGGAGAAAGCACGAGTTTTGCTAAAGCGTGACTTTAGCTTCGCTGGGTTGCAAGGGCGTTACCCTTGCTTCGCTGGTTGAGAGAGTCTCGGTGGCAGTGGTACTGGTAGTCGACTCTTAGAGAGACTAGGACTGGAAGTACGGTCGCCGGGTTGATCTGGTGATGCTGACAGTCGGCTCTTGGAGAGACTAGGACTAGCGCGCGATCACCGGGTTTCAACGAGGTTGAAGATTTGCTCCGGGGAGGCTTTGTAATCGCTGAGATTGATTGATTTGAGAGAGGTCCCTTCTTTGTCCTTGAAACCAGGTATTTATAACTAGGGTTTCGACTGTTCCTTGCTATAGAAGGATTATTGATTGAAGTTTCCTATTCAATCTCTGCTACTTGACTTCACAATAAGGTTTCATTTTCCTTATGGACCACGGAATGGGCGAAGCTGTAACCCAAACCCAAGCAGGCTTATTTTTGGGCCGCAGGTATCGGCCCGCTGTGCTAAATCCACTAAAGGATCTTGCCAAAATTACTTTTGGGCTTAAATAGGTATCGCAAAGGTGGTTCACCTACCATTATTCTAAATGGAATGCATAAAAAAAAATTTAAATGACACTTTCATGCTTTAGTTTGGTTGTATTTGTAATTAGTGAAAGGTTTTCTTTGGGGTGGGGTTGGGCCTTGGACCGGCCTATTTGTTACGGTTCGGCCCAAAGCCCGTTTTACATCCAATGGGGACCGACCCCTTTCATTTTGGATTTTTTTTTTTTACCTTTCCAGATCTCAGCCCTCTTCCAGTCTTCCTCTTGCTCTTTGGGGGTCCTGGAAGACGAGCACATGTCGGAGCGATGTTACAATAGCCTTCCTATCTATAGCCATGGTGCAATCTTAACAGGGAGAATAAAAATTAAATTAGAAAACACCCAAATGGACTGAAAATTTACTGCAATTTACATCAATTTCGTGAAGATGATGTGAACTCAGACGAAGACCAACTCGAATTGAAGAAGAAGACGAAGAGGAAGATGTGAACTGAAACAAAGGCGAACTCATCTGAGAAAAAGACGAAGCAATTCAATTTACATCGTCGCTTACCTATTTGAGATGAAGACGATGTGAACTCTCTCTAGTGAAGACGAAGAATCGAAAACGACGTGAACTTAGACGAAGATGAAGACAAACTCAGACTAAACTCTCTCCGGTCAGACACGCTCGGAGATGATGTGAAGAACATGAGTCAGCGACGGTCTTAGTATCTGATTTGGGAATTAGGGATTTAGGGCTAATTGTGAAGAATAAGTCGTGGGTTCTGATTTGGGAGCTGAAGGATGTCATTTGCAACTTGGATTCAGTGTAATCAAGTATATGAAAAGGGTTTTGAGCCCTTCATTACTGCCAATCATATAAAGACAAGTGTCTCTTGCTAATCAATACAGGCCTGGTAGGCTTTTTGTCTTTTTGATTTCAAGGCTCAGGCCCGAACCCTTTTTTGAATACCAAAGCCCGGGCCCGAATTGTTTAGCGAAAAAAAAAAATTGAGCTCGGACCGTACGGGTCGGATCTTGATGGGCCGCTGCGGGCTTTCGGGCTAAAATACCCAACCCTGGGGTCATATACAGATGTGAAATCAAGGATATTGGATTAGGATATTCTCATATCATTTAATTGATTTTATCATTAAAAAACTGTCAATCAGTTGCCTAATTGCTGATTTGGGATAAGGGTGTGTGTGGCATATATAGGTATTATATTTCACTCTCACTCTTTATATGATATTAATTAATGGGGTAGTGTAGAAGATGCGACTCCCCATTTACCTCCACCAACTAGACTTGAGCAGCCTAACCAAGCGACCAACCTCCACAAATGTTTAATCCAAAAATTGACATTCCAGGTTGACCTTATTTATTTAGGAATTGGCCTCTAGTCAACTCAATTATGTACGGCTAATTTCCAGCTAATACGTAGGAAATTGTTTGATTATTATTTAATACAGTTGGGTGGAAAAGGATTGTATTGAGGTATCTGCAAAACAGTAAAATAGACTAGTGCACTAGCCAAGTAGCCATGATCCCAAGGCCAGTATGTACAAATACCAATGGGTTATGATGATCATCATAACTTCAAAACTAGTTGGCCAAATTACAATTTTGGTACGCCAAACTTGGGTCAAGTTTTACAATGTAATCTGGTTTCTATTTTAACATTCTTAAGGAAAAAGACAGTTAAATTTTAGTCCAAAGTTTGTAGGTTGAACAACTTATGATACATTCATTTCAAATAATTTTTCTATTTTTAATATGAAAAAGACGAATATAAACTAAAGAGAGAAACCCCTAAAGCATCTCGAGCAAAAATTATCATAGTTAAAAGTATTAAGAGCTGAGAGCAGTAAACATTGATTTAAAATGCTGCTTAATTTTTTAGAGCGATGGACCGCCAAACTATCAGCAATGAAGTTAGCTAGCTTATCGAAAAATTTGAGTGTGAGATTTCTTCTATTTCAATTCATGAGATATATTACATTTACTAACATATACAAATGAACTAAAATTGAAGTGAGCTCCACATAAAAAAAACATAAAGTTCCACATTTCAGAGAAGTCTTAGATTACATGATTGGGGATAAATGATCTTATTTCAATAATTTCAATACCTCTAGAACCTTATCCCCGATCATCTATTTTCTATATCAAGTAAATAAAGTATTACTAAAATAAATTAAACAAATGGTCAATAAACAAAACAGATTAAATGAGGGATTAAGAGTAAGAGGGAGCAAGTTTATGAAATCAAGTCTCTCGAGAGTTTTATGGAGTGAAAGGTTTCGTGTGCAATAGCGGTGGCACCCCTCGTTTGGGTGGGATTGCACCATGCCCAATTGTTTGAGCCCAAAAGTAATTTTGGCAAGATCGTTTAGTGGATTTAGCATAATAGGCCGATACATGCGACCCAAAAATAAGTCTACTTGGAATTGGGTTACAGCTTCGCCCATTCCCAAACCCATAAGGAAAACGAGCCCTTATTGGAGTCAGGCAGCGGAGATTGAATAGGAAACTTCAATCAATAATCCTTCTATGGCAAGGAACAGTCGAAACCCTAGGTATAAATACCAGGTTTCAAGGACAAATCAAGGACAACTCTCAAATCAATCAATCCATCGGATTATCAAGCCTCCCCGGAGCAAACCTTCAACCTAGTTGAAACCCGGCGACCATACTTCCAGTCCTAGTCTCTCCAAGAGCCGACTGTTAGTGCTACTGCCACCGATAATACCAGCGAAGCAAGGGTAACGCCCTCGCAACCCCCGCGAAGCTAAAGTCACGCTTTAGCAAACCCTGTGCTTTCTCCAAACTTCCCAGTGATTGCTCTACTCAACCTACAACGTTGAGTATCGATTCGGCGATCCGAAGAGATCACAACCAAAGCCCTTACCAGTAAGGCAAGAAGTCCTTTTCCGGAAGGCAGAGAAAAGAACCTTGTGACGAGGTTGGTGCTCTCCTCGTCCACATCGTTTGAGAAGAAGTCAGGTCAAGGGACGCCCCGACGACTGCACCCCACGATGCTGGCACGCTCGCGCATTCAAAAGAGACAGTTTGTACCATACTAGATTTTCGCGTCAAAACATTTTGGCACGCCCAGTGGGACATCTAGATTTTCGCGAATGTAACCATTGGGAAGTCAAGCGAAAACCCTTATCAAAAGGTTTACGCTAACTGCTCAAAGCATAAGACCTCCAGTTACAGACCGCACTTTCGCCCGGACTGTCGTGGTCTTTTTGAAGAACAAGTGACACAAAGGTTTTCTCGTTACCCCCAATCAACCAACATGTCAACTGAACAGGGAGAGAATCATCCGACCGCTACCGCTACTGAGGGTTAAAGTGTCACTACTAACTAGGCAAGTGAGCCTGTCAACACTACCATTGTTTCTGATGCCGCTGAAAGTGAAGAAATAGAGTCTTTCGTTCCGAAGCCTATTCTAGAGGAAGCAACCTTCGAGGAAAAACTCTCGATCATCATGGAGAATATCGAGAACCATCGTGCGAAGGTAGCTGCTGACTTTGACAGGGAAACCGCTAAAACAAACCAGCTTATACGCGAACTAGACCAGCACATTGCTCAACGTGTTGAGGATACTAAGCAACAAATCGCACGATCGGAGAATGCAGTAAGGGCCCATGCCAGAGGTATCGCTGATGAGCAGAGTCAACATAAAAAAGAAATTATGAAAGCTATCGTGAGCCAAACCAAGCAGACTGCGTTAGATTTGGCAGGTCTTCGCAAAGATGGTTCTAATCTTGCAACAGAGGTCGCCATGCAGAGAGCCGAATTGAACCAGGCTAAAGAAGTATTGAACAAAGCTCTAGGCGATCCTAACGCCATCCTCGGCTCACTTGGTCAGCCCTCTGGTTCTGGTAAGTATATACCACCAAACGCTCGCGAGAAGGCTAGCAGCAGTACGACCACACCTCCTGCAACAGCTACTGCCGCATCAACCAGAAATAAGGAAAGAGCTTTGGTGATTGGTGGTAACAAGGCTGCTCCATCAGCCTCACAAAAGGATAAGATCTAGAAGACCGGTGATGGTACTCCAGCTGATCCTGTAGTGTTTACTCAGTACGAGAGCGACGGGCGAAGAATGTCTACCATGAACTCCCAAACAATTACTACGGCATTAACCAGGCAGGCAACCCCGTCAAGATAACAGCGTTGGTCAAGGATCTGCCTGTACCAGAGGTAACCCTTCAGCAGTCTGCTAATCCCCAGACTATTCACCTAAGGGAACGAACAGCGACTGCTAGCCAAACCGTACCTTTGCAGGTTGCTCGCCAGACTGTGGCGAATTCTCCTCCTCCTCCTCCTCCTGGTCCAGAGTATATGAGACGTGAAGAGGTAGAGGAGATGATCAGGCTGGCTAACCCTAGGGCCCAAATGGATGGGGTCTGTAAGGAACCTTTCCCGCCACATATAATGCTCGCGCCCTTTCCAAGAGGTTATAAGAATATCATATTTTCTACTTTTTCAGGGGAGGACACTGAGAACGCGGCAACTCATCTGGCTAGGTTCAGGGTGCAATGCGGCCATACCAGAATGATGACATCCTCAAGTGCAGGGTCTTTGGCACTTCTCTTTCTGGAGCCGCCTTTAGATGGTTTCCCAAACTCCGACCAGGAACAGTGGCAGATTGGCCCGCAATGGAAAAGCTCTTTCGAGAAACTTTTGGAGCTATTGAGCCCGAGGTCGATTTGGCCTCTCTTACTCAGATGTCCCAACAACCCATCGAGTCTATCATTGCCTATCTTCAACGCTTTCAGATCCAGAAAGCCAAACTGAGTGTGCTACTTCTTGAAAAAGAATTGGTCAAGTTTGCGATCAAGGGTTTGGAACCGCGCCAACGAAAGAAGCAACATGGCAACATGATCCAGTCAATGGAAGAACTTATCACAAAGGTGGGTAGCTTTGAGCATCTCCTCAGAGAGACTGATGCTAGGAAAAATGCGTCCAAAGGAACATATATGCCAGGGAAACACTGGATAGTGGCAGCTCTTGGATACCTACAACCAACCTATGATCCTTACTATTACCATCAAGGAAGAGGTTTTCCAGGGTGAAGATGAAGCTGAAGAAGAGGAGAACAACGTCTCCCCGCTAGAGTTGACAAGTAGGAAGAATTCAACCCTCAAGCAGTTAAAGATATCTAATGAGCCTGTCAAACTCAAGTCTGTGGCTTTCACCAAACCTGAGTTCGCGACATATACATATGATGCCAATAAGGCACATAAGATTCTGGATGAGATGATTGCCGCGAAGATGGTGAAAACAAACTTTGGCCCTTTCCCTCGACCGGATCAGTTGAAAAGGAAGAAGTACTGCAAATTCCACAACTTGTGGAACCATAACACAGCTGATTGTGTGAAGCTAAATGACCAAATTCAGGTATGGCTTAATAACGGCAGTTTGCAGGTAGAAGCTTCGACGACCGCGGCAGCACTAGTAGACTTGAACCCTTTTCCAGATACCGGAGTCAGTATGGTTGATGTGAACTGGCCCAAGAAAAACCAGAGGAAACCAACCCTGGATTTGACTACAAAGGGGAAAGAAGAGAGGGATGAAGGGGAGGAAACTCCTGTAAAGAAGAAAGCTAAGCCCATCAACGAAGCCTCACCAGTGGTCCTTTGCTCGCGATGCAAAGAAGAATGCATCATCCAAGTGCCGCACGCAGAAGTCGAGCAGACATTTCATTTTGGTTCCCTCCCGCCAATCAAATGGGCTTCACCATCACAAAACTACCAGCCTTCTAGCCCAAAGGCGAGAAATGAGGTAAAGTCACCACCATCCCCAATGGATTCCACCTTGTTCAAGAAATTGAAAGCGGTCGCGGCCGATCAGAAACAAGAAGGAAGGGCTTGGAATGAGCACAAAGATGTCGTGACCAAACCTTACATTCCTCCTGCTTCAACGTCCACCATCAAGGAAGGCAAATGGTATACCAGAGAGAAGGGGAAAGCAGTGGAGATCAGCCCTTCCAAGAAAAGGAAATTACAGCGCAGGTTTGGAGAAGCCAAGTGTGCCTTAGAAGCTCTGGATCAGGGACTGATCAAGCCATCGCAACTGGTTAAATCTCCTGAGCAATATCAGAAGGAGATGGAGGCATTAGCTGCTAAGCCATTAGTGGCTCCTCGCAGCTTTCAAAAAAGGCGCGCTCAGAATCAGGAGCCTCTAAGCCTAGTGTTTTCTGCAGGATCATGACACAAAGGACACCTCCTCTAGCTAGGAAAGACAACTCGCCAACTAGGCGGCCACATGTTAGGCGCAGGTTGTTTCGAGAGGAACCAGAAGCCAAACCCTCAATTTTTGAGAGATTAAGGGGCAAGGGCAACACTGTAGAAGCTTTACAGTGGAGATCTAAAAAAGTCCAAAGTCTGGTGGTTGCGCCCCCAAAGGAGATACTTGTAGGGGAACAAAGATCAAACCCGCCATTGTTGATGACCGAGCTGCAGGAACAAAAACAGTGTGAGGTAAAAGGCCTTACAAAAGAGTCATTGATAGACCGGCTGGCCAAGCAGTTCAACACTGACATCCCGGTTGGAGAGCCGAAGATCAACCTGGAGGACGACATAGACGAAATTGAGGCGGTTGATACTTGCTGCAATATGGTCTATGTACTTCCCGCGAGATATGCTTTGCCAATCGCAGCGCAGGAGTCTGTGGAGAATGAAGAAGGTATCGATCAGCCTCTGCAAATCACATCGGCTGCAACAACACCTTGAGCAGAGGCAGTGGTTCTTGAGACTGAAGACGCTGAGGGTAAAGGTTTCTTTATGAGCTTCACAAGACCAACGCCCGCGATGGTTCTACACATGCGACCTTTATATATAACAGTGGAGATTGTTGGCACTAAGGTCAGCAAGGTCATGGTCGACACAGGGGCCGCTGTCAACGTTATCACGACAAGAGCCATGTATTTACTGGGGATCAAGAAAGAGAAGATCCAGGCTACATCCCTCACGCTGAAGAACTTCGCGGGGACAATCACAAAGACTTTGGGCTTATTATTTCTACTTATCAAGGTAGGGCCAGCAGAGGGAGTCTATGCTTTCTTCGTGACAGACTGTTACGCGGCCTATAGCTCCATCTTAGAGCATGACTGGATTCACCGGAGCTATTGTGTTCCTTTAACTCTCCACCAGGAACTAGTGATGTGGAATAGGGTAACAGATCAAACTGAGGTGATTAAAGCCGATCCTCGCCCATTCCCAGTTTCCGCGAACTATGTAGATGCTAGGTACTACTTGGAGCCAATTACTCCATTACAAGTCAGTGGCATCGATGACAAAGGCCGCCCCACAGGGGTGACGACCTCTGAATTGGCACAGTGGGGGCTTATGCTCGCAAAAGAAGGCTTGGAAAGGCCTGGCCACGCTGTGCCCAAACCCTTAAACGATTAATGGATTACGACCTTCCAGAGGAAGGGATAGAGGCCTTCTACTCTCTGTACGAAAGACTATCCTCATACCTGGTGGAAAAAGAGGCCTATGATCGTGTCGCGGCCTTGGAAATTGTCAACGAGGAGTTCTCTGACCAAGAAAAAGAAGACGAAGAAGAAATTTAGCTGGCTCCTGCAGCGCTGGATGACACCCTCCAAAGGTCAGGGATCCTACAGAGAAAGTCAATCTTGGAACAGCAGTTGAACCTATGGAAGTGGCTATCAATGCTTACTTAGAGTCTAGCGAGAAACAGAGGCTCATTGATATATTACTGGAGTTCAAAGACTGCTTCGCAGAGAAATATGAAGACATGCCCGGCCTGTCACCTGACTTGGTTTGCCATCAACTACCAACACTCCCTAACAAGAGGCTTGTGAAGCAAGAGCCACGAAGAATGAACTCTGAGACCCAAGTTCTGGTTAAAGAAGAAGTTGAAAAGATGCACAGGTCAGGCATCATTCGGGTGGCGTTTCATATCTGGGTAAGATCAACTTCCTGAGACGTTTCATATCTAACTCTACAGGTAAAATCCAGCCTTTTTCCCCACTACTGAGACTAAAAGGACAGAACGAGTTTGTGTGGGAACCTCAACACCAAGAGGCTTTTGATAAAATTAAGGCCTATCTGGCGAGCCCGCCAGTACTGGTTCCACCTAGAGCTGGATTTCCATTAAAGCTCTATATTTCAGCAGTTGAGGCTTCCATTGGCAGCCTACTCACCCAGGATGATGGGGAAGGTGTCGAGCATGCCATTTTTTTACCTCAGTAGGACACTGACGAATTGCGAAACCAGGTATACTCCCATGGAAAAATTGTGTCTTACATTGTACTTCTCAGCATGCAAGTTACGACACTACATGTTATCCTTTACCACTTGCATTATCGCTCAAACTGACCTGGTTAAGTACATGCTGTCGCGACCTATTCTGCGAGGTCGTATTGGCAAGTGGGTACTGGTCTTATCCGAATTCTCGCTACAATATGTTCCACAGAAAGCAGTGAAGGGACAAGCCATCGCAGACTTTCTAGCACACACCAACCTATGTTGGATGTCCCCACAGTGAAAGAGTTAGAGATAGCGACCGCAGCCATAACTCGACCAGATTTGGCGCACCACCATAACTCAACCAGATAGGGTGAATAGATGCAACCCTCATTAATGATATCGTTTCGGTCATCAGACATGTCGCTTTAGTCCCCTTCAATCAGTTACATTCTCGCGGGCCCGATTTCAGGGCCTGGGGGGCAATGTTTCAGCCCAAAAGTAATTTTGGCAAGATCCTTTAGTGGATTTAGCATAGCAGGCCGATACCAACGACCTAAAAATAAGTCTACTTGGAATTGGGTTACAGCTTCGCCCATTGCGAAACCCATAAGGAAAACGAGCCCTTATTGGAGTCAGGTAGCGGAGATTGAATAGGAAACTTCAATCAATAATCCTTCTATGGCAAGGAACAGTCGAAACCCTAGGTATAAATACCAGGTTTCAAGACAAATCAAGGACAACTCTCAAATCAATCAATCCCTCGGATTATCAAGCCTCCCCGGAGCAAACCTTCAACCTAGTTGAAACCCGGCGACCATACTTCCAGTCCTAGTCTCTCCAAGAGCCGACTGTTAGTGCTACTGCCACCGATAATACCAGCGAAGCAAGGGTAATGCCCTCACAACCCCCGCGAAGCTAAAGTCACGCTTTAGCAAACCCTGTGCTTTCTCCAAACTTCCCAGTGATTGCTCTGCCCAACCTACAACGTTGAGAATCGATTCGGTGACGTGAAGAGATCACAACCAAAGCCCTTACCAGTAAGGCAAGAAGTCCTTTTCCGGAAGGCAGAGAAAAGAACCTTGTGACGAGGTTGGTGCTTTCCTCGTCCACATCGTTTGAGAAGAAGTCAGGTCAAGGGACGCCCCAACGATTGCACCCCACGATGATGGCATGCTCGCGCATTCAAAAGAGACAGTTTGTACCATACTGGATTTTCGCGTCAAACACCAGCGACGCTTGACGTCAAGTTCCCTTCCTCTGAGATTAGGTGGCGCGACCTCTTGGTTGAGGAGGAAGACTGTTTGGTCAGAGGTGTGACTACAGTGGTTTTGTGTTGTCACAACGAGAGGCTGTAGTGGTGTTGAGGATCGTGGGTCAGCGTTGGCGTCTACATCTCCTTCGCAGTGTTTAGGTCGCTGGTCTTGGACAGTGTTGCTGTTCAATGACTGAGCAAAGCGGCCCAGATTGATTAATTGTTGCCGATCTGATCTGTTGCGTGTTACAGTGGTGGACTGGTTTGGCTTGGAGTAACAGGTTTTCGATGTTGATACACGATTGGAAGAGCTGGTCACCAGAGCTATGGTCGAACGGCATGCCGCCGGAGGACATGACGGTAGTGGAAACAAAGGAACAACAATGCAGTGATCCTCCTCTTCTTTTGGCTTGGGTTTGGGCCTACGGGCTTGGGCTCAGGTCAAGGCCATCTGGGCCCTAATGTATTAGGGTATTGAGCCTGTGTGAGGTTAGATTAACTTCTATGACGTTTCTGGTCTCTTACTTGTACCACAATTGCATGATTGGTAAGTGGGGGCTAGTTGAATGATTTCTTTTTCATAGGAGGCGAGATTTTTTCAGTCTTGTATAGGCTCACTTAAATGTGAGTGTTCTAGTGATCTTTAAAGGTTTGCTTTAGCTTAGGTAGGTTACTCCGGATTTTCTTGCCAGATTTAGACTTCAGCCATTTTGCTGTTGATCTAATGAATTCAACTTCTATTTTAAAAGGGAAAAAAATGCAAACAGTACCTGATCTTTGGTCCATTAGTAACTTTAGTACCTGACAAAAAAAAAAAACTTTGGTACCTGAAGTTCAGACCCCTACCCAACTTTAGTACCTGAAACACTGTAGGCCATTACGGCGTTTGGTAGGCGGAAAACTTTGAGGGGCATTCTCGTCTCTTCACTCAATATCTTCTTCTTCTTCCTCAAGCTCTCCGCCTCTATTCATCTTTTTCTTCATCCCAGATCTCCCTATTTCTCGTCTTCAAAGTTGAAACTCAGTTTTACCTCTCAAGCTCTCATGCTTCAAATTTCAATTTATCCGACTCTCTCAATCTTGACCTCTCCAACAAGCTCTACCACCTCTCCATCCCAGGCTCCTTTCGCTCTGCCCATATCCAGTCTGACATTTCCACAGCGTCACTGTGGTGATGGAACTGGAAACCTGATTGGAGAGTTCGCAATCGTTAGGTGGCGGTGGTAGTGAGGCTGTGAACCCATCAGAGGTTGCGGATTCCGGGAGGTATGGATTTGGTACGGTCACAGCAGAGAAGAGTTTCTTATTCATAAAGACTTGAATTTAGTGTCTGGGTGTTTCTTATTTCTTGCTTGAATTTATTCTTTGTAGAGAAAAAACGAATCCCTAAGTTGAATTAGAAGAACAACAACAACAAGAAGAACCTCCTGTCGTCTTTAGGAATCAGAAGCAAAGATTGACCCAGAAAGGCTGACCCTTGCTCTTTCTCGACTAGAGTTGAATGCCAAACCAGTCGAGTCACTGGAATTAAGGTCTCAGATTTGATACGAACCACCGTTGGGCGGCGCAACCCCCATGTCGCTATTACCATCGCCAATGCCGCGGTTGAGCGACAAGTTAGAGAGAGATCTACGAATGAGTTGATTGAGTTTTTGCATTGGAATTTTGTTTGATATCCTAAGCTAGGTTTCCTCCATTGATCTTGATTGGAAAATGGGTTGTTGTGGCAGCAAGACCAAACCCAATCCAGGTTCTAATGGGTATAGCTCCTTAGAATAGCTCGCTGATATTCAAGATATCAACCTCTCCATTTGATCAATCCAATATGGTGTTTCTCTTATATATGCCTATATCCCATTTCAGCGATCCATTGGGACTGAGGTCAATATCCTGGAGATCAATTTGAATTTTGTGAGAATGTGTATTGAATTGGTTAATACTTGTCCAACATTGTGCTTTTAGTAATGGATGCTTTGCAAGACATTTCTTCTACAACACAGATAGTTTCAAGCATGGCAAGTGACAATATTGTTGCATTACAGCAAGCATCTAGAAACTTAGATGAAGCTCCAAAGAGAATTTGAAGCCTAGAGGAATTTGTTTGTGATCTTGAGAACTTGATTCGATGACTTAAGCACAAGCATGTCAACAAACTTCATAATCCTCAATTAAACCACCAAATTCAAAGCTTGAATTCCTTGATAGAACATCTAATTTGAGCTCAGCAGAGGAGAGTATAGAATTAGAAGGCAGCAAAAGAAAGAAAGAAAAAAATCAAGGGTGGTTCTAGTTGGACCTCCAAATTTGCTGTTTGGACCTCCTATACTTAGTATACTTCTAATTTACTTTTTAGAATACTTGAAAAGCTAAGTAGACCTTCTTATTTTTACCAAAACACCCTTGAACATGAGATACAATAATTTGTTGCTCTACTTTTTATCTCTATCTTCAACCACGAGAAGAAGAATGAATCAAAATCACATGATATTTCTCTCTTATGATTATGTCTCTCCTCCACCAAAATTAATCAGAGGTTTGGTTCTTGATCTTGATATGTTGCTAGAATCATTTTGAATTTGCTAAAAGAAGGATTTCAAGGGTTTTGGGTTGGAAGATTGAGTAATAACTATATCATAATATTCAATTAATTTAGTTTAAGAAAATTCTAAATCAGATTGTTTTTAATTTTCTTTGGTATTAAATGATGGGCCATGTATATAAATTATTATTTTTACTTAATTATTTTAGGTAAATTATAAAACTATATGGCAATATAAGGAAATTCCGGAAAAAGTTTTCTTAATTGAATGTTATATTTGGGGAGGTAAGAGCATCTTTAGCAGACTCTCTATTTTGGCTCCTTAGCTATTTTAGAGAGCATGTTTAGCTTTTTATCTATTTTAGAAGCTACACAAGACTCCTAAGTGGCTCTCTATTATAACTTTTCGCTATCTCGCTCCTAAATATACAGAGCGGGATGAGGCTCTCTATAATTTAAAACATTCCTTTTAAGTTATTTTATGTAATTTATAAATATATTTAAACTATTTAATCTTCATTTAAAAAATAATATAAATTCAAAGCTAGCTAAAATAGAGAGCATTGATGCAGTCGTAATTCTAAAGTGGCTAGCTAAAATAACTTTTTAGCTACTTTAGTTAAAATTTGACTAAAAAATTGCTAGCATTGCTAAAGATGCTTTAAGAAGAGTATTTTTTTTTTTTCATTTTTCTCACTTTATTCTTATTTGTCTTTTCATATAACTTGACAAAGTCTATTAATAATTGAAAAAAGTTGGAGGTCCAAATATCAAATTTGGAGGTCCAACTAGAACCACCCAAAAATCAATTTAGCAAGCTTATAAGGTAGGAAAAAAAAAGTGAATTAAATATGAAAGGACGAAATTACCCTTCAATATATGCCACATATCAGACGCCGTTACTGAGTTAACAGCTCCAGATACTAAAGTTGGGTCGGGGTTCGAACTTTAGGTACCAAAGTGATATATATATATATATTTTTTGTCAGGTACGAAAGTTACTAATGAGTCAAATGTTAAGTATTGTTTGCATTTTTTTCCCATTTCAAAACAAAAAAAAAAACAGATTAAATGAATTTAAAACGAACGGACATAATTTAAACTACAAGATCATAATTTAGTCAAACAAGCTTTATAATTTTATATGGCTTATCTTAAGAATTGTTTACTTTATGATGATGGGCTATAATATAATCCACCATGATCCCAAGGATCTTAGCATGGAGATTGATACAAAATTAATGTCCTATCACCATATTTTTGGTAGATTAGTTCCCTGCTGCCAAATTGCCTTTCATAATTGATGAACAACTTTGTATATAGTGTCAGCGAATTGGTCTGCAACTCCATCAAGTATATATCGATAATATATTGTAGACTTTCACGCACATATAACAGATCTTGCACATTGATTTGTTGGGAAATTCACTTGGTTTTAGTGTGACTATTGCTGTAGGTGTTGTTTTAATTCTGAAGTAAAAGGAAACCAAAAGGTTGGTGAATCGAATCATATGAGCTCATAAAGAGAAAATATGTTACGAGCTGGGTGCTAACTCCTACAAATAATCCAAGACCAGATTTTGTTTCTTTATTTGTTCAGGCCATAATCTGAGAATAGGTAGAAATCATGGAACATCCAAGTTCCAATATTTGATTTGATCAAGATTCCATTTGTGCGTGGTCTTTACTTCTTGGCCATAACCTCCACAACCACAAAATTTGTTTTTTTTTTAAACATCAATTACTGTTGCACACGAACCCTAGCCTATTTGTGTCGTCAAACATAAACAAAACTCAACCATTTTATATAATCCACAAAAAGCTATGTGCTTATCGTATGTGACGAAGTACGTACATCTTACAAAGTTGGTGGGAGTATGTTATTTTATTTTTCTTTTAATTTTAAATAAATCAATCCTAAAAAATTGTTAATGTTCACATTCATTCGAATAATCATCCGATAATATATCATTGATTCACATTAACTCTGTAATGCGTCTTATATCAATCAATAATTCACTGTCACTCAGCAAGATACAGGAACCAAAAATAACCCTTCATTCTTGCTTCATCTATACCACTTAGAATCTAATTAATAAGCTAATTATAAGCCATGATAAGGTTAGATATGTCTTGAATGCTTGTTAATTAGCACAGTTGGTCCGAGTATCTTTGTCAAAAAATGAAAGAAAAAAAAAGAACAAAGAAATTAGCATAATATTCCTTCACAATTACCTTTAATTGAAATCAAGATATGATTCCAATGCAGCCAAAGGCTCACTCCTATGATCATCCGCCTGATCCCTAAACGTGAATTTAGATCTTAAATAGATATTGTTTAGTTAGTTTCATGCACAATATAATATTATGTATGTTTTCCACTGATTAAATCATGAATCATCTTGATGCATTGTAATGTTTCCACTGATTAATGAAAGTTGAATGTGAACGTGGGTGGCATAAAGTTAATGAGTTTAGATAGATATAGCGCATTAAATTTGGTTAGATCTTTGGGACTGTACTTTTGGGTTGTTTGGCACCAACCAAACTTTTAAGAACTGTAAAAATGGGAAAAGGAAACAACATAGAAGGACTATTATTGGACTGGGAAAATGAATCTAGCTTGCAAGTTGTATAAAACAGTTTATGATGAAGAACCAAAATTGCGTCTCGAATCAAATCTGGACAAAGGAAAACTGAGAATATGAGCTCAAGATTATGCCTTCGTTGTTTATATCTAGTTGGTTTCACTTTGCTTATGCCCTAGAATTTCTTAAAGTGGGTTCTCCTTTAAAAGTAAGCATCTCCTATATTGTTTGTAAATATGATCAATTTTTATATCCTCACCATTGTGTTAATCAGTGTTCTTAACTAGACAATGCAATGCTAATGTTCCCCATATCAATTTCTTGATGACTCCTTAGAATTTTATCGAATATCACTTTTCCAGATTGGACCAAGTCACTTTTTTTTTTTTTTTTTTAAGCAAGAAAAAAGATCCTCACAATTTACTCCCTAATACAAAATGCTTATGCCCTCATCAAAACAAGACATCAACTTCTCTCATTCACCGGAAACCTAAATCGGATTAGTGTTTGCAGCTTCATTGTACGTATAGCAATAATTAATTATCATAAATCCCTGGTATTAGCTAAAGCATCTGTTGCTTAAATGGCTTCACGAAAAATGCATGTCCAATGTGCGAAAAAGCATCTAGCAATAGGAAAGAAGCAATTCATTAGGATTTTTGTTATTGTGCAGCAATCTGTTTACTTTTTGGGAAATAACTAGGAGACTAGACATGGGTGAGAACAAGATGTTACTTCCTAGTCTTGATCAAACTCGAAAGAGAGATTCCCTAGCCTGATTAGGGAAACAAATCTCAGTGATTCAGTGACTTGGAATATTTCCAAAGTGATATTGGAGAACCAGCAAATCTAACATGTAGGACCCAAATGAACTTGTGAGTTACCTCTGTTCATCTTTTTCAGTCAAAAGAAAGTGGCAATTAGCAATTGCAAAGGGTGATCGCGATGTATCAAAATCAACTTAAGCCAGAAGATGGAACCCCAAAAAGAGAAGAGGAGCCAAGCATTCTCAAAGGACCACGGACAAAAGTTTCTGTTGCTGAACATAAATATATTCTAGCTCCATTATCCAAAGATATTCAAGTCTTGAAGGAAAAAAAATTTAGAGTCCAGAACCTTTAGAGTGCTCTCCCAACTCACCATGAAAGCCAGTCAAAATGGAACTCATTGTGATGATCAGTTTGATTTCAGCATCGAATCCAATCATCGTTCGATCGTGGGAGTAGTTTAGAGTTCAAAATAATCAAGTGGAAGTGGGTTAGGTACTTGCGAGCTGAAGGCCACATAAATATATTGGATTGTTAACTTGACCCTTATTTTCTATAATGATCGAGGTTTCCTTTTTCACGCATTGATTTGCTGCAAGGATTAGTAACTTCTTACTTTCAGTGGTTCATGTCATTAGCTGAAAAGGTATTTGATCATGCGCATGCTCAGTGGTCAATACTAATACTAGATCTTTTTCTCCAATGATTGTTAACTAGACTTTCCTTCTCCAATGATTTAATCAGGATGGCCTCGATGAAAATACCCTTGTTGGAGCAGAATTAATTGGGGGTACTGGGCATCAAATGTACGACTACTACATGGCTTAGGCTTAAAAATTTAGTGTATACACTCAAGTAAGCAACCTTAAATGTTTAGTTTAACTCAAGCAACAATTCCTCAATTATACCAATGACATCATATATTTCGAATGGCTGAAATCATATTGAGACAGAGCGTTTTTTATATATTAATTTTTAGGGCAGATAATCTTTAGGTCATATAGGTAGGATCTTTTTGTACAGAATAACAAATGTACAGACTAATAAAGAGCGAGTCAATCTTCATAAATTTGATCATAAATGTGAAATTTGAACATGCAGGACTTGTAAAAGATTTTTCTCCACCGTAAAACAAATAAATTGATCATATGAGTATAAAACATCTATCGTACGATAGGTCTCATCATTTAGTATTTTTAGAATTTGCAATTTATAAACTTATGAGTGGAACTAAAACTTATATTTACCAAACTAGACTCAAAAGTGACACTCCAATAAGGTTTAGGATGAAAATTTGAGGTATTGTTGTTCTCGACTCGACTTAGGAGTGATATACTATTCAAATCTTTAGCTTCTGATCGAGATACCTCCCATAGCATGATTGGGGCAAAGGTTGTACGGGTAAAAGATGAATTAATTTCAAGATTTAAGGCTTTCCTATTATAACAGGTTGTTCAAATTTAAGATGTAACGACTCCTTTGTCTTCCGATGTAAGAGGAAGTACTTACTCAAGTTATCATTGAGGTTGGTAAATCATGCCAAAGAAATATGTAAAGGGAACTTCCGTCAAATTGTTGGATCCCTCCATTAATTTACAAGTCATATATGTCATAAGCAACGCGCATACTAAAACCCTAGCTACGTACTGCACATATTCTCGAGCGAAAGACCGAAGAAAAAAAGGCATAAGTTTCATCAACTTGCACCCAATGGATGATGATAATGGATTTGCTTCAGCCTATAAAAATCAAACATCATACACAGCTAGGTAAGAGTATCTGTACGGATTCCCAGTGTCTTAATTAATCATGACCTAGCTATCTCCGTTCTTTTAGCTTTCCTTTCCTCTGGTTCTCAAGCCAGATTTATAAGTTTTGGACCACGTAATAACATATACAAGCATGTGGTTATAGTTTACAAATACTGTGATCATATAACATATTCTTTATTCGTACGGTGGCTGCAGATTCCTACTTTCTTGCATAGCAGTTTTCTTAATTTGGCCTAGTATATTCATTATCATTATCTCTTGTTCTTCATAGAAAACAGTTTGATATTGAAACAAAAACCTAATATGACATAGTAATCATCGCCATCAGACCAACCCTAGCTTTCTTATTAGGTAATCTTTTTGTTCGTATCGATCGGTTTTCTGTATTTTAATTATATTTCTATCAATGAACTGGTCTTTCTGTAAAGAGTAATAACCTTGTGGTACAATATTATAATTCCTGGTTCAGTTTCTTCTGTCTTTCACTGTAATTTCGCCTCTGGTCTTCAGTCTTCTCCTTACAACACCGTGAGTCCATTACAGATCAGTATCTTAAAAGATTCGGACAACGCACGCAGGTCTTGTACTATAGATGTTTGATTACATCCAAATTATATATAAAGTAAGCTATGATCGATGGTGGCATTGTCTGGTAGGCATTTGGAAATTTATGACTATGATATATTTTATCCAGAAATGACCAACATTGGAAATTTCTTGAAGCATGCTGGTCTCTTAAAGAGGTAACCACAAGATGGGGTATATTTGATTTGGTTTTATAGTCTTCCATTTACTAGTTTATAATGTTGTTTATTCAAAGCCATCATGGGTGTTGGAGGTATTAAAATCACTGTTCACACCTCACATTAGGAAAAAGGATAATTATAATAACTCTTTAGTGCCTAGGCTGCTCAAGGATCCTTCCCAATATTTTTAAAAAATTTACAATTTTTAAGGTTTCTTTCTTGTTTTCTTGCTGCTAAGTCTCGGGATAAAAGCTAGCTAAAGTTTGACGAAGAAAAAACCTCCCAATTCAAGCTTTATGGAGTATACTATATAGAGAAGTTGGTACACACATAACACACATGATTAGACAATATGTATATGTTATTATCAAAATAATGTAACTAACATTTCCAAGTGATCACTTGAAAAGTTGACCGTGAAAAGAGGTGCAATATCTTATTGCTAAACAATGGAAGTGGGAGGCTCCTTGCTGCATTGCTTCATTTGTTCGAGATATCCAATATTTTCTTCGGTGTCTACAAGTTGAAGCATAATTTTTTAATAAATTAACTTAATACTAGAAGATTTTAGTCGAAATATTGGAATCCCTAGGTACCTGTCATGGTAGTTCCTTTTTCTTTTTTTTTGGTAAAAATAGTACATGTTGACAACTTGACATTACCATGGTTCTAACACCTAATAAGGTTCTCCTCAAAAAAAAAAAAAACACCTTATAAGGTCTTGTGTATAAAGATCAGAAAATTAATTGTGTGGTCATACCTTAGGACAAAATTACATTCAACTAATTGATATATTCCAACATAGAAATAAATAGACAAAGTTAAATAAATGTGTTAAAAGTTAAAAAGGGAAAATACAGTCACTATTGCTGAATCTAGTCATGGTCGAAAGTCTTTTGAGTTTCAAGCAACTGGCATTTTCGATCATGCTGAGTCAATATGTGTTCCTTCGACCTGAATCTGGTTTACTTAGACAAAGAAAAGAATCGATTTAAGGACTGGTATTGCACTACAAACTTCACTGCATATTCTAGCCCTTCTCCAGAGTACTTAACTTCCTGTACAAGCCAGAGACGACTCATCTCCATTTGTCTCCTGGGTCGATAGACCAAAACACCCGATTACTCACAAGTGCATGCATCATATATTAGGTATTGTTAACGTGCTGTTGTTCTTTTTGTATTGGTTTGAACGTGAGGACTGAAACTTGATCTAGTTGAGAAATTTGGAGGTAATGTGTAATAATTTTTATTTAATGATAAACAGTGCCCAATACTGATACATAAAACATAGAGGTTATAGGCTTTCCAGGAAAAAAAAAACATAGAGGTTATAGAAATTTCCTTAATATTATGAGGCAATTAGACTTGTCTCCAGTATATTTAAGGCAATGTAATATCGATACTCTCGGATGTGATAGAAAAATCTTGAACAGTATTATGAGAATCAGTCAAAATACTATATTTCTTGATCCCAAAAAGCTATATCAAGATACTTTATTAAAACTTGACGGAGCGTAATAAATTTGTGGACTTGTTGATAGCCTTCTAGACTTTAATTAAATTAAATTTACATAATGCAAAAATCTCTTTTTATTTGATAAAGTAATCTCGGGTTCACATCTAAAACCAATTGGCAATGGATGGAGTGGCTCAAACCCTTATAAAAGGCCATAGGCAATGTCCCATTTTTCTCATGTGGTATGTATATATTCTTAACACGCTCCCGCACGTGTGGCGAATTTTCAAGCCATACATGTGAACAACTTTTGGGTGACGTGGAGCCCGGGTGGCCGTTAGGCATGCACACGTGGGATAACCTGCTCTGATACCATGATGAACAACTTTTGTGTGACGTGGAGCCCGTGTGACCGTTAGGCATGCACACGTGGGATAACCCGCTCTGATACCATGATAAAGTAATCTGGGATTCGCATCCAAAACCAATTGGCAATGGATGGAGTGACTCAAATCCTTATAAACCTATATGCAAAGTCCCATTTTTCCCATATGGGATGTATATATTCTCAACATGCCCCCGCACGTGTGGCGAATTTTCAAACCATACACGTGGACAACTTTGGGTGACATGGAGCCCGTGTGGCCGCGAGGCATGCACACGTGGGATAACCTGCTCTGATGACATGATAAAGTAATATGAGGTTCACATCCAAAACCAATTGACAATAGATGGAGTGGCCTAAATCTTTATAAACTCATAGACATGCAAGATCTCATTTTTTCCATGTGAGATGTATATATTCTCAACGATATTAACCAGGATACCTCCCGACAATCCCCATATCGATCAACTTCTAAACCCTTCGAAATCCATAATTAAGCTGAATCAAAAGTCTGTTGTTATAACTTGAAATGATTTTACTGGGATATCTATTCCAGGTCTAAACCCTGAATTCCAATTTCCAAGCTAGTGATCGAGTGTCTCCCCGGAATATCCAGGAGCAAGCTTTGGAAGGTGGGTTAGAAGCAGTCAACGTCAAGGACTCATGGAGACATGGACATGGCATACAACTGCCACGAGTCGATAAACCAGAAGTGAACCGTACTTCATCTTCTTTACCTAGACCTAAAGACAGTGCACCAGAGCCATGAATGTATGGGCCTCATGTGCGCCTTAAACCCCTCTCACCGAACAACGCCACCCCAAAAGCCGCCACGTGTTACACCAAATTATGGTGGCCATATTAACTTGTCCAGACCCGGACGGAACATCTCAGCCACAACGGTGCTCTTCCACACGCGCGCAAAGCTTTTCTGAAAATTGAAGTTTTAGCTTCTTCTTAAATCGACGCGAAAGTGTAGTTTGAATAAAGAAAACTTTTTTTTTTTGAATTGGGGAAGGTTAGTGTTAGAAAGTTAGCAACACACACACACATCTTTTGAGGGATATTTCGGCAGAGCCGGACTAATCTCTTCCAAACGCTACGGGGCAATAAGCACCCATTAGCTGGCCACCAAGGCCTCATGGGGATTCGAAAGCCAGACTTGGGAGTTCCATACTAGAACCTTCTACCACCCCACTATCCCTAGTAGTTAGAAAACTTTATTTTAATTTGGGTTTATGAGTTTTCAAAATTATAAGCGCTAGGCCAAAGCAACTTAACTGAGAAAATTAGATGCAAAAGATTTGATGTGTGAGATGTGAACATGATTAAAAAATTCAAAGTTCTTCAAAAGAAATAGCGTAAGCATAAGAATTAGAAAGGTTAATGTTGCTTAATTTTGTGATAATTAATCAAGGTGTTTGAAAAGCTTATAAAGTTAGAGATGCATTTAGCATAACCTATAAAAGACTAGTACGCAATGCGCCATCCAAATCGTATTGTATTAGATAATATCCTAGTTTATTGTTAGTGTTTAATTTAGCTTATAAAACTCTACGACTAGCTTTTATATTTTAGTTTCTTGATTAATGAACACTCATTTATATATTACAAAACTTATGTATCGTGAGACATAAGTTCTAGAATAAGTAAACTTATTCTTGGATATCTTCTAGAATATGTATCGTGATACAAACTTATGTATCAGGTTTTTACATGAGTTTGTAGGAACTTACCAAACTTATGCAACTTAGATGTACGTACAATCTCGGTGAGTGAGTAGTTCCTACAAAATATCAGTAAAAACCTGGACGACTCTCTGCTTTAACATGTACTAGCTAGGAATGCATTATTCAACAGTTCCTTTAGCATCATTAGCACATAAAAAAAGTAGAAATTAATTTGGTTCTACATACTTAAGAGAAATTTTTTAAATTATTGGGGAATAGTCTTTACTAACAATTCTATTCTAATGTGAAAACACTAATTCGGTTTACCTGCTTTGACGTGTCTCTTAGCTTTGCCCAATACTAGTACCTGTTTTTTCGTTATACTTCAAACCATGCCACCATGTAGGCCTGACATTTAAACCCGTAACCTGCAAACCCGCACTATACTCGCACGCTAAAAACCCGCACAAACCCGCCCGTTTATTAATCTGGGCTAAAAAAAGCCCGCACGCAAAAAACCTGCAAATTAACGGGTTTTGCGGGCTAAACCCGTTGGAATCCGTTAACTCAAAATCCTTCCCAAAAACCCATTTCCCATTACCCATACGGGTTCCCCATTTTTATTTTTTTTTTTTCAACCAGGGCATTTTTATAATTTTTCTTATTCCCCATGAGGATCCGACAGGTGGATCTTCGTATAATTGTGAAATGACTATTCAAAAGGATATCCGTGAGGATTCGACCGTTGGATCGTCGAATAATTTTGTGAGGATGATTCTAAAGGCGATTTGGGACGATCCAACCGTTGGATCTTCATATAATTTTGCAAAAATGATTCAAAAGGCGATCCGTGAGGATCTGACCGTTGGATCGTCATATAATTTTGTGAGGATGATTCTAAGGGCGATCCGGGACGATCCAACCGTTGGATCTTTGTATAATTTTGAGAGGATGAACCTAAGGGCGATCCGTGAGGATCTGACCGTTGGATCATCGTATAAATCGGTAAAGATGATCATCTAGGTGATCCGTGAGGATCTGACCGTTGGATAGTCGTATAATTTTGAGAGGATAAAACTAAGGGCGATCCGTGAGGATCTGACCGTTGGATCATCCTATAAATCGGTAAAGATGATCCACTAGGTGATCCGACCGTTGGATCATGGTATAAAACGGTAAAGATGATCCTCTAGGTGATCTGTGAGGGTCCGACCGTTGGATCGTTGTATAATTGTGATTTGTGAATTATTTTTTGTCAAAAAAGGAAAGGAAAAAAAATCTAAAAATATAGAAAATAAAAAATTTCAAAATAGAAAACCAAAAAAGTTCATATAGAGAAAATGACAAATGAGGGGTTATATACATAAGTCTTAATTGGTTTTAATTGCTTTGATAAAAAGTTAAAAAAAAAAAAATGTTTACGGGTTCCAACGGAAAACCCGCAAACCCACCGGGTTTGGCCCAGGAAACCCGTTAAGCTAACAGGTTCTTACCGGGTCGACCTGTTAAATACCCGGCCCTTTAAAAACCCGCACCGTACCCGCACGTTGCCAAGCCTAACACCATGGTACTAAAACAAAGACCTAATTTCAATTTCAGTTCGGCTCTCTGGACTAACCGCCCAAATACACGCGCACACACGCCTGCATATCTGGCGGCGCATCTAAAAAGCCCCAAATTTGTAAACCAAAGAAAAATAAAAAAGATTTCTCCTGTCTTACTCTTATACGTTCCTATTCTTCAGTATAACGGCTTTTGCTTCTGCTAGCCCCCGAAACTACCCCCCCAACTCCCCTATATAAGTCCCATCATCAGCTCATTCTAGTTCAAACTGAAAAGCACAGCCTTCTCTTTCTTTCTGATTACCAAAGAAAGCCTAGCTTGTTGTATTCTCTCACAGTCTACCATGAAAACAGACATTGAAAGCCTCTGGGTTTTCGCCCTTGCTTCGAAATGCAGAGCTCTCTCCCAAGAAAGCATTGCATGTTCTCTTCTTGTCATCGCTCTCTCATGGCTCGCCATGACTCTCTTTTACTGGGCTCATCCCGGCGGTCCGGCCTGGGGAAGAACCATCAAAAATATTATTACTAGACCAACTGCTATGATTCCCGGTCCGAGAGGTCTGCCGTTGACAGGCAGCATGAGCCTGATGACGGGTCTGGCCCACCGGAAAATCGCCGCCATGGCCGAGGCTTGCAACGCCAAGCGCCTCATGGCGTTCAGCCTGGGCCAAACTCGCGTCATCGTTTCGTGTAACCCTGACGTGGCGAGAGAGATTCTCAACAGCTCCGTCTTCGCCGACCGGCCGGTGAAGGAGTCGGCCTACAGTCTGATGTTCAACCGGGCCATCGGGTTCGCCCCATACGGAGTGTACTGGCGAACCTTGAGAAGAATCTCGGCTGCGCATCTCTTCAGCCCGAAACAAATCAAGGCGTCTGAGTCGCAACGGTCCGAGATTGCCTCCCAAATGGTGGCAATGTTCGGCGCGCAGGCACAAAACCTGTGGGTGCGCGAGGCCCTCAAGAGAGCCTCCCTCAACAACATGATGTGCTCTGTTTTTGGACGCAAATATGAGCTTGATTCGGTCAGTGACGAAGTCGAAGAGCTCAAGTCGCTAGTGGACGAAGGCTACGACTTATTGGGTAAGTTGAACTGGTCTGACCATCTTCCTTGGCTCGCGGACTTTGACACCCAAAAAATCCGGTTCAGATGCTCCGAACTTGTCCCCAAAGTAAACCGGTTCGTTACCCGGATCATTTCGGAGCACCGGGCCCGAACCGGTGACAAATCCGCCCTGGACTTCGTTGACGTCTTGCTCTCGCTCCAAGGACCCGATAAATTATCCGACTCTGATATGATTGCCGTGCTTTGGGTAAGCTTAATTAAGCTAGCTCTGATATTATTACCCAGATATTAGAATCTAATTCTTGTGATTAACCAAACGTCGTCGTTTTTACAGGAAATGATATTTAGAGGGACGGACACAGTGGCGGTTCTGATCGAGTGGATTCTGGCGAGGTTGGTGCTTCATCCAGAAGTTCAATCCGCGGTGCATGCTGAACTAGACAAAGTAGTTGGGCGGTCCCGAGCCGTTGATGAGTCTGACGTCAATCAGATGGAGTATCTGACGGCTGTGGTGAAAGAGGTGTTGAGGTTGCACCCTCCGGGCCCACTCTTATCATGGTCTCGCTTGGCCATCACGGATACAACAATCGACGGGCGACACGTGCCTCAGGGGACCACTGCGATGGTCAACATGTGGTCCATTTCGAGGGACCCAGCTGTTTGGGCGGACCCGCTGGAATTTAAGCCTGAGAGATTTGTGGCGCAAAAGGGTGAGATGGAGTTTTCGGTTTTCGGGTCGGATCTGAGGCTCGCGCCCTTCGGGTCGGGCAGGCGGACTTGCCCGGGAAAGACGCTGGGGTTGACAACTGTCATGTACTGGGTGGCTTCGCTTTTGCACGAGTACGAATGGATGCCGTCCGATCAGAAGACCGTGGACTTGTCTGAAGTGCTAAAGCTGTCTTGCGAGATGGCCAAGCCTCTGACTGTAAACGTGTGCCCAAGGCGTAGGATGAGCGCAAGTCAGTGAAGTTTAACATTAGAAGAAAAGTAAAATAATGAAAAAAAAAAAAGGGTAAAAGTAAAAGAGTGTTTGTTGCAGGGGGCTGTTGTGGGTGGGTTCACAAAAGCATATACCCTTTACTTGTTGGGTCATGTTGTTTTTCTTGGTCTGTCACTGTCTTGAATGCCAAGATAGTTAGATGATCAAAGTGTTTTAATTATAATTATTGTAAATAATGATGAAAATTAATACTAGTTTTATTTGATTTCCTTAATACAAGCACTAATTGTCTAATTTCATGGATCTCCGTAGCTTTATGTGTAATTTCAACGAAGAAGATGTTATAGGAAACAAAATTCTCTTCATTTTGGACAGTGACCCAAAGCCCAAAGTTGTTCCAAACGAAGTTAGCAATGACACTATTATATAACATCATGGTGATTCTATGTGAGGGTTAAGCAAATGAGATGAACAACCTTTTATTTATGTGTTTAGCTAGTTAAACCCTAAACCGCTATGTAAGTTTTCTCAGTAACAACAACTAATTAGTAAAGTCAGACTCTTTAGAAACGATTAAAAGCAATTATTGATTTTTCGATGCATGGACAACTGATCCTAGCATTTCTATTTCCAAACATACGTACAATATAAAATATTATAAGAATATCATTCTTAACCAAGAACAATCCTAAAATATATATATATATATATATATATATATAGATTATGTATTTCTACGTATCTTCAGGTTACTCACTTTTCTTTTACCAAATTCTTCTTATCATGGCATGAGATTTATAGATTATGTATTTCTATGTATATTTAGATTACTCACTTTTCTTTTCCCTAATTTTCTTATCATGGCATGGGATTTGAGAATTGATTATCATTGGTACCCTAATATCAATGATTTCATGATATCCATGAACAAGTCAATCATCGTATTCAATGAATGATAATGACTACCCTTTATCTTGTTTTGTATATGTGTTAGAACTTGGAAGTAATGATAAAGGTTATTAGGCACCAAGTAAGCACTGTATGTCCTTGATGTGGTGGGTTTAGGTTTGTCTACCAGGACCACCACCCTTAAGAATAATTAGCTAGCTAGAGACAATAAGACATGCATGTTCAAATTGATGTGGAATATAACAATTTTCTGGACTAACTTCCCCTTGATGTCTTCCACATGCCTATGTAATCAAACTAATGTGACATTTCATGATTTTAGAAAATTAGACTGAACGAGATTTTTATTCCAGACCCTTTTTTTGGGTGCAATTAGACCAGACCTCCTCTCATTTCCACCACAAGCACCAACCTTTTGCTTGGTATGCACAAACACACTCCCTCCTCCATACACCCAAAAAATCTTGTATTTTATAATGAACGAAATTGATTCTGAACTAAGCACAGCCAATATTTTTTTTATTTTTTATTATAAATTTTCTTTTACAAAAAGAGTAAATGAATAACCATAGTCCCTTGTCAAGGAGCCACCAATGAAGAGAAGGCAACTGAACAGTGCCACATGAGACAGAACCATGTAAGCATGTATATCAAGGCAATTGAGCTTGCATGAGTTCGTGATTGGAAACATATTTGGCTTGAAGTTGACTCGTCACTAATTTTGAATTTTCTCCGCTCTCCTCAGATGGTACCTTGGCAATTATAGGTGGCATGGAAAAATTGTGTGCATCACATTTCAATGATGCTATTTCGTTGTTCACATATTTTTCGTGAAAGAAACCAGGTGGCTGATGCTTTGACCAATTTTGGCGCTTCAGGTACGAGCTTTACTTGGTTTGATTCATCTCCAAGATTCATTAATCAATTTTGTTTAAGAGATAAGTTGGGTCTCCCTAATTTTCGTTTTAGATGAAGTTTTTTGTTTTGGAAGACAAGAGGTTGTCTGTCATTTGACATCTTTTCACTCAATTCAGGTTAGTCACATCTTCCGTGAAGCAAACGGTGTAGCCAACAGGTTAGCGCACCTTGCTAGTTTTAATTACATTTCTGATGTGTGGTTAGATGAAACTCCTGTTATTATTCGGGATGTTCTCTATGAGGATGTTTGTAATGTTTCTAATGTTGCACGGGGTTCAGGTTTTATGTCCCCCCCCGTTGCAAAGTATTACTTCAATAAATGGAACCGGGCATGGGGCTGAGCCTCCCAGCTAGGCTGGGTTCCAAACCCCTTTCAAAAAAAAAAAAAGACAGGAGGTTGTCTGTCATTCTTCTTTCGTAGTACTTTACATCTGGAGAGTATACGATATTTACTTGTATTTCTCTATATTTTTAATAAATCTTTTACCTCGCATTTGGGAGGTTTGATTCAAAAAAAAAAAAAAAATCACCCATTATGGTCAACGTCAGAGTAACACCTTGTAGAGCAATACCGCATATATAAACACCAAAACTCCAATCAAGCATTACGATGAGAAAGAACACCCATAACATTCATAAGCACAGCCAAGAATTTGATCCATGTATTATCTAGCAAACCAAATTTTGGAATTATGTTTATGAATCATGATGGGACTAGGACCCAGTTTGTTGCGGCTAATTACCTGGCTCACACAACACTCCAAACCCTTCTGGTCCTCTTGTTCCAACATTTTTGGACACAAAATCAGTATTGAACATAGACCGAGAATCCATTTATTCTTTTTTTTTCTTTTTAGAAAGTTTTGTTAAAACTTGTAAATATGTTAGGCCTATTGACGAATACAAAAATGTGAATATCGAATTAGTATATACTACTTTGTGTTTGGGTAGCCAATACGTTGAGAGATTTAGAATATTTGTTTTTTGCTACAGCTGAGATTGTATATGATTTTGGGTCCTAAGAAAATCATCTTTGTTTTTGTTTGTTTTTTTTCTTTGGGTTGAATTTTTTTAATTTTTAGTTTGACATAAAAATTAAATTATTCTTTGAATGACATTTCCCCCTGACTGAACAAAAGTTATCATGTGAATATTATCTAAGTTCGGCTGTTCGGCATTACAATGTAAAGTCATAATCAAGTTTTTTCAATATGTTTTCGTTTCTCTTGCTTTTTGATCAACTAGTGCAGATATAATTGGGATTGAGAGTATCTTTCAATAGTAGAAAGCAATCTTTAATATTAGAAATAAAGATACCACAAGATTAAGAGCTAGTTTAGGCTTGGTTTGGGGTAACTTTTGGCTTCGTCCAACCCTCCTAACGAATTATCTGGAATATTAGTAATCACCAGGACTCCAGGCGATCTTCACTGATGAATAAGTGAATAACTTGTGAATTTTTTATAGTCGATAGAAGTTATTGAATTGAATTCAACCATTGCTATTTTTCAAATCCTCACTTTTCAGTTGCTTACTTGGTTGCTCATTACTATATATCAAATTATCAATTCCATGCATTTTCATGCTTGACCTAGACCATAAATTTTGGCATAATTTGAGCAACATGCTCATTATATAGATTATGAACACCCTTTAATTATTTAAAAAAGGGATTATTGACCACCCCACCTCGCGATTACTATCCTAGCTAATGTTCCTTGAAATCAATTACGGTCTCTTCTTAGAGGCGTAATAAAAATTCTAGGCTTCGTATGAAACAGACATGAACAATGTTCACGTCAACTATGTGTCAAATTCAACCTGATTAATTTAAATTTCTATATTTGACAATGCGGCTAAACAATTAGATTAATTATTCGGCTTGATCATTAGCTGGTGGAAAGCTATAGGTTAAGCATGTGTCACTAACAAATTGACTGCTAATTAATATCATTTACAAAACGAACTGGTCTCTTTCACATGTACTAAATTGAAAAAATTTCTTTGGTGCATCAAATCATTCCACTGTTGCCACAGTTAGTTGCTTGTGTTGTGTAACAACAAAGAATTTTAAAAATGGATTTGACGATTATCAAAATCTCCCGATCATCAAAAAGTTCTAACGTAAATTAACATGCACACAAATGCACACACATGCCAACATCAATTTTCTTCTTTATTCTTAATTTCAAAGACAAAAAGGTGAGGAATTAGAACAGGTCAAGAGACTTTCGATTTCTTTCTAACTTAATATGTAAGATAATAACAACATAGATTTCAATATATGTTACATGAACCATGGCCTATACATAGGGTTCCTATTTTGATAACGATAGATTAGCTCAATATAATGATAGATCTTCTCTATATAGTTCTAAACAAATATATAGTCAATCAATAATTGTGCGGCTTTGGTTTACTAATACATAGGGATGACAAAAATCCTCAGCGGGGCGGAGTTCCATTAGATACCCGCCCCTAATTTGGGGGGGGGGGGATTCAGGGATAAATGGGAAATGGGGATGGGGATCCCCAATCCCCGCTATCTAAGATTGGGGATGGGGATCACAATCCTCATCCCCAAACCCGCCCTAATAATATATACATATATTTAATTTATATATATATATATATTAATTTAGTTTTTTATAATATAAATCACAAATATATATATATTTACTACTTTACTTTAATAGTTACACTTTTACTTTAATAGTGTTTTGACTTTTGCACTCACTGAATTATGATTTATGAATTTAATCATGTTTTAATTTTATTTGTTGTAGAGTTTGATATTAAAAAAGGCAATATAAGAAAAAAAATATTTTATTTATTAATTATTATTGGGGATTTGGGGCTGGTTTAGAGGTTTAGTCTCCAGTGGGGATGGAGACGGGGAATCCCCAATATATTTTTATTGGGGATTGGGGTGGGGATGAAGGTGGAGAATGACCCTGGGGATGGGGATGGTATTGTGATCACCATCCCCAACCCGCCCCATTGCCATCTCTACTAATACATATCAATAAACGGAAAAAGACGATGCTTGTCTCTTTGTGGCGGCCTATACTAGGCAGATATCCTCTCTTGAAGGAGGAAACCACTACAATAAATCTCTATACATAGATCAAAATTAGTTGCTTGATAAGAATAATTATCCTCTCTCTAATTAGTCCAAATGTTTTTTTTTTTTTTTTTAAGGGATTTGGAACCCAGACAAATTGGGAAGCTCATTCCCACACCTGACTTATTATAGTAGAATGAGAGATATGCATCGATTGGGACATAAGGTCTTCACCTCTGACATTAGTACAATAATCTTCATAGAGTACATTCCAAATAATAACAGATGACTCATCTAATTTGAATATCATTCAAATTAGATGAGTCATCTAATAACAGATAACTCATCTAGTTAGGTGTGGCAAACATCATTCAAATAGTTCCCTAAATCTTTAAGATTATTAGGGGCCTTAAACGAAGGAAAATGTCGAGAGCAAAAGAAAATCGGACAGTGCCTTACGCGTACGATGCTGATAAGTTGTTGTCGTTCATTTGGCTCATGCAATTAGGACAGCTGAGAAGAACATATGGAGCCATAGACAATGATCTATCAAACAGTAAAATTTTGAGACTTTTTCTCTTAAAAAAAATTGATAATTTGATAAAGACCCCCCTACCACTACATGTATATCAATCAAATAATGGATTAAAATTGACAATAGCCGCAAGAATCACTAGCTCCAGATCAATGTTTGCTCTGTATTCCCAGACACAGATATCGACTGGGAAAGAAAGGCATACACAAGAAACAAGAGTAGCCTGAAGAGACGTTCTAAACTTCTAATAATTTTGGATGGTGAAGTACTTGTACATTATATTATGTCCGAATTAATATGCTTGTGATGGCTTTGAGGGTTTGTTTGGTCATGTTTTTAATCCAATTAATCGCTGTTTTGGATGGGATGCTTGTTTGACTTGTCACTTGTGATTGCTGCTAATTACACTTGATCTCTAGATTAATTAATAACCACTTGCCAATAATTGAGATAAGCTTGTAACCCAAAAAAAAAAAAAAATTGAGATAAGAAAATGTGATTCA
Source organism: Rosa chinensis (assembly GCF_002994745.2). Lineage (NCBI taxonomy): Eukaryota > Viridiplantae > Streptophyta > Magnoliopsida > Rosales > Rosaceae > Rosa > Rosa chinensis. Next base: position 52,556,115 of record NC_037088.1, on the reverse strand, counting down.
TGAGAAACAAATGTCATTCATGAGGAATTTAGAGCGAGCGTCAAGAAATCTATTGCATGAATTTGTTATGAATAACTTAAACTCATGAACCATATTTGTTTCTCAAGAGACAATTCGCTTGTCTCATAAGGTTTAGTGGTTGAAATCATTTATTCTTTAGGTCATTTTGGAGTTAAAATTTCATCACAGTCAGAAATAATCATTCCTCTCTCCTGTCTACAATCTTTGTTCTTGTAGGTGTCCACAAGTACGTACGAGACAAGAACGTCCTATTGGTCCTAACCTATAGGAATTCACCGGACCCCCTGGAAAATTATAGAAATAGGTTGAGATTTTGGTATATCGTTATTGCAGGATAAGAATGAGATTTTCTGATGACTTTTCCGCGAGGTCGATTAACAAAATGAAATATTGGCGTTTCGTGCTCCTTTTCGATTATGAAGAGAGAGGTCTGGGAAACATGGTCGAGGAAATGCACTCTTTCATCCAATTTAAATTCATTAAGAAAGACTGACCAAACTTTAGACCGCCTTATGTTAGTTTTGTTGGTTACTGATCTAAGTTACAGTCTAGCATCTCAGATCATATATGAATGCAAAGTTTTTTTCTTCATTTTGTAGGATCGCTTATTCAGGCTTACTGAGTATTTCTACTTATGAATGATGAACTCGATCGTAACATGAGATACTTGTTTAAAGTGTTAGTATTGTTGTGTGTATTATTTTGGCTTTTGAATTTCCTACTATAATTAATCTTGCTTCTAAAATAAACAAAGACTAAAGCCAAAAGGATTGATTATTGAATTACATAACATAATCATAAAGAAGAGTACTGGAGTTTTCTAGATATGCTTTGACATCTAATGTCAAAATACATCATCATTATAAAAATTGTTATTGAGTTTTTAGGGTATGGACCATTGTAGCTAATTCAGATGTTTGTATAGCTAATTCAAGCTAGTTCTATTGGTGTATCTGTCGCCAATTTGAAAGAAATAAGACAAGAATAATATCCTCCTGTTGATTGTTGGCATACCTGTTTATGTATCTGTATAATAATTGTATTAAACTCATTTTTCAGTTCAGATCAAATCATGAACAAGGACACGTCTATCAAAATGCCCAAGTTGATTGCATGAGGCTCAAAACTGATAAGTGTAATTGTGTAAACATGTATTATCGTCTTATTTTCTGAGCCTAATATGTTTTACCAACTAATGGGTAGACAAATGTAAAGATTATCATGATAAGTGTACCTAAAGAGCAGATTTTTTCTGTTACAGCGATATTGTTAGTTCAGTTTTTTATATTTTAAGGCATAGTTAGTTATATGACCTACTAATTTGGTTTCGAGTGAAGCGTTCTAAGGGGAGAGTTTGGTATTTAGGGTTTACATGGGCTATAATTTAGTATCAGTCGATCTAAGATGATATTTTAGAATAAAACATATAGAAAATTACATATATGAGTGTCATTTTGAGAGTTATATTAGTCATAAGGAATCCAAACTTCATCAAGTTTAAATTTTATTTTTATTTTTATTTTTTATCATCACATATCGAACAATTTATATAGAGAATACATACATCGATACAAAGTAAGATTTGACTTGTCATCCACAACACATGACATGAGCCACTCAGGGCCATTGTTTAAGCAAGAGCAAATATCATACTATCTCACGATGAATTAACTAGCAAGTGAGAGTGCCAAAATACCACAGGCCAAACAAAATGATAGTGAAATAAAGAGACTTCACCTGCTCAACAAAGTTTATTTTGTGCGCTCTACACTCCTCAGAAAGGTTAAGCACAGAGACAGCTTGAAGAAAGTGAGAATCCACCAGAAGAGATAAGAAAACCAATTAACATCAATGGCAAAAAGCAAACCTTCTTTCTGGTAGCATGGCACATACTTTGTAAAATTCATGAGAAAAATGTCAACACTATCTTGATGATTCTCTATTCTCAGTTGGTGAGCTTGCTTATCCATGTTATCAAATCCACCCTGGTTAGGAACACAGCATATCCCACAAATCACGCAGATTTGGCTGAATTGTCACTAAGCAAATTGATGAAGTTGGCTGATGATACACAGAAATAGATTAGGCAAGTGTAATAGCATACCTTTAAGAGATTGAACAGAAAATGATGTTATGGTTGGGCTATCTCTATTGGGATGGTGAAATGATGAATACGGATAATCATGTCTTTGGGCATTTTTTCTGGATACAATGATTCAATTATATGCTGTACATTGCACTTTGCATGGATTAGCTATTTGTATGTCCCCTTTTCAAGAATTAGCAAAAACCCTTTTCTCATGAAAAAGCTTTGTTCTTTGCAAAATTTATTGGACGTACCAAAACTTAGATCCCCAAGGATGGTATATATGCAGAAAACCACATGCCCATTGGGATCAGACAAATGATTCAGGATAAGGTAGGGATGAACTTGTGGTACTTAAATGTATTTATGTGGTTAAGGTTTTAATTTCCATCTTAAATATACTTCTCAATTGAGCAATAACACTCATTTGTTGAGGAACCTAGCATGTCACATTTTGTGGCTAAATACACTTTAATATCCTTCATGATTGCCTCAGGGATCGATGTGCTGTTAATCCCCTATGTGCTTCCTGAAATTGTCAAATGATAAATGAGAAAGGAACCGGTAACAAAAAGTTGGTATGAACCTGAAAGAAGGAGAAATCAATAGACTGAAGTGATAATCTCATTTACACAGAAACGTATCTTTTATATAGGGATGATTACAATCAGTTCCTACAAGTCAGGAACCTGTTTTCTACCTAGATTACATAGAAGGAAAGATACAACTATTGTACAACTCGATATGTATAACAATCTGCATTAATACTGAAGATATGACAGATTAATTTCCTTACACTCCCTCTCAAGTTGGAGAGTGGGAGAGTGGATGTCTTGCACTCCCAACTTGCGAATCATAGGAACAAAGATATCTTTCCCCAAAGGTTTAGTAAGAGCATCAGCAAGCTGATAAGCAGAATTTACATACCTCGTGGCCACAGTACCATCTAGAATTTTGTCTCTAATGTAGTGGCAATCCATCTCGATGTGCCTAGTTCGCTCATGAAATACGGGGTTGGCTGCAATGTGTAGTGCAGCCTTGTTATCACAGAACAGCAGGGCTGGTTCATGGAGAGACAGGCCGAGATCTCTAAGTAGATAACGCAACTAAGTCAGCTCGCAACATGTTCCTGTCATAGCACGATATTCTGCCTCTGCTGAAGACAAAGAAACTGTCTTTTGGCGTTTTGACCTCCAAGAAATTAAAGAAGGTCCAAGAAAGACAAAGTATCCGGTGGTAGATCTTCTAGTGATAGGGCATCCCGCCCAATCAGAGTCACAATAAGCTCTCAACTTCAGATCATTGATGGAAGAGAAAAACAAACCTTGTCCAGGAGCACCTTTTAGATAACGTACCACTCTCAATGCTGCTTCCCAATGCATTTTCCATGGTTGGCTCATGAATCTGCTAAGGACATGGACTGCATAGGTAATGTCAGGGCGTGAGACAGTGAGATATATAAGCCTGCCAATTAACCTTCTGTACTTTCCGGGGTCTTTGAGCAAATCACTATGATCAGATAATTTTAAACCTTTTTCATGGGAGTATCCGCAGGTGCGGCTCCTAGTAACCCTGCGTCTTCAATAATCTCTAGAGCATATTTACGTTGACATATAAAGATCCCACGTTTGGAAGTCGAAACTTCAATACCAAGGAAATACTTTAGGTCTCCAAGATCTTTGAGACGAAATTGACTATGTAAGAAAGCTTTAAGTACAACAATAGTCTTCAAATCATTCCCAGTAATCAATATGTCATCAACGTAAATCAAAAGTGCAGTAAATGAATTCCCATGTTTTCTAGTGAACAATGAATAATCAGCTTTAGATTGCACGTACCCGGCTGACCGTACAGCATCAGAAAACTTCTCAAACCACTGTCGTGAAGCCTGCTTCAAACCATATAAGGATTTGTGTAATCGGCATACCAGATTCTCCTCCCCCTGTCGCCGAAGACCCGGCGGAGGAGACATGTAAATTTCTCCCGACAAATCTCCATGAAGGAATGGATTGTTCACATCCAATTGATGCAATGACCAACCACGAGCGGTAGCCAAAGCCAACAAACACCGAACAGTAATGATTTTGGCAGTAGGGGAAAATGTTTCCTGATAATCAACCCCTTCCAACTGAGTAAAACCCTTAGCAACCAGGTGGGCTTTATACCATTCTACAGAACCATCGGCCTTGTGTTTCACCTTGTAAACCCAACGACAGCCAATGGGAACCTTACCAGCTGGAAGAGAAGTGAGGGTCCAAGTTTTCTTAGCTTGAAGAGCCTGTAATTCTGAAAGCATAGCGGCCTACCATTCAGGATGGACTACAGCCTCAGAATAGGTGCGTGGCTCAGTAACGGAGCTGAGGGAGGCCGTGAAGGCTTGGTGTAGTGGCAGATATTGATGAAACGAAACATAATGAGCCAAGGGGTAGCGAGTACCTTTGATTGGACCAGGCAGCAAAGAGGACGATTGGTCGGAAGGAACAGTAGTGGAGACATGGTAGGTGAGGAGGTCCGGTGGACGTGTTGGACGACTGGAGAGACGGAGAAGGGCCGGTTCTGGATTGGGAGCAGGGTCGGGGTCAGCAGCGGAGGTGGAAGTGGGCACAGCAGTTGCCAGAAGAGGCGGTGGGGAAGGAGGAGAGAGCGACTCAAGAGGAGGGAGCGGCGCAGGAGAGGGAGAAGGAACAGAGGACGGAGCGGGAAGAACGGCGTCTCCGACCAGCGGAGGGGGCAGTGAATGACGGCGGGAGTAGGTACGAAGAGGTGGCGGCGAAGAGGACAAGAGGGGAGACGAGGGGGAAGAGAGATCGCGATCTGGAGAAGGAGACGAAGTGGAAGAGGACGTGGGGAGAGAGAAAGAAAAGTCAACGTCTGAATCAGAAAGAGAGGGGTTAGGAAGTAAGGGAATTGGGCCTGGGTGGTGACCCAAGGACGAGACAACAGGACTGGGCTGAGAGGAATAAGGAAAGAGGTGTTCATGAAATCTGACGTCGCGACCAGTAAAGATCTTCTTGCGGGCTAAGTCAAACAATTTGTAGGCCTTTTGACCGATGGGATATCCGATGAAAACAGCCCGAATGGCATGTTGATTGAATTTATGAGAGGGGTGAACGTTAGTAGTATAGGCTAAACAGCCAAAAACACGTAGATGGGAGAAGGAAGGAGGTTTGGAATAAAAGAGTTTGAAAGGTGTTTGGAGGGTGAGGATGGGAGAAGGTAAACGGTTGATGATGTGGACTGCGGTAAGGGCACACTCCCCCCAAAATTGAGAAGGGAGATGGGCTTGAAACTTGAGTGCACGAGCCACTTGAAGGATGTGTCGGTGTTTGCGTTCCACAACCCCATTTTGTTGGGGCGTGTAAACGCAAGAATGTTGGAAAACGACACTGTGATCATTAAAAAAGGAGCGAAGGGAGAGGAATTCACTACCGTTATCACTACGGAAAGTTTTAATAAGAGAATCAAATTGAGTGATAGCATAGCTAAAAAATTGTTTTTTTGAGTGAGTGGACTTCATCTTTATGCCGCATTAAAAATATCCAAGTAAAACGTGTATAGTCATCAACAATGGTAAGAAAATAATGAGCACCAGAAAGGGAAGGGAATCGATATCGACCCCAAATATCACAATGAATGATTTCAAATGGTTTGATAGACGAAATGGTACTAGTAGGAAAAGGTAAGCAACTCTGCTTAGCCAGTGGACATATGTGGCAAGCATTATTAGACGGAATGGAAACATGCAAAAAATTCTTAGCAATAAAACCTAAACAAGTGGATGACACATGCCCTAAGCGGTTGTGCCATAGATCGGTGGAGGTGACGGTAAGATGACAAGTAGGGCGTGTGGTGGAAAAAGATGGACCGGTCTTGGACTTCTCTGTCGCTAAGGCCATCAAATAATATAATCCGTTGTGTTGTTCACCCAAACCAATCATCCTCTTCGTAGCCAGATCCTGCAAAATACACCAATATGAGAAGAAAGTCACTGAACAGTTTAATCCTCTCGTCAAGCGACTAACCGATAATAAATCAACTTTAAATTTTGGCACAAACAACACATCACGAAGATAAAACATGGTACTCAGAGGTATTGATCCTTTTGCAATAATGTCAACTTTATCCCCGCTAGGCAATATGACAGGTGGTAATGAGCAGTTATTATTTTTGTGAAATAATTGCGTAGAGGAAGTAATATGATCGGTCGCACCGCTGTCAATGATCCAATTGCGGGAAACGACCTTAGACAAACCTGGTTTTGTTACGGCATTGGTTGTAGGACTTGAGCTTGTATTTGAATTAGGCTTCGAAGTTGGATTATTGAGAGCAGCCATAAATTGTTTAAACTGGGCTTCATTAAGTGTCACCGTTGGCCCATTAGCATCTCCAACTACATCACCAACCTGATTGACGGAAGGCATTGCTGGTCTAGATTGCTTTGAAAAACCGGTGCCCTGTTTGGCTTTAGGGTGACCTGGAGGATACCCAATCAATTGGTAACAAGTCTGCACCCAATGACCCGGATCTCCACAGTAAGTACAATGAGGTCTCCCCCTGCCGGAGCCTTGACGTCGTTCAGTGTCAAAACGGCGTACTTCCTGAGATGCAAAATTGTTGTCTTGACGTTGGTTTTGTCGGTCAAATCTCTCAAAACGTCCTCCTCTTCCTGAATTGGGATTGGGTCTCCCTGAATTGCGGACGGCCATGGCTGCGCTTGAAGATGAATCTGCAATAGGATGAGAGCACAAAGAGAACGTTGCTTCTCATCTTGGGCAACTGCTGCATATGCTTTACAAACTGTTGGCAAAGGAATCATTAGAAGAATTTGACCGCGAACAGAACTGTAAGTATCATTCAAACCCATTAGAAACTGCATGAGTCTTTGTTGTTCTGCCTGTGGTCCACGAGATATCTCTGAATAGGTAGCTAATTCATCCCATAGGCCCTTCAATTTTGTATAGTAGGCTGAGACTGACAGCTGCTCTTGTCGGAGACAAGCGATTTCTAGCTGAATCTCAAAAATTCGTGGTGCGTTGCCTTGAGAGAATCGCTCACGAAGATCTTCCCATACTTCGTGAGCGGTAGGATAGTAGATGACGCTGTCGGTGACTTCTGAATCAATGGTGTTGATGATCCATGAATGAACCATATCATTACAACGCGACCAAGTGGTATAGCCTTCTGGGTCTGTCTCTTCTGAGGGAGCCTTTATTGTGCCGTTCACAAAACCAAGTTTGTTCTTAGAATTCAGAGCTAGGGTCATAGCCCTTTTCCATCCTGTATAATTGTCTCCATTTAGGGGCTTAGAGACTAGGACTAGACCTGGATGATCTTGTGATGCCCCGGAAATTCGTATTTACTTCCGGAGATTTTCCGGAATCTAAATTATGGTTATTGGATAGTTTTGTGGCTCATGGATGGAGCGGAAGTGTTTCGGACGAATTTTCATTCAGAAAATGTGACTTTAGGGGTGGTGCTAAGGTTGAATTTTTATTCGTTGGGATTCTCCAAAAAATTCCTTCACGAAAGTTGTAGAGCGCGTCGATACGAGTTCGTGGACATGTGGAACGCGAGAATCGGAGTTCGTATGAGAAAGTTATGGCCATTGGAAGGAATTTCCATTTTGGTATAAATAGAAGTTTCCCGAAGGAGAAACTTACTATTTTCATAATTTCCTTTTCCGGAAACCATTCCTTTCTCTCTCTTCTCTCGCGGCTGCACCTTCAGAATCGAAATTATACGGCTGACCCGACCCGGACCCGGTCGACCCGACCCGACTTTTCCGGCGAACTGCGACGATCTCCGGCGACGAAACTTTCCAGATCAGTTCGTCTCCTCCGTCTGGTCGTCCCTGTGGTGTCCTCTAGCACCGATTCTCGGTGGTGGCGGCGGTAGAAGGCGGCGCAGTTGGACGATTTCGGACCCGGTCGGAAATCCTTGTTCCGACGTCGGCGAGGCTTCGAGTCTTCTTGGTTGAGTTCAGAGCAGCCTCCTTGATCGATCCTTGGTGGTTGTTTGGATCGATTCACGTGAAACTTTGATCAACTCGGATTGGATTACTGTCCACGGCTTGTGAGGTAGTTTTCGACCCCTTATGCTTGTTTTCTGACTTCGAGTTAGTTATGAGAGTTCACAAGCATGCTTGGATGAAGAAGTTTGATGTTGGGAGTTTTGTGAAATATTGAGTTTTGGCCGGCGGCGGTGCGCCACCGTCTGTGGCTGCTTTCCGGCGGTGTTCCGGCCACTTAAGGAACTGTTTTTGGTATTATATATGTTCTACTCGTTGATACGAGCGTTTCGATATATAATATGTAAATTTTGGAATTCGTATGGAATTGTTATGATTTTTGCAGTTTCATACCGATCGATTTATTCTATCCGTGAGGATTTGAGCATCCGATCGACTTGTGGTTTGGTCACATCGATCGTGGACGTATTCCGGAGACTTCGGGAGGTCTCGGATATGGTTTCGCCTCGATTGGCGCCACTTTGGGGATTTTAGTTCAAAACAAGGGTTTCTGACTTAAATCATTTGTGAATCATTACTGATTTGAGATCATTGGTGATTAGGTGCTTCTAAAGGTGAATTGGACGAGTTGTTGGTGATAGTGTTAGTTCGGTTCTGTATAGAAGACGCAGCGGGATTTCGAGGTGAGTAATCTCACGAAGTTCATTCACGAACGGGCTTACCTTTATCGTTTTGAGAGTTATTTAGTTAACTGCAAACTATAGTTGGTATTAGTAGGCATTTCTGAGCGGATGACTACGTATATATATATTTATGTGAAATATATATGTTTTGGTGGTTTGTTGAAATAATATGCATGAAATGATGCTTTTTATTGTTTTGGGTTGTGGCTTTTGGAAAACAAATGATTGTGGAAATGTTGATTTCGATTTGTTTTGAAAAGCGTTAAGATTTGTGTATTTGAGGAACATTTTAGTTCGCAGGTGGTTGATTTAAAAATGGGTTTTATACCGGGAGTAATTGATAGGGGTCAATTACGGGGAATCTTTCATTTTAGATTCGTGTAACATTTTGGGTCCACTGTGACTCCTTTAATGTCTTGGTATTTATACCGCGGGTCCAAAAACTTACGAGTTGAGGATCGTGGGTGGGAAAATCGGGACTTCACGCCTTTGGCCGGGTTAGTGAATACGATCAGTTAGAGCTCTAGTCTGTCGGCCGCGCTTGTTTTTTGATTTAAACGTGTGAGTTTATCTCGTGCTTTGTTTATTGATTTAAACGTGATTTGAGTGAGTTTATCTCGTGCTTTGTTTATTGATTTAAACGTGTGAGTTTATCTCGTGATTTGAGTGAGTTTATCTCGTGCTTTGTTTATTGATTTAAACGTGTGAGTTTATCTCGTGATTTGAGTGAGTTCATCTCGTGCTTTGTTTATTGATTTAAACGTGATTTGTGTGAGTTATTCTCGTGATTCGTGTGAGTTATTCTCGTGATTGGTGTGAGTTGTGTGTGGTTTGAGTTACTCATACGGGCTTGTAAAAGCTTACCGGGTTTGTTGTGTGGCAACCCGGTGCACCATTCAAACCGTGTAGGGGTAAATCCTGCAGGTCAGAAAAATCGTGGCTGAAGTTGGGGGTTGCATACTTGCAGCTAAACGGTAGGAAGCAAATTTTGTGATTTTGCCGTTATTTGGACTTCCGTGTAGTGAGCTCTGAGGAGCATTTACGTTTTATCTAGTTGTTGACAATTTAATTCGTAAGCTTGTGTAATATATAACTCTATGGAGTGAGTGTATATTAACTTTGAGGGTTCAGGGCATCAATATGTGTGTAAGTTAAAGGGAAAAAGATTCTAGGTATTTTGTATTGATGACTGAACGTTCACGCATGTATAATTATGGGATTATATATATATCGATTTTCTTGTGTGTAAAATCAGGGGCGTGACAGATCTGAATGATGTGTGAAAAAGGGATTAGAGAGGTCAGATTTTGACATCTCAGATGTAGGAGGATTGGAGGAATCGGCTTTTGATTTGCCGTGATCTTTGAGTGGTGGTGAGAGGATGTCGTCGTTGCCCATGTTGGCTGGAACGATGAGGGAATGAAGGTTAGGCTACACAAGATGTTAGAGTGCAGCAGATGAGAAGAGTCAGGATCTAGTCCTGCTCTGATACCATGAAAGAAGGAGAAATCAATAGACTGAAGTGATAATCTCATTTACACAGAAACGTATCTTTTATACAGGGATGATTACAATCAGTTCCTACAAGTCAGGAACCTGTTTTCTACCTAGATTACATAGAAGGAAAGATACAGCTATTGTACAACTCGATCTGTATAACAATCTGCATTAATACTGAAGATATGACAAATTAATTTCCTTACAGAACCTAATGCAGCTATGATTGAAAACCAACATCATCAAGCAATCCACTCTTCAGATCAAGCACATCAAAATATATTGTGAACAGATCACAGATCCATACGCGAGGTTTTGATCTTCCTTCGCTTACTCTTTAACTATACACTTATCACAGGGGCAAATGTATGAAAATTCATTTAAGGTTATGCTAAATCATCAATTTTCCTATTCATTATGGAGTCCCCAACAAATAGGCCTTTGTTTTATTGATCAAATGAAATTCATTCATTCAATCAACCGAGGAAATTGGTACAGATAGATCATCTGATATACATTTCATTAGCCATTCCGGCCCTTCCTCTAACCAAAGATTAAGGTTACGATCAACCAAAGCAAACTTTGTAAGAACATGAGCTACATTGTTGCATGCACGAGGTTGAAAACAGATGAAACCACCTAATTTGAGTCAATTTTGGACAATGTCATCCACCAGACCACCAACTGTTGCTCAACTCCTAGCTGGTGCCATTTCGAGTCATTAAGGCTTACACAAATCTTAGAGCTCAAGGTCTGATGTGCACCAAGCCCAACTCCCATTTGTTATCACAAGACCAATATCAATCTGGGTTTATAGGCATCAGCTGATCAAATTTGTAACCCTTACAAAATCCAAGCAATGTGACGTTAAGAACCCACATATGGAGAAGTTCTAACAACACTGCCTCCGCGCTTTCTGATTTTATATCTACTCTGATTGACAGTTTCACACATCTAGGGCTGTCAATTCCGACACGACCCGATAACACGACTCGAAACCCGCACGAAATAAAGAGGGTTGAACCCGCACGATTAAAAAGCGGGTCAGCCATGGGTCAACCCGCCATGACCCATTTAATAAATGGGTCGGCCACGGGTCAACCCGCCAACACGAAGTGAACCCGTATAACCCGATTATGCTATATTTTATCCTGAAATTTTAGACGTTGGGAGTATTTGATCATAGAATTAGACAATTTGAAATATTTTTCCTTATAATTATTGGATTGAATTATTTATGAATTATATATAATTATTTATATTCTTCGTCTTGTAGAGTTTTTAGTGAATTTAATCAATTTATGCATTTTTTTAGTTAAATGCGTCGCATTGTTAACCCTTAAATGAGTCATTTTGTCAAACACAACACAACCTATTTATTAAATGGGTTAAGCGGGTTGGAAACGGGTAACCCGTTTAATAAATGGTTTGGGTTTAAATTTTTGACACGATTATTAAATGGGTTGGGTTTGGGTTTGTATCTTGCAACACGATAAATACCTTGACCCGACACGAACCCAACCCGACACGACCCATTGACTGCCCTACACACATCCACAGATGCACGACTCATATCTTGAGTTGCTAGTTGATGGTTTTCCATTTGGTTGTGAAGACCCTAAACCCTAACCCATTAATCCATATGAGCAAACATATAGGAAATCTTTTCAAGCACGCTTAAAAATCTTTTCAATATGCTGAAAGGCAAATCTTTTCAATATGCATTCCCAAGTCGATAGATTCCAAGCACACATACAAATATATGAACGGGTAGTACAAGATATTTAAAAATGTACAGTACCAATGGAAAACTCCATTATTACCACTTGAGTGATAGACATTCTTGGTCTCAAATAACATTAAGTTCCGTGTGAAAGGAGAACTGAACTACTTCTTTTTACTGTAGTATTGCAGAGCAAATGCAGCCCCCAAGATCAACAAGGGCAGCAGAAACTGTAGAAGTTTTACCACAAATCCAGAAGATTGGTCAGCTTGAGGAGCTGTTGCTTGTGCAGGCAGCTTGTAATTTGGCTGCTCTGGTATTGTGGATGTGTCAACCTCGCCTACGTAGTACTTTTCCATCATCTCCTTTGCAGAATCGCTGTGGCCAACATCATTGAAATCATCAGTTGCATCCCTATCTGCAAGACATTGAAACAGAGTTCTGATTACCACACATCATAAATGTTGTTTATTTCTTGGGACTCCAGAACCAGTAGAGAAACAACAGTCACAAAGACAAATTAAGTCGTGGCGAAATTCACGATCTTACCAGCTGCTAATAGCAAGACTTCATCACCTCCAGGGTGTTCCTCCAGAAAAGGAGTGACATCATAAACCTGGGGAAAGTGATTCAAGACATACTAGTAAGCAGTGATATAAAATGAAGTAGAGTAGATCAATTTATAAAAATGGATGAGATGAACATATAATGAATTATTTAATGTACCAGAGAGAAGCTTTACTACTCTATCTGTTGCAGTTGTGACTGATCAACTTATCAACAACGAGACTGATCATATAGTTGGGAAACAAATTAAACGTCCCATGTAGGTTAGGATTCACTACTGGGAACATGTATTACCAGTGGTTGAAGAGAAACAGGGCATACACGAAGTCCCAAGTCGAAACTAATTATATTACATGCTATACATCCTTGTCTTCTTAACAGCAAGAATGGATTAGTTAAACAAATTTATTGGAAAGATTACAGAAACTCAACGGCTAATGCATATTCATTCTTCCCCAAACAATGACCTAAAAATCTCTTGCAGAAACTTCTTAGTTCAAGATTCTCATCTGAAAGGTTAGACCAAACTAGGCCAAGCAATCTGCAGCCTGGTTGCTTTTCTATCATAAGTATTATATCAACGCAGCCATACATTTTCTTTTTTTTTTCTTTCAATTATGGTTCTGCGGTTCAGATAATTGCCTATACAGTGTAACAAACTAACAATTGCCTCACATTCCATCAGATATCACAATTGTCCACTTTAACTAGTCTGCCAAGAGTTTAGGAAATAATTTTCAAGTTCAACAACCGGTAAAGGAACTTCAAATTTTTTGGTACACCCAAATCACTCATCTCTTAGGTATGCCGTTTGCAATTCCCATTCCAAGACATATTTCTTTCAATTAGGTTTGCCGTTTGCAATTCTCTTTTAGCACACATAACAAATAAGTGGCAGCAGAAGGCTTGCCTTTAGCCTTCAACAGATAAATCATAAATAAACCCAGAAACACAATTCAGATAATAGATTCACAAATATTACAGACATGAACAATAGAAAGAAAATCAAAGAGAAAGACCAACCTTTCCAGAGACTATAATCCAGCAATCTTTCTTGTACTTGTGCTGTGCCACCTCATCAAAGTGATAGACTTTAGAATCTGAAGCCATCTCTGTCTGGTGATCTCAAAGTCAAACCCCACCAACACCAAACAAATAACACATGAAAACCCAACAAAAACCATACCAAGTTATGAAAAGACAGAAACTTTGAAGCTAGATTTGATCCATGGACAACCAAAAATGATGGAGAGAAGTTGAGTTTCTTACATATGACAGAAGAAGATGATGAGCAGCACAGCAGAGCTCCTCCCTTAAGTGGTTAGAACTTGTGTTCCTTACCTCCAATATTATATAGTGACCCGACCCATATTTTGTTGCCTGAATCTGGAATCCAGATCCATTGTTACTTTGTTAGTATTATTCTGACCCACCCACCACCATGTTTAAATTATTGTATTTTAAGTCAAATTTTAGCAGCTATTTCTAGTTTGGTCCAAGTTGGCTTCCTGATTTTTTTTTCTTCTCAAAAGTTCAAATTTTTTTTTTAAACTTATTAGTTTTTTTATAATTATTTTTTTATGACTTGAAAAGTATCTATTATACAATTTAGTAAGTAGTACAATAACAACACATCCCTAAGGATCGTTAGAAATAATCATTACATAGAGTAAATTACCTAATACACTTCTAGCACACCTACATTTTAGGATTGCGCTTAGAACAAAGAAAATTAGAACCCCAAAGAGAATGAAATGTACATCAGAGCTACTAGCTTCTTTGCAATTTCTTCACACTTAAAAGGAAAAAGAACCTTATCATCCTTTTGTAAAAAAGGACGAAGGCCAAAACAAAATAAAGAAATAAAACCTAACAAGTCCAAGAAATGCAAACCACCATTTGTTCCGCCAACAACTCGGTCAACCCAGGCCGCATCAAGAGCATCGGTGGCACTCAAACTATTGTTGTCGATGCCACCCAATAAATGTGGTGCCATCGGAAGACATCCCATATCACTAGCTAGAAACACTACGAGCAAACCCTTATCTATGACGTCCCAACTCAAAAATCCTAGAGCGATGGTAGCTCCACACCGATCACCACCACTAGATGATGATCCAAATACTCTCACGACTAGCGATGGCAGCTAGGCTACAAAAATAAAACCCTAAATTAGGCAATAGTTTAGGCCTAAAGAGACCCAAATCATAGCCTAATTCAATACAACAAATCTAGAAGGCTCTAACCCATTAAAAAACCCTAGCACCCTAGCAAACCAGTTGCTACCACCATCACCAATGCTTGCAGCACCTTCCCTTACCTTGCTGCCAACCATTGCCACAATCACAATCTCCCAGGAATGGTCAATAAGCAAACCACCAACCAAGGAAGAAGTTGCGGGAAAAAGTCCCTAGCCTCCACACCGATCGTGACAATGACAGAGCCACAGTCAATAGCAAACCGAGTATAAGCAATCCAATCCTTCAGTGTGTATCCCCGAGTATCGCAATACCATTTGTCAAAAACCTTCAAAATCCGGCTGAGGGATTGACCTAATGATGGAGAATAATCTAAAAGGAGAAATCAAGCCTAAAAATAGCACCAAGAATGGCGCCGTACTGGAGAAAGAGCAGGAGCTCTGCCTAGAATTCATTATTTGGACCAAAACTTCTTTTACTCTTAATGATGATTGAGCTTTTACTTTATATATATATATATATATATATATATATATATATTGAGCTTTTACTTTTTATATATATATATGGGTGTAAAATTCAGAAGTTATAATAAAACTTGTTGTAAAATGAAAGCAAAAGTGTATCAGAAAAAGAGACAGTTTGGACGCATGGAGATAGAGTGTATCTATTCATCTCACCATGAGGAGGTTTATATAGGAGTACATGATGTATACAAATAGGCAACGTTTAATAGCAACGTCAATTACTCCTATTCACAATCCTATCAATCACTAATCTATAGTGAAAGACATATATGACTCTCCATCTATTTACATGATATTAGCCATAACTATTTACAACACTCCCCTTGGATATTTCATGTCAATAGTGTTGCCTAGGCTGAGCGCTTCTAAGTTGCCTCGTCAAAAACCTTGCCAAGTAATAAAAACCCTGTGGGAGAAAAACAACCTTGGTCGAAGGAGAAAAAGAGCACAACGCGCGTGAATGTGGAGTAGTCGTATCACAATAGAGATAGGTGAAGTCTTCTTATCAGCATCATAAGTAGATAGTATGTCTACGAGAGGTATGCATTAGAGTTGCTACACCAAAACCTTGCCCGATAAACCCAGTGGGAGAAACCCGAAGTCGAAGGGAAAAGATGAGTAAATGCATATATGTCAAATCAAAGCATTTTTAGGATGCAGTAAGTGGGGTGACCATGCCAAAGATGTGCCTAGTCAAAACCTTGCCATGTCAGTGGGACAAAAATAACCATGGACGAAGGACGAAAAGAGTACACGATGGTCAAGTGGGTATGCTTCAGGATAATCCCCCTGATTTCGACTCCCCCTGAAAATTACATGTTAGGTAATTCAGATAGTTTACGTAGACCAATACCTTGAACATTCTTCTGAAATGTAGACTTTGGTAGTGACTTGGTAAAGAGGTCTGCACGATTGTCTTAAGATCAAATCTGTTTGACTTCAATCTTCTGATGCTCCTGTTGTTGCTGATTGAAGAAGAACTTCGGTGCAATATGTTTGGTGTTGTCTCATTTAATGAAACTCGTCTTCATTTGCTCAATACAAGCAGCATTATCTTCGTGGATAGTGGTTGGTTCATCAGTAGTGGAATATAGTCCACATGTGCTTCGAACATGCTTTGTGATGGCTCTCAACCATATACATTCACGTACTGCTTCGTGAAGAGCTAGAATCTCAGCATGATTCTAAGAGGTAGCAATAAGAGTCTGTTTTGTAGACCTCCAAGAAATTGCAGTATTCCTAATGGTAAAGACATAACCAGTTTGGGAACGCGCCTTGTGCGGGTCTGATAGATAGCCTGCATCAGCATATCCAACAAGGCGAGCATCATTCTGAGGATCAAGGGGGTTTGATCCATTTCTTGATGCATAAGGATAGAATAAGCCCATATCGGTCGTACCTCTGAGGTAGTGAAAAATGTCTTTTATGCCATTCCAGTGGCGGCGTGTTGGCGCAGAGCTATATCTAGCTAACAAGTTCACATCGAATGGGATGTCCTGTCTAGGGCATTGAGCCAAGTACAATAATGCGCCTATTGTACTTAGATATGAGACTTCTGGCACCAATATCTCTTCGTTATCATCTGCAGGACGATACGGTTCTCTCTAGACTTCGGACGACCATGGGTGTGCTTGCTTTTATCCTCATTAAAGCGTCTTAACATCTTCTAGATGTAATTTGGTTGATGGACCAAAATTTCATATGCACTTGTCCTCGGGCTTCAGGTCGAGACAATAATTTGTTTTCCCAAGGCCTTTCATCTCAATTCCGACTTCAGGTGCTTTGCGGTTTCCTTGATTTCTTCAGGAATATCAATCAAGTTCATGTCTTTGACATAAACCGCACAATTGCAAACCCGGAACTTGTTTCCTTAATAAACACGCAAGGGCATAGTTTATTATTCACATGTCCCATCCCGATCAAATATTCATTTAGACAGTTATACCACCTCTGTCTAGATTTTTTCAATCTATAAAGTAAACGCCTCAAAACTAATGGAGAGCGTGTTCCGTGGTCTAGAACTATTTGCATCGGGTATCATAAGTCCTTCAGGAACTTTCATGTATATCTCTGTATTGTGATCCCCATAGAAATAAGCTGTGACCACATTTATACGCTGCATATTCAGTTTTTCAGAAACTAACAAACTGATAAGGTAGCAGAACGTTATGACGTCCATTACGGGAGAATACGCCTCCTCGTAATCAATCACAGGGCGTTGAGAAAATTCGTGCGCCACTAGACGAGCCTTGTGTATCACAATCTCGTTTTTCTCATTATGCTTCCTTACAAATAGCCATTTAAATTCTACGGGTTTAACATGGGGAGATGTAGGAACAACAGGTCCAAACACCTTTCTCTTTGTCAAGGAATCTAATTCGTCCTGGATTGCTTATTTCCTTTTTAGCCAGTCGCGCATGTCTTCATTGATATTGATCAACAAAGCAAGGTTTGAGGTCATCGCATATTATAGATTCAGTGGCCACCGTAAATACTAATATATCATCGATGATAATCTCAACCCGATTCCAAATCTTACTAAATTTACCGAGTTTCTCTAATCTCGGGAGTGGGTTCAAATGTTGGAGCGTCCCCCAACATCGTCTCTTCTAGGACAGACCCATAATCCAGATTTATCTCATGAGATGGATAGGTTTAAGATTGCGATGTTAAGAGGATTCGTTTGTGCCAAGTTTACCCTCTTCTGGGGATAAGAATCCTTCGAACCTGATGGTCTACCTCACTTCTGGGCAGGGACATATGACGAGTTAGCCGCCATGGTCGTACCTCGTCCATCTGGGACGACACATCCTACATGGACGTCTATCCTTGCAGGCACATTTGCAGCAGGTATATATGATCTCGTCACTTTAGCTAGATCAGAGAAACTGTCTGGCATATTGTATTCTATACTCTATAGATCTAGAATTGTCCGCACTTCAGTACTTTCGTGTGGTTCGAAGATCATGATGAAACATAGTGGGGACATTTCATGTTAGTTCACGCTGTTCATCAGGAACGGTGACTTTCTTATCTCCCCCTAACGGCGGGAAGATTGTCTCATCAAAGTAACAATCCGTAAATCTAGCGGTAAAGAGATCGTCTATTAAGGGCTCTAAAGAGCACATAATGGATGGGATTCATAATTGACATACACGCCCATCCTTTGTTGAGGACCCAATTTTGTACGTTGTGACGGCACAATTGGCACGCGGACTGCATACCCAAATGCGCGTAAGTGCGAAACATCAGGTTCGTACCCAGTCACCAGCTGTAACGCGGAGTAAGGTTGGGTAGCAATGGGCCTCAACGGGACCAACACAGCTGCATGCAAGATTGCATAGCCCCACGCAAAAACTAGAAGCTTGGTGCGCATGACCAAGATTCTATTTGCGAGACCATCTTGGGTGTGAACATAGGGAACTATATGTTCAGCATCAATCCCAAGGGATATGCAATAATCATCGAAAGACTTCGATGTAAACTCTCCGATATTATCAAGTCTTATAGACTTTATGGGATAATCCGAGTGGTGAACCCTCAATTTCATGATCTGGGTGAGAGTTTAGCAAAAGTAGCGTTTTCTTGCAGACAATAGTGTAACATGTGATCACTTTGTCGATACATCAACCAAAACCATTAATATTTAACTGGTCCACATGGTGGTTGGATATGTCCACAAATTTTCCTTGCATTCTGTGCAGAAAAATGGTGGTGTATGTACTAGTCTTTGCATATGATGGTCTAGTATTAAATATTCTTAACGAGTTTGGCATAGCGTGTCATTATATACAAGACCCTTATTCAGAAGGGGATGCACCTGCGATGAATTGAGGATACGATGCATCATACTTTGACCTGGGTGTCCCAAACGGTCATGCCATAGCAAGTAGTTGCTTGAATTAGTTACTTCTAGCTAACAGATTCCAATTTCTCCAATGTACGCTTCTGGCCACACACTTTGGAGGTTATGCAAAGATATTACACTCATTTATCTCAGTAGTTTCAGCGTGATAACTGTTGGTTCGAATATCCTTAATACTCAATAACGTTATTCTGGAACGTGAAGATTATAAGGTCTCATTAATGGTAGGTTCAGTACCATTGGACAACATATAGTGGGTTTTGCCATAACCCTCTATCAGGTTGGATTGGACTGATACGGTTGTCACAGAGGTTTGAATAGATAATAAGTTTGAAAAATATCTCCGATCTAGGAGTATGGTGTGCGTAATAGCACTTTTAACCAGACAACAAACGTCCCCACAGAATATGCCTATTCATTTATTTAATTCAATGGATCACATGTATGAATAAGTTTATTGAATTAAATATATTCGAACATAACCACATTTCTATAATCCAAAATAATTGAAAACATAAATCACCAAAATCGAAGATATTTCATTCATTAAGATGAAATAGATATGGCACAAGGGGCCAATTATAACCATGTCTTCGAGTTCTAATCCTCGGTATGTTCAGTAACTGCCTTAAAATCCGTGATCTCTAGTGTGGAATCAATAGAAAATGACCCTTTAATAAGTTGGTATTTCGAGTTTCGCGACCGACGTAATACTCATCTACTGCTTAGGCTATCGCACAACAGGTGCGGGACCAGCAGTCAATTCCTCCACATTGATAACAAAGATCATGCTGATTTTGGTGGCAACGGGCCGGACCAGTGTTCCTTTCAACTCGGGCTTGCTGAGTTATGACATCATGGTTCCTACCACGTGGGCCTTGGCCACGTGGAGCCTGATTACATGGCCTCTTGGGCTTTGGCCAAGTGGCAGACAGTCATATGGGCTAATTTCGTTCTGTCAATCATGTCTTGCTTCAAGCAAGAAAATGGTCATTTGATGGTGAAAGTGCTCTTCTAGAGCGACCCAAAGAGTCTGTGTATCCTCTTCATCGGATACTCAACTTGGAGTGTTTTCTCCATATGTTTCCTTTGAAACTTATGGCACTCATATTAAAAGCCTCAATGATGACATTGTTAGCATTGATTGTTGATCTCATATTCTTTGCAGTCAGATGAATTTTCACATCTTGAGTTCACTTTAGATAGTTTCTTCTGGAGACCTCCAAAGCAACAAAGTCAAACATGTTGAGATTTGACATTTATTACAGGAAAGGAACAAATAATATTAGTGCTTTGGGTAATATCATCCATAAGCAAGCAATGAGAACTTCAGGTTCTATAACATGGTATGAAAAATCGGATAGACATGTAAAATCTACTGGTTTTATCATGTGTGGTGAATTTATGAAAGGAAACTTCAAGTTTCTTAAACGGCATTATCGAAACTACAAGTTCGATTTACGTATGAACTGCTGGTTCATTTATGAACTTCTAGTTCATTGGGTACCTACATTTTCTACACATATATTCTAGTGCGAAAATTTAGACAAGTAACACAATAATATTGAATTGAGCAAATTGAAATAATCTCACAAATTGGAAAAATAAAAATCACAAATCAATTGAGATATTAATTGCGTGCTAGTAAAATAACATATTAATTATCACACAATTATGTGAATAAATGCTTCTAGCAATTAATTACACATATTAAATATGGTGAATCTATTTACAATAACAAATAATTTTTCCTTTTATTTGATTCTGCTGGACCAAAGGAGTGGGCCTGATAGTGAAACCTATCGGGCTTAGTTTGCGGGCTTGTGACCCGGCCTTTCATGCGTAATTTAAATGGTGTGTGAGGCCTGCTGGGTTGCTAGGTCCCGCAGAGGGAGAGTGGGCCTGCTGGGCTCAAGCTGGTCTGCCAAGGAATGAAAAGCTATTACTCAACCCTTTTTGGTAACTCCAATTGAATACGACCAGGTAAGGAAAGATGAGGTTTAGGTGGAGCGAGGTTCACTTAAGTATACGGCCTCATCTGAACTTTGCCTAGACATCGCATCCAACTGGATAAGCCTAGTTTGAGAAGATTCATAACTTTTGTCATGGCAACACGTGGCGAACTTCTGTTCTGGCCTTGTAGCTTAGGCCTGAGCTTTTGGCTCGAATTTGTTGTTGTGACTTTGGGCTTGATTTTGAGCTTCTGACTCAGCCTCATTTAATATTCACAATTATAACATAATCAAATTCAATATATGTTATTAAATCGTAACATAAATAAATTAATGCAGCGGTTATGTACCAAAGGAAATGGGTTCAAATCCTATTAATGCTTCTGGCATTTCATATAAATAAATTGGGCAAATGCTTCTGGCATAATGTTTATGTAATAATCACGTAATAATTTAGCCCATAATACTAGCATAAGGAATTATAATGGCATAATTCAAATTTGTGAAACCAAAAATTAAGCTCATAATTCGCGTAATATACAATATTAAAATGTAGTAATAAAAGATACATTGTGAAATTATTATGGCAATTGTTTTGGATAAATGTCAATCAAAACCAAAACATGAATTGAATCAATTGATCAATCACCAATTAAATGGAGTTGAATCTGCTTCTGGCAGTATTAATATTAAATACATGCTGGGCTGGTACACATTGTGGCTGGGTACGAATCCCAGAAATAGCAGATTTTATTTTTGCATGATTGATTGATGCTCTCTAGTTGTGAATTGGTGCTACTGGAACAAGTGCTAGAAATAGCTACAGCCAAAGTATCCTAATTTTTTTCTTTTCCAATCAAACAATCCAAAACATGAACAGATATATATATTCCAAATAAAACAATCAGAATTTAGGGTTCATGTATCATGGAGGATTTTTCATGTTCAATCAATAGGCTCAATAAGCATGAATATAAAATTAGATTTTGGAAAACATTACTTGATGAAGGACGGATGAATCTTCAGCTTATGTGTGCAGAACTGAGAAGGTTGTCTTCTCAGCCAATCCAAAAGCTATTCACCTCTTCTGGATAACTCCCACTTCGAATGGTGTACAGGTCTCAAAACGACTCCAATAGGGCTGAAATTTGGAGTGCAGATAGAAGAGGCAGAGACGAACAACTTTGATGAAGGAAATATTTTGATCTGAGGTCCCGATCAAGAGGTTTCGGGGTGTACAAACAGGCTGATCTGCACATGAAACTAGCGTGCTGCAGGGGCAGCAGGCGTGTGACGATGCTGCAGGGGCAGTGGGGGCTGCAGGGAGGCTGCGGCAGGGGGTTTTTTTTTTCCTGGCTGAAACTTGAGTTAGGGTATCGTGCTGATAACATGTTGTAAAATGAAAGCAAAAGTGTTTAAGAAAAAGAGAGAGAGTTTGGACGCATGGAGATAGAGTTTATCTATTCATCTCACCATGAGGGGGTTTATATAGGAGTACATGATGTATACAAATAGGCAACGTTTAATAGCAACGTCAATTACTCCTATTCACAATCCTATCAATCACTAATCTATAGTGAAAGACATATATGACTCTCCATCTATTTACATGATATTAGCCATAACTATTTACAACAAAACTCTCTATTTAATCAGTTTTCTACACTTGAAAGCAAATACCAAGTAATTATTTTACACTTATGGTGAGCTTTGTATAAAGTTTGGTCACCCTAAGCCAATCTCACCTACATATACCCTTTTGGATTGAAGGCTCCTGAAACCTTTCTTTAGAATTGCTCGTGTCAACAAACCATTTTAATGACCTCCTTCATGATAAATTGTTGGGTTAGGCCAATTGAAGAAGGGGAGTGAAATTCACACACTTATTTTATAATCTACGCTCCATGTTTCTTTTTTTAGTATTTTAAGTTTTGTCTTTTTGTCACACCCCGAACCAGGGTCAATTTTTTTTAAATATTTTCTCGAAATCCGAGGTGTGAGTAAAAATAAAAATAAATGAATAGAAAATAAAATCGACACTTTGTTAATGGAATTGACTTTTCATTTCGATATAAGGATAAATCCAACTCAAGATTGCTAAAAGTACTCACTTCCGGAATAATGATCTTACATATGCAAAACTCCAACTAACTCTAATTGGTTTCGATCACTAATCTTCATAGTTCTTGTGTTTAATAACCTGCAAGATGTTAAGGGGTGAGCTCAATTTGCGGCTCAGTAGGGAGCTATTCCTCTTCAAACAACGATAACCACACAATCATCATATAGTATGCATGAATGCATGTTCTATTCCCGTTAATTCACATAGCAGAATAAACTGAGCCTACATATCCCATACCATATATTTTACCACGAAGGTGATTCAGAATACTCAACTATATGAACTAAACCCCACCCAAAATCAATCCCCCTAGCCCTCTTTTTCTAGTCATCTTGTCCATGCCCCTTTCGCCAGTCCCGAATTACCCTTTCAATCCTATACTAATTGCGCATTAACAATGGGCATACTTGGGATCTAGTACTTGCTGAGGTTATGGACTCAACTATGCAAAAAATAAATTTCAAACTTTCTTATATTGATAACATTACACATATCACCATCGCCACCCTTATACTTCTTATGTACTCAATGGATGATGCATCAATTGATAGTATATACTTCGCAATGTAATTGCATCAAATATTCATTCATTCCATAACAAACATGTCAGGCAACATATATGCATACAATACAGTTGAGTAGAGGTTCCCCAGATCCCCCTATTGTATAGATACATGTTCCTGCATAAAAAATAAATATCCAAGTACAATTCACATTTCCTATGCATAAGCACATAATTTATTTTAAATACAAAGTTATGATTCTGGCTTAAGAACATACTTCAATATCGAGCTTATGTCTTAAGAAAATGTTACCTAAAATCTCAAGCCATTTAGATTTCATTTGGAGTTCTAACTAACCAACCAAAATGTCTTGCAGATTTGTTATGACGAAAAGCAGATATGGCTAGCCAATTTCACAATGACATAACTATCTGAAATAAAGTCTGAAAGTGGTGTCATAAGTTTTGTTGGAAAGTTAAGAATGCCTACGTTCAGTTTGTGAACAAGTTCGAATAAAGGAAAGTATTGAAATCAAATGAAACAAACAGAAACATAGTGACAATTGAAGAGTTTCCTGATGCAAACCCTCAACTTCGAAAAATCATAACTTGCTCTAGAAAAACTCCTTTTCATGAGATTTTAATTCTGAAATGATCTTTAAGATGTCTACTGAAACTTTTATGGAGACGCCAACTTCAAATACCCACCCAAAATGTACAGTTTTCAATAAAAATACAACTGGGTCAAAAACTCAGAAAAACTGATTTACAAAATGCAGACCTCTGTTTTCAGCCTCAAACTTAACTAATGAATCTTTAATGAAATTGTACGAAACTATACAGATATCAAGCTTACATTATAAGCTTTCAAGACATTAAAATAGTTTCTAAAATGAAGGTCTAGATCAAAAGATATGGTTGCTTAAATTTAACAAAATGGTTATAATGCAGAAACTTGTTCTGCTAGCTTTCTCCAATGTTCACAACCTAAGCTCAGTCTAAGGTTGTTAAGCTGATGCACACAGGTTCTTTGATCACTGTAACCTCTTGTTGTTAGACAAAATAAGAATTCTAACCCAAACAACAACCTAAGAATTACTCAGGACACCCATTCTTATGGAACTAGTTCTTTAATCATCTTGATTAATTTGTTTTTATGCTTACATTCTGTTTGAAAATCATTTCGGTTACTAACTATGTAGAAGCTTAAACTAATTTAGATAAGAGCTAAGCTAAACATAATAAGAAGAATAACAATTGGAATAGCTTATAGGATTGAGTTCACCTTTGAATCCCATCAGAATATCTATTGAACTAATCCTGCTAATTCTTCCTTCCTTCTTCACTTCAGATATCTCTCTCATGTTTCTCCTTTCTCTTTTCTTTTTGATCCTAATTATATTTCTTCTTTCTTTTCCTCTCCTCTTCTCTCTTAGTCTCTCTCTTTTGTTTTCTTTTTTTCTTTCATGCTCCTGATCTCCTATTCCTCACGTCCTTTACTTTCTCTCTTTAGTTTCCTTCCTGTTTGTTTCTTTCTTTCCATTCTACTGCATCCCTTCTCTCTATCTCCCTCACTCTTCACCTTATGTTCTATTGCTCATATTGTACGGTGAATATGAATCAGGTAGATAGCTCCTATTTATACTAGTATGGTTCTTGGCCATCAAGCAAAACAATCATAATTAAATCTGCATATAGATGTGTTTGTCCATATCTATAACCTAATGATTTGATCACCAAGCATTCAATAGATATACTTGTGCAGTCCTATCTCTTAATAGAAACCTTCATTAGTAACTATTGCAGAGTATGAAAGCTCTTATCTGGTACGTCTAAAGATGCACAACTTAAATCTTGCACTCAAATATCATCACTGGTAATATAGTGATCAAGCAAGGGTCATTACCCGCTGAAGATTGTTCCTAAACTGCTAACCAAATGTCACAAACTACTCTAAACCATGCTACTGAATAGTTAACGAAAATTAATTAATTAACTAACTTAGCCTCGATGGAATTTTCTGTAAATTTTACAGGACACTAAAGACAAATTGAGTAACACGTATATAAAATTTCAGAACAATCAGAGTTGATTTGTTATATGAAATAATTCACGTAAAACTGAACATAGTAAGATAACAAAGCAGAAATAGATTTTATAACTTTAAAACTATTGATAGAGACAAAGCTAAGGACTCATTCTCCACCACCAAACACACTCAATTATATCAAAGCTCAGTTATGGGATCTTAATTCTCAATTGAATTTACCCGAAGTTATTTCACAAGCTCGAATTAACCCATTACCCTTTCCTAGTTCCTCGTTAAGTGAATACAAGCTCACCGGCCACTTAATCTATTTCCGATTATGCAACCTAGACACAAGCTCGCTAAGTTTAACATATCAAAATCATTAAGCAATAAAAGGGTTTGGATAAATCTAGGGTCACAAGTACATTGTAGTCTTGTCAAACCTAGGGTTTGAGTCACATGTAATTCAAAAAAACATTTTGCTACTCAATTGGAATCAACACACGACATATAAGAATCTAGTACTCTTACTCCTAGCATTAAAACCCTAACCTATTCATTTAGTTGCGTACCTAAACAAACAAGTAAAGATTCATCTTGTAGACACGGTGAAACAATCACTCAATTGATAATATAGAAAACCAAAAACTGAATTGTCATCAATATGAATTGAACATGTTTGGGGCTTTAAAATCGCCCCTAGCTACAAAAGTATTTAGCTAGTCATAGTCATGAATTTGCTGAAAGCATATATCAAGAGAATTGAAAAGAAAAATAGAGATGAATGAAGGAGGTGAGATCACGGCTAGATGATGGCAGAAGATGTCATTTCTTTCTTTCACTTGTGTGGCCGTCCTACGTCTAAGCTGATCGACGTCCCTCTTTTATTGCTTAGGTTGGGAGATTTTCACTTCTTTTCCTTTTAGGAATCATATAGCTTCTCCTCTAAGATTCCTAATAATTTTCACCCATAAAAATATATCATATATCTCTAATAAACAGAGATATTCAATTAATACTCGTTGTTGGGCCTCTAAAAGGAATTCAGGCCTCAAATCATGGATTTCCGTCAAAGTGTCAGATTCTCGGATTGCCCGACCTTGCTGTACTAAATCAGCCATAACTTCTTGTAGAAAAATGATATGAACAAACCGTTAAAAGTCCAAGAAACTAGACATCCAAGGCTTTCCAAGCATGTAAAGTTCATTGTCTGGTTCATGCTGAGATGCTCTTAGTTTCATGTCGAAGTTGACTGATCTGCATAGACAGATTTACTGATTTAGCTTCCTTTGTTCTACTTTGCTCCATAACACCTACAAAACATAAAAATGAAGTAAATGAATCAAATAGATGAAAAACTAGCTAAGAAAATATGAAAAAATAAATACAAAATCATGTACATTTGTGAGCTTATCAAATTTCCCCACACTTATCTTTTGCTAGTCCTCGAGCAAAACAAAAGAAACTAACTACTATAATAAAGGACATGGACCTAATGTCTTCCAAATATCTCAGAGAACTTATAATGCGCACAAGTATGGTCAACAAAATTCAAGCAGTCAAATATCATAATTCACAACTTCACTTAAGAGCTAATTTATTTTGATAACCATCATGCTCAAAGTATAATGCAAGGACAATCAAGCCAATGCAACAAATGAGAACCAACTTCCTCATGGTTCAAACAAGTGTTCACTTAATTTCTCACAAAGATGCTCTCAATTCTTTTCACTCATGAATTTTTGACACAATGCACACGATGTTGGAAAATTTAATATTAAATATTTTATTTTCCATAATTTGTGGATGAATAATATAGTGAAAATGTGTGAAGTTGAATAAATGTAAATGACCATGCAATGAGAAGTCATGGCTGATCACAAAAGAAAACTTTTGGTGAAAAGTCATCTCTCCTCCAAAAGTCACCTTACATCTATAAAACACTTGCTACACCATATTATGAAAATAACTTCTTGAATTGATTTTCCTCCTCTTCTTTTACATATGAGTATTTCCTAATGTCTTGAAAACTAATTAAGTCTTTTCAAGAGAGAGTTCATACACAATCTAAGTTCGCTGTTCGATCTTGAGGTTTGAAGTGCTATTACCACAAGAAGAAGGTCGTTGTATCCTGGGAGACGTTTGCCATTGAAATCTTTAAGCACCAATGATGAGGCAATTTCATCTTAAGGACATAGAACCAAGTTCTAGACTCGACTAAATTATTTAAAGGTTTTTCTAATTTTTATTGGTTTACTTTGATTTGAATTATGCTTTCTGCCTTTTATTTGATCTGCATAAATGATTTCTTGTTTTTCCTTTTAATATAGCAATTAGACCATATATTTACCAACAATCTTAAGACGAAATCGTGTTTGGTCATTTGCTATATCTGTGTTTCAATATCTGTACATACGTGGACATGCATTACTATCTATGTCAACATTCTATTTTGATATCTCTGAGTTATGCATGGTTTTGAGGATAGAGACCTCTGTAAGAATCATATTTTACTGTGTGGTCTGTTACCAGTAATCGAACAAGAAGATGAATATGAATTTTGTCTAGTACTGTAAAGATAGCAAATATAGTGTAACCTTAATTAAGGACTGAACATTTATTATGAATATGTAACTACCATTACAAGAATTGTATCGTTTGGCACTTTAATAATCACTTGCATTATATGTATATATATATACATATATGTATATATATATATATATATATATAAGTACCTATATGGATGTGCTTTGGTATTATGGTTTATGTGAGTTTGACGGTTAACTAATGCAAACATGATTATGTTGATATAAAATAATATCTGAGATCATAAAATCGCTCCTTGCACATGTATATATATACAACTACAAAAAGTTAATCACACAACACCAATCAGATAACGGAACAGAAATTGACTGTTGTGTGTTTAAGTGAACTCTATTGTACAACGGTATTAGTGATGTTCTGTTGTGTGAATGTCAACAAAGTGATAACTTTTTTCTCAGAACTACATTGCACAACACAATTACGCAATGTCCGTTGTCTGAGTCTTAAAAAATTTAGCGGCAGATTTCCCTCCACTCTGGAGTCTCGGTTGCCTCTTGAAACACTAAAATTTAGGCTACTAGGTACAACGGTTTAGCTATTTCTGTTGTATGATTGAAAACTGGGTGCCAAATTTTGAGGAAACTCACTTGAATGTCTTCTACTAGGCACACCTAGTGCAAGAGTGCAAGCTGCAGAAATTGTACAACAGATTGTAGTCATTCTGTTGTCTGAACGAGGAACATAGGCAGCAAAATTTTCATTTTGGCTCAAATTTATTTGATCTCTCCCACCAGACCTAGTCAGGCGGCAAAAATTCCCTCCCTATAATTTTTGTATGTATACATTCATACAACATATTTTTATCTATCTGTTGTATATCAGACTTAATAAAAAAAAAAAAAAACTAGAAGAAGAGAGTTGCCAGCCCTTTGTTGAATGTGTCGAAACCTCCATCCTCACAGAACCTTTTGTCTCTCTCATTTCTCACAAGACACAAAACCTCTCTCCTCTGAGCCAAAAGCTCAGAGCTTTCTCTTAATCATCTCATCCAAAACCCTCAAATTCCAAATCCCCTTATCTTCATCTTATCCAATTGCTTCCCCAATTTGAATCCCAACCTTAAATTCAACTCTACCATCTCCAGTTCACCGTATTTTGCTACCAAAATAGCATTCCTTGTCTGCTGTTAGCCTTTTCTAGGTCGTCTTTCTTCGTCTCTGAGACCTCATTGTACCAAATCTTCACCTTCCTATTCCAATTTTCTCTTGTGGCGATCCGCGTCACCCTAGGGTTTTCCGGTTTCGTAGCCCAAAACCTAGCCTCCTCCGCCAGTGGCTACGTTGTCCACGAATGCTGGGTTAGGTCTCTGCTGTTCGGTACCAACCAGAAGGCCAATCTCGACCCCTTCGGCGCCATAACTGCGGTAAGGTTCTCATTACCCAAATAATCATCCAAACTAAACCCCTTCCCCCATCTTTTTTTACCTTGTCCCCAATTTCAAGTCATTCTCTTAGCTGAGCCTTCCTCTTTTTGAGATGGTTGGTAAGAGAGGAAGAAGAAGAAGTCATCGAAGATGAGAAAGTTCAATGCTTGGCCCGTGTTCTTCAAGCGCGAGTGGAATCGGAACTGGCCTTTCCTCATCGGCTTCACCATCACTGGGATTCTCATCACCAAGTTCTCTCTCTATCTCACTGGGTACTCCACTCCATTTCTCTTTCTCATTCTGTGAATATGAGTCCCTTTCAGTAAGCTAGGGTTTTGATTTGATTTGTTTCTGGGTTCTAATTTTACAGAGGAGGATGCTAAGAACTTGCCTTTTGTGCAGAGGTACAAGAAGTAGGTCTCGAACAACCCCAATCTATTATAAATTTCTGCATACAATAAGTCCTTGGGATGAAATTATGCTTAGACGGAAGCGAATTAGAAATCATTAGCTCTTTGACATATTTATTTTACTCTTAATTGGAGAACAATTATAGCTCTGGTGCTGGAAGTGGTGGTCAAGTTGCCAAAGATGCTCTAGGAAATGATGTAATTGCAGCAGAATAACTTAAGACCCATGGGCCTGGTGACAGGACTCTCTCACATATACCTAAATGAGGATAAATCACGGTTTGCTCTATATAAGGTAATGCAAGATATCTATCTATAAAGTTTTTAATTCCAGAGGAAGTAAGAAAAGAATGGGGCATTGTAATCGTGCTTGGAACCTTACTGTTCTTTCATTATTTTTTCGTAAATTATCCCTGCTATCCATTGGGAATTCATTGTTTTCCATCAAGTTTTAGGTAACATGCCAATCCCATGTGGGGAAATGATGATGTTGAAGTTGAATCCTTACTGTTCTTTCATTATTTGTTTGTATTTCCTGTGGATAAGCAGTGTCCACAACACTACTTAGTTTTGAGACATCCTTATAATGCGTTATGGCCATGGATTTTTAACAACTTTTTTATTATAACCCCGCTGGTAACAAATCTGTATTTGTTATTGTGGTTTGCATTGTTTCTCTGACTGATATATATCTAGCCTGCGACATTGTATTATGAGATGTTGCCTGCAACATTCTTAATGGAATTTGATGCGAGGGATATTATGTTGGAGATAGAAATAGGTCTATTGGGACTTTGGGTAATCGTGATAATAAATTCTTTGTAATATGAGTTGTTGTTGGCCACATTCTTGATTGAATACTCTCTCTCTCTCTCTCAAGTCACATTTTTTACTGCATCTTGTTATTTTCCAAATTGAATATTCTTTAAGTTTAAAGGTTGAGTGGACCTCTTTTCATGTTCTTATGCTTTTGCTTTTGCTTTTATTTAACATCACATGCATTCCCGATCTGCTGTCTTTCATGTACTTGGGATTTTACATCTTTATTTTGTTTTTTTATCTATGCAAATTTATGTGTTGTTGAACTTACTGTTCTTGACCCTTTGGCAGGAGAAAGAGTTTAAAGTTGCAGTTCTATTTTTGCCAATAAGCAGGTAAATGCTACTGCCTCAGGGGGAGCATTACTGTGTGCACGTCATAACAGCAACCCTTATGGCTGCTAGCAGGACTTGTGTATGATCTGTTCTTCAATTTTATTATTTTCCATGCAGATAATGGAAGCAGTTTTGTAGTTCAAAAGCCTTGAGCTTATTGCCTTAGAGAACTTCACTTCACGGGCAGCAATGGAGGTAGTTGGCTTATGTCTCACAAACAAGTATTCGGAAGGATTACCTGGGAAAAGGTACACAGCTTGTGTGATGTTTTTTCTTTGTTAATCTGAGTAATGAACTGCAATTGATATATTTAGTTATAATATTCACTGTTGATGAACAAGCCAAATACACATTTCAGGTACTATCACTACTAGAATTTTGTTCATAGACATCGGTTCTAGACCGATGTTAAACTAATTTTCGACCGATGTCTTAGTGGGTGTAGAGAAAAGTATAGACATCAGTATAAGCGCGTTTTCAACCGATGTCCCAGACAATAACCAATTAACATCGATTCTAAAAAACAAATCGATGTATAATCGTTATAATCATCATATTTTTGTATGTTAGGTATGTCTAATTCTTCATATTTTCACATTTTATGCTTAATAAAGTATATGTCGAACAATACCTACGTGAACATTTACATCGATTTCTATTCCAAAAGCGATGTCCAGTACACTTGTAGACATCAGTTGCCATGAGTATTGTTTTTTCGTGGGCATTTTTACATGTAGCTTGGCACATTATTTTCTTTAGGAACGATGTCTGTATCTTTAGGCGTCATCGGTTTTTTTTTAAGGACTGATGTTTCATTTAACACAGCACATCGTTTTCATTTAAGCAAAACGATGTTCAATGGTTTTATGTACATCGCTTGCTTTTTCTAGAACCGATGTGTTGTTTCATTGTAGACATCACTTTTGTTTTGTAAAATCGATGTGCACTGGTTTTGAGTACATCGATTATGCGGACACAACTCGATACATTAATAATCATAAGACATCGATTTTCATTTTGATACTGATTTCTAATCTCTCAAGTGACTTCGTTTTCCTTGGCATTACTGTTCTGTTATGCTTTTATATACTTCACTTTATTTTGACAAGCGTGATGAGCTAAGTTTGCATCTAGCAGCTGCTAGGAAAAGAAATACATTTCATAATCATCCAAAAATTGGGGCTTTCCATTAATTTTCTTTCCAAATTCATGATTGAACCTATGTCACAAAAGAAAACCCCAAAACCTACAAAGGATAGCCTAGAAACATATGAGCAACAATCTACAAAATTTCTACACCAAACTTTGTTTCAAAGCAAAAAGTAGCCTTGCTCAAAATTCATCTTAGTAGTCAAGTGCAAGAGAAATATGTATTAAGCTGAAGGTTCACATGAAGTGAAGTTAACAGCGGTAACCAGACCAATGTGACTAGATCACCTTATCAGGCTTGCCCATCCATTTCACTTCACACCCTAGCTCTTCATATTTGGCAACCAAATATTTCATAACTTATTGTAATCCAAGGCCCTGCAAGAGAATGACAAAGTCAGTTTCACAGTGCAACATAAACCTAATGACAGTGATTTCTGGTATTTACTAAACTCAACAAAAAGAAAGACCGACATGACTAAGCTTAAAAGGTACTAAAAAGGCAGTGAATCTCAATACACATAATTCACATCGGAATACCAAGTGAGAATAAGCATGACCACTTTACCTTATCAATATCATCTCTCATCACATTAGTGGTCAAAGCCATCAACTTTTTCTTGCTACGCTCTGGCATTTCTACCAAGCTAATCTACACAAAACCCAAGAGAACCAAATGCAAATGCAAATGCACATCAACTAAACTCAGAAAAACTATTTAATAGCAAGAGAGATTAATCACATATGTAGATCACTTTGTTATACTACAAAGTCATATGTGATAACAAACGGTCTAAAAGATTAATCTACCTATTCAATAGATAAAAAACTAAACTCAGTATTTACCATTGAATACTAATCAAACCATTCCCATGAGTGATATTCAAAAATGCAAAATCATACTACAAATATGACTTATTGTAACCAAAGTCATATGTCCTGATTCCACAAATATTGTTATACTACAAAGTCATATGTCCTCGAGATTAATCACATATGTAGATCCAAAGCATACCTTGATTAGCTTCACTTATCTTCTCTCTTTGAGCTGCATAAAAACAAATGCATAGATCAGAGAGTAGTTTAATAGTTTATCTCCAGACAAAAATACAGTTCATTAACAGCAATCACAAGCATGCTTTCCAGAATTTCATCACAGGACATAAATATTTAGGAACTTTATGCCCACTGAGCATAATAGCAAACAAGTGACAACAACAAACAAGATACTTTGTGCCCGCCCCCAAACGAAATATGTAACAGGAGACATGCATACCTGACATAACAAACATCCCATCTAGGCTAAAAGAAGCCTCTAATGTAGCATTGCTTGAGACAAGCTTTACATTGTACATGGATAACTAAACAACGATGACGGCAAAACCATATTAGAAATATTACATTATCCATAAATCCAAAGCAAAAAAAAAAAAAAAAAAATAGAGAAGGAGAAAACTACTTACAAGCGTGCCAGGAATTAATCAAGTACATGAATATGTCCATTTGAAATAGTTAACAGTATAAGTCTCCCATCATTCTTGAACTTCACAACATTTGCATCAGACATATCTCCAGCCCCCAACAGAAAAGATATCAAAGGAACCCAAAGAAGATTTAAATATCAAAATCAGCCATGCTAAATTTGTCATACACAAAAGTCACAAGACAGCTCCTAACTTGCTCAATCCACATATGTATTGAAATACAAATAGACCACACAAGCGCCAGTACTTGTTGTCATTCACTGAGAGAAGCCTCAAGGATTCTGAATGACTTAAACATGCAAATTCAACTAGTTTTAATTCAAAAAAAAAAAACAAAAAAAGACAGAGTTTAAATGAGAAGGAAAAACCATTTGATGATGATTATAATCAAATAGCAGTGGTGATGCCACTGTATCTGGGTCTAGTTCTATCAGGTGAGAGCCCCTCTTCCATGGTCTTGCGCTTGTTACTATTTGGTGGCTGTGATTGTTGTAACTGTAGTGATGATGTAGTAGCTCTTGTTGTTCCTGCTTAACCTCCGAGCTTTCCAATTTGTGACTTTTTTTTTATGACATTTCCAATTTTTGACTTGCTTCTTCTTCTTCATGAGTTCTTGGCTTTTCTTGGTTTTGATCCTTAGACTTGGTTTTTATAATATGAGGCCTAAGCCTATTCAAGTCTGACAATCTTACTGGCATTAAGAAAAACTCTTCTGCCCCTTGTTCCAAACACCTGTTACAAACCGCATCACTTAATCAATTACACCTCACAGACGAATTCAATTTCCATGTTAAACTTTCAATAAGGTTTACCTATTTATTCTTGAAGGCACATTCTCAGATGACATTATCACAACCGGTATGTTCTTGAGTAAAGAAGATTCCTGCAATATGAAACAACATACATATGAATTCCTGAGAAATGAACATGTAGAAACTGATTTATTTGGGTGGATAAATGATGTAGAAATATTCCAATATATGTTTATGATATTCTAAAAAAAAAAAACAGTGGTCAGAGAAACATCATTTACCAATTTGGATCAGTTGGAAAACTGAATGGGGAAAGGCTGAGGGAAAGCTAGGGAATATAGTGATGAATGAGGGGAGGGAGGGAGGGAGAGAGAGAGAGAGAGAGAGAGAGAGAGAGAGAGAGAGAGAGAGAGAGAGAGAGAGAGAGAGAGAGAGAGAGAGAGAGAGAGAGAGAGAGAGAGAGAGAGAGAGAGAGAGAGAGGGATATAGAAAACAAAGCATGTGTACCTTGATTTTCCTGAGCAAATCATATCCTGTCATGCCTGGCATACAGTAGTATGTGATAATTAGATTCACTTCCACTTCCTGCAAATTCAGAGACAGCAAAATTAGAAACCCAGAAAAGAAAATAAGGTGAAGAAAGCAAGAAAAGCCTGGAGAAGTTGAGTAATGATTGTCATCTATAGTACCTGTTGATTGTTAAACAACAAGAATCCTCAAGTGTACCTGTTGATTGTCATCTATGTGAATGTTACTCAATTTCCTGTAAAGCTTGTCACGTTTCTGTTGTTTATTACAACTTGAAGTTGCATACAACTGTCGGAGTTCAGAACTTGCATACCCTACCCTTCCTCGTACAATTTCCTTCTTGATTACATTCTACAAAGTACAATTTACTCATTAACATCATTTCCCTAAAGAAGAAAAGAACTAGAATTTTATTTTCAACGATGGTAGCAATGATGAAAGATACCCTTTTTCTCTCCCTGTATCTCAAATGTCAGACACATAGATACCATCAAACTGGAGAAGGTAGATTATTCTGATGACTCTTTTGATGGAGTATTTTTTATTTTTTACCTTTATTTTGTATTTGTATTTGTGTTTGTTTGAGAGAGAGAGAGAGAGATCTATGAGAAGATGAAAAGGACTTAAATGGAAAACAGTGACATACTAAATAGAAGACCGACCAAAACTGGCTTGACATTGTTTTCTATCATTATATTTGTCATTTTCCTTTAGTCATTTATGTGTTCTATTTCTCTTCTCGGTAACCCAAAGAAACTAAGTAATGTGTGCTTATGGTATTCTTCTATGTACACCACACTGTAAAAAGTGGACCACCACTGGAAACAGAAATCGACTGAATGAAGCGCTTGATAAACAAAACTCAACTCAGAACTTGCATCTTCATTATGAAACATTGGAAAGATGTATTTGTAGCCAACAAAGTGGGAAAAATGGATATTGTAACCCCTTGAACAAAACAAATCTCAATTTTAGACTTGTGCAATATTTTCACCAAATGCATTTTAATTAGCACTTTCTAAGAGCAAAACAAATCTATTGTTGAGTAATGAACAAATTACTTTCGATTCTCAATTTCAAAGCAAACCAGCAAAGCTTAAGTAAAATACCAATAAATTTGAAGGCCAAGTCAGAAATGCAAGCCACCACGGATTCCGATATTTCCATGCCGCTTCTATTCGCTGTTTGGAGAACTAGAATTGAAAACTGAGAAGAAAAAAACCAGAAACGAAATCAAAAGCCGTCGAATTAGTGAGTGTGAAGATTTTAGTACCTTCGGCATCGGCGATAGAGATGGTGGAGAGTCTGAATCGATCTCTGAGAAACTCGCTCACTAAATCGTCTTCTTCTCTCTCCATTTTCCTCTCTTTCTTCTTCTCGGAGCTCGACCCGGATTCGGATTCCCGTCGCTTCCTGCCTCCGGTGCATTTCCTCTCCCGCCACTCCGCCTTCTGTTTCTTCCTCACGTCCTCGCTCTCCAGAAGCCGGTACACAATCTCCGCCAGGTCCTTGAAGTAACCGAACTCGCAGAAGGACGCGAGGTTGCAAGCGAGTTTTGGGGTGGTGCTTGTGGAGCCAAAACGCCGCCATATGGAAGCCTTCCTTGTCGGACTTTCCAGTTCCAGGCCTTGGGGTTTGGATTCGGGTTCGGGTGGCGGCGGAGCGGTGGTGGTGGGTGAGGGTTTGTGGAGCTCGGGAGGACCGAGAAGACTGGGAGGAGCCATGGCTCGATTTGTGTGAGTTAGCTAGCTGTGAAACTAGAGAAGGAGAGAGGACGTAGATGAGGGTAATAATGGCAGCGAGTTCAGTGAGCTTAGGGTCCAGAATGGAGGTCGAGTTTGGGAGGAGCTCCAGTTTGGGGTGAGTTCAGAATGAAGGAGTCGAGCGAGACTATGATTAGGGTTTTCTGTTTCAGTTTTGGGGTCGGGCACAATTTTTTTTTGAAGTGTGAAAGTTTTAACTTTTAGTACCCGCTCCTTCATTTCACTTAAAACACTTAGCGCTTTTTGCAAAAATAGGTTCCCTCAAATTTTCAAACAAAACTTTTAACACCGGTCATTTTAAGAACCGATGTTAATGATATACATTTAAATCGGTATTTTCGTAAAACGATGTTAGATTACTTTTTTACATCGTGTGCAAGTATGACCGATTTAAAACATGCGATGTCTATGAACAGATTTCTAGTAGTGTATGGTGGAAATGAGCATATTGATGAGCTTGAAACACTAAGCCAAAAAAGGGCCCTGGATACATTTCACCTAGATGGAAAGAAGTGGGGCATCAATCTTCAACCATTATCTGGTTCTCCAGCTAATTTCGAGGTTTATATAGCAGTTCTCAATCCTCATGATCGTATCATGGTAAGGTGTCCTCTTGGCTTTATTTTTTCCTTTTTACGAGTGTGATTGGTCTTGCAATGCGAAATTATCACTATGCCAATCCCTTTGACTACTGTGATATTGTGACAACAACAACCCACAAGGTCTTGTTCAAACTCATGCATTTATATTTCTCTAAACTAATCCAAGATTGAAAAGTTTATGGGAGTAGACTTGTTTATAGACATATGTTTCATTTTGTTCGTAGACTTGATATGCTTTATAAATAATCTGACATAAATAGAAAACCACATACTTTTTTTGTTGTTATCCACAATCGAATGATCTGACAATTTCAGACATTTCTCTTCAGCCTGTAAAGGGGTCCAAGAGGTGGAATGATATTCTTCAAGAAGGATCTAGTTCTTGGAGTTGATTTAGAAACTGCCATCAACAATGTTGTTTTCTCGGCCTTACAGGTTCGATCAATTCTTCTGTTATTTCTCTCCAAGCAACATTTATATTTTGAATGTAGACATAAAAGGCTTGACTTCTTGATACAGAGTGGTCCCCATAACCACACTATTGGGGGCCTTGCAGTTTGCTTAAAGCATGCTCAGTCCACAGAATTTAAGGCTTACCAGAATCAGGTACTAAAATTATACTGTCCTGACGTTTAAATTCAAATAGACCCGCTAAAAACCTCCATGACCACTTGAAAAAACTTTAAATACATAGCATAATATTTTGAACTCTTGAGAACAAAAACACCTTGCCTTACACTTTGCCTATGAATACACTGATGTATGTGTGACACTATCTAAATGAAAACACTGATAAATGAAATATTAAATTGAGGATAGATTTTCCCTCGTATAGTCAAGTAGTCCTTCTGTTGCAGTTTGATGTCTCTATCTCTACACTTTCAATTATCATTTCAATAAATTGTGCAATTTTTTGCAATATGATATTCTCTTTTGGCTTATGTAGGATCTTCTTGGTGGTTCACATCTATTGAGGCCATATCTTATGTTTTGATTTGTCTTCTGACTAAGTTGCTGATTAATATATTATATATTCTAGGATATTCAAGAGCTACTTGCTGCATGGAAGCCTTATTTTGATGCTTAGTCTTGCATTTTTGTTTATGCTCCTTCTAGCAATCATCAGCTGCTTTCTAATGAGAAACTATATTTTAGTCATCAGAAAGTCAGAAATACATTTAGACAGTTCATGGCCTCAAATCTCAATAAGTAGGTACTGGAATGCTGCTAAGGTACCTAGTGCATTGACAAAGGAGATGGAGGAATCTCAAGCTGCTAAGTAGGTAATTGTTTGTGAGCACGATGTTATGTGGTTTTAGCTGGACAAAGGCAAGTCACATGAATGCCCTATGTTATCATTTGAGTATCTGTTTTATTTTTTACTTTGTAGTGTGGGGGTTCAATTACTATTGGCAATGCTTCCATCATAATGTTATCTATGTGTGTGTGTCTATGTTTAGGTACTTCTCATATTGGTTTCATATGTTTAACAGTGCATAATGGGTTATGCTTTTCTCTTGGACAGTGATGGTGCAGCTGCATTAGTGCTAGTGAGTGGGGAGAAGGCACTTGAATGCATTAGTGCCAGCATATGTGCATATTTTTGGAACAATGATATTGTAGCTGAGTTTGCTATTTTTCAATGTAATTAGCTAGAATGCCTTCTTTTTTGGTTTTATGGAATGGATTGATACATGAATGCTACTTCTTTTGGTACATTAGATTGTTGAATTAGAGTATTTTAATGCCTAAATCTTATATTGTGCATTATTTTTGTGCAAATATTTCAGGTAAAGAATCGAAAATAATCAAACAACAGTCAATTACATTACGTTGTATGAATACACATATATTGTTAATCACACAACAAATCAATTTTAATCACACAACGATACCTATAAAATTTTGTTGTCTCATTAATATTCACACAACAGAACAAATAAGTATTAGTTGTCTAATGTTAAATCACACAACGGTCTCTATAAAATTTTGTTGTCTCATTAAAACTCACACAACAGAACGAATAGATATCAGTTGTCTAATGTTAAATCATATAACGGTATAGAAACAATATGTTGTATGACTTGTGAAGAATTCAACACTGAGCCTCACACATACAACAGTTACTTTATGATACCTGTTGTGTGAAGGAACAACTAACAACAGTCGCCATATTTTTCTGTTGTATGATAAGTTAACCAACAACAGTATGGTATTACTTCCGTTGTCTGAGTGTCATTTTTCTGTTGTGTGAAAAGTTAACCAACAATAGCGTGTACTTACTTCTGTTGTCTGATCACCATCGAAACAACAATTGAATGCGTCGCATCCAAAATCTGGCTGGCATGCGCAGAATCGGTGCAACGGTTTTAATTTATGCGTTGTGTCTATCGTATACACACAACGGTGAAACACCGTTGTTGGAGTGTGCTCATCACACAACACCGAGATAGCAACAGACATGGTCCAAATCACACAACAGATTTCCACCGTTGTGTGATGCATTTTTTGTAGTAGTATATGTTCAAAACGTACGCATGAATGATTACTATCTATGTCAAAATGCATGTCTACATTTGCTTGCACCAATATTTGTTTTTCATGATATCAGTGTGCGCTGACCCTTTCCAGAATTTGGAAAAGTAGTATCGGATTACTAATCATCATGCACTGAATACTTGAAGCATAATGCTTCTGTTGATGATTGGAAAAGCATTGGAACGTTGCTTTTAATAAGTAAGAATTCATGAATCAAATGCTGCTTGCTGGAATCTCCACTAGTAAAGAGAAAGTATATATAGATGTATGGTAATCACCATAGAGTTATGAATTAAACCAGATACGTTATTTGGCCATAGTAAGCCATGGTAAAAACGTAAGGTTTCTACCTTTTAATCTAAAGAGATAAAGAATACACTATTTCTTTAGAAGAGAAAAGAAGGACAAGAAAAGAGAACTAGATGGTGATCGATGAGGATCATATACATCAGAAAATTGTGGAGTAATTACTAAGACTTTCATAAGGACCTTAACTTATTAAGGGATGCTTTGCCCCGAGTTACTTAAATGATATCTTGTAATGGGACATCTCATAACATATGGAAAGATTAGAGGCTTTCCTTTAAATGCCTTTTAAATGTGGGAGGTGTCTAATTAAATGTTTCTGTCTTAATTGATGTAATTAGTAAGTCTAGATTAGTATATCGAAGATTTGAGTTGGTAACAACTACTCTTAATAAATTTAGTTCATATATTGAATTTGATTTGTAATAGAGTTATAATCAAACAAGTGGGCCCGATTATTTGAATCGAATTTGACTAGAGAGTAAGTTGATCATCGAAAGGAATGGGATATATATAAGCCTAAAACATAAAGTCGCCATCATGGATACCCAACCTAGTTGATTGGAGATCCCAAGATCTAGGTTCAAAGGGACAACTAAATGGTGGATGACTTTGGAGTAGCATTGTGGAGATAAAATCTCTTCCCATGTCCTATGATGATGAAACAATGCATAATGAGTTAGGGTAAGCTTTGCTTTTAATGGTTCCTATAGCTTGATTTTTCAAGTGAGGTATAGAAAGATACTTTTCATAGGAAGCCACCTATATGAGTGTGAAATGAGGCCGTTTCTATGAGAATTTTGAAGGCTGAATTCTCTAAAGCACTCATGAATACCGGGTGTTGTCCATGGCCGGAAGGACACAACCGTAGAACTAGATGTGTATGAAAAGATATTGTGTGAATACCATTGTCTTGGTTTATATAAATGGCTGAATAGTTCAAGACATCACGTTCACTAATCAGCTAGTAAATCCGATGGTATTTCACTAAGGAAGGTTCAAAGCCAAAAGCTACCAATCCCGATGCGATATCATTTCAACCGAACTCTCTCATATGTCCGTGCGGGTCGTGTTTGAAATTTTCCTTTCTAACTAATTATTTCATCCATGTGGGGGATTGTTGGAAAATTTAATATTTGTTCAAGGAAAACCTAATTTGTGTATAGCCCAAACTCTAGGTTACTTGACCTAGTGGTAATAGGATTTAATTAGAAGGATCCAGAATCCTAGTCAATGTAGAATTACTTTCCTTGTATGATTGAGATTCTATGCATTGTAATCCTCTATATAAAGAGGCTCCCATTATCAATGAGAATACACAATGATTATCTCTCAATTTCTGATTCCCTAAAACACGTTATCAGCACGAAGCACTAACCCTGAAGCCTAATATTCATAGCCTTCAAACCCCAGAAACCTCCACCACCTACCTTGAAGCTCTCACCCCCAGGAGCCCAGAACCGGCGGCGAAGACCCCAGAACCGGCTGGAAAATATCCGAACCGGCCCCCAGAAATACCTATATCCTCTCTGCCCGGTTCAGAGCCTTCCTCCCTGCCTACTGCTACTAAACTCTACCAGAAGCTGCAACCAGACCCCAGATCACCGGAGCCTAAAAATCTCCACCGGAACCGGCCTAAAACTACCCGAACTGGCCACCAGAAAAACCTGCAACAGAATCGGCAGAAAGAAAAAAAAAAAAAAAAAAGGGGGGCAGCAGATCAGCCCAGTAGAGCCCAAGGCCCAGAAGCCGCAGCCTGAGGCCTAGCAGCCCGAAGCCCAGCAACCGAACCCATCTGACGTTGTTCTTGCGTCATCTGCCACGCCAGCATCCACGTCAGTGTCAGTCAGCAGCCACGTTAGCCTCCAGTCAGCGAGCCACGTCAGCATCAGTGCCACGTCAGCTATCTGGTTAACCACAGTCAACGCCGGTCAACCCTCCGGTCAACGACTGCCGGCAACTTTTCCGGTCGACTTCCTGCCACTTTCCGGCCAACTTCAGGTGACTTTTCCGATCAGCTACAATAACTTTTCCGGCAGCTACAGTAACTTTTCCGGCGATCTTTTAAGGTAAATTTTCTAAAAGTTCCCGTTTTTGAAGTTTTTTTTTCAATTTCTTCTTCTTTTCTCGGGGACTTCCAACATCCCTTCTTCTACCCCCCTTTCTTCTTTATAGGGGAGACCAAAAGTCGAACTGTGGGGGTTCGTGCTCACTCCAAGCTTGGAGCTTGTAGAGTCCTCCAAACTTAGAGTTTGTTGAGAAGAAAACGATCGACCACATACATCGTTGTTTCGATCTAATTTAAAACCCCTCTTGGAATCTGATTTTCTTGGAAGCGACTACGCTCAAAAATTTAATAGTTTTTCATGGTAGCCTTTTTCGCTCCGAAACTAACCCTAATCTTGTGTTGTTTTTCAGGATGAGTTACCTGAACAAGTTGAACTTTGTTCCACTCGAGACAACTGGCGCAGGATACCATAGGTGGGTCTGAGATGTGCGCCAACATCTTAAGGCTAATGGACTTCTGGAAACCATCCAAGAGCTTAGTCAGAACGTGCTCTCCATTGAGCAATCTACTGCTTTTGAAGCAAAACAAACTAAAGCCATAATTCTCATGACAAGGCACATGAATGACGCGCTCCAAAATGAATATCTCAATGAGGAAGACCCAAGAAAGCTATGGGTAGAACTTGAGCAGCGATTTGGCAACGTTCGTGACTCCATGCTTCCTGATTTAGAAGTGCGATGGCATAGCCTC
This sequence comes from Rosa chinensis, assembly GCF_002994745.2. Classification (NCBI taxonomy): domain Eukaryota; kingdom Viridiplantae; phylum Streptophyta; class Magnoliopsida; order Rosales; family Rosaceae; genus Rosa; species Rosa chinensis. The sequence continues at coordinate 52,512,958 of NC_037088.1, read as the reverse complement.
CGCTTTTGTGATTTCAAGTCTGTGCTTGATTATAACTCGGAAGCCCTTCGTATCAAGTCTCTGATGGAGTTTGGTGGCCAAGCCATAACTGATACGATGTTGATCGAGAAGACTCTCTCTACCTTCCCCGTCTCTGCACTGATGATTTCAAAGAATTATCGGATTGATGTAAATGCAGGACGCATCACAAGGTTTCATGAGCTCATTGGCGCCATGAACGTAGCTGAAAAGCACGACAATATTCTTGTGAAGAACTATAATGCTAGACCCGTGGGAACTAAGCCTATTCCGGAGTCTAACTATAGTCACGCCCCCAATGGAGGCCGCAAGGAGCGAAACCCTAAGAGTAGGGACAATTCTGGACATTCTGGTCCATATGTTCACCCTAAAGAGTAAGGAAATCGCCGAGAAAGGCGTGCATGGAACCGTGGAGGTCAATGTGTGAAGAGAGAGAGAGGCGGAGCCTCCGACCACGGTGGTAACACCACTAAGAGCATTGGTCGTCCTAATCGCGCCCCAATGGCGCCTCGATCAAGGGAGCCTGACCATAATGATGTTTGTTTTCGATGTGGATCAACTGAACATTGGGCCAAAACATGTACCGCACCCCAGAATGTTGCTAACGCATACAAGACGTATCGTGAAGCAAGGGAAGCAAATTACATGGCACAAGAAGATCAAGATGGCGATCTAGACCTAAGGGTGGAAGACTACAAGGATCAAGACCCAGAAACTGGCGATTTTGATTAAGTCTTTTTATTTTCCAAGAGTTGTAGGCGATTGCCATATTACTTTTTATTGGATTAGATTTTCTTTGATCATAGAAACAATGATGTACTCCGTTGGCTTATGAATAAAATTTCGAGTTCTTTTCATTATGACTCCATTTTGATTCTGAGCATATGACTTTGTGACTACGATGGCTAGGCCATCAATATTAATTCAAGGACATGGAATAGCCCAAGTTCCACTTGCCAAATGGCACCTTGATTACAGTTGTCACAGAAACTCTCTACGCTCTTAGGGCAAATAGTACCCTATGAATAGCCAACGAATTCCATGCAAAAATGCTTGTAGAGAATGGAAATGAGTTCCTTTGCAATACCTTTAATGATTGCGAACAAAGACGCATCTTAGAGAAGTTTATGCGTCTCTCTAGTAGACTTTATGTCACTATTCGAGCTATTAAATCCAATAAAGTTATGAGAGAAGATCTCTTGGATTTAGACACATATTGGCTTTGTCACGACATGATAGATCATCCTAGTCATGATATGATGATCCGTCTACAAAAGACTTCACACGGACATCTTTTCTCTCGAGCGAAATGAAGCATGAATCAAAAGTTGATTCTTAGACTAAGTGTGACTGACCCTGCTGCCTAGGGCACCGCCTTAGTCCACCACCAGCCTAGGGCTGGCGTAGTCCCTATCCATGACTCCATGGATGGCTTCCATCATGGTGATGGCGCCCTAGGTGATGCTGCAATCACCAACTTGCTTCAAAATAGCGTTTCAGATGCTCAGGCCTAACCAAAATTCTCATTGGTTGCTTCTACAGCCTCTCGCTCGTTTTACTAAGCCCGTTCCTTAGGGAAATTAGGACTGAGACCGACCTATGCAAAGGATATGACAATACTCATTCTATTCTTACAAAGAATCCGTAGTGATTTTGTGGATTAATTCAACCAATTTGCAGACGCTTAAATATTTTATGATGCTGGTTGACACGCAAACATACTGGTCACGTGTTGTGCTATTGTCCACCTATAAATGCTGCTTATGCTACACTCCTAGCACATATCATATGACAATGGGCTCACTCCCCAAATCATCATATTCAGTCAATTGGATTTGACTATGCTAGTGAGTTTACATCGAAGACTTTTGATGGTTATTGCATTTGGGACTGATGTTGGACATCATATTCCCATGAGCACACCCAAATGGTCTCGCGGAAACGAAGACGATGGTAGTCCGGACATTGGTAATGCGCACCAACCTCTTTATATCCGCTTGGGGTGATGCAATATCACATGCAACTATGCTAATTCGTCTACGACCCACTGCCACTCAATCTACCTCTGCAATCCAGCTAGTGACTGGGTACAAATATCGTACTTACGCATATTTGAGTGTGCCATTTATGTGCCAATTGCGCCGCCACAGCGCTCTATAATGGGTCCTTACAGACGAATGGGCAACTACGTTGGATTTGAGCTTCCAACAATCGTCCGCCACTTAAATGCCCTTGCTAGGCGATCTCCTTACCGCTAGATTTGCGGATGTCACTTTGATGAGACAGTCTTCCCGTCTTTAGGGGGAGATAAGAACACGAATGTTCAACAGGAACGACAGGAATTGTCGTAGTCTGTCCCCACTATGTCTCATCTTGATCCCTATTAAAGTGACGAGATCACACAAATATGCTGCAAACATGCCTGCAAGGAAGGACGTCCCTACGAGAGGACGTACCACCACCCTACACGGAGGTAGGCATGGCGCCAATGCCAAAGAGAGTGGCACTCTGGCATTACAGGCCATGGCCCCAGCTAGGATGCGTGGAGAGGCCCGTGGGTTCGAAGGATACTTTGGCACATTCCAATCCTTTGATCATCAAGACTCAAAATCTGTCTCATGAGAATCTTCCGGGTTATGGTTATAGTTGGGGGACGCCTCAACGTCAAAACCTATTCCTGAGAATATAGAGCTCTATGAAACTTACACTAGTGTACATGAGACGTGGGATAGAAACTCCATCATAATTGATGATGTAGCTGCGTATTTTATTGCGCATGAGTTTGTTGAGTCCAATGATATCGAACCACGCTCCGTTGATGAATGAATGCCAACGTAGAGAGTTTTGGCCTAAATGGAAAGATGCAATCCGGGTTAAGATGGATTCTCTAACGAAGAGGAAGGTTTTCAAGCTAGAGATGCCAACACCTCCTAATATAAAACCTGTTGACTAATGGGTCTTCGTTAGAAATAGTAGTGAGAAAAAGAGATGGTAATCTCGCCTTATGGCGCAAGGCTTCTCACAAAACGCCCTGGAATCGACTACGATGAGACATATTCTCTCGTAATGGATGTCATTGCACTCCACTACCTTGTCAGTTTGGTAGTTTCCAAATAACTGAACATGCAGCTTACAAATGTGGCCACTACGTATCTCTATAGGGATCTAGATATCAAATATACATGAAGGTTCATGGTGAACTTCATTTACCCAAGTCAAGTGGCTCTAGACCATGGATTGCGTTTACAATAAGGTTGAAACGCTCACTAAAGTGACTACTTGATTGGGAAGGGATATGCCCACGCGTTTCTATAACAAGTTTCGGATTCTATCGCGGTTCATGTTGGACATGATCTTCATTAGAAGCCTTTAAAGAGTTAAGGGAAACTGCTGAACACTTGAAATCCGAGTTTGAGATGAAGGATTTTGGGAGAACACGATTATGTCTCAGTTTAGAACTTGAGCATCGTGTCGATAGATGCTTAGGCATTTTGACAAGGTCAAGCCTTCAAGCACCCCCATGATCGTCCGTAGTCTTGATCTTGAAAAGGATCCTATTCGTCGAAAGGATGATGGCGAAGATGTGCTAGAGGCAGAAGTGCTTTACTTAGTATAATAGGCGCATTATTGTACTTATCCCAATGCACAAGACCGGACATCTCATATGTTGTGAACTTGTTAGCTAGATATAGCTCTGCGCCAACGCGATGCCATTGGATTGGTGTAAAAGATATCTTTCGATACTTGAGATGTATGAGTGATATGGGCTTGTTCTATCCCTACAAAGAGATGATGGATTCGAACCCATCACACACCAGGAACGCCGCCAACAATGGCCTGCATCCATTATCCCCATCCCAAAACGACATGTGTTTTGGAAGGTTTTGCTGATGTTGGGTATCTCTCTGACCCACACAATGGTCGCTCCCAAACTGATTAAGTATTCACCATGGGAAAAGACTGTGACATCTTAGAGGTCTACAGAATAGACCCTAGTCGCTATATCTTCGAACAATGCAGAGATCATTGCTTTTCACGAAGTGGTTCGTGAATGTATATGGATTGGATCCATAATTACGCATGTTCGAACAATTGTGGTTTGAAGTCTACCACAGATGAGCTTACGAGCGTTTAAGATAATGTTGCTTGTTTTGAACAAATGAGGCAAGGCTACATCAAAAGCGACAACACCAAGTATAATCAGCAACAACAGAATCTCCTCAAAGATCAAAGTGAACTAGATTCAATTTGAGGATAGTGAGGCAGACTTGTTTACTAAGTCATTGCCCAAATCCACGTTCGAAAAACATGTGGCAAGAATTGACTTGCGGAAATTATCTGAACTCCCATGATCGTAGTCATCAGGGGGAGGCGCAGACATCAGGGGGAGATGTCTACATGTTCACCTCGAAACGTGAAGGGTGTGTTGTGCTCTTTTTCTCCTTCGACCGAGGTTATTTTTGTCCCACTGGGTTTTTGTTACTCGGAAAGGTTTTAAACGAGGCAACGAGAGAAGCACCGCATTTGGGCAACACAAGGGGGAGTGTTCAAGGAAAACCTAATTTGTGTTTAGCCCAAACTCTAGGTTACTTGACCTAGTGGTAATAGGATTTAATTAGAAGGATCCAGAATCCTAATCAATGTAAAATTACTTTCCTTATATGATTGAGATTCTATGCATTGTAATCCTCTATATAAAGAGGATCCTATTATCAATGAGAATACACAACGATTATCTCTTAATTTCTGATTCCCTAAAACAATATTAAATATTTTATTTTCCATAATTTGTGGATGAATAATATAGTGAAAATGTGTGAAGTTGAATAAATGTAAATGACTATGCAATGAGAAGTCATGGCTGATCACAAAAGATAACTTTTGGTGAAAAGTCATCTCTCCTCCAAAAGTCATCTTACATCTATAAAACACTTGCTACACCATATTCTGAAAATAACTTCTTGAATTGATTTTCCTCCTCTTCTTTTACATATGAGTATTTCCTAATGTCTTCAAAACCAATTGAGTCTTTTCAAGAGAGAGTTCATACACAATCTAAGTTCGCTGTTCGATCTTGAGGTTTGAAGTGCTATTACCACAAGAAGAAGGTCGTTGTATCCTGTGAGACGTTTGCCATTGAAACCCTTAAGCACCGATGATGAGGCAATTTCGTCTTAAGGACATAGAACCAAGTTCTAGACTCGACTAAATTATTTAATGATTTTTCTAACTTTTATTGGTTTACTTTGATTTGAATTATGCTTTCTGCCTTTTATTTGATTTGCATAAATGATTTCTTGTTTTTCCTTTTAATATAGCAATTAGACCATATATTTACCAACACACAATCCTAAGTATTGCTACGTGAGAGAACTGATAATATAATGACAACAAAAAGCTCACGTAGATAACATGACAAAGAAGGCTCTTTCTGAATATATTGTTTTTCACGTAGATTTCACGAACGATACTAGCATAAGACCAAATGAACCCAAGCCATAGGCTCATCTCCATGCACAAATCTCCACAGACCAACTACCGTCCTTAATGATCAAATAGGTCTTTTATTCAGGGTTGTAATGGGGTCAAGGGTTAAGGTTAAAAGAAAGAAAGGATAGGGAATAACAAAGATCCTAAAGAACCTAGTGGAGCACTAGAAGAACATAAGAGATAACAAAATCTTGAAACTCCTCAAGATAATCAATCTTCGAACACATGAAGCAATCAATTATTTTTCAAGGCCAGCTGTCATCTTCTTGGGCTTTTGCTTCATTCTAAACCTTTCTTCTAACACTTGTGAAATAGGACAAAGGCCAAATTTTCTTGAACAGGCCTTCAACTCAAAATAAACTCCTTATTCACAAAGAGGGGACTAAAATCTATACACTTTTTTTTTCTCTTTTGCCGTGTACTTATTTTTTCTTCATATTTTTTTCTTTTCCATCATACATATATATATATATATATATATATATATATTTTTTGACAAGTCTTACCCCCACACTTGCTTACAAAAGTACCTCGAACATAAGTATCTCTCTAAAGTTTGCTCCACTAATTCCTTAGGATAGGGTGAGGATTCAACTATACCAAGCTCATGGTTAAGGAGTTTGTGGATGATGAAAGAAAAAGGGTCAATATAGGCTCACAGGCGTTTATCTGGGGGGTTGCACAACTTGTGTGCATAAAAGGGACACAGGTTAATTTGGCTATGGTGGTAAATCCTAGTGCCTATATCCCTTCAGAGGTTCAAGCATCATATTGGCAAAAAGTCTCGACAGGCATGAAAGATGAGTTCTAGCATTCTCTAGTTACATTAAAAGCTGCGGTCAATATGCATAGTCAATATGAAACGACATGTGAAATCAACAATCCCTCGTCAAGAAAATAGGATGATCTAATAAAGTCACTCAGAAAAGAAAAGCACATATACAGGATCAAACGCTCACAAGGGTTAAAATTAAGTTTAACTTGTCCTAGCATGCATCAATCAATTCTCAAGTATCACACTAGCCTAAACCATCAATGCACATAAGTCAAGCACAATAATCATAAAAATCCATTAACAATTACTTGAAATCAAGAATCTAACACAAGCTTGCAATCGTTTTGTGACCATAATAAATTTCCGAAAAGTTCAGACTCATCATAGTGTTAAGAAGAACCCTAAAGACTCAACAGAAAATAAACCTAATAACTAGACTTTTTTAAAAAAAAAATTTATTGAAAATAACAAAAAGTTCAAATTCCCCCCCCCCCCCCCCCCCCCCCACGCTTAAACTAAACATTGTCCTCAATGTTTGATCTAGATATAATTATTGAACAATATAGTTAAGTATAGAAGGAAAGAGGAAAACACAACAAAAACAAATGTAGTTAAGAAGAGTAGAGAATGCTCCCTCTTGTAGACCTCCCAATGCTAATGATCTTTAGATATCAACCTCAAGGCTATAAGCTTGGAATTTTTAGTGTAAGCTACATGCCAAATGCGCTCCAAAGATACCCCAATAATGCTCAAAGTTAATAGGAAACATCACTTTTCAAAAACTGATTTCAGCTAAAACCTTGCAGCAGCCTTACTTCCGAGGTTCATAGCTCGTCCAGTAAGAACCGGAATCCAAAGGTTCCTCTTGGAGATGAAAGTTCATATTTAGGGCTTTCCATATATATGTGGCACGCATTCCAACTCCAAGGGATGTAGCAACTAGAGACCTGCAAAGTTAGCAAAAAATTACAGAAAACTGGCAAAATGCTGACAGAATGACCTTTGTCCATTCAAACCTGAATACAGGAAGCTACAGGGGTCACATTCAGAAACCCTTTGGTAGAAATGAAGTAGACATCCGGGGCTTCAAATCCATATAAGTTGTGTCTTATTTGGACCCCAGGAAGTATCCAATGTTTTGCACTTTATGTGGCTCTGATGCCCAGTTTTCTGCTTTTCTGTTCCGACCCTTCTGTACTCAACTGGAAACTGCAGACACTGTGAAACTTGAAATTTGGATCTGCCAAAGCCATTAGAAAATAAACACCTGGGGCTTTTGATCCATATATAGTACGTCTGTTGGTTCCAAAGGAGCTGTGAACGACAGCTGTTCAAAGTGGACTGAAATCTGGGCGTCAGAAAAACTGGTTTGATAAAAAGTGACTCATCTAAATCTTTCTCAGCTATGAGACCTGCACACACACACACAAACATACAACCCAACAAAACAAGAAGCAAAGAAAGAGAAGAAAAGAATAAAGAAAACATCCCTTAGAAAAATACTGCAATCTTCCTCCTTCATTCTTTGGGTTGCCTCCCAAGAAGCCGTTAGTTTAACGTCCTCAGCCTGACGGAACGTCCAACTATCAACCATTGCCTAAGAAGCTTCCCTTTGAAGACTTTGTAAATAATTTCGTCGTGTTCCTCATAAATGGTCTCTTAGTTTGATCAGGTGGGTGTGGGGAAACATCACTTGTAGTTATCTTTATAGGGGGCTTGGCATAAAAGCTTGTAGATGATGCTTTAGTAGGGAGAAAGCTCATGCTTGGCTTAGAATCCCCTTAAGGTGACCTATCAACAAAATGAACATCCTCTACATTAGTGAAAGGGACATGAATTTCAAAAAAGGCTTACCTTCTTGGCATGGCAATGCTTTATGAGCAACCATGGTTTCAATAGTGCTCTGATTCACCACATCCTTATTGCTTGGTAGAAAAGGATCTTAGTTGACTTTGTTATTAATTTAGAATCTTCGGGATCCCATGCATTCACCTTAGGAGTTGTCCAAGTTCTAAGAAAATTTACTTCTTTTCTCACACTTTCATCATCACAAAATCGCTCTTGCGCATCTAAACGTAGTTCAATCGGCTCAAACACCTTAAACTCCACCGTTTCTCCAAAAACCAACATGATCAACGTCCCCTTGAACACATCAATGTTGGTGTGGGCCGTAGCCATATGAATGGTCGCCCTAAAATTAATGGTAATGATTTAGTCAAAGGTATGTCCTCCATCTCAAGAATGAAGAAATCAGTAGGTGTACTTACATAGGCATTTGCAAGCATAATTAGCTATAATGAGCCACACTCATGCTACTGCTAGCGGTACCAACTCCCACCAAAGGAGTGACCTACGGGAACACAGCCAAGCAGGCTACCACCTGAGCTCCGGCTTGCCCCCAGATCACCGCTGATGCGCCGCGCCAAGACAACATCAGAAGCTGGGGACTGAAGCATGTCAGTCCCACACATGAAGAAGATCAGCTCATTCTTCACCTATAAAAGGTTCTCTCTTCTCTCCTCATTGATTACGCATTTAATACTTACCTACTGTTACTTTGTCAACACAAATACATTGACTAACTTAGGCATCGGAGAAGAGAAGACCACCCAGCGCGGTCTCCCTTTGACGCCCTCTGTATTTCACTTGACAGGTAGCGGGAGCGCTAAAGAGTATCATAGATAGCGGTCCGCCCATTGGACCAGCATTAGCAAAGGTTTAGCTACCGCTGAACTTTAAACATTAACATTGGCACCGTCTGTGGGAATCCTTGAATAGAAGGCCATCCCACCACATCCACCATGACTAACGGTAGCGGGGAAAACACTGAGGAGCAGGTGGATCAATCCGCCAACCCCTATCCTACCAACCCAGCGATCAATGTCAATCCAGCGGTTAACGTTAACAGTGCACTATTCAGCACACTGGTCAACCCTAGTGGGGAACCCCAGGACAGTTCCCACGTCCCACTAACCCAAACCACAGCGGAGGCTCAGCCGAGGGGCAGCCGCCCTCTAGTGCAGGACCTCACCGCTATGTATGAGCTGGCACTAGCGGACCTTCACAAAGAAAATAGAGAACGTGAGCAGGAGCGCAGAGAAAAGGCCGAGGCCCAAAATCAGGTGGCCACACTGATGTCAAGATTTGACGAGCTTAAGGGGGTGCTGGAGGCAAACGCCAACCCAGCGCAAAGCGAACAATCACGGAGCACCAGGCGTAGTCAGCCCAACACCGACGGATTGGTACCTGGACCAATCATATAGATGCAGATACTGCTGAACCCACCGGAGCTACGGGGAATGGGACCACCACCTCCGCCCCGACTAATGTTGGAGCAGGAGGCGGAGTCACAGCCACACACCAACCGCTCAACAATCAGGGACAGGTAGGGTAATATACCTGTCCCCAGGTGAGAGCTGGGTCAGCGGAACACCCAGGCAGGACCCGATGGAGATACAACCACCCTAATACTGGAGCGGATGCAACAACTAGAGCAAAGGCTAATCCGGGCCGAGGCAGGCCCCCCACCGCCAATACCAAATCCACTCTTTGCGTCCAAACCAGGACCATTCACCCCAGGATCCTGTATGCCATCAGCCCGACGCACGCAAAGACACCAAAGATGTCACATTACAGCGGCATGACTGACCCCTTTGTCCATATGTACACCTTAAAAAAGTCACCAATAACAAGGGGTTCGATGACGCCACCCTCTGCCATTTGTTCAGCGAAACGCTGGATAGTGAGGCAATGAGTTGGTTTTTTGAGTGTCCGCCAGGGTCCATTGACTCATTCCACGCACTATCAAACGCTTTCCTCTCTCGGTTCATCCTGTTGGCGGCCAGACACCACAGTACAACGCAACTATTTATCCTTAAGAAGGGGGCGGAGGAAACATTGAAGGCATTTGTCACCAAGTGGCGAGTGGCAACATCCCAGTGTCGCGATCTTGATAAGACAATAGCGCTGGTAGCTTTCAAGCAGGGACTCCTCAAAGGGCCATTTCTCTATCACCTCAACTACAATCATCCAAACGCCGCTTACGACCATGTCATGAGTGAGACTGTCATCCATGCATAGGTAGAATTCATCACATATGGAGAAACCCCCCCACCACCACTAACGCCTGTAAAGTCCACCCAACCCTCCACCAGCCATCAGGAAACCGCAAGCAAAACCTCTGCTACACCGCCAACTGATAAAAAGAAAGAATGGCAACAGAGCAACCACCAGAGCAAGCGGCAGAAGGACCAGCATTACAATAAGGGCAGCCGCTCATTTCATGGGGATAACCGTAATAAACAGACGGAGTCATCCCAGCGGTACACAGTGTTTACGGTCCTCACGGCCTCATACGAGGAAATATAAGGCCAGTGCAAGGACCAGATACCGCCACCACCCCCAAGGAAATACCCAAGGGTGGGAAAGCCCAGAAACACTGGCACGTGGTGCAAATATCACGAGGACAGCGGCCACAACACTAACAATTGCAACGCCCTCTAAACAGCCATTGAGACCTTATATCGAGACGGTAAGATGGAACAATTCAAGGTACACCAACCACCACCCGTGATCGCTAACATTGAGCCCTTGGGCTGCATCAACACCATCGACGGTGGTGCTCCAATCACCAACATGTCTCACAGGGCAAAAAAGAGCTATGCGCGTGCTAACCACCCCAAGGAGGTGTGCAATATCCATTATGAGAGGTCCGCTAAACTCCCAAAATCTGGTTGGGAGCCCATTACCTTCTCAGAGGAGGAGGAGCGCGGAGTACATCTGCCCCACGACGATCCATTCTTGATCGATGCTGTACTCGATAAATGGTCAGTAGGAAGGATCCTTGTCGACAGCTGGTCCGCTGTAAATGTCATCTTCAACAGGTGCTACAACAAACTTCGGCGGAACAGAAAACTACTGCAGGATCGTGAGCCATTGCTTAGCTTCTCCGGTGACGTCACACAGTCATTGGGTTCTGACTACATGCGATTGGTTATCGGTGCCAGTCCACGAACGGCGGAAATCCATACGGAGTTCATCATTGTGGATTGCTTCAGTTTATATAATGCCATCATTAGTCGACCGACACTTAACAAACTAAAATGCATCATCGCCGGGTACATGCTCCTCATGAAGTTCCCTACTCCCAACGGAACTGGCTGTGTGAAGGGAATCCAACAACTGGCATGAGAGTGCTACTCCACAATCGTGGCACGATCAACGCACCGCCATTAAATCCCAACAGTGGGAAATCATGCAGCGGCACTAAATATCTTTGAGGACCCCAGGGATGACAAGAAGGAATACGTCAAAAAGGAGCCTGTCAACCTAGAAACATCCTTAAGGGTTATCAACATCTCCGATGAGCACCCTGAGCGGACAGTCCGCATCGGCGCTTAGCTAGACCTAGAGGTAGCGGTTGAACTCACCCAGTTTCTACGTGACAACGCCGCTGTCTTTGCATGGTCCTACGCTGACATGCCAGACATCTCCCCTAAGATCATCACACACAAATTGAGTATCAAACCATCCGCCTACCCTAACAAGTAGCAGAGAAGGGCCTTTGATGAGAAGAGATACCATGCTATAGGGGAAGAGGTTGCCAAGCTCCAGAACATTGGATTCATCAGCCAAGTAAATTACCCTCAGTGGATTTCCAACTTGGTCATGGTCAGAAAACCCAGCGGAAAGTGGCGAATGTGTGTCGACTTCAAAGGCCTCAACAAGGCATACCCCAAGGACAGTTTCCCACTACCTCGCATAGACCAACTGGTCGATGCAATCGCTGGGCACGAGCTACTCAGATGGATGCCTCTCCGGCTACAATTAGATCAAGATGCACCCTGGTGACCAAGAGTGCACCTCCTTCACCACCGATAAGGGCCTATACTGCTACAATGTCATGCCTTTCGGTTTGAAGAACGCCGGTGCAACTTACCAGCGGCTGATGAATGCTATGTTTGCTGAACATCTGGGCAAAATCATCGAGGTCTATGTGGACGATAAGTTGGTAAGAATCATAAAGGCCAGCGGACACGTGGCAAACCTCATAATTATATTCGCCATTCTCTTGACCTACGGTATGCACCTTAACCCAGAAAAATGCTTTTTCGGCGTTACCGCCAGCAAATTTCTAGGTTACATAGTCAGTGAACGAGGCATAGAGGCCAACCCTGACAAGGTACAAGCCATCCTCAAAATGAAGGCTCCAGAGTGGAAGAAACACGTTCAGAGTCTCCAGGGAAAACTAACCGCTCTTTCTCGGTTCATTTCTAGACTCACTGACAGATGTCTCCCATTTTTCAAAGTCCTGAAGACAACCCACAAGAAGGTCATCGACTGGAACCCAGACTGTGAGGCAGCGTTCCAAAGCTTGAAAGAGTACTTGGCGACAGTTACGCTCCTCTCTATTCTTGTGCAGGGGGAGACATTATATATATACCTAGCGGTATCACAGACAGAGGTAAGTTGCGCCATTGTCTGGCGGGAGGGCGAGGATGAGCTCCCTGTATTCTACGCTGGCAGAGGCATGAACGGGGGGCTTAAACAAGATATCCCCTCCTGGAGCAGCTCGCTCTCGCAGTCATCGTCGTCGTTAGGCGCCTCTGCCAGTATTTTCAGGCCCACACAATTCATGTCTTAACAAATCAACCGCTGAGACAAGTAATGCAGAACCCTGAACACTCGGGACGCCTCAGCAAGTGGGCCATCGAGCTCAGCATATCTTCACGGACCAGCACATCTTCAATCACTCCCTTAGGATAAACACATGAACGATCCGCAAGTTCAATGATCACTGAAGTTTCCTTTAGTTCACCTAGATTAAAAGCTGCAAACACAGAATATGGCATTAAATTTATCAAAGCTCCTAAATCTAGCAAAGCACGATCAAGCCTCTTTGCACCTATAGTCCATGGAATAGTGAAAATCTCAGGATCCTTAAGTTTTGGTGGAAGCTTCCGTTGGAGCACAACTGACACTTCCTCATTGAGAGCCACGATTTCATTGCCCTTGAACTTCTTTTTCTTAATAAAAAGCTCTTTCAAGAACTTTGCATATTTCGACACTTGCTTTATTGCCTCCAAGAGCGGAATGTTAACTTGAACTTTCTAGAATGTATCCAAAATGCTCTTCTCAAGTTCTTCCTTCTTAGTTTTGGCAAACCTCCGCGGAAAAGGGATAGACGAAAGATTAGTAGAAATTGAAACCTCACAATTTACCTTTGATTTTTCGAAAGTGTTTTTGGTTCTGATTTCATGCTGACAATAAACTGTTTCTGGCTGAAACTCTTCTTTTTTCCCAAGAGATTGATCACTTATTTCTGACAATTGATCGTTTCTAATGGCAAATCCTTCAGTTCGCTCCTCTTCATGTCCACCAGCTTCTCTAGCCCTCTTGTTCACCTGTGGCTCCTCCAATACTTGCTTTCCACTCCTCAATGTCATAGCACAAGCACTCTCGAAGACTCCTTTTGGACTGATCACTGTTTGACTAGGAAGTTTAATTTCCTTGTTGGTTTTGTTGTCCTATCATGCTTGCTAGTTGACTAACTTGACGTTCAAGATTCTCAATAGACTTATCTGTTTTCTATTCAAAAGATTTTTGAGAGTTAGCTAAAGAAGCAACTAAATCCTTAAGAGACTTACTTGGAGATTGTTGTTGAGGAGGAGGTTGATAAGATGCTTGCGGTCTTGCTTGATAAAATCCAGGTGGGTGATTGTAATTGCTTCCATGAGGTTACAAAATATTGTGATTGTTGCTCCACTTAAAATTAGGATGATCACGCCACCCCGCATTATGGGTATTAGAGAATGGATCATATTTCAGCCTTTGTTGCCCTTGAAATCCAACCACCTCAACTTGCTCAAAACCATTTTGCTCCATCAATGATGGACATATTTAAGAAACATGTCCCACCATTGAGCACACACCGCATACTTGCTTAGTGCTATCACAACCTGTTTCACAAGATTAGTTAAGTTAGCTAATTGTAATTCAATATTAGAATTAGTACTTACCTCTTTGACGCTCTTAAGTGATAGCTCATCTCTCCCTCCAAATTGCCGAGTATTTCCAGTTATGTTCTTTAACAATGCTTTAGCAGTAGTTTGAGCCTTGTCCATGAATGCTCCCCCACATGCTGCATCAAGCATCACACGATTTGTGCCACATAATCCTTCATAGATATATTGTACTATGAGAAGGTGCTCCGAGATTTGATGATTAGGACATAAAGCAACCAAGCGCATGAATCTCTCATAGTATTCTCCAAAGGACTCTCCATGCATTTGCCGAATTGCACATATATTTTTTCTTATGCTTGCAGCCTTTGTAGCTGGAAAATATTGATCAAGGAATGCTTGCTTCACTTGATTTCATGTGGTGAGTGATCCAGAAGGCAAATTGTAAAGCCACTCCTTAGCCTTATCCTCCAATGTGAATGGGAAGGCCCTTAACATGACGTGGTCTTCATGGACAGTCGTTGGCTTCATTCCTGAACATACAATATGTAACTCCTTGAGATGCAAGTTGGCATCTTCCATTGAGAAGCCATGAAACTTAGGCAAATAGTGAATCATGCCTGACTTCAACTCAAATCCTCCAACCTCATTCGGATTTGGATAGGTGATGCACAATGGTTGTTGTTCTACATTAGGAGTTGCAAACTACCTCAAAGTACGGTTGGCCATGTCTTCTTGCCTCTCTTCTTCCTCTTCCCCGGAACTCAAGTGTGGTGGGGATGGTGGTGGCAAGGATGCCGTTGCTCGTGTCTCCTTGACTGTTCTTTGAAGCTCTCTAAGTGTACATTCTAGCTCAGAATCGTACTCAGCAAGATCAAGGCTCTTATTCCTTCGAGTGTGCATGCACAATGAGAGGTATCTACAGAACTAAAAGCAACTAAGTTAGTAAACCAATAAAACAGAATAATACGACAAACAAAATAGACTAGCTATTTAGGGAAAAACAATCCCCGGCGACACGGCGCCAAAAATTGGTACGTCTAAAGATGCACAACTTAACATTGGTACGGCTCTCAAATATCACCGCTGGTAAAATTGGTACGGCTCTCAAATATCACCGCTATTAATATAGTGATCAAGCAAGGGTCATTACCCGCTGAAGATTGTTCCTAAACTGCTAACCAAATGTCACAAACTATTCTAAACCATGCTACTGAACAGTTAACGAAAATTAATTAATTTACTAAATTAGACACGATATAATTTTCTGTAAATTTGACAGGACACTAAAAACACATTGAATAACACGTATACAAAATTTCAGAGCAATTGGAGTTGATTTGTTATATGAAATAATTCACGTAAAATTGAACATAGTAAGATAACAAAGCAGAAACAGATTTATAACTTTACAACTATTGATAGAAACAAAGCTAAGGACTCATTCTCCAACACCAAACACACTCAATCATATCAAAGCTCAGTTATGGAATCTTAATTCTCAATTGAATTTACCCGAAGTTAACTCACAAGCTAGAATTAACCCATTACCCTTTCTTAGTTCCTCGTTAAGTGAATACAAGCTCACCACTTAATCTATTTCCGATTATGCAACCTAGACGCAAGCTCGCTAAGTTTAACATAACAAAATCATTAAGCAATAAAAGGGTTTGGATAAATCTAGGGTTACAAGTACATTGTAGTCTTGCTAAACCTAGGGTTTGAGTCACATGTAATTCAAGAAAACATTTTGCTACTCAACTGGAATCAACACACGACATATACGAATCTAGTACTGTTACTCCTAGCATTAGAACCCTAACCTATTCATTTAGTTGCGCACCTAAACAAACAAGTAAAGATTCATCTTGTAGACACGGTGAAACAAACACTCAATTGATAATATAGAAAACCAAAAACTGAATTGTCATCAATATGAATTGAACATGTTTGGGGCTTTGAAATCGCCCCTAGCTACAAAAGTATTTAGCTAGTCATAGTCGTGAATTTGCTGAAAGCATACATCAAGAGAATTGAAAAGAAAAATAGAGATGAATGAAGGAGGTGAGATCACGGCTAGATGATGGCAGAAGATGTCATTTCTTTCTCTCTCTCGTGCGTCCGTCCTACGTCTAAACTGACGCCCCTCTTTTATTGCTTAATTAATTAGGTTAGGAGATTTTCACTTCTTTTCCTTTTAGGAATCAAGTAGCTTATTCTCTAAGATTCCTAATAATTTTCACCCATAAAAATATGTCATATATCTTTAATAAACAAAGATATTCAGTTAATACTCGTTGTTGGGCTTCTAAAAGGAATTCGGGCCTCAAATCATGGATTTCCGTCAACGTGTCAGATTCTCAGACTGCCCGCCCTTGCGGTACTAAATTGGCCATAACTTCTTATAGAAAAATGATATGAACAAACCATTAAAAGTCCAAGAAACTAGACATCCAAGGCTTTCCAAGCATGTAAAGTTCACTGTCTGGTTCATGCTGAGCTGCTCTCAGTTTCATGTCGAAATTGACGGATTTGCACAGACAGATTTACTGATTTAGCTTCCTTTCTTCTACTTTGCTCCATAACACCTACAAAACATAAAAATAAAGTAAATGACTCAAATAGATGAAAAACTAGCTAAGAAAATATGAAGAAATCAATACAAAATCATGTACATTTATGAGCTTATCATTATCCCTATGTAACTTAATGACCAAGGTTATATATAAAACCATATATGAAGAAGATAAGCTTTATTTCTACAATTTGGGGATTGTTGTAGAGAATTGGATAATTGTATTGTATTCATCTCACCATGAGGTTTATATAGGGTTACATCATGTATACAAAAGGTAATACATAATAGCTATACTAATCAATTGCACATTACAAGTATGTCAATCGCATACATTACGAGTCTGTCATTCGCATACATTAAGCAATATCTATTGCATGAATAGTCATTATCATTTACAACACTCCCCCTTGGATATTCCATGTCAATAGTGTTGCCTCTGCTATGCGCTTCTAAGTTGCCGCGTCAAAAACCTTGCCAAGTAATAAAAACCCTGTGGGAAAAAAACAACCTTGGTCGAAGGAGAAAAAGAGCATAATGCGCATGAATGTGGAGTAATCGACATCCTTCCACACTCCCCCTTGTGCCGCTCAAACTCGGTGATGACGTTTTGATCGTTGCCTCACTAAAAACCTTACCAGATAACAAAAACCCTGTGGGACAAAAATAACCCTGGTCGAAGAGCAAAAAGAGCACAACACATCGTTCACTCTTCGAGATCGAACATGTAATCATCATACCTCCCCCTGATGTCAAGGTCTCCCCCTGATTTCTACAATTATGGGAGTTCTGATAACTTTCTTAATCCGATGTTCTTCACATGTTTCTCGAAGGTGGATTTAGGTAACCACTTGGTAAACAAGTCCGCTACATTATCCTCTGAACGGATTTGATTCACTTCAATATTTAGAAGTGTTTGTTGTTGCTGATTGTAAAAGAACTTAGACGATATATGCTTGGTGTTGTCGCCCTTGATGAAACCTAACTTCATTTGCTCAATACAAGCTACGTTATCTTCATAAATGCATGTAGGTTCATCTGTGGTAGACTTCAAACCACAAGTTCCCCGAATGTGTCTAACTACAGAGCTTAGCCATATGCATTCTCGCACGGCTTCATGTAGAGCGATAATCTCTGCATGATTTGAGGAAGTAGCAAAAAGAGTCTGCTTTGTAGACCTCCAAGAGATCGCAGTGCTTCCCATGGTAAAGACATAACCTGTTTGGGAGCGACCTTTGTGAGGGTTAGAGAGATACCCTACATCAGCAAAACCCATTAAGACATCGTTGTCATTTTGATGGAAGGGAAGAGGAGCACGGAAGGTGGCGTTTTTGCCTTGTGGAGTCCGATCCCACACTTCCGTTATTTCTTTTCTCTCTGTAAGGATAGAATAAGCTCATATCAATCGTACCTCTCAAGTATCGAAAGATTGTCTTTATGTCAATCTAATGGCAGTGTGTTGGCGCAGAACTATGTCGAGCTAACAAGTTCATTGCGAATGAGATGTCCGGTCTTGTGCATTGAGCTAAGTACAATAATGTGTCTATTGCACTTAGATAGGGTACTTCAGCCTCTAATAAGTCTTCGTCCTCATTCCTTGGACAAAACGGATCTTTTTTAGGCTCAAAACTACGATCGATCATGGGAGTACTCACAGGCTTTGGTTTATCTTCATTAAAGCGCCTTAATAATTTTTGAGTATATGCTGACTGATGGATCATAATCCCATCACTACGGTGCTCGAGTTCTAGTCCAAGACAAAATCGTGTTTTTCCAAGATCTTTCATCTCAAATTCGGATTTCAAGTACTTCGCAGTTTCCTTTAACTCATCTAGAGTTCCAATTAGGTTCATGTCATCGACATAAACTGCTACAATTGCAAATCCAGAACTTATCCTCTTTATAAACACGCATGGGCATATTTCATTGTTGACATATCCCTTTCCAATCAAGTAGTCACTTAGATGGTTATACCACATCCGTCCGGATTGTTTCAATTCATATAGTGAGCGTCTCAATCTTATTGAAAACTCGTTCGGTGGTTTAGAGCCACTTGACTTGGGTAATTGAAGTCCATCTGGAATCTTCATATATATATATATATGAATCTAGATCCCCATAGAGATATGCTGTAACCACATCCATAAGCTGCATGTCAAGTTTTTCAGAAACTACCAAATTGACAAGGTAGCGGAACGTTATAACGTCCATTACGGGAGAATATGTCTCCTCGTAGTCGATTCCAGGGTGTTGTGAGAAACCTTGTGCCACAAGGTAGGCTTTGTATCTAACAACCTCATTTTTCTCATTACGCTTTCTAACAATGACCCATTTATGGCCAACAAGCTTTATACTTGGGGGTGTCAGCGTTATAGGCCCAAATACCTGTCTCTTTGTTAGTGAATCCAATTCAACCTAGATCACCTCTTTCCCATTTAGGCCAGTCTGCTCTTCTTTGACATTCCTCAACGGAGCGAGGTTCGATATCATCGTGTTCTATAATTCCTTGAGCAATAGAATATGCAAATACATCATCAAGGATAATAGACTCTCGATTCAACGTCTCATGTACACTAGTGTAATTCATGAAGATCTCCTTATTCCCTGGAATTGGTTCTAACATTGGAGCGTCCCCCAATGATGTCTCTTGGACATAACCATAATCTGGAATATCTTCATGAGACGGGTTATTTATATCGATGATTAATAGATCTTTCTGTGCCAAACTCGCTTTCTTTCTTGGGCGAGAATCTATCGAACCTTTGGGCCTCCCACGTTTCCTTGCTAGGAGCCCGGCCTGAGCCACATTGCCATCACTATTAGTGGTGGAGGCGCCATGCCCAATACTCCTAGGGGTGGCGCCATGTCCATGATTTTTGGGACATCAATCCTTGCAGGCACGTTTGCAGCAGGTATATGTAATCTTGTCACTTTAGCGATATCAGAAAACGTATCAGGCATAGAGTCTGCCACGTTCTAAAGATCGAGAATTCTCCGTACTTCAATTTTGGACTGTGCGGTTCGGGGATCAAGATGAGACAAAGTGGGGACAGACCATGACAATTCATGTCGTTCCTGTTGAACATTATTGTTCCTATCTTCCCCTAACAACGGGAAGACTGTCTCATCAAAGTGACAATCCGCAAATCTAGTTGTACATAGATCACCTGTCAAGGGTTCTAAGTAGCGGATAATGGTTGGAGAGTCATATCCAACATAAATGCCTAATCGTTTTTGAGGACCCATTTTGGTGCGCTATGGCGGCGGAATTGGCACATAAACTGTACACCCAAATATGCATAAGTGTGAGACATCAGGCTCATATCCAATAACTATCTGGGATGCAGAAAATGGTTGAGTGGTAGTAGGCCTCAGACGAATGAGCACAGCTGCATGCAATATTGCATAGCCCCAAGCAGAAACAGGGAGATTGGTGCGCATAACCAATGCTCTAGCGACCATTTGAAGTTTTTTAATGGCAGCTTCTGCGGGACCATTTGGGGTGTGAACATGAGGAACAGGGTGTTCAACCTCAATCCCAATGGACATGCAATAGTCATCAAACGTTTTTGATGTAAACTTTCCAGCATTGTCAAGACGAATTGACTTAATGGGATGATCAGGGTGGTGAGCCCTGAATTTAATGATTTGTGTTAGGAGTTTAGCAAATACAGCATTTCTTGTGGACAATAGCATGACATGTGAGCATCCTGTTGATGCATCAACCAACACCATAAAATATCTAAATGGTCCTCAAGTTGGTTGAATAGGTCCACAAATATCACCTTGGATTCTTTGTAAGAATGGAATATTTTCTTTAGTGTCATTTGCATAGGATGGTCTCGATCCTAATTTTGCTAAAGAGCAGGCTTTGCAAAACGAAAGATGGGCTTTAGAAGCAACCAAGGAAGTATCCGGTTGAGCCACGAAGTCACAATTGACTTTAGAAGTAGAAAAAGGAACCAAGGAGGTATTGGTGGCGTCAATACCACTTTTGGGCCACAGGGGGTAAGCGGCACCAGCCCTACCTAGGATCAAATTTTGGTTCTGACTTCTTTTCATTTTGAAAAATAGATGTCCGTGTGAAGTCTTTAATATACAGATCATCATATCACGACTTGGGTGTCCCAAACGGTCATGCCAAAGCCTATATGTGTAGAATCCCATAAGTCATCTCTAGTGACATGGTTGGATTCAATAATTCGAATAGTGGTTGCATACAACCCACTAGATCGACACATAAGTTTCTCTAATACTCGTTTATGTCCGTAGTCATTAGAGGTGATGCAAAGGAACTCTTGTCCATTCTCACAATGTGTTTCCACATGAAAACCATTGGCTTTTATATCTTTAAAACTCAATAGGGTCCTTCCAGCCCTAGGAGCATATAAAGCTTCGATGACATTAATACTTGTGCCATTTGGCAACATAAATTGAGCTGGTCCTCGACCATGAATCAATTGTGATGGTCCAGCCATCGTAGTCACAGAAGATCGACTAGGTGTCATCCATATAAATATTTGCCTATGTCGCAATATAGTATGTGTGGTGCCACTATCAACAAGGCATTCCAACTCTCCAGGAAACATACTGAAAAATAATAAAGTTCGGAATTAAAACATGTCCATGACATCGAATAATAATACGATACTTTATTAATAAAGATAGCCAATGATTACATCAAAGGTCCCAAAAAGTCTAATCCAAAATAAAATCAAACTAAGACACATTGTAGTCATTCTATCCGTTTAGTAACTCCAATCAAATATAACCAGGAAAGTAGAGAGAGAAGTTGGTGGAGCGAGGCTCTCTTAAGTACCATTAATCTCAATGACTTTTCTAGACATCATGTTTCATTGGGTGCACCACATAAGAAAGAGTTTAATACAATTGTTATTTATTGACTAAGGCATATTGCCATTACAAAAATTCTTGGAAAATAAAAGGACTAATCTAATCAAAGTTTGCGGCATCCTTGTGCACTTCATCATTAGCTTTGAAGTCCTCTATGGTGAGATTGATGTCTCCACGATTTTCTTCTTCTTCTGCAAGGTACACTTCTTGCTCCCTCAAGTCCCTGTATGCCCTGTATCTTGAAGCTAGTTGCTCGCTTGCCTTGCATTGCTTAAACCAATGCTCACTTGATCCACATCGATGACACATGTCATTGTGGTTGCCTCCCTTTAACTGAGGTGCACGTTGTGGGCGTTCCCTAGGAGGGTTGGTTCTACCACCACGACCCATGGCGCCACCACCACGACCACCTCTCCCACGAGTGGCATTGCCACCACGTGTATCTGCACCAAACCTGCAGTTTCCTTCCTTGTTTGGGCGGTTATATGGACCCATATGTCCCTCATATCCCTTATTCTTAGGGTTCCGCTCCTTGCGCCCTCTTTTGGGTGCATTATAATTCGCCTCATGAACGCTTTTAGTTCCAATGGGCCTTGAATTATAATTCCTTACGAGTATGTTATCATGTTTCTCAGTTACAAATATGAGATTGATAAGCTGATGAAACCTCGTGATCCGTCCAGCATTGACTTCAATGCGGTATTGCTTTGATACCACAATGGCTGAAACGGGGAAGGTGGAGAGAGTTTTCTCAATTAGCTCTTGCTCTGTGACAGGTTGTCCATAAAACCTCAACATGGACTGTAGGTGAAGAGCTTCTGAATTATATTCAGCAACAGACTTGAAATCAGCAAAGCGCAGATTGTTCCATTGAACCTTCAAGTCAGGGAGGAGGGAATCTTGGACATTGCCAAAGCGCTCTTCTAGCGCTACCCATAGCTCTCTTGCATCCTTGATCGACATATACTCTAATCTGAGTGCCTTATCCATATGGCGTCGCATCAAGATAACTGCTTGAGCATGCTTTGTAGGTGTTCACACGAACACACGATCCAGGTTAGGTGCCTGGATTATGGGTAATATTCCCTTTGAAGTGAGTTGGATCTCAACATCGGTTACCCAACTGTGGTAATCCGAGTCTGTTGAGTCAAGCATGGGAAAGTCGAGTCTAGGTTCATTCGAGATCCTGAAAATAAGAAGAGAAGATATATTAGTTTCGGAGCTAAACTTCCACGAAAACTAAAATAATAAGATTTTTGAGCTATGCTACCAAGAAAGCAATTTCCAAGAATCTCTTTTGGATTAGACCAAACAATAATGTTTTAATATGGTCACAATTTGATGCTTACGGTTGCTCTTAGTCCAAGCATTATGAACACTCTTAGTTCATACGAACACTCTTAGTTCGTTAAGCGTGAATCCCCACAATTCCGCTTTATTAAATAATCGAACCCATGTTCGTATATTGAAAATCCTGCAGAAAATAAAGGAATTTAAAAGACAAGAAAGCATGAACTTTAATCTTTAAAACTTGTTGAAATTCGGAGCAGATTTACTTCTGAACAGCTCCCACTTCGAATGGTGTACAGATCTCAAAACGACTCCAATAGGGCTGAAATTTGTAGGTCAGATAGAAGAGGCAGAGACGAACAACTTTGATGAAGGAAGGATTTTGATCTGAGATCCCAATCAAGATGTTTCGAGGCGTCCAAACAGGATGATCTGCACAAGAACGAGCGTGCGGCTGTGCTGCAGGAGCAGCAGGCATGCGACGATGCTGCAGGGGCAGTAGGAGGCACACAGGTGCTCAAGGGCTGCAGGAGCAGCTCACGGTTTGGCCAGCAAGGGCTAGGAGCTTGCGGTAGTTTTTGGTGGAAGAAATTTCGGGTGTTAGGATTTTTTTTTTCTGGCTAGGGCTTGGGTTAGAGTATCGTGCTGATAACGTGTTGTAGAAAATTGGATAATTATATTGTATTCATCTCACCATGAGGTTTATATAGGGTTACATCATGTATACAAAAGGCAATACATAATAGCTATACTAATCAATCGCAGCCTTCCCTTCTATATTTCTTATTTTGTTTAGTTTTCTTTTGGATATCTAGAGGGCTACTCACCCAAAGCTTAAAGGATCCATCAAGGGCTCATTCTTTACAAGATTCAAGATTTGGGTATTTTGTGGGGTTTTAATTCAAGACTAGTCATGCTAGCTTCATAGCTATTTGTGACTATACTTGTTTTCTCCTACACTTCTCTACTCTTTAGTATTTGAATTTTGTAATTTGATGTTCATGAATATGGGTTGTAAGTAGTTATTTTTGGGAGCTAGGGTTTCTAACTCTAGCTCAATTTCGATGTAATGAAAATATTTTCAAGTGATAAATAATGTATTTTCATATGGGTGCACTCTAATTACTATGTCAATAGATTCTTGAGCATGAATTTTAGGGAATTGTCCACTCTCTTTGTTATGTTTTGAGATTTGTGTTGTGTGATGCAATTGGTGGTTCTTTTATTCACTAGCTTCATGTAATTAGTGTGGTGTGTCAAGTAGTTGCTTAATCGAGAATTAATGATTGCCTAAGTTTCTATTTTCTTGTGCCCTTTGCCTTTAATCCTAGACGTTGTGGCCCTAACAAGGCATAATGATTAGGGTTAGAGAGTTCATTCTTGCCTTAGTCAGAAGAATGGATACCAAATGAGAGAAATTGACTTAGTGACCTTAACCGGCATTAGGTAGAGAACTAAGTAATCGTTACATTCTAGGTTGTAACTATTACATGCTTAAATCCCTAATTTCTAGAGCTCTACGCCTTTAGTTTATGTTTTGGTAGCCCTAGTAAGGTACTAATTCATGAGTTAGAGAGTTCATATTTGTCTTAACCGAAAATGTGAATACACTTAAGGAAATTCGGCTTAGTGGCCTTGACTGGCATTAAGTACGGGATTTGGTTCTCATGAAAATATGTTTGTTTGCTTCAAATGTGTTCGTTGCATTGAAATTACTAGAGAGTGATTCCTAACACCCAAAATCTATCTCTCTTTTATTTTTCTTCATTTTTAATTGTTGTTGTTAATTTAGTTTTTGACGTAGTCTTTTAGATAAATTAAAATCACAATTTGAATGACAATTTCTACCTCATTGTAAATAGCCATCACTAGGCTTTTAGTTTTGATTAGGCTTTTGGTGCAAACCAAAGCCGAGCATTGCTAAGGTTTGGTGCCTTTGATTAGCCTTTTTATTTTATTTTTCTTTTCTTTTCTTTGCTTAGTGACTTTAGTTCCAACTACCCAAGGATTGTGGGTTAACCACTAATCCCCGTGGTACGATAATTTTGGGTTTAATACTTCCCTATCTTGATAATGATATGTACGCTTGCATAAATGTGTATCAAGTCACCAATCTTCAATCTTTCATTGTGCTACCAACACTAAGATCATATCACTCTTTTAGATTAGGGAATGCCGGCCACCTCCAATTCTACTCATTATCAAGATCTAATTACTTTGGACTATAAACTTAACCCATAAAATATCAAGGTAGATACATGGCTCCCAAAGATTAATTCATTGCTCAATTAAGCTGTAATTGCACTCTAGTTCTTCACATATATATAAAGGTCGTTAAACTAGTGTTTGGGTGGGGGGGGGGGGGGGGGGGGGGGAATGTATAAATTCCTAATGACAATGTCTAGCGTATGTGTACAAGGATACCATAATCCTAACTATAGTACCTAATCACAGCATCTAAATTTATCAATGCAATGCAAGTACACAAGCACAACAATCCAACTATATTGTCATCGAATTAGTATTTGTAATTAGAATTTACATACTTGTATATGAGGACACAAAGTTCCTCCTATATGGTGAACTGGTATTTATCTTTCCTCCTAAAAAAGGTATATATAAGGAACACATATATATGCATACAAATTTGTAAATAAAAATATTTATTAAAATTTCGGGTTGTCACACTTTTTGTAGTGTGGATTGTAAAAATGTGATGTTAACATACTATAAAAAGAAACACATGCATGGAGTGTGGATTGTAAAATAGAAGTGTGAATTTCACTCCCCTTTGAAGAAAAGGCAAGATGTTGTACTTCTTTTATCTTCTATATGAAGAAATTAAAGAGTTGGGGAAATTTTATTCGCACATCCCTAAATACTTAATACACCACCCATTTGATTTCTTATTCTATCATTTTATTAAATATACCACTCAAACTACCTAAATCATCCTCAAATCTCAAAATTCTATATAAAATCACTATATATAAATCAATATTAAAATCATCATACTAAACTTGATCATAATCACAACATTCTATATATATCATAATAAATTTAAATGCATTTAATTATCAGAATCATCATAATAATTTTAATTTTCTTTCAATTATTATCCTGAGACCTGTACAATCTTAACAATTTTGTTATTCAAATTGCTGGCAGTCAACATTGTTGACAAATAATCAAGAACACATGAAGAGGATCCCAACAAGATTTATAACTACATTGTTATTATTTTCTCTCCATTAATTATCATGAAACAACATATACAATCATAAGGATTTTGTAATGCAAAATTGCTAGTAGTCAAGCTTGTAGAAGAAGATTTCAATTAGGGTTTATATATATCATACTAGGTTTTATTTTCTTTCTATTAATTACCAAGAAACAATATGAACGATCATAAGAATTTTGTAATGCATAATTGCTAATAATCAAGCTTGTCATGAACTCATGACAAAGATTTCAACTTGAATTTATAACAATATTAAAAGCTATTAAATATATTCTAATTATAGTTCTTTTTCTAATATGAATGTCTTTTCAATCATTTCATTTACCCATATAATCTTATTGTAAATGTATAAAAATTAGAATGTGTATTAAGTATTGAGGAATGTGTTAATAAAATTTCTCAAAGAGTTATTATTGGCGAATTCCTAACATTTTGATGAATTCGAATATATCAATAGTTTTTTTTGTGTGAATAATGACAAAATTTTATTGATAACAAAAATTACAAATAATGATTCACTCAAGAATGATAATGACAAAGAGGTCACTACCGAAAGTAATTGCATTTCCTTATCTAATAGTTTAACATCGAATTCTCTTACTACCGAAAGTAATTGCATTTCCTTATCTAATAGTAATTGCATTTTTTTTGTATCTCTTCTTCTTTCAGCTCCATGAAATTTCCGGTCAAGGACTACTTCACCAGCATCAGTACTTTAACTCCGGCCAGGTCTTCTGTTCCATACCAATCATTCCTCCACCAGATCAGACCTTAGGCCAGCCTCGAGCCTCAACCCGGCCTAAAGCTGCAAATCTTACCAGAAACATTTTAGAGCATCAAAACCAGAACAGATTCACACTTGCAATCACTAAAAGCTTAAACACTCTAATAAGAACATTAACTAAAAGAATGAACTCCCAAGTTGCCAGTGCAGACATCATTCCAGCTCCAAGAAATAACAAGCAATACGACACGATTTTAAGCCAAAAATTGCAGTTCATCCTTTTACTTAGAAAATCACTTCTTATTTAAGACCAATACCATAACCCATCTAGGTCACCAAAATCTGCAAAAAAACACACTCCCAATTTTAGTTCAAATTTCCATTTGAACAAATAGAGACAGAGAGAGAGCCGAAGAGTGGAGCGATGGTTAAAAATTCACTTGTCTGCAGGTAACTTCAATTCTCTTCTCTTCAAATTCAATCAAGATCTAAATCCCTCTGCTTCTTTTCCGATCCAATTCGTTTCTCCACAGTCAACAATTCACGATCAAGTCGTAATCCTTCTGACTCCGCCTACAAGTTTGCTCCCCTTCGAAACCATGGCTTATTCGTTAAGGCCGCCGCCACAACCGGCGGTTCTTCCATTACTTCGGCCAAGCAGCCATGGCAAGTTTGGTGGTTAGGGTTTGGGGTTTGGAGGATCTGAAGAAACTGGGTTTGAGGGTGGTGGAGACGAGTTTGATTTGATCTCCACCATTTCATACCCACTCTGTTGGCAGCTATTTGACGAAAGAAGTTGAAGGTGACGTTCTCTCATGTGGCGGCAAGAATCAGAGCAAGTTGGAAGGGGAAAGAAAGCGATCTGACTAAGCCGGTGAAAGGAAGAGGGCTGAGGACGACGTCGGAGAATGGCCTAGTGTTTCGTCGAGGGGCTTGGAGGCGGAAAACCAAGTCGTTGTGGTTGGGGGTCGGGCACCGAGAAAACAAAGAAAAGATAAACAGAAAAGAAAAAAAATTGAAATGAGGGTATAATAGACATTCTAGCACTTAATGACTGCCATGTCAGCTACTTAACTGAGTTTTTGGACAGAGACTAACAGAAAGGATCTATTGGTCCAAAATTTGAGAGTACAAGGAGTAAACGTGTGAAATTAAAAGGTCAGGGATTGAAGTGTTTTTTAGGTGAAAGTTCATGGACTAAACAATATTTAACCCTTTAGATTACTACCCTAAGGTTTGCACTCAATGTCATGTTAGTCATTCATCTTTCAATTTCATCAGCAACACCCATGTGCTCTCAATTTCAATAAACCGTGCCCATGATTTTTTGAGGTGTCTAGTTTAGATGTTAAGTGATGATGTGGCAGCGTCGAACTGATCAAGTGGGCCTCATTTGAAGCAAATTCCTATTATACCCTAATGGTGTATCTATCAAAGGACGCCTCCCCCTAACAACTTCAATTAAGCTTATGTAAACCCTAAATTGACATAGCCTTAGTTTGGGATTGCTGTGCTTTGAGAAGAAGCACTTCTGAACCTGTTGTGAGAAGAAGCAACTGAGGTGTTTGGTAAACTGGTTTTAAAAGTGCTGTGAGAACGAAAAGCAATTTCTAGGTGTTTGTTAAGTTGTAAGGCAAAAGTGCTTTGGCTAGATATAATTACCAAAATGGTCATATATGCTAAGCTATGCTACTAAAATACATAATTTTGTTTTTTGATTATGTAACCATACCAAATAAAAAAAATTCTCATGTATTATCCTTGTACCCTTGCTTGGACCGAATAAAAGATTTACTTTAAACCCTTCAACATGCATATTATGTTTTACTATTACACAATTGTCCATAATATTTGGATTAATTTTTGAATTAATTTCCCGACCATAATTCAATGGGAACCATTACACAATATGTTAAAGTCACTTGAAATTTGCAACTAAATGCTAAGTGGATAAAAGTGCTCTGATTGGGTATAATCACTAAAATGATCATAAATGCTAAAAATACTAATTTGGGCAATTTTGCTTGGACCGAAGCAATTCTGGGTAACAAACAAGAAATTTGCGAATCAGAGATGCACATCCATTTGAAAACTTGCTGGAGAAATAAGTCGATGAATTTGAAAGGGGTTTAACATTAACATTGTGTTAAAATACGATGATTTTGTCTTACAGCAGTACTGATCCAGTCTCTTTGGAGATCACTTACAAATTGGTAATAATAGTACAATAATAGTCAAAGTTCAATGAGCATTTCAATTTTGTAATCTGTAGATGAAGCATGTGACTGCACAGGTCTTATTTTCCCTTTCCATGTTATACCTCTTATGATGCGGAAATAGCAGCAACTTCTTGAAATAGAACATATGATATATTGTATGTGAGTTCAATCCAAAATGGGGTACTTCAAAATCCTTGCCTTCTTTTGCTCTTCCAAGTTTGCTTTTATCAAGGAGTAAATGACAACACCAGCAATTGCTATTGCTGTACCAATCGCAGTTTGTATAGAGATCTTGCTGGCTGCCAAATATGGATTTCATATATGAAGAGTTAATTAACTTGTCTATCATGTAAAAATTCTGAAAGCACAATATTTCTTACAATGACTAGTCTCTTATAATATCGCTATAACTAATAGCAGTATACAAATTAAGAGAAAAACCTCACATCATCAATTATTCTAGATTTGTGCCAAAGCAGCAAGCCACAATGCACACTTCAAAGCCTCCACTTACTTCCCAAAACAGAACCAATTAACTTGTCTATAAAAGATCAAACACAAAATATAAACACAATCAAGCTTACTGCATATACATGTATGATTATATTCAAACAACCAAGATCACCAACAAATAGTTTAGATATAGTTATGTTCAAGTGTTTGTAGTAGTTATGAAACATATACATGTTGGAGTTAATGGTCACGTACCTGGAGTAGCCATGGATCAGGAATAGAGATTCTCAAATATTGTTTTAGTATACAAAGATTCTCAAATATTGCATCATAATTAAATATAGGACTGTTGGAAACAATTGGACGCAAACACCTCCATTACAATTAGTATACAAACTCAAAATATGTAATGATCCCAGAAGCATATAATCAAATTAAGGAACTAGATTGCAAAACACAAAACCAATGAACAATCCAAACTACATAGCAATTTCAACTTGTATAAAGCATCTTTTACTGGCTAAGAAAGTGCCAAGTAAATCATATCTAATATTTGAGTTATATGCTTAAGAGGGATGCTCTGAAACTATGTGAGCTTTCCTTGCCAATTTACATGACAGATATAACGATATGGGAATATCAAAACATCATTCAGGTGTACCACGTACTACTACCTGTAAGATAAAGATCTCCATAAACTCTAATCTGCATATTAATGAATCTTTTTAATTAGCTTCTTTCCTAATAACTCAAATCTGCATATCATAAATCTTACTGATTAGTGCAGCACCATATAACTAGCAGAATATCAATCTAGCTAGAATTAGTCAATAGCAATGAAAGTTCCAAATTATTAAGATAAGGATATGACAATGCTAAAATGCTATTTGATTTAGGAAATGACAATGCTAATAGATAATGTATATAGTACATCCAACGTTTTAATAGGTACAGAACTCTCCCATTCCCTTCTCATACTAAGAAAGTGATCTGTTTCAAATGTTCAAATCAATTTTATCATGAGTCTTTTAACAATGGGAACAAAACTGGATTACAGAAACCAATCCAATCACATGACCCAAGTTTGTTAAGTGTCTATTTATCAACCAAACATCAGCCCTAAGTTTATAAGAAGAAACAAAAAGAGCTCAATTACTGCACTTAATCATATTTTTCAAAGACATCAATAACTGCAGATTCTAATACCAGTTCTTAGAGGAGGTTCCTCTTCCCTTTCTTCCAATTCGAGAGAGAGTTGAGCCTACTTCCCTTAGTTCCTCTTCTCTCCTAGTGGAAAGGCAGCGACTCCATAACTACAGTCCTAGATCCTCTTCTTCTTTCCAGATTTGAACCCACACTACAACAGAAAAGCTAATTTGCGAGGAACAAGTTTGTCGCTGAAAATCGAAATTTCCTCGCCGTAGTGTTTCCGTGAGGAAAATATTTTGGTCGTCAGTTCCTTGCAGTAGGGTGGTCAAGAAAAGTTTCCGCGAGGAAAATACTATTTCCTCGCCAAGCTCTTTTCATGATGAAAATATTTTTTTCTCGCCAATATTCTTTAGCTACAATTTCTTTCCTCGCCTAAGCTCATACTTTTTCCTCATTGAAAATTTTTGAAGGCTCGAAAATAGTCGTTAATTATATTTCTCGATAAAATAGATTTCATCGCTAAACAATTATTTCCTCGCTAATGATAAGTAATAATTTAGAAATTATAAAAAATTTAAAATACACTTGTTGAGACGAAAATAATTTCGTCGTTGTAGATAGCTTTGGGTGAGGAAGTTTTTCCTCGCTATAAGCTATCTTTAATGAGGAAATTTTATTTTCCTCGCACTATATATCCTTTCAGCGAGAAAACCATTCCTCCCTAAACATACTCAATGATGAGGAACTTTACTTTTATCATTGTAGGTTCTCTTGTCCATAACGAGAAAATTCAATTTTATTGCACTTGCTTGGTTATAGCGAGGAACAATAATGTAGATAATAAAGATGAGTAGACAAAAGAAATATATATTAAAAGTAATAACTCAAAGTATTCCCTTACAATAAGTACTAATTCAAAGTAGTTACACCAAATACTATATACTAATTCAAAAGAGTTTAGGGATTGTCCTGTACTAAATCCAATATAGAAGTAACTAAATCATTTGGTTATTGGTGAACTAAATCATAGGCATCCTCCTGATTACTTCCCCAAATCTTGGAATCTTTTCTACTCTTGCACTTGGAACTCGTCACTAGAAATGGAATTTCTCTTTTAGAGGTTTTGTATAGGGCTTTAGCACCTGCAGAGCAAACCAATAGATTTAAAATCCATCAAAAATTAGTCCTACCCAAAATTAATTTAGTAGTCATTAATCAATCATATCCATGAGTATGACCTTAAAATTCGTTTCCAGAATTGCATAACATACTCTCTGAAACGTTGCTTCATCTCATATGTTATGACCACTCAAATCTGGTGGTCAATTTCACACATGATATAAATAAGTTGTATCCAACAACATCCTAACCCAAAACTTTTCTCCTGTAATAGAAATTATGATGTTACTGGAGTATTGATTAACTTTAACATATGGGATTCCAATTGGTAAAACAAGGACTCAAACTATGATGTCACTGGAGTATTAATTAACTTTAACATGTGGCATTCTTATGGGTAAAACAAGGACTCAAATTTAAGAAAGGAAAAGTGCATGTCAATGAATGGAAATCTTGGCTTAAACAGAAGAATAGTGCAACCAAACCTCCAATATCTTACCGAGTTCTCTTGATCCATAAGTAATTTCAAGGCCCTGTGCATGAAGCTAGCTAGCAATAGTACAACCGAAC
Source organism: Rosa chinensis (assembly GCF_002994745.2). Lineage (NCBI taxonomy): Eukaryota > Viridiplantae > Streptophyta > Magnoliopsida > Rosales > Rosaceae > Rosa > Rosa chinensis. The sequence continues at coordinate 52,480,520 of NC_037088.1, read as the reverse complement.
CTCCAATATCTTATTGGGTTCTCTTGATCCAGAAGTAATTTGAATTATTTCAAGGCCCTGTGCATGAAGCTGGCTAGCAATAGTACAGTCAATGAAATGTCAAAAGCCAGATATTGGGATATCCATACAACAATCAATATGAGTAGACTGTCATCTTATGAGAATAACACTGTATCTGTTCATTCCATAAAATAAAAAAAAAACACTGTATTTGTTCCTCATCCACAACCCACTACCAAATACTCTGTTTTCATATATAGAAGTACTAAGATATGCAGTGCAAGAAAATTTTCTAGTACTCGGAACTATGACTTTTTAGTACTTCTTTACCCTATAATCCTTGTTAGAAGAAGTTTTAATTACTCTGTGGAGTTAAAATAAAGAAATGAAAAGCATTCAAAAGTGGAATTGAGCTAATGTGTTACAATGTCTAGAGCTTGCAATTATGAAGAACCCTATCATAGAGAAAATCAATCCAAAAGACACAATGATTCAAACAACACTTACAGTTAAAGACTGCAAATTTCATGCTCTGACCCTAATCTTGCAAAGTAAGCAAGCAAATATTACAAATTCAGTAGCAAAAGTTGGTACTAACTGAAAACCTGACGAAATATAACAAGGTTCATAGTCTATAACAAATACTGCATCTGTACAATTGATAAATAACAAGGTTCAGGGTTCAAATATAATTCACTTGATACACAATACATATTTAGCAGATTAGAAGGTAGGCAACAAAGTTTCCATTGCTTAGGTATTGAAAAGGAGAAAAGAGACCCTCATGACATGTTAAAGGGGACAAGATATTATGCTAAAGGAAGATGACAGAATAGTCAATATAAGAATGAGCATTGGACTCACCATATATGAGGAAAATTGCCCTACATTTCCCTGTGCACAATCTGTTTCATTCATGAAGAATAAAACCATAGCCTGATTATCATTAGTCACTGAGAATTAACCCACCAAAATACGAGAAATCCCAAACCACACCAAAATCAGAAATCACAAAATGCAGGCACCAAATTAGAGAGTGGGAATGTGAATTGACCTAGTGGAAGTTGAGACCCCAACTTGAAACGTGGGACCAAATATGGTAGCAAAGACCCAATTCGAACCTAGAATAAGAGAGCAATTGGTAGTGCAGCGACAGAAGATTGAATTTACCTGGTATCAACATCTCCTTGTCCTGGATTCACAAGATAATCAAAATATAGGGTGAGTTTAAATCGAATTGGGCATTCAATTAGCGTTTAATTGAAATTACCTCAAATTATATATACTATGACATCTCACATTTGGATTTAGCAGAAAATAAAAAACCGACCTTTAATCAAGCTCTACTAGAATGATATACAAGGAAGAAGAAAGATGAATCTAATGTTACTCACTGAGATGAGAGCTTCAAAGATGGTAGATCCAAAGAGGAGCCTCAGAGACGAAGACAGAGCTTCATCAGACTATGAGAGGAGAACGGCGGAGATAGAAAAGGGCGATATCCTACTACCCTAAGAGTATTTTATCTTCATTTTTTTCTTTTTAAACTTTGGATTAGCGCTTTCTTTTTTTCGATGCCCGCCTTCGATCATCACTATCCCGGTTTTTTTATTATCTTTTCTTTTTTCTCTAATTCTTTGGTATGCCGCTTATAAAAATAAAAATAGATTTAGGGTTTAGGGCTTAGGGATTAGGGGTTAGGTTATAGGATAAGTTTATGTTTGTGAATAGCTTAATGATATTTTATTTGAATACTTGCTATCATTATTTATAACTAAATACTTCAATCAAGCACATTTTGCATAGTGTGTTCCACATGTACTCCATCAAATTGAACAAGAAAGACATTCATTATTGAACAACAGTATCCATGTATATACAAAATAGGTTGTATCATGAGTCATTGTCATATTATCGAGGTAGGAAATATAAATTCATGCCATGTATGATGCAGTGGTTCTTAAGTAGGAGAGATGTAGTAAAGGGAAACTCAATTGCAGAAACCCGGGAAGCGAAAACGAGTCATTCATACTAATGTTTACAAATGAACATATCAAATTAGTATCGTGAAGGACAATCAATTATCACTAACTTGTTTAGTAACTATGAAATCATTCATACAATACCACCTTCCGATTTTAAAGAGGTCCATGATATTTGATCATACTTTTAAAGCAAAAATATGAATAATGCTTGTGTATATGAATTTTAATGATCATGAAATCAAATATGTCAATAATGCATTCCACACTTTAAAAAAATAAAAAAAATGATTATGACAAATATAGACACCTAGCACATGTCATTCATTGGTAATCTTATTTATATATTCATTTATTGCAGGTAAACGTATCTCTTCATCTCAAATTTCCTCATTTTTTCGCCGTTCAATTTGGAGGGTCTTACCCAATTTTCTGAACTAATAACGAGGAAAATAGTTATTTCCTCGCTAATTGCTTCTTTTGACAAGTAGAAAACAGTTTTTTAGCGAAGAAACCATAATTTTGTCGCCGTTGGATTTGACAAATCATACTTAGTTTTCCACTAAACTAATAAGGAGGAAAGTGTTATTTTCTCACTAAATGCTTCTTTTAGTGAGGAAATGGTTCCTCATAGAACACAAACTTTTAGGGAAGAAATCATAGTTTTGTCGCTATTGAATTTGGCGGGTCGTACTCAATTTTCAACCAAACTAATAACAAGGAAAGCGTTATTTCCTCATTAATTGCTTCTTTTGGTGAGAAAATGATTCCTCGTATAACATAGACTTTTAGCGAGGAAACCATAGTTTTGTCACCAATAAATTTGGCGGGTTTTACTCAATTATCCGCTAAACTAATAACGAGGAAAGTGTTATTTCCTCGCTAATTGTTTCTTTTAACGAGGAAATGGTTCCTCGTAGAACATAGACTTTTAGCGAGAAAACCATAGTTTTGTCGCCAATTAATTTGGCGGGCCTTACTCAATTATCCGCCAAACTAATAACGAGTAAAGTGTTATTTCCTCGCTAATTGTTTCTTTTAACGAGGAAATGGTTTCTCGTAGAAAATAGACTTTCAGGGAGGAAACCATAGTTTTGTTGCCATCAAATTTGGCGGGTCCTAAACAATTTTCCGCCAAACAAATAACGACGAAATCATTATTTCCTCGTTGAATGTTGTTTTTGTGATGAAAAAATTTGTCACTGAAGTCTCATATTTTCTCGCTAATAACATGACGATTTGAGAGACCAAATTGTGGTCACCTTTAGTGATGAACTGAAATATTCGTCATAGAAAGTCATATATAGGGAGGAAAATATGTTCCTCGTAAAAAATCTAATGGCATTTAGTGAGGAACTTAATTATTCCTTGTAAAATGTGACATTTACTGAGGAAAATAAATTCCTCGAGAAAAACTTGGTCGCTAAAGAGACTTTTTGTTGTAGTGCCATATACAAACAAACCCATATCATTTCTCTGTTCCTTCTAAAACTAAACCTTTAAACTAAAAGAAATTATATACCATAATTTCATACCAGCCGACTCCTACATGTTATCCAAAACCTGGATAATGATCATTGATGTAAACATCACATGCCCTATTAAACAGATAATAAAAACATTCGAGAAACTATCTTAGATCACACTAAGTAGATTGCAATCAATACCATAATACGATACTATAGTCTACAAGATACTGAGTTCAAATAAAGCTACAAGAACCAATAGCACACACTATGTCCTTCAATCTACAAAGTTGTTCTAAACCATAAAAATAGAGAATTTGTCTAATAAAACTCTTCTGACCAGCAAAAGCTCCCCATCACAATCACATAAAATCTCTATTAGCTGCAAGAAAGTGCCTAACTGAGTGCGAGATAGAAATATAACGCAACCTATGTCAAACTTCTATGGCAAGGCTTAAGCAACAGCACTGAGTAAAGCTCACATACCTTACTCCTTTTTGTACAGTTATGGAGGAATCATAGAAATTGGGTTTCGTATGATTCTATCTGCAGAGAAGAAGCATAACCCAGAAGACCCAAAGTCTGCGCAAAGGAAGGAGGCGAGGCCGGCGAGAATCCAAGAATTGGAGGACGTCAACACCGACGAGCTGAAGAAGAAGGCGATTTGAGAGAAGAGGATGGAGAACCAGGCACTAAAGAAGATGAAGGAGGAGATGTGGAATGATAATGATAATGACAGCAAAGAGAGATGTCTGCCTCGCGATGGAGAAAAGATAGGGTTTAGCTGTTTTGATGTAATTTTCAGAAAAGGAGGAGGACAGAATTAGCAAGAAGTCCAAATTTCATTAAACAACAGTGGAGAGCTCCTCTATGTTTTCCCAAAGCAGCTTTTAAAAGCTAAAAATTGTAGCTTCCTAACTTCGGCTTTATGGAGAAGCAATTCCAACCAAAAGCAGCTTTCAGAGATTTTACCAAACACCATGCACTTGGCCCAAAAGCAGAAGCAGTCCCAAAAGCACCCCAGGAATCAATCCCAAACTAAGCCTTAAACTCCATCCAAATCGAGAAACTCTAAACTAACTCTCTCCCAAATCGAGCAACCCAAAACAATCTCGCCTAAACCCTATCCTAAAATCGTGAAACCCAGGACAAGGAAATCATCTTGAAGCGGCCAACAATGGATGAATGAGTATCCCAAATTGTGAAAGGACCTGACAAAATCCCTAACTATGGTGAGTTCATGTTTTATGAACATGTTGATTCATGTCTTGGATTAGAGTGGGATAGGGGATGGTTAATTCTATTAGGGTTTGGGTCAACGATTAACTTGGGATTGGGGGTTGTTGCTATATTTTAGGGTTTAGGGTTAGTGATTAACTTGGGATTGGGGTAGATGTGCATTTGTGCTCCTAACATGGAAAAAAAAAAGTTTGTTGAGCTCAGGGCTTTTAGTACTTGTCCTTTTTTCATTCATATTTTGGTGTGTGGTTGTTGGAAATAGATGTTTTATTGGTGCGTATATTGATTTGCATTGATTACATTGTTGATCAAGTCTTCTCCTTTTAAATGCAATACATCTGGATTACTTCACTGTGAAGATGTATCGTGGTGGCTACATAAGGGATAACAACCATTCAGATTTTCAATTAGAGTAGAATGGGGGATGGTTTTGAATTCTGTTAGGGTTCGGGTCAACGATTAACTTGGGATTGGGATTGAGATTGAGGTTGTTGCTATATTTTGGGGTTTAGGTCAGCGATTAACTTGGGATTGGCACCACAACACATGTGGGCAAAGGCCATACATGTATTGCCACATAATTAAAAATTGTGGATATGGACCTCATACTCACCGCTATAACCAATGTTGGTGTCTATATCCTCCACCTACAAGCACAAAGCATGGGTCCCTAATTATTTAATATTTTTGCTTTTTGCTTTTTGCTTTTTTTGATTCAAATCAATTATTTAATATTTATTTGGGTTTCTTTTTTGTAGGCCCCAATCTTACAGAATTTTTATCTTTTCTTTTTTCTCTTTGATCATGTCACAAACAGGGATGACCACACCCCACACGTTTAATTGATCAACACCCATATTTTCAGCCTCTCAGACTCTTATTTATTTCTATTCTTCTGGGAAAAAAAACCATCTCTCTCTCTCTCTCTCTCTCTTGTCTTACTACTCCATATTCACCATGATCAATTAAGCTGGATAGTCTGAATCATAAGGAATAGATCCCAGATCCCCCTATTAGATTCAACCCTGGTCTATCAATTTAACCTACCTCCTATTTTTGAATTAGGGATTGTGATTTCTTAGGCGATTGTGGTTTTTCTTTGCAGCAAGGGATTAAAGAGATTTCAGACTGTGTTCATGGAGAGCTAGGTTGCTAATCACCTTGGATGAAAGAAGCCATCGACCATTAAAACTCGTTCGTCATGCTTCAACCCGAGACCATGGAGAAGCTCCAGCGATAACACAATCAGGTAGCATTTTGGTGTTTGTTATTAATTTATTTTCTTTGATGGCTATATTCGATTTATGCCGCAGAAAAATTGGAGGATTTTTGTTGTCTATGGTTTTCCGGCTATGGCTTATTGATTGAATTTTGTATGGGTCTATGCCTATCATCTCTAATCCAAGATCCCCAATTTCAGCACTGAGTAGGAGGCTGAAACCATGCTAGTGATTGAACCAAGAAGATCATCATTGAGATCCTGGTATCGGTGAGTTTTGTTCCTTGTTTGTTTCTTCAACACTAACTTGAACTATGGACCTAGACACTCAAAAGATTCAAGATTTAAACATGGATGGCCTCTGTTTTCATATTTCGGCCAAGTCAATTGCAGACTGAAGTTGCTCTCTTTGCTTCCTCACGTACTCACCAACTTGATTTTAGCCATCCATCCCCAGAAAGATGAAATAAGATGAATAATATCAAGAATCTGATCAATTCCAATTTTGGAACTACAAAGAAGCAATATGACTCGATACTGGACCATGAATAGAAGCAATTGTTGATCGGAAAAAAAAAAAAAAAAAAAAAAAAAAAAAAAAAAAAAGCAAAATAGAAGCAATTGAAACTCTGATTCCTATCCCATTGGTCATACCATGTCAGAATTGCAAAGAAGCCACACACAACAAAACTGAGACAATTTAGGAAGAGAGAGCAACCCCTCTACAGCGCATTGACCCAAAAGAAAGTGGCTGCAACGTGGCAATGGGTAATAGACAAGCACATGTGTTGCCTTTGGCCCAAATATGTCACCAATAATGTATGTGGCCATTGCCAATAATTGTAGTAGTGTGGGAATGGTTTTGAACTGTTTGATGTCTGGGACTTCTTTTAAATTGGGATTGGGAGTGATTTGCAACTGTTTTATGTATATGTTTTCGTTTAAATCGGGATTGAGGGTGGATTTTGAATATTTTTGGGTTATGGTCTTTGAATGTTCTAATTTGGGATTTTGAGATGTCGATTTGTTTTTAGAGTTTCATAGTGGCTGGTAGACTGAATAAATGAGAAAGGGTGTGGATTTCTTCTTCCATATTCATATATAATTGATGTCTTGTCTGTTTGCATTTAGGGTTTTGTTTCATTGTGGATTAAACTTGTTTAAACTATAAAGAGTGCATGTGAAGGTTGTTAGGGGTCTGATATATGCATTTTAATACTGTATTTGTGATATATGTATGTACATTTGTGGTTCTAACATGGAAAAAAAAGTTTGCTGAGCTCAGGGCTTTTAGTGCTTGTCCTTTTTTCATTCATATTTTGGTTGTGTGGTTGCTGGAAATGGATGTTTTATTGATGTGTAAATTGATTTGGATTGATTACATTGTTGATCAAGTCTTGTCATTTTAAATGTAATACATCCAGATTACTTCACTGTGAGGTAGTATCATGGAGGCTACATAATGGACAACAACTACGTTGGTGGACAAATTAGCTACTACGAAAATGTGGATAAGGATAAGATGAGTCTCACTAAATGATACACCTCGTATCTAGTTCACCTCCTTACTGTATTCAAGTGATTTACTTTCAGTTTTACTGTCCTCGATTTCTGTTTTAATGATTTAGGGACCCAAAGTGTTGATTCTTTATAGGATGACCATTTAAAGAAATTTTCTTCTTGAGAGTCGTAGAGGACGTTAAACTGAGTCGATGAACACGTGGCATGCCTAAAACAGAGTTTGTACATGAAAGTTATGGTCAGAAAACTAAAGTTACTATTTTGAGAAAGGGGTATAAAAGGAGGACTTATTGAAAATGGCAAGTCAGTTTTCTCACCTCTCCCTAAAGTAGAAACCCTAAATTCTCACCAGTTGACTCGCGAAACTGACCCAACCCGGAACCCAAACCTGGCCGTAACTCCGCTGTTCGGCCACTGATTGACGCTGCACCAATCGCATCCAACTCACCTCTTCATTCTTGTTCGATCCTTGGAGGTTTTGTTGCACGATTTGAAGTGTAAAAGCCTTAACGAGCTAAAGATTCTTGTGACAGACTGGTTTTGAAGACCCTATCGAAACTCACAATTCTTGAGACCATTTGGGACGATCCTTGTTATGTTTTAGAGCTCTTAGGGCACATAGCAAACCATCCAAGCAGCTTGGACAAGTTTGAATCGAGGAAGGAGAATCGGAGCTTGGAAGTCAGCCCCTTTTCTCTTTCGAGGTAAATTCCAAACTTTTGGCTTCTAATTGGACTTTGTTATAGTTAGGAAATTGGTTTGGGATGTTGAGAGAAAGATTTTGGCATAGGTCTCGCTACCCAAGTCATGGGTCGAGTGGCGACGCGAGGGGCCACTTCTAGTCTTCTACTTTGGCTAGTTAGGTTGAGTTTACAATCTAAGGCTTGTGGATATGATTTTGGTAGAAATCAGAAAAAATTTGATACTAAGATCAGAAATTTTTGAATTTCGGAGTTTTGGTTGTCGATTTGTGGTTCCCTTGATTATGCTTTAGAACATTTAAATCGACAAAACGATTGACTTGAGTCATAAACTCTCGTAAGCGTACAAATCGTGGTCAAGTAAGGGAAGTATTAGAACCTTGATTATCGTACCTTGAAGATTAGATCTTGGACCTAACCAAGGTTATTGACTCTAGAATGACTTAAAAGCATTTTAGGAAAACTAAAATAAAATATTCACAAGGCACCAAGCCTTGGCAATGCTCCACTTAGCTCATTCTAAGCCTAATTAAAGCCACTAATTTGTAGCCGAAATGGATTATGCACAATGAAATGTAGAATTTTGTTGGAAAATATAAATTGAGAATTAACTAAATTAAACGCAACCGAAAAGTAAACCAAACAACTAATTATCAAACAAGAAATTAAATTTGGATTTTCAAATTAATGGAAATATGGGAGTGTCGGGTGATTCACACTAGGGCTGGGCGTCTAGACCCGAGAACCCGACCCAAACAGAGCAAAAAAGCCCGATTCGGTTCGGTTTTGTGTTGGAAAATGTCAGTTCGGTGCAAAGCCCGACCCGAATTACATTTTATCGGGTCGATGTCAGGCTTGATATTTTCCGGGACCGAAAGACCGACCCGAACCGATTTCTCCTCCATCTCAGCCTCTTGAGATTCTCCTCCCAAGCCAGCTCCTCCTCCTCCTTCTCCATACTCAAATTTACAGAATTTCATAAGAACCCAGAACCTATATGAAACAAACTATTAAAATTTGAGCATAGGACATAGGAACACAGAGAAAGTTGTTGCTTTGAGTAATCTTACCTTGGGAACCAGTGAAGCCGAGAAACTCCTTCACCTGCAAAAACTCTTTTCTTGATAGCTTCCTGAGCTTGAAGCTCGAAGCAGAGTAGATCAAAGTTGCCGAAGAAGAAGAAAAAGAAGATATGGTAAATAGAGAACTGCATAATGGGGATTGGGGAGGAAGAAAAGAGAAGAAAAAAGAAGAAGAAGAAGATATGGTAAAGAGAGAAGTAGAGAACTGCATAATGGATTAATAGGGATTGGGGAGGAAGAAAAAAAGGGGGACAAAAAAAAACGAAGAAGAAGAAGAAGAAGAAGAATACGGCTAGAAAAAAGAGAGAGAAGAAAGTGAAAGAGGGTTCTGCACTTCTAGGTTTTGTTTTGTTTCATTTCTCCCGCTTAGGATCAAATAAATATAAACTTTGGACAAATTATGTTGAGAGCGTCTCGTGCTCCAGTGGTTGGCAGCAAGGCTTTCGTGTAAGAGGTCGGGGGTTCAAACCCCGCCTCTCACCCAATTTTGTGTGTATTTTGCATAAAGCTGGGAAATTAGATTTGGGCCTGAAAAGCCCGAAGACAGAACCGGCCCGTTTGGGGTCGGTTTCTATCGGTTTCCATTTTTGAAAAAGCCCGAACTGACCTGGACCGATTGTTTCGGGCTCGGTCTCGGTCTCACCAAATTTTGGGCTCGGCCCGACCCGAGCCCAGGCCTAATTCACACTAACTATCTTGCAAATATCGATGTCAATTTCACATATGCATGCATTTTCTATGTGTTAATTCCCGTATCTAGTACAAGTCAAGGCTACTAAACCAATTATCCCTTTGATCTATTGATTATGCAGGTTATGGCCACAATCAACTCTCTAACTTAGGCATTACGTCGGTTAACGCCGCAATATCTAAAATTAGAGGCCTAGAGAGCAAGATAATAGAGACTAAACAATTAAACTAGCTAATGGTTACCACACTTAAATCCTAGATGCCATAGACTAATAAGTTGTCAATTTATCAATCTAATCAGGACAATGCCCACAATATAATTTCAAAGGGTGACAAAGCCTAGAAACATGCTTCTAAGGACCAATAAATTCGGATTTAAAGCATACACAAGAAAAATTGCATTTATTCATTAAAACACCAACATTTACACAAGATGAGTTAGGGCTTCACAACCCTAACTCCGAAAATCGAACTACTCACAACCTATTATCAAATACATCATCAAATACATAAAAAATTAGGAGAAATAATAGAGAAGAGAGAGAACACAAGTTAGGCTCACTATTTGCTATAGGCAAATATGAACCCAACTTGAAATTAAGCCCCTACTCTTTACCAAAGCCAAAATTCCCTTAGGTGATGAAGCCTTGATAATGTGAAGTGAAAATCTCTTAATTGTTTCTTGAGAAAAATGGCAGAGAATGGTACTAAGAAGTGAGAGAAATTGGAGAGAAGAGAAATATGGTGTGGAGGTCTATTGCGGCTGTTGCCGAGAGGAAGAGAGATAAAGGAATAGGTCGTGGTCTGTGGCTTTAATTGAACAAGGGAAAGCTAGTGTGCCACGTGTCATAAGCACACTGGTTGAATGATGCAAGGATAATGTCATGTGCTGCTGTGCGTTTTGGCAGTAAAAGAAATAATGAAATGCTGCAGTCCCTCTCTGCATAATTGAACCACAATGATTAATTATACTGCTGCCACGTGTCATCAAAATACATGATTTTGTACTCTTTCAATTCAGCTAACGTGCACCCCATAATTAACTTTAATTAACCACTAGTTAATTAAGACTAATGGTTAATTAAGGATGCTTTGACCTAGAGTTGACCACCTGGACCTTTGTTGAAAACTCCACCTTGCTACGATGATTTTGCGCATTTTACTTTCAATTTTCGTGACTCCGCTTATTTTCTACAAAATAAATAAAATATATTAATTACATAATAATTGATTTAGAGATTATCTTAATTCTAGTGTTTAGAATGTAATTATGCACATAAAAATGCAAGTAATCAACGATGTTAGTTTTGGGTGAATCAGAGAAGGATAAAAGTGCTTAGGTTTGAGGTCAACTATTAGGGTTCGGTTTCTAATTAATGTAAACTTAAATTTTGGTCCTTGGTTTTGTTGGTGATGAGTTCTGCTTTGTACAGAACGTGAGAAAATCCCACTCGAGGAGAGTTTTGATCGACGGCAGGCGTAGCCTTATACTGTGAGCGGACTTTTGTTTTAAAATTAAATATGCATGCAATTATTGCCCTTTTATTTATTGGGCATGTGTTTTGGTTGCAGAAATGAATTGTGAATTGTTATTTGGATTGGTTTTTATTATGATTTTTCTGAATTGAAGATGCTTTGGATACTAAATGAGGTTGAGCTTTCTGAGGAATTTCCAAAACGTGATTATGGATTTTCGTTGATCTCGCGTAATTGTATTTAGCAAATTGAGAAATCTTATTAAATTTATTAATCGCATTTGTTGCCATATTTTTCGAGAATGATCTTGATTAATGTTTTCCGAGTGTGGTTGGGAATCCTAGTCATGTTTCGGTTAGCGATTATTTATTTTGTGCAAGATTTTTCGAGAAATGTTTTATATTGGTTTTTTAATTTTTTTCTTCACCATACTTGAGTTATCATATTTTACTGCTAGCTAGCTCATTGCTCATCCTCACAATACCTTGTGGGTTGCAGTGTGCCTTTAGCCTGGGAGGCACTCTTTACTGTATGATGACTTTTTCTTCTCCATTATATTCTTATGTTAAACCAACATGGCTGGTTCATTTTTACGAGATTCTTAGTTTTAAAGAAAAGTGTTCTATAAATTGTTGCATGCATTGGTTTTTAAGAAAGATCTAAATCTGGGAAAGTTTCTTTTTATTTTTTCGAATAATTATTTTTGTCCACTCATGCTAACATTTTTACATACTTTCCCTTGGGCCCTCTGGTTTCAAATGCCTAGTTTGCAGAGTTGTTGTTTGGCTTTATGAGTTGAGGCATTACACCACTGCTGTCATCCCTTGCTTGTAGGTTACCAGTTAACCACTATGTAACATTCCCATATATTTTTCTTAGATTGCTCTAATAACCATGGGATGTTGATTATTAGCAGTTTGTAAAATGTGGGTTTATCAGCCAACTTTAGGATTTCATGGACATTATATATGTTGTCGTAGACTTGAATTGTTGGATATGGTGGTGTTAATTGTCGGTGTGGATATATTTTAATATATGTTATTTTTATTATGGAGTTGGTTATTTGTGGAGAGCATGTAGGCTCTAGGACATGAGGGTAGATGTGTATAGAAATGTAGATTTTATTTTTACAGGTTTGGGTTGTCCACTTTCAGGGAAAGTTCTGTCAAATTTTCAATAAAGTTTTTCGGGAAGTAAGCCCCGCAGGGCCACCTCGAATTTCAGGGTGAATTCTGGGGCAGGTCCTGTCACTGAAGTTGATGGAATGGTGAGGGGCTTGAACTAGAACTATAATGAGAGAAGAATTGATTACTGGTACAATATTGGGAGTGAAGATGACACATTGACGTTCTAAGCTGAACACAGATAAGGATACAGTCACCATGTGTTCATGTGTACCTGAGATTAGATTAGTCATCATCTACTTAGATCATCTAGATCTCCATGATGGCTATGAAGAGGACAATGATGATTTGTACATGTATGATGAAGCATATTCATGTTTTTTATTAGTCAAGCTGGTTCAAGTGTTGTGCTCATTGAAGAACTCCAAGACCCAAGGAAAAAATCTGGTGTTGTCATAAAGGAGCTCCCATAAGAGTTAAGCAAGTCAGGATTGGTGGACAAACCAATAAAGAAATAACTGAGTATTGTGATTAAAGAGTGGGATAGGGTCATCTTAAATACCAACTCAATCGAGCAAAACACCATTTGTAGATCCCAAGGTCAAAGGTAAAGAAAAGGTCAGTGAAGTTGACAACTTGATGGACATTAAAGTGAATGAGTTTAGGAGCAGAGGAAGAGTGCAGCCTGAAATGGCTTATGATGAGGAATAATCGAATAATGATGATGCCGAAGATGAAGACTACAAACCATAGTTTGATGATGATGATTATGGAGAGTATGGTTGGGATGATGATCAGCTTGGGGATGTGGAAGAAGAGTTTGATGGATTTGGTGAGTCTATTGAACTTAATACACAAAGGTCTACTTGTGGCAGAAGTACCGTGGAAGAAGACAATGTCATTGAGGACAATGAGTACATGTTTAATGTTTTTGATTCATATGAGGAAGTTATAGGAGGTGAAGTAAACTCGGATGGAGAGGGGGGGGATAGTTTTCCTGAGTTTAATCCCAAAACTGACATAAAGGATCCACAATTTAAATTGGGTCTTAAGTTTGCATCAATGAGGATTCTAAGAGCTTCTTAAGGGAGAAGACGATCATGTCTAGATGGAAATCAGTCTTTTTGAAGAGTGACAGAGCTAGGGTTTGTGCGATTTGCAAAGCTAAGAACTACCTTTTTGAGTTGCATGCAAGCAAAATGCAACATGAATAAACTTTTATGGTGAAGACCTGCATTGCAGATCATACATGTGATAGGGTTAATGAGAACTCCATGATCAAGGCACTTACTTGACTGAAAAGTATGTTGATCAGATCAAGCTCAATCCCGATTGAAAAACAGGTAACTTAGCTGACTCATAACTTGGGTATTTGGCTTACTGGAATTAATATGTGTTGAACTAATACCTTTTTTTTGTAATTGTGTTCTTCAAAATCACTTGCACAAACTACATCAGCTGAAGTAAAGGCTAAGGAGGGCAGTTTTGAAGCAGCTGGAAAAATCTATCATGGAGCAATATGCCAAAGTAAGAGATTATGGAGCAGAACTGAAAAAAGTGGACCCTGGTACCACTGTGGATATAAATTGTGACTTCAACCATCCTAGTGGTCTACCTGTGTTAAAAAAGATGTATATCTAGTTAGAAGCATTGAAGATGGGTTTTAAAGCTCGCTGCAAATCAGTAATAGGGCTTAATGGTTGCCATCTCAAAAGTTCTCATGGTGGGCAGCTCTTAAATGCAGTTGAAGTGGATACAAATAACACTACATGGGTAGTTGCATATGCGCATGTTGAGATGACGAGCATAGACTCTTGGGAATGGTTCTTAAAGTTGCTGGTGAAGGACTTAGACATAGAGCATGAGGGAGTTGGATGGACTTTTATCAGTGACAAGAAGAATGGCCTTTGACCAGCTTTTGAGTCAGTTATCCCACTTGCAGACCATAGATTTTGTGTGAGACACCTCTGAACAAAGTGTACCAAGTTATTTCTTGGTAATTAAATCCATGACAGACTAGCTCTGGGCAGTAGCAAAGTCAACTACCTTGGCTTATTTTCACAAGAAAATAGACCATGCAGCTTATAACTGGCTTACAAGTTTGTAGTGGATTTTTGAAACTTAGTCTTCATAATTTATAGTTTGTATATGCCTGCCCCTTTAGATTAATACCTTTGTTGATCTTGTAGATCCAAAAAGGCCTCCCCTTCACTAGTGTAGGGCACACTTCTAAACTCACATCAAATGTGATATTCTTCTAAATAACTTGTGTGAGAGCTTTAATGCATTCATATTAGGTGCAAGAGGCAAGCCAGTTGTGTTAAGTTTTGAGGATATGAAGGTATAAAAATGATCATATTGAGGAAGGAAAAGATGATGAAGTATGAGTGTACCATCTGGCTTAAACCTCGAGTGATTTTGAAAAAAAAAAAATCAAAGTCAAAGTTGCCACTGATTATATCCACATGGCTCTGAAAGTCCACAAATTGAAGTAGAAAGCATTGTAGGAGGTATGCATGTTGTTGATCTTGAAAGAAGGACTTATAGTTGGAAGAGGTGGGACTTGAGTGGTATACCATTAAACATGTTGTTGCTGCAATTAACTTCATGAGGCTAAACCTTGATGATTTTGTGGATGATTGCTACTTGAAGAAGACATATATTGCTATTTACAACCATACCAGAAAGCCTATAAATGGTATGGAGTTGTGGTCCATTTATAAAGAACCTACAATCTTGCCCCCATAGTAAACAAGACTACCATGAAGGCCAAGGACACGCAAGGATCAAGGATGCATCTGAGAGGGCTGCCAATGGAGGTCCCAAGCTTGGCAATGTTCAGAGAAGTTTAAGGTGTGATAATTGTGGTGTGGTTGGCCACAATGAGAGATAATGTCATAGGCACTTGTCTCCTAAGACAAAAGCAACCGATCTGAACAAGAAGAGAAAATTGAACAATGAAGGGGTAGGAACATCTGGAAATCAGGTTTGTAACTTTTTTCTTGTTTAAAAAGTTGAGTTCTATCACATAACCATTTTTTTTATAATATGATTGATTTGTATGTTCATTTGTTGTAGGCTACTCGTAAGAAAAAGCCTCCCATGACAAAGAATGAGCTACGGCAGAAGGCAAAGTAAAAGGCTGAAAAACTGAAGGTAAACTAATCAATAAAAATCTGATGATTTCTAATGTACCTTTAATTATGAGCTAAGTTACTGTGGTTTGTGTGCATGGTTGTAGAAAAAGAGAATTGATAAGAACGCTACCACAGCTAAGCTGCTCCTTCAAACGCAAGAGCTGCTCCTACAAATGCCAGAGTTGCTCGTTCTGCAAACGCAAGAGCTGCTGCTTCAAGCTCTCAAGTTGCTCCGTCAAACTCTAAAGCAACTGGTGCAAAAGATAAAGATCCTATTTCAAGCTCTAAAGCTTTTGGAACACCAACTAGATCATCAAAGAGGCTTAGAGAAAGTGGAAGATAGAGTTGAAAGCATTTCAGATTAGCAGGCCTTAGTTTAGCTTTAGGGTGATAAATTTTTGTTTAAGGAGATCAATGATTTGTGTTGCAATCTTTTGTACAACCTTGTGCTTTGTAACAAGGTTGTTGGACCTAATATTTTGATAAGATGATTAGGTCTACTCAAACTGCAACTTGTATCCCATTTGAATTTTTTTTGGGTCATGGATGTAAGACACTAATATCATCCTTGGTTTGCTAATGTGGAATATAACTGAACCATTATTAATGTTCTATCTATCTATCAGGTTTTAATGTCATTGGTATTTGTTTTTGTTTCATTGTATGGTTAGTATCAAGTTATTTTGATGTTTTTCAATGTGTTCTTTCACTTTGTTGGCTGCATTATGAGTTTTTAGAGGCAAATCGAGTGAATTGTCCAATTTACCCTTTCATGTGGGCTTAGTCGCTAAGTTTTTCAATGCCATCTTAGTACTTAACGTCCAATTTGGATGCCTGAGAAAATTTTGGGCACGATTGATTGAAATTGAGAGCACAGGGGTGTTGCTCATAAAAATGAAAGAGGAAAAATTAATATGAAGTTGAGTGCAAACCACATGGTGGTAAAATGAAATTTGTACGTTTCTTATTTTTATATTTTAAAATCTGACTAGCTTGGCTAGATCTGTTCTGCGTGATCTAATATGCGGTTTTGAGATTTAGTGTTTTCCTCCATGATAGTATCATTTTCCTTGGAATGCTTTATGCAAGTTATTCTATATATAAAGCTAGGGATCATCATGGGCCGGGCTAGGGCCGGCCCTACCCTAAATTTTAGGGCTTAGGGTCGGGCAGGGCCTAGTCAAAGTCAACAAAATTTAGGGCCAGGTAGGGTCGGGCCGGGGCTTAAATATGTTAACCCTTACCCGCCTGAAAAGCCCGATTCGTTAGGGCCGGGTAGGGCCGGGCTTCCGAATAGGGCCAAATAGGGCCTTATTTTGTATAACAAAAAAAAAAAAAAATACATTGTATTTTTTCCTCAAAATGTAGCTAAATGATTATATAGGTAATACAAGACTCATTGTTTTTTGTTGATCATATTTAATACACACACACACACACATATATAAATTAACTTATAACATTTATTAATTTAGTTAAGGTGGTTATATTCAATTAACTACCTCTCTAAATCTATCAATATTTTTTTTTTTTTTTGAGGGGAATGAAAGACTAATTCATTGATTAAGCATCATTACAATCATTGATTAAACTAGCCTCCACAAACGGAGGAATATCTGAGAAATAATCTATCTGAAAATCATCATGCTTGGCCTCCTGCGCCAAAATATGGGCCACACTATTGGCCTGCCTAGTTACCTTAAGCACACGAGCATCCAATGCTTCATGTAACAAAGCTCCCAGGTCTACTAACAAAAAACCCAGCTCCGAACAATCCAATGAAGATGAGGACAATGCTGACACCAGGTCTAGGCAGTCTGACTCCACAATCAAAGGTGTAAGACGATTATCAATGGCCAACTGCACTCCCAGTATCAATGCTAAAAGCTCGGCATGGCTAGCTGATTGAGCAAATGTAACAGAATGTCGAAACCCATGAAGAAAATTCCCTACATGATCTCGGAACACCCCACCTAAACCTGTACGACACAAGGTCTGATCAAAAGCAACGTCAACATTCAACTTCACAAAGCCAACTGGTGGTTTCGACCATTTAGGGACTGGACGAGCTGCCAACCCTAACCGGGTAGTAATGCGAGCTGCTTTAAAATCTACCAACCAACCCAATGACATTGGGACAATCGCTGAGGCCTGCTGAAAATCACCTCCCCAAACTTTAGCATTTCTATTCCTCCAAGTGGCCCACAAAATCATCAACAAAGAGGCAAAATGATGAGGATATGTCACTGAAACAACTGTGAGCCAATCTGCTACAGTGGAAGGGGCCGAAACAAGGGGAAGATTGGCACCATGAATCAAACTAGTAGCATGGGGACAGTCACGAGTTGCATGGAGAGGAGTTTCAACTTCTTCGTCACAAAGTGGACATTGGGTGTCTAGATCAACACCACGTTCACTAAGCCGACCCCGAGTGGGGAGAATATTAGAGGCTGCTTTCCAAGCACATATCTTCACACTGCTTGGAACCTGAGCTTTCCACAACTGACGCCAAAGAATAGCACTTGGATTTGGTATGGATGAAACATCATCAAGAATCCTAGTCCTAGCTACATGGTAGGCCGACTTTACCGTGAACTGGCCTTTTTTATCTGCACCCCAAATCCATCTATCCTCATGAACCCGAGGACTAAGAGGAATAGTGAGAATCTTCTGAACAAGATAATCAGGAAAAAGTTCAGATAAAAGAGTAACATTCCACACACCTGGAGAGATGAAAAGATCAGCAACGAAAGTTGCTCGACTCGAGAAGTAAGTACTCAAATCCTCACCCATCAACCACGGATCCCGCCATATATTGGTAGACAAACCATTCCCAATGTGACGTTTAATGCCTGCTTTCAGTATGTCTCGGCCTTGCAAGATACTTCGCCATGCGAAAGAAGGTTGGGAAGCAAGCTCAGCTTCCCAAAAGTTACTGTGGGGGAAGTATAGAGCTTTAAAAAGTTGACCGATCAGGGAGTTAGGATATTGGAGCAACCGCCACCCTTGCTTGGCTAACATAGCCAAGTTAAAAGCAAAAAGATGTCGGAAACCCATACCTCCCATACTTTTGGGTTTACAGAGGTCATCCCAAGCCCGCCAATGCATAGCCTTCTTGTCGTTCGTACTACCCCACCAGAACTGTGCACAAAGCTGGTGGAGTTCCTGAATAAGATTTTGAGGGAGTAGGTAGCAATTCATGGTATACAGTGGGAGAGCCTGAGCCACCACCTTGATTAAGATTTCTCTACCGCCTGCACTAAGCAATTTGGATCTCCAACCAGTCAATTTTTTTGACAGGTTATCTTTAATATAAGCAAAAGTTTCTGACTTGGATCTACCAATAAGGGTCGGAATCCCCAAATACTTATCATGCTTCTCCACTACCGGAACCCCCAGGATTTGAGCCATATTGTCTCTTAAAGGCGGTAAAACACTCCCACTGAAAACAACATTACTCTTCTGCAGGTTCACCTGTTGCCCAGAGGCCCTTTCATAAATATTTAACAAATCCCTAATCATGGTGCAATCCTGAGGCGTAGCAATAGAATAAAGCATACTGTCGTCTGCAAACAAAAGATGACTGATAGGAGGGGCACCATCACAGATATGCAGCCCCTGCCATTGACCACTAGAAACTCTGTGGGAAATGAGAGCGGACAGGCCCTCTGCACATAATAAAAACAAATAGGGGGACAAAGGGTCTCCTTGTCGCAACCCATGCTGCTGTGTCACATAACCCCTAGGGGTACCATTAACAAGGAAAGAATAACGCACCGTAGAAAGGCAAGACATAATCAGGTCCACCCATTCCTCCGCAAACCCCATTTTCAACATGATTCTCTGTAAAAAAAACCCCATTCCAGTCTATCGTATGCTTTACTGATATCCAATTTAAGAGCCAAAAAACCTTCGTGACCACGCCTCAACCTGTGCATGTAATGGGCTAGCTCTGACGCTACCAAAGTATTATCAGAAATAAGCCGATTTGGAACAAATGCACTCTGTTGGGGAGAAATAATATCTGACAAGAAACTTTTCAGTCGGTTAGCAATAACTTTTGAGGCAATTTTATAAATGACATTGCATAACGCAATAGGCCGAAGATGGGACATATTCACAACTTCTTTAATCTTTGGAATGAGGGCGACATAGGTGAAATTCAAATCAGGGGGAATTTCAGAATGAGTTAACATTGAAATCACCGCATTACTAACCTCCTGCCCAACTAAGTCCTAGTATTTCTGAAAAAAGAAATGTGAGAGACCATCCGGTCCTGGCGCTTTCGAAGGATGCATCTGAAATAACGCTAAACGAACTTCTTCCAAGCTGTAGGGAGCCAATAAGATGGCATTCATGTCTTCTGAGACTCGAGGTTCAATAGTCTGAAGGACCAAGTTTTGAGCCTCCAAGTCCTGTGGTTGGGAGCTAAAAATATGCTGAAAGTAATCCAACACAACCCCATCTATACCGGCTGTGGACTCTTGCCATACTCCATTGATATCGAAAAGGCCTTTAATTTTGTTTTTTTGTCGTCTGTTCGATGCTTTCTTATGAAAGAAACGGGAGTTCCGGTCACCATCCCTAAGCCAAACCGCTCTAGACCGTTGCCTCCAATACGTCTCATCAATGGACATCAACTCATTCAATCTTTGCGAAAGTTGCAGCTTGAGGGCATGATCACTTTGGTCGAACGGTTTCTGGAAAAGAGCATCCAGTTGTGCCCGTACCCCCTCCACTTCCTCTCTTCTGCTCCGGAAAATAGTTCGATCCCACTCCAAAAGATGAGTCCCCAATCCTTTTACTTTACGGCACAGCTGAAGCATAAGCTCCCCACCATATGGAATTCCCAGGCCTCCTCCACTTTGGCTGGGAAACCTTCATGGGCACACCACATCTCTTCAAAGCGGAACTGGCGTCGAAACTTCTCAAGTCTCAACTTCTCCTTTCGGACCTCCAACAGGAGAGGAGTGTGGTCTGACCGACTGGGATGAAGATTGATCACACGAGAAAAACTAAATTCCGATATCCAGGCCGGTGAACAAAGACCTCTATCTAACCTCTCTTTCGTATTGGAATCACACCACGTAAACAGACCTCCAGCAGCCCCGGCCCATATCCTTGAGGTTACAATCTGAAAGAGCTTGTCGAAAAGCCTGCATCTGACTCTGACTACGCAGTCTGCCACCAGACTTCTCACCCAACTCCATAATCTCATTGAAATCCCCGGCTACTACCCATTTCTCTCCCAGGTTCCAGACCAGAGATCGTAATAAATCCCAGGACAGATGACGTTGGCTGGTTTCGGGATGACCATAGAATCCAGTGAACCTCCATTCCACCTCATTAGGAGCTTTAACGAAAGCATCAATATAATACCTCTCCACATCTTGAACCCTAACCGAGATAGAATCACCCCAGAGCAAAGCCAGGCCCCCCGATCGCTCCACACGATCGAAGTGAGCAATATGAGGCAGACCAATAAAACGGCGAAGGGATTGATGCTGGTCCTTTGTACAGTGAGTCTCGCTGAGGAAGACAAGACTTATGCGATGTTTTTGTATAAGCAGCTGAAGAGCATGCCTGGTTCTTCTATTCACAATACCCTGGCAGTTCCAAATCAAAATATTCATTTTGAAACACAGACAAGGTGGACGAGACACCTCCTGAAGCCGACCGGCGGCACTACAAAGAAACTGGAAAACCCTAAGTCGAAAAACCTAGGCTCCGCAGTTCTCGCTTGAAGAAACTAAAATTTTAAATCTATCAATATTAATTGTTGTGTAACAAGGAAAATAATAGCTAAAGAAAACAAAGCCTATGTAATAGAAAATAATAAAAATAATATATAAATTTTAGGGTAGGGCCGGGTAGGGCTTTTAGGGCCGGACAGGGCTTGGCCCTTACGGGCTCAATTGGGCCGAGCCGTAGGGTAGGGTCGGGCTTCACTTGCATGACCCTTACCCTACCCTATTTGAGAAAGGGTAGGGCCGGCCCCAAAGAAACCCATCAGTGAAACACCCAGCCCCAAAAATCAAACCCATCAATTGAAATCACTGAGACTAAGAGCGCACTTTACACCATCTGCTTCTCCTCACCTTTCAACTATCAACCATTTCCCAATTACAAGTCATAGCTCTTTTTCCAAGGTAAATTTGTTCTTTGTTATCAGATTCATTTACTGATTTCCTTCAATGAGACTCTTCATTCCCAGAAAGAAATTTATCAACCACCAGATCCCATAAGGACGAGTCAAGAACTTGAGTGAGAGAGAGAGAGAGAGAGAGAGAGAGTCCAAGCGCGATGTTGAAGAGTCAGATAACCAATTTGTTTTTTAAGTCAGTCACGTATTACAAACCATTAGATGTTGTTTTTACACGTGTCATTACACGATTGAAAACTTAGGAAGCTTAGACAACTTTATTGCTTAAGAGAGGATCCTCTCCCTTTGCGTCAATTGGCGTCAAGCCACAAAACCGGATAAAAATGTAGTATGATATTATGTCAACTCAATTCCGATGTAAGTGGGAGAACAAAAATGCGAATCTGACCACGGAGCCACTTCCTTGACATTATGATGAGATTAATAGGAGGACGACGAAATTCGGAGAAGAGGGACAAATGGATTAAAAATGCCAAGGCAGAACCACAGCATATGAGTTCCACAGACAACCAAACTTGAATGATCATATACTAAAACACATGCAATCAAGAAAAATTACAAATTAAACTGGTACATGATCCAACAGTTCATATCATTTGAAAATCCTATTTAGCATTGTCCTTGAAATAGTTATTTATAGCTAGCAAACACAAAAGAACATTAATTCCCAGGAAACCTGCAGAAGGCCTTTATTCAATGCACAGAAGTGGCACCTGCACAGGATTAGCAAATACATACATTAGCAAATGCCAAAAGATTAGCGACTGTATACATTAGTAGGATAAAGATCATGTTCATAAGACAATACGACATCACCTTTTTATAAGAAAGTAACAGGAATATGAAATAATATGGACACCTTTATTTATTTTTTACTTTTTTATTTTTTCAATGGAGAAGCAGGTGATATTAGTTTTTCCATAATGTCTTTCGCACGAGGTGCTAACTCTATAAAAAAAATTATTCAAAAAAAAAAAAAATCACTACACCTGAAAACTCACCTTCTGTCTCTCAATTTTTTTATTTTATTAAAAATAAAAGGAGAAAATAAAAGCCGGAAGAGGGAAACGCCTTCATTATTCCTAATTGGACTTGTTTTCCAGCAATTATCAGGAGGACCCATTACCAGTACATGATTAAAATACAAAGGACATATGATTAGAATTGCATAATGTCACCTCATCAGGTTGAACTCCTTTTATTTCATATTTTAGGGATGGTGGGATTTAGTTGGAATTGCATATCAGTACATATTACTCATGATATTGCAGCTACACCCAGAAAAAGAATGAGAAACATGAAAGGACATATACTTTTGGGGTCAAAATGTTAAAACACTTAGAAACAATACTTTACAATTTTACATGCATGGTCATGCTGACATGTTGAGATAATATCCTAATGATTGATCAAGATTTTTAACACGTTAGCTCCTGCTCCTAATCAAAAGGAGGATTGCTAGCCCTTTTATGTTATCCACTGGTTATTCCTTTTGCAAATTTTCTATTGGTGTCTCTGGTACTTTTTAACTCTGATACCATGTTGAAGCTTAAGAACATATGTAGCTGAGAGATCCATGTATAAATTAAAGGAAAAAATGTGGGAGCTAGTTTAAGCTGTGTTTGAATAGAAGTCAGTACTTACCTCGAATTGGAAGCAAAGAAACCGATTCAGAAGCATCAGTTTCGACATTGGTACAGGTAAGTTCGACTGCACTAGTAGGCTTCTTGACATCAAGGTCTGCTGGATGGATCTTCCTCTTCAACATCCTCCTCATCAGCTATGACATTAGAAATCAATTAACTGAATCAGTGACATGCTTTGATGTCTAATAGATTTTGTGTCGTTACCTTACAAAAACTACCACAAATTACATTAACTTGATGGGAATCAGTGTCTTAATTAATCTTTATCTAGCCAAACAAGAGACCAGGAATTAAAGCTAGAAAAATTGCTGAAGTGTTTACTTACTCGTTGCACATTCTTGATTGGAGTTGAATCCTCTTTGACACGAGGAATGAGCTTCTTGGCAAATGCCAGGCCACCATTCCTTGTTCGAGGGTTCATTTTCTTCTTCAACTCTGGTTGGACCTTGCGAGAGTCAAGCTGCGATTGAACATCATGACCATCAGCCATGAATAAGTCAGCCAGTGTTATCCTTTCACCTTTGCGCTTCCTTTGATCACTCTCAGAATCGTGATCAGGTTCAGTACTGATTTCATTAGACCCCTCAAAAGGAGCAAGAGGAACACCATCGATGTCCAAAATCACATCTGGTTTCGCAACAATGGCCTCAGAGTTTGACTCCGTTTCCTCAAAACTGTGTCCAAATGTTGTAAACATCAAAGGGTTCAGTTCTTCATACTCGCCATTATCAGTATCTTCATCACTGTCACAATCACCACCACCATGTGAAACTTCTTGGGCTTCCTTACCATCCTCCTCGCTCTCCAAAACCCTGTAGTCATTTTGGTTGTTGAAGGGTTTTAGGGGGTCGAAACCAAAGGTGCCTATTGTTAAAATGCCATCTCTCCATCCCTGATCAAGCCCATCCACAAGGGAAACTTGTCTCAGAAATGCTTGTGTGTCCTTATCGGTATTACTCTCCGGTTCAATCTTTTCCCCATTTCCTGCAACCTCATCTGGAAAAACACACAAGATCAAGCAAGTTCACAGCAAAATCTGTGTACAACACCACATAGATATAAAGTACTGCATGCTCAATTCAACAGTAACACAATATACATGACAAAAAAATGTTAGCTACATTCAACTTGGTGATTCCATAAGTTCATGAAAATAATATACCTTTAAGGACCTTGTGATGAAACCTCTTATGAACCCAGTTGAAGATCTATGCAAACAAAGAAGGAACAGGATCAATTGAGAGCCCTAATTGACAAGAGATCATGGTGCATAGTTCTACCACTAGCTACTACTTAGAACTCACCTTCATATCTTCTGACCAAGGTCGACGAGAGAATTGGTGGGCAAGAGAATGATGAGTATAAATTGAAGCTGAATGGAATAATTATGGAGTAGAAGAAACTTAAAAGGAGCGGGCCAAGTGGGTTGGAGAATGAGATGGTGACACGTGCCTAGGAGTGGGGCCCCTAGAATGTAGCTATGTTTGTGGGTAAATGACATGTTTGACGAGCCAAAATGTTGGGTCTTTGTGGCATGATCGATGTTCCGAAATTCTTGATAGGATGTGTTTACCCCTGCTACAATCCCCTAGGCCATGCTTATGGTCCAGCAGCTCACATTTGTATCACCTGATTGGTTTTCTATCTCCCAAATCTTGTTCAAAACCTAAATTACAAACAAGCAGATATGTACCAAGTTTAACAAATATTGACATGATTTAAGTGGGCTGCCATTTGGTACTGACGAGATGACCGGAAACACCTTTCGAAATTTTTTTATCACATTTAGGCTGAACTTTTAAGAGTTTGAGACGGTTGACTCATTCGCGATTTATATTCGGCTACTGATTGCTTTCATCAACAGAAGGTTTGCAAAGACCCAAACTTTTTCTCTTTCTCAATTCTTTGTGATTGTAAGAGACCTATAAGACAGGGGATGTTAACCTCTCATCCCATGTGACAATTCTATGCTTGTGGGACTCGTATACGCACCATTATATCACCTTTCACCTTCTTATTGGAAAAAAGTCACTTCTACCGGCCTGGACAATGAGGCATCAGGCCAGGTGTTTGCCAGTACAGATTCCACCATAACCAGGCAAACTTTTCAGGTGTTACTTCCTATTATCATCTCATTTCCATTCTCCTTTTGAGGGATTACAAGTTCCTTTAGTTTTCTTTTTGCTGGACTCAAATGCCCTTTCAGAAATGTAGCAGTGGACATATTGGACTTGACAAACTGTACCTTTCATTCGCAGTACGAAATCATCGAGATACTGCATTTTTCAGTACTGTTGGTCAGGTTTAATTCTTATGCAAAACTTATGCCTTGCTCATTTCTGGTATATCATGAGTGAAAGCTTAGTCTGCCACCAGCGAACTATTTTCGGGGGCAAATCAGGCATGAAGAAGTAGAAGCAAATCAGGCATGAAGAAGTGGAATGTTCCATGAGAGCGAAAGCCTAGCTGGAAGAGGCTTAAGAAAAGGTTCTAGCCAAAGGGAAACAGAGCCATAGAAGAATTAGATGGGTTCTATTAATAATACATGTTCTTTGGCTCTTAGCAACTTGTTTGCTTGTATCCCAAGCTAGAAGGCTAAGACCAGTTTGGATGGTAGCACCAATTCTAGGCTTTATGGGTCTTCTGAGTGCTCATTAAAGCTAAATAAAATACTTCGGATTCTTCTAAATAAAATGCTTCGGATTCTTCTTAAAGCAATTTGATCTTTATATCGCTCGGTGTGGGAGTGGGACAGCTCGCTCTGGTCCTGTGTCTGACCACAGACTTACATCTTTTATCATAATGAACAAAGTTTTGGCAAAGAAACGAAAATGTGGTTGATCTTTGATCTGAAATGAACCTCCACTAATGCAAAAGGATCGACTGTCGACATGATCGATTAAAAGTTCTACAGCAAGCAAAAAGTATAACTTCCATGCATGTTGCACTCCAAACCAATCTAGCTATTTCCTACATGTCCCACTGAGATTAGGTTGGTACTAAGTTGCACAGAAAGGTTTATACAGGTTTGATTATTAGTATTATATTTTGTAATGCTACTGTTAAGATTCACCATTCAATCTGCACATTCATACTGGAAACTTAAAAAAATATAAACCTAGCACAGTTCATTGAGGCATTTTGTCATACACGCTCTAACCCGTTCCAATGGAAACTTGGCTTCCCCTAATGATGGTGGTTACCTGCACAAAGTGCTAGAAGGGTGTAAATCAATACCAAAATATCCAATTTTATAACAATGACACATGAACAGATACTCAAAGAATTTGGACACTACGCAGAGTTCTGAGCCAGTTTCTTAAATGCAAAGTGATAATGTTAGTCTATATATAAAAGGAACTACATACCAATTTCTGAAAATGGAAAAGATGTTTCAGAACCAGAAATTGGGATTAACTAGGACCTTAGAATTGAGGCATCATATCTGTCATTCCAATGGCACATGCAAGCATTCAAGGCTTTACACAGCACAAAAGACCCACTGGAAACTTTGAGATAGTATTGGTTTGCAGGCAAAATACATGAATGTATACAGGGAGAGTATAACTATTGGATTATTTCCAGTGGCTTATTTCTGGTTAGAGAATTTTGTGGGATCCATACAAGTCAAGAATGAAGAGTCGGTATAGATATTTCATTAATATTGTTCTGTATAATTATATATACTATAATGAAAGCTTAATTGGCTTCCCCTAATGATGGTGGTTACCTGCACAAAGTACTAGAAGGGTGTAAATCAATACCAAAATATCCAATTTTATAACAATGACATATGAACAGATACTCAAAGAATTTGGACACTGTGCAGAGTTCTGAGCCAGTTTCTTGAATGCAAAGTGATAACGTTAGTCTATAAAAGGAACTATATACCAATTTCTGAAAATGGAAAAGATGTTTCAGAACCAGAAATTGGGATTAACTAGGACCTTATATACAAAAATTATGAGCAACTCCAACTGCTTCCCTATAATTTTTATATTATAGAGAAGCAAAAGTCAATTTTTCTTCTCCAACTCCAACAGATTCCTTAGTTTACAGTAATCTATAAAATCTCCATAATTCTTCCTTAAATTTTGGAGTTTGCTGTAAATATAGGGAATTTAGTTTTCTCTTTCATCACTATCATCGGGGATAGTTATAGGGAATCTGTTGGAGCAAACAAAACTAATTTTTTCCTAAAATAGAGAAAAATAAAAATATGGGAAAGTTGTTGGAGTTACTCAGAATTGATGCATCATATCTGTCATTCCAATGGCACATGCAAGCATTCAAGGCTTTACACAGCACAAAAGACCCACTAGAAACTTGGAGATGTTATTGGTTTGCAGGCAAAATACATGAATGTATGCAGGGAGGGTATAATTATTGGATTATTTCCAGTGGCTTATTTCTGGTTAGAGAATTTTGTGGGATCCATACAAGTCAAGAATGAAGAGTAGGTATAGATATTTCATCAATGTTCTGTAGTAAGTATACTATAGAGGTGCGTTGGTGATCAACTTAGCTCTCTTGTATTTGCTCTATTTTTATTTGTATCAAAATTATGTAGTTCCAATAACTATCTATACATTTAGAAATAATACGTATAGTCTTTATGAACTGGCATCTTCATCGATCTCAATATATAGTAATTAGCTAGGGTTTCTCTTCAGACCTCAATGACAGCTGTTTCTTTGACAACGCACAGCCTGGTCCGCCGTGATTGCTTGCCATTGTGTCGTTCTCGGACCTTGAAAAGGAGTTGTGGTAGCCTCGGTCATTACGATCAATCAATTTTCATTTTAATTATGCATAGATGATTTATGTTATCGACTATATATATATAAGGTGGTGCTATTCAAAAAGGGTGTGTCTCTATTCACACACCCCTTTTAATTTTCTATTACTTTAATTCAATCTTTGTTATAAATTACTCTAACTACCCTCCCTTGTAAATCTGTTTCTTTTTTCTTTTTTCTTTTTTCTTTTTTCTTTTTTCTTTTTTCTTTTTTCTTTTTTCTTTTTTCTATTTGGCAATTCAATTATGAATCAAATATCATTATAAAATAATTCATTTTTTTTAACCTATAAATGAAGGAAAAATAATACGTCTAGTAGAAGGACCTGTATTATTAGACAAAGAATATGCTTCCCAAGTAATCACCTTCACCCAACTGAATCCAAATTGTAAAGTTTGTTCTGATCATACTTTGCAAAGTACCAAACTCAATGCTTGTTTGTTTATGACTCTTAATCTAGGTGCATCAATCTCAAATCGAAAAAAAAATATGGAATCAGCGTTTTATCCACTTCAACCACAAGCTTCCACATTGCAGCTGATAATGTATACAAAATTTGGAGATGCTCTACATACTATTGAATACAATGAGTTGCAATATTCATGTCGGGAAAAAATTATGTTCTACTAGCATAATATAGTAAAACAAATTATGTTTATAATCATAAGGCCATTATTATTAGGTTGTTGTAAAGTTCTATAGTTGCTCAATGGATTCGAATATACCAAATAATTTCAGTTAGAATCTTACCAGGAATAATGGATTAAAAGGGGCTCGAATGATTGTTGAACTCATTTTTTTTTCCATGACTCCATTGCAAATCAAATGTAAAACTTTCTCAAAAGATGGGTCTAAAGTTTCTTGTTCTATCATGATTAAACTTCAAAGCATCATAATAGAGAGATGGAATGACTATGCTAAAGAAGTTTTTGATAAAAAAGAAAAGAGGGAATCGAAAAGAGTTTTAAAGTCCTCTGTGTTTGCGGGGAAATAAGGGTTTAGGATCTAAGAATGATTGACTTGTCAAATAAAATAAAAAAATAATAATAATAATTATAAGGGTAATTAGGGTAATTTTTAAAATAAAATTGAATTAAAGTAATAGAAAAATAAAGAGGGTGTGTGAATAGAGAAAAAAAGTGTGTGAATAGCACCACCCTATATATATATATATATATATATATATATATAAATACTTTCGCAATATTGTCTAATGCAATTTTGGATTTTATCATAATTTATTTATTTTTATCTTCCAAGATAATTTTGTTTTTCATGCTACGCGTACCATATTGTATAATACACATTGTTCTGTTGCCTTCATAGAAAAATAAATATTCTTTCCACTAAGAAATGTACTTCGTGCAAGTTGCCTTTATTCTATTGCCATACATACTTTTTTGACTTAATTTCTCGTATGACATACCAAATCTTTTCTTTTATAAAAGCATTTCCGACGATTTTTTATTCGACTTTTCTCTCAAAACCCTAGCAGACTCCCGTTGATAGTGCATGCCTAATCCGACGACAAGCCCCCGCGGTGTCATCGTCGGACGGGCGAGAAAATATTTAGTGTCCGGTGGTGAGCCCAGTCAGTGTGGCGACGGTGTGGTGGTGGATTTGTTGTCCAGTTTGTGTGGTAGCCTTGTTGGGGAAAGGCAGCAGCTATTTAGAGGAAGGGGGTGGCGCCTGGGTCGATTTGGTCAGAGCGCGAACGATCTTCTGGTATTGAAGAGCGGGCAACGGCAAGAACGGGTTCCGGTATGCGCAAATCAGATTGGGTCTCAATTTGGTTTGGCTTTACTTGGTGCTTCGAGGAGGGGGCTAGCTAGGCTGGCCGGCACTCCTTGTCAACGGGACAGGGATGATGGGCGGAGGAAGGGACGGCCAGCGATCCGTTCTTGCAGCTTTGGTGGCTCCAGAGCTGCTGCTATGGGTGGAGCAGCACTTACTGCATGCTGCTGGTGGAGATGCACCTACAAGCTTCATACCTGGCTTGGGCTTAGGCTTTGGCCCAAGACCCATACTATGCTTTTGTTATGTTTTATCGTTTTTTAGAATTAATTAAATGTGGCTTTATGCCGGAAGTAAGTCCCTATCCTAGATTAGCAGGGCAACGTGGGCGTTGTCCCGGTATGCACACTCTGTGTGCCTTGTCTGGCCTAGTGAGGTGACGAGCTGTTTGTTTGATCAAATGGACGCAACCTCCTAGTGGCAAGATGAAATTAAGTTCCGCCATATTTATTTCTGTGCGGCAACATAGTGGGAAAGCTGTGCTATTTGTAATGATGCTTCTTCGTTATAGAGTTATCTTTCCGGTATGTCACCACTATGTCAAAGCAAATAGAGTAGCCATTCGTGCACTCTTTGTTAACTGGTGCTTGTTAGAATACATAGATTTTATGGAGAATCCTGATATTATTTCGGGATGTTCTCTTTATGTTTATTGTAATCTGGGGTTTAGGCTCTACGCCTCCCCCCCCCATGTATTCTGCAATTTCATTAATCAAGGCTTGATGGCAGTTGCACCAGCCTCATTTCAAAAAAAAAAAAAAAACATTTCCTACAGACTAAATAAACCTAAGATTTGGTTTTGGAACAGTTATTAGCTCCAAGTCTCCAACATGGGAAATTTTCTTTAGTGTATTAATGCTCTATGGTACATAACATTATCTTAATCATTAATATCATCCTAAAACTCTATTTTTTTTTAACATGTTACTTAGAATCTAATTAATACTATATAATATTAAGGACTAAATACTGTTTAGTCATTGAACTTTTGCCCGAAAAACACTTCAGTCCCTAGCCTTCTAATTTCACACGTTTAGTCCTTATACTCTCAAATTTTGAACCAATAGGTCCATTCCGTTACTCTCCGTCAAAACACTCCGTTAAATTACTGACGTGGCAGTCATTCCGCGGGAAAATGTCCATTATATCCTCACTTCCTTTTTTTTATTTATTCTTTTTTTTTTCCTTTTTTTTTTTTCCTTTTTCTTTTGTTTATCTCTTCCTCATCACTTCCTCACTTCTTCTTCCTCACCTGGCCCACCCCCCACCACCTCCATCCCTACCTTCTACCACTCTGTTTTTTCATTGTGTGAAATTACGAACCTAACCTCTGATTTGAAGAGCGAGCCGCCCATGAGGAGGCCCTTGTCGAGGGCACGGAGTGCATTGGTGAAATCACCGACGGCGAAGTGGAGCTTGGCGACATGGAGGCAGGCCATTGCGTAGGCGTCACGCCAGAAGGGGAGGACGGAGTGCCAGGGGCAGGAGTGCAGCTGCTCCCAGGCCGGAGTGGAGTGATGATGGGTTTCTTAGTAGTGAATTGCAGAAACAAAGGAGTATAGAATTGGAGGGGAAATGAGTAGAATAAGAGATTGAGGGCTTGAAGAAGAGGTGTTGTCGTCGGCGTGGTCGAGGCGGAGGAGGCCGAAGTCTAGGGGGAAGAAGGAGGGGACATGCTTGAACCCAGGGAGGTACCAGAGTTCGGATTCGGGTCGGTGAGATGGGTCTGGTCTTCCTCAGCGCCGCCTTTTCTATGCTTTGCGCTTCCGAATGGATATGGGTCATCTTCACCATCTCCTTTGTCTCCTCTCGGGTGTTTTAAAATTTCTGTCTTTTTTTGTTCTTGATTGTGTTTGGGATTTCAGTTCAGTTGTACGAGGGAGAGAGAAGAATTTGACAATGGGTTTTTGTTTATTTGAAGGAGGAGGGGAAGGTTGCATAGGAGATCGAGGGGTTGTGTTGAGGTTTCTGCAGGGGAGAGAGAAGAAGAGATAAACCGGAAAAGAAAAAAATATATAAAAAAAAGAATTAAAAAAAAAAGGAAATGAGGGTATAATGGACATTTCCTTGCGGAAAAACTGCCACGTCAGCAATTTAACTGAGTGTCTGGACGAAGAGTAACGGAATTGACCTATTGGTTCAAAATTTGAGAGTTCAAGGACTAAACGTGTGAAATTAGAAGGCCAGGGACTGAAGTGTTTTTCAGACAAAAGTTCAAGGACTAAACAGTATTTAGTCCTAATATTAAATTCAAAATTGTTTATTTATCTCAAGGTGCAAAGAAAAATCAAAAGTTAAGCAGAATGGTCTCCCGATGACAAGTTAGAATTTGGATCAAGGCGGTGCTACTCCACTGGGGAGTGTTGCGGATTGGGATCAAGGATTTTTTCAGGTAGTCCGCTTTGCTAATCCTTTGGTTCCGTTTAATAACAAGAAGTTGGATCGCTACATTTATGGTGTTGATAGTGGGACTGAAGGTGCTTTGATTCTTGGTATGAGCGTCGCTAGTGTGGTTAAGAACGACAAAAAGGATAATGTTGGTATAGATGCTTCTAACGGGGATGGTGGCCCACATTTTAAATAGAAAGTGGCTATGTCCTATTGGTTGTTGAGTCTACTACTCTTGCAGTATTGGTAAGTGTTGCGGTGATGGTGTTGATGGGAGCTCTTGGCTTGATGATGGGCTAGAATTTTTGCCTGCTTACCTCTTAGTTATAGGCTCAGGTTTGGAAATTTATTATGGGTTTTTTTAAAAAAAATCTTAGGCTACTGTGTCTGTAGGCATCCTTAAGGATACCAGTTCTGCGTAAGGTGGTCCTTTGAAAACATGAATAAATTAGGATCATACTTGAGTTGTTTTGAAGCTCTCCCTAGTAGTGTCAGATAGTAGTTACTTTGAGTTTATTCTCATGGTGATGTTACATTAGATTACTTTAGGGTTTTCTAGACATAATTCAATCTTGTCGTAGCCCAAATAGGGTGAGTCATGATGTAACGTTATGACTAGACCTAGGGTTAGAGTTCTCAACCTTAGGAAGCATAGTAATTAAACTCAGCCAAACTATTCACTAGCTTTTCTTTTCATGGAAACTTTTGAGCGTTTCATTGGAAATGTCTTCTTGGCCTTAACCTCAATAGACTTCTTATTCTTCGCTCCTCTAGGCCACCTCTTTTTCTTAAAAGCCTCTTGTGCAATAGTCACCAAAGCCAGTCCCATAGACTTTACATCCAAATTAGTCCTACCCACTACTAGGCTTAGCCTTGGTTTCTTGGGCGACAAATTATCACCCCCATCTCTCTTCCTCATCATTCCACTAACAGCCACTACATAGCAACATGAGAATCAAACTTCTGGATAGTAATAGTCTTGTGTGTCCTCAGCAATGCCACTGGAAGACCATCAAACATCGCAATAGATAATGTTGGTGGCACGACATCGGGAACATGGGGCCAGGTGTAGGAACGGTTTGAAACTTAGCCAAAGCCTGCTCCATATTGCATTGTGTAGGTGGTGCAGCAGCTTGGACCGCCTAAGGCAGCGACAGACCAACGTAGGGCAAGCCACAGTCCCTGCAATGCCTATACGAATTCTCAAAGAGAAGTTCGCATCTAGATCGACGTAGTCGTCCACCGTGAAGCTTTGACGGAAAAAAAATGGCTACTGCAAATCAATTTTCACGTGGATTCAAACCTGACTTGCTGCAAACTCTACAGAATCCTTGTAACCAAACCGGCCAAGGGCGCTGCCAATCAACCAGATACATCAGTCTGAAAAGCTGGTGGAATGCCTCTGAATTTAACCTAGAACGATAGCGTGTTGAGAGGGACGTTGGCTATGACTGAAGCCTTAGTACGGAGCCAAAACCACCGGTACATGGTCGAAGCCCCACGGTCCTCCTCTCATAATTTGATTCCAATCAGAAGGCTCCAAAAAGGTAAATAGAAATCAATCACCGTGCTCCTGAATCGTGTAGCGGCCATTCAAGACCCACATCGACCGGAACATCCCTTTGAAGGAATTCAGGTTGAATGCTCTCTTAGTCAGCAAATTTCCGACCAAATAGAATTATGTCCGCCGCAATCCCTCGCCCCGACCACCGCCAGCGAAGACAAACAGGCGAACCGCCCTGTCGTCGATCAGCTCCATCTCCTCCATATGCAAGCTAGGTTTCGTGTAGAATGCTAGGATTTTACTTTCTCTCTTACTCACTCTCGAGGCTAGGGTTTATATAAAATTTTTAGAAGATTTCATCATATTAAACTAAGGCCAGATGACAAACACATAATCATCCTGAAACTTCAGTCATAAATCAATGAAGTATTATATGCTGGCATTTTTCTTTTTTATGACAGAAACAAAAAAAGAAAACAAACTATAGAGAGAAACCACTAGGCACTCCCCTACCCAGCTGATCCAAATGGAACACATGAGACACAGAAAGGGGGAGACAATGATGCCAAACAGCTGCAAAACGATCTTGAAGATCAAAGTTTGCTAATTTGTCTGCCACAAAATTAGCCTCCCTGAAAATATGCCTGAACTTGATGAAAGAGAAAGAAGAAGAAATCTTCCAAATATCCTATGCCAAAGTCTTAATCCGCCAAGGAGTAGTTATCTTCTTAAGAATGCAATCCATAAGCACTTTAGAATCTCCTTCAACTAGAGCTCTGGAAAAGTTATAATATTGAGCAACATGTAAAGCGTCCCTGAGAGCTGTAGCTTTTGCAATGAGTATTGAAGTAGGTCCCAGATTCTTAAAAGCAGCAAAAATAGGTTGACCATCAGCATTCCTAAAAACAAAGCCAAGAGAAGCATTACCCTGCCTCACAGAACCATCAAAATTTATTTTAATTTGATCATGATCTGGAGGATTCCATTTAATATGAAAGTACTTAGAAACAGTATTATACACTTTAAGATTAGCTTGCAGTAGTTAGCTCCCAGAGTAACAGCCTCGAAGAAGGTTTGAGAAGGGGAGGGAATTAACTGTTTAAAAACTACCTGATTTCTGGTCTGCCAAATTGACCAAGAAATAAGAACTTGTGATATAGTATCTGCAGTAATGTCAGGATTATGAACAAAGATTCTATCCAAGAAACAAAAGAACCAAACCAATTATTAGGAATAGGTATGTTATTTGAGAATCTCCAAACAGCCTGAGCAAAGTTACAATGCATAAAAAGATGGTTTAAATTTTCAATGTCATTCTGGGATAAAGGACAACAAGAAGGAATATTAAGATTATAAAGAGAGAACTTATCTCTTGTCTTTAGTCGATTTCTCAAAAGAGTCCAAGCAAAAATCTTAATTTTAGGAGGAATATTCAAATGCCAAATTTTATTCAAAACCTTGGATTTAGAATGAGAGGCATTCTTCTGTGCAAGTAACCAAGAAGCACTCTTGATAGAAAACTTACCTGAGCCTGAAGGTCCCCAAACAAATTCATCCGGCATATCATTCACAGGAATAGGAACAGCAAGAATTTGCATAACAATGTCATGAAGAAGCAATAAAGAAAGAGCATCTTTATTCTACTGAAAGTTATGAATAAAAGAAGAAACTGTTCCTTTC
Source organism: Rosa chinensis (assembly GCF_002994745.2). Lineage (NCBI taxonomy): Eukaryota > Viridiplantae > Streptophyta > Magnoliopsida > Rosales > Rosaceae > Rosa > Rosa chinensis. The sequence continues at coordinate 52,444,909 of NC_037088.1, read as the reverse complement.
ATCTTCAGGATTATCAAATAAAGAGGATAAGGCAAAACCCAATTAAAAGTCTAGAATAAAATGTCTTTACCAATCCTAACAGTCCATCTCATACCTTCCATCACTAAAGATCCGACATCAAGAATTTCTTTTCAGGCTAAAGAATTAGAAGCCTTTTTATTAACAGTATATGCTGGAAAAATTAATGCCGCTCATTTATATAATTTCACTTACTTATTGAAAGCAAGCGTACAAGAGACAAAAGTCTCCAATCATCTGAATAAATATAAATGAAACTTCCACCGCCGGCCAATACACTCAGTTACCACTCATTATAAAACAGAAACAAACATCAATCATTAGTCATTACATCATTTCACTCACCCATTCAAAGATGGACCCAAATGGGCCCTAATCTAACCAGGCCGACCCATACCCACCTTCAAGAAAATGGGTCAAATACTCGAGGTTTTTCGTTTTCCTATCCGCACTCAAATTTTGAGACTCTTTCTCCTTTCTCCCCCACACTTTTCGATCTCCTCTGTTTTCCGAGGAAGCAAGCAACTCCTCCGAGATTCTTCTGGGTCCCACTCCAATCTAATCAAGAACCCAACTTTATCTGATGCCATGCCCGTGACGAAGTTCTTGTTTCTCAGAGAAGCCTCTCTTGATTCGTGCCCCTATCTCCCCGTCTCTGCTGAAACCAATTACGCCACCGTGATGCTCAAAAACCACAGCAAGGAACCAAAATGAGTGTATTTTTGAAGCTGTTATTCATTGTTCAAGTTTCCGACTTTAGATTTTCTATGCTCAGAAACATTGCATTATAGTAATGATGAAATGCCCAGATGGTGTTGGATGAAATGTGTAATGAGTTTCTGAATCAAATTTAGGCTGCAATAGTATTAATAAGAAAAGATACAAGTTCCCTTTGTGGTATTAATAAGATACAAGATACAAGGCGATCAACAATCTTCAGTCACATCCAACTAGGAGTGGAAGCTGAAGATTCAGAACCCTATATGCCCCCTTTTTCCAACACTTACATATATCACTCATATTTTATTCTCTCATCACAAATTATATAGTAGCCTAATAAATCCAAAAACATGAAAGTAATTAATTAAAACCATTTAACAGTTATCCTTTGATCAATTCTCAGTTGTGTGTTGTTGTGCTTTTTGTCTCTCACTTAACTGTGTCGGCCATTGACATGGTTCTTGACATCGAATCCATCCCCATTGGGCTTCCTAGTGAGAGCAAGGTGCACGCCTGGGTCATGGTGAGTGCAGGAACTGTTGTACACAATGGAGTTGTTGATACCTTGAACATTGCTGTTTGTGAATGAACTCAGAGGCAGCAGTGATGAGCTCCCTGCCTTAATTCCTTTGTGGTGACTTTTGTCCTTCATTTTTGGCTTGCCTTCCTCGCCACTGCTGCTGCTGCTGTAGCTTTTATCAGATTCATGACTCCCAACTGTCTGTGCCGACTTACCATTGTGGCCTTTCTTGAAAAGATAATGAGAATGCTCCCCACGTTGCTCATGATGTTTATTAGGGGATTGAATGAGTTCCATATAAGCCCCTTTGTTATCACCTGCAAGAGTTATAACCCTCATGCCTGGAGCCTCCTCAGAATCAGATGATAACTTCTTCTTGGTGATTTTCTCTTCCTTCTTTGCATGGTGGGCATGATTTCCAGGCCTTTGGGACTCACGAGTAGAGTCATGATCCTGCTTTGAGACTCCAGTACTGAACCAGGAAGTCGGCTTTTGATCAATGGTCTTTTGGACCAGCACCGTCTTCTGCTCAGTCTCTAATGGAATCCTTTGATCAGTTTGATCTACAGTGCTGGACCTTAACTGAGATGGTGGCAGTTTGAGAGGAGAGGGTGGCGGGACAGTAGGTTTGGGCCTGCTAGGCGACTGAGGTGGGGAATTATTCACAGGCTTAAGGGTTCTGGTAGGTGGAATGTAACTGGGACTAGGCTCCCGAGCAGTACTGGGTAATGAAATGGTTGTGCTTCTGGGTTTAGGTGGAGAATAAGTTTGTCGTGGCACTGAAATTGTAGCAGCTGAGGGTTTTGGTGGAGAAGTCTGTGGTGGTGGTACTGCTCTGGAGGTAGCTGGATAGTCAGACATTGAAGTAGTGACCCTGCTTCTAGGAGATGGCACCCCTGATGTAGAGAATGGGGCTACCTTTCTAGGAGATGATGGTACTGATGAAGCGGATGTGATGACAATTGCAGTTGCAGGAGGGGATGCTGCTGAGGGAGCAGAACTAACGCCGCGAGCTGGGGACGATGGAACAGATGCAGTAGAACTCGTCACAGCCAGAGGTAGTGGTGGTGCTGGAGCAGCAGCAACCGGTGGGGGTGCCGCAACAGATGGCCGTGGAGTTGGAGCTAGGGCTGTTAGTGGCCGTGGAGTTGGAGTTGGGGCTGCTGGTGCGAGCGGAGTTGGAGCTCGGACCACTGGTGGCGGTGGAGTTGGAGTTGGGGCTACTGTTGCTGGCGGAGTTGGAGCTCGGACTGCTGCTGGTGCTGGCGGAGTTGGAGCTCGGACTGCTGCTGGTGCTGGCAGAGTTGGAGCTCGGACCGCTGCTGGTGGTGGAGTGGGTTCAGCAGGAGGAGGAGGAGCTAGCGGCCTCAATGTAGGTCGAACCACAGGTTCAGGGGCAGGGGTTGGTACCGGGGCGGGTGCTGGGGCTGCTGCAGGAGCCGGGGCTGGTGCAGGAGCTGGGGTTGGTGCCGGGGCTGGCCGCACCATGGAGCTTAGTCGAAACCAAGGACGAGTAGGTTGTGATGCCATAATTAATCACAAGGAATAGTTCGAGGTGGAGAGTCTATCCTAGAATCAATGAAGAAACCTAGGAATTGAACACAATGAGAAATGGTTCGTGTGTGCTATTATTTATAGGATCAGAAGTCTGGGCACAGCAACTTAAGTTTGAGATAAAAAAAAAATTGAGGGGATGAACTAATTACGGAGAAAAACATGCAAAGCACGCTAAGAGGGGAAAGTGAAGAGAGAAATAAGAAAGGCATCAGATGTTGGCAAAGCACCTAATTTTCTGGTCTTTTGTGAAGGGAAAAAAGCACCCTGAATTCATGATGCAAGATTGGTATCCAGTAGAGTAAATTAGAAGAGTTATGATGGAGTGACCTCCCCTTGTTTGTTATTGGGGATTCTCTGCACCATAAACAATCTTCAACAATGACATCTCCATGCAGGCATGAACTTTTTACATTTTAGAAAACCCATTGCCTCATTACTTTTGAATTTGTTTTCTTTAGGATTTGACTGCTAATTGACAACATTTTATTATACCATTGATTTCTGATGTGTTCTCTCTGATATTAGGGATTTCAGTCCACCCCAGTCTGGGAAGAATAACTTTTGGTCTGTGTTGTGAATACACTGTGGCAGTTCAATTCTTGCAAGTTTAATACCCATTTCTGTAGCACTCTGTGAGTATTCGTGTAGTTATGTTTCTATTAGAACAGTTTGAGATGAACATCAAAAACCCTTTTCGAGAAAAAGTAGAATTCATAGATGATTCACATTCTGTAGATTTGTAAATATTTTGCGGTAGTTGGTGTCACCTCATATTGTCATATTCATTTACTTCATGCTGCAAATTTTTCTAATGCAAGAATTAGAATTAATTCTTCGAATTTTAACTGTGCTAATGGCTGCTAGCTCTCTCAGGAAGGACATGTCACGTTGCTTGATTGTTAGTATTGCTTTCAACGTAGAATGGGCTGGCTAGCAATATCAGTGTGCTTCTTTCGTTAGTTTATGAATGATGGCTGACAGTAAAAGACCATTGTTATTCTTAACGATCACAAAAACTAGCTATCTATTTAGGGGTCACTGTAATATGATTCTTGAAATCTTCTGAGGATTTTGGTACCGCTAATGTCTGTGCATGTCTTCCTCTTGACTTTGCTTGCTGCGGCTTGAGATGCTGCTACCACTTTCACTTTTGCCTGTCTTCATGTCCTTTAAGATTCATCTAGTTTGATCAAGAGCCTTATTGTATCAATGTATGGGAGGGGAGGGTCATTTTCGTTAATTTGTTTCAGCAGTGGAGTGCAGGGCAGCTGAAAGGAAAAGACAGATCTGTAGGACGTAAACATAAATCAATGTCCAAAATGCTGAACGATTCCCAGTGACCCATTTGAGTAGATTTGAGAAAGTTGAAGAAAGTTAACAAGTGGGTCATTAGAATATCTATCTTTTTTACTTTTTTTTTTTTTTTTGAAAGGTTACTTTCTTCTTTTCTCGTTAGTTTGTGGAGGGTTGAGTTGAGATAGTTTCGGTACTTTTTAGATAGTTTTTTTCATGTCTAGTGTTGAATGAAACTTCATGAAGCAAAGCACCTATGCAAGCTTACTGACCAGACCACCAGAGCTTGATGTATCTAGAATTCTGGTTCCTGACCCTGGTCAAGGCCTCGGATTTGCACCGGGGTCTACTAAGTCCGGGGGATAAGAGTGAGGATTGAAGTCCCCTTAGCTCCACGGACAAGGGTTCCGGATAACCATCTCACGACTGCTTAGCTTATATTTCTGCAACCCAAGAAAATGGCTCCTTACGGAACCAAACCTATAGAAGCAAGGTTATGAAGCGGGCTATATTATGCCTTAGCAAGGTCAAAACTTCGGCTCTGTGTGCATCTTTGATTCAAATTCTGATCACATTGTCATGGGAATTGAAGATCACGTAATTCAGGTCGAGGACCCATATTCAGAACATTCACAATCTTCCAATAAGTTTCCGAACAAAGCATTTTAGAAAGGGTGCCACTATTACCACCCTACAGTCTACTTTATTTGCCCTACAAAACAAATATCAATCAAATATTCCAATTTTAACCTTCTAATTAAGAAAAATAAAATAAATAAAAGAATGAAAAATTGCAATAACCACCGGCACCTCTGCCAAGCTCCTTCAATCCTCTATAAAAAGTCAATTAATACCTCACAATTCAACTCCTCGTCAACTTATCGAAGTTGAAAAGAGTCATAGACAAGAGAACACTAGGTAGTGAGATTTTAAGAAAACCGTCCTTATTAGCTAAAATTAATCAGATTGTTGGTTAATCACATTGCTCTCAAGTATTTTAAAAAGTAAATTAGAGGTGTACTAAGTATGGGAGGTCCAAATTGACCTCCAATTTCTTCATCCAACACGCACAAATGTTCTTCTTCTTTTTTTGTCCTTTTTACCTCAGGAATATATTCTTCCCCCACTGTTCTTACGCAAACTTTCGATGATAACCATGCGCTGCTCACTCCTAGTGTAGAGAAAAAGATGCAATTATGTTGAGAGATATTATATATCAGTATGACTAAGAAGAGCATTAGATAATCAGATTATAAGGTACTATTATCATGACTCATGCTACGATTGTGAAAGAGCATTGTCTCGTGCGATTCTCTTCATTAGGAAAAGATCTTGTGAGATTCAGCTTATAAACGGAGGCAGTGCAGTGAACTGTGAACATCAGAGCAGAAAGTGCAGATTCACACAATACATTACACAGTTGCAAGGCAAAGAGCAACATTTCAGGTGCTTCTAAAGTTCTAATGGTGGTAATCGTTGATGGTTTGGAACGAGCTGACATAAGATTTATTGTTGTAGAAGAGGAAAAATTGCACTAAATTAGTAATCAATAATTACCCCTGCTGTCAAGCATAGATGGATATATTAGGCTTAAGTAAAAAGATTAGTATGTATTTCATGGTACTGTACAGCATACAGTGAAATGCCTTTTTAACATATACAAAAAACGTTAACTGGAGCAGATACAGCATCCAATGCTTCAAAGAAACTCTTTACACCTACATCAAACACGAAAAGAACATCTCTGGTACAAGGCTATGAAGATTTGAAGTTGCAGATGGTACTTAAACTCGAATACACCAAATGCAAAGTGACTAACCTTCAATAGTCTGCAATTCAAGGCCATTTAGTGAATTCAAACACTTTCCAAACTATGTCAAGTCCAGTAGGTATCTGCCATATGAAAAGCAGAACGTTTATCGCGTTGATTGCAATGTGAAGGCTTCTAGCCGTCTCATTCCCCTTTTGCATTGCAGGTACAAGTGCAGCAGCTGCTGCCCATAGCACCGTGATGCCTGTCAACAAGAAAAAACATCAAGTAAATTCAATCGAGCCTTTTTCAACTCGGGTTTGGCACACATTATTCATAGTTTCTTGGTATGTTATTTTGCTCTAGTTTTTGCATACACAAAACCCATGTTTTACCTGCTCCTGCAAATAAATGGGGACCCGGAAATAGCTTTCCAGTCCTAAACCATGTGTTAACTCCTCCACCAATCGCCTCAAAAACTCCAAAAGCGAGCAGTATTGATCCTGCATTGAAGTGTCTATCCCGGTAATTCCCTTTCACCAACTCCTTCCTTTCCTGATGTGCAAAATTTCAATATATCAGACCCTCCCATCAAGTATAAAATTTCTATAAAACAAATCACTAAATAAAGCAGAGACACATACATTTTTGTGTCGCAGCCATAAGCAAGTACAACCCAATATTAACTACTGTGGCCAACACTTTCATCCCATTAATTTCAGGGTTTTACATTTGATCAACACTTCTATCACAGCTGATTATGATGTTTACATCGGCTTGATCCACTAAACGATGCTTATTACCAATGAAATTATCTTCCACTTACTCTAAATTTTTTTGGTATGATCGTATAAGTAACATTTATACCGCTAAAAAGGGTTACTACTTACTGGCGTTTGGCATGTACCAACACATTATTTTCAGCTAGTAATACGTTGGCAATGCAATGGTAGACCAACTCTGTATCGTGGTACTGGTAAGTTAATACATTAAGGAGACCTTCCTTCCAAGCATATAGAACAATTAGGAATACATGGATACAAAATCAGCCTACCTCACTGAGTTGCTTAATTTGAAGAGCAACAGGAGATGGTGGTGCTTCAACTGGTGTCCCATCTGGTGTGACAGGGGTAGGCTTCTCTTGCTTCTTGAGCTCACTAATCTCATTCTGGATTGTCCTGACCCGCCTCCATTGCCAGCCCAAATACCCGGCCCACAATGTGTAAACGAACAACCCGCCCATCACAATTGGGTGTATCAGAGCAAACGTCCTTCCCTCCAAAATCCCAAACTCCCCACCAACAGCAAATGCATCCTGCATTAAACTTAAAAGTAAGCAAAAACAAAAATTCACAAAATATGGAACCAGAATGGCAAGAGTGAAATGACGGAAATGCACTTGCCTTGGGGTCCAAGAAAAATGGCAATGCGAGAGCTGTGAGGGGAAGAGAAGCTGACTTGAGGCTGTGGAGGGTGGTTGTGATGACTAGTTTCTGTGGGGAAGTAGTTGAGTCCTGCTTTGGAATATTGGGTTTTGATGATGAGGGTTGTACTTGTAATTTTGAGATGCAATAGTTGGTTTTGTGGGGAAGGAGAACAGGAAGCTTGAGGAAGCTGAGCGTGGCCGCCATGCTCATTCTGTGTCAGAGCTTGTGTTTGAGCAGAGAGAGAGGCACAGAGGGTTCGAGAGTTGTGGAGAAGATAAGAGGTGAGATTAGGAGATGGTAATGTGTCCATTTGGCTCGCTGTGCTTTGGTTTTCATGTAAAATGGGTCCCTTCTGTAATTGACGTCTCTTTCCCTTTATTGAAGGACTGAGTTTGATCCACGACCTCAGGAAGGACGATGGCCATTAATGCCATGGGATCGATGTGGACTTTGTTGGGCAAATGGCACCACTCACAGTCATTTGCAGTAACTACTCCCAAGTCCCAAAACTTCTTGACTTTTCGGACAAAGTAAAGATTTGCAACTCATGCTTTTTGTCTGTGTCACAACTCACAAACGTAAAAGTCTTTTTTTTTTTTTTTAATAAACGTAAAAGTCTTTTTATTCAAATGAATGTGCATTACATACGTTAAGAGTCTGAAATTCTTAAAGTAATAATTTAACCATTGTTTAAGTCACATTTAGCCTAACCAAGAGTCAATTTTTAATAAATATAATTTTTATTTTGAGTAGAATAAGCATGAAAAATATAAAAAAATGTTGACCTCCATAAACAATAATTATGATGAGAACAATAAAAGGAGCTTTTAAACGGTGCATATGGTACTCCGCCTTGTAGTGGAAAAAAAAGAAAGAAACTTTGTTGTTGATTCACTAACAGCTTTCACTACTTCCTTGAATTTGAGGTTGGTCTTCAATGTTCCCACGTTTTTTGCTTGATGTTGGAGGTAGCTAGACACTGTTTTGGTTTGGTTCCCATTTCTCAACAGAAATAAATCAACAAAATTTTATGACTACATCATCATAATTGTTTTTTTTTTTTTCTTTTGGACGTGATCATAATTGAGTGATTCATTATTTTTTTGGATTCCCTCAAAATAAAAGAATTAGTTGGCTATGAATTTATGTAAATTGACTGGCATTTAGGGCTAGAAAAACCCCAGCAGCCCAAGAGCTTGTTGGGTTACAAAAACAGAACATCCAAACTCCAAAAGCAACCCAATTTTTTTTTTTTTTATATATAAAAAAAAAAAAATCTTTAACCTACCTCAACCTTACATATGTCCGTAAAATTCAAACTCAACCCCAACTTAAGGTGCAACAGATTCTTAAGTGTGGACTCCAGATCGAAAGAATCGTGCCTAAAGGGTAGAATAAACTCGTCAATATATTGCAACGGCAATAGGAGTAAGAAGAATGTGTTTCGTCTCCTGGAGGAAAGAGGTTGAGAGAAAGATATAAGACCAGAGTGATAGTAAAGTAAGAGTTATCACTCTAACTTGCAGCAAGTTCAATTAGGACATCTATTATACGTAATTACGATCATTTTTAGCAGTAATTGCTCTTAATTGGTTTATCATATCAAGATTTCAATGGAATATACCCGGTAAGCTTTGTTTATGCCATAAAAAATATAAATTTATATTTAGGACCACGTATAATTTGGAATGCCACAATATTTGTACAACAACAAAGGAGTTTCATTTCCGGCCGGAAAGAAACAAGATGGTTTTGTACATGACTTGAAGCAAGAGACATAACCAGATCTCTAAGTCCTCAAACCACACATCTGTGGTGTCCTATAAATAATATAGCCAAAGCTCATAATCCTCATATGAATCTATCATATGACTTATGAGCCCCTTTCTGAGGTTCAAATGCCATGACAGGCCATTACAACTCGATCAATCTCTACCCATCAAAATCCCTATGTTCCTCATTCTACACACGTAACTGTACTCTACAGTTGTAACTGAATAGAAAGTTAGCAACCTAGCTAGCTTAGCTCAATTGAAAAGAATTGAATTGTTTAATTCTTGTTTCTCTTTTGTTGTTTTGGACCTAACATCTAATTGTTAGATAGATATTATTAGGTGAAACGTGTTGTAGGATTCTAAAATGGGACGAACCCTTTCTTTTCAGATTTCAGGTTGAGACTTGCTCTCTATATTGTATATTTTTGAATATCTAATGTCACATATATAATTCTTCACTGAGAAGTTTTTAATACACACTCCTTACTCAATATACCTACTATTTAATTTTTCAGTCTAATATTTTACTAAATACACAACCCAAATTACCTAAAATATCTTTAACCATAAAAACCATGAAATACACTATTATTTAACTATATTAAGGGTACTATTTAATTTGATTAGTGTATATATATATATATATATATATAATTTTTTTTTTTTTTTGAGCCAAAGGTACTTTCATTCAAAGGGATAAATCATCCCAAATGTTTACATTCATCTTTAAGTAGTTCCAGAATGAAATCTGGAGGTTGTGTTATCCAAACCGAGGCATGATTCGCTTCATAGGCTGAGTTTGCTAGACAGTGAGCAACTCGATTACAAACTCTAGGAGTGTGTTGCACTACAACATCAATTCTTTGCTGGAGGACCTGTCGAATATCATCTAGAATGGCTTCATCAAGAACTTGAGTATATATATTGCTTATCCACAATACTCGAGATAGCTTCCAAACAATCTGTTTCCACAACAACATTACTGATCTGCAGTGTTGTCACCCACTTCAGTCCTTCTTTTATCGCATAGATCGAGTTCCACTTGTTTCGCAGCAGCCACATTTGGTATAGGGGTTGCAAAGGCAGCTCTAAAGTTTCCTGCCTCGTCTCGCAACACACCTCCCACACTCCCATGCAGACTGTTAGGAAGAAAACTACCATCCACATTTAGCTTCCATTGCCCGGCAACAGCCGGTGTCCAAGTCTTCTTCTGCTTTGGGTGACTGAGTTTGTCAGCTTTTTGTGCCTTAGTAAAGTCTTCTAACCAAGCGAATGAGTTGAGGACTAAAGCAGCTGCAGGTTGCTGAACATTGTTCCATAGCATATTATTCTTGTTCTGCCATAAGGCCCACAAAATCATTAACAGTTTAGCAAAACACTCCTTCTTGAGATGCAATGCTTGTTCAATCATCCACTCCTTAAACTTAATAGTAGGCAACAGGCTTCTTCCCAAGTTGAAAGGAGGCGCATTTAGTATAGCAGTAGCAGTAGGGCATTGGCAGAAAATATGGGAAGTATCTTCATAAATATGGGAACATAACAGACAATGGAGTTCACCTTCATATCCCTTTGCGCGAAGTTTGGCCCTTGTGGGAAGAAGGTTTGAACAGGCTCTCCACCCACAGATTTGAACCTTGCCCAGCACCTTTGCATTCCAAATTCTTTTCCATAATTCTTGATACGGATCGCCAAGAGAAGTAGAGGCTAGAACATGCTCTAGTACCTTGGTTCTTGCAATCCAGTAAGTTGTATATATATTAACATATTAGTGTTTTATAATTGACCATATTAATTATTTGTGTTAGTTATTGGGAAATCCATAAAGATTCATTATTGTTCCCTTCAAATAGATGCTTAGAAATAAGTTTTGTATTATTTGAGTTCTCATCCACCAAACACCATATTGATCAAGTATAAACTTGTGAATCGAACATTCAACAAAAACTGTATCAGTAGTTTCTCCACAATGGCGGAACTACGAAATTGTAATTGGATGGTCAAACAAATTAACAATTACAAAGTTTTATACATGTGATGTTTTATATTAGATAATAAATTGACTAATCATAACTTTTAGAAAGAAAAAAAAAACTAAAAGTGGGTGTAAACCGATTTGTTTTAAAAACATTTAATGCCATTGATTTTGAAATTCTAAATTATATGGTTTCTCACCCCATTTAATTACAATTTATTTAAGGAAAATTTAAATTAGATGGTTTCTAACTTTATTCTTGTTTTAAATGAGGATGCATGCATAGAAATTTATTGTGTTTATAATTATAGAATCATATAAGGAAGATATGATTATTATTATTTTTCTTCTAATACATAGATGTATATTTTGGTCATTTAATCTATCTATAAAATCTAATTAGGGATGTGTATTTAAAAATTTTCTTCTTCGCTTGATTGAAAAAAAAAAAAAAAAAAAAGATACATTTAAGGGGTTTTGACCATTTACCCTAATTCTAGGGACTTCTTTCCCCCTTACAGCATTGACTTTTTTTTTTTCCCACCTACCCATAAAGACTAATAAGGTATTCCCTAATACCCAATTAAGTTTTTTATTTATTTTTGAAACTATTTTTCCCTCACCCCTTTGTTACATAGAGAGAGAGAGAGAGAATGGAAGAGAGAGAAGCCATTGGAGACTTCACCGGAGTCCGGTCACCAGCCACGAGAATCTGGTCACCGATCGCCGGCTACCGGACTTCTCTGAAAACCTTGCCGGAGGTCCCCAAAGAGGTCGTTGAAGATCTCATAGGTCGCTGGAGAGGTTTATTCCCCCCCCCCCCAATAAAAACTTGTTATAGAGGTTTATTGCCTCCAATAAAATATTTTATTGGGGGAAAGGGGAACTAATCCCCCTAAAATTAGACAAATAAAACTTTAACTGAGGAAGAAGATGAGGAGATTACATCAATTCAAAATCTTTTACTGGGGGCAATAAATGTTTATTGGGGGGCAACATATGTTTTATTACGAGATGATAAAACTTTTTTTCTTTTTTTCTTTTCTTCTAGGCCTTTTGCCCACAGTTTACCAAATAAATTTTTTTTTGATTTAGGCACCTAGAAAATGCTCTGGGCACCCACGGCTTCTCCCTTCTCTTCTTCCTTTTTCGTCGGTTGCAAACCTGAACTGTAAGAGACAAAACGCATTGGGGGAGCTCGACGGTTCCGTTTGACTGAGGAAGAAGATGAGGAGATTACATCAATTCAAAATCTTTTATTGGGGGTAATAAATGTTTATTGGGGGGCAACATATGTTTTATTACGAGATGATAAAACTTTTTTTCTTTCCTTCTAGGCCTTCTACCCACAGTTTACCAAATAATATTTTTTTTTATTTAGGCACCTAGAAAATGCTCTGGGCACCCACATCTTCTCCCTTCTCTTCTTCCTTTTTCGTCGATTGCAGACCTGAACTGTAAGAGACGGAATGCGTTGGGGGAGCTCAACGGTTCCGTTTGATTTCCAGATGGGGGGAGCTCAAAAAACACACCGGAATTGCTGTCAGAGTTTATTTCCTGGCTGTCTGCGTCGAAGTCGAAGTCGAAGTCAGGAACTGAAATCGGATTTTGGAGGAGCTAGAATTGGTGAGAGAGAGGCCCGGCGCCGGAATTGTTGTCGGACCAATTTGAGCATGGTGTCCTCTTTGAAAAGGTCTTTCTTGATCAGAATCTGAGTTCAAGAACCAGAGAGACAGAGCATACAGAGCTCCGATGGGGACGATGGACTTGAGATAGAGGTCCCTTGACATGGATACACAACGCGATTCTGGCGGCGCTGATGTGCAATAGTTTCTAGCGTGAGTCTCTCTGAGAGAGAGAAAAAGAGGCAGTGACATATAATTCATTAATTAGGTTGAAGGCAGAATAGTTATTTATTTCTCTTTAAATTGAGTTAGTGAGAATAAAAATTTATTGGTGGGGTAAGTGAGATAATTTTGGCTCATTTTGGTGTTTTAAATCAATGACCCTTTAAAACCAAAAACAACTCAAAATGACGACAACTCCATGCTATCTCCATAAGCACATATAAGAAAAGATGCCGAGTTCATAGTGATTCTTTTTTTCATGTTGTGTCCTTATTAACTAACTAGATTATTAATTAGCTTGAATTAGTCGGTCTTTCTAGAGCAAGTTTGTGAAAGATATACTTTGAAAAATCCACGATTACGTAGCAGCTATAGTCTAACTTTGCTGACTATATCTCCATTTTTAATCTGATAATTTCCACAAATCATAACTTTGTGATCAAAGGGTTGTTGATCATGTCTTCCTCGGGAGATTGAAATTTAATGTTGATGGTCGGTACTTGGCTTATGGGATCGGAGATATTGAGCAGGTGGGATCGATGACGAAGGGGATTTTGTCGTGACAAAAGCATCTCCAACTTAATTAGCGAGTGTCTCTTTATCTAAATATTTTGAAATTTTCGTAAATTATATTTAATATATAAAAGCTGATACAAAATCAGTTAATTATTGAATTGTAACTTTGTAGATATCTATCATCATGATTCTACTCATACCTAAATTTTGATCGGGATGTGAGCAGTTGGGAAATCTGACTATGATGATGATATAAAGCAACGATAAACTATTATCATCATTTTTGTCATGTGCTACTAGGTAAAATAGTATTGCATTATCTCCTCCAAGACAAGAGGAACAAGACAGGCAAAACTGCAAGGGCATGGTTTTCATGATTAAGAATTAAATACATATGTGTTGAAATTATAATTCTAACATTAATTGTAAAAATCATGGGTTCGATTATCACTGACATATGTAAGGGTAAGGTGGGCTAAGGGTTTTTTTTTTTAAAAAAAAAATTACATACGTGTTTGAAGTAGCAATATATGCATAACGTGTGAGAACACACACATGATTACATTTTTTTTTTTTTGAGAGAATTGTCAACTCATTGCATTGATCAGCGAAATTACACATAATGACCCATCCCTGTGAGACTGTCAAAAGAGCCACTAGCTAAGTAATTCAACTTTTTTAAAGATCATGAAGCTCAGCCAAAATCTACCCTAAAATGTCCTAGAAAATCAAAACACCAAGACATTCCGAGTATTTTTTGTGACAAATCTCGGAGAGAACCTACGAATTCATTCCCCATAGGAGAATAAATTCTTACATAAAAATAATTAAAAGTAAAAAAATTCAACCAAGCAGCCCAACTGTCCCATATACCAAGCAGAAGCCCAAAAGAATGGGAAACCCTAGCACTAGGCCCAGAAGGGTTCCAAGCCCAACTGGACTTGCTAAGGCCACCCAAACTCATGGGCACCCAAATCAAGTACGGAAGCACACCAGACCGCCTCTAGTCGATGACGTCGGACGGGGAGGTCATCCGCCGCTAGTCTTCGCCTCTCCCAGCAGCAGCCAACCCCGCTCCAGCACGGATCAGCGCTGCATCTGTTAGCCCAGCCTAGCAAGCCTCCTTGTACGGCGACCAGTCATCAGCCACCGTCACCGCCCAACCAGCTGGCACAAAACAAAATCTCGAGGAGGTAGACCTCCCCCCCCGGTGCTCCACTTCGCGACCCGACTAGCCAAACCTTCCCAAACATCCTAGGTCAAGAAAGACCCGAAACCATTGCTGCTGCCGTGAAAAGCCACCCGAGACAGAAGCTCTTCATTGCCCCCAATTTTGAGAATCCGACGACGGGGAACCCCACCATCCTCAATCCCCCAACGACTAGACGAGAAGGAAACCCCATCTCCTCTAACCCAATTTACAGAACCGCCGTCAGGAGGCCACGACCTCCACCTACCTCTCAGAGAGAGTAACCTAGACATTCTAATGTACACATGATTACATTATGAAACTTTATCAAAGTTATTGATATCTTTTATTTTATTTTATTTTTTAATTTAAGATTTATGAAATATGATCTCCACACTCATTTTATTCATATAAGTCAATTAGACTCATTCTTGAAGTAAATAAAGTTTTGCTATTCACATTAAACTGCCCTATATTATGTTCCACCATATTAAGCTAAATTATATTAAAATTTCATTTATATCCTCATGTATTAAAATATAGAATTATACAAATCTCATAAACTTTTTGAATAAAATTGTCAATAATAGTTTTCAATAAGGATATAAATGTAATTATTATTGGGAAAATGAATCATTTGGAGGAATGGATGATTCACTTTCCCCCATATTTTTCCTTCTTAAAGGAAAGTTGTTCATTTCCTTGTGGAAATTCAGAATCCAACTCGGATTCAAATTTGCTCACCACCACTCAATATAAAACTGCAATGTGTTATAAAATATCATGATGTTTTATTAAAAAAATATATTTTAAGTATGAAATTAATTCTACATGAAGTGGCAAGTTTTAATAGGATGGTGATATCACCACAAAATAAAAATTGTGAGCAAATTTGAATCCTTCTTTGAAGTTGAAGGAGATGCCCTCTCAGTTATCAACGCTTTGCAGGAAAGCTCAGAGGATTATAGTGCTGAGGGTCATTTAATTGACGAAGTTAAGTTTTTATTTCAGTCTTTTACCAGTTGTAGTAGCCATTTTGTCAAACGAGAAGGCAACAAGGTTGCTCATCGTTTGGCAAAGGAGGCGTTGAAAATTAGTCAACCGTTTCTTTGTCTGGAGTCGGGGCCTAGTTGGCTTCATCAGTGTGTCAGTATAGATTTCCAGTGCGAAGTCTAAAATGGTCAATTAGTTGTAACAACTACTAGTTGGTTGTTGCACGGTTGTTCCATCATTTCATGTATGCAGTTCATTATTATCAATGAAGTTTGATTTGATCAAAAAAAAAAAAAATTTGAATCCTTCTTTGTGCATACCAAACATAGAAAATAATAAATTTCCTTTCCCAAGTTCTCAATTCCACGAACCAAACGATGGCCTAGTACCATATATAGCGGACTCTTAAGACTGGTCAAGCTACCATTTATTAAGTCCATCAATAATGATTCTCACGACGGCGAAATAAAGTTGCATTGGGATATTACCTCCAAGTAATCAAATTTAACGAATAAAGTGAAACAATAACAATTCAAATTAGAAAACTCAAGTCCCATCTACAATAGTAAGAGCACCATTGCTTGACGGAGATGTCACATAATTCTTACTTAAGGCAAGAAGCCAATTAATCATGATTCCCCGCCACTCCTCCGACAAACATCAAAGCCAACCGTGGTTACAAGAAATAGCCTCATGGCATATGTGTTTATTCATCGATCTTAAATAATTTTCTTTTTTGTTACGAGGATCTTGAGAGATGAAAAATTTAAACTCCAAGCCTTATCTATCATATGTAGACGTAAAGATCGATGCAGTTGCCTAACTAGTGATTTGCCACTATCTTTCCACAAACATTTTGGGAGAATACTACTCTTTCATCTCATTCAAACAAACTAAACATCTAGTTAGGTTAGTTGCCATCGGAAGTTGCTAGACATGTGGTTGAACCACGCGTCTCCGACACAAAATCGTTGTCTGTATTAGCACCAACAATTGAAAACAAAAGAGACCCAAAACCCAAGTCATGACCAAAAGAAACCTTAGAAAAAATTGAAACAAAGAACTGGTCCAAAAAAACATCCAAAGTAAAAGGAAAAGGAAAAACATAAACACACGAAGTTGACATTACATGGCATATGTCTTTCTACACATTCGAATATAGTCGAATGCCGTAGGCATGAAGAAGTTTTTGGAATTTGGGGAAAAAGTGTTGGCTTTAATATTTATATGAACAAGTCTCCATCGATATGGATATCTCAAGCCGGAAGGAATTGAAAGATAAAGCCAAACCAAATTAACAATCCAATCTCCGCCCCCGCGTCTAACCCGCGTCTAATAAGTTAAAGATGACCAACACTAAACACTTAATTAGTCAAGCCTTCCCTAAAAGCAAATGATTAAAGTATCATAATCAAAATAGCTTTCATTTGGTTCCCTTATTTTTACGAGACTTTTTCATATTTCAAGATCAATTATGGTGTCATATTTGCACGGTTGTTTAGAGTAGGCCTCAACTTTCGGGGACTTTATGTTTTGCATATTGTTCTCCAACTATAGGAATCATTCTTTCTTTTTGGTCACTCAGATCATACTTGCAAATCTATAGAAATCATTTAGTCAGGCAAGTTGTTAAAAAAATTAAACACATCACTCATTGACATGTTAATTTACTTACTTAGAATAGAGAAAAACATGAACATTACTTAATTAAAGAGGAATTGATTTCTAAACCCAATCCCCCTCCCCTTTGGGTTATGAAATCCGAGTTGTTAAAAAATAAATTCATGATTTTGAGGTGAGATCAACTTCCATTCCAATTCCCTCTTTTATGTTAGTAAGGTCTTTGGAAAATATGCATGATTTTTAATTGATTCTCTTATTCCAATACTCATTCCATATAAGTAAACTGTGTTAATAATATTTTGAATAAACTCTGCAAAACATGAATACGTTTAATATAATTTAGCTGCGACCGTATGTTCGTGGAGTACCTACCATGATAGTTTCGAACTAGAAAGTCTTGATAATGAAGTGAACGTACATAGCAGGATAAGAGTCAAATCCTGAATCGTGTTATTGGCCGGTTTGACTACCATATATAAGTTAATTAGCCAAATCAAAAGCTTAACCTAGTCAAACCTAGAGAACAATTTAGTCCAGTTGTTATTGTTAAATTCGTAACTTTTTTCTACATGAACGTTTCAACCCCGTGTTTTCTCTGCCTCCTGAGTATACCCAAAAGAAAAGAAAAAATCTTCATGTTTGATTTCATCAACTTTTCATGGCTCTTTCCAGACTAGTCCATCGAGTTCGGGGCCAGAAAAATCCAGACAAAATCACATATATACCTATATATATATAATATCAATATTGTTTAACCAACTTTGATTAATTACGAAAAATCAAACACTGATATTATACATCATCAAACACATCGGGTAAGGGCAAACATATGATTGGCTTTTTGGAACAGTTTCAAGTGCTCACGCTTTGTTTAATTATCTTAAAACGTTTCGATAGATAACATGTATTTCATGATATGATTATATATATGAAAAGTGTGTAGATTTTAAAAGAGGCTTGGTTGATTTGTTTGAGATTTTGAATTGAAATATGAAATTGGACTACGTAGACGTAAGAGTTTCAAAATTATTGGATTTGTTTTTGTTCTTGAGGAATACTATAACGTCTAGGGCAATATCAAAACTCGTGCAGGGCCAACTGGGAAGGAAGCTATCGATCTGGTAAACCTAGGGCAATAGGCTTTTCAGTAGTTTGGGTATATAATATTATGTTTTCTGTTTGGTTGTTGGTAAGTCACAGACTCGATCGCTTTAACTATTGGTATTAGATGATGGGGTTTTTTTGGATAATATAAGGAGAATATACGACTATACGAAGGACCATACATATGGCATCAACTAGAGCAAGTAAAACTATGGTAAATAAGGAAAATACAACCGCAACATCACCGGTTAGGACTTGATTCTAAATCATCAAATTTTAAAGTGGAAGCGGCTTTTGCTGAACAGTATAATGCAACCAAATTTTTTTCAGCTCCGGTTGATAATTGAGATTGGCTAGAGAGTCTACCATAAAGTTTACTTCGCGATATGCAAGTTTAAAGCGTGAATGAATACCTTCTTCTTGTGGAAGTTGCCAACTTGTCTTTCAAATTTGTTAGTCTAAATTTCAAATTAATGTTCAATAGGGTGCCAAGTGGAGAGTAAGATTTTTGACAACCCCCTCCCAAAAAAGAAAGAGAGATTGACATTTGCTAGTGTTATTTTTATTCTACTACAACTACACATAAAATAACTCATACATGTTTGTAATAACCAATCCTTCCGTCTATATATATGAGAAGTGGTGACAATGCCTTCCGTTTATATTCATTATTAAAACATATCGTTATTGTCCCTTCTTGAACACCTATAAACTAACACATTCTAACTTCTTTTTAATTTCTAATAAAAGACCAGTTCTCACCACTACTTATTAGAAGGCAATGCCTCTTACTCAAGACTAGAGTCAAAATTATCCGAGTTCTTGCTACGCGTTGTCACCCAAAACATTAAATTAACTCACCAAATTCGTACGGTATCTTATCCTATCATCTCATGATGCCACCTTTAATTTAGTGTCAATTAGAGCATAAAAATGCATTAATTTTTGCAAAATGCGGCCGGCTCGGAGAAGCATATTAGTTACTAGGATAAGCAAGAACAAGAATGTGAGCACACGGAAAAAAAAAAAAAAAAAAAAGACCATTCCAACTTTCCAACCAGAATTTATTATATTACCATACAAACCTTTTATCTTTTTAAGGAATAGTATCACAAAATCAACGGTAACTGGTCATTCTGGTGCACCAAACACTGTACAGTGATCACAAATCAGATCCCAGCATCAAATTCTCTCATATTACTCTCAGTTGGATAATTTGAATAATTTGTGGGTTGAGAAAAAAGAGAGAAAAAAAAAAAGAGAAAGGTACTAAATAAGATTATTTCCATATTGGCACTACTACTACATGGTAGATTGAGCCACACCCACATATTTTATTTATGAGAAAGTCTTAAGATAGAACCAAAAACACAAAGAAGTCTACCTAATAGAGAAAGCCTCTCATAGAAAATACATCATTGCTCTGCTGGATAGCAGCCAGAAATGACACAGAAAATAGAAAAATTAAAATTAAAAACTAAAAACTAAAAAGGATAAAATTTCATAAAACACAGCCTTTAGTTTAGCCTTTACTTTAGGTCCTCTCCGGCTCTCCCTCCTCCTAATTAGTTTGCTTATAAACCTCTCTCACTTTCCCCACTCCATTTTGACCCATCAAAACTTGGTCTCTCATTTCAACTCAACCTCTTCCTCTTCCTCCTTCATTCTGCAATTTGTAACACCCACTATGGTTCAGACCCATCATCAGAATTCCCTCAACCACCATTACCCACTTTGATATTTCCCAATTGGGTGCTTCTCTCTTCTCTCCCTCAAAGTCCTCAGAAATGATTCTTTCCAACCCATTCTTTCTGCTAGTGTTGGCGGTCTGTATATTCGTGGCGGTTCGTGTGCTTCTGTACAAAACAGGGTTGGTTTATATTGTGAAGAAATGGTGGCGGGCGGTGGAGGACTGCTTCCATGTCTACCAGTCGTTCAAAGTCCCGGAATTCAACGAAAGTATGCAGGAGAATCAGCTCTACTGCAAGGTCACTGTTTATCTCAACTCATTGACCTCCATTGAGGACTCCGATTTCACCAATCTCGTCACCGGAAAAAAGCCCAACGAGATCGTGCTCCAGCTCGACCCCAACCAGACCATCGAAGACGACTTTCTCGGGGCCAAGGTCACGTGGCAAAGCGAAGCGAGCAAGGGTGGTTCCAATAATTGCCGGAATTTGGTGTTGAAGGTTCGGAAAGCCGATAAGCGGCGGATTCTGCGGCCGTATTTGCAGCACATCCACGTCGTCGCCGACGAGCTGGACCAGCGGAAGCGAGATTTGCGGCTGTACATGAACGTGGACGACTCCGCCACGGCCGGCGACGACTTCCGCAACGCGCGGTGGAGGGCCGTGCCGTTCACGCACCCATCTACGCTGGAGACGATTGCCATGGAAGCCGACCTCAAATCCAAGATCAAGTCCGATTTGGAGTCGTTTCTCAAAGCCAAGCAGTACTACAACCGACTCGGCCGCGTCTGGAAGCGAAGCTTCTTGCTTTACGGCCCCTCCGGCACCGGGAAATCCAGCTTCGTCGCCGCCATGGCCAATTTCCTCGGCTACGACGTCTACGATCTCGACCTCTCTAGGGTTAGAGACGACTCGGAGTTGAAGATGCTTCTTTTACAGACCACGAGCAAGTCGGTGATCCTCATCGAGGACCTGGATCGGTTCTTCGCCGAGAAATCGACGGCCGTCAGCTTCTCCGGCATATCGAACTTCATGGACGGCTTGCTCAACTCGTGCTGCGCCGAAGAGAGAGTCATGGTGTTCACGATGAACTCGAAGGACCAGGTCGACCCGAATTTCCTCCGACCGGGTCGGATCGACGTCCACATCCATTTTCCGTTGTGTGATTTCACGGCGTTTCGGAACCTAGCGACGAGCTATTTGGGGGTGAAGGAGCACAAGCTGTTCCCCCAGGTGGAGGAGATTTTCCAATCCGGGTCGAGTTTGAGCCCGGCCGAGATCGGCGAGCTCATGATCGCGAACCGGAACTCGCCGAGCCGGGCGATCAAGTCGGTCATCACGGCGTTGCAAACCGACGGTGATGGGAGGGGGCGGGGAAGATCGGACGGCCGCCGAGGTGGTTCGAAAGCGGGTCGAGAAAGTCCGGGGGGGACGAGTCGGGCGAACCTGGAGTTGTGTTATGTGGGGAAGGTGTGAATACGGTTAGGGATTTTAGAAAGCTTTACGGGTTTTTGAGGATGAGAGGCAGCAAGAATTCTCAGTCGTTCGATGCGGGGTCGGATCGGTCGGCGGGCTGATCCGACGGCTGTGGGAATCTGAATATTTGGTGGGACCATTCAGGTGGGTGCGATCGAGGTCGACCTGTTCGATCCGGATTGGAAATGTCCTTTTGGTGGGGGGAAGAACAGAATCAAAAATATAGGTTAGAAATGCAAAAATACAGCATTTTATAATTTATTTAATACAAGCAAAAACCCAACCATTTGATATTTTGGGGGGAATTTGATATTTGTTTAGTTGGATTTGATGCTTTGTAGATAGGTGCTCAATTGTTAACAATTGGAATGTGATTCTGTCTTCTTCTTTTTTCTTTTCTTTTGCCATACCTATTTGGGCATGTAAATTACATTGTTAGGTATTTAGAAATTAGTAGGTGCAAAATAGATTATAGAGTGTACATTGTTTGGTTGTTCTTGAGGAATTTGAAGAGAAGCAAGGAACATGAAATCTGTCTTGTTTGAGGGGGTTGTTGGTTGTTAGATTGCTTGTTTAAAAAGTTCAAGATTGGATTTAGTGTCATTTCACATGATGAACTATGATAGTTTTTGGTTAACTTACCCCATTGAATCATCTTCAAATGACCAATGTAGGATTTGATGTCAATTTTTTGCTTTTTTTCAATTTCTATTTGATTTGCCATCATACAATGTCAAAATCATCTATTTATATCTGACTGTTTCAGCTGTAGAGAATTAAGATATATTGTCATAGTCGGTTAGAGCTTAAATACAATCTAAATAAAGTTATGTACAAAGCGACACTCATAAGTTGTAACCAACATGAAATAAACATATAGCGCTAATTTTTATGAAATTATAAATTGTGTAAATTTCAATATTTTAGGTGTCACTTAAAGTAAATTCCATGCTCTTTCATTCTAAGATTCAAAAGGATAGAGGTACACTTTCTAAAGTCGTCTTAAGGGCACTTGCACATGCTCAAAACATATTGTGATGGTGGCTACATGCATGTTAACATTCGAAAAACCCCACCTCGTGCTAACAAGTGTTATTCGAATTCTCTTACTTTAAACAAGCTAAAAAGTGAAACGAGTAAGTAAATTAATGCTCAATAGAGAGAAAATGAGGTAATCAAATTGACGAGCAAGTCGTAGTAAAAAAAAAAAAACAATGAGTAATTAGGCAAAATATCGATTCATAGAATTTAGAGTGAATGTTATTTCCGAAACTGGGTCTTTGGCTTGAAGTTCTGTCCAGACCAAATGAAAAAACAGGAAAGAGCAAAACTCTATTGGACCTACTGCCCGTAGCCAAAGAAAGTAACAAAAACATCAGCTTTCAGTCTGTGTCTCTGTGATGTAATCTCAGTATTTTGGTGCAAATTCAATGATATTCCCCCTCTTCTTTTTTCTATTGCCATAATTAAACCACGTCCGAGACCCACATTTTTATCAATTTCATGCGCCCAAATCATTGATGATGATGCCCACGATTTTGCTTCCTTTTCAAGTCATTTCTGTCTCTTGGCTGTGGCAGAAGAAGAAGAAGAATCTGCCAAAATTTTAGAAAGAAAACGAAATTACAGTTAGTTGACCAGTATTAGCATTGACAAGTATCTCATAGGCTGCAGTTTTTTCCTCAAATAATCGTAGCTAAAACGCGTTTGCTGGTCAATTTCTGAGATTTTCCATATCATTTGCTAAGTGATTGTGGATTTGTTGGGGATTCCAGATTTTTCTATATTGAGATTCCCCTCTTGAAAAGTTTATTTATATCTGGTTATTTTGGATTAATGCCAAACTATGGCATTGTTATTGTTTTGGGTCATTTGGAATATTCTCAAATTAACTATGGGTGCGGTTATTGTCATCCTACTATTTTCTTAGTTTTTTTTTTTGATAAAAAAAGAACTTCATTAATAATACAAACATTTGAATTATTGAAATATTATATTACATTATTACTCAAGTGCAAAATGACTAATAAATACACTAATTTTCTAAAATCTAAATATGTAAAGAAAACGAAATACATAATCAATTAATTAAATACAAAGATTACTTAGTTTTTCATTGAATAACATTGATCTTCATTTTCACCACCCAAATTTGAATTTATTAATTTTTTTTGTAATCTTTTTGTTTTCTCCTCATCGTAATTCGTGATTCAATTACAAAACTACTAGTGTTAACTTCATCATTTTTGCAATATCCTTTGTAAAACACAAAAAAAAAAAAAAAAAAAAAAAAAAACAATCTCTTCTTCATTGCTCATAGTTGTTAACTTACTAATTTTTTAACATGGATTAAAATAGATGAACATTAAAATTGAAAAAAAAATAAAAAAAATAGAAGTAAATCAAATTTTGATTTAATTAGAAAATTTTAATATATTTAGTTTGTTTATTGGTATAAACTAAATGAGAAATTTTCGTCTAAAAAAATATTCTTTAATTGGATATGTCATATAAAGATATTTCTAGAAGTTAGATAAGTAAATATAATAATTGTGTTTAAGGATATCTCTATTTGTGTTTGGTCCAAACTCTAGGTTACTTGACCTAGTGGTAATAGGATTTAATTAGAAGGATCTAGAATCCTAATCAATGTAGAATTACTTTCCTTGTATGATTGAGATTCTATGCATTGTAATCCTCTATATAAAGAGGCCCCTATTATCAATGAGAATACAGAGCGATTATCTCTCAATTTCTGATTCCCTAAAACACGTTATCAGCACGAAGCCCTAACCCTGAAATCTTAAATTCGTAGCCTTCAAATCCCAAAAACCACCGCTGCCCACCTTGAAGATCTCAACTCTAGCAGTCCAGAACCGACGGCCCCACCCACAGAACCGGCCGGCAAACCACCGAACCGGCCACCGGAAGTAGCAAAAGTCCCTCTGCCTGGTTCAAAGCCTTCCTCACCACCTTCTGCAGCCATACTCGACCACCTGCAGCAACTCCACCCCAGAAACCCGGAACCGGCCAAAATTCAACCGAACCGGCCACCGGCGTCAAGCACATCTGAACCGGCAGAAAAGAAAGAAAAAAAAAAGGAAAAGAAAGAAAAAAAAAGGAAAAGAAAGAAACCTGTGCAGCCCAAGCCCAAACTGCTGAAGCCCAAGTCCAGCCCACGTGCAGCAGGCCCCAGCGAAGCCCAAGTGAAACAGCCGAGCCGCCAAGCCGCAGAATCCTCTACCACGTCATCAGACACGCAGGCGTCCAGTCAGCTGCCACGTCATCAACCGGATCTGCCAAGTCAGCGCCGCACTGCCATGTCAACTCCGACCTGCCACGTCAGCACCCCGGCCAACGCCGGTCAACACTTTTCCAGCGACTTTCGTGCCACTTCCCGGCGACTTTTCCGACATCTACAGTAACTTTCCGGCCAACTTTTCCGGCAATTTTTAAGGTAAACTTTTCTAAAAGTTCCGGTTTTTTGAAGTTTTTCAATTTCTTCTTCTTTTCTCGGGGACTTCCAACATCCCTTCTTCTACCCCCCTTTCTTCTTTATAGGGGAGACCAAAAGCCGAACTGTGGGGGTTCGTGCTCACTCCAAGCTTGGAGCTTGTAGGGTCCTCCAAACTTAAAGTTTGTTGAGAAGAAAACGATCGACCACATACATTGTTATTTCGATCTAATCCAAAACCCCTCTTGGAATCGGATTTTCTTGGAAGCGACTACACTAAAAAAATTCCTAATTTCTTGGAAGCAACTACGCTCAGAAATTTAATAGTTTTTCGTGGTAACCTTTTCGCTCCGAAACTAACCCTAATCTTGTGTTGTTTTTCAGGATGAGTAACCTGAACAAGTTGAACTTCGTTCCACTAGAGACAACTGGCGTAGGATACCATAGGTGGGTCCGAGATGTGCGCCAACATCTTAAGGCTGATGGACTTCTGGGAGCCATCTAAGAGCCTGGTCAGAACGTGCTCTCCATTGAGCAAGCTACTGCTTTGGAAGCAAAACAAGCTAAAGCCATAATTCTCATGACAAGGCACATGAATGACGTGCTCCAAAATGAATACCTCAATGAGGAAGACCCAAGAAAGCTATGGGTAGAACTTGAGCAGCGATTTGGCAACGTTCGTGACTCCCTGCTTCCTGATTTAGAAGTGCGATGGCATAGCCTCCGCTTTTGTGATGTCAAGTCTGTGCTTGATTATAACTCGGAAGCCCTTCGTATCAAGTCTCTGATGGAGTTTTGTGGCCAAGCCATAACTGATACGATGTTGATCGAGAAGACTCTCTCTACCTTCCCCATCTCTGCACTGATGATTTCAAAGAATTATCAGATTGATGTAAATGCAGGACGTATCACAAGGTTTCATGAGCTCATTGGAGCCATGAACGTAGCTGAAAAGCACGACAATATTCTTGTGAAGAACTATAATGCGAGACCCGTGGGAACTAAGTCTATTCCGGAGTCTAACTATAGTCGCGCCCCCAATGGAGGACGCAAGGAGCGAAACCCTAAGAGTAGGGACAATTCTGGACATTCTGGTCCATATATTCACCCTAAAGAGGAAGGAAATCGCCGAGAAAGGCGTGCACGGAACCGTGGAGGTCAACGTGTGAAGAGAGAGAGAGGCGGAGCCTCCGACCATGGTGGTAACGCCACCAAGGGCATAGGTCGTCCAAATCGTGCCCCAATGGTGCCTCGATCAAGGGAGCCTGACCACAATGATGTTTGTCTTCGATGTGGATCAACTGAACATTGGGCCAAAACATGTACCGCACCCCAGAATGTTGCAAACGCATACAAGACGTATCGTGAAGCAAGGGAAGCAAATTACATGGCACAAGATGATCAAGATGGCGATCTAGATCTAAGGGTGGAAGACTACAAGGATCAAGACCCAGAAACTGGCGATTTTGATTAAGTCTTTTTATTTTCCAAGAGATGTAGGCGATTGCCATATTACTTTTTATTGGATTAGATTTTCTTTGATCAAAGAAACAATGATGTACTCCATTGGCTTATGAATAAAATTTCGAGTTCTTTTCATTATGACTCAATTTTGATTCTGAGCATATTACTTTTGACAGGACCCGCCCCGGATTTCACCCTGAAATCCAAAGTGGCCCTGCGGGGCCCACCTTAGAAGAAATTCTACCAAAAATTTGGCGGAACTTCCCCTAAAATGGGCGACCCAAAACCTGTAGAAAGCATTTACACTTCTAAATCAAATCATCCTTATACTTCTGGAGCTACCCTGCTCCCCAACTCAACATCAATCTCCAATTCACAAAAACACAAACCTCAACTTGAAAAACATAAATCCCATAGATAATCAGAGCAATTCTAATAGAAAGGTAAATAAGGACAACCTAACTCAAAGGCAAACGAGGAAGCCATGCTGTTGACTATGCCTCAACTCCGTGTACGCCCGACCTCACTAATTCGCCTGCAAACTGGGCATTTGGAACCGAAGGGCCCAGGGGAAAGTATTGAAAACACGTTAGTGTGAGTGGACAAAAATAAGCAATTTTAAACAAAAGAGATTTTATACTTTCCCACATTTAATTTATTAAAAAATCTCCCGATGCATGCACTGATTTAGGAAAACGAAACAAAAGGAGTTCCGCTCAAGAAAACCGACTAGCCCCGCTAGTCCCAAACAACTGAAAGGAATGATGGAAACTCTGATACTCAACAGAATAAGACCAGCCCCGCTGGTTGAACGGAAATCAGACTAGGCCCTGCTAGTCAAGTAATGATAGAATATGGGGAAGAAATATCACCATACGGGTAATGGAGCCTCCCAGGCTCTACCTACCCTCGACTGCCACTCACACATAGATTGTGCGAGGAGGAGAACTAATAACCTCAACTTCCACTCACACATAGATTGTGTGAGGAGGAGAATATGACCTCGACTGCCAACCACGTGAGGAGGAGAATAAATCACCTCGACTGCCACTCACATACACAAAGTAAGTGAGGAGGAGAATAAGCTACCTCAACTGCCACTCACAAACACAAAGTCTGTGAGGAGGAGACCAAATCACATGACCAGCGTATGGTGAGGAAAAATCATCGAAAACCAATAAATCCATGTAGCTTCCCCACATTTCTCACGAGATAGAAACCATGTATTCAACGACGTGACCCCGCACGCCAAGATTACTCTCAATCTCAAAATAAATAAGTGAGAAATAGAAATAAATCGACGGCGTGTCCCCCACGCCCAAAATATTCTCAAATCCGTAAAGGAAACCGGAAATTAGTATAAGCAAATCCCATTTCCAAAAATCTCTCAAAATCTCCAAGAAACCAACCAAATCCAAAATCCTTAATTAGGCATTCCCGATGCCAAAACCGAAAGTCAATAAATAAATGAGAAAATCCAACTCCATCGAAACTCATCTCGAGAATCTTCCAGGAACTTAAATCGGCAATTAGTAATATACTTAATTCCGGAAAATTACCTCGGAAATAAGCAATTTGTCAATTAATATTATAAATCATAATCAACCTTTGAAACTCATTATTGAGAGCCAATCCACGAGATAAACCGAGATCGAATTTCCGAAAATCAAATCATTTGCTCAATAAGTAATATGATTAAAACTAGAGCATTATTTAAGAAAATAAATGCATGCATCAATATTTAAAAATAAAAGTCCACTCACAGTACTATTCCGACGATCACGCATTCGTGTTCCGTCATCGAGCAATAGCTCGGTACGTCGTCCTGTACACAATTATATTCTGTGAATAATTCTTCAATAATTTAATACGATTCCAAAAATCAATTCCTCATAATTACATCTCCCATTCTCCTCGGATTTAGCCCAAATTATACCACTAATACCAATTCGTTAATTTAAAGGTTTCAAGGTAGAACCGAGAGATATCCGACGGTCGGATTCTCGTAATTCGATAATCGAAACCCTAAACTTCAAAATTCATACTTAATTCCAAGTTTCTCCAAAAATTACCAAACTTCACAAACACTGCCCACTCATCGATTTCAGACTATATAACAATTATGGAGGAAATCCGATAATCGGATTCACGATTAACATTAACCGAAATCCAAATCTTTAGAAATTTATAATCGATTAAAAAGTTTTCCAATTCCAACCAAATTCACATAATCAACCTCTACAAAAATTATAGGATTTAACTAGCTAAAAAAATAGAATTTAAATTCTGTTTAAATCTCACCACTGTTCACGCGCGGTACTGTTCACTCGGCGGTCAACTTCTCCGATGGTCACCAAATTTTGGCAGCAGCTTCATCTCAATCCCCCTAGCATTTTTCTCAACTACACCAAGTTCAGAAAACAATTAGAACTACCTCAATAATTAAGAAAACAGTAAACCCCCAATTTGTGAATAGTGCCGGATTTTCAATCTCTAAAATCCTCCAATATATATGCAAAATTATACTCAAAAGAAAGATCATGAGGTAAAGAACAACTTTATACCTTGAGGTTTCTCCAAAATGTCGACGGTTTGAACGGATCTCCCTTTCTTTCTTTCCTTCTTTCTTTCTCTTTCTCTCTCTCTTCCTCTCTTTTTCTTTCTGGTTTCTGTCGTAAAAGATGGGGGAGAATGGCTGGAAATGGGGCTGATCAGCCCTTATAATTAAGGTGTGCTGAAATGACACTCACACGAAAATACTCATAACTTTGACATACGAACTCCGATTTTTACGTACCATATATGCACGCGCTCGGTTTAACTTCTCCTACAACTTTCATGCAGAAAATTTTCTCAAATTTTGATCCGAACAAAAAGTCATCTTTTAGGGCCCCCTAAAAGTACCGAAACGACAATAAAAGTGAAGGTAAAGGTCGTTTACCGTCCAAATGACTAGTAAACTGGTAAATTGAGGTACAGGACGTTACAACTTTGTGATTACGATGGGTGGGCCATCAATATTAATTCAAGGACATGGAATAGCCCAAGTTCCACTTGCCAAATGGCACCTTAATTACTGTCACAGAAACTCTCTATGCTCTTAGGGCAAATTTCTTTATGAATAGCCAATGAATTCCATGCGAAAACGCATGTAGAACGGAGATGAGTTCCTTTGCGAATACCTCTAACGATTGCGAACAAAGGCGCATCTTAGAGAAGTTTATGTGTCTCTCTAGTGAACTCTATGTCACTATTCGAGCTATTAAATCCAATAAAGTTATGAGAGAAGATCTCTTGGAATTAGACACATATTGGCTTTGTCACGACAGGATAGGTCATCCTGGTCATGATATGATGATCCATCTACTAAAGACTTCACTCGGACATCCATCATTTTGAGCAAAACGAAGCAAGAATATGATGACGCCATAAAAGGCGCCAACCATGAGCATAACGCCATGGTTGTTCCTCCTTGTGGCCATGACGCCATACATGCTAATTTCCATGGCTCTAACGCCATGATGGGAGATGTAGTCACACATTTTGCTTCTAATAGCGCTACAGACGCTCAGGCCCAACCAAAATCCTCATTGGTCGCTTCTAAGGCCTCTCGCTCATTTTGCAAAGCCAGTTCATTCGGGAAATTAGGACTGAGACCGTCCTACACAAAGGATGTGAAAATACTCATTTTGTTCTTACATCGAATCCATGGGGATTCTATGGACTGATTCAACCAACTTGCGGAAGTTTAAATATCTCATGATGTTGGTTGACACACAAACACACTGGTCACGTGTCGTGCCATTGTCCACTTGTAATGCTGCTTATGCTACACTCCTAGCACATATCATATGACAACGGGCTCACTCCCCAAATCATCATATTCAGTCAATTGGATTTGACTATGTTGGAGAGTTTACATCGAAGACTTTCGATGGTTATTGCATTGGGATTGATGTTGGACATCATATTCGCATGTACACCCCAATTGGTCTTGCAGAAACGACTACGATGATAGTCTGGACATTGGTAATGCGCACCATTCTCCTTATATCCGCTTGAGGTGATGCAATATCGCATGCAGCTATGCTAATTCGTCTATAACCTACCGCCATTCAATGTACCCTTGCGTTACAGCTAGTGACTGGGTACAACTATTTTGTACTTACGCACGTTTGAGTGAGCCATTTATGTGCCCATTGCGCTGCCACAGCGCACTATGATAGGTCCTTACAGACGAATGGGCAACTCAGTTGGATTTGAGACTCCAACAATCGTCCGCCACTTAATGCCCTTGCAAGGCGATCTCCTTACCGCTAGATTTGCGGATGTCACTTTGATGAAACAGTCTTCCCGTCGTTCGGGGGAGATAAGAACACAGATGTTCAACAGGAATGACAGGAATTGTCGTGGTCTGTCCCCACTATGTCTCATCTTGATCCCTATTAAAGTGACGAGATTACACAAATATGCTACAAACATGCATGTAAGGAAGTACGTCCTTACGAGAGGACATAGTGCCACCCTACACAGAGGTAGGCATGGTGCCAACGCCAAAGAGAGTGGCACTCTGGCGTTACAGGTCATGGCCCCAGCTAGGATGCGTGGGAGGCCCGTGAGTTCGAATGATACTTTGGCACATTTCAATCCTTTGATCATCAAGACTCAAAATCCGTCTTATGAGAATCTTCCGGGTTATGGTTATCGTTGGGGGACACCTCAACGTCAGAACCTATTCCTGATAATATAGAGCTCTATGAAACTTACACCAGTTTACATGAGACGTGGGATAGAAACTCCATCATAATTGGTGATGTAGTTGCGTATTTCGTTGCGCATGAGTTTGTTGAGTCAGATGATATCGAACCACGCTCCGTTGATGAATGAATGCCAACGTAGACAGATTTGGCCTAAATGGAAAGATGCGATCCAGGTTAAGATGGATTCTCTAACGAAGAGGAAGGTTTTCGAGCTAGAGATGCTAACACCTCCTGACATAAAACCTATTGACTAATGGGTCTTCGTTAGAGAGCGTGATGAGAAAAAGAGATGGTAATCTCGCCTTATGGCGCAAGGCTTCTCACAAAACGCCCTGGAATCGACTACGATGAGACATAGTCTCTCGTAATGGATGTCATTGCACTCCACTACCTTTTTAGTTTGGTAGTTTCCGAATAACTGAACATGCAGCTTACAAATGTGGTCACTACGTATCTCTATAGGGATCTAGATACAGAATATACATGAAGGTTCATGGCGAACTTCATTTACCCAATTCAAGAGGTTCTAGACCACAGAGCGTGTTTACAATAAGATCGAAACACTCACTAAAGTGACTACTTGATTGGGAAGGGATATGCCCACGTGTTTCTATGACAAGTTTCGGATTCTATCGCGGTTTATGTTGGACATGATCTTCATTAGAAGCCCTTAAAGAGTTAAGGGAAACCGCTGAACACTTGAAATCCGTAGTTTGAGATGAAGGATTCTGGGAGAACACAATTATGTCTCGGTTTAGAACTTGAGCATCGTGTCGATAGATGCTTAGGCATTTTGACAAGGTCAAGCCTTCAAGCACCCCCATGATCGTCCATAGTCTTGATCCTGAAAAGGATCCTCTTCGTCGAAAGGATGATGACAAAGATGTGCTAGAGGCAGAAGTGCGTTACTTAGTACAATAGGCGCATTATTGCACTTATCCCAATGCATAAGACCAGACATCTCATATGTTGTGAACTTGTTAGCTAGATATAGCTCTGCGCCAACGCGACGCCATTGGATTGGCGTAAAAGATATCTTTCGATATTTGAGATGTGCGATTGATATGG
The DNA here is from genome assembly GCF_002994745.2 of Rosa chinensis. NCBI lineage: Eukaryota > Viridiplantae > Streptophyta > Magnoliopsida > Rosales > Rosaceae > Rosa > Rosa chinensis. Next base: position 52,412,695 of record NC_037088.1, on the reverse strand, counting down.
GCATGTTTTATCCCTACAAAAAGATGATGGATTCGGACCCATCACACACCAGGTACGCCGCCAACACTGGCCTGCGTCCACTATCCCCATCCCAAAACGACATGTGTTTTGGAAGGTTTTGCTGATATTGGGTATCTCTCTGACCCACACAAAGGTCATTCCCAATCCGGTTAAGTGTTCACCATGGGAAAAGACCGTGACATCTTGGAGGTCAACAGGATAGACCTTAGTCGCTATATCTTCGAACAATGCAGAGATCATTGCTCTTCACGAAGTGGTTCGTGAATGTATATGGATTGGATCCATCATTACGCATGTTCGAAGCAATTGTGGTTTGAAGTCTACCACAGATGAGCCTACGAGCATTTAGGATAATGCTGCTTGTTTTGAACAAATGAGGCAAGGCTACATCAAAAGCGACAAAACCAAGCTTAATCAGCGACAACAGGCTCTCCTCGTGATCAAAGTGAATTAGGTTCGATCTGAGGACAGTGAGGCAGACTTTTTTACTAAGTCATTACCCAAATCCACGTTCGAGAAACATGTGGCAAGAATTGACTTGTGAAAATTATCTGAACTCCCATGATCGTTGTCATCAGGGGGAGGTGCAGACATCAGGAGGAGATGTCTACATGTTCATCTCGAATCGTGAAGGGTGTGTTGTGCTCTTTTTCCCCTTCGACCGAGGTTATTTTTGTCCCACTGAGTTTTTGTGACTCGGCAAGGTTTTTAACGAGGCAACGAGAGAAGCACCGCGTTTGGACAACACAAGGGGGAGTGTTTAAGGATATCTCTATTTGTGTTTGGTCCAAACTCTAGCTTACTTGACCTAGTGGTAATAGGATTTAATTAGAAGGATCTAGAGTCCTAATCAATGTAGAATTACTTTCCTTGTATGATTGAGATTCTATGCATTGTAATCCTCTATATAAATAGGCCCCTATTATCAATGAGAATTCACAGCGATTATCTCTCAATTTCTGATTCCCTAAAACAAATTGAAATTAAAATATAGGGTGTAATGAGCAAATAGGGTGAACAAATAAAATGGTAGAGTGGCAATAGCCACACCCATTAACTATAGATTGTGATCGTTAATTAAGTGGGATTATTCATATTTAGCAATAAAAGGGTACCTATTTTCAAGGACCTTTCAAAGTAAGTGAATCAAGGACCTTTCGAAGTAAGTGAATCTCACATTAAAATCTTGATTGCTCATACGTCGATACATAATTCATATCTGATCTTTGAAAATCAATTTGCTCGAAATGATTTTAACCTTCTATAAAATAATCATTAACTTCAAGCATGGCTCGCAACTGTGCAAGCATATGATTGTAGTCAAGATTAGGCCATTAGGGATGTATTGTGATCAGAGATTGATGGTAATTACATATTACATCTGAATACACAACCAAAGCCCCCAATAAAAACTACTTATAACCCATCAAAATATATATATCAAATACAAAATCAAATTTGCAAAATGAAAGAGAGAAGAGTATATTCTTAAAAAAGAAAAGAAAAAAAAAAGACAGAAGAGTAGAAGGGAGTGAGAAACACAAGAGTAATGTACAATATTATTTTGTCCATTTTCGCAAGGTTGTTCAACCACTCATGTAAATTAGTAATTTTTGTTTAAAAAGTTAGTAAACAATAGTTACAATACAAACAAAATTTTATTGCATTCATGAGTTCTATTCATGAACGATCATTGACATAAGTTTCTCATTTGTAAATGAAAGATTAAGAGTTCGACTCACAAACGACTAGTTATTGTATAATTCTAATTATTATATAATACTAAATAAATACATGATTTTTCATGTGTTTACACGTTACAATAAGCACATCTATAAGAAAGGTAAAATGGACTCTTCATCAAACTTAGAAGCATATTTATGAAGAGTGATTATTCAGAGCACCGCCGTGCACTTGCACCAACATAAATGAATGGTTAGATTGCATTAAATACACTTTTTGTTTATTAAAAATAAAGTTGATAATAAATATCAAGGGTTGAGATTATTTTATAAGGGTTGGGTCACTTACATCGTCGGTGCATAGAATAATTTCCAATTTATGAATAACTTAAAACTCAATTTTGGGTTGCTGATTCAAAAATAAAAATAGCTAGTTTAATTACTTCTCTAAATTCTAGAACTAAAGTATTAAATGAGAATAAACTCTTGAAGACATAGAGATTCGATTAGATAACCCCACCACGGACTAGATTTCATCATTTTTACATACCATTTTCAATTTTTTTAGAAAGCTAATTTAGTAATAATATTATCCTTGTAATTAGTTCATGTATTGAGCTTTCTCAGTCATTCGAGTAACTTTGAGTTTGAAGTAAACATTATGAGAAGAAGCAAGCTGGTTCAATGTCTCATCGATTTCTTATTCCTTTCTCATCATAACTGCCTCATTGAATCGATCAATTTACAAAACACCTAACCAGTTGGTGTTCCATCACAATTACTTATTTTATGGTCCTCTCCATATTACAATAAAGACCTGTCTTGCTCATTTTCTGTCAGCAATCAATATATATTCGACGACCTCTTTCTGGGAAGGTAGGCAATGAGTATTTACACTAGTTTGGCAATTATGGGATTTATCCAAGTATCCAACTATCAGAAGGATGTTTCTGAGTCGGGCACTCAGGCCAGCTGGGTTCTTTCAATTTCATCATCATCATTTACAACTTCAAGGCTCGTCGGTTTGCCCTCCCATGCCAGCATGGATAACGTACCCAATTATTCTTTGCCTCACTAGTCACTAGATATTCCCCACAGCAACAAATTTTAAAGAGAATTAATTGACGGTTTGGCAATATAGTTGTTTTATCAAAGGATTAAATTTAGTTTGCCCCCTCTGATTTTGGGGCAAAAATCAGTTTGGTCCTTGATATTTTTTTTTAATCATGATGATCCTTGCACTTTTATTTTTCATCACGTACATCTAAACTTTAAATTTGGATCGAAAGATGACGTCACAGGCTGAGTTGTCCCCGACATGGGGGCCCACCTTTCATATTTTAGAAGGGCAAAATGGACATTTTTTAATTAATCTAATTTCTAATTTTTCTCTCTACTCTCTCTGTTCTTCCTCTCTAGATCGACGACCACGAAAACCCTTCTACCACTTCCACCTCCACCTCCCTTTGATTTGAAACTCCACACCACGTCGTCTCGCTCCTCGTCCTCCTCCTCGATCAAAATCGGTGGCGTAGGCACAACCTTCTCTCTATCTCCCCAAACTCGATTAAAGCCCTAATTTCTCACATTCACTCAATTCCATCAAATGTCACCCCCGGTAAGTTTCTCCATGACCTCCGAGTCGAGCTCCGGGGACGAAAACCTAGACCCGAAGCCCAATCAAATTGCAAAGTAAAGGAATCGAGCGAGGGTTTGGGGTGTGATAGAGGTGGTCGTATTCTGTGGGCGATGACCAAATCGGAGTTGGAGGCCGACGGGCTAGAAAGCCCTAACAACAACGGTTATGCCTGCAGGTGGGGCACTCTTGACCTCTGATCGCCGCCGCAGACTGATCCATCCTCAGGTAAAAAATCACAGAGACGTGCTCTGTTGGTTTCGTTATTGTTTGGCTCCAGTTTTTCTTGAGCTAGTCAACGTCTCTTTTCTTGCGTGGGCGTGCCAGCACCGTTCGGGTGCGGTCGTTGGGGATGTCCCTTGACCTGACTTCTTTCAAGCGATTGTGGACGAGAAGAGCACCAACCTCGTCGTGGGATTCTTTGTGCCTCGTGGCGAGGACTTTTACTGAGCTTCTTCAAAATCACAATCGATACTCGACGTCGTAGATCGAGCAGAGCGAAAACCACTGAGAAGTGAGGAGAACTCGCTAAAGCGTGACTTTAGCTTGGTTGGAGGGTTTGGTGGCACTGACAGTCGGCTCCTGAGAAGACTAAGACTGGAGTGTGACTACCGGTAAGAGAAGGAGAGGGGTTGATCTAGAGAGGCTTGGATAATCTTAGAGATTGTTGTGATGAATTGTGTGTTGTCTTGTTTCATTGTAACCTCTATTTATAGGCTACCATGCCAAAGTGGTTGGCCTTAAACAAATGATAGTGGAGCACTAATTGAAGATAGTGGAGCACTAATTGGAGGTGGAGGTGGAGGTGGAGCACTAAATTATGGGGATAAAAATGATGAGTTTTGGAGTGATTTTGAGTCACTTTCGGCTCCTTTATTCCTTCAACTATATCTCCACTACGAATTCCGAATGGGTCTTCGACTTCTTCATATCAAATGATCCATCATGAGTGTAGATCATTCTGGAAAAATTTCAGAGCTTACTTCCAAGTGGTTGGGCCAGAAACGCTGCTGGACTCCCTGTAGGTCCAGTTTTCCAGTTTTGTCTTTCAGAAAATTGGACTGATTGTTTGAAGGTTTTCCACTCCAAACTAGCTCTTGCACTCTTCATAATAAATGATTCTTAGGATGTCTAGAATGAATCTAGAAAGTTTTGGCTCATTTAGATTTCTTTTGGTCAGTCTGCCACCCCTCCTTCATTGTTTAGCTCAGTTTCTCCTAGCCAAAGTAGGAAAATGTGCTCAAGTTGACTTTTCATTTCCATGCTTCCATCATTTTGCAAGTAGGCTTTATTTAGCCTCTAAATAATATATTTCAAACTTTTTGACAATATATATATATAGCTTGAGCCACTGACATTGGCTCAATTTCTTTAAGACACGCTTTGTTTAGCAAAATGCTCATTTTGGGTCCAAACATTGCCCCCCAGACCTCGAAGTCAAAGGTCTTCATCTTGACTGAAGAGGTCTTGAATCAGCACTTCTCTTATAATATCGTTGCTCCAAAGCCACTTGTATTGGCTTGACTGATTCCATATAGGCCTCTAAATAGGCCATAAATCTTGAATGCCACAATCTGATTGCCTTTGTCATGAACTGACGCTTTCTTTGCCAACTTTATTGCCCCCCATGTATCTGATGTCTGGTATGCAGTGAATTGGTGAAACTTGGGCAGGTTATAGGAGATCAGAGTTTTAGCATGCCCCCCATGCGAAGGAGACTACTTTTGATTGCGAATGAGGATCCTTCTCTTCCTTGGTGGTAACTTCGCCATGTATATAGCAGCAAGTATTTGCCTTGTTTGCTGGTTCTCTGTTGAGAATGCGATTGCTGCAAAAAAAGCCCAACTTGATGAACCTTTGGCTGTTCTGAAGAAATGGGCCACAACCTGGCCCGTATAAGAGAACGGGCCACTCAGGCCGAAGCTGGTGCCATTGCGGCGAACCTCTACATGGAGGAACTTTGCTTGCAATTGAGCTTCGCTGGCCAATCTCTATAGGCCTCCTCGAAAACCGTTCGGTCTTCTCACGTGGTATTAATTCCTTCTCCTCGAAAATCGTTTGGTATTGGAGCCTCACATGCTACTAGTCCCTTTTTTCCCGAGATTTGGAATCACTAATCTCGATTTACTGATATCAGTTTGACTCTTTAACCATCCATCCAAGGGTGAGGATTTGCCTAAAGTCCCTATAAATAGTTGTGTTTTGGGGATGGGAACGTTCACATCAAGAACCTTCTTCTGAGCTTCAGATCCTTAACAATGGCCTTTCAATCTTTGCTTCTCTTCCTCCTTCTTCACAAATCTTCCCCTCAGGAAATGGCCCTTAGCCTCTAAATTTTAGGCTTTATGGCGTAATCTCAAGCCTGGGTTAGGCCTTATGGTGTAATCTCAGGCAACCCCTTGTTTCGGCCTTCTGGAATTCTGCAACGGCAATGCCAGGCTTCAGATTGGTTTAGAAATGTGAGGGGGCTCCGAGTGTGGGATCCACGATCATGTGAGATCATCTTTGTCATAATCCTACGCGCGGAGCAAATCGGGGAAGGGAGGAAAGCCACTTTGAGGCCAAAGACCCTTCCTCGAACCCCTTCCTTCTAGAATCAGACCAGATCGAGTCCTCCAGATAAGAAGGGCTTTGGTGGTCGCCCTCTACTCATGCTCTTTCTTCCGAACATTGACAGAATCTTGGAGGGAGAGCATGGATTCGCGGAAGTGATGGGTATGAGCCATTTTATGGCCATTCCCATACTTCATGCTAAGAGAATGGTGGCTGCCACGGGCGAAGAGGGTGCCGAGATTCAAGTTGATATTCGGTTCTTTCACTCTTTGCCCCTCCAGGAGATAATGGCGCGGCTCAACCCGGCGTTAGATTCCAAAGCTGCTTCCAATTGAGGGGGATTGGATGCTCCATTTTCTTTCACTGGAGTCTCCCCTTCTCGTGGATGATAGCGTTGGCCAAGCCTATGTTGGATTCCTCTGCCGCTTCCATGTAAAGGGGGCACGGGGGTTCCGTTTCTCCTCTTTTTCTTCCCTGAAGTCTGCCCCTCCTTGGGATAATGGCGCGGCTCAACCCGACGTTGGATTCCAAAGCTGCCTCCACTTTGAGCAAAGATTCAGAAGATATCTGAAGATTCCTGTTTTGTATTCTAACCACTTTTGGCTTTGTAATGAATGTACTTCTTTTGGCCGCAAAGCCACTTTATCCGTGAGGAGCCAATAATTATGTCTTGTAAGGCCCCAAATATAGGCCCCAACTCAAACCTCTTGGAAAACTACACCGTGAGAAGATAATATTGAAAATGAAATAGTTACCTCCTCGAAGACCGTTCGGTTCCCCACCTTTGGAAGATAACATTTAAAATGGAACAGTTACCTCCTCGAAGACCGTTCGGTTCCCCATCGTGAGAAGATAATATTGAAAATGGAATAGTTACCTCCTCAAAGACCGTTCGGTTATTTCATGCCTATATCTCATTATAAACCCAAATCCCTAATCCCAAAACCATTTCATCCACCCCAATCTTTCTAACAACAATCTTTCTTAATCATTCATCATCACCACTCTTCAATTCTCGCATTCTCTCAACCCATCACCAATGGAACCACAAACCCGGCAACCAACCGAGGATGGAGGAAGCAACAAAGTAGCCGGGAGGAAGAGCAGTACCAGGTGGATTCCCACTACAGATCAGATAAGAATCCTCAAGGAGCTTGACTACAACAAGGGAGTTAGGTCCCCAACTGTAGAGCAGATTCAGAGGATCTATCTCCACCTGAGATGGTACGGATCGGTCGAGAGCAAGAACGTCTATTATTGGTTTAGGAACCAAAGGGCTCGGGAGAAACAGAAGAAGAGTTCTACTTCGCATGTTCATGTGCCGATGCAAAAATCAGGGCTTGTTAGTAATGGTAATGGTACCAATTGGAAACCTGAGGATCAGTATATTAACTTCGGATCTTCTGCATCTGCTTCTGTTTCTTCAGCTGATGTGATGATTGCTTTTAAAGGGCAGATGGGGAACTATGGTGGTTATGGATCTATGAATACGGAGATTGAAACCCTTCCTCTGTTCCCCATGCATAATGAGGACATCTTTGGCAACATGAAGACTAGTTCCGAGGGTGGTGGCGGCTACAGCTACTACTCCTGTGGATGGGGCGGCTACAACGGTGACTCTCACATTTCCCTTGAGCTTAGCCTCAACTCTTACGACTCGACCCTATTTTCCCGCGAACGTGTTTTCTCTGTGAGAGAAGAGACAAAGCTGTAAAAAATTTCCTAAGCCGCTGACCCGGCTTAGTATTGTAAAAATTTTCCGGAGCCGCTGACTCAGCTTAGTATTGTGTAGTGTTTCCCCCCTAGTGTTGCTAGGCGTAGCGAAGAAACGATGTTGGGCCTCAAAAACAGGCCTTCATGAATGGGCTTCGCAAGTGTAGGAACACTAGAATTGCCCCCCATGTCTTATGCGAAGAAACTGTCTACGACTGCTCCGAGTCCCAGACCTTGGGAAAATATTTCTTCAAGTATCTGCCATTGATAGGGTTATGGTGGACATCTCCATCCAGGTCCTTGAGATGAAAAGCTCCTTTCCCTAAGATTTTATAGATGATGTACGAGCCTTCCCATCTTGAGGACACGCTTTGTTAAGCCAAAATGCTCATTTTGGGTCCAAACAGTTATCTTTTGGGAAGTCTGTTCTTTTGGGAGGCTTGTGATTTGGATGTGCCCAGAAAGAAGAAGTTTTGGGTGTAGAAAGAAGATTTGGGGGCCGGCCATTTCGGTTTGGGAGTGCTACTGGTGAAGCTCCAGTCGAGACGTTCAGTGGCAAAGGACGTAGTGAACATCATTGTTGCAAGCGGTGCGGTTCCATCTTTGGTGAAACATCTGCAAGCGTCGCAGTCGACCGGAGTTTGGTGGAGAATTTCAGTGGATAAGTGGGAGCGTGTGAGGTGTGAACCCGAGAGAGAGAGAGAGAGAGAGAGAGAGAGAGAGAGAGAGAGAGAGAGAGAGAGAGAGGAGAAAATAGAGAAAATTAGAGAAAAAAATTAGAAATTAGATTAATTTAGAAATGTCCATTTTGTCCTTCTAAAATCTGAAAAATGGGCCCTCATGTTGGGGCCAGCTCAGCTTGTGACGTCATCTTTCGATCCAAATTTAAATTTTGGACGTGCGTAATGAAAAATAAAAGTGCAAGGACCACCATGATTAAAAAAAAAGGTCAGGAACCAAACTGATGTTTGCCCTAAAGTTGGAGGGGGCAAACTGAATTTAGTCCTTTATCAAATCTTTCTCTAAATTCTGCACTTTCGAGCAATTTAAAAGTTAGTGTACACTACAGAGAAGAAAAAAAAATACAAATTTTGGTCATATGAATCGGTCATGGTGGAGGGTGAAGATCTCATATTAAACTATTAACAAAAAGATAATATATATGATTAAATTCAGTTTGCCCCCTCTAACTTCGAGGCAAACATCAGTTTGGTTTCTAACTTTTTTTTTTAATCATGATGGTCCTTGCACTTTCATTTTCTATCACGCGAGTCCAAAATTCAAATTTAGCTCGAAAAGTGACATCAGGTGCTGACTTGGCACCGATATTAGGGCCCATTTTTCAGACTAAGAATGGCAAAATAGACATCTCTAATTTAATCTAATTTCTAATTTCCCCCCCTTTTCTCTTTTTTTTTTCTTATCTATTTTTTGCTTCACTTTGCCTCTCTCTCAAATTTGCAAAGCCTAAAACCAAATCGATCCAACAACTTCTCAATCTTCTCAATCCTCCTCCGTCCTCCATCAAACCTGAGATTCCGGCTACCGCATGTCTGCACGCCCTCCTCCATCGCCTTTCATCTTGCACAGGTCTGCCCTCACCGCTCGCGCCGACATCATCTTCATCTTCGCATCTTCAACTTCATCAAGGTTTGGGTCAGCAATCCAAGAAGAGAACGAGTCGTTCTTGAAGCTCGTCTGCCATTACAACAAATTGAACAACACGAATCCAAAACAAAAACCCAGTTCAGGTTTCAATGTCACTTAGTTTCTCAAACTTGGGAAGAAGCAAATGAAAAGCCACTGTGGGGAAAGAGGAGTATGCACAGCAATTCCAGTGAATTCGTACCCAGTTGGAGGAGGGTTTATTCTTCATGTACCCAATTGAGTATTTTTGAATTCCAGCTGTCTATTTCGTTGTTCTTATATTTGATTGGCCAAATTTGGTTCTGGGCATTTCTTACTATTGTGTTGTTCTTGGTTGAAGTTGCTATCTTAGTTTGTCTTGTGGAGTTTGAGATGTATAGAAGCCTGGTATGGGTAATTTTGCTGCTTTACTGTTTGAAATAGCTTCTAGAGTTTTGAATTTCGAGGAAAAATTGTGAACTTTTGGGATTAGTGGTGTAATTTGTGATGAAGGTGCTATTGGGGTTGTATTTCCATTGTATTTTAGGACACTATTTAGCATTGTTTTTGTGTAAAATAGGCTTTTTGTTTTGTGGTTCTTTTGGCATTACGTAGTTTCTGATGTTCAACTAAACTTAGTTGATGAGTTTCTGTTATGGAATCTATCACAATTTGATGAACTGTGAATATTTTTTTGCAGGAAGGATGAACAAGAGGAAGAAGATGAAGAATCGTGCAGAGGAAGAAGATGAAGAATCTTGCAGAGAAGAATATTCAAGGGGGTAGTTTAGACATTTCGTTCAAATTGAGGGTCAAAGTTCGAAAAATGGGTCATAATGTCGGTGTCAAGTCAGCACCTGACATCACTTTTCGTGCCAAATTTGAATTTTGAACTCGCGTGAAAGAAAATGAAAGTGCAAGGACCATCATGATTAAAAAAAAAAAATCAGGGACCAAACTGATATTTGCTCCAAAGTTGGAGAGGGCAAACTGAATTTAGTCATAATATATAATATAACTTTTAAGTTTGTGACTCACTAATAATTGTTCCGAGCTCATTCTTAATCGTACCGAACTCTTTTGAGTTAAAACACAACTCTTAAAACATGAAAGAGTCAAGACAATATCAGCACAATAGTAGATCACATGCCATGCTTGCTGTTGTTTAACCAACTCCACGGTAATTAAGGTTTGCAGAATTGACGGAAATCTAAATGGCTGATTATGAGTTTACAGCACTGACCACAATTGCAACCAAACCAAGTTAATTACGAACCTACCAATCCCTTAACGTTAGTAATATAACTCATTGTTTTTTTTTTTGAAAAGAATAACTCATTGTTTTTTTTTTTTTTAAAAGAATAACTCATTGTTTAATAGCCCCACAACTTGATTTGCAAAATCAATAGAAATTCAACTTGATGATGTATGAGTTTACAGAGCTCTGATTGCAATTGCAGCCGAACCAAATTAATTATCAACCCTTTAATGTTAACAAAGTAACTCGTTGTTTAGCAGGCCCCATGACTTGATTTGCAGAATTAATGGAAATTCAACCCGCTAATGCATGAATTTACATTACTAGAGTAATTATTCTATAATTTCGGACTACTACGTATGACTGTCATGTGATGGTCCAAGCTAATAATATCACTCGAATTTGGTGGTTCATACAAAGGGATGAAAAAAAAATTAAATAAAGATAACCAATAAAAAAAAATATATCTCTCATATGGACCAATAACATTAACCCGAATCACCACGTATACTATGATTTGAGATTATTATTTAAGTTTCCACATCACTGACCTCAATTGCATGCAGCCAAATCAAGTTAAAATTACCGACCCACCAACTCTTTAATGTTTTCATCGAAAAAAAAAAAATCCTTTAATGTTAACGATATAACACGATTACCTTTTACTTTTAAGAATAACAAATTAAAAATGATGGATAATAATCACCCCATTTTATTTACAGTTCCATCGCACGCATGACTTGGTTAATTAAGAATGAGCATGCCAATAATTCAGTTCATGGAATGTTAGATATAGACACGATCGAGCTAGTCATTTGCATATCCCATGTTGAAATTTGTCTGAGAAAATGTGAGCAGATCCCATCTGGTTGTTTCTTAAATTTCTGACATAAATGATAACAAATTGTGTGCTGTGATCTTTAACAGCAATAATTCACCTAATAAACATCAAAAGGTGAGGCATCATCATTGTTAAGCACAAGTAGTAGTTGGAATATAATGAATGGTTAAGCTAAGCAAGGGTTATATATATATAAGCATATAGTACTTAGATGCATGATACCTTTAAAAAGAAAATGATCGAGTTGCTTCCAATAATTATATATATGGTAGTATGGTACTGGTTTGAGTTGTTATGACCCATGACCTAACTTATGATTGTACTACTACTTGATGCCAATTTTGAGAGTGATAGATAGGGCCTAGTCCAACAAATATCTTCTACTTTGCCAAGCATTATACAAAGAGAAAGCAACTAATTTTAGACAGGATTGGTTTGTGATGGTGAAATGTATCAAATTATTTAGTATAATTGCAACTCCAATTCTAGTATGAATTTATTTATTTTTAGACAGGACAAGTCCTTGATTTTCAAAACTTAGTAGTATGATGAATATGAATCATAATGGAAATATCCAATTCTTTTGAGAATATAAAACCTCCATATTCTGGGTTTTGGATAACACTTATAGATATGACAATGCCATAATTAACATGAGATTCCAAAAAAAAAACTTAGTTCATTATAAAATACGACAAAATTGTTATATAAATGTTAGATATAAAAACTAAACACAGTTTTTTGTAGTTCTTATTTTGTGGTTATCGGATGAATGACATTATTAGAGATAATAGAATTTTAACGAACAGATTGCTTTGGTGATTGTAATAAGGCCTAACAATCATCAATTAATTTATAATAACGTTAGGATGACAACATCTGGCGTAACTCATTATTCATCTATTTACGATCAATGATATATCTGCCATGTGGGTGACGAAATAAGTGTGTATAGTCTGATCAAACCCTCATTGTACACTAATTAATCACTAACAATTATCTCACCTAGTGGAAAGTCTCCTTATATAAATCAAAACATTCTTATCACTCGGCACATAGATTCAAATAACTAGATATATCATGCTTATACACATCGGTACATCCTAATCCCATACAACTAAACTTGTAAGCAACATAAAAATGCTTCATCCTACGGTTTATAGTTCAAATACTTTAGTACTAGTACTTTCTGTGCATGGCAATAAGAATCTAGTAAAAAAAATATGCCACTGCCTGCCACAGTAGAATTGTCCAAAGTCCAAGATAATAACACAAAAAAGTAGTACATGCATATATCGCTGCTTGATAATCGTTCTTATAAGAACAAGACACTGGATCAACAAGAGCAAGCAGACAACTTCTTCATCTCGCTAATTTCCAAATCAGACCCAGAAATGACATCAATTTTTGCTCCAATCCCATCAATGGGCTTCTTCCCATTCCCACATTCCAGTGCTTTTTTAGACGTCACTCTACTGTATATCTCCTCTAGTACCCTAAAGAATGCACTGTCCACATTGTTGCCGCTGAAGGCCGATGTCTCAGAGAAGAACAGCTCTTGCTCCTCAGCAAACTCGACTGCATCTTCAGTCGGAACATTCCTCTGATCCCCGAGATCAGCCTTGTTCCCGATCAGCATGATCACGATCGAGCTGTCCGCATGTGCCCGGAGCTCCTCGACCCACCTAGCCACATGATCGAACGTCGGCCTCTTGGTGATGTCGTATACCAGCATTGCCCCGAGTGCACCTCTGTAATAGGCACTTGTAACAGCTCGATACCTGTGATCAAATAATCTCGCATGTTATGTTAACGAAATGTTTATTACAAGTTATTTTTTTAGAAATTCTTCTATGTACTGCTGATGCAAGTGAACTAGCAGATTCAAGAGATCTCAACTGTTGATATTTACATGTAATCTTTCTTTGTAATAATAAAAAATATACTTTATGTTATTCATCAACCGCCTACTCTTATTAGTGCGAATACACGTTGGTGTACTGAATACATTCTCATTATTTTTAGCATCATCTTCTCACCATAGTATGTATTATTCTTGGGAGAGGATCCTCTCCTGAGCTAGCTTTTAACCTGAGCTGCCTGAGCTTTTCATTACAAGCCACCACGTGTCCAAACTCACATCTAATGGCTCCAACTTTTTATTGTATTTATTTCAATTTTTGTAGCTTAATCAACGGCTGATATTCTCTCTCTGCCTCTTCTATCTCTCTTCTTCTTCTTCTTCAACAACTCATTCCATCTTTTGCAGTTTAATCAGCTGCAGTCCTCCTCCTCCTCGATTATCTCACTAAACCTCTCTTTCTTCATGATCATTCTGATTTTTCTTTTTCCTCCTTGCTCTCTTCACTTTCATACAGATCCAAAAAATAACAATCCAAAATTACAATCCTTCGCATTCAACCTCAGCAAAATCAAATCTAAATGAAAATCGAATCTCAGATTTTACCCTTGGTAATCTCTCCTCTTCTACGGTTCTACCCCAGTATCCAGACCAAATTAAGACAGTATTTTGAATTAAATATCAAACGAAATAGAAGATAAAAATTGAATCTTTTGAAGCTTTTTCTTTGAGACCTGATCTGGGTTCTCTACTCTCTGTTTGATTTGATTCTCCATGTTGTGAATGGGAAGTTGTAGCCGGATGAAGATGAGAGAGAGAGGTGGATTGCAACAATTTGAGAGAGAGATGGTCCAATTTTGTTGATACTCAATTAATAGAAATGGTGTAAGGAAATAGGTTGGAGTGGTTGATGGCTGCGATGAAGATGAGAGAGAGGGCAGAGTCTTCCTTCCTATTGTACTTTGAGTGTTGATGAAAAAACAGAAGAAGTCCAAACTGAGTTCAAGAGGAGCCTTTAGATGTTGTTTTAGACACGTGGCATCATCAGCTTCAAAGCTCAGGCAGCTCAGGTTAAAAGCTAGCTCAGGAGAGGATCCTCTCCCATTATTCTTGGCCCAATTCAATGCAAAAGAACATGCATTTTGTCCTACTCATTAATTTTGAGGTTGGCTAGCTCTAGGCTCTAGTTCCAGTTGCAATGCATTCATACAGTACAGTTGGTGGTACTGATGCAGAAAATACAGGGAGCCCTTCGGCCCAAAACTCATGTTCTCATAACTACAGCAACCACTCAAAATCAGAACCCTACGAACGTGAATGTCTGTCATCTATGGCACAAATAAAACAAAAATTGAGAAAGATTAACTTGCTACGGATATCAAACAGGGCCCGTGGGGAATTATTATTATTATTTTTTTTGTTATTTTAAGGGATGGCTTATTAGACTAATTTTTCGATCACATATTGGGATCTTGACCATTCAGTTCTTAGCTCTATATGAGTAGATCATTTCTGTAAATTTTCAGTCAAATTGATGATCGTTAAAACATTCATAACTGTGATTTACAATTATAAGTATGAAAGGTTTAGGTTGGACATATTTGATTCGTTCATTAATTTAATATAGTTTGATACCTCAACGACCATTAATTTAGCTAAAATTTTGCATAAGTGATCTACTCATATAGAGTTTAAAATTAACGGTCGAGATCTCAACATGTGTTCAAAAAGTTAGTACAAGTAAGAGATCTTTTATGACTGAGTACAAGTAAGAAAGTTACTTTACAATAAAATATCGTACTTTGCTAGCTCACAATATACCGTAGTTGAGTTGAGATTAATATCAATTAATATTACAGCAAGCATGTCGGTTATAATTATAATATTTTCATATGTTGTTATAGCTACATTTATAGCTGAAACATAGGACATGCAGAAGAGGTTGAATTTTACTAGGTAGTAATCAGGTTCGAATCCAATGTAGGTGGTGTTACACTTCATAAATTTGCTTAATACATTTTGCATCAAATGAAATGTTGGTGTTTCAGATCGTGCTCGCCCTAGATCTCGTGTATTAGTTATTAACAAAGATGTGTTCCAAAATATAATTTGGTCAGCAATTTTGGCTAGTCGAGCATTTTTCACCTGATTATTGTCATACAGTACTAAAACTATTTTGAATTCGCTTAATAAGTGAAACTGTGAAAGTAACAGTAATCTATACCAGATATATATGAATCATAAAGATCATGATCATTAAAATCCTTTCTAGCTTTTGAAGATCAAAATGAGAGACAGACAGAGAGGGAGAGAAGAATCAAACCTTTCTTGGCCAGCAGTATCCCAGATCTGGGCCTTGATGAGTTTCCCTCTAATAGTGACACTCCTGGTCTGAAACTCAACCCCAATAGTAGACTTGGAGTCGAAGCAAAACTCATTCTTAGTAAACCTCGACAGTATCTGAGTCTTCCCCACAGCTGAGTCTCCAATAACCACCACCTTGAACACATAGTCTATCTTCTCCTGAACATGATGACCATTGCTGAGATTCTCCTTCTGATACCTCTCAGCTTCAACCCCATTCATTTCCTGGTTCATTTTGAAACTGGACCTGAAAATGGACTCGGTCTTTCTGGTCTATGAGGTTAAGTAGGAAAGTAAGTAGGGAACAGAAGAAAAGACGTTGAAGACAAGACAGGGTTGAGGAGAGAGGAAGGAAGAAAGAGGGCATCAAATAATAATGGAATTTGGTCCGGTCTTTGTCTTCTTGTTTTAATGCTTTGAAGAAAAGTGGACGTACCATGCATTATTTAACGTTGAATAGTGTAGAATGATTGTTAGGGCAAAGCACCGTCGGTCAGAAGCTCTACAAGTTTTGCCTATGTATAATATATACAATGAGTCATTTGGGTTTTTGCTCCACTTGGGATTTGGGGAATTATTAAAGGGGTTGATCCAGATAAGCAGCATATATGAACTAATGTCTTTAGACTTTGTGGCTTAATCCAGGGCATTTGCCACTAATGTTATCATTAAAGTTGATACAAAGTGGGTTTGCCCTTGATAATGACCCAACGCATTTGAAGGGAGTGTATTCCATGCACCGTCAGTACATGAGTACTTGTAATATGAATGAATATAATTTTTTTGATATTAAAATATATAAAGGAGTGGATTAGATAAGTGACTGTTATTTTTTTATAGATTAAAATAACCGACAGTGCACTTGTACTGTTAGTGCATACAATCCTCTCCACGCATTTGAAGCCTTCGTGTAGTTTGGGTGGGGATGCGGCGTTTACATTGTTCATAACTCTATTACTCTATAAATACTCTATAACATATACTCATTGAGATGGTCTTATATTGTTGAACTGTCAATATAAATAGTACACATATTTTAGTCGTTTCAGTTAAGATAAATATAACTTAAATTTATCTGATTACATACGTATAAGACATTATATGTACGAAATTTAATAAATTTAAGTTATCTTATTCGTAACTTAAACGATTAAATATGTATACAATTTACATTAACAGTTCAACAACATCAGTTCTCTTGAAATCATAGCTATATATAATAATGGCTAGGGCATAGCTAACTACTTATATATGACCTATATATATGATACATGACATACAGCATTTTCAACATTTTCAAAAGAAAAAGAAAAAGGACATACAACCCGAGCTCTACCAAATAGTTTAGCATCATCACATTCTTGCTGTCACTAAAGATCTCAGAGCCTCTGTTATTAGATCTTTATGACCTGCCCTTCGAATTATTGGATGATTATGCTATAGAAGTATATATGTATGCTTGAGTGTTATGGCCCCATAACAGCAAACCCAATACAGGGAATAGCTTTTATGTAACCCACTTTTGTCCGGAAAATACTACAATTGGTCATCTTTAAATGTGATGTTAATTGGCCCCGACAAAGTGTTTGGTGCAGCACCATTTGGAATCAAATAGTAATGGTGATGATAGCAAAGAAGATAGAGATCGAGGAGAGGGAACACAACCCAGTGCTTATAGTTATTGCTACGTACCGAATGGTTATGAGTCCAGAGCTTACAATATTGTATGTCAATTTTGGAAATGTCTGCAGAGGTGATCAGTGGCGGATTCAGAATACAAAAATGGAGTAGGCTAATTTATAAAAAATATTTGTTCATTAATGTTTCTAAAATTTAAGAATTAAAAAAGATATATATATATATATATTTTTTTTAAGAAACACTTACAGAAAATTTACAAAACAGAGGAAGAAAATTGTAGTCAAGAAGAAGGAAGGGAGAAGAAAATAGGGGAAAGAGGAAAAGAAACAAGAGAAGAAAATATTGTGAGCAAACAAGAATGGAGAAGAAAATGGGTGGAAAAAAAAAATAGGGAAAAGAGGCAGAAAACACAGAAAAAGGGGTAAGTGGGGGTTCGAACCCACGCAGCCAACTGAGTTATAGTTGGTTTCATGAAAAGGAAACCACATCATGAAACCACATATATTATATACTATATACTATATCTACATAATTTTGGGTTGGGCTACAGCCCAAATAGCTTACAACGTGGATCCGCCACTGGAGATAACCCAGTAAAGACAATTTTAGCTATATATGACAATGATTATGGTTCATAGGAGTTTGTTTGGCTCCAAAACCAGTTGGCGTGCAAACTATCTCTTTTGAGCGTGTGTGCGGGAGTGTCAGCACCGTGGAGTGCAGTCTTCGGGGGAGTCCCTTGACCTGACTTCTTCTTCAAGCGCTGTGAACGAGGAGAGCACCAACCTCGCCACAAGGTTCTTCTCTAGCCTTCCGAGAAAGGACTTCTTGCCTTACGGATAAGGACTTTGGATGTAATCTCTTCGCGTCACCGAATCGATACTCAACGTTGTAGGCTGAGCAGAGCAATCACCGGGAAGTTTGGAGAAAGCACGGGTTTTGCTAAAGCGTGACTTTAGCTTCGCTAGGTTGCGAGGGCGTTACCCTTGCTTCGCTGGTCGAGAGAGTCTCGGTGGCAGTCGGCTCGCGGAGAGACTGGGACTGGAAGTACGGTTGCCGGGTTGATCTGGTGATGCTGACAGTCTGCTCTTGGAGAGACTAGGACTGGCGCGCGGTCACCGGGTTTCAACGAGGTTGAAGGTTTGCTCCGGGGAGGCTTTGTAATTGCTAGGATTGATTGATTTCAGAGAGGTCCTTTCTTTGTCCTTGAAACCAGGTATTTATAACTAGGGTTCCGACTGTTCCTTGCTATAGAAGGATTATTGATTGAAGTTTCCTATTCAATCTCTGCTACTTGACTCTAATAAGGTTTTGTTTCCCTTATGGACCATGGAATGGGCGAAGCTGTAACCCAATCCCAAGCAGGCTTATTTTTGGGCCGCAGGTATCGGCCCGTTGTGCTAAATCCACTAAAGGATCTTGCCAAAATTACTTTTGGGCTCAAACAATGGCATGTATATGTCTTTGAAATGGAAATTAGAATGGATCAAAAAGAGCAATGTGAATGATTAAAAACTAGGAATCAACGATGTTCTTATAAATGTGAAAAATCAGGAAATTCAATTACTGGTATTATTGTTCAATATACACATGCATGTCAAGTCTTAAAGACATACATCACTTGAGAATTCTGCTTCCAACCTTTTACAACACTTCATAGAATGAATGAATGTATGCATTTTCCAATTTTGCAAATCTTCACCCAATATATATATATATATATATATATATATATATATATATATATATATATATATATATATATATACAGATCCAATCCAGAGCGGTGCTCCGCTTTGAAATTAACGTGTGAAGTTCGAGTTTTCAGTCACTTTTCAGTCGCATATCCACATCTCAACAGTTCAGTTTTTAGGTACTACTGTATAGATCATCTCTGCAAATTTTCAGCCAAATTGATGATCATTAAGGCATCTAACTCGTTTAAACCAATGGAATGACTGAATCTGTCAACCTGAACCATACTAGCTTTAAGGCACTAATCAATGCCTTAACGATCATCATTTTGGCTGAAAATTTTCAGAGACGATCTATACACTAGTACCTAAAAACTGAACAGTCGAGATGTGGATATGCGACCGAAAAGTGACCGAAAACTCGAACTTCACACGTTAATTTTGAAAGCGGAGCTCCGCTCTAGATAGGATCTGTATATATATATATATATATATATATATATATATATATATAACATAGTACATCAAACCCACACCCAAACATTTATTTTGCCGTGTTTTCTTTTTGTAATTCAACATGTAAAATTTTTAAGAATGAACAGTTTTAATTATTGAATTATATTGTATGGTAGTCGAAAAAATTGAAAGTCTGCACTTTTTATTATTATTTTATTTCTTGTAAGAATCCGATTAAGTAGACATTTCCCGACCCTCCCTAATCAAATTGAATCCTTTCTGTTTCAACAAAATCATCAAGGCTTATAATTTATAGTGCAACTACTGCTTAATTACATTTATACGTGGTGGGTGAACTGGTTTGATTATGGGCCGAGCTATAAGGATAGGTTTCAGTTTCAAGCCTGCAACGTTGCGCTACCCACTCCTTTTAATCCAGAAAAATTGCTTTCAACGGTAACATACTCCAATTCCTTTGTCATTCAGTGGCTGAAAACTGAATCCTATCCTCATCTTCCTCCATGGAAACATTCTCAAGCTCTGTCTCAACTCTCAAAGTCCCACGCACCCTTCTTTCAACTCCATCTCGTGAACTACTCCACCATTTCAAGACCTCTCACAACACCCACAAACTTCCTCCACAAACCCACCTCCACAAAACCACCACCAAAACCACCTCTTTCACCCAAAAGCCTCTAACTTTATCCACACCCTCATTCTCAATCCCCACCAAAACCCTTTTCTCAACTCCAAATCTCCACAAAAACCCAGCTTCTGGTTATGCAGCTGCTCTTTTGGACATTGCTCAATGCAACAGGACCCTTGATTTGGTCCACAAGGATGTGAAGAGGTTCTTGCAATTGCTCCACAACAAGCAGGTTCAAGCTGTTTTGGAAAGCCCATTTGTGGGTTTGGAGGAGAAGGGCCAAGTGATGAAGCTGGTGGCCCAGAAAGGGAAATTCAACAAGCACTTGGTGAATTTGGTGAAGATGTTGGTTGAGAAAAGTAGAGTGGGGATTGTGAAGGAAATGTTGGAGGAGTTTGGGAGGATTTGCAGTGAGCTCTCTGGGGCTAATCAAGGATTGCTAAGAGGGCTGTCAAGGTGAAGGTAAGGAATAATATGGTCTATGATGAAAGCTTGACTTATTAGTTTGCTGTATGATACTAGTCATAATACCATAAGCAACGTAAAATGATACCATAAGCAATGTAAAGATTGCATTTTGCAATCTAGGAAGAGAATGTAAAAGCAAGTAGTACTTTGTAAATTTTTGCTATGACATTTTAGTACTTTTCACGACGCTCTGGATCTTGGTAATGATCAGTATCAGTTGCCCACAATTATGACTCAGTTTTTAAATTTAATTTATAATCATGAACATATGTAATGCTTCATCGGTATAGTTTAGTAACATGAACACCACTGCGATAATAGGTTGTGCAAGGATAGTATTTTAGATTGCAATTGAGTCGAATTTGATATCAATCGTAAGAAATTTGTTGTGGACCTTAGTATCTTACAAATCTCTGGCGAAAAAGAAAAGGAATTACAGGGAAATAAATTGTCATTATGTCTTGTACATTGTATACTGTGTCATTAGTTGTTTGGCGCATTTTGTGAGCAATAAATCCCTACATTTGTTCTGTAGGGCTAGTTGGGCATTTCGCCTGTGTGTGCACTCAAAGTGCCTTGTCTGCTTTAGGTAGGCGGTGAGTTTCTAGCTTCGTCAAATAGTCGCTACCTCCTAGTGGTAGGGTGAGACTAAGTGTTGTTGGATTTATCCTCCGGCGGCAA
Organism: Rosa chinensis; assembly: GCF_002994745.2. NCBI lineage: Eukaryota > Viridiplantae > Streptophyta > Magnoliopsida > Rosales > Rosaceae > Rosa > Rosa chinensis. Next base: position 52,391,554 of record NC_037088.1, on the reverse strand, counting down.
CATAGTAGGAAGCTGTGCGTATGACAATTATGCTACGTTGTAATCGAGCTACATATCGAGTTATCTTTCCGTTATGTCACTGTTATATCAAAGCAAATAGACTCGCCAGTAGAGCGCTCTTTGCTAGTTGGTGCTTAGTTGAATACATTATTTGGTAGTGACTCGTGATAGTATTTCAGGATGTTCTCTAAATGTTTATTGTAATCAGGGGTTTAGGCTCAATGCGCCCCCTTGTATTCGACAGTTTTATTAATCAAGGCTTGAGGGCAGCCGCACTAGCCATTTATTAAAAAAAAAAAATGGAATTGACCCAAAATAAATTCCAATAGACAGATTGCATTCCCCAACTCTTCCACGGATAGTTTAAATTCTAAAGACCCTCTATCTTCCCACCAAAATAAATTCTAGAGACACCAACCAAAGTATGCTTCTGGGTGTGTTTGGTATGGCTATGCTTTTAAGAAAAATTGGCTTTTGTTTATTTATAAGAATAAGTGGCTGAAAAACAAAGCAGCTGAGTGTTTAGTAAACTGACTATTTATAAGTTCTGTGAGTGCTAAAAGCAGTGACAAAGTGTTTAGTAAACTCAAAACTAAAAGAATTTAGACATGAAATAATTTTTTCCCTTAATCGTTTGGTTGATCATCATGTTCAATATTTAGTAAAAACAGAATCATACTGATCTGTTGCTACCAAAGTACCAAGTACCATATCAATTGACGTTACTGAGTAAGAACAATTTCAATCGCCATTTAGCAAATAATGATCCCATAATAAACGTGAACCGTTCATCAACACAGCTATGCAAATATATCAAATTCAACAACACCGCTATCCAATTCATTAAAATTGCACGTCGAGTTCGTACAAATACTCCAATTATAAGTGCTGTGAGTGCTACAGTATAGCACTTCTGCTTCGAAAAGGAGGCAGCTTCTGCTTTTGCTCTGAAAAGCCTAGGCTTAAAAGCAAAGCACGTCATTTCCTACTTTGCCAAACAGCTGTTCCTGCTTTACTTAATGAGCAGGGGAGCTTAAAAGCCCTCCCAAACGCAGCCAGAATAAAACAATAGAGCAGAGCTCCAGCTACTACCATTTTTCAACTTTCTTATCCTTCTTAAAGTACTCTTAATCTTTTCTTTGGTTCGAGTACTATTAATCTAAGAATGGCGGGAGTAGAAGGGAGTCATGCAATCGGGATTGATCTGGGGACAACCTACTCGTGCGTGGCCGTGTGGCAGTATGATCATGTAGATATTATAGTGAATGATCAGGGCAACAGGACCACTCCATCTCTCGTTGCTTTCACTGATACTGAGTGCTTCATCGGTGATGCGGCATTTAATCAGCTCATCAGGAACCCCCACCAACTCCATCTTTGGTAAGTTCATCTTCCAACTATTGTTTTGAGTGAGTACTTTCTATTTTTGTAAATTTAGGATGTTGGTGATTATTTAAAAAAAAAAAAGAGTGGATGTTGATGATTAATCTGTAGTGTGAATAATTTAATATAGAAAATCTAAGATCTGTTAACAAAATTTTCATTAGTTACCAAAAGTATATTGTTGAATGAAACATGAAACTGTCTTTTGTGAATATGATTTGTATGAATGAGTGCGTCATATGAATGTGAGGTATATCATATATTATTCAATTTCTAAAGACTATGAGTTAGTGTTAAATCTGAAAAAGAGAGAAGATGCTTATGATCTATAGAGATTCAATTCTTGAGTAGTTTGTCTTATTACCTCCATTTTTACGAGAAATGTATATACTGCTCCTTCAAGTACAGACCTCTGTATCAATTACTTAAGAGCTTTAAATTATTAGATTAAAGCAAACTAGAGTTCTACAAGATGAAGATCGAGTAAATTGCATACCTAGAAAAATTCTCGGCTATATTTAATTAACTTATTGTTCAGAACAGATGGCTACCTATCCTCTGTTCAACTTCTCAGTTTTTATTATGTAATGCATTTAAAGAATGTGTATGGTTAAAAGGTACAACACATTATAACTTCCTCCCCCTTTTTTTTTTTTTAACACAATAAGGAACCTGTATTACGGTATTAGTGTTGTGTTGTTGTCTAATATATTCACTGGTAAATATATGAATGTTCATAGGACCTGTATTAGCAACTGACCAGGCATAATATGATAAAAACGCAGTAGTTACAGTATGGCATAGTTAGAGAGAGAATGTCGAATAAGGATTTAGCAGTATGATTATCACTAATTTGTAATGAAATAATTTAGTTAATGCTTGTGTTTCTACATTGGTTTTTAATTCGCAGATGCAAAGAGATTAATTGGTAGGAGATTCAGTGATGAAACTGTTCAAAATGATTTGAAACTCTGGCCGTTCAGGGTCATTGAAGGACCTGGTGACAAACCAATGATTATGGTTACTCACAAAGGTCAAGAGAAACAAATTGCTCCTGAAGAAGTCTCATCTATGGTTCTTGGCAAGATGCGGGATATTGCTGAGTCATTCCTCGGCTCAACTGTGAAAAATGCAGTGGTCACTGTCCCTGCTCACTTCAGTGACGCGCAACGTCAAGGTACAAAGAGAGCTGGTGCTGCTGCTGGCCTAAATGTCATGCGTATTATTAATGAACCAACTGCCGCAGCCATTGCTTATGGAATTGACAAGAAGGCAGGATGGTATAGCAAAAGAAACGTTTTGGTATTTGAATTGGGTGGTGGAACTTTAGACGTGTCACTACTTACCATAGGGGATGGTGTCTTTGAAGTGAAGGCCACTGCTGGAGAACTCACCTTGGAGGCGAAGACTTTGATAACAGAATGGTCGACTTTTGTGTTGGACAATTTAAGAGGAAGCATGATTTGGACGTTAGTGGAAACTCGAGAGCTCTTAGGAGGTTAAGAAATGCATGTGAGAAGGCAAAGAGGAGACTTTCTTATGCATTTGAAACTGACATTGAAATTGACTGTTTGGATCAGGGTATTGATTTCTATACAACTTTTACTCGTGCCAAATTTGAACAACTGAACATGGATTTCTTCAACAAGTGTATGGAGCCTGTGGAGAAGTGTTTAAGGGATGCTAACATGGATGTAAGTAGTGTCAATGATGATGTTCTTTCTGGGGGCTCTTCTAGAATTCCCAAGGTACAACAACTATTGCAGAATGTGTTCAATGGAAAGGAGTTGTGCAAGGGCATTAATCCAGATGAGGCAGTGGCATATGGTGCGGCTATTCAAGCTGCCGTCTTGACTGAGAGTGGGATTGGAAAGCTTCAAGACTTCACTCTCTTTGATGTCACCCCTCTTATCACTTGGTTTGGAGAGCATAAAACGTGATGGATCCGAGTTGATCATGAATGTTGCTATTCCAAGAAACTCTAGAATTCCCATCATGAGGAAAATAAGTGTACGTACTCATCATGACAACGAAGTAGAGATCAGCTTCCCGATTTACGAGGGTGAAAGTAGAATAGCCAAGAATAATAACTTTTTGGCTGAATTTTGCATCGGAGGCATTTATCCAGCTCCTCGGGGCGTTCCTAAATTTGATGTTTGTTTTGATATTGATGCAAACGGTATCTGGAGCGTCTCCGCTGAGGAAACTTCCACTGGCAGAAAGAAAGGTATTACTATCAACAGTGACAGAAGAAATTTTGAAGGAATTGAAAAGGTGAAGTAAGGTGAAGTGTTATATTGCAAGGGATTACAAGTCACGTCAGTTGAGTTGCCGAGGAAAAACATGCACGTTTGTTCCTGTATCTGGCATTTGTATTTAGCTAGGACTGAGGTGAAGTAATAGAAAACGCTTATGCTAGGACTGACAGTAGCTTTTAGAAGTAACCTTAGAGTAGCTTCTATAATCTGCTCTCAATCACTTATATTTTTTAATTAAAACTGTTTTTTTTTTTTAAGTTTACCAAACATCTTAAGGGACAATCTATAGTACTGTGATTTTTATCATACACTCATTTTACATTTATTTGAACAAAAATTACAACTTATATGAATCAAAATTACAACATTGAGAACAAAGTTACCATATTTATTTACACTATTTACATATAATTATACAAAAACTACAACATTGACAACGAATTTGTTAAAAACATGAAACAAAGTCATAGGTGGTGTAATTACTACTAATAAAACTAAGATTACACAAAATAGGACTTAACTTTACCACTCTGACAACAAATTTATTGTCACATTTGTAAATGTGTGTATGATATACGGATATGTATTACAGAATTTTCCACATCTTAAAACCTAAAACTTTAGAAAAAAGCTGATCTTTGTCAAAGCAAAGCAATCCCAAACTAGACCTTAGTATATGCTGTTTTCATTTAGCAATATGATAAGTTTATAACCACTAACCAATTGGCATTACACTTTGTAAGTAAAAAATTTCTATATATTCCCTTGTTCCTTTTTCTTGTTGGATTGTGTTCGAAATTGGACATTGATTTGCAGATGCGAAGAGGTTAATTGGTAAGAGATTCAGCGATGAAACTGTTCAAAATGATTTGAAACTCTGGCCATTCAAGGTCATTGTAGGTCCAGGTGACACACTGATGATTGTGGTTACCCACAAGGGTCAAGAGAAAAAGTTAAATGCTGAAGAAGTCTCGTCCATGGTTCTTGGAAAGATGAAGGAGATTGCTGAGGCTTATCTGGGGTCAACTGTGAAGAATGCAGTTGTCACTATCCCCGCGTACTTTAATGATGCACAACGTCAAGCTACAAAGAATGCTGGTGCCACTGCTGGCCTTAATGTCATGCATATCATCAATGAACCAACTGCCGCAACCATTGTTTATGGACTTAACAAGAAGGCAGGAAGGCATAGCAAAAGAAACGTGATGGTATTTGACTTGGGCGGTGGAACTTTAGATGAGTCACTACTTACCATAGGGGATGGTGTGTTTGAAGTGAAGGCCCCAGCTGGAGACACTCATCTTGGAGGCGAAGACTCTGATAACAAAATGGTGAATTTCTGCATTGAAAAGTTCAAGAGCAAGCATGATTTAGACGTGAGTGGAAACTCCAAAGCTCTTAGAAGATTAAGAAATGCATGTGAGAAGGCAAAGAGGAGGCTCTCGTTTGCGTTTACAACTGACATTGAAATCGACTCTTTGGAGCAGGGTATTGATTTCTATACAACTTTTACTCGTGCCAAATTCGAATAATTTGATAAAGTAATTTGGGGTTCACATCCAAAACCAATTGGCAATGGATGGAGTGACCCAAACCCTTATAAACCCATAGGCAAAGTCCCATTTTTCTCATGTGAGATGTATATATTCTCAACACGCCCCCGCACGTGTGGCGAATTTTCAAGCCATACACGTGGACAACTTTGGATGACATGGAGCCTGTGTGGCAGCGAGGTATGTACATGTGGGTAACCTGCTCTGATACCATGATAAAGTAATATGGGGTTCACATCCAAAACCAATTGACAATGGATAGAGTGACCCAAACCCTTATAAACTCATAGGCAAGGTCCCATTTTTCTCATGTGGGATGTATATATTCTCAACACAATTGAACATGGATTACTTCAGTAAGTGTATGGAGCCGGTGGAGAAATGTTTAAGGGATGCGTACATGGACGTAAGCAGTGTCCATGATGTTGTTCTTTCGGATGGCTCTTCTAGAATTCCCAAGGCATGCAGGAACTATTGCAGAAACTGTTCAAGGGGAAGGAATTATGCAAGGGAACTAATCTGGATGAGGCAGTGGCATAGGGTGCGGCTGTTCAAGCTTCTTTCTTGAGTGAGAAGCTTCAGAACTTCAGTATTTTCTTGGATGTCACACCTTTGTCACTTGGGGTGGTAATCGGCCCAAATCAGACCATCGAATTTCTGGTTCCAAGAAACACTAGAATTCCTGTCATCAAAAATGAATACTTCACTACCATGTACGACAACCAACAGGCTGTCAGATTATCCATATACTAGGGTGAGAGTACAATAGCTGCAAATAATAACTATTTGGGAGAATTTACAATGGATGACATTCCTCCTGCCCCTAAGGGAGTCCCTCTACTCAATACTTGGTTCTTTATTAATGCCAATGGTATCTTAACTGTCTATGCTCAGGATGTCTCTACGGGACAGATGAAAGGAATCAGAATCAATAGTGATAGGAGAAGTTGCCAGATGAAATGATGACTTACGTCATAAGCAATCGCCCCTACCCAAAATACTTTGGGTTTTTTCTCCCTTATGATAAGCAATGAAACTAATGAAACTGATTTACCTTGATTTCTCTTTTTGTATTGATTATACATTGCTGATATCTGTTTATCTTGATTATTGCTTGATCTTAGGATGTCATGATCTAAACTGAAAATCTCTAGAATCTAAACTGATCAGCAGTGCTTTAATTGTATTCATTGTAATGGCTGATCTTTAGGAACAAAACTGATCAACAACCATGTATATATGATTGACATACTTCAATGAGAAACTAAGGAAAACACTTTACTCAAATCTGTTTCATGGTATCCAGAGCCTCTTGGTCTAAACGACATCTCCTAAACTCTTACTTATTTTCTTCTTTTTTTTCCCTATCCTACTCTCGGTTTCCTCTCCTTCCCATGGCTACCCCCGCCAACACCACCACCACCACCACAACCACATCAAACTTCCTCACCATCAAACTGGATCGTACTAATTACTCCTTACGGTTAGCCCAGATAACCACCCTCCTCAAAAGCCGAAATCTCATGGGTTTTGTTGACGGAACAAAGCCTTGTCCTTCTGCCTTTCTTCGGAATACAGCTGGCGAATTAACTGAGACCGTGAATCCTGCATATGAGGAATGGATAGCCACTGATCAAATGATCCTTGGATGGATCAATGGCTCTCTTACACCTTCTGTCCTGGCCACCGTTTCACGTTCCATTGCTTCACACACTACTTGGACGTCTCTTGCACGTCGATATGCTTCACAGAATCACAACCGCATTCTCTAACTTCGCAGCAACCTTCTCCGCACCACTAGGGTTAATCTTTCCATATCCGATTACTTGGATAAGATTAATCAAGTTGTCGACTCCCTTGCTTTATCTGGGCACCCGGTTGATGACTCCGACTTGATTTCAATCATCATGAATAATGTTGGCCCTCTCTATGAGAACAATATTAGCTCTGCTCAAGCCCGTGACACCCCATCACTTATGATGCACTTGAAGCATTGCTTTTGGGAGCTGAAAGTCGTCTGCAAAATCAAGCTCTTGTTGGACTGGAATCGAATCCCTCTGCCCTCTTCACCAATAACCGCCAAACTGCACCACTCCAAACTGGTGGCTCTAGTGGACGCTGCTCGTTCTCTGGCTCTCAAAGAGGTTGTCCAAACATTCATGGCCGTGGATCCTTGTCTGGTCCTACCACATATGGACGTGGTTCCAGCTCCCGCTTTCCATCCAGTGGTGGTTCTATTCTTTGTCCAGCTCCATCTCCTTAACCTACCTATGATTCACGTGGCCCATGCCAAATCTGCAACCGCAATGGTCATACAGCCATTGATTGCTTCCATCGACTCAACATGGCTTATGAAGGTCGACCACCAAGCACTCGTCTCTCTGCCATGGCTGCAGCTACAACCTCTCCCCATGATTCCTCTGCTTGGCTCCTAGACACCGGCTCAAATACCCACATCACCAATAATCCTCATACATTAACAAATACTCGCGACTACCATAGTTCTGACAAGGTTGGCGGCGTTGTGTCTGGTCAAGGTTTGCATATTTCGAAAATTGGAAATACATCTCTTCCTTCTTCCCACTCTCCTATAACTCTTTATGATGTTCTTTATTGCCCACATGCCTCTGCCAATATCCTTTCTGCTCATAAATTGCTTTCAGATAACTCATGCTATATTCTAATGTTTCCCAATGCCTTTTATGTCAAGGATCTGAGCTCAGGGAGAACGCTTTTGGAGGGTCAAACTAATAATAGATTCTATCCTGTCAATCATGTTCCTTCATCATCTAATAAATCGAGTCTTTTTCATACCTTTACTGCAAATAAAGTTTCTGCGGATGTATGTCACTAACGCTTAGGGCATCCATCAGCTCAAATCCTTCATCGTCTTGCATCTAGGATATCCTTGTTAGACAATAATCATTCATCACCATGTCATTCGTGTCCGTTGGGTGAATCTGCTAAATTACCATTTACTTTATCCGAATCTGTTACTACATTTTCTTTTGAATTAATACTTAGTAATGTATGGACCTCTCCCACTCTTTCTATTCAAGGTTTTAAATATTATGTTATTTTTGTCGATGATTTTACAAGATATGCATGGTTGTTTCCCATGAAACACAAATCTGAAATCCTCACTATCTTTGTTGCCTTTTTCACCTATATTGAAAATCAATTCACCTCCAAAATAAAAACTCTTCAAACAGATGGTGGAGGTGAATACAACAGTCATGCCTTTAAACAATTCTTGCTCCAAAAAGGCATTCATCATAGGATCTCTTGTCCGCACCACCCTGAGCAAAACAGTTTAGCAGAACGTAAACATCACCATCTTGTCGAAACCGCTTTAACTCTTCTTGCTTATTCTTCAGTTCCAAAATCTTATTGGGTCGAAGCAGTCAACACTGCTTTTATATTTAGTCAATCGATTACCAACCCGTGTCCTCCATTTCCTCTCTCCTTATGAAAAATTATTTCGCCGCTCTCCCAATTATTCCTTTCTTCGTACTTTTGGTTGTGCTTGCTTTCCTTACATTCGTCCATACACAAAAGATGAGTTGGATTTTCGGTCAACTAAATGTGTCTTCCTTGGTTATTCTCTCAATCACAAAGGTTATCGTTGTTTAGATCTATCTAGTGGCCGAATTTATCTTTCACGTCACTGGATGATATCCTCGTCATTGGCACACATGTTGATCACATCAGTCCTCTTATCACCAATTTGAGTAAACTCTTCTCCATGAAAGATTTGGGTCCATTACACTATTTCTTGGGCATTGAGACTTTGCGGTCCTCTCATGGCCTTGCATTAACTCAGACCAAGTACACTTTAGATCTTCTACACCGCACAAACATGACAAATGCTAAACCTGTTTCAACTCCGACAGCTACTGGCAAACGTTTGAGTCTCACCAATGGCACTCCGCTTCATGATAGTTCCCAATATCGGAGTGTTGTAGGAGCCTTGCAGTATCTAACACTCACTCGCCATGATATATCATTTGCCGTTAATCAGGTATGCCAGTTTCTGTATTCTCCAACAAATGTGCATTGGGTGGTTGTCAAATAGATTCTCCGTTATCTCAAACACACACCTACTTATGGCTTGTTCTACACTCCAAGCAACTTCAAATTAATAGGTTATAGTGATTCTGATTATGCCGGGGATCCAAACACAAGAATCTCAACAGGTGGCACTTGCATCTACTTGGGTACAAACCTCATTTCATGGAGTTCTAAAAAGCAGAGTGGAGCGTCTCGTTCTAGTATAGAAGCGGAGTATTGTCAATTGGCCTATACTGCTGCACATATTTCTTGGTTTTGGGCTCTATTTCGGGACCTATGCATTCCTCTGCAGTCTCCTACCTTATGGTGTGACAACATTAGTGCCATATATCTTGCTTACAACCCTATTTTCCATATGAGAACAAGACATGTGGAAGTTGATTATCATTACATTAGGGAAAAGGTCGTTCGCAAGGAAATTCAAGTTGCCTATATATGTTCCCAAGATCAACTCGCGGATATCTTCACCAAGGGTCTGAGTTCATATCGCTTCCACTATCTTCTTCCCAAGCTTCATGTCCGTGCCCGACCCATCAGCTTGCCGGGCGGGGGGGGGGGGGGGGGGGGGCTGGGGTAAACAATAATGAAACTGATTTACCTTGATTTCTCTTTCTGTATTTATTATACATTGCTGATATCTGTTTATCTTGATTATTCTTGATCTTAGGATGTCATGATCTAAACTAAAAATCTCTAGAATCTAAACTGATCAGCAGTGCTTCAATTGTATTCATTGTAATGGCTGATCTTTAGGAACAAAACTGATCAGCAACCATGTATATATGATTGACATAGTTCAATGAGAAACTAAGGAAAACACTTTACTCAAATCTGCTTCACCTTATGTATGCTAGAATGCCATTTTGTTGAGGCGAAAATGCCCTCTTGTTGGCTATTCCCATTATTTCTGTAGTACATTTTCAATTCATTTGGGACTGAAGGAGAAGGAAACATAGTCAGTGACTCATATGAGCTTCCTTTCTGGATGCATGGTTCATACAATCATTGCACAGGATTTGATCACATAAAACACAATTATGTTTCTATTAGACAAGTCCATGTTCTGAAATATTGATAGATTGTGTCAATGTAATCCAGATTTCAAAAGAACTAAACAGTCAACACTAGTATGTTTCTTCCACACACAAAAAAAAAGACAGGGAAATGAACTGTAATTTATTTCATGTACATTGTACACCAACCTATTTTAGGATTTCAAATTTTCAATTCAGTTTGGTTCATCTGCAATAAATTTTACCTTGCTGTGTTGGAAAGAGTGGTATACATAGGATATTAAAGTAAAATAAATTTTTTTAGACCTAGCTATTACACTCCCCAACAAATCTTTCACCAACGATTTAAATTCTGTAGTGTGCATTCCTCAATAAAGCAGAGCTTTAGCTACTACCATTTTTCACTTAGTCTTCTTTGATTACTCTTAGGGCACGTTTACTTACTTGGAAGGAAAGGGAATGATTACGGGGTAAAAACATTCCTGCGTTTACTAACACATGAATGAATTGGAATGAATGTAGGTCCCACCTCCTTATCAGGAATCGATTCCTGAATACTCAGGAATTCGATTACTAAGGGGGGAGATGGGTTTAGGAATCATTCCTTCGGAATCAATACTGATTCATTTCTTCTCCCATTCCACTTGTCTTTGATTCATGATTATTTTCCATTCCAAGTAAATAAACGTGCCATTAATCTCAGAATGGCAGGAGTAGAAGAGAGTCATGCAATTGGGATTGATCTGGGGACAACCTACTCTTATGTGGCCATATGGCAGCATGATCGTGTAGAAATTATAGTGAATGATCAAGGAAACCGGACCACTCCATCTCATGTTGCTTTCACTGATACAGAGCGCTTGATCGGTCAAGCGGCACTTAACCAGATCACCAGTAACCCGACCAGCAACTCCATCTTTGGTATGTTCTTTCCTCAATAGTCTAGTGATGCAGAACGGATGGCAGCCCAATTCGAAGAACAGTTGGATTGTGCTAAAGGAGGAAAACGAAAAGTGACTAGTAGACACGAAACAGCTCGGTGTCTGATTGGGACGTGCCTTACCTTTCCTGAAAGGGAATCACGTCAGAAACAAGATTCATTGCTTTGCCATGAGCTGTGGCCCTTTTTCGGGCTTTCGGGGTCGTTTAAGGCCTCAAAATTGCATTTTTCTATTTTTCGAAGTTTTGGTTTTCCTAATTATTTTTTGGTTGTTTTCATTTTTACCCATGGGCTTTAGGGTTTCATTGTTAGTCGCCCTAGGGTACTTTTCTCTTCTTGCGGCTGCAGAACCTATCTTTCAACTTTTAATCAATAAAATAGAGATTTTCTCTTTTATCTCTGGTGGACTCTAGAACCCTTTTGTTAGGTTTATTGCTGGTAAACCTAGTTATCAATCCGACTGCATCATCTAGAGTAGTATTTTGAGAACAAATTAGCTTTCTATTTTCTAAGATAATATGCTTGTGATCTGTATCCATTTATAGAGAACAACTCTTGGAAAATTTGGCTTATGTAATAAGACGCCTTAGTATATGTACTGCTCCTTACCTAGAGACCTTTGGATCAACTACTTTAGACTTTCATAGATTTTGATGAAGGAAACCTATCAGGCTAGAAGCTTACAACATAAATTTACTCGATCAGGTTACCTTGTAGAATTTCTTAGCTAGCTGTTATATGTTTACCTTATCATTCTGGAAAGACCTCTTCTACATCCTATGTTCAACTAATTAATTCGTTGTGTATATATGGTTATATATAGAGGTACCACTCTTTACTGGACTTTCCTGATTTGTTCAACATAGATATGTTATTGTATTATACAACATTAGTCTTGTTTGTCTAACACATGCAGAATGAAAGATAAGGCCACAAATAAGCTATGCATTACAACGAGATACCAACTTTACATACATTGACAAGCTTCGTTCTAAACGGGTCTTTGTTGGGGAGGGTTGTTGCTTTTGTGATCCTGGAGATGAATCAATTGCCCATATTAGTAGAGATTGCAGTTTTGTGGCCTCGATCTTAGGTGTCATGCCATGTCACCTACACACATCACCTATTTGCCAAACGTAACATTAGGAAGTGTTCCTTAAAGGTCAAGTGACGCTTCATTAATACAACTGTTCGTTTATTTTTACATGAAAAAACAATCATAATGTTATTAATACTATGTAGAAATTCAATGAACAATAGGTGTATAACACAACAATAATCAAAGAAAAAGTGCAATTAAGAAAGGTGTAAAATAGAAGTCATCGTCCACATTAACATTAAAGTCAGCTAACTTGTCTTACACGAACAAATAAGTAATAAGTAGCTAATAATGAGCCAGTAAAGTTTACTGGGGACTTTTCCCTAATGGCATATTTACACTGAAATAGAAATCATCATCCACACTGAAATTTAAAGTCAACTAACATGTCTTACAGTAACAACTAAGTACTAAGTAGCCAATGATGAGCCAGTAGAGTTCACTGGAGACCTTTACCTAATGGCATATTCACACTTAAATAGAAGTCATCATCTACTGAAACTGAAAGAACTAACATGTCTTGCACAAACAAGTAAGTATTAAATAGCCAATGTTCACCAGAGACCTTTACCTAATGGCATATTCACACTTAAATAGAAGCCATCATCTACTGAAACTGAAAGAGCTAACATGTCTTGCACGAACAAGTAAGTATTAAGTAGCCAATGATGAGCTGGTTAAGTTTACTGATGATCTTTTTCTAATGGCATAATTACACTTAAATAGAAGTCACCATCCACATTGTCTTACAGTAACAAATAAGTACTAAGTAATCAATAATGAGCTAGTAAAGTTCACTGGGGACCTTTTCCTAATGACATAATTACACTAAAATAGAAGTCATCATCCATACTGAAATTTAAAGTTAGCTAGCATGTCTTACACGAACAATAAGTACTAAGTAGCTAATACTGAGCCAGTAAAGTTTACTAGAGACCTTTCCCGAATGACATATTCACACTAAAATAGAAGCCATCATCCATTGAAACTTAAAATAAGCTAGTGTGTCTTGCACGAACAAGTAAGTACTAAGTAGTCAATAGTAAAGTTCAACGGGGAATCTTTCCCTAATAACATATTCACACTAAAATTGAAGCCATATATCATTCACATTGAAATTGAAAGTCAGCTAAGTACTAACATGTCTTATACGAACAAAAAAGTACTAAGTAGCTAATAATGAACAAGTAGAGTTCACTGATAACTTTTTTCTAATGACATATTTACACTAAAATAGAAGCTATCATTCACATTTAAAAATCATTATTGTCTATTGAAAAATTTGGGATCAACAAAACAAGTATACTTTCAAAAATTAATTTCCTCATGTGCAATATATTGTATTCCATATTAAGCAATTTCTTTTCAGATATCAACTTCCCAATCAATTTAGATATCTAGGTTTTCAATCACCAGATTTTATGAGTTAAAATTACGATTTAAATACATTTTCTTTCCATTTTTGTGAATCTAATTTAATTTTTGACTTTTCAAATTAACTTGTTAATATAAGGTAACTAATCTTCCATTAATTTTATTAAATTTATTTATTAAAAGATTTAAATATTACTTCAATTTACCAGATTTCATGGATTATAATTACGATATTAATATATATATATATATACACACACACATTAATTCTCCATCGAAAATATATAAATTTTTGGAAGAATTATATATATATATACACACACACACACACACACCCATACTTTTTTTTTAATATGTATAATGAAAAAAAAACCCAAAATAATGAAAAAGAAAGAAAGGAAAAAAAACCAAACAATATTTTTTTTAGAAGAAAGTCAAAATAATTTAGAGCCGTTATATATTCAACAACATATATATATATATATATATATATTTTGACGAATTATAGATAAATAAATAAATATATATATATATATATATATATTCACAAAAATATATAAATATAAAAAAAATTTAGACGAATTATATATATATATATAATAAAAAAAATATAAAAAAAGAATAAAATAATGTATCTTTTCTAGAATAAAGCTAAAATAATTTAGAGCCATTAGATTTTGAAATGATAAGATAGTCTTTTTATTCAAGAATGACATGACATGATTTGACAAATTAATGAGGTATATAGGTGACATAGCTTGACACCTAGGATTGAGGCCACAAATCTTAGGCCTCATTGAGGCCCTATATCATTGCTCGGTTCATTTGCGTAGGATGCTAATTCTGCTGCACATGAATTAGCAAAGGCTGCTTTGGCCTCAGATTTTCATTTTCTGTGGGAAGGATTAACCCTTCACCTTTGAGTAACATTGTTGCTCTTATTTGTACTCACTAGTTCTCAAGATCAATAAAATTGTTTGTCGTTGTTCTCTAAAAAAAAAAAAAAAAAAACTTATACATACCGTACGACATAGTTAAGAGTGAAAGGATGTCGAACCAATATATAACGTACATGCATTTTTCTTTGGGAAAATGATCATTTACCTAATTTTGGGGTTAATTAACCCCACTTACTTAAATACTCTAAGAGATTGCCTACTTTCCCAATATTTAATATATATTTTGCCCTAATACCCAATTATGTATTTTTTAATTACTTTTAATTTATTTTTAGGACAATTTTGTCCTCTCCTTCTTTTTTACTTAGAGTGAGAAGTCATTGGAGACCTTGCTAGACTCCGATGACCAGCGGCTGGCCACGGACTCTGGTGACAGGAATCCGGCCATCGGACCGGTAGCCGGATTCCGGCGTTCTATTTTATTGCCCCTAGTAATACTCTATAATCATATTATTGCCCCCTAATAATATTTTTATTGCCTCCCAATAATCATATTATTGTCCACCAATAATCTAATTATTGCCCCAATAAACATTTTATTGCTCCCAATAAAATACCAACAAGACGATTAAAACAATTAAACATTAGTATAGGCAGTCACCAATCTACAAAATATACCAAACAGATGCTATTCTAGTACATAACTAGAATGAAAACATCTTTTCTGCATATTTTCACACACTAGACAACCTGTGGCCTATGTTCTGCCCCAAAAAAAAAAAAAAAAAAAAAAAAAACACAAGAAGAAGAAGAAGACAGCCTGTGGTCGCCACCCACCATGCTGAAGCTGATGAGTTGGCTCTCCTCATCCAGCAAGTCTAGCCTCTCCATGTTGTTGTAGGCTGGGACCTCACAAAGAATACAGACTTCGCCGTCCCCGACGATGACATGGTAGCTCTTGATGAAGGGCTTGTATGCTTCGGCGTGGGTTGTCAAGCCCCGAACCGGACATGCAACCATACAGTGGAGATGAGAGCAACGATCTCCTGCGTCACATGGAGCGGGATCGGGGCGCGCTGCTTCTTGATCATCCTCCCCAACCGAGATCTCCAATCGTCGTCCATTCCTCGCTCGGCAGAGATGGTGGAGGGACGCCGAGATCTTCATCCCCAACTACCTCACCAATCGCCGTCAATTCCTCATTCGGCAGGAATGGTAGTTGTTGTCCACTAGTTGTGACTCACTGAGTCGACTCGGTCGAGAGAGAGAGAGAGAGAGAGAATCTTTGAGAGAAGTCGACATAGAGAGAGAGAGAGAGAGTCTGAGGGGTTTGTTAATTAAAATGAGGGTAACATTGTCATTTATGTTTAAATTAGATAAAAGGGATTAAAAACTTCTTAGTGAAGTAAGTGATCAATTTTTAGGCTCAAATTGGGTAAGTGATCACGATCCCTTTTTTTTTTTTTGAATAAAGGGCTGGTGCGGCTGCCCTCAATCCTCGATTAATGAAACTGTTGAATACAAGGAGGGGACATTGAGCCTAAACCCTTGATTACAATAAGCATCTAAAATATTTTCTGAAATAATATCAGAAATCTCTACAGAAGACTTGTATTCTAACAAGCACCAACTAGCAAAGAGTGCACAAATATTGAGTCCATTTGCTTTAACATAGCGGAAAGATAACTCGATATGTACCCCGAGTACAGCATAGCGTAATTACCAGCTTTAGCACAACTTTCCTCCTATGTTGCCGCTGAACAGTAAATCTGATGACACTTAGTCTCACCCTGCCACTAGGCGGTAGCGTCCATTTGACGAAGTAAATAAGTCGCTACCGACCTAGAGCAGACAAGGCACGTAGAGTGCATACCCAGGCACATAGCCCGATTAGGCCTACACAATATAGGTAGGATTTTATTGGTCGCATAAAGCGCATCCAACCTAGACAACTTTAAAAAAAAAAAAAAAAAAACAAAATAAGAATTGTAAAAAATAAAACATCTTGGGCCAGACCCAAACAGTGGGCCGGATCCAAACAGCAATAAAATATAAATATAACATTAAATAAATTTAAAACCAGAGCCCTTGCCCAAGCCCAAGAAGCACCCGGCCCAACAATGAATATGCAGGGTTTCAGCTACACCACAGCCATACCAACACCGCCGCCACCACAACGCCACCATCACCGCACCTCTGTCGTGACCCGATCTCCGTCCAGAGCCCAGCCACCATAACGATCAGATCGGCAACCAATCTGGCCCCCAGAAACCCAAGCACCGGTGAAGACACCGAACCACCAGAGCCACAGAACGACGCCATGGCCTCAACAACGCAAATCCTCCACGGCTCCACCTCATCCCTCCAGGCCGCCTATCCCCTGCCATCCCTTGCCAAGCCATGCTGCCTATTCCATCATCCAACACACTCAACCCCATATCAGAATGGATCCGATTGGTATCGAGTGGTTCCATCTCCTCAACAACGGCCAAAACTAGGCCAGCACCATCCTCACCATCTGAGAGAAACATTGCCACGAAGGCTAGAGCCCGTCTGGCTGCACGCGCCACGCGCCAACGAGGCCAGAGGCCCGCGCCGACTAGGGTGCAACGTCGGACGAGGGAAACGAGGGGAAACCTAGCGTGGCCCCCTTCTTCTTTTAGCAATATGAGAGTCGCTAAAACTTTTGGCATTGGAAGTAATAAATTAGTTTGGTGAAAACTATACACTGTTAAATATATCCTTTGCACTATACACCCTTGTTCTTTTTCCTTATTGGATTATCTTAATCAGACATCAATCTAAGTTTGAAACTTTATATTCAGTGATAAAACTGTTCAAAACGATTTAAAACTCTGGCCATCCAAGGTCATTGAAGGTCTTTGTGACACACCAATGATTGTGGTTACCCACGACGGTCAAGAGAAACAGTTTTCTGCTGAAGAGATCTCATCCATGGTTCTTGTAAAGATGCGGGGGATTAATTGCTGGGGCCTTCCTTGGCTCAACTGTGAAGAACGTAGTTATCACCCTCCCAGCTTACTTCAATATATCACTCACAAAGTCAAGCAAAAGAGAACGCTAGCTGGTGCCATTGCTTCAATCACTCACAAAGTCAAGGAAAGAAGAACACTAGCTGGTGCCATTGCTGGCCTAAATGTTATTGATATTCATATTCTCAGAGAACCAACTGCCACAGCCATTGCTTACGGACTCGACAAGAAGGCAGGATGAATTCTGGCAAAAGAAACATGATGGTATTTGACTTGGGCGGTGGAACTTTAGATGTGTCGCTACTTAATTACCATAGGGGATGGTGTGCTTGAAGTGAAGGCTACAGCTGGAGACACTCATCTTGGAGGCGATCGAAGACTTTGATAACAGGATGGTGACTTAATTTTTCTGTTGAACAATTCGAGAGGATCCGAAGCGTGATTTGGATGAGTCGAAACCCCAAAGCTCTTGGGAGGTTAAGAAATGCATGTGAGAAAACAAATGATAACTGTGCCAAGTTTGAACAACTAAACATGGATTTCTTCAACGGATGTACGGACATGGAACCTGTAGAAAACCGTGAGAATTGTTTAAAGGATGCAAGAACATGAAAAATGCATTACATATACCACATTATGAAACACTCACTTCCCAACCTAAATCTATGTGTAGCAAAGGTTTAAAGTTTAAACTTACCTGCCGAGCAGGGACAAAAGTCGGCCTTATTAGTGCCGACTGCCGATCAGGGCCGTTGCTCAACTGAAAATTTCTTTTGATTTTTTTATATTTTTTATTAGAAAACTCAAGAGGCACTTCTTCCCCTAAACGAACAGCTAGACCCCATTGGCCATATTAAAACAGAAAACGAACAGGTGCACCCCATAAACTGTATAAATCAAATGGGTGGGTGGAAGAACCGTGGAACACATTGGATTCCATTATTGACACCACTACAAGTTCTATTGGTAAAAACTAGTTCAGAATCACAAACGATGATTTTCGTAAACCTTTTGACAACCCGATACAAATCTCTGTGGAAAAAACACATGATTGACTACTGGAGTCTGAGACGCCAACGGGGCCTCAAATAACGTGTATATAACGAGTTTCATACTTTTCAAAGGTGGATGGCATTGTAGTGATTGATTGTACTAATTGTAGTAGTGACGGGTCCAAGTTTGGGTTTAATCTACTACTTAGTAATTGCTTATCATAGTTACAAAGATCGTATCAAAAAATACTAGTTACAGAGATTGGTCCTTGACTCATTGGTTTTGTTGTGTTTCAGTCAACGGTTCATGTTTGCTGGCCTCGCTGGATACCAAGTGACTTCCACAAGATCAAAGCAAAGAGACCCAGAAACAAAGTTGTGTCTTTTTACCACTATCATATCCTTTCTTTTTGGCATTGTTGGTGTTTTACCACAAAAGACCCAAACTTTCTTAGAAAAGGTCAAGACATTAGAGGAAGGGAGTCTTCACTTTCCACTTAGAGGGCAACAAACTGAAATACAGATTATTTTTCAGACTACAATCTTCCAGAAACACCCAAAAACCCAAGAAGAAATTCTTTTTGGTCATTTATTTTCAATTTTCTGTCTGGGTTTTTCTTTGAAGGTCTATATGGTGACTTGATTGCCAGTTTTCTCTGGAAATTTGATTCCAGCTTCCTCCAAAGTTGGGTTGAATAGAGTGGTGGTGTTGTGAAGTTTGATGGGCATGAACTCTTTCTCAGGTGTGTATCTTTAACCTTCTCTTGTTCAGTTAGTGAAGACTTCTGTAGTTGACTAGATGGGTCCTTGCCTTCTGGCATGTGTGGTAGATGTTTATGGGGTTGTTCTAAATTGCAAATTTTGAGCTGGAAATTGAAAAAGAAGCTGAAAAGTAAAAGCATTTGATTTCAGTTTATTAAACTAGGACCAGGATTCAGTTGTGCTTTCAATCTTTGGTTGAACTTTGAAGTGCTTGATGTCTGTTAGCTTGGGTTTGTTGACCCTGTTTTTCTGGAATGGTTATGTAGCTTTTGTGAACTCTGTTTGGCTCCTGAGGGAATGTAGGGAAATAATGAAGAGTTTGGGTAAATTACAGTACTTATCGCTTATTAGTATAAAACGAGGAAACTCCACTGGATTGTGTCCAGAACAATTTGATGCCTGAGCTTAGTTTCAGTCTTTTCTTGTTGATTAACCAAGCAAAACAACCCTTCTTTTGGTCACTGAGTGAACTGAAGGGTAGAGAAGAAAATGACAGTTTCAATAGTGATTTCATGCTGTTTTGATATCTGGAAAACGGAGAGTAGTTATTGGACTAGGGACATTGCTTCCATAGTTCAAAACCGAACAGAAAAAGCATATGTTGTTTTGAAGTTGTGTGCTTTTCATTTCTGCCTAGTGCTCTCCAAATTTATGGGTAGTTGGGTCCATCTCTTTACGAGTAAATACATTCAATTTATATGATAAATTTAGAGTATTACCAAGACTAAGCAATGCTGTAATATTCCAGATTGCACCTGAATGCAGGCATATGCCAGAAATAATATTCTGGGTGTGAAAACTATGGTGGATCAAAAGTTTCAGGTTATTGTCCGGCAACAGCACTTCTGCAAATTTTTGTCAATTATGCACTCACATAGGAAATGAGGGTCTTGCTTCCTAGTTATAGCAGGTTGCAAAATGTTGGCCCTAGACTTGGCTACAAGTGTTGCATCTGCTCCAGCTTCAGAAGTCATTTCTCAAATGGTAGAGGCCATTTTCGAAACCGTAGTTGCTTCCAGGGACGTCCTTGTTAAGAAGGACACTTTTAAGGAACTTGCAACTTATTTGGAAAGGATTGTCCCCATCTTAAGAGAGTTGAATAAGAAAACAGTTTCGCATTCTGAGAGCTTAAACAATGTTCTGGAGATCCTTAACCGAGAAATAAGATCTGCGAAGACAATGACTATCGAGTGCAGCAAGAGAAACAAAATGTATCTCTTAATGAATTGCCGAACAATAGTTAACCACCTACAGAATACTATGGGAGAGATCAGTCGTGCTCTAGGTCTTCTTCCCCTGACCTCTCTAGATCTTTCGTCTGGCATAGTTGAAGAAATTGGTAAGGTTCGTGACAATATGCTTGGAGCTGAGTTCAGGGCAGCTATAGCAGAAGAAGAGATTCTGAACAAAATTGAGACTGGAATCCAGGAGAGGAATATGGATCGTTCTTATGCCAATAGTTTGTTGGTTCTCATAGCAGAGGCAGTTGGAATCTCAACTGAGAGGTCAGCATTGAAGAAGGAATTAGAGGAATTCAGAAGTGAGATAGAAAATGCTCGGCTAAGGAAAGACCAGGCAGAAGCTATACAGATGGAACAAATAATTGCTTTATTAGAAAGAGCTGATGCAGCTTCATCTCCTGAGGAGAAAGAAAGGAAATATTTCACTAAGCGAAGATCGTTGGGCAGTCAACCATTGGAACCACTTCAGTCATTTCATTGCCCAATCACTGGGGATGTTATGGTGGACCCTGTGGAAACTTCTTCTGGACAAACATTTGAGAGGACTGCTATAGAAAAGTGGTTAGCTGATGGGAATAGTTTGTGTCCGCTGACCAGGACTTCTTTAGACACATCAATTTTACGGCCAAATAAAACTCTGCGGCAATCAATAGAAGAATGGAAGGATAGAAATACCATGATTATGATTGCTTCCATGAAATCAAAACTCAAGTCTGAAGACGAGGAGGAAGTGCTCCATTGCCTTAAAGAACTACTAGATCTCTGTAAACAAAGAGACCTACATCAGGAATGGGTCTTATTGGAGGACTATATACCTATTCTCCTTCAACTTCTTGGTGTAAGAAAACCTGAGATAAGGAATCAAGTTCTTGTCAACCTTTTCATTTTGGTGAAGGACAGTGATGATGCCAAGGTAATACTTTGATTAACAGAATTGTGTGCATAGAATGAGCCTTGTGCTGTGTTTTTCTTTTTCTGAACATCTTCATTTTTGCCTACACAAATGATAAAGAAAAATAGGAGGTTTATATTTAGCTAAAAATACATCTGATTTCCTCTATTTTCTACTTCTTTAAATTATCTATAACCTGATATTAATGTTGCAGGAAAGAACTGCCAGAGCTGATAATGGCATTGAACTTATTGTTCGGTCACTTGGGCGCCGTGTCGAGGAAAGGAAGCTAGCAGTGGCATTACTATTGGAATTGTCAAAGTATAATTTGATAAGAGACAAAATTGGGAAGGTTCAAGGTTCCATACTCCTATTAGTTACCATGTCCAACAGTGATGATAATCAAGCTGCCAGAGACGCACGAGAGCTGTTGGAGAATCTGTCATTCTCAGACCAAAATGTTATACAAATGGCAAAGGCAAATTATTTTAAACATTTGCTACAGCGTCTTTCTACAGGTTCTTTTCATATTCTTCCATCTTAATTCCTTATAAAATAGCTTGTAAGGAAGAATCAGTTTAAAGTATTGCAAATTAAAATAACCCTACAAGTAACCTGATCTCACAGCGTGAGAAATAGAAGTACAATTAATTCATCAGTGATCCAACTTTTTACTCATGAAATTGTATTTCATTACTATCTCATTTAATAGTTCCTTGCATGTGATTATGTTAAACTCAATGATATGCTGTAGATATCTTAGAATGGTTTATCAAAGCTTGAATTTGTTGTTGTATGTTTATAATTTGGAAAAATAATAATAATTAGCCTTGGCATGCAATGCAGCTTTCATTTTGTATGTTTGCTACTATCTATGTGGTGCAAGGCTTCATCTCATGTTAATTTTTTTCTACAACTTTGTCACTTTTAATTCAGGACCAGAAGATGTAAAAGTGGTCATGGCATCAAATTTGGCAGAGATGGAGTTGACTGACCACAATAAAGAGTCTTTGCTTAAAGGGGGAGTACTGGGTCCACTTCTTGATATGGTTTCACATGGTGACGTTCCGATTAAAATGGGGGCTGTTAGAGCTCTTAGAAACCTCTCTAGCTTACCTAAAAATGGTCTGCAGATGATTAGAGCAGGTGCAGAACGCCCATTACTTGACCTTCTTTTTGATCATAGCTCATCAACGTCAAGTTTGCGTGCGCATTCAGCGGCCACACTCATGCACCTAGCCAGGTCAGTGGTGTTTCAAGAATCCAGCCAGGCACCTGCTTCTCTTCTGGAATCGGATGAAGATATTTCCAAGCTTTTGTATTTGATTAACCTAACGGGGCCTGATGTACAGGACAGCATCATTCTCACCTTCCACACTTTGTGTCAATCCTCCTCTGCTATAAACATCAAGACCAAGTTGATAGAGGTGTGTCTTTTATTGGTGAATACGTTTTCATTTTAATAAAAGTATGTTACCTGCTGACTTAAATTACTAGTATAATGTTAATGGGATCCAGACGTTTGAATAAGTGAGATGATCATGGGTGGCTAGTTTGATAAGACCTTGGGAATTCGTGCAAAGTGAAAATTGTTGACTAAAATAACTTAAACTTACCATAATCCCAATTGTGAAATATGTGAATTCAGATGTGCTTGTCCGCTTGTAACATCGGCATCACTTGGAATATTCTTTCATCCCATTATGGCTTTACCATGTTCATGGTTCTTTTCACCCCTGATACAGATACATTATGAAGTGAGGACATGTCTGAATTAATTTCTTATCGAAGTATTTGATTCCTAGTTCCGCATTTCAATCATTTCATTACTTGGTATAATGATAGTGTTACATGATGCTAATTTGATTTGCTCAGCTTCTTCTATGTAATCATTATATAATCTTGCACTGATTTAGTTACGTTTACAGTCCTCAGCTGTGCAAGTATTGACTCAATTGATGGAGCATGATAACCCAAATCTACGAGCAAATGCAGTAAAGCTGCTCTCATGCTTAATAGAAGGTGGCAGTGAAGCCATCAGCATAAAGGAGCATGTGGGTCAGAAGTGCATTGAGACTATGGTCAAGATTATCAAATCTTCTAGTGATGAAGACGAGATTGCTTCTGCAATGGGTGTTATCTCTAATCTTCCAGAAATTCCCCAGATCACAGAGTGGTTTGTCAATGCTGGGGTACTACCTGTCATACTCAATTTCCTCCGGAACGGCAAGCAGAATGGTCCCCATCAAAATCAGGTGATAGAGAATGCTGTTGGAGCCATTTGCCGTTTCACTGTTCCATCAAACTTGGAATGGCAACGAAGTGCAGCTGAAGCTGGCATTATACCCTTGTTTGTACAGTTGCTGGAGTCTGGAACCTCCTTGACTAAAACACGTGCAGCCTTATCTCTTTCTCGATTTTCACAGAGTTCGCCCAGGTTAACCAGGTCATTACCTAAGCGCAGAGGGCTATGGTGCTTCTCACCCCCACCAGAAACTGGGTGCCCTGTTCATGGAGGAATCTGTGGCATTGTTTCATCATTTTGCCTCGTGGAGGCTGATGCAGTGAGACCGCTAGTCCGGATGCTTGGGGAACCTGATCCTGAAGCTTGCGAGGCTTCTTTAGATGCTTTAGTAACTTTAATTGAAGGTGAGAGACTGCAGAATGGTAGTAAGGTGCTTACAGATGCAGATGCCATACCACCTATAATTAAACTTCTTGTTCAACCCTCCCCTAGTTTGCAGGAGAAGGCTCTACATGCTCTAGAGAGAATGTTCCGGCTGCTGGAGTTTAAACAGAAGTTTGGAGCCTCAGCTCAGATGCCTTTGGTTGACTTAACTCAGCGTGGAACTGGTAGTATGAAATCTATGGCAGCGAGAATACTTGCTCACTTGAACGTGCTTCATGATCAGTCTTCTTATTTTTAAAGGAACTTCTTGATTCACCTGCACGTGTTCAGTGATTGAAAGATCAAGCATAAACTCACTTTGATGCTTCAACTTGACTAATATCTTATATCTACATGAGAACTTGTGGGGGGAACTAAACATGGGAGCTCTTCACATTTCTGTGAGAGCTAGAAAGTATCTGGTTTTCTTGACATTAATCTGGGGACGAAATTCAGTTTGTCTTGACATGGAGTTGCAGCTTCAAGTACCACATTTGACAATTCTAGTTCTACTGGTCTTAGATAGAAAGTGAGCTGTACGACAAGTAGGATTCCCACTGTAGGGAGCTTGATTGTGACTCACACGAGGTGGTGCAGGACGTTCATTTCTGTTTGTATATTTGAAGCTTGATTTGATTGTTGGTGCAAGCAGAAGAAAAATCAGTGTAAACCACCACTGTTAAACTCTGGTAAGGAAGTGGAGATCATTTTTCCGACATCACTAAATTCTTTTCTACTATTAGGCGTTGATTCTTTCTTGTGTATATGTAGGAAAAGCAGTTAAAAGAACCATATCAACTTCTCAGGTATTAGTGTCATTCAAATTCCATTCATATTACTACGTGGTCTATGCAATTTATGCCCATGTTTCATTAAAGCAGCTCCTGAAAACCGTTTTGGTCAATATGTATGTTCTATGTATCAATGTATGTATGTGGATTGGTAAGAAACACTAGTGGCTTGAAAATCTTCTATATGTATAGAAATTCACAGGTTACTACTTTGCAAAGGGTCATCAAATCCAATTCATGCATTATATACCATAGCAAAAACAAGGCAAAATTTATTATCCAAAAAAAAGGCAGAATTTGACTTGATGACTCAGTAATAGACAGTAAAACAAGCCTTCAATTATATTTTAATTGATGAACAAATCTGATTAGTGATTTTCCTTATACATAAAACAAACTGTAGTTTTGGAAATAAATAAAATTAGCTACCAGAGAAATCTAATTAACTACAATATGCTTTACTTCTATCATATCCAGTATGTCTGGTTTCACTCTGATCATAACCTGAGATTTTATCATGCTGTCTTCTCCTTCTTTGCTCTCCATCGTCTACTCCTTCCTACTAACTTGAGAACCTCATCAATAAGAATCACCGGTGCTGAAATCGAAACTACCAGAAGCCATTCGTTCAGATTCAATGGGACAACACCAAACACATCTGCTAAAAATGGAATGTAGAGAATGATGCAATGGAGTCCGAATGAGACTGACATGGCGACCAAAAGCCAAGGGTTCTTCCAAGGAGGCATTTTGAGCAAGCTAATGTCTTCAGAAAGAGCATTAAGGGAATTGAACATCTCAATTGCCACCAAGACAGAGAGTGACAAAGTCATTGCCTTCACTTTACCAACAGAAAAATAGTCACAAGGGTCAGTAAAAGCGATCATCCTGCCCCCATTAACTATGAATGGAGCTGCTGTAAAATTTGACCACGAGGAACACTCTCCCCAATTGCGAAGCTGAGATAATTCAACAAGTGTATGTCCATCACTCACAAGATTGATACCCATGAATGAAGCCTGAGTGTACCACAAGATGAAGACTCCAACAGTTGCAATGCCCACATAAGAACCAATTACCTGCCAGTGAAAATATATTGAATACAAAGAGCATACGCATGAAATTCCATATGAAGTTTAAATTCAAAATGAGATCACTAACCAAGTAACGGAGAAGAACCCAAGAATTCATAAGCGCTTCTTTGCTTTTGCGTGGTGGTTTCTTCATAATGTGAATGTCAGCTGGATTAAAGCCAAGAGCTGTTGCAGGTGGTCCATCTGTAACCAAATTTACCCACAGAAGCTGCACAGGTATCATACACTCAGGTATTCCCAATGCCGCAGTCAAGAATATGGATATTACCTCTCCAACATTTGAAGATATCATGTACCTGCAGAATAACAGATTGAAATAATGCTTACTCGAAAGAAGAAAAAGAAAGAAGAGATTATGATTACAAGGAGGAACAAAGAAATCAGACAAATACCTGATAAAAGCTTTCATGTTAGTGTAAATGGCACGGCCCTCTGCAACAGCTGAAACAATAGTACTGAAATTATCATCAGCCAAAACCATATCTGAAGCTTCTTTTGCTACCTGAGACAGGAATAATGAAGGCTTAGAAATTATGGTACAATCCCCAAGTTAATCAGATTCTTAAGTGGCAATTGGTTAAGATAGAGATGGTATTCGAAAGAGTGAGAATCTATGTTACCTCAGTTCCAGTAATGCCCATGGCGATTCCAATATCAGCAAGTTTAAGTGCTGGTGCATCATTCACTCCATCTCCAGTCATTGCAACAATCTCCCCCATCTCTTTCAGCATCCGTACTATTTCTTGCTTATGTCTAGGCTCGGCACGAGAGAAAACCTTCCCTCCTGGCTTTGATAAAGTTTCCATTTGTTGTGATGGTGAAAGAGCCATAAACTCTTTTCCTGTAAAGCTTCTCCCTTTCAGATCCTCATTTCTTGAAAACAATTTGATTTCTTGACAGATAGCTTCAGCTGTAGACTTATTATCTCCAGTTATTACCATGACTCTAATTCCAGCTTCTTTACAATCTTCAATTGCTTTGCTAACTTCATCACGAGGAGGGTCCTGCACAACACAGTTAACAAATGAAGTCTTTGAATGTTTAAAAAATCAACTAGCAAACAAACAGTGGAATCTACATACTCTTAAGCCAACAATTCCTACGAAAACTAAGTCACTTTCGATGGAGGAGTAGCAGGCTGGATCCTGCAACATCTTGTGAGCTGGATGACTCCCAGAAGAATAATCAGAGAGCTTTCCCAAGTCATCTTTATATGCAAAACCCAAGCACCTCAAACCCTTTGAGCTCATCTCCAAGAGTCTCAAAAGCAATGATTGTTTACAAGGTTCATCTATTGGAACAAGGGATCCATCTGCAAGTTGCACATGCGAAGTTCGCTCCAGTAAACTCTCAACAGCACCCTGTAAATATCAACCATTTGAAAGCACCAGAATACATCAAGCATGAAATGCTTAGCAGAACACTGAAACCAAATTGTAAACAGCAATGACATCAAATTGACAGTCACCTTGACAAGAAGTCGATTATGCCCAGTTGGCCCCCGAGTAATAACACTCATTGACTTTCGAACACGATCAAACTCTAGTGTGGCGACCCTTTTTGATCTTTTTGTCCACCACTCACAACAGCCTATAGTTGGAAAAAAGTGATTGTTAGAGAAAGCTTCCGCATACTCAGCAACTTGGATCAAATGAAGAATAGACCATTTTCTGCTAACCTAATTTCACTGAAGTGGAGTCAATTAAGTAGCTTGCAGCAAGCTGTGAGTCACGAATTTTGTTCCTCGCCTTGACGTCTGGAACTCCCATCTTTTCAACCAAAACCTTAAGAGCTGCCTCAGTTGGCAAACCTGTAGCTCGAAAGAGCTGACCATCAAAATAAATCCCAGCATCATTGCAAACGGCACATATTTCTGCCATGGCTTGCATATTTGCATCCATATTGAAGCAAGTCCAGTCAACAATTCCCCCATCCTTGGGATCATAAGTTGTGCCTTGAACATGAATTGTTCGAGAAGCTGTAGTTTTCCCACCCAAAGTGAAGAATTCTGTCACAGACATCTGATTTGTTGTCAAAGTCCCAGTTTTATCTGAGCAAATCACGCTAGTACATCCTAAGGTTTCTACACTCGGAAGCTTCCTCACAATTGCATTTTTTTGTGCCATCTTCCTTGTCCCGAGAGCTAAGCAAGTTGTAATAACAGCAGGGAGACCTTCTGGGATTGCAGCTACTGCAAGTGCAACAGCTATCTTAAAATAGTAAGTGCATCTCTCGAAAGAAAACCGCACATTTACTGGCCATCCATCTTTCATATCCCATGAAATGAAGTTTTTGTAGTTCATAACCCAGACAATGAGGCAAACGAACCCAATTGCTGTAGTAAACTTGCTTCCAAACTCATCCAGCTTCTTCTTCAAAGGGGTGTCATCTTCTTCCAAAGAAGCATCATGTATTTGCTTTTGTATTTTGCCAATCTCGGTGTTCATCCCAGTGCTAACAACGATACAAAGACAGCTACCATTTACAACTGTTGTGCCTGCAAAAACCATACTCTCTTTAGCTTGCAGGTCGCCGTCATCCATGAGTATAGGATCAGTGCTCTTCAAAACAGGCATTGCCTCTCCGGTCAATGAGCTCTGCTCAACTCGCAAAGTTGAGGTTTTCAAAACCGCAACTCTCATGTCAGCAGGGACTTTGTCCCCAACTCGCAACTCCACAATATCGCCAGGAACAAGTTCTCTTGCAGGCAAATCCGGCACCAAATACCCATCCCTTAGCACCTTTGCAGATTCACTTTGCATCTGTTTAAGAGCTTCAAGTGCTTTTTCAGCATTGCTCTCTTGCCAAACACCAACAATGGCATTAAGCACTAGAATCAAGACTATCACAAATGGTTCCACATAGGCCTCAAACCCCGACTCCCCTGACTCACTTCCATGCATGAAAGCTAACGCGAACGAGATAAAGGCTGCAACTAGAAGTATCTTCACAAGAGTGTCATCAAACTGCTCTAATACGAGCCGCCATAAGGGCTTCGCTTTCTCTTTGGTAAGCTCATTCCACCCATACCTTTCATGCCGCTTCTCAGCCTCATAAGTGCCCAGACCCTTCTCAAGTTTTACATGATGCTCTTTCAAACACTGATCAACTGACCATGACCATGCCGGGAATGGCTTTTCGTCCATTGGTACTTAATTTCTGAGTTCGAATTGCACCCAAAATGAAAGCTCAATTAAAATTCTCTGAATACCATGTCAGGTTCCTACAGTATTAACCAAAACATGTAAGAAATTTCAGAACAGCACGAACCATAAAAATAAATATAAAAGCTGGAGTCCCAATTTCAACCAAAATTATAAGTTAAAAACTCTTAAACGCATCTCAGATACCTACAGAACTATCCAAGAACATGTAGAAACTTCAGCAGACACCTTGGCCAAAAAAATTAATAAACTAAAAGAAGAGCATGAACCATAAATCCTCAGATTAGGAAATAGGAAGTGATAATTCAAAAGTGGAAAAGCAATGTAATAAGCTGTAAACCATAATGTCAAAAATCTGATACAAGAAAAAAAATCTCATCATAAAAATAAAAATAATAATAATAAAGTCTTACTGTTCAAAGAAATTGAACTGAACTTTACTCTCCTCTGCAAGCCAAAAAAATGTCTTCTTTTCACTAATTCTTCAACTCAATCAACCAGAGGTAGCTTCATACCATGAGAGAGAGAGAGAGAGAGAGAACAGGACTAGTCTGCAAACAAATCAAGCAGAGAACTTGGAAGTAAAACTGAGCCACATACAGAGTCTCCAATCAAATTAAGCAAACACAAACTCAACCTCAACTAAATGACACATCTTCACACTGCAATAAAGAACTATCATACAAAATAAAACAAAACATGTCAATTATCATCAACACCTAGAACAAAAAAAACAAAAAAAAACAAAAACTCTTCAAAACATTTCTGAAGTGAAAAGGCACTGACCCTTTGAAGTTCAACCAAGAACATGGAGAGGAAATGAGGACACAGCAATAGCTAGGCTGGCTTGGAAACAAAGCAATGCAAAGTCCAAAGTAACACAAAAAAACTTGTCAAAGAAACTATAAGGAATTTATGGGTCTGATGAGTGCACCGGTCAGCAACTGTTGCTCTCTTTCGCTTTAATGGAAGAATTTTGGGATCTTTTGCTTTTCAAATTCTTCTTATGTGGTCGCTCAAAGCTTCAGGTTATATTTTGAACTGAGGCCATGGTGCGGTTAAGAATATGACATCGTGGATTCGTGGCTAATGGTTATTTACGATTTGGACCCTCCAGTTTGACTTGTTATTTGAAAGAAAAAAAAAACCAAATTGTGAACTGTGGCCGTACGCATTAGCCGTAGAGAAGAGAACAGAGGGAATCAAAGACTATGCTTCCATTTTCTTCTTTTTTTATGATGATATCAAGAAAAAACCAAAACCAGACAAAAAAAACCCAAAACACTGTTAATTTCAAAACCACAACTTAAAATAGTAATCATTCTTAGTAAACCCTTTAACTAGAACTTGATGTTCCTTTCATCATTGTGCCTACTTACAGGGATTTTTCCTCTTTACTTCTTAAACCGTTTTACTCAAAGCTCAAACCTTTAAAATAGAGTGAAAAATAAACAACATTTTTTATTTAAAAAATGTTTTTACAATGGAAGTGTTGTTAGTAATTGCCAGAAATATGGAACTTTACTATGAAAGATCTCAAACGATTCAAACCTTGTTGAAGTCAAGATTTGCAAAGCTCTATATCCTATCACACGATGGCTATGTAGGATACATTTCAACTCCCATTTTATCAATAAGTTGAATACACAAGTTTACAAAAAAAAAAAAAATTAGAAAGTACCTTGGTTGGTAAGATAATAGAAAAAGTTTTGTTCGTCTCAATTGAAATCTCCTCTCTTCTAAATAAGAAAGAATGTCAAAATCTCTTTGAGGGTGAGTGAACTTCTCTATGAGTTTTGGTATTTATAACCGACACTCTAAATCCTCCATAATCTATATAGAGGCTTTGTTAGTCAAAACTGAAAATTTTGACAGATTTAACCCTAAAAGATTAAAAAACTTTGAGAATAAATTAAATTACAAGGATAAATAGGAGAATTATAAAATAAATTTTTATTAAGAAAATTAAATAAATAAAAAAATTCCATAATCTCCACTTTTCTCTCTCACTATTTTCTCTCTGCAATAACTACTACTAATTTTTTTTTTTTGCAATAACTACCCACTTTTCTATTTTTTTTTGAAAACAAAAATTTGATCGTATACATGCTCTGATTGTAGGCTAATAAGAATTTTATTGAATATTTAAAAAACATTAAACTTTTGGATACCACCAAATCAACTTTTGAATAGCGTCAGATTTGGATAGATATTTGAAATCTTAATTGAATGCAATAAGATTTGAAAATACTCTTTCATATCCTACATAAGTACTCATGAGTATTATTCTATGCACCGACGGTGTAAGTGACTCAACCCTTATAAAATAATCTCAACCCTTGATATTTATTATCAACTTTATTTTTAATAAACAAAAAATGTATTTAATGCAATCTAACAATTCATTTATGTTGGTGCAAGTGCACGGCGATGCTTTGAATAATCTCTCGAGTTGAATACACATGAACTTTTAAAATGCAAAATAATTTTGTAGTCTTGTAGTCTTATGATTTAATACGCTTTCCTTAGATTTGAATCTTAACGTCTATAAGACATATTAAAACACAATCATAGTTTAATAATTTTAAACATAAATAACACATCCATTGTAAAAGCAATGTAGTTGATGTTATGAATTTTTCAACTAATAAATTTAGCTTCCATCAAATTAAACGGTTGAAAAATTCCTAACATTGATTATATGCATAAAACATGCCATCATAACATTCTGAGTAAACATGTCAATAATATTAACAAAAAGTCTTTTAGGTTTATGCTCACCGTGATAATTTAAGTTTGCCTCTTGTGATTGTCCGAACAACTTTATATTGATTGCAATGCATGGCAAAGATGTTCAATTTTCCATCACCGCCTCCTAAACGTACATAATTCATCTTCTTTTCTTAGTAATTGATACAGTCGATAAACTATGGTCATACCAGCTCGGCAGCTCTCAAATTTACAACAGTCAATCGTGAAGACATTAACAGCTCAACAAAAAGTTCTCTCATAAATACAAATAAGTATGATAAATATGTATAAAATTATATGACCACAATCATTTAATCCAGAGAGTTTCTATTGAGACCTCCAAATTTGCGCATTTGACATCTCATACTCTTTCCACCTCCTTTGTGCTTTTAAGTACAAATATTTGCTCACTATAGCTCCTTTTGAATTCCTCAAATAACCTTAGTTATATTATTCACATACAAAAAAATAAAATACTCTTAGAGGTATAATTTCACTAACTACACCTCCATTCCTTTTTTTTTTGTTATTTTTTGCATGCAAACCTAAAAAATGCCCAAAATAAATTTCCAGAACTTTAATCATGAATCAAATGGGTCATGTTAAACAGCGACAAGCGTGACCCGTGGCCCACCATTATACCGATATTGTCCCAACTTAACCACCCGATAGGTGTTGGGTTTTAATCACAAAAGGCCTCGATACAAGTGGGTGAGATCCACCCACTTATAAGTTATATTTTATTTGTCACTTTTTCAATGTGGGATCTTTCCTCTCCAACACGCCCCCTCACGTGCATACCTAGAGCTAGGTATGCACGTGGAATTAATTGACAAACCCGATTCCACGTTGGAAATCGGGTCACAAGTCCCACATTAGAGACTTGACCAATCACATAACAATCCAAGGCCCACATCGGACACTTGGCAATAATCCAATCGGAAACTTCCGATGGCCAATTTAACACCAATCAATTAATGAATGAACCCATATCCGGGTCCATGATGACGACGTATTGAAGAGCGACCCGCTTTGATACCATGTTAAACAGCGACAAGCGTGACCAGTGGCCCACCATTGTACCAATATTGTCCCAACTTAACCACCCGATAGGTGTTGAGTTTTAACCACAAAAGGCCTCGGTACAATTGGGTGAAATTCACCAACTTATAAGTTATATTTTATTTGTCATTTTTCCAATGTGAGATCTTTCCTCTCTAACACACCCCCTCACGTGCATACCTAGAGCTAGGTATGCACGTGGAATTAATTGACAAACTCGATTCCACATTGGAAATCGGGTCACAAGTCCCACATTAGAGACTTGACCAATCACATAACAATCCAAGGCCCACATCGGACACTTGGCAATAATCCAATCGGAAACTTCCGATGGCCAATTTAACACCAATCAATTAATGAATGAACCCATATCTGGGTCCATGATGACGACGTATTGAAGAGCGACCCGCTTTGATACCATGTTAAACAGCGACAAGCGTGGCCCATGACCCACCATTGTATCGATATTGTCCCAACTTAACCACCCGATAGGTGTTGGGTTTTAATCACAAAAGGCCTCGGTACAATTGGGTGAGATCCACCCACCTATAAGTTATATTTTATTTGTCACTTTTCTAATGTGGGATCTTTCCTCTCCAACAGGTCATAACACAGAAATTGATCAAGCAGTCATAAATCAAACGGTTAGACATGATTCATATGTTTCTAACCCTTATAAAAAATGAAAGGTAATTCAAAAAAAAAAAAAAAAAGGTTGTAGAAATTGATATAAATAAATAAAAACTCAGAACACATAAAATTTTTTTTTAAAAAAAATAAAGAAAGAAACACGCAGCTCATGAAGTCAGAAAAAATAAATAAAAAATATAAATAAACTAAAAACCACCATCTCCCACCCAAAGCTCATCTTCCAACCAAACCTTGAACGAAGTCTAGACTAGGAACTCAATAAAAGTTCTGCAACAATTTCTTAGTCTTAAGAATTAAAACTAGGGGGAGAGGTTTGTAAAGAAAATATATACTAGTTGATTATAATTTATTGTCTATAATTGTTATTTTACAAGAGGATATATATGTAATTCATTAATTCAAAAGATATAGAAGTCAAATGAGCACATTTGGAGGTCCCAATAGAAATCATCTTTAATCTAATAGCATAAGTCTCACATTCGTAAATGAAAAATCATAAATTCAATCATAAAGGTCGTTATTGTACAGTTAAAAAAATGCATGTCATTGTTAAAGTTTCATTGGTGCCCACAAACAGGTGACAGGAGATTAACAAAGTATAGATATATCCCTTGATATGTTTAGGGACTGAGGGATGCTAGGCTGTTAAAGAGTCAAGACCATGTGTGTGATGATAAACCATCACTTTAGCTCGTGGGAGAACGCGTGTGTGTTAAATCAGATCATTAGCAAATAGCAATTGTTTATTGGAAAGCCAAGTTCGAGGAAAGTTCTTCATCTGATACCTGCACCACTATCTCCTTTAACTAGGGTTTATCTTTTCTATCCATTAAGAAACCCTAGACAGTGAAATTGTTTTAGTCAATGACATGGGCGTGGATTGTGATCGATTTAGCTTGGTCCTAGCCTAGGGGTAGTTAGCACGTCGATATTGTTCTTTTGCTTGTGTAGTTGTGTACGTTTGTTTATAGCAAGGTGAGGAATTATAAAATGATTGAGATTATAAAATACCTACCAGTCAGTGATCATTTTTGAAGTAATCATACCCAACGTCTGTTATTACACTCTTAAAAAAAAAAAAAAAAATCTGTTAGTAGACATATTGTCTCTCTTACAGTCTCACTTATGATGGTAACCGTAACATTCGAACTAAACTCGTTATGGGATTAATGAAATCTCTTATTCTTGTTAAAAAAAAAAAAAAAAAAAAAAAAAAAAACAAAGACATATGTTAGTGAACTGTGAACGTGAAGAATCATAATGCCATAACTCTTTTATTTATTCTATAGTTAAAAGAAAGGGGTAATTCCCTTTTGCCCAAAAATCCTATGTATTGTTCCCAAATGCACCAACCTTTTCGTATTTTACTATTTGCTTGGAAAAAGACCAAAAAGGGTTGTTCCTATGTGTTATCCTGAGTTTTAGAGATTTTGTTCAACTTTGAAACTTTTATTTTAAAGCAAGTTTGAAAACAAGACTAGCCTTCAACATACCCAAGTTTTTCTCCTAACGGCCTCCTGCCTAACGGATACTTTAACAGGTGGAATCACTGCTGCTTGTCTTAATCTTGGTTTTAAAACTGAGTTTTTCTGGTTAAAAAGACCTTTCAAACTTTAGATGCACATAGGAAGTAGATGGTGAAGGACGGAAAACACGGTTGAGAGATAATAACAGATATAATGCAAACTAGATAGTAGTTCTGCTACATTTGACAAACATGGGTGGGTATTCCCTTTTATTATTCAACAGAAATACATGCTAGAAATTCAGAGCTTCATTCTAGGATAAACAGCACAAGGCTGTTTATCTATCCATAGGAATGAAAAACAGGTACTTACTTGTAATGAAAGCACACTACTGCACACTGAATAGGTAGGAAAAGCACACTGCTTACTATGGCTTTCTTACTTCTTGAGAGAAGACTCTTCTACTCAATTTTCTGATCTAATTTTCGAATCTAGACTAATCTCGAAATTTTCGAATGCCTTCTAAGAGAAGCTGAAGCTCCTTATATAGGGAGCGGAACTCAAACTAGAATTCAAAATACAAAAATGTACAGGACAACTCCGTGACTTCTGCTTTTCGTAGTGCTCCTGCTGGTGGAGGTCGGTCAGGGAAAAGCAAAAGGAAAAAGTGAAATGTTTTTCACTTAACCTTTTCTTTTTGAAAAGGAAAAAGCAAAAGTAGCTTTAGAAAAGTCTAAAGTTCTACAGTTGCTATTTTGGTGCTGATTCTTCACCTGTAGCTTCACATGTTCTCGTCTGTTTCAGAATGGTGGCCAAAGACAAAGGAGTTGTTGTCTGTCTGGGCCATGCGAGTTGTTGTTGCATTATCCTCGACGTCTGTATCAACATACATCTTGTAGTGGTTGTCCTTTTCGAGTTTTTCCACCCAACGCATGCATGCCATTGTCGAGTCTATCTCTTTCTTGGTTAGAGATAGGAATATATCGCTGCTGACTACGTCAGGATGATCGTAAGCAGTGATAATTGTCTTTTCTCCTGCTGCCAGGAAGGTGTTGTTGATGTCTTCAGAGATGATCTTTTTGATGTAGTCAAGAGCCATGGCCTTCATCCAGGGAATGCTAGAATTCGGTTGGCCGTTGTATGCTACACAGGCTGGTTGAAGATATCTTCTTTGAATAATTCTCACATAATGATATGGAGGAATATATTCCACTTCACCATCTGTCTTCTGGATCCATTCAGGAGGTGTGGATCTGAACTTCAGACGAAGCATACAGTTGTCTTTTCTGATGTTCTTGACCGTGTTGACAATAATAGGCGGCAAGCCTCTCAGATCATCATTAGTTTTAGTCCATAAATTATGGACAAAACCATTTTCAACAAGCCATAGCTTGTGTTCTTGAGGATGTTCACTCTGAACATTTACCAGGTATCTTCCAACATATGGTCCTGAGACAATAAAGAGGGTTGGAGGAACTAGGTTTTCAGGATTGTGCCTTCCTATCAGATTATGGAATTCATACCAATCTAATTCATTGAGTGCTATGATAGGGACCCTAGCACTTTCTGGACTTTCAAGGAAGGATAGTTTTTCTTTCCTTACAGCACTCTGCTGTGTATGAAGCTCTTCACCTTGTGTTCTACCATTCTCGTAGAGTTCTTCAGCTAATGCAAACAGAGCTGGGAACATTAATCCACTGCTTCTTTCTTGAAAGGCAAATAAGAGATTGTCCAGGATTGCCTTCTGGTGATACGCTAGTCTCCTGCCAGTTCTGAACACATGAGTATCAAAAGTTCTTAATTCATAATTAAAAACATTTATAACTCCACTAGGAGTTGGTCTGCTTTTTGGCAAAGCAGCAGCCGTCAACGGTCTTGATGTGCCTTTACCGTCTGCCGTTTGAGACGGGCTAGCCAATCCTTTACCCTGGGATTGATCAGTTGAGGCCAAGCCTTTTGAGCTTAGCAGAAACCTTTTAAGGATTTTCTCCTTGGTTTCTTTTGGATCTTCTTCAGATTCCTGTTCTTTCCCAGTCCTTCTGCTTCTGGGATTACGACCTTCGTCGTCTTCTCTTTGGCTGAACATTGCCAGTTCTCTGGTCAATGCGTCTGGAAGATAGTTCTTGTTTCCTGCAATTAATTCAACAGTATAATCATATTGGTTAAGAAACAATTGCCAGTTGGCTAGTCTTCCTCTATCAGCAGCTTTGTCAAGTTTAAAATTTTTAAAATTCTTTACTCTAGCACAATCGGTGCGGACAGTAAAGGTTTTTCCCAGATAAGCTGGAGAATTTAAAATTGTTTTCTTGACAGCTAGAATTTCTTTTTCCCCTGTGGGATAATTCAGTTCTGCAGGGCTGAACTTGCCACTACAAAATTTGCAGATCTTTTCAATGTTAGTTCCAGGCGCTCTCGCCAGAACAACACCGGACCAGTAATTATCACTCGCATCTGTCTGGAGGATAATTTCATCATTCTCTTCTGGTTGTTGAAGAGGAGGGAGGTTCTTGCAGAGGTTTTTTATCTGCTTCACGATCTTTTCATCATCTTCTGTGAAGTTCCATTTCCTTTTGGAACTTGTCTTGGGAGATAACATTGCTGTTAACCCTGAGATTCTAGGGATGAAATCTCTCCCATAATTTATGACACCAAGGAATCTCTCTAGACTCTTAGCATCAGGGATTTTGTCTGGGAACTTCCAGATCTTTTCAAGGATGTGAGGTTGGAGCTTTATGACTCCATTCTTGATGTTTAGTCCTAGGAAATCAACTTCATCGAGGATAAAGAAGATTTTCTTCTCACCTAGGATAATTCCATGCTGGACTATCAGCTTTGCTACCTCGTGGAGGTGCTTCATGTGTTCTTCTCTGTTTTTGGAGAAGACCAGGATGTCATCTATGTAGACGACGCAGAACTCCGCTACATGCTTGAAGATGTTGTCCATCTTTCTTTGAAAGATTGAGGGAGCTTGTTTGAGACCAAAAGGCATTACTAGCCACTCGTAATGACCTTGTGGTGTTCCAAATGCAGTGAGGGGTACACTCTCAGGATGCATCTTGACCTGCCAGAAACCCGACTTTGCATCGAATTTCGAAAAGACTTTAGCTCCTCTGAGCTGGTTGATCAGGACTCTGACTTGAGCGATCTGATATCCGTCTTTGACAGTCTTCTTATTGACATCTCTATAGTCAATAACCATTCTAGCTTTTCCTCTTAGATTCTCTGCATGATTTCTCACGTAGAATGCTGGAGCATGATGAGGGCTAGTGGAAGGTTGAATTAATCTCTTCTTCAGGAGATCTTCAATATCACTTCTGAATTCTTTTTGATCTTCCTCTTTGTACTGAGGAATGGCTTTGACATGGCAGATAGCATTCATGTCATGCAATCTCAATTCACAGACCACTGGGTCTTTTTCCCAAAACTTCTGAGGATTTGTATCCACATTCTGCTCGAGTAGTTTCTTGATTTTGTCAAGGGTGGGAGTTTGTTGAGACTCAAGCTTGTTCTGAAAGTGCTTGAGGTTGTGCTCATGGATGAAACTAGCTTCTTCATCTTCACTAGCTTCTTCTTCTTCTTCTGAAGATTCTTCAACAAGCAGTTCTTCTTGTTGTTTGATTTGGAGTATGGGTTGAATTTTGGGTTTGTAGGGGGTAAGATCACCACTATTCTGTTGCGATCTCTGATACTGAGTAGTAAAACCGGGACCGACTACACTGAATGCATGTGTGAGGCGGTCAGCCCAGAACACCCGTTCTCCTTTTCTGAAGCCTATCGCTTCTTCATCCTGAATGAATCTTTGTTGGAGAATAAAATCATTGCCCAACAAGAAATCAGATCCTTGGCCTTCAGATTGCCAA
The DNA here is from genome assembly GCF_002994745.2 of Rosa chinensis. Lineage (NCBI taxonomy): Eukaryota > Viridiplantae > Streptophyta > Magnoliopsida > Rosales > Rosaceae > Rosa > Rosa chinensis. The sequence continues at coordinate 52,352,577 of NC_037088.1, read as the reverse complement.
ACATTCTGGATGATAAATGTTCCTCCACCAATGGTGATATGAACATTTTTTGCTACTTTCTTCATGGTGAGATGGCTTCCATCGAATGTAACACCAGTAGCTGACTTTTTCTTGTCTTCGTTCCAGAGTTCTTCTGGAATTGCAAATCTCTTTGCAACAGTAAAGCCTGATCCATTATCTACAAAAGCATGTAGATGATATTTCCGGTGATCAGGGAACTTGAGTCCGATCTCTATGTAGTTGCTGTATCTACTTGTAGAGACGGCTTTCGATTGGTGAGGCTCCTTTTCTTGAGCTTGTTCCGTTGGAATGAATGGTTTACACTCTTCTGGAACATTTTCCTGAATGGGTGATTTGTCATCATCATCCCAATTTGTAGGAGTTATCTTCTTGCTGTCTGGATTACTGAACCAGGGGGGAGGATCATATCTGACTTTGTAATCAAACTTGCCGGAAGGTTGGCCAAGTAGATCCCATGTATCAGTATCCGCAGCTATCTCTTGTCTTTCTAAGAGATGGATATTTTCTGGTATTTCAACCAGTTCAATATCTTCATCGATTGTTTCTTCACCGATGATTTCTTCCTTTATTTCTGAGGAAGATGGTTGTTTCATAGTCGTTTCTTGGACTACAGTTGCTGCAACATTCTTTGCTTGTTCCATGGTTTCCTGGAACAGAGTTTCAACTTCTTTCGCCTTTTTCTCAGCGAAATACTCTTCATATTCTTGCTCAACCCATTGGCTGACAAGACCATTCTTGGTTTTTCTTCTTGCTTCAGCTATGAAGCATTCTTTGTGATAAGTCTTCTTGGATTCTTCACAGAACATAGGGAGACCATTCTTCTCGTGACATAAGCAGTAGTCACAGACGAATGAACCAGGGTTGACCTGATAAGAAGACATGAAGGATTCTGTCTTGCTTTCTTCCCAGTTTTTGACTTTCAAAACGTTCATTTGTCTGGATTCGAAGTACTCTACTTCAGAATCTATCTCAGACTCTTCTGATGAACTTTCTTCTTCTTCAGACCAGGCAGAATAGACTGACCTGTCTTCATCTTCATCATCAGAATAGGCTATTTCGTAGCCTTTCATGTTTGCTACCTCTACTAGTTGCTCATATTTTTCAAAGAGAGCTTTAGTAGATCTGTTACCCTTTTCCGGGCATTCATTGGCATAGTGCCCTTCAGCTTTACACAACCAACATCTGCAGGCTTTCTTGCTAGGTTGTTTATGCTGCTGAGTATTCTTCTTTTTCTTGAAGAATTTCTTTTTTGGATCTTCATCCTGTTGCTTCTTGTAATTGGAGCTTTTTTTGAATCTCCAATTCTTTCTCTGATTACTCTTTTTGAATTTTTTCGAGTAATATTTTTCTTTTTTCTTCTTTCTGTGGAATTTGGATTCATGACATCCCCAGTTTGTGGGCATATCCAGTATTCCGTAACAGAAATTTTCAACTCCTTTGAGTTGCTTCTTAGCCATCTTAGCTCTAAGATTGGCTTTGCATTGCTCCTTCAGTAGTTGCCGGATTCTGTAGGCGATTCCTCCAACTGAAAATCTTTCAATTGGCTTTTCAGCTATGCTTTCTCTCACAGCTGTTCTCCATGGTTCAGGGAGCTTTCTGTGCAACAGATTAACTAGATCAGTATTCTCTAGTTCACCAATTGTACAGTAATATTCCTGAAATTCATTCAGGTATTCTTCGAAATATCTCATGTCACAGATCTTGAGAGCATAGATATTCGACTTTGCCGTTTCTTTGGCTTTCTCACTCAGATTTGAGAGATCTCCACAGAATTGATCGTACAGGGGTACTGCAAAATCATACGGAGACTTTGAATTTTTTATCTCTTCAAGCCAGTCTCTTCCTCTGGTAGTTTCCTTGAAAGATAAGTAGTACTTTTTTGCTACTCTGGTGAGAGTAGTTTCATAGTACACCTGCAAATCTGGTGCTTCAAATTTGCCAAGGGTAAGTGCAGAGGCCATCATCAGGCTATCTACCCATTGGTCAATGGTTTTTCTTTTGTCTAGACTCTTGTCTAGATTCAACCAGATTCCGTAGTTTGTGATAGGAACTCTGGGCAGATTGTCCTCGGGGACGAATCTTTGAGAATTTCTTTCTCCTTTTTTACCCGTGGGGGCTTTCTGAACTGGGAGTTTTATTTCCCTTGTTTCTTTTTTTATGAAAGTTCTGGAGCTTCCTCCTTCTTCCATTTCAACATCTTGATAAGGAAAGACTTTTCTTGTCTTTCTGCATTTGAATTCTTTCATTTCCTCGATTAGTTTTTCTAATCGTTCAGGGCTTTCACAATTCTCAGCTTCTTTGTAAAGATCAGAGAGCTTTTTAGCTCTGAGCATATGGACTGGTCTGCATAGATCGGCTTCCAAATCTTCTTCTGATATTGGTTCTTCAATAGTGGGTTTTGTACCACTAACACCGGCTTCTCTGGTGCTGTAGCTTCTTCTCAGAAGACTGTTGTTTATCCTGATGTTTTCAGGACAGACACCACTTTTCCTGTGATCTTCAAAGTTGAGGCTGATTTCTCCAGTGCGTCTACTCTCGTAGATCTTTGCTTTTGCTCTTTCCGGCAGCTTTTTTGGACCGGACAGTTTCCATTCAAGAGGAAAAGTTACTTCATTCCAAGCAACCTTGTGAATCTGCTGTGAATGGTTCTTCTGGTTGGTGAGGAATCCAGTAGTGAGACCAGGGATGTTGGAGATCCTTGTCTTTGGTTCCACTGTGGTGCTCATCAGTTTATAGTACACTCTGTATACTATTGCCAATTCTTGCATTTCTTCTTTCATTGAGATCCCGTCTGTCTTGACTCTCAGTCTGAGGCAGTGGGCTGCATCTTTCAAGCTGGTTGAAAAGTCAGGGAAGCAGTTGAAATATGCTACCTGGTTGCATAGAGATGCTTCTAGAGTTCCAAACAGACTAGCTTGGAAGTCTGTCAGTCTGTTGTCTTGCAGGACACATAGGACTGAACAGTTGATGCCTTCTCTTGCCAATAGTTTTATGCCGACTTGGACTGCTCCAATGTGCATAAATTGATACTTCTTTGCTTGTGCTCTGGCAACTTCAGCAGGGGTAATCATCAAGAGATCTGTTTCTCCTGTTGTTGAGGGGGTTGTGAATTCAAGTATTTTGAAATGATGGCTGTCCATCAGGTCAAATGTTCCCCGTCTGTAGATTTGTTTGAAATCTAGCTTTGGAATTGAGGAGTTTTTAACCTCATGCTCGATTTCATTGTATTCAAATTCTTCAGAATTTAGGAGTTGAACTCCTTTCTTTTTTTCAAAGATGCTTAACATCTTCATTTCTCTTTTTTCCGGGTTTTCATACCGGATACTAGACTGACTAGTAGATGGTTCCAGAAAAATCATATTAGGAACATGATTTGAGTCTGGTTTTTCTAATGGTTTGAATCCATTAGTCTTCTTTTTTACTGTAGGCAATTTCTTGTCCTTCAGTATAGAATCCAGCGTTTTTTGCTGTTCTTTGATTTTTCTACTGACACTTGTCAGTCTTTCTTCTTCCGTTTTTGGAAGATCTTTGATATAATCCAGTTTGTTTTCCAATCTTTCTAATTGGTGGATTATAGCAGGTATTGTTTCTAGTGTCGACTGACATCTAGATATTTCTAGTAACATCTTCTGATATTTCTCATCAGAAGCTTTTAGTAGAGAATTTATTTTCTCTAATAACAATTCTGACATTGTCCCCATTAAGGAGGGGTTCTCCTTTGAGCCTTTTATAAGCTCTGATACCAGTTGGGTGCGGATCTAACCAATGCTCAAGTAATCAAGAGGTTTTTGTTCCTCTTTCCGAACATATAAGAGATTTTCTATCTCTTCTTCTATTTTATAAATTCTATTTTGAAGTCTATAAATGATATCCCAATAGTTGGGGGATTCTCTATTAAGCTTATCTCTATAAGCCTTCAATTTTCTCAATTTTTCTTTTTCTGTTTGCAGTTCTTTTTCAGTATGTTTGCAGATAGCTACTAATTCGAGTCTGTCAACGATCGAAATTATGAATAGTAAATCGTACTGTTTATCTTTGAATGCAAGATGAAAACTAACAGACTTCTGTTTAAATAATTTTGAGAATGGGCCCACCACGTTTCATAATCGTAACAGAAATATTAAATATATATAAACATCACAAGGGTACAGCTGGAAGAAAAAGTGAGAGTTTGTGCAAGTGAGAAAGAAAGAGACAGATACTTGTGTGAAAGGGAAAGGAAATAATTAGCTGGGGTTTTGGGGAAGTATTTTGGTAGAATCGGGGTGTATGAGCATTATCCCTAAAAGAAAAGCTCTCTTAACAAACAATTACTATTGGCCTGAACCTTGATTACGTAGGAATAAATTACATATCAACCAAAGTCCACGGAGTAGTTACCACCCAAATGACTGGGAGAATGGGGAGATCATTTAGCTAGAACCCCAAGAAGGTGCCCCAACAGCCCCTGGAATTAGAACGTTTTTCATCTTCTCAATCTCTAAATTTCTTTTCAAGGTACGCACATGATTCAAATTTTTATCAAAATCCATGCTATAATAAGGACTTTTCGAGTCTCTTTGAAGAAATGCGGACAAAGATATATCATACCAATAAAGCCTACTAGTCTACTACATGCCACTTTAACACTTGATTAGGTCCCGATTATGGTTAAATTAAAAGAAACTCAAAACAAAATTGCAATATGACAATTGCCAACGACTAGATGATAAGACTCAACACTAGAGGAGTTGAGCGGATTAGGTCTCGATTTTGGTTAATTTAAGAAACTGAAAACAAAATTGCAATATGACATTTGCCAACTACTCGATGATAAGACCCCAAGGCCATCTCCAGTAATGCATGTGTATATTAGGGCCAAGGCTATATTTTAGTTGTGTAAATATTATTCTTTATTGGAATGCTTATGAACCATCTCTAATAAGGTAGAGCTAAATTTTAACTTTTTTCACCGCTATTTCAAAACAAATGAAGCAGCTGGTAGAACACTCTTTGCTAGTTGGTGCATGCTAGAATACATATATTTTATAGAGACTTCTGATATTATTTTGGGACGTTCTCTAGATGCTTATTGTAATAAGGGGTTTAGGCTCAATGTCCCCCCCCCCTTATATTCGGCAGTTTCATTAATCAAGGCTTGAGTGCAGCCGCACCAGCCCTTTATTTCAAATTTTTTTTTTCTCTTTTCAATAGTTTTACATTATGCTTTCTAAATTTATGATTTTATTTTATTATAATAATATTTTTATGTAGACTAAAATTAATTCTTTAGATATATATACTATATGTATATATTAGCGTTGTACAATTAAATATATATATATATATATATATATATATATATATATATATATATACACATTGTATGTATGTGCTTATAAATTGAGCACAATCAAACTAAATCACAACAGTCCAAATGAATGTATGTACGTATCTATTAATTAAGGACCACTATTTGATTCCAAAGGTGATATTTTTGTGGCATTTGATTTGCTTCCGAAGAGCTATATGTAGCTCTCCCCACTCCCCTAATGATCTCGCCCCACTTTATAGCACTATAGGAATTCTTTGCTGGAGTCCAAAAATAGGTCAAGAATTTGGCCCTCCTACTGGAGATGGCCTAATACTAATATGCAAAACACACCAGCGTTCCTTTTATGTTTCTTAATTTGTTTTAAAATATAATTATTGAAAATTTGAAGGGATTCTGGATCATTGATCTTGGAAGAGCAATTCTTGGGCTTCTAAAAAAATTTGGGTAAGCATATTGGGCATCGGGAGTTGATTTTGATGCATGTCAACTAGGGATTAGAAAGTCCTAGTTATATAGCATCCAGATTAACTTCACAAGTCTCTTTGAAGGAGTGTAAACAAAGATGTAATGTACCAATAAAAGCCAATTACACAACACTTTAACCAACAGAAGTGATACGTTTCAATTTAGATTAAATTAAAGAAAAATTAAAAACAAAACATTTGTTGACAAACATTTTGTTGGGAAGTTAGTGTTCCCGTATTATAAATTTTTTTTTATTCTGTATTTAGAATTAGACAAAATTTGAAAAGATTTGGATTACAGCTCTCAGAATGATAGTTCTTGGGCTCCTAAAAGAAATTTTAATTCAAAAACAGGCGACTACAAAATTCCTGATCACTTGTTCATCGTTTGAAGGTTAGCAGAAAAAGGAAAAAAAAAATTGGTTTGACTAATTGTTTTAGGGGAGTTCTTCTAATGAGGACCACTAATAATGAGGACTAGTTGAAGACTTTCTAATCAACGATTTAAGAGACTCACTTTTCGATTACATCATGCCAAATCACCTGTTAGATGTTTATGTATGCATGAGTAGATCACTTCTGAAAATTTTCTTTCAAGTTAACCGAACTAGATCAAATCAATGGACGAACCAAATCTGTCAAACATGATTCTTAATAAATCACTATTATGAATGCCTTAACGATTTTCAATTTGGTTAAAAGATTGCATGAATGATCTACACATAAATATCTAAATATCTAACGGTTAATTTACAGAAATGTGATCGAAAAATGAATCTAACACAAAAATCCTCATTATAATGGCTCTCATCAGACGGGCTCCCATAGTTTTAGCGGGTCAAATGGTTCTCATATCAAAAGCCCTGTCCTCCTAACAGCCCAATTAGGTTTAGGCTAATAGAATCGGACGGATAATACGTAGCCCCCCATTCCCTGCCGAATTAGGCTTCGTTTGGATATATAACTTTACCTCCTCTATCTCTATTTCTCTATTCTAGGGTTTCTCTTCCTCTCTCTGTTTCGGCCTTTCAGGTATTACTGAATTATCTTAATTTTTCTATCAATTAATTACTGTTCCTCTCTGCTTCCACCCCAAAGTTGTCTCCTTTCCTCCAATTTTTCTTGAGAATTGAGCACAGCACTCTGTGTTCCATTGTTTTTCTGGTTCTTTATGTAATTTGTAATTTGGGTTTCGTAGGGTATTCTGTAATTTTGGCGGTAACGTGTAGCTTCCAGAATGAGGGCCATTTTCGTCGGCAACTTTGAGAACGATACTCGGCAATCGGATTTGGAGCGGCTGTTCTCCAAGTTCGGGAAGGTTGATCGAGTGGACATGAAAACTGGTATGATTTATTTCTATCTGTCCAGTAAAAAGTTCTGTTCTTTCTTGGGTTGGGGTTGATTATTTGATTATTTTTTTTTTCTGAGCTGGGATATGAAAGTACTGTTCTATTCTGTGTAAATTTTTAGTAAATTTCTGGGGAAAATTTACATTATGGTAGGACTAGTCTGCTTGGTTAGGTTTTGATTCCTGCATTTTTATTGGCCCGATATTAATGTCAAGTTATAAAGATGAATGCTTAGCTTGTTTCAGTTTGCTAAGGGCGCTAATTTCAGTTGCCAGTGCTCCTAGCTGGAACAATTGTACCAAATCTTTTGATTTTTTTTGTTAAAACTTAAAAGTAAGCGTTTTGGTATAAACTCCAGTTGGCTGGCTATGGATATATGGCTACTGTAGCAAGTAGCTTGTATATCCCATGGCCCCTTTTCCTGGATGAAAGGGAAGTGGCGGCCACAAGTTTCAATTTCATTGGAGAAAATCTCTGCATTTTAAGTGTTTCTTTTGACGCAGGAACTTGTTTACTAAGGGAAAATGAACTGAGCTTCTATCTGGGCTCGCCAACATCACTGCCAAAATTTTAATTTGGAAAGGAAACCTTCCTGGTTGCCTGGTTCTGTACCACTACATTCTCAGATAGCATCAATCAGATAGCAACATTCTGCATTTTGTTCACTCGCCCATCCGTCACTCACCCACTCCATCATCGCTTAAAGTTGCCATTTGACAAGAATGGTCATAGTTGGATCAATCAGATAGCAACATCCTGCATTTTCTTCACTCGCTCATCCGTCACTCACCCACTCCTTCATCGCTTAAAGTTGCCATTTGACAAGAATGGTCATAGTTGGATCAATCAGATAGCAACATCCCGCATTTCTTCACTCGCTCATCCGTCACTCACACACTCCATCAATGCTTAAAGTTGCCATTTGACAAGAATGGTCATAGTTGGATCAGTCATTTGTCATGCCATGCTTTTCACCAGTTCACCACTGTTCTAGGAGATTATTGAACATGCCTTCAATCACTGATAATAGGGGGAACTTTGCTTTCTGTCATGCCTTGTCTTCCATTATTGAAACCGTGCTCTCTGAATGGCGAAGCATGCTTAGCAATGACTTCTCAGACTTGAACCTTTGGATTTAAACCTTTATTATGCAACCATCATCATTTAGTTCATCATGCAATGCCTCTACAGTCTTATGTGCATCAGCCCCTCACTATCAGGTGTCGTATTTACTTTAGTTTGTGCCAGGGCAAAGATATTTGAGGCTGATGTCTCTGCTAAGTGGGTTATATGCCAGTGATTCTCTTGCACTTTTCTGCTCCTGATTTTTCTCCCCTCTGTTTCAGGTTTTGCTTTTGTGTATCTTGATAATGATCGGGATGCTGAAGATGCTATCCATCACCTTGATGACAGGCCATTTGGTTATGACAGGCGCAGATTATCTGTGGAATGGGCTAGGGTATAATGTTTTTTCCTTTTCTGTTTTTCAATGCTCTTTTTCATGTTCTCTATTTGGATTGTTGTCTGTTTGTTCGTTCTTTTTTCTTAATTTACTGAGCTTCTCTAAACATCATTCTATCTGTTCTAATCCAAAACAACTTAATCTCATCAGGGTGAACGCGGTCGTGAACGTGGTCATCATCTTGATGGGTCTAAATCTGTGGCAAACCAGAGGCCCACAAAAACCTTGTTTGTCATCAACTTTGATCCCCTTCGCACCCGGGTTTCGGATATTGAAAGACACTTTGACCCCTATGGGAAGGTTCTTAATGTCAGAATTCGGCGGAACTTTGCATTTGTGCAGTTTGACACTCAGGAAGAAGCTACCAAAGCCCTTGCGGCTACGCACTTGAGGTAAGTAATTTGTTTGTTTTCTTACTTGGTTAACTCTCTTGACTAAAAGGTTGGCAAACTGAAGCAAAGTTTTATCATTCTTGTAGCAAGATACTAGACCGAGTGGTTTCCGTTGAGTATGCTCTGAGAGATGATGATGAGAGAGGTGAGCGACGTTATGATAGTCCTAGAAGAGGTGGTTATGGAAGGCATGTGGATAGTCCTTATAGGAGGTCACCAAGTCCTGTGTATCGCAGGCGTCCAAGTCCTGATTATGGTCGTGCCCGCAGCCCAGCTTATGGTAGGTACAATGGTCCAGTGTATGACAGGCGCAGGAGTCCTGATTATGGAAGAAATGCGAGTCCGGAATATGGCAGATACCGCAGGTAGGTATCGAGCTTTACCGTTTCTTTTGTTCAATTTGCTTTCGAGCTGTTTTGGGTCACATCCATATCATTGCCTGATCCATCTTTTACTTACAGTCGCTCCCCTATTCGAAGATCAAGAACATGAAGTCGGACTGATTCAGTTGCAGTAGTGGGCTCAAGATGTTACTCTGGTGGTTTTAGTAATAGCTATAGGTAGAAAGAGAATGTTATGATAGTACTCGAGGTTCTTCTCGATGTATGTTAATTATATGCCTAATGGATTCCTTTGATTTCTAAGTTTGCCGGTATTATCACATTAGTACCTCTGCTCTACTGTTTAAATAAATATATATAATGGTTTGGCTAGTATTTTCCTTTAATTTCTTTTATGGCCACCTCACAAATTAGTATTTCGCTCAGAAGATTAGCTATGGTCATATCATACTCTTCCAAGAATAGTGTCACCCAGGGGAAACCTAGTTGCATTCTGAGCAGTTCTTCCACCATGTGCAAATGGCAGCAACCAGAATTTTGGTTTTGTCAAAACACTTGCCTCTTTGACCCAATGGGGTTGGTCTAGTAAAAGCATGTTAGGCTGCAAATGGAGCGGACGCTGTAGGGATCCTCTTAGTAATAGGTCTCTAGTTCGAACCCCATCTTGTGAAAAACATCTTTTGAGAAGGGGTCATACCCAAGTTGCTTTCGGTCTCAGAGTGATAGTTCATTTGGCCATCATTTTTACTTACCCAAAAAAAAAAAAAAAAAAAAAACACTTGCCCCTTCATGTCAACCTACTAAATGGAAAGAGCTTGCCTTTAAGGTTTTGAGAGAGGACAGTTCGCTCTTGGATCAATTTGGACATGTTTAAGTTCTCTTTTATTTGTAGATATTCGCTACAGTAGTTATATTCAAACCTCATGTAATGGTATTTGGACCTCCCACCATACTTTGTACTACCAAACTTCCCATTTTGCCCATTATTTTTCTAGCTAGACCTCCTATTCTTCGAACTTCTACAACTCCACTCCATGTGCCATTCTCTAGCAACATTAGTCGTCCTCTTTGTTGACAATCCATTTGACAAACTGTTCTTACAATTGGATCAATTTAGATGTTGCTCATTGATGGAACGAAGGATATATATAGAGGAAACAATGGGGTTGAGTTTAATCAATTTGTAGATTTGTTGGTGGTCGAAAGTCATCGAGGAATGATAGAAACGTATGGAAGTCCATTTACCTAGTATAGGAGAAATTTTGTATAAACTTGATTGATTAAGGACAAAACAGATAAATTTACCATACATGTCTGCATATATATACAACCAAATTGAAGAAGCAGTTTTTCATTCAACCAGATACCTGATGCAGCACACTTGCACGACCATTGGAGAGGTTTAAGAAATTGAGGACTAAAAGTTAGAAAACATGGAAAACTAGAAGAGTTGGAGAGACGCGTTCTGTTTTGCTTACACAAGTTTATTTATTTATTAATTTAAATGAGAGGAGGTCTGCATACCAATAAAGGAGGTATGAATGAAAACATTTTATTTGCTATTGTATTTAGAATCAAAGCCGGTTATGTATTTAGAATCAAAGCTGGTTATTTTCTAAGTCGATGAAATCATGTATGGTACAAAACCATGATATGCGGCAAACAATCCTAGCTTTTGGAATATGCCTGCAGCCCTTTAGAGCAAGTCCACCCGTTGAGGTTGGCAGGTCAATACTATTCACTATTTTTTGCCTTTCATTTCCACATTTTTTCTTGACCAGTCAGATACTGTTCACAAAAAGTTACTCTGGGTCAATTTCTTGACCTGCCAATTGACAATCAGTGACTTTTTGTGAACAGTATCTGACTGGTCAAGAAAAATGGTGGAAATGAAAGACAAAAAGCAGTGAATAATATTGACCTGCCAACCTCAATGAGTGGACTTGCTCAGTTGCTCTTAAGTTCAACATGGCTCCTCCTACTAGCCATGGAATCACAACTTATTTTCTACTATGTGACACAAGGACTTCTATCATTGATTGTATCAAATGGGATCCATCATCATATATTATTACTTCTTTCTTGTCACTAAAAAAAGGCATTATCTGAGGAAGTTCTCATCTGCGAGGTAACAAATTCTCCAATCAACAACTTTAACAACATTATTGAACAGTAGCTTACAGCCTTACCAAGTTGTAAAAACACATTGATCTTTACATTCAGCTACCGTAAAAATTGCATACCATCGAAGACTCATGTTGATCATCATATGATCAGGATTTCTTTAGCTCTTGTTCAAGAGCTTTCTCAAGCCAAGTCTCTGCATCTTCCATCATCCCTGGACTCAGCCTCACCATGAGAATACAGAACTCCGTCTCATTCAGCACGCCGTCTCCATCAAGATCACCTTCCCTAACCATGCCCTCAGCATCCTCTTTGCTCATCCCCTCCATTCCGAGAAGCGCAGAATTCTTCTTCAGGCTCTCCGCGGTGATCAGCCCACTTTCGGGGTCTGCCAGAAGTCGAAAACCTCCACATAGCTCGGACACAAAGGTCTCCACATCCAGCTTCTCTGCCATCACTGGTAACAAGTCCTTGTATTCAGTTGTTCCATTGCTCCCCATATTGATACTGGAAAAAATATATGAAACAGCAACCAATATCAGAAAGACTTGAAGAACCAATAAGAATGTCTCTCTATATATACAATGCTTAGCTAGGCCTTTATAGACATTGGACAGTTTCTTTGCTTAGTTTAAGAGCTAGAGAGCTAAGCTAAGTGATCAAAATGAATAATCATTGCTTTGTGAAACTTAGTGCCACTAATTGGGCATGATTTTCTTTCAATCTTGGCCATCCACTTGTTTAGTTCTTATGGAATCCACACATCATGGAATCATGGAATACATGCCAAACCATCTGATAGTGAAATTTGAACATCAAATGGACGGTTGATGCATCAAGGAACAACTTATGTGGAGGGCCAAAAATTTTCAACGTCACCATCTGACATTGATTTTATTTTCTTCTTTTTTGGGATTATTTTTCTTTTTTAGTCCAATATTAACGGTTTCCGGGAAAGTTCTTATTGGTGGGCTAAACGTCCTCTATCAAGATTGAGAGAATAGCTTATATTGTCTTGGAGTTTGGCTTCTATGAAGCTTCCTTACTGTGTCTCTTTTATCAATTTCTTTTTGGATTCTTGTATCTTGTTGCTCTGTCAAGGATGATAATATCTGACGTCCACTATTTTCTTTTCACTGATAATCAATACTTTGGGGACTCTTAGCAGAAATCCTACACCTGTAGGCCAGTGATGATAAACGTCTGTGACAGGTAGGAGATTAGCATGTTAACCAGCATCTTGAACACAAAACTCTAGCTTTGATACTATGTTAGACAATTACGGAACTCAAAAAACTTAAAACTATTTCCGACATAAGTTTACATGCCGAGCTAGCAATGTTTGTTAGGTTGTGGTAGAGACTAATGAGTTTATGTAGAGTTGGCAAGAAATTAGAGGATATTTTATTTTCACAACGACTCCAACACACTACAGTGAATAATCGTATTTGCTTTAATCATCAATCCAGAACCGACACCATCTTCTTTAACTCTTAAGCTCCCAACCAACTTGACAATAACATATCGGTGCCTTGGAAAGAGGAAAAGGTTAATAAGAAAGGACTTCTTAGAAAGGAGTAGCTAGTAAAGACTGGATTGAGAAAAAGGGGTAGGCCAAGCTTCTTGTCCTCATCAAGAAATAATGCACCATCCTTCTATTTTATGAGTGATGCAACATTCATGAAATTTCCAAATTTTCTTGTCACCTTCACGGACAAGTCGTTAGCACTACTCGTGTTTTTTAAACCCCAAATGGGATGATCCCTAAACGAGGCAGAGGAAAATGCTCTGTGTTTACAGCTAGATTGTGAATCCAAATTAAGAATTTAACCCTAACTTCGTCTGATTAAAGGTCTTGATTCCGATCTCGCAGGTAACGTCATAGCATGTCAAACTATCTGTCAAAAGATCGATCATTTCATTCATAAATGTATATTCCTTCCGATATCTGTATTCACAAAGGCACAAATATCATATCCATCATGCAACTGACAGAACAAGACACATGTTAGGACCACACTGAACGTCTATATATGAGAAAGTAAAATTCAATGAGGCCGATTTGTCACGTATTATTTTGGGCGGCGGGCAGTTACAGTTAAAAGTTAGCATGTCTTTTAACTCGAGAGCCCCCACACATACGCATGATCAATCCCCAAATCTGTCACGGATGAACAGATTTGGTGCCAAGTTCCCCAAGAATGAAAATGAGTCGCCTACATGAAGAAAAGTAGAAAACAGCCCCAAATCCCCCCAAGAATCCTACCAGCCAATATTCTGATTTTTAATATTCCAAAGTTGTGTATCCCTTATGGCGTTCTAAATCAATGTACATAGATTGATGTCATCTCTTCAGCTCTTCTTTGATTTGTTTCGAAGAAACTCAAGAAAGCAAGCAAGTGTTAAATCACATCCTCCAGCGTTTCAGACGCAACTTTAATCTCGTTTTCGTGAGGGGAAACCAGAGTACCACTCATCAATTTCTTCTCCACAAAGGAAGCAAGAACAATGTATTTAGTGTCACAGTTTATTTTTGGGGCAATCTGGATTCTGGAACAGCACAACCAGAAACCACGAGTTTCTTCTTCTTTAGCTTGTGTGGCAAACAAGCAAGTTTAGTGGTATCATCTCTACCAGATGTTCCAAAGTCTAATATGAAGAGGACCTTTGCCCAGCTTGTGTAGAACAACCTGACACTTCCCTATTGGTTCAGTACCTTTCGGTTTCTTTTCTTTTGCTTATACCTTTATTTTCTTCTTATGTGAGGCATTATGCCCATTGTATATATCTCAGCCTCATCACAATATTTATCCCAGTATTTCCTCAGAACTTCGCCACTGTTTCTATGCCTCCGAAGGCTTAATCTTCTTCGGAAATGTACTGCATCGAATGAAAAGTAGACATCACAAGAGGTATAAAGCAAAAGGTATAGACATAGTTCAGATTCTCCACAGAAGTACCACAAGGACCAGTAGTTCACACCTTTCATCCACACCATTGGTGAGGCAACATCTAGCTTTCTTCCTTCCTATCACACATCATGTCCTTAGCAAGATAAGGTTAACAATCCCTAAAACATAGGGTACTGTTCAATTGTCATTCAATGTTCTATCGTCATTCATTTGGTATGTTATGTTTCCGAATTGTGAATCATGACCCCATTCAAATAATTCCATCTAACCAACCATCTTAAGTTTAGGTGAAAGAGAGAATATTCCAGCTCAAGCACAAATATCGAACTGGGGATATGATTATTTACTCACAAAAGCATATGGTTAATCCATTGAAAAGGACTTCTTTGTACATGATGAATGGAATAATGTATGAACAATGAAACAAAGTGAATTCCACAAACCCAACTGCTCCTTGCTACCAGTTTGCCTTGACAATCTTGAACTTTGCAATCACAAATTTCCCTTCTTTGTACTTCTGCAACTGTTCGTAAGCTTTTACATATTTCCAACCCAACACCTCCCCGCAATCGCTGCAGTGTACATCAGCAACTGTGTGGAGGCCGGTGATGAGTCGCCGGTCCTCTTTAGGCCCTTGAACCACATTTATTGCATGAGAGAACAGAAAGGCTCTGCCACTTTCAGCCTAACAAAACAAAGCACATAGTCATCCAAATTAAGAATATGATTGATTAGCGTTCGATCTCTTCTAATGTAACCCTTTACATAAAGCAAAGCATATACCACATGGATCGCTTCCAGGCAGTGCACGTCTATATGCACATTAAGATTCATATGCAAAACATTCTGAACATTTCATATCATGTTCTTGATTATTAGTTACACACCAGACCAAACTTTTAAGCAGAAATCAATCACAAATGAGTTCATCACCTGAAAAGATTTAGAGACAATATCATCATGACAGCATATATGGTTCTGGCACTTGTAGCAGCTGTATAGCCTTGGCCAAGCCCCATCAGCCATTGAAGAATCTGCTTGACAATACAATCACTTCAATACTGCAAAAAATCATAAATAGAAAAAAAGAAAAAAAGAAAAATTATAATCAAGCCAGAGATCTTGTTCACAATACTGAAAAGCAATCAGCCAATTGAAGAAACACATTGTGGGCACCAATTATTGAGGTGTAGTATAATATTAACAAATTGGAGTTGATCATGACAGGTTAATATTCTAGTATTCTGGAAGTTACAAGGAAAAGAAAACCAATAGCATTTGATGGTTTTTATGTCAATATCATTATCCTTGAATGAAAGAAAGACAATTCTGGACTAGAAGAAATGTATAAAGAACGATGATTTGGGTTTAGTCAATACCTACACTTTGAAAAGAAGAAGAACAAAGCATTATTTCTTAAAAAAAAAACTGTATTTCACTAGTAGAAAACAAGAAATTTCAGAGTGAGGGAGAAAGGTTGCATTTTACCTTCTTCAAAACTGTGGGAGGTTATGGGGAGTTTGGGTTTTGACAAATAACAATTAGCAATTATGAAGAGAGACGCCACATTGGATAACTCAAGAAAATCTGTTGGGCCCTACGAGATAATTGAAAAACAAAAATAGAAATTTCAAATTTTATAACAGGTCAACCCAAATTCAATCTTACTGCCCTTTGATCATATTTGAACATATACAATAATTTTGGTAGTGTTCAAGTAAATCCAGAATATGTGTCTGGCCCAAACTCGAGGTTACTTACTCTAGTTGAAATATGGTTTATATTAGAGATATTCTCAGAGAATCTTAGGAGATATCCAATTAATGTACGATTATATTTCTATGTACAACTCTATCTCTATGCTTGTAATCCTCTATATAAAGAGGCCCCTATTATCAATGAAAGTACGACTCAATTCTCTCCTAATTCAGTTTTCCTTAAACACGTTATTAGCACGAAGCCCAAACCCTGATTCAAGAAGCTAAAAACCTTGAATCCGAATACAAAACCTTGAAGCCTTTTCTGCCTACACCTCACACCTTGAAGCACTCAATCCCAGGAGTCTAGAACCGGCAGCGCTACCCCAAGAACCGGCCTGAAACCTACCGAACCGGCCACCGGAAGCTCCATACAACCCGCAACAAATATTCCACCGGTTCACCAACTTCTGGACCTCCAATTTCCACCAAATTTTGTCACAAGAAGCTCCTCCACCTGAAGATTTAGGAACCGGAAGAAATATCACAAAAACCGACCAAAACATTGCTGAACCGACCGATTGAAAGTCCAGCAGAAACCGGCAGCAGGAAAAGAAGAAAAAAAAAAAGGAGAAAGGAAAAGCTGCAGCCCAGAGGCCCAAGCCGAGCCCGAGCCCAAGCCCGAGCCGTAGCCCAGGAGCCCAAGCCGAAGCCCAGAAGCCCAAGCTCTTTAAGAGTTTCCAATGAAGATCATGTCCAACATGAACCGCAATAGAATCCGAAACTTGTTATTCTGATTCCCTAAAACACATTATCAGTACGAAGCCTTAACCCTGAAACCATAATTTCGTAGCCTTCAAACCCCAGATACCACCGCCGCCCACGTCAGCTGATCTACCACGTCAGTAACTCGGTCAACACAGGTCAACGACTTCCGGCGACTTTTCCGGCAGATTTTCATGCCATTTTCCGGCAACTTTTTCCTGCCAAATTTCTCGGCGACCTATTTCGAGGTATTTTTTACTAAACGTTCCCCTTTTTTTAGAGTTTTTAAATTCAATTTCTCTTCTTTTTCGGGGACTTGCAACCTCCCTTTTTCTACCCCCCTTTCTTCATCATAGGGGAGACCAAATTAAGCCGAACTGTGGGGGTTCGTGTTCACTTCAAGCTTAGAGCTTGTTGAGATCTCCAAACTTAAGAGTTTGTAGAGAATTTATGATCAACCACTTACGTCATTGTTTCGATCTAATCCAATATATCTTGGAATCGAATTTCTTGGAAGCGACTACACTCAGAAATTCCTAATTTCTTGAAAGCGATTATGCTCAGAAATTTTATATGTTTTCGTGGTAGCCTATTTCGCTCCGAAACTAACCCTAATTTCTTGTTCTCTTTCAGGATGAGTAACCTGAACAAATTGGATTTTGCTCCATTGGGAACAACTGGCTCTGGATATCATAGGTGGGTTCGTGATGTCCGCCAGCATCTCAAGGCCGATGGAATCCTGGATATGATTCTCGAGCCTAACCAGGACATGCTAACTGTTGAGCAAACTCAAGCTTTAGAAGTAAATAGAGCAGCCTTAGAGGGAAATAAGGCGAAAGACCTAATGACTCGTCATATGGATGATTCGCTCAAGTACGAGTGTATGAATGAAGAAGACCCCAAAAGGCTGTGGGTCTCACTCGAAGAAAGATTTGGCAACGTCCGTGACTCCCTGCTTCCTGATTTAGAAGTGAGATGGCATAGCCCCCGCTTTTGTGATTTCAAGTCAGTTCTTGACTACAACTCGGAAGCACTTCGCATTAAATCCTTAATGAAATTCTGTGGTAAAAAGATCATAAATGCGATGTTGATTTAGAAGTCTCTCTCCACCTTCCTCGTCTCTGCATTGATGGTTGCTAAGAACTATCGAATCGATATTACTGCAAAACGGATCACAAGGTTTCATGAGCTTATTGGAGCTATGAATGTCACTGAAAAGCATGACAACATCCTTGTGAAGAACTATAATTCGAGATCCGTGGTAACAGAGCATATTCCGGAATCCAATTATAGTCGCGCCCCAAAGAGAGGGCGCCAAGAGCGAAACCCTAATCTTAGGGATACATTTGGACGTTCTGATTCATATAATCGCTCTACTTGGGAAGGTAACCACCAAAATAGGCGAACACGGAACCGAAGAGGTCAACGGGGAAAGAGAGAGGGAGGCAATGCCTCTGGCCATGTTGGTGGCGCCACCAACACTAAGAGCCATCTAAATGACGCTTTCAAATCGCCTCAATCAATAGAGTTTGAGCAAAGAGATGTATGTTGTTGATGTGGAGTGTCTGATCATTGGGCACACATTTGTAGAGCTTGTGAAGAAATTGTCACCGCTTACAAAGCATATTGTGAAGCAAGAGAAGCTCACTATATGGAACAGGAAGATCAAGTAGATGATCTAGAGTGAAGGGTTGAAGACTACAAATCTGGCTGGGATCAATAGATCGCCAATTCTGTTTAAGTCTTTATTTTTCCAAGAGATGTAATAGGCAATTGCCATATATTTTTGTAGTAAATGCCAATGGTTTAGTTTTTCTTCAAAGTAGGCTCACTCAAAGTAAGTGTGATGTCTAGGAAGGTTATGAGATTAGTGGTACTTAAGCGAGTCTTGCTCCACCTACATCTCTCTACTCACCTGGTCACATTTATTTTGGAATTACCAAAAGAAATTAGACGACTACCATTGTTTTGCATTAGCTATCATTTTGGATTAGATTTTGTTTAGTCAAAGAGACAATGATGTAATTCTGTTGGCTTATGAATAAAATTTTGAGTTCTTTATGACTCCATTTTGATTATGAGCATATGACTTTTGTGACTACAATGGCTGGGCCATCAGTATTAATTCAAGGACATGGAATAGCCCAAGTTCCACTTGCCAAATGGCACCTTAATTATTGTCACAGAAACTCTCTACGCTCCTAGGGCCAATTGCACCTATGAATAGCCAACAGATTCTATGCGAAAGTGCATGTAGAGAACAGAAATGAGTTCTTTTGCAGTTCCTCTAATGATGGCGAACAAAGGCGCATCTTAGAAGTTTATGTGTCTCTCTAGTGGACTCTATGTCACTATTCGAGCTATTAAATCCAATAAAGTTATGAGAGAAAATTTCTTGGATTTAGACACATATTGGCTTTGTCACGACAGGATAGGTCATCCTGGTCATGATATGATACTCCGTCTACTAAAGACTTCACATGGACATCTTTTCTATAGAGCGAAATGAAGCATGAATCAAAAGTTGATCTCTGGACTAAGTGTGACCGACGCTGCTGCCTAGGGCACCGCCTCCGTCCACCACCAGCCTAGGGCTGGCACAGTCCCTATCCATGACACCATGGATAGCGTCCATCATGGTGATGGCGGCCCAGGTGATGCTGCAATCACCAACTTGCTTCAAATAGCGTTTCAGACGCTCAGACCTAACCAAAATTCTCATTGGTTTCTTCTAAAGCCTCTCGCTCATTTTACAAAAGCCGTTCCGTAGGAAAATTAGGACTGAGACCGTCCTATGCAAAGGATATGAAAATACTCATTTTGTTCTTACATAGAATCCGTGGGGATTCTGTGGACTGATTCAACCAACTTGCGGACGTTTAAATATCTTATGATGTTGGTTGACACGCAAACACGCTGGTCACGTGTTGTGCCATTGTCCACTTGTGATGCTGCTTATGCTACACTCCTAGCACATACTATATGACAACGAGCTCATGCAGAAACGACTACGATGGTAGCTCTGACATTGGTAATGCGCGACAATCTCCTTATATCTGCTTGGGGTGATGCAATATCGCATGCAACTATGCTAATTTGTCTACGACCTACCGCCACTCAATGTATATCTGCATTATAGCTAGTGACTGGGTACAAGTATTTTGCACTTGCGCACATTTGAGTGAGCCCTTTATGTGCCCATTGCGCCACCACAGCGCTCTATAATGGGTCCTTACAGACGAATGGGCAACTACGTTGGATTTAAGACTTCAACAATCGTCTGCCACTTAATGCCCTTGCAAGGCGATCTCATTACCGCTAGATTTGCGGGTTGTCACTTTGATGAGACAGTCTTCCCGTCGTTAGGGGGAGATAATAACACGGATGTTCAGCAGGAACGACAGGAATTGTCGTGGACTGTCCCCACTATGTCTCATCTCGATCCTTGTTAAAGTGACGAGATCACACAAATATGCTGCAAACATGCCTGCAAGGATGGACGTCCCTACGAGAGGACGTAGCGCCACCCTACACAGAGGTAGGCATGGCGCCAACGCCATAGAGAGTGGCACTTTGGCGTTACAGGTCATGGCCCCAGCTAGGATGCGTGGGAGGCCCGTGAGTTCGAAGGACACTTTGGCACATTCCAATCCTTTGATCATCAAGACTCAAAATCCGTCTCATGAGAATCTTCTGGATTATGGTTATCGTTGGGGGACGCCTCAACGTTAGAACCTATTCTTGAGAATATAGATCTCTATGAAAATTACACTAGTGTACATGAGACGTGGGATAGAAACTCCATCATAATTGTTGATGTAGTTGCGCATTTCGTTGCGCATGAGTTTGTTGAGTCCGATGATATCGAACCACGCTTCGTTGATGAATGAATGCCAACGTAGAGAGATTTGGCCTAAATGGAAAGATGTGATCCAGGTTAAGATGGATTCTCTAACGAAGAGGAAGGTTTTCGAGCTAGTGATGCCAACACCTCCTAACATAAAACCTGTTGACTAATGGGTCTTCGTTAGAAAGCGTAGTGAGAAAAAGAGATGGCAATCTCGCCTTATGGCGCAAGGCTTCTCATAAAACGCCATGGAATCGACTACGATGAGACATATTCTCTCGTAATGGATGTTATTGCACTCCACTACCATGTCAGTTTGGTAGTTTCCGAATAACTGAATATGCAGCTTACAAATGTGGTCACTACGTATCTCTATAGGGATCTAGATAAGGAATATACATGAAGGTTCATGGTGAACTTCATTTACCCAAGTCAAGTGGCTCTAGACCACGGAGCGCGTTTACAAAGAGGTTGAAACGCTCACTAAAGTGACTACTTGATTGGGAAGGGATATGTCCACGCGTTTCCATAACAAGTTTCGGATTCTATCGCGGTTCATGTTGGACATGATCTTCATTAAAAGCCCTTAAAGAGTTAAGGGAAACCGCTGAACACTTGAAATCCGATTTTGAGATGAAGGATTATGGGAGAACACGATTATGTATTGGTTTGGAACTTGAGCATCGTGTCGATAGATGCTTAGGCATTTTGACAAGGTCAAGCCTTCAAGCATCCCCATGATCGTCCATAGTCTTGATCCTGAAAAGGATCTTCTTCGTTGAAAGGATGAAGATGTGCTAGAGGCAGGAGTGCCTTACTTGAGTACAATAGGCGCATTATTGTACTTAGCTCAATGCACAAGACCGGACATCTCATTTGTCATGAACTTGTTAGCTAGATATAACTCTGCACCAACGCGACGCCATTGGATTGGTGTAAAAGATATCTTTCGATACTTGAGATGTATGATTGATATGGGCTTGTTCTATCCCTACAACGAGATGATGGATTCAGACCCATCACACACTAGGAACGCCGCCAACACTGGCCTGCATCCACTATCCCCATCCCAAAACGACATAAGTGTTTTGGAAGGTTTTGCTAATGTTGGGTATCTCTCTGACCCATACAAAGGTCATTCCCAAACTGATTAAGTGTTCACCATGGGAAAAGACCGTGATATCTTGGAGGTCTACAGAACAGACCTTAGTCGCTATATCTTTGAATAATGCAGAGATTCTTGCTCTTCACGAAGTGGTTTGTGAATGTATATGGATTGGATCAATAATTACGCATGTTTGAACAATTGTGGTTTGAAGTTTACCACAGATGAGCCTACGAGCATATAGGATAATGCTGCTTGTTTTGAAGCAAGGCTACATCAAAAGCGACCACACCAAGTATAATCAGCAACAACAAACTCTCCTCAAGATCAAAGTGAACTAGGTTCAATCTGAGGACAGTGCGGCATGCTTACTTACTAAGTCATTGCCTAAATTCCACTTTCGAGAAACATGTTGGTAGCATCGTTTGCGGAAGTTATCCGAACTCCAATGACCGTAGTCTCAGGGCGAGATGCAGACATTAGGGGAATGTGTCTACATGTATGGTTTCGAAACGTGAAGGGTGTGTTGTGCTCTTTTTCCCCTTCGACTGAGGTTATTTTTGTCTCACTGGATTTTTGTTACTGGGCAAGGTTTTTAATGAGGCAATGAGAGGAGCACCACGTTTGGGCGACACAAGGGGGAGTGTTTAAGTAAATCCAGAATATGTGTCTAGCCCAAACTCGAGGTTACTTGCTCTAATTGAAATATGGTTTATATTAGAGATATTCTCGGAGAATCTTAGGAGATATCCAATCAATGTACGATTATGTTTCTATGTACAACTCTATCTCTATACTTGTAATCCTCTATATAAAGAGGCTCTTATTATCAATGAAAGTACGACTCAATTCTCCAAATTCAATTTTCCTTAAACAATATGTAATTTTTTTTTTCTTCTTGAGACCGTGTTATGACCAGGAGTTAAAGATGAAATTACTTGAGTAGTAAATATTTTTATCATATTGAAACAATGTGGTTATCATGTGTATGAGTTTTATATCATTACAATTGACGTCATCGTCCGTTTTGAAGACTTTCGACTATTCTTGTTAAGTAATTCTTCATATTTGTACTTAGATTCAATTCAATGGAAATGTTCTAAAATGAAATGTGAAAAATTCATTGTTTATGAGTGTCATTATTTTTGGGACTTTTACCAAACAAAAGAAAAAAAAAAAAAAGATTTTACCAAAAAACAAAATTGGTGATTTTCCAAAAAGAAAATTGGTGGCTAAAGTCCTGCTATTTGCCTAAAATCCTAACAAAGAACTGACTGAGACTGAGATTAGGGTTTAACGCAAAACCCTGCCAAATTCGACCCGAATTTCTCAATCTATCGAAAAGTATGCAGAAACATGCTGCACCCTTTTATTATTTTCGATAAGATCGACCCGAATTCCTCAATTTGTTTCATGCTGCTTTTGTGGATTGTGATTTTGATGAATTTCTAATGTGCATAGCTGCAAGATTTAAGCTTTGAGCTTAGAACATATAGCCGATATGTCATATCTGTTTGTTTTATTGTTGGGTATGATTGGCACCAATAAATTTGGTTCTTTTTATGATTGGTACCTTCACATACATAGTTAGGAATTAGCTCAACTTTTGCTCTGTTTTTGTTGTTAAACATATTCACAATTTGGCGATTGGTGTACTCTTTAGTTAGTTTATGTTTATGTTTATGTGATTAGTGGAATTGTAGTTGGGAGTTGTATTACTATCAATGGCATCTCGGAATCTAAACAAACATTATGCAGGGAGGGAGAGTTGTGTTGGGAGATTTTCGCAAATGGAATTCTGCCCGGATTGTGGAGGCATGCTGCAGTATGAGCTTCCGAATATGCACGCTGCTAGATTCTTCTGTCCAACTTGTCCTTATGTAGCATACATGGAGAAACGGGTATAGCTACGATATAGATCTTTTTACGTTGCCTGAATTACATTATCTCTTTATGCTATGTTGAAGGGTATGCATAATGTTTATTTACTGGTTGCCCTATTGTTTTGTGCGTTCAGGGTGAAATTAGGAGGAGGCAGGCTCTAGTTAAGAAGGAGATCCAACCCATAATTAACCTGAATGACTTTACAAATGCACCCAAAACTGAAGGTTTGTTTAATTTACATTCACATGAGGATTTCATTCTTTCTCCTACTTTGCGTTCAAGTAGTGCATTCTTTTCAGAGTTGAAATGTTTGTTAAAAACTTAAAACTGACCAACAATATGCTGTCATAAGTTTATTTTTAGATCAGTAACCCAGCAATAGTTTTGACGTGGTTACTGCAGTACTACAACTGATTTAAAATTTAAGTTGTCCAAGACTTACTAGTTCTAGCTTATTAATTGGTTCTTCTGTGGTCTGTAGAACCAGCAATTTCTTTGTTTTTCCTGCTGCTTCTGCTGAATTTGATAATTCTCCTTTTATGTGTGAACTGAAGCTACGTCTACCTTGTGAATTGATGCTTGGCCTTTTTTAGCTATACCTTTTCGGAACTATTGTATATATCAAATGTGAGATAGGATTTGCTGGTAAATGGTAAGAAAAGGAAGAAACGTTATATTTTGGAACAAATGCTTCTGTACAAAGGAGAAAGCCCAGGTGAGGATACAATGGATGAGGGTCGGTTAGAATAGTCTGGTCAGGTCGAAAAATCAGTAATTTTATGGTTTGTGTTGACACAATCAATGGTCCAGAGTATTCTCAGAGAGAATGTCAACCAACTGGTATGGAGGAATATCCATTTTTGTCAGCTTGGCAATTGATGTTAAGAAGATGCTCTATCAAACTGGTCTACTTGATTAGATTTAAGTTTTAACTAAGCAAAAACCTGTTTCTTTTGTGTGCTCTCTCTCACACATTGGCAGTAGTTAGTCTTTTTTCATCTTGTCTGTATCATATTAACTAATAATTAGTCCATACAACTTACGATTTCCAACTTAGAAGAACATGCAGGTATTGGTGCTTGAATGTGACTGCCAGAGCAGAGCACGCATCTTATTCTTGAACTCATTTTGTTGTTTTTGTGTTGATGCTGCTGCTTGCAATGTTTTATAACTTTTATTGAAATCAATCCTGACTGCAAATCTGACTTTTGTTTCTCTTCTTCCTTGATCTACTTTTCTCTGGCAGAAACATGCCCAATCTGTGGTCATAAAGAGGCTGCTTTCCGGGAACAGCAAACACGATCTGCTGATGAAGCATCAACAAAATTTTATAGGTGTTTGAACGAAGACTGTAAACATGCTTGGATCGATTACTCTTAGTAGGAGATTCGGAATCTTTTTTTACTTCCTCTGGTCTTGATTTTTCCCGAGCCAAGATTTCTTGCCACCCTGCCATGGACAAGGGGAGAGCCAAGCACCATTCCATTATGTTTTCGGACTTGAAATCAAATTAACTGTTGGCCAGCTTTGCAACATTTTGCCTATTTTTTGGTAAATGCTTAAATCTGGGTTGTTGTTTTTCTTTGGCCTTTTGGAGTTGCATTTGTAGTGGAATAGTGTAGAAGGTGTGAATTAGGCAACTGTCAACTGAATTCAAGTTGAAGAGCTTGAGCTTTATACAAATATGAACCTCCCCTGTAATTTCATTGCTGCCTCAATCTCGACTTTGGTCTTAAAAGGTCCAAGTGCATAACCATTCAATTTGCTAACAATTTGCCAACCTCAATCATCCTCATTCAACGTCCTTGTACTCTGTCAATGAATCAGCAATAGACAAGAAAGCTGTGTCTGCGTAATCGACAGATTCAGGAAGATATTTACACTCAACAAACAAAAGCAAACAGAAAAATGGGCACAAAACTTGGGCCATAGAAAGATCACGACTTCAGAAAACTTGAGCCGCATCCAGTACATAGGGCAACATTATGTCAACCCTTATATAGATTACCAGCATACAGTATTAACACCAACAGTATCATCAAACAAGGGAAAACATTACAGATAAAGGGTTCAGCATGGTCTTAATTAGTGAACAGCTAGTTTCTGCTTTTCTATCCATTTCTTTCTGGCCCCTTCCAATGCTTTCTCCCTCATCCTAGAAAGCTCTTGAAACAAGTTCTGGTATTGTGCCTCAATAGTATCGAGTTCCAACTTCAGCTCAACATCCATATCAACTGCCAAAGAAACCGATGAACAGCTGCTTGACAAGCTCATATCATTAGATACTTTCTGATCATGTGATGGCAACTCTATGTTCTTTGGGATATTGATAGGAAATACTTGGCCTGCATTGCTAGTGTAATTTCCTTGCAAGCTTCTGTCATCAACAAACGAATACCTAGGATGTACAATGTTGCAACCAACAGATTCAGCTGCTTTATTAATATTGGTGGAAGCATCATCAGCCTGAAACACAGAAGCGAATGATGCATTTGAATGTCCATCGGCAAATTCAGTAAAGCTTGGATAAGAGGAAATGCCACCATTAAAACTAATTGTATCAGAATTATCCCAGACGCTACAAGCTTGATCAACCATTGAACCAGCAGGAACACCAGATAATGGTGAACCCCACAGGCATGCCACTATGGATTTGCCATCAAGGAATTCGGATCCACCATAGGTAAGTCCACCTGAGGAATTATCAGATGATGGCTTCCAACCAGGTAGGAGTTTCATTATCAAGTAATCAATAAATTCAGCAATGAAGGCCACATCATGATCTGCTAATTCCAGATGTTCAACCATCTCAGCCGCCAGAGAGACTGCAGTATCAGTATCAAGGTAAAAGAGAAAATCTATATTCTTCACCTTACCTGTAAGACACCAAAAAAAAGTCAGGTTATTACATTATTTGTCTGGAATCTGTGTGTGTGTGTGTGTGTGTGTGTGTATGTTCTGTTTAAAAAATTGTATGGTCACTCTCAAATTTGCTTACTCACCGCATGCATCAGCAATACGCAAGGTCAATGATACTGAGTTATCATCACTTTTTGTCCCCCTTAACCTAAACTCATTGTTCTTACTTTTCCTTTGAAATTCCAAAACCTGTGGACTTCCATCGTTGCTTCCTGTACATGTGCTTACTGAGAGCTGCTTATAATCACTATCTATGTCCATGGAAAATGGCCCAGACTTGGGTAAATTTAATGCTTTGAGATTTTGGTTAGGTAACTTTAAGGGATCACGCATTGGTTCCCTAGGGTTCTCAACTTGAAGGAATGGATCTTTAAGCAGCTCCTTTGCAGAAGATCTCTCAGACATTGGAACCAGACATTTCTCAATGAACTTTTTAATTTGGGGGTCATGCACCTTACCAAGGGCTGCAGGTTTAACACCCTGCAACAGAACATACCAGACATAAGATACCTGGGAAAACGCAGTGATTCTACTTAAAAGGATCCAGCAGAAGAAATGATGATTATCTGATGATTCGTCAACTTACTGAGGTAACCTTCTTAAATATTTGAGCAGGACTTTTGCATTCACTATATGGATACTCAAAAGTAACCATCTCTAGCATGCACATCCCAAACGAATACACGTCAATGAGTTCATTATATTCCTCATCATACAGTTCTGGCGCCATAAACTCGGGAGTCCCTAGTTTAGAAAACAGAAAAGTTTCAGTATACTATACTTGGTCAGTTTGACCAAGAGATGGCATCTGATGACATAGATTTCTTTACCAATCACACTTCGAGCAGCAGGCTGTTTCAGAACAGTTGCCAACCCCAGGTCTCCAATTTTAACTTCTCCGTGGTTTCCATTGATAAAAATATTGTCACATTTTAAGTCCCTATGAATAATAGGCGGGTTCTGACTGTGGAGATAGACTAAACCTCGGAGAATCTGCCTTGCCCAATTCCTTATGGCCTTTGTATCAACATTTTTATGCTTCTTACGATATCTAGTAACCGAGCATCACATAATTAGTTTAATTGCACACAATGCAGCAAAGCAACATAAAGAGAGAATGACAAGAATCAATAGAACGTACTGCCTTAGATTTCCAGATGTGAAGAGCTCGGTAATCATGTTAATGGTATTTCTCTGATCATCCACCCAGGCATTATAGAACATGATAATATTTTCATGTTTCAGTGATTTCAGCAAATGGACTTCAGAGTACAATTTTGCCAAATCGTCTGGTGAACGCAAAACAGCATCAATCTTCACTTGGTTCCAAGCAACTTCTATTCCATCTACTTCATCAAATGCCTTGTAGCTGCAAAAACAAAATGACAAACCCAAGAAAGAGCCCCAAAAATCGTTCAAGTTAACGAACTGTTTCTTCTTAAAGAAATCACTTCCTGAAAGTAGCTACAATAAACCTCAAGAATAAAAGAAAGAAAATAAAAATACGAAGAGAAAAGGTCTCAAAACCATACACAGTCTTGAAGGCTCCCCTGCCCAAGATTTCATTGTACTGTTCCCAAGAAAAAGGAAACCAATTAAAGAAGAAATGAATGACTCTATGAGAGAGGAAGCACAATCTTTCATTTCTAATCTAAACACAAATCAATAGGTGACAATCACCAACATGAATTTCAACAACACTCAAACAATATAGACATAAAGATTGCATCTTGAAAAGTCGCATTCCCATTCTCAAGGACTCTTTATCACATAAATCCAACAGGATCCTAAATCCTAAATCATCAACCATAATCGAAACACAAATCAACACCAATCACAACATGAACATCAATAATACTCGAAACACATAAAAAGATGCAACCTAAAACACGACCATTTCCCATCAAGCAAAACATCAACGACATTGAATCACACAAAACCAACAAGATCCCAAATTGCATGCAATGCTGATTCACAAAACTAAATCAAATGCATGGTGTGTGTTTCATACCCGAACATATCGATTTGTTGGGTCCTTCTCTACACCCTCGGCCTCATCTTCGGGAGGCTTCACCATCGAAAACATTCCATTATTATGTTTCGAGGGTCCAAAACCAAACCCGGAATTCATTTCCTGCCGAGAACCAACAGCTACCAGAAAGACAAGGACTTGTAAATATATATGTACACTCTTCTTAACTAAATACACTTTCGCTTGGTCCAAAACAAACAAATTCATGAACTAAAAGAAGAAGAAGCAATCGCCGTCAGAGAACGACGACGTGTTCCGTAGTCGTAGAAGGCTTCGGAGGCAATGCAGAAGGAATCGAATGCCGATTTCGATCGGAATCGGCATTCGACGACGATGGGATTGGATCGAGGCAATGAACCAGAAGAGTTCAAGACCCCAAGACCCATGCAAGTCGGTGTTGTCATTCTCTTTTAGACCAAGCCGAGTGCGACCCAGTTGGCGAAAACCATTTCTTTGATGAACCCAGTTGGCAGAGAGGTTAAGGATGTGGGGAGGCCAGCATTGGGGATTGACCCAGATTGGGAATTCCGAGTTGGAGAGAGGAAGTTGGGGAAGGGAAAAGGAGAGAGAAAGGAAGGAAGAAGGGGGTTTGGGATTTCAGAGAGGAACACAGCGCGGGTAGAGGGGGACCTCCGAAATTGAAGCCTGAAACGGACATTTGTGTGGTTTGAATTACCGAAATAAAATCTCTATTCTATTTTCGGAAACAGCTCTGTATTTTGTATTTTTTTTTTTCCGAATTTTTTTTTTTAGCGGACTTTTTGGCACCGAGAAATTGAAACCGCACTGAATTGCACTGTCGGTTTTGGTTTGGTTCGCACTGTCGGTTTTGGTTTGGTTCGATTGGTGGTTAGGGCTTTGGTAATCGTCACTGGAATGGATCGAAACCGGGACTCGCTGTTTCTTCTATACGCGCATTCTTAGGTGAACTTAATAGGTGAATAAGTGAATATATATGAATTATATCCATTCCCATGATTAAATTAGAATTCTATTTTAGGTGGATATTTGTCTTATCTATTTAGACTTGCGCCAAATTTTGGTCTATCAATTGAGGTAACCAACAAAGTTAGGTCAATTTGTTAGTTTTCACTGGAAAGTCAGTTCAGTGACTGGTTCTACCAAACCCATCACATAGAGTATCAAAATGAATTGAATTGTACTCTTTTCTGGAAATGAAGTTCTTGTAGCTTCAAATTATAACAAATCAAAAGTATTTTCAATCTAGATGTCCTACATGAAATTTGTATTTAGTAACTGTAGCTTGTGTGGTAATATGTTATCGTCTATAATTACTTATCTACCTAATACTTCACCACAAAGAGCTTGGACAGTAAACAACAGAACTAGTTTTTGGCGGGATAAATCTAACTTCGTCGTAACTCTATTTTACCGTTAAATTCATACCGCACCCTCCACTTCAATCTAACCTGCGGCAGCACTCAACACCATATTTGACGAGAAAATTTCAACACCATACATATTCATCCGGTAATATGCCTGCTGAAAGTAAAGGCACTGAAAGTAGAGGTAAGCAGCTTTAAGTTTACGAGATAATATCCACTTAAGTGTGACCGTCCTACACATTACAGGGCACGAAGACAGGTCTGTCGAACAGCAATATTTTCCGTCAATACATACATATTTGGTAGAAGCAAGAAGGAAGCAACAAATTAAAACAGAAACAAAACAAAGAAATGAGAGAGTGCAGAAACTGGAACAAAATGACTGTTGTGCATACTACAGGCAGACAAATTCTACACTTGATGGCACTACTTTTCTAATAAAGTGCATAGCATGATCTCTGGCCTCTTCTTCAAGCTTGACCTCTTCAATTCTCTTATTCGCTCTGGTACCATGATGTGCCCAATTCCGGGCAGGATCAATAACAATTTTGTCTAGCGCAACAACATTCTTTACCATATAGTTGACAAGCTCAACAGTAGTTGAAGCATGACGATACCCTAGTATTTCAACAACCTTGATGTTATGATGTGGACATTTCTCAGTGTAAATGCCATAGCATAGTCCTTTAAACATATTCTCTCCTTCTGTTGGGTTAAATGGAAAGGAGAATTCCAACTGCACGAAGAAAAACAATTTTTTAAGGTACACGCAACAAGATGCACAGGGACCATTAACTTTACAGCTCACATATAGAATCGCCATTAACCTCAGATCTCTAATCCAATAAAGGTGAAAAACTACAAAATCATGCATGTTTCATGGCATATGAAACAAGAAACATGCAACACTGAAAAATGTGAAGTATGTAGGGATTTCTTTTATTCCACTGCAAATTTGAAAGAACTTCAACCAATATTCCTTTTGTCTATATAAGGTTTCAAGTCTTTTCTGCATTGCCATTTAAGAAATATGTATGAATAAATACCTTCAAAACAAGCCTCTGCAAATTGGGAAATGCCTTCATGAAAGAGGTTAACACAGGAAGAGTATTCCGGCAAGCATCTGCGCAGACTCTTACTTCTAAATTCTTGAGATTTGGTAGTACAGGGAAATTCTTTTGGTGGACCTGCACGAACTGAACCAAACAAGGAGTAGGGAGGTAGGTAGACAATCCAACAAAATGAAGAGAAAGAAAAAAGAAAAAGAAAACTACACATTATAATTACATACTAACCATGGGGATATCCAGCATGAGAGTCTGTAGCTGATTTATGCAGCAAGAAAGATGGGTGAAGGCAAGTTTCATGGATTCATCAGTAAACCCATCATAACAAATGGATACCTCAATCAGCAAGGGCACATTACTGAGATCCAATTCTATGGGACATCCACTATAAGACAATGAAACAAGGTTTGCATCATGAATCTGAATCCTTTTGATGTCACCACAATATCTTATCTCCAAATACTTGAGTGCAATGGATGGATCGACAACGCTTAACTCAACCAAATTGTTGGCATAATACACTGATACTTGTTCAAGAAAAGGGCAGTTTCGCAACATGCACTCAAGAACATCTCCAGTCACATTAACACATTCCAAATGAAGAACTTTGAGGGATTCAAAGTTAAAGTGTTCAGAGGACGTTTCTAGGTAGTTTGAAAATGTGTAATGTTTTGCATCATATAATCTCGTCACAAAATCCAACACCAGAACTTGAACTCTCTTTTTCATTGCAAACTGAATCCATTTATCAATTGAACTAGTAAAACGGTTATCTAGACCAAGGAAGCAAACCCTAAATTGTTCCAAGTCCTCCTGCTCTCTATGCTGTTCCACCACATGATTGACCCAATCTACATATTTAGAGCTTTCCTGGTCTTTGAGTTCTTGGTTGTACTCCCAATAATAACGCCGTACAGTTTCATCAGCATCAAAATTGAGATTTTTAGTGGATGCCCACATATAAAGCCAACGCCGAGAAAGGGTACTGGTGGCTCCAGCTTCCTTTAGTGGCAAGAGAGACAAGATTCTAACCAGAATTTCATCCGGCAGCTCACTGATTCTGTCCACCAACTTATACGCATCCTTAGTTTACATAAATAAACAAAAAGAAGCACATTTCAGACTAGCTAGATAACTAGGAAAGAAACTGATGCAAAATTAGAATTCCGTGTAGGAGAAAGAAAAGCAGCCTCAGTGCTACCTTTTCTTGAACAGAACTAGAAATTAGGCAAGCTCTTTTCTCCATTTCAGGAAGGTAGCTATGGTGCTGACTTGTTCGACAGTCAGGGATACCTTCTGTGGAAGGAAACTGACTCTGAACCCCTAGAGCGAAGAGGAAAGATTAGGAGCCATAAATTTTTTTACATAAGAAACAGGTTGAGAATGTACAAAAGCTGGGATAATTTTCAAGCTTCAGAAAGGAATCTCATAACTCATAAACATATCAATTGTCAACCGTAAAGCATAATCGAGCTACCAGCCTACCACACATCATAACTCTATATCAATAAATCAATTGACCACCTGCTATAGCACAATGAAGCTACCAAACATCCAATTTCAAACCTGAACTTGCTATCCTAATCACTTGCTTCCAAATTTGAACCAAAGATTGTATAACTCGCTTGGCATCACCATATGGCATCATATTTGGATGACAAAAAGAAATCCCACTGAGCTAAACGGGACGTGAATTATACCTTCTTACTTGAAACTGGAAAGGTAGTTTCCCCTGCAAAAGTTTCTGATACTCTTCCAAATCACCCTAAAAGCTCTCATGTAATAACTGTACTCCAAGAGATCCTGGACTAATTGATATTACCATAGAATTTGAAAATCATAATATTCCAATTGTCCACAAAAACATTCCAAGTAATCTGAGAATTCATATTACAAGCATGCAGTAGTGCATAACAACAAGCCCCATACACCCAAAAATTTCTTCATTCAAAGTAATCATACACCTGGATAATGATCTTGCAGTTAACTCTACCATAGTTTTGAAGCTACTTTAATCCATTTTTGTTTTTCAAGGCTACTAATTTAATCATAATTGAGAAACCCATTTCATTGAAACACCAACTTAGAAAAGTAAAAGATACAGTAAAGCAGAAAAAGCAAAAACCCCAATACAGAGAAACCTGACAAGGAACCAAAACCCCATAGTATGAAATTCTATACAGTAATGAACATTGATACTATCATCAAGAAAATGATGAACCAGCAACACATAAAGTTGAGGAACAAGAAATGAGCTCACCTGGGTTTAGATTGAAAAGTTGATACAAGCTCTCAGTGAAGTGAGTTTCAACAAAAGGAGTGTTCTTTACCCCAAGAAAATGCGGAATGGGGAAAAAGGTAATAAGTTTTAGCAGGACCTTAGCAGTTGAGTACTAAACAGACGTATATAACTCATAGTGAAACAGACGTATATAAATCATAGTGTGGTACTTAAGAGCATCAAAGGTTTCGTGGTGTAGTTGGTTATCACGTCAGTCTAACACACTGAAGGTCTCCGGTTCGAACCCGGGCGAAGCCATTGAAGTTTTGTTTTTTGGACTTTTTCCTTCCTTCTTAGTATTTTTTAGAAGATTTCATTTTCAACCATACATTTACAAAAGAAAATTAATTTGTTGAATGCTTTTGTTACTTCAATATTAAATTCTCTTCCCTTGTGATAATGTAATGTAAGCAAATCGTGATAGCTCCTTCACTTAGATTATGCTTTCGTAACAAATTTTGGTAATGTTGAATAGACATTTTTCTCTCATATATATATATATATATATATATATATATATATATATATTTTCAAATGAAGAGAACGTGTCAAATTTTATGGAAGTGAAATTCACGGTCTGCATCTTACAATCCACACTTTATGTTTCATTTTTTAGTATATTAAGTTTTTTCTGTTTATAGTGTAAATTGTAAAACATGTGACGTTAAAATATTTAAAAAAGAAACATGAAGTGTGGATTATAAAATAAGAAGTGTGAATTTTATTTTTCAAATTATATCATAAAAAATTAATGTTGTTTTTTGGTATTTTAATTAATTTTAGTTTTAATAATTAGAAAACCGATATCATATCTACCACAGGTTAGTCGAACGGCTTAGTAAGGAACCCTCATGTCTAGCGCTCGAGTTCCAATTCCCACCAGTTTGTAGCCAATAAGTTTGAAGTCATTCTGCCTCGTGCGCCTACGGCAGAGCAATTAGTTTGGCTTTATGGAATACCCTCATGAACATCAATCCAATCACTGACTGACTGTGTGTGTTACTAACTCGCTATCATAATCAAAGTGGCTTAGTAGAGAATAGTTATTTGTCCTTGCCCAAAAGCACCAAAATGAGCCAAATTTTTCTCACTTAACCCAATAACAGATTTTTGTTCCCACATACACAATTTCACACTAAATGACAATTTTGCCCTCAATTCAATTAAACAATTACTTCAACTGCCTCTCTCTCTCTCTCTCTCTCTCTCTCTCTCTCTCTCTCTCTCTCTCTCTCTCTCTCTCTCTCTCTCTCTCTCTCTCTCTCTCTCTCTCCAGAAGCCGACGACAACTCAAAACCGACACCTCCGAGCCCGGGTTGCTCCACGACGGAGTCTCCAATGCCGGAGGGTACCAGAATGGCCAGAAAATTACTGCATAACCTGGAGGAGATTGTCGAGTTGCTCCTGGCCTCGTCAACGACGCTCTCGGCCTCTGCTCCGATCATTTTGCAGAATCACTAGCTGCTCCGATCGTTCTGCAGAACCATCAGTCGTCTTTGTTGCTCCGATAGGGCTCGTCGACGACACAGAACCACCAGCCGCCATCTTTTTGCAGAACCCGATCCGGCACGACGCTCTCGGCCTCTGCTCCGATCGTTCTGCAGAACCATCAGTCGTCTTTACTGCTCCGATAGGGCTCGTCGACGACACAGAACCACCAGCCGCCATCTTTTTGCAGAACCCGATCCGGCGGAGTATCAACACCTCGATCTCTCTCCTCTCTCTGTCACCGCCGTGGTCGCCGGCATTCAAGGTTTGTTTTCCGAAGGCACATACATCATCCACAACCCCAGCCTCGCCGGAAGTAGTCAGGTCTGCAACCGGAAAGAAGGGAGAAGAGGATTTGGGTGCCCAGATCATTTTCTGGGTGCCCAAATAACAATTTTTTTTTTTTTTTAAGTAATGGGGCAGAATGGAAGGAAAAAAAAATTGAATGTCTATTGGGGGCAATAGATGTCTATTGGAGGGCAATAGACGTTTTGAATTGATATAATCTCTTCAATTTTTTCTTTAATCAAAGTTTTATTTGTCTAATTTTAGAAATATTAGTTCTAATTCCAGCGACTGAAAGTCCTATGGGGAGGCAATAAACGTCTATTGAGGGGCAATACATGACTGATAGTTGTCTATTGGCTATTGGGGGGCAATATATGGTTGATAGTTGTCTATTGGGGGGCAATAGACCAAAAGTTCTATTGGAGGGCAATAAAGGTCTATTGGGGGGCAATACATAGTTGATAGACGTCTATTGGGGAGTAATAGACGTCTATTGCCCCTTATTGGTGGGCAATAGATGTCTATTGGGGTAATAAACATTTCCAGTGAGGTTTTTTGAAAGGTCCGATGGGCGGCGGCCGGTGACGGGCTCCGGCGAAGTCTTCTATGGTTTCTCTCTCTTTCTCTAAGTAACAAAGGGGTGAGGGGTAAAATGGTATTAAAAAAAAAAATTTAAAAAAAAAAAATCTTAATAGGGTATTAGGGAAGACTCTCTTAGTGTATTGGGTAAAAAGGAATTAAAAAAACTTAATGGGATTAGTGAGAAAAAAATCCCTAAAAATGGGGTAAATGGATAAAAACCCTTTTATTTTTCAAGTTATATCATAAAAAATTAATGTTGTTTTTTGGTATTTTAATTAATTTTGGTTTTAATAATTAGAAAACCGATAACATATCTACCACAGGTTAGTCGAACGGCTTAGTAAGTAACTCTCATGTCTAGCACTCGAGTTTCAACTCCCACCAGTTTGTAGCCAGCAAGTTTGAAGTACATTCTGGCTTGTGCGCCTACGGCAGAGCAATTAGTCTGGCTTTATTGGAATACCCTCATGAACATCAATCCGATCCAATTACTGACTCACTGTGTGTGCTATTAACTCGCTATCGTAATCGAAGTGGCTTAGTAAAGAATAGTTAAATAACCGTACCCATTAGCTCCCCCGTACTTATTAAGTTGCCTTTTTCAACCGGAGAAATTATCTACCGACAAAAACTGGACAGGTGAATGATCCTCTGTTATTACCTGCAGTACAGTTTTCTGTTGTAAATCATTGCCTCCTCTTCTAACACTCCACTACTACTAGTCTACTCTACTACATCTCCACCGGAAAATGGAACCCCGATTCGCGCGGACCAAACAGAAATCCGACGTGGCAGCCGTCCTCCGCAAATCATGGTACCGTCTCCGCCTCTCCGTCCGTCACCCCTCCCGCGCCGCCACGTGGGACGCCATCGTCCTCACGGCCGCCAGCCCCGAGCAAGCCCAGCTCTACCACTGGCAGCTCCACCGCGCCAAGCGTATGGGCCGCATCGCCCCCTCCACCGTCACCCTCGCAGTCCCCGATCCCCTCGGCCAGCGCATCGGCTCCGGCGCCGCCACTCTCCACGCCATTCGCGCCCTCGCCCTCCATTACCGCAAATTAAGGGACCCAAACTCCCAGGTAACAGAATGCAAATGGCTAATAACTGTTTGCTCTGATCTGTTTGATTAAAAATGGATGAAATTTGCGAAATTTAGGATAAAGTAGGTTCCTTTACTCTGTTTTGTTTCGAACAGGTGGAGCGAAGTGGAGATGGTGAAGTGGAGGATGATGATGTTGTGGAAATGGTTAGCTACATTGCGAAAAGGCATATATTGTTGCTTCATGCTGGAGGGGATTCTAAAAGGGTACCGTGGGCGAATCCCATGGGGAAAGTTTTCCTGCCACTTCCTTATCTGGCAGCTGATGACCCTGATGGGCCGGTCCCGCTGCTTTTCGATCACATACTTGCAATTGCTTCTTGTGCAAGACAAGCTTTTAAAAATGAAGGTTTTTTTTGCTAAATCATTACATCTTTAAAGTCGAACTGAACTTGGCTATATCATGGATCACATGATATGCAAATAGATACTCTTTTTATCTTTGATTCATAATGTCGGTATAGTTTTGGTTAATGATACTTGGTTCATTTCTCCCAGAATCATATATGTTCACCTAATGATGTTACTGTCTTTGCAGGTGGAATGTTTACTATGACTGGAGACGTACTTCCATGTTTTGATGCCTCCAATTTGGTGCTTCCAGAGGACACATCCTGTATCATCACAGTTCCTATCACCCTCGATATTGCGTCTAACCACGGTGTTGTTGTGGCATCTAAGAGTGGAAATGTTGAAAATAATGTCAATCTAGTTGATAACCTCTTACAAAAACCTAGTGTAGAGGAACTTGTTAAGCACAATGCAATTCTTGACGATGGCAGAGCACTTCTTGATACTGGATTAATAGCGGTTAGAGGTAAAGGGTGGGAGGAGCTTGTTACACTTGCTTGTTCCTGCCAGCCAATGATTTCAGAACTTCTGAAGACCAAAAAGGAGGTAAGTGTATGGTTTACAATAAAGTCAACTGGATTTTTATTGGAAGCTTTGTAGTAATATCCTGTACACAGGTTTCATTAATTATATGATACTCATCGACTTTCAGAAAGCTTTGAATGACATCCTTTTTTTTTTTTTTTAAATTTTCAGATGAGTTTATATGAAGATCTTGTAGCAGCTTGGGTACCTGCAAAGCATGACTGGTTGCGGCTACGCCCCTCAGGCAAAGAACTTGTCAGCAGATTAGGAAAGCAGAAGATGTACAGCTACTGTGCTTGTATGTGTAATATTGATGCCAGCATCCAAATCTTAAATTTCTCTCTTATTTTCAATACCTATATGATATATATTTTCAATATCAGCTTCTTGATTTAACTGCAGATGATTTGTCGTTCTTACATTTTGGAACCTCCAGTGAAGTTTTGGATCATCTGAGTGGAGCTGGTTCGGGACTGGTGAGTCGAAGACACCTTTGTTCTATCCCGGCAACCACTCTATCTGACATAGCAGCATCTGCTGTTATTCTTGCTAGCAAAATTGCACCTGCCATCTCAATTGGGGAAGATTCTCTTATATATGACTCAACCATTTCCAGTGGGATGCATATTGGTTCCTTGTCCATAGTTGTTGGTATTAATGTTCCAGACATACGTGGTAATGCAGCAGAAAATCCATTTAGGTTCATACTTCCGGATCGTCATTGTCTTTGGGAGGTTCCCTTAGTAGGATGCACTGGAAAAGTAATAGTGTATTGTGGCCTTCATGACAACCCCAAAATTTCACTCTCTAAAGACGGAACTTTTTGTGGGAAGCCCTGGAGGAAGGTCTTGTATGATTTAGGAATTGAAGAAAATGATCTTTGGAGCTCAACTGGTAATCAGGAAAAGTGTTTATGGAATGCAAAGATATTCCCTATTCTTTCTTATTTTGAGATGCTAAGTGTGGCAACTTGGTTGATGGGCTTGAGTGATAAAAAATCTGAGGAGTTGCTTTTGTTGTGGAGAAGTTCATCTCGTGTCAGCTTGGAGGAGTTGCATAGATCAATTGATTTTTCAAAAATGTGTACAGGTTCCATTAATCATCAAGCAGATCTTGCAGCTGCAGTCGCTAAATCTTGCATTAATTATGGCATGCTTGGATGCAACTTGTATCGTTTGTGTGAGGAAATTCTGCAAATGGAAAATGTAGGAGTCAAGATATGTAATGATTTTCTAGATCTTTGTCCCACACTCTTGGAGCAGAACAGTAAGATTCTTCCCAAAAGCCGTGCATACCAGGTTCAAGTTGATCTTCTTCGAGCATGCAGCAACGAAACAGCAGCATGTAAATTGGAGAACAAAGTTTGGTCTGCAGTTGCTGATGAAACTGCTTCAGCAGTAAAATATGGTTTCAAAGGTAGGAGTTCATTATTTATATCCAACATTGCATAATTTAGGGAAACAAGGAAGAAAATTCTCTCATACAACACTATACTCTCTGATTACTCATTCATTTCTGTCACCCTAAGTCTCTGAGTAATACATGGTGCATATCATCTATCGCTCTGGAGTTCCATATCTGATATCCTATCAAAGTCACTTATATTATTTTTTCTTGTCTATGATCTGTAGAACATCTCTCAGATGCCCCCATAAATATACCTCCTCCAGCTTGTAAGAACAATGATTTTAATGGCTCTGTGGATGATTTTTTCAATCCTAGAAGGGTGAAGGTTGAATTGCCAGTTCGTGTTGATTTTGTTGGGGGTTGGAGTGACACTCCTCCTTGGAGCTTGGAGCGTGCTGGTTGTGTCTTGAATATGGCAATAAGTTTGGAAGGTTCTCTTCCAATTGGCACCATCATAGAGACAACAAAAGCTACTGGCGTCTTTGTAAGTGATGATGCTGGAAATGAGTTGCACATTGAAGACTTGACCTCAATTGCTACTCCATTTGACCACAGTGATCCATTTCGGCTTGTTAAATCTGCACTGCTTGTGACTGGCATAATTCATGAAAATGTTCTGGCATCAGTGGGCTTGAAGATTACAACTTGGGCCCATGTTCCTCGTGGCAGCGGCTTGGGGACTTCTAGCATCTTGGCAGCTGCTGTTGTGAAAGCACTTCTGCAGATTACTGACGGTGATGAAAGTAATGAAAATGTTGCACGACTTGTTCTGGTATTAGAACAGCTTATGGGGACAGGTGGTGGCTGGCAGGATCAAATTGGGGGTCTCTACCCTGGCATTAAGTTTACTGCAAGTTTTCCTGGAATTCCACTGCGACTACAAGTCATCCCACTTTTGGCTTCTCCTCCATTAGTTTCAGAGTTGCAGCAACGCTTGCTTGTGGTATTTACTGGTCAAGTATGTCACAGCCTTCCTTTCAAACTTGAATCTGCATTAAGACTCTCTCTGCAGTACCAATAACTGGATGCAGAGAGCATCACACAACGCCTTGGTTTTATAAATCTATGGCCAAGTTCTCTCTCTCTCTCTCTGATGTGTGCATGAAAATACTGTGTTTGTTGGACTGTGGCAAAAGCTATGTTGTTAAGTGGCGCCTGGCATGTGACATATTGTCCACAAGTTATGTTGTCAATTCCATAGGTCTAAGCTCATGTTATGTTCTTCTCACCTGAAATATGCAATGTAATTTCCGTGCAGGTTCGACTAGCACACCAAGTCTTGCAAAAGGTGGTAATCCGATACCTTCGAAGGGACAACCTTCTGGTATCCAGCATCAAGCGCCTCGCCGAACTGGCTAAGATCGGGAGAGAAGCTCTGATGAATTGCGACATAGATGATCTTGGGGACATAATGCTAGAGGCATGGAGGTTACATCAAGAACTCGACCCTTACTGCAGTAATGAGTTTGTCGATAGACTCTTTGAATTCGCACACCCCTATTGCTCCGGCTACAAGCTCGTCGGTGCCGGTGGTGGAGGATTTGCCTTGTTACTCGCCAAGGATGCCGAGCATGCTGAGAAACTGACACATTTGCTGGAAAAAGATTCGTACTTTAACGTCAAAGTATACAACTGGAACGTCTCCTTAGATAAGTAGAGTTATACATATCTTATTACAAGGTGCATTACTATATTTTCTAGATTGATTCTTGGTTTCTCACACATTCTTCATTCATTCGAAATTCTGTATACTAATAAGTACCGGAAACAGATATCCGTAAATTCACATGTACTACATTGTATCATTCTAAACACTTTGTATCTAATATCGTTCATGATACAAATGAACTTTGGCTGGAGCACATATGGTTCTTTTTTGGCTGGAGCACATATGGTTCTTTTTTCTTCTTTCTTTTCTTAGAGTACGTTATCATAGTATTTCTCACGCTTCATAAAAAAGAGAAAAAGAACACAAAAGACATGAAAGTCAAGCGGCAAATATGGAAGTTGAGACATGTATAACGTGGGAACAATGCAAAGAATCCAAAGCATTCAGCTTTTCTTGGCCTTAAATGTCGGTGTTTATAATGGAACAAAATTGATTACGTTATTGAAGAGTCGTTGGGCTTCACACTATCGGATATCGCCCACTTGTTCTTCAAAGACCCCATGTCAAGTCGGAGTGGAAACTAAAGGGGTCATCATCACATAAACACCTACCCATCATCGTCATCATGAATAGAAATGAAATTTCTATGCAGTTTCGGTAAAGGTGGTTAACCTGATTCCTTGGTACGCGAATCTTTCTTTTCTATGCTTCTCTGTATATGTTGGTTTTTTGTTTGAAGTTTGTGACGATGTGGGACTGTTATGTACGTTTTATCTTTTTGTAGAGTCTGTTTTTCATTTGGTTTCTTGTGCTAGCAGAGCAGAAGAGGGTGAGAGATAAGAGAGAGAGAGAGAGATGGGTCTGCTCAGTAACAAAGTTGAGAGGGATGAGATCAAGCCAGGAGATCACATCTACACTTACAGAGCTGTCTTCACCTACTCTCACCATGGTTACACTCTTATCTCATTTTTGTTTTTTGTTTCAGGGTTTTTTGTGTTGTTTTGAAGAATTGCACAATGTGGATTCATTGTGTGGTATTGTTGTCTGCTTATTCTTGTTGTTTGTATCAAAATGCTTTCTGGGTTTCAATTTCATTTTCTGATTATTTGCTTTTGGGGTTATTTTGTGAGGTGTGAATTGGGTGTCATCTAAAAGCGGTCAAAATTTTGTGGTCTTCATTTCAAAGTTTGTGCCTTTACAATTCGGCTATTGTATCTTGAATTTTAAAGTTCTTTGCGTGCAAGTTTATGGTTGCGGATTCCTTGATTGGTGATTAATCCACGGAAAATGCTTATTGAAGAGAAGAATTTTAGATTCTTGAGATATCAATTTACTTCTAGTTGAGTGCTTATTGAAGTTTAGATCTCCCTCAGTTGGGAGATTCTACCATTGACTTTTTGGAAATAATTGCTATGACGTTTCTACTTTCCCAGAGTGAGGCAGCTGCTAATTATTGTGTGATGTGACTGAATCTTCTATTGTGGGTTGATGATTCTCCATTTAGTTGGTCTGAATCTGATTTAGTGATTCCTAGTGCTCAATTTTGGTGTGGTATGATCGCATACCTTTCAGAATTCATAATATGTTTGTAAATTACCCTTGTTGCTAGTTACCATGGAGGTTGGAAATTCCCGTGTTTTGACTTTATGCACTCAATCTAGCTGCAGAAAGGTTTCTAAACACTACTACTGTT
The DNA here is from genome assembly GCF_002994745.2 of Rosa chinensis. NCBI lineage: Eukaryota > Viridiplantae > Streptophyta > Magnoliopsida > Rosales > Rosaceae > Rosa > Rosa chinensis. The sequence continues at coordinate 52,310,213 of NC_037088.1, read as the reverse complement.
TCAAAGAGTTTGTTGGATAGTTTGTATGGCTCAATAAAGGGACAACAGAATTGGACACAAATTTTTGTTCCTCCCCTTGTTGTGGGATAGATCATCCTTGGTTGTTTTCTTTAACTGTGTGTAACCCATCAATCGTTTCTGAACTCGAGATTTTTCTATTATAATTAGGACTCTAGAAACAGAAATCCCTGAAAATATCCCAGTTCTTAGGTAGCAGAGTAGATAGGTACTATGGATCTGGAATTTACCCAGAGATGTGTCTGAATTTATTCTGACCTAATTGTATATCATTGTCATCATCATCTGCTATAAGGATTCTTTTACCTGATTTGTGCTTTCCATTTAAAACGTATCAGTTGTGTTCATTCTATCAGTCCATCCAATATACAACTACTATTTAGTGCATCCTGCTCACAATTTCTCTTTCGTAACATTTATGTTGTAGGTCCTTCCAGTATTTTTGCTCTCTTGTGTTACGCCAGTGCTTCTATCAACTCTTTTCTTTTTGCTCTGTATGCTTGGGTCAAGTTTAGTCGTAAGTGTACTGTATATCATACTGTGCAGGTATTTATCTCGGAGGAAGCAAGGTGGTGCATTTTACACCTGAGAAAAAGCCTAGTTCAAGCACTGGCAAATCTTATGATTCAATGTCCTGTCCCACCTTTCCTGACTGTGGATTCAGGCAACCCAATAGTGGTGTTGTCCTTTCATGCCTCGATTGCTTCCTGAGAAATGGATCCATTTACTGCTTTGAATATGGGGTTACCCCTTCAATTTTCCTATCCAAAGTACGGGGTGGCACATGCACCACTGCCACATCTGACTCCCCTGAATCTGTTATCCACCGTGCTATGTATCTTCTTCAGAATGGATTTGGCAATTACGACGTCTTTCAAAATAACTGTGAGGATTTTGCAATGTATTGCAAAACTGGTCTCCTGATAATGGATAAGCAGGGAGTCGGAAGAAGTGGCCAAGCTGCTTCCGTTATTGGTGCCCCACTGGCGGCCATGCTTTCATCTCCTCTAACGTTGTTGATGCCAGGCCCAGTTGGTGTTGCTACCGCAACAGCCGGGATGTACTGTATGAGCAGGTATTCAACTGACATTGGTGTCCGAACTGATGTGATCAAGGTGGCCGTGGAGGATTTGGCTGTGAATTTGGGGTGGACAACTCACCATGAGGAAGAGGCCAAGGATAGTGAAGCTCCTTTGATACAGCTGTGAACATGATCTGTGCAATTGCATGTATAAAATTTGTAGTTGGTGTTAAACCAAAGAAAAGAAACATAAGCATTGGTTGGCACTAATGCCTGAAGTTCTGATGTGGGATTTACAAATCCATTTGTTCATTGTGACACAGTTGCTTTCTTGTTTATGCATAAAATGTTGAAAGCTTATCCCTGCCTATTGTGTGTACAAGCACATGTGATAATTTTTTATTTTTTATTTATTTTATAAATCCGCACAGAAACATTTTATTATATCACTGCAAGAAAAATGTGGTGCAGAAAACAAAGTCATGCATTGCTTTAACCAAGCACCGAACAAGAGGAAGGAATTATATTCTTTATAGCCTTTTTTTTGGTCTGAATATATTCTTTATAGCCTAATGGGGCAATACCGATTTTAAGAAAATACATATTTATGACACGTTTATTTATTTAGAATAGATATGGAGATGGATGAATAGTATGGAGATGGATGAATAGTTTCTAATAGTTGAGTTCATCTGCATAACCTGGATATGAGAATAAGTGTGGTTCGCACGTTAATATTAAAAATCAATTCTTGAATATTAAGGAGTTTGATAATCAAGGAGAGAATAAGTAGGCCTGGGAATGCCAAATCGAGATCGAAACCATCCGATCTGAGCCGATACCGATTGGGTCGGTTTGCAAATCCAGTTCCACATATTCTCGAACCGTACCGAATAGTATGTAAACGGATCAGCATCGGTATGGGTCAAATAGATACCGTATTGTCCGACCCGATCTGATTTTCTAATCTTTTCATGACTTGTCGTAATGTCAGCCACTCAGCCCTAAACTCCCAAATCCCAATTCATTTCATGTTATGCCGTTCTCATTTCTCAACTCACAAACCCTAAATTCCTAAATTCCTTTCTGGCTCTCTGCCCTCCATCGAAGAATCGAAGGCTCTCACTCCTCTCTCCCCTCCATCGAAGAATCGAAGTCTCTCACTCGGTCACTCCTCTCAGAGACCAAATCAGAGTTCAAGAGTGAAGAAGTTAAGACTTAAGAGCCTCGATTTGACTTAACTCGATTCTTCAAGCCTCCCACTCTGAATTGATGGGAAAACTGCGGGTAAGTCTCTCACTTTCTAAGATTTTTCTGTTTTCGTTCATGCTTTGTACTTTGTAGCAGCATGACTGAATTTGGGGTTGATTAGTGGTTGGATCTGTGAGGTTTCAGTAGTGAAATTTTAGGGTGGAGCAGTGGGTGTGCTGGCCAGTGGGTAGTGTGTGGTTGTGGACTTGTGGGATCTAATGAGTTTTAAATTTGAAGTGATTTAGGCTGGAGGCTTTTGATTTGTGGATATGTTGATTCTAGTCTAGTTGTTTCTTCAACTGGTATTAATAGATTTCTTAATACTATGTATAAATGTTCATACTACATTGCATTTTTCATTTTCGTGTTCATAACTTCATAAGCTGCATTGCATTTGCATGTTTATATGTAATCGAGTAATTTGACTGTTGTGTAATTTACTTGTTTCAGTTTAAAAGTAGTAAGAAGAGAGCTCAAGGACAGAAAGAAGCAGATTCTAGTCTAGTTGTTTCTTCAACTGGTACCTCTCCCTCAATCCCTGACAGAGCTGAAGAAGATGTCATTCAAGAAGGAGCTCCATCTTCCTCATCTGACAAGGTTAGTAACAATCCTCGAGCTGATAGAAAACGTAGTTGGGTATGGGAGCACTTTAAGGAATATAAAGATGTAAAAGTCACTAAAGTAAAGGGTCAAGAAGATATTGTAGAAGAATTTAGGAGGGCTAAGTGTATATATTGTCCAAAGGGTCCTATAGGAGACTATGCTTGTGATTCTTACAAAAATGGGACTCAAGGGATAATTAGGCACATAAACAAATCATGTAAGTATTATCCCGGAAGGAGAGCGATAGATAAAAATCAGAAAGTGCTTGCTAGTGATAAAAGTAAGGGTAATTCTATGAAAATGGTAGCATTTAATCCTGATGAAGTTATGAAAGCATGTGTTGAAATGGTAGTAGTTGATGAGCTTCCTTTTAACTTCGTTGAAAATCAAGGGTTTAGGCATTTTTGTCATGTTGCAGTGCCGATGTTTAAGGTCCGTTGTAGGAAAACTTTGGTTAAACATTTTCTTACATTGTATGATAAGACAAAGAAGAAGTTAAAAACTGATTTAGCACACTATACGGTCTGCCTAACCACTGACACTTGGACAAGTGTTCAAAATTTCAACTACATGGTGCTAACATCACACTTTATCGATGATAAGTGGGAAATACATAAGAGGATAATCAATTTCTGCACTATTTCTAATCATAGTGGGAATTCCATAGGTCTTTTGATTGAGTCTAGTTTGCTTCAATGGGGGATTAGCAAGGTTTTAACCATCACAGTAGATAATGCAGCAGCCAATAAGTGTGCTATTAGTTTGTTAGGTCCGAACTTAACAAAAGAGAAAAACCACAATCAATCTTAGAGGGTCTATACATGCATGTTTGGTGTACTGCCCATATTTGTAATTTGATTGTTGGTAGTGGGCTGAAGATACTAAATAGAGCAGTGCTGGCCATCAGAAATGCAGTGAAGTTTGTTAGGTCTTCACTAGCAAGGTTGGATAGTTTTAAGGCATGTGTAGAACAGGAACAAATCCCTTGCAGAGGATTGGTTGTTATGGATGTTCCCACGAGGTGGAATTCAACATTCTTAATGTTGGAAGCTGCATTGAAGTTCAAAGCAGCCTTTGCAAGGATGGAGGAGCAACCAGACAACGACTTTTTAGCCTGTTTCAAAGAGCTTGAGGAAGAGTATGATAAGGAAGGAAATTTGGTTCCAAGTAAAAGCAAGAGGCCCAGAGTGGGGCCTCTATCCGAGGATGAATGGGATAAGGCGGAAGTGTTTGTACAGTTTCTTAGGGTGTTCTATGAAGTAACTCTAAGAGTTAGTGCAAGTAATAGGGCCACAATCCGTACCACTTTTCATGATGTGTTGTCAATTGAATCGGAGATTAGCAAGCTCTTCATAGAACCTGAAATTGCAACAGGTTCGGACACCAAGAAGGTTTTGAGTGATATGGCAGCAAATATGAGGTCCAAATTCGTCAAGTATTATGGTGGCTTTCGGGATTTGAATCCTTTGGTGTTTATGGGGCTGATCCTTGATCCTGGATTCAAGCTAAGGCATGTAACTCATCTTTTGACAAATGAAGGGTTTGAATTAGAAAATGTGCAGAATAAATTGAGGGAGTTATGTGATATGTTGTTGTCCTTGTATGAAGAGTATGCACCAAAGGAGGCCCTGCAAAGAAGAGAGGTCAAACAGAGGTTCAAAGCTCATCTTCACAAAGCACTGTAACAAGCACCGGCAGCAGAGGAAGACAGTCTTACATCAATGATTGGAGGAAAGTAGTTTCTGAGCTTGATGAGGCTGTGGTTTCACATTAAGTAGACAAATACTTACTGGACCCTCTTGAATTCACAAACGAGAAGGAAGGGTTCGAGTTCCCGATTTTGTTATGGTGGAAGATCAATGGAGCCAAGTACCCTATACTTCAAGCAATAGCCAAAGATGTCTTGGCTGTTCAAGTTTTGACAGTTGCATTGGAGTCTGCTTTTAGAACCGGAGGGAGAGTAATCGACAACTTTAGGAGTTCATTGACTCCTAAATCTATCGAAGCATTGATTTATCTACAAAGTTGGTTGAGGGGGAATGATATTAGCTGCATAGAAGATGCACCATGCATCAAAGATTATGAGTTCTATGAAAAGTGTGAGAAAGGTGCAGATTTCTAACTTTCTGTGTTTTATTTTTTATTTTTCAGTTTTCGCTTTTTATATTTCAGTTTTTGCATTTATTTTTTACATTCTGACTATAGTTTCTTATGTTTTGTACTTTGGTATGTAGATCATGTAACCTCAGCCTCTTCAACCTCTTGTCCTCCTCCAAAAGCTAAGGGAAAGAATGGTATTGGAACTGATGATGAAGTTGTTCAACTCAGTGAAGATGACTCTGAGGATGAAATGGTGTCTGATGATTCAGAAAACAGTTGATGCCTATTGCCTTGATGTGATCAGTTTCTGACTTTCTGGTTTATGCCGCAAGGATGGACTTTTTCAGTTTTCATTTTTTAACTTGATTGTTTCATATTTTCATAAACTTATTTCAATTGCTAGTTTGCTACTGTGGTTTCACTAGTTTGTGAATATTTCCATGTAATATTAAGCTGATAGGCTTAGAACAGTGGGAACTGTGAACTATTTGGTTATTTGCAGTTATGCACTTCTGAGTTCTGATTTTATTATGTGCTTTGTTAACCACTTATTTAGTTATTTTAGTTATTTGTACTTTTGTAGTTCCAAGTTCTGTTTTGATTTGTATTTTGGACAGAAATGTGCATGAAGTTCATTGGAGAACTAATTAGAAAGGTTTGCAAATTTACAATGCTGCATTTTTTCAGGTTTCTGGAAATTTTGCTACTCAAAGCAGTTCAGGCCGATTGGTACCGAACTGATCAGTTTCGGGCCTAATCGGTATTACAGATGAGATTTCGGCGTCCCAAACCGATAATAAACTTGGTATCGGTATCGGTATAGGCATGTTCCCTAAGAATAAGTATTCGGAATGAATCCACAAGAATTAATTTTTTCTACCAAAAATATCCTTGCTTATTTTCATTACCTCTATTTACATAGATTTTTTTCTTTCTCTTATTATTATTATAACTTACCAGGTACATATATACTGCATATGATTATCATATGTTATAGAGTAATTATTACATAACTTTTCTGACCTTTGGTGTTTTGTAAAATAAGGTTTCGACCCCTTATAAAGTAGAGGGCATTTCAGTAATCATACTACTTTTGATTCCGATTTGGGATAAATTGTACACAATATCACTAATGGTTAATAAGCAGCATAATTAAAATGATTCATTCCAATACCAATTCCTTTTCTTTCCCGTAAGGTTGTATCAAATTCATGAATTTCTCCATTCCAACTAAGTAAACCAGCCATTAGAATGTTTTTAGATCAACTTAAAGCATGTTATATCCTAAATTTTAGGGTCTTAATTTAGAGGTTACTTCTATAATTTATAAGGGTTAAATACTGTTTACTCCCTGAACTTTCAGGGAAAAAACAGTTCAGTGCCTCCCTTTTTAATTTCACACGTTTACTCCCTCATCTCTCAATTTTAGACCAATAGGTCCATTCCGTCCAATTTCTCGGTTAAATCATTGTTGTGGTTATCCCTTCTATGTCAAAATGTCTCATATACCCCTCAATTTTTTTTCTAATTAATTTTTTTTTCTAATTAATTTTTTTTTCCTCTCTCTCTCTCTCTCTTTTTCCCTTCTGCTTTTCTCTCTCTTCTTCCTCTTCCACCACCGATGGGATTCTTTTTTTTTTCCCCCTTCTGCTTTTCTCTCTCTTCTTCCTCTTCCACCAACGATGGGATTGGGTAGATCCTAAACCACAACTCCATCCACCTCCCCTCCCAACTTCTCCTTCACCCCATCCGAATCCGAATTCCTATCGATCCCACCTTCTCCAAGCTCAACCTCCAGCTCCTCGACGCCGACAGCTTCGAATTGGTGAGACGAAGAACATAGATACCAGATTTTAGGAATTTGTAGACTTGATTTGCAAAAGCATTCGAAGATCAAGACCCATATCGATCTTCTTGATCAAAAACCTGTTAGTGTGAGTCATCGTTCCCTATTAGGAATAGACTACATGGGAATATATTGTTGTAATTACTTACCTTGTGTATGTTGTGTAGTACGGTTGTACACAATAGGTGTAGTACGTTGTAGTACGATTGTAATCTGTTTATATACACCACAGAATGGGTGTAATATTATTATCAGTGAAATTAATTCTCTCAATATTGTCTTATTTGAGTTGGTATCAAAGCAAAGATCCGAAAAGGACTTTGTCTCTTTCTTTCAGCTTTTTCTCAATCCAAGGAAAACAATTGGGTTAAAAGCCAGTTCTTTGGTCAGGCTTTGAAAAGACTTCGTTCAGACGTCCTCTTCACTCTCTTCAGTTGATTCGTTCGCCCGGCTTCATCTTCAGCAAAAGACAGATCGATCCGGTCCGTCTCAGATCGCCGGCGCCCTTCTCCCTGACCTTCAGTCCAGACCGGCCTCGTCTTCCGTCCCAGACCGCCTTCGTCTGACATCAGATCGATCTTCGTCCACCTTCTGCAATGCCGAAGACCGCCGAATCTCTTCTGCAACCCTCAGATCGCCGAACCTCTTCTGCAACCCTCAGATAGTCATATCAGCGTCGCCCATCCAGACCGACGTCTCACGCCCAGATCCGGCTTCGTCTCCAACAACCCAGGCCACCGTTGCTTCCATTCCTCACCCAAGTCGGCCGGATTCTTCAGTTGGCAGCCCGAGTCGACCAGGTCTGACCTGATTCCCCACCTCGTCAAAACCCAGATCGATCAAACTTTCAACTCGGTCAACTCAACCGAGTCAACTCGGTCAACTCAACCGAGTCAACTCGGTCAACTCAACCCAGTCCACCTCAACAGGTTTAAAAAAAAAAAAAAAATCTGTTATTATTATTTCTTATTATTTCCGCTGCATACGTTGGGATTTGTGTGTTTTTTGCTATTGTACTATTGCGATGGGTGGTGATGACAGTCACAGTTCTAAGGCCAATGAGGTCCAGAAGGTTGAGGTCTCTGTCAAGAGCTCAGAAGGTGGTTCTTTCGGGGGTACCAAACTCACTGGTACCAATTTCCGAATATGGAAGAAGATTATGTCAGTTTATCTCCGTGGAATACACAAGATGGGGCATGTGACTGGAACAATCAAGGCTCCTAGTGCAAATGATGTGGAGGCCTATGCTAAGTGGGAAGATGATGATGGTTTTGTAATGTCAATTCTATTTCGAGCCATGATTGATGATGTGCTACAAATTGTGGAGGAATCTGAAACTGCTGAGGCGAGTTGGAAGACATTGGGGGATTTGTATACCAATGAGTCTGATTTTATACAGGTTCATGAATTGATGTGTAAAGCTGCTAGTATGCAACAGAATGGGCAACCAGTAGCTGTGTATTTCACCAAGCTAAAGAATGTATGGGCTGAAATTGATCAGAAGCGTCCTTGCAAGATTAAGAATCAAGAAGATCTTGTGTGGTACCAGAAAGAGAAGGAGCTAGCAAGGGTCCATGTATTTCTGAGAGGGCTTGATGAGAAGCATAGCAGTGCCAAGGGAGAATTGCTTAGAATGACAGACCTTCCTAGCTTGAACACAGCGTTTGCATACATCCGTAAGGATGAGTCTCAACAGGAGAGTGTCAAACATGCACAGATTGAAGTATCTAGCTTAGCCATTCAGGCCAAGTCACCGGCACCTTTCCTTCAACAGCAGAGTTCAGCCCCATTTCATCCGCAAGGTTCACCGCAAGGTTTCACCAATCGCTCTCGTCCTCAATGTTCTTATTGCAACGACCTTGGGCATGTTCGGGAGACTTGTTGGAAGTTGAACCCACACCTTAAACCTAAAAAGCAGGGTTATCGTCCTAAGGCGAAAGCAGCTGCTGTTCAATTGGTCCAAGAACCGGATTTCTATGGAATGGCTGGCCAAGATCATCATACAGCAGGTGGAGCTACCCCCACAGCCTCTATAGCTGGTCAAGGTAAAATTGGTATAGCTTTACAGATTTCTAACTTTGTTGGTTCTGATACATGGATTATTGATTCTGGTGCCTCCGATCATATGACTTATGACAAATCATATTTTACTGAATTGTCTTCCCCATCAGTGTCCTATGTAACCAATGCCAATGGTGAGGCTTTTCATGTGTTAGGGTCAGGGTCAGTGCGTCTTACTCCCACTTTAGAACTTCATAATGTGCTATATGTGCCTGACTTATCTCATCACTTGATATCTGTCCCACAATTGAACACTGAGTCTAAATGCTCTGTAACCTTTTATCCTATGTATGTGATTTTTCAGGATCTTCTCACCAGGGAGGTAATTGGTCGGGGGTATCTGAGGGGCAGGTTGTTCCATCTGGATCAGACATACACAGGAGAGAAACCAGGAGCACAGTCCCGCGCCGCTTTGACTTCGAGTTCTGATAAGCTAAGTGAAATTTGGTTGTGGCATCGCCGTTTAGGGCATCCCTCTTTTAGTCTTATGAGAAAAACCATGCCTACTTTGTTTATTGGTGTGGATGAGTCTATTTTACATTGTGAAACATGTGTTTTGGCCAAGAGTCATCGTGCTACTTATTCTCCTAGTATTTCTAATAAAAGTGTTGCTCCTTTTGAGTTGATTCATTCTGATGTTTGGGGGCCATCTAGAGAACCCACTGTGTCGGGTATGAGATACTTTGTGTTGTTTATTGATGATTGTACGAGATTGTCATGGGTTGCTTTGCTCAAAACCAAAGATGAAGTTTTTCCAGCTTTTCAAACTTTTCGTACTCTTGTTCAAACACAATACCATAGCACCATTAAAGTCCTTCGTTCTGACAATGGGGGGGGGGGGGGGGGGGGGAATATGTTAATCATGTTTTCCAAGAGTTTTTTACAACCAATGGGATTGTTCACCAAACTATATGTCCACAAACACCAGAACAAAATGGAGTGTCTGAAAGGAAAAACCGTCATTTACTTGATATGGCTCGTGCCATTCTCTTTAGTGCTCATATGCCTAAATATCTTTGGGGCGATGCTGTACAGGCTTCCTCCCATCTTATCAATCGTCTTCCATCTAGCGTCCTTCAGGGAAAAATTCCATTTGAGGTTCTTGCATCTCATGTCTTCTTACCTTCCTTTCATAATCTTCCAGCTCGTGTCTTTGGTTGTGTTGCCTTTGTCCATGTTCTTAAAAACCAGAGATCTAAGTTGGATGCCCGGGCACTTAAGTGTGTCTTTGTTGGCTATGGAGGGAATCAGAAGGGATACAAGTGCTATCATCCACCTACCAGGAAGTACTATGTCACTATGGACGTTACCTTCTTTGAGGACATGAGTTATTTTTCCTCTTCAGATACAGCTCTTCAGGGGGAGAATTCATATTTTGAAGAGCTGTATCATGGAGAGGGGGAGGAAACAGAAGGAGGAGAGGAAGAAGTCACACAGGCAGGAGGTATTTTGACTGATCCAGTTGAGACCATCAGCTCGCCACCTCTTGAAGCAGTAGCTCCAAGCATCTAGGCACCAGTTTCTATGGCTGAAAATGAAGTTGAAGACACAACTGCCCCTCCTGCCATCACTTCTACCCTTGACCCACAGCTTCCTGGTACGGAAGATCACTCATTTGAGGTATGTCCACCCACTAGTGCTAGTAGTAGTGAGTCTAGTGTTGAGCAATATGTGTTACCAAATAGGACCACTCGAGGTCAATCAGCCAAAAGATATGAACCTACTCTTACTGCCAAATCAAAATACCCAGTAGCTAATTATATGTCCACTAGGAGATTGTCTAAGTCATATGAATCATTTGTGAATCAAATATCTGCTGTATCAATACCTAACAAAGTGCAGGATGCGTTGGGGAATCCAAAGTGGAGGAAGGCAATGGAGGAAGAGATGGAGGCGTTGCAGAAGAACAATACTTGGCAACTTGTGCCTCCACCACAAGGCAAGAAGGTTGTAGGTTGTCGTTGGGTGTTTACTGTGAAGCATAATGCAGATGGATCAGTGAATCGGTACAAAGCACGCCTTGTAGCAAAGGGGTTTACTCAGACATATGGTATAGACTATGATGAAACATTTGCCCCTGTTGCCAAGATGAACACTATTCGGGTTCTGCTCTCATTTGCTGCTAGTTTAAACTGGCCACTCCGACAGTTTGATGTCAAGAATGCATTTCTTCATGGAGAGTTAGCCGAGGAAGTGTACATGAGCCTTTCACCTGGATCTGTAGTTGCTTCTCCTGGTGATTTTGTCTGTAGATTGAGAAAATCTCTGTATGGTCTCAAACAGTCACCACGTGCTTGGTTTGGAAGTTTTTCACAGTTTATGCGGAAGGTTGGTTACAGGCAGAGCAACTCAGACCACACCTTGTTTCTCAAGCATCAACAAGGGAAGGTAACAGCTCTAATTTTTTATGTGGATGATATGGTGATCACTGGTAATGATACTGTTGAGATGGATAGACTGCAGAGACAGCTAGCCTCTGAGTTTGAGATGAAGGACTTGGGTGAGCTTAAGTACTTCTTAGGAATTGAGGTAGCCAGGGGGAGAGAAGGAATCTATCTGTGCCAGAGGAAGTATGTTCTTGACTTGCTGACAGAGACAGGTTTGTTGGATTGCAGACCTATTGACACTCCTATTGAGCAGAATCATTGTTTAGCTGAGTATCCAGATCAGGTACCTACTGATCGAGCTCGCTATCAGAGGTTAGTTGGGCGCTTGATTTATTTGGCTCATACTAGACCAGACGTTGCATATGCAGTGAGTGTGGTGAGTCAGTTTATGCATAATCCGAGTGAGAGTCACATGGATGTGGTTATGCGGATTCTGAAGTACTTGAAGTCAGCTCCAGGAAGGGGAGTACTGTTTTCTAAACACAACAACATTCTTCAGATTTGTGGCTTCACAGATGCAGATTGGGCTGGAAATATCATAGACAGGAGGTCGACATCAGGTTTTTTTACCTTTGTGGGAGGTAATCTGGTTACATGGAAGAGTAAGAAACAGAAAGTTGTGGCACGTTCTAGTGCTGAGGCCGAGTATAGAGGTATGGCTCACGGAGTGTGTGAATTGTTGTGGCTGAGAAATCTGTTACGTGATCTGGGTTTCAAACTCAAAAATTCCATGCAGTTGTATTGTGATAACAAGGCAGCTATTGACATATCACAGAATCCAGTACAGCATGATCGTACTAAACATGTGGAGGTTGATCGTCACTTTATAAAGGAGAAACTAGATGCCAAAATTATTAGCTTTCCTTTTGTTCCAACTGAAGAGCAACTTGCAGGTGTACTTACCAAAAGAGTTTCCAGGAAGGCGTTTTATGACTCACTTAGCAAGTTGGGCATGGTTGATATATATGCGCCAACTTGAGGGGGAGTGTTAGTGTGAGTCATCGTTCCCTATTAGGAATAGACTACATGGGAATATATTGTTGTAATTACTTAACTTGTGTATGTTGTGTAGTATGGTTGTACACAATAGGTGTAGTACGTTGTAGTACGATTGTAATCTGTTTATATACACCACAGAATGGGTGTAATATTATTATCAGTGAAATTGATTCTCTCAATATTGTCTTATTTGACTAAACCCAGATTGAAACCCAGCCGGCTGGGACTTGATGGCTTGTGCTCAGATCGGGTTTGGAAATACGGTGGTGTTTTGCTTTCCGATTTGCAGTAACGTCTCCCGTGAGTTCTTCGATCTTGGTTAGAAGTTGGGTTGTTTGATCAATTCTGGAATTAGAATTTTTGTTCGTTAATTTTGGAAGTTTAATTTGAAGTATAGAGTGGGGTTTTGCAGGTCGCCATTAGAGAAATAGGGAATTTTCATTTCGGATATGGTTTTGGGCGGCGGACCAATGGCGGTGGGGATGAAAAATATCTCAGTTTTGAGGGTTGGGAGGTGGTGCATTTACCTGGATATGCGGCGGTGGTGTTGAGTCAGACATTGATCTTGATCCAGCCCTTCATTGGCTCAAGTCTCCACCTTCATAGGATTGTTGTTCTAGCAAGGATAGCAAGATTGGTGGAGTGGTGGTGCTGATGATGGCAGTAGTGAGGAACGTCGGGGATTGGGTGCCCAGACAATTTGGGTACCCGAAACATCTCTTTCTCTCTCTCCAACAATTTGGGTGATCTTGATGACTCAAAATTTCCAGATTTGCATTTGGGATCGATGTTTGAGAGTTCAAATTGGTTTGATCTTTGTGGGTGTTGTTAGTAGATAGAAAAAAGTAGATCCAATTCAATTTTGAACTGAGCTTCCTGCTGCTAGTTTTGTTTTGTGTATTGTTTTGCGGTGATGAATTATGCTTTGTGTATTGTGTGTTGCCAATTGAGGGAGGTCGGAGATGGAGATTGGAGAATCTATGGGGATGGATTACGAGAGTTTATATATGGGTTTTGGTAGAAAGAGAGAAAAGTAGGGGGGGATAAAGGAAGTGTGGGTGATAGTGGTGGTGAAAGGGTGTCGCAGCAACTTTTGGCTGCAACGTGGGTAGTGATGGTGGTGGAGACCGTGGAGGTGGCGGTGGCAGGAGGATGGAGGGGAGAAGAGATAAACAAAAGAAAAAAATAAAATAAAAGAGAAAGAATATATATATTTTTTTTAAAAGATGAACTGAGGGGTATAATAGACATTTTAATGTGGTATGGATTGCCACGTCATCTAGTTAACGGAACTTTTTGACGGAGAGTAACGGAATGGACCTATTGGTCTAAAATTGAGAGATGAGGGAGTAAACGTGTGAAATTAAAAAGGAAGGGACTGAACTGTTTTTTCCCTGAAAGTTCAGGGAGTAAACAGTATTTAATCCAATTTATAATAAGGATCGGAGCTTTGATAGGACCGTTGGCTTTTTCATTTTACTTTATTTTTTTATGCAAATTGTTTACATGTAAAAAAAAACGCATCCACATATGGTTAAGGCCTAAACTTTAAGCCTTATTGAGCCCCCTATCATTACTCATTATATATATTCCACCAACACAAGCCATAACAATGTTATTCACTAGCCTAAAAACCCAAGAAACAAAATAACATTAAACCAACCAATTATGGTGGAAAATTTCTTGAAACTAGTTAAAATCAACTCATTTTGAAATGTTTTTACCTAAATCTGGACATAGCACTTGGGTCAAGGCCATGAAAAAGTTTGCAAAGACGCAAATGGTGGACAACCAAACACAAGATTATGATCTTCATTTGATTCTTCTACGTATTGTAGACCTTGATCAGATAGTGTTAATAGAGGCTTACCAATTCCTTGTTGAATACTCTTTTGATCAAGTAAAGAAGAAGGCGCTGATGAAGGTTTACTATCAACTGCAACATCTGGTTGGACACTCTTTTCACTTTTTCCATGAGAAAATGTCGTTGGTTGTGGTCTAGTATCAAGTGATTGCACAATAAATTTTTGATCCGGAAATTGCCTACCACATTTCTGATCAAAACATGCCCTCATCATTGATTCTGATGTGACATTGTCATTGACATTGCCACGAATTACTCTAATCTATGCCAGAAAATGTCTCAACTATATGTCCTAACTCAAAATTTTGGTAATCTAGTGCTAGAGGTCAAGAAGTTTAAAGGTTTGGAAGAGAGAAAAATTATATCATAAATTTTAGTAAGGGAGTTTCTATTCATACCTCCAAAATTAGCATTTGGACCTCTTTCTTTTTTCAAGTGATAGTTGATTTTGTCAACTCATGTCAAATTACCAATAAAGACACAAAAGAGAAAAAAAAAAATTAGAAAAAGTCTTTTCCCTTTTAGAGGTATGAAATCAACAAATGGTCATCCTTATGCCATTTTTGTCCTTTTGTAGTCTTCATCCTTACTAAGCAGTGGAGAAATCAACAGACCAGTTCCTTACTTTGCAGTTCCTTGAGTCAATTTCGGATATGCAATATTCTCTAACCAAAACACCAACAGACCACTCTCTCTTAAAATCATACTCATCCATTAGAGTGTGTTGTTCCCATCGAGCAAATATTTGAAACAAGGGAACTTAGGAAGTTAAAGAAATGAACTGCTCTTGGCCTCTAAAGATGCATATATGCCTAAAAATACAAACAATAAGAAAAAGAAGGGGGGGGGGGGGGGGGAGCTATCAATTGAAAGTTTTTTTTTTTTTTTTTTTCCAGCTTAGTTGTATCAAGAGTAAAATAATATTGTGAAATGTTCAAAAATTGATGGAGGTCTAATTACCGATCTGGAGGTATATGAATAGAACACTCTAAAAAAAAGTTTTAATTGATATTATTGGATGATGGGTATTATGGAAAAATTAGGAAGGTGTAGATAGCATATTGGTTATTTGTAAAATTAAGTTGGAGGTCTATTAAGTGGGGACGTCTAAATACTAATTTTGGAGGTATGAATATAAGCTCCTTTTTAGTAATTGTATTGGTCATCCAAAGGAAAAACGCTCGATACAAGTTCTATTGTGTGGGACAAAGAAATAAATGCCATCGCACCATACATAAAATGGGTCATCCAAAGGAAAAATTCCTGGTAGAAATTTTATTGAGTAGTATATTTTTTTTTGGAACCAAAGTAATCAAATTCATTCATATCAAGTCAGAATGGCACGGATACATACCTTCCCTTGCCAACTCTAGGGCAAGTTTAGGACGTGGTATGCTAGCACCACCCATTAGACAATCCGTGCTCACTTATTTAAAAGCAAGCTTATAACTATGAAAAAACCATGACATAGTAAATAGGCATAATTTAAACAAAAATTAGATTTTCTCCATGCCTTCCAAGCTAGGGCTAGGAGGTTTGGGTGAGTCCCTTCTCCTGGATCCCAAATTCGAAACCCCATAGTCCTTGAGCCCAAAATTTGAAGTCCCAAAGCAGGATTAAATTGGGGCACCAAACTTTGTGTGGACTCCCAAGAAGGTTTCAGCACATAAACAGAATTGGGTCTCCAACGTAAATTGGGCCACAAAACTGATTTGGGCATCCAACCCAACTTGGGTTCTCCCTCTGCTGCTCCGTTCACAATCACGGTCTCCAAACCTCGGTTCCCGCGATCGATGATTGACGTTTGACAGACGATCATTGTCTCCATTCCCACCGCCACACGCTGCAGCTTTTGTGTAGAGTCGCTTGCCACCGTGCCCACCGAACAGAGTACAAAGCAAACAACCTCAATTCCCACAGATCGGAACCCCAAGTCCGGCAATACTACGTTTTGGATAGCAAAACCTTGCCTTTGCTTCGCCGTCGAACCCCCTAACCGAACAGAGGTGATCGTCCTCGGCAAATCCAACAATCCTTTCCAATGCTTTAGGGCTTCAAGGTGACTACTTGGTTGAGAGCCAAACGGCTGCCATGCTTGCCATTTAGTCCATGAATCAGGACCATCACTATCACTTAGGGCATTGAGGCGACCCCTTGCTGGTCGGCACTTCCAACCCAGATCTTGAAAGCCATCTCCCAACGAGAACTCACTTTGATGAGAGGATGAATCAGTGCAATGTAAGGCAGACCCAGAAATCTGTAGATTGGTTAGAGTGCTTGTCAACCATATTCGACGTTTGAATGTTGCACAGCAGCCCCGCGAGGCGGAGATGGCCAATTCGCTTAGGATCGGCGCAGAACGCCGATGTTGGGATCCAAAACCAAAGCGGCTAGTATATATAAACATTAGCACACCATATATAAAATTACTGATAATGAGACTGTTTGTGTGATCCTATGTTTAAAAGATACACACACACAGAATTTTTCTATACTAAGGAGGTCCGTTCCTTAGCTAAGGAACGGATTTCTATATATATATATATATATATATATATCTAAACATTGTGGTACTTTTTGGCACCTTGCATCCAAACACAATTAATTCTTATACTCAAGAATTAGCTAATTACGTGTGTAATCAAAATCGTTCTAACATATTGAAACAACACATGATGTGTTTGTAATACAAGATGAGCAAAATCCAACAAATATATATCTAGAACCTCATACTAAGAAACTGTCCCAATTACAGCATTTATAAGGCCCTGAAACAGAGTGCAAGATCCATATATACATCTAACGTCGCTGTGCACTTCTCACAGGCATCACTAATGGAACTTCAACTAAATTCTATATGAACCCGAGGAATGCAGGTCCAGAGACATCATGGCCAAGCTGAACCAAAAGACCAAACACCAGTGTCCTCTGCATGCTAAACAAAGGACAATCGATACCAAGACTCTCAAACTGCCAAGTTCGATAATCTGCCTCAAATTTCTCTTATCACTCATACTCAAGAGCGAATCATTAAATCGAGTGATATGAGTCACCACTCGTCTTTCATTATCATATATATAAATGTAGCACTCGACGCTGCCTCCACAACACCTAGGAATTCATGTCAGAAATTGATCTCATAACTTGTGATCGTCGACCTGTTAATGATTCCAGAAACTCGTCTCTCAACTTTATTGAAAGTAGAGGCATACCTCAAGTAAAAGGACCTCTGAATCTTTGAACAAATCCATTTTTTTTTGTCCCCAGAACTGCAGATGCAGTACATGTGAGTCAGCAAACGATCACTGGAGTTATAATACCAATTATAAAGTTAGGAAAGTTAATGAGTGAATAACAAGAAGACAAAAACCAGGAAGTCTTCACTATCCTTGCAGGACTTGAAACTTGGTGTGAGGGTAGTCAACGACTTTGATCCACCTTCATGACAATTAAACGTCGTCATATGTGTGGGAGTAATGACGATCATAAATGCGATGAAAACTACCCTTGTATTTAGCTGCAATGATGCAATGAAGAACGCTAATAAACGCGGCATGATGGCGATCATAATAACGTGGCATGATGGCGATCATAATAACGCGACATGATGGCGATCATAATAATGCGGCATGATGGTGATTATAAATTAGGTAATTAATGCGGCATGATGGCGATAATAAGTACAAGTAATAAAGACGTTATTAAAAGCGACTTGTGGTGCAAGTGCAAGCACTTCCTCACCTATAAATAGGGGGCATGATGACCAAGTAAGATATCTGATTCTGACTCTTTCTATTACAGACAACTCAAACAGTTTCTAACTTGAGCGTCAGAGAGTTTTCTGCAGGGACCCCCCTCCTTTTGGAGCCAACGGTCAAACTTTCAAGTCAACACCCCAAGGAAGCTTCTCGATTGTTCTGAGTCAGCTCCCGCTCCAATCCGCATTCATTGTGAGTCAAAATCAGCATCAAAATTTTTGGTCACCAACACTTGGTGATAAGAAGTTGAGTCAGAGTACTTCAATACTTGGTTCAAACCAAAGCTGGAAAAATTGGATTATGCTGAAACTTTCAAAATGAAAACTAATGCGATAGATGGCTGCGGAATATTATATCTACAAAATTGATTTAGAAAACTAAAAACGTATTAATTGAATTTGTTAGATTGACGCAGGAGGCTGGAAACAAGTTCGGGACTTCAAAAGAAAAGAAAGAAAGAAAAATGATGTTTTAAGCCATCTTTCAAAGGGCAATATAGCAAAATGTGTGATTTTATCAAAGTTGAGGGTTCAAATGGAAAAATTTGTGAGGCAAATACTCATATATGTTCACTAAATAAACAAGGAGGAGTATCACTCTTTCAGGTTGTTAGTTACATCCATGAGGTTTAAAAAAATGTTACATTACAAGATGTTAAGTTTCATATTGTAATGTAAGAAGACTTCAACTCTAATCCTGCAACTGAAAGTGATGCTTAAAAATTTATAATTAACCATATCATAGCTGTGAAGTTCAAAAAACAGAAAAAGAAAAAGGGTTTGCATTCATTTCAGTGATTAAATGTCAGAATCAATAACATGCATGTGTTATTTTTCAAAGTGGCACTCAAATTGGTATTGGATGTTAGGATGACCTCATCATTTGGCCCGCGGATCAAGTGGGCTGATGGAGGCTCACAAGGCTCGATGAGTAAGAGTTTGACCTGACTTGGTGGGTAGAGGGCAGGGCTTGGTTTAGGGGTTTCAAGTCAGGCCCCCGGCCCATAGGCCAGGCCAGCCAAAGGCCATTAAAAGCTCACCCGACCCGGCCGTAAAAGCTCGTAAATTAATATATATTATATAAATGAAATATGATGTTTTAGCTTAGATGGAAAGCACATGACCTTAGATGGAAATATGATGTAATTTGATTTGTGCTTTCCTTTAATTTGAATCCAATGACAAAATTCGTGCTCACCTAACTTAGACCAGAATATGAAGATTTGTTGAAATGCAAGAGCTCACTATCAAAAGTAATGTGTCTTTGGGATCGATTTATGTTGATGAAACAGTAAACGAATGTATTGCAACAACAATTTGATTTAGAAGAAGATTGGAGAATCCCACATTAGAAAAGTAAAGAAAGAAAATATAACTTATAACTGTGTGGCTGTAATGCATAGAGACATTTTGTTAATACCCTACCCCTTTTATTTTATTTTTATGTTTTATTTCTTTTTATCTCAAACCCTCTCATCTTCATATGTCAATATATGAGATTCAGACTCATGACTTCTACAATGTTGATTTTGCAAATGACCAATACGCAACAACTCACATACAGTAAAACCCTACACCTCAGAGATGGTCAAATTGGGAACAACACCGGTGCTATGCCAATTAGAAGTGGGTCACATAGACCATACTTGTCATTGTTTAAGATGGTAATAGAGAAGATTATATTTTCCAATGACTCTATTGACCCTAATTACTGGCTCAAACTTACTTCCTTAAGTTAAGCCTTCAAAAAGATGTTTTAGCTCTAGTAAATGAATAATGAGCGGATTCTTGAAATGATGTGTTAGCTTTAACATATGGACGAACCTGTTTCATATGTGAGAACTGGTTTCTTAAGTTGGATTTCACAAGAGGGGGTATGTTGAATTGATTACCCTCTAGCATATGAATTAACAAACCTCCAATATATGGAGATTGATTATTTCATGCAGACTTATAGTTAGGTTGCACGTACATGAGGGCGCATACTAAATTGATTGCACATGCAAACCTAGCATGTCAAAGAGTGTGTTGAACTTTGGAAAATCCCCATATTTGGAAAAGAACAAAAAATAATATCAATTATAAGCCAAATTGGACAACAATTGTCGTTTTCTTTCTTAATTTCCCGTATACTATGAGAATCGTACACATATTTACATTTCTTTCATAAAATACTTTTGTATTTCATAATTTTGAAAATGACTTGTTGAATTTCCCCAACTTTTGAATCTAACAATATTATACAATTTATATCATACACAATGTTTAATTTTTTTTTGAGATTGAAATTTACACTTCTTAATTTGCAATCCGCACTATTTCTTTCTTTATTATTATTATTTATTTATTTTTGGTGATATTCTTAAAAAATACAAAATTTAAGTTACGAAGCTTAATTATTCTCTGTCACAACAGATTGTTAATAAACACTAGCTATATGTGGGCACTGAGAAATTAAAATGGATGTGGATGTGTTATGTGTATACATCTTATTGCTCAAGTTCCTCTATAAAAGATTCATCATTGCCTCTCAGAAAAACAGAGAAAGCAACTTCAAAGTTCTTATATATATTAATTAAAAGTGCATGATACACTGATAATCTGTAGCTTCCAAGTACAAGTAGCCTAGCCTTGGTAATCATATGCCCTCATGCATAACTAGTGGAATGAGCGGATTGTGGTCAGGAATTTGAAAGCTCTTCAATAATGTCCATGAAGATGAGCTATGGTCATACATAGGCTTCTTTACTGTACATGATAAAATAGACCCATGATTTTGAAGAACCTTTACAGTTTTGGGTAGCTGAGGAAGAGTTAATACTTATTACTGTGTTGTTTTTGCGTTTGAGTTCCCATGCTTCATATCAACCATGCCTGCTAGCTCATTGACTGCATCAACAATCCCATTGATTCTTGCTGCATTTTCTATTAACAAAGACACAAAAGTGGTCAGTGGAATGACCTCCACTAGTGGTGTTATGCAGGTTTTTCTGGAGGGTTCATCGGTAGTATCTTCTGATGTTGGAGCAATGAGGCAGTTAGGTATAGATCTCAAAGAAATTTGAAGTTGCTGCACTGCAATGTTCATTTCCCGAACCAATGAACCCATCTGAGATGACTTTGTCATGGTTTTTAGTGTTATTGCCAGTTCTCTTAAGATATCTGAAGAAAATTTGTTCATTGTCTTGCAGGCATTGCTTACATGCTTCTTAAGGTACCCAATTCCCGGTGCCTGGCCACAGTAACAAGTAGCTTGCATAATAAGAAACTAGTGGTACAGAACAAATCTAAATACAGCTACTCTAAAGGTAAAGTCCTACCTGAATTTCTGAATCCATGCAACCACTCAGAGCCTCAATGCAATATGCAGAACTACGAATTGATGCCCCGATCTTTAGGTATTGTTTCCATGGATGTTGGAAGTTGAAACAGCCGTGTGCAGGCTCCCATCTTGCAAATTTTGCCTGAAAAGTTGAAGCAACAGTGTAAATTTAGTCAACAAATCAGCATTTACTTATTACTCCGACCAAACTCGATCACCTACCAAATTGTCTTCGGTCGCCTTTGAATCAAGCACATACTTGTACCCTTTCATTGCCTTAGTATGATTGGAGTCTTCAGCCACAGCTTCATAGTCAAAGTACTCGATAACGTATCCTGTATAATTTTTGAAGTTAACAAGATACCATCATGCATGTTCATAATTAGTTTTTTAGAATATGACATCCTTTCTTTAAAGACTTTAGATTAAAGCAAAAGGAAATTATTTAGCATTGTAATTAGAGACAATACCATCCAAGGAATCAGCCAGCTTCTCAAGGTTCCTATAGATCAAACGGTGAAGCTCAGCACCAGCCCAGGTGGGATAGAAAAGAATGCTAATCAGAATGCAAAAAGAGGTCCCAATGAAAATGGTGGACAGTCTTTGGAAAGCCAACTCAGATATTCCGTCCACACGATACCCAGAAACTGAAACTAAGCTGAAGGTGAGGATGAATATGAGAGCACCATAATCGAATCGGGATTTGACAGATGGGATAAATCGAGAAAAGGTTGCTGCCGAAGCTGAAAAGATGAGCATTGCATGAGTGTGTTTGCAGGACACTCATCCCTATAAGATATATGACTCTGAGTCAAAAGTTCGTAAAATAGAAAACAATCAACATACCTAAGAAGAATACTGAGATTCCAATAATTATTGGCTCAAATTTTTCTCCTGCCTTGTAAGAAATCCAATGCACACCCAAGCCAAGTGATCCAGCAAGAAAAGTTGCTGTTACCCTATTTATGCTTTTATAGAGTGTTGCACCTGCAAAATGAAATGTACTATATATATTGGCCATTTTTGTAATTTAAATTGATGTATAGCAAGTATGTTAAGATATGCCTTGGGTTTACTTGGTACTCACTACACAATTACTCACCTACGGAAGATTCAAAAACTACTACAACTGTCATAACCGCCCACATAGCATTCCCTCCAACACCTTCATACAAAGACCTTATATAGTAACAAAGTGACACAATAGTAAGAGCCAACCCAACTTTGACAGCATGAATAACCTTTTTAGGTTCAGCAACTCCCAAATTCCATGCCTTCACTAAAAACCTCCAAACTGTCAATATCAAACCTCCAACTACAGACTTCGATCCTAGCCACACCTTATTAACTAGCCTCAGTTCTGGAACTGCTACCACTTGTTTTGTCCCATCAGTCACGTTGATACTCCACTCCAAATTCTCTGGCACATCCTTTGCATTCACCATATTGGACAGGACTGGACCAAAAAGAAGAACAGAGTTGGGAAGTTAGGACTAATTAATTCAGGTGCTTGGATAGCTGTGTAAGTCAGTGGGTATGCTTATATATGGCAGTCACAGGTTTACTTGAAGTTGCAGGCTAGGCTTAGAATTTGTACATTGTTTACATGAATTTTCAATTCCTTGAGCACTGAAAAGATAGCATGCCTAAAGAAAGTGATAAACATTTCCGAGTGTCATCACCATGCATTATGTTTGTTTAACTTTAATGGTTTTGAATTAACAATATCTTGGTGCTGTTATCTCCTTAGACAAGTGGATGTTACATTATTCCCAGACCGTACACTCATAGTTTGAGGAAGATGCCGTGAACCACTGTTTTAATTGAAAGTAAGCTAGACAGTAAGGTTTCTTAAGAGGACTAAAAAACTCATGCATCAAGTGTTAAGACAAGATCTTAGGAGTGTAAGATTGCCAATTAGGGAAGATTAGTGAAGGTCTAAAATAACTTCGTACTTCAGAAATATTATGTTTACATAGTTGGTCTAGCTATTCCCTTGCGGTTTCTTACTCCAATGGATATTATGCATCTTAAAATCAGGTTTGCTGCATTCTCTACAGAAACTTCAAATTCTAATTTGTATTACAGAGTACACTCACATCGGTGCAATTAACTAAGGTGCACTTGGCTAGAAATTAATAATCCAAACAAAACCACAAGCAAACTCCCAATTTTATAATAAATTTTTCCAATGCTTCTGTTGTAAGCATCGCAATAGAACGATGCAGTTCTATAGGTTGATATACCCAATAATACTTATTAATACACTGTTTAGTGCGGTTACCTCAAGTTGAGCTCGAGGCTTTTGCAACCTTCCAAGGGATCCAATTTAAGTGGAATACTCGCTTCTGATCTGAAAAATTAATGAATAACATTTAGGTCATTCTATTATACTAATACAACATAGGAAATGCAACCTAATCGATCAATCAGAATCCAATAGGAGACAATCCCTGTCTCAGTGTTCACATCAATGGTACAGAAATGCACTCATAGGATTTGATAGCCAACTTCAACTATCAAGCAGCTAACGAGCTTACAAAGTTTTTATGTCTTTCTCAAACACACATCCACACACTATTACAGAAGACTAATTAGTATTTTAGTTAATCTCTATTACATCATGAATCACATTACCAAGGTAGTTCCATGCATGCAGCCGCCAAGTTTTATATTTTACAGGTTTTAGAGCTGGTAGAGAGCAACCCGGCCATTTCTTTGATAGAATTTGGTATATACCATCTAGTTTGTATTGCATTTCTGTGTGCTAACCAGTGCTCTACATCTACATGGCGTCCAACTTTGATCACTTGCCTGTTGCCACATTAACACGCGCACCGTCGCTTACTTTCAATCCCTTTCTTTCTTTTTATTCTTTACATGCGAAGAAATCAAGGACGATTGTTCTTGAGATAACCTCGTATCGACAACTCTAAGAGCATCAGCAGAGGGACCCAAATTTGGGTCCAAAACCAAAGAAATTAGATCATCAGCAATGGAGACTCACTGTCTGGACTCAAATTTGGGTCCAAATTACCTGGAAATGGTGATTTGATAGACTCTATCTGAATAGTGTACAAAGAGACGATAGAGTCGATCAAATCACTTTTGGGCCACCAGACCCATTTGATTTTAACCTCAAAACTGATTTGGGCCACCACACACTTTTGGGCTTCCGAAATGATTTGGATACCCACACTGACTTGGGCCACCCAATCCATTTGGGCCCCCGAATTGATTTGGGCACCCTACTTGCCGCTCCTTTGCCAAGCATGGCAGCCGTCGCCAAGACCACCCCATTACCAATCCGGGTAGCAGAGCCAGCCACCGCCATCGCCTCAGATCCAATCATCCTACCGGCGAGTTCTGCCGGCTCCAAAGTCGGATTCACTTCACGGTGCACGACTGCTATCTCTACCGCTTCCACAGGTTAGGGTGCAAAGGCCGGCGCCTCCATCAATCGGAGTGTGGCTGCTTTGATCTTGGTCCAGAGGTCGCACCCTCTCATCTCTTGACTTCGAGACTATATATTCAGGTCCTTCTCAACTGCGTACAACCCAGATTTGAGGCGTCCTCGCCTCGGCCTGATCCGCCATGGCCATTGCTCCACCCAATCACCATTGAATCTGATCGGACAGGAGCACCGATCCATCTCTCTCACATCACCTATTTCCTTCCGGCAATAGATGATGAATGAACTAGGCCTGAGTTGAGTGGTCGCCACACATGGTCGGCTTCTGAGTGTCATCAACAGATGACGTAGAAGGGAGACCGATACTTGCTGCTGCATAAAGTCGGAGAAGGGAAGGACTCCCGCCGCCGGCCGATCTAGAAGTAGACTAGGGTTGAGAGGGTAGCTCTAAAACAAAATTTAAATTGGTGTGAAGACCACTCTATAAAGTGTGAATTGATGCAAGCAGCAATAACAATTTTTTTATCACATGGTGGGGCTGCGAAATTTGGGTCCAAACTGATTTATAAGTCCTTTCTTGAGCCAAATCTGATCCAATAAATGAGTCTCAGGCAGATTTGAGTCTCTTTATTTCTGACCCACTATAACCTAATTCCTTTGCTCTTGGACCCAAATTTGAGTCTCCACTTCTGCTCTTAGATTGTAGTGGGTCGGAAAAAAATAGACTCAAATCTGCGTAAGACTTATTTGTTGGATCAGATTTGATCCAAAGGATTACCTAAATCAATTTGGACTCAAATTTCACGGCCCCACCAAATGACAAATAATCTTCTTCTTGCTTAAGTTCACACTTCCACACCAATTTAAATTTTGTTTGAATTGTATGGCCAAGATTTATTGCTTGGTAGAATCAAATGACAAAAAAATAAGTCTTGCACTACTACGACACTGAATAAAAAGTAAGTCTCTTTGTACACTGATCAGACAAACTCAAATCTCTAAACGGCTAGTATTCTTCCTATAATTTTTTTTGGATTAATTTCAGTTTACCCCCCTGAGGTTTGGAGGTGTCATCATTACCCTTCTACTTTCAATTTTGAATTTTTACCCCCTAAACTTTCCAATTTCAATTAGTCGTGTCCAATTTCTCCTATTCTGTCCAAATTGGACGTAAAGTTTGACCCTTGAGGGCTAAAATGGTCATTTCAACATAAAAAAATATAAAAAATATATATTTTTTATTATTTTTTTTATGTTTTATATTTTTATATTTTATATTTTATATTTTTTTTTAATTTTGTCATCAACCTATACACCACAAGTTATAATAGGTTTATAAAAAAAAAAAAATACTCTAGGTGGTTGAAAGCCGCTCGCTGGTCTACAATATTTGTGATGTATCTCCGATAAAGTGAAGAATTTAGGATATATCCCCAATAAAGTGAAGAAATATCTGTAAAAAATTTTTTTACACTTTATATGTAAATAAATATCAGTAAAAAATGATTTAACACAGATATTTCTTCACTTATTGGGGATATACAGATATTTACAGATAAAGTGTAAAATCATTTTTTTACAGATATTTCTTCACTTTATTGGGGATATATCCTAAAATTCTTCAATTTATTGGAGATATATCACAAATATCGTAGACCAAAAATGATTTTACACAGATATTTCTTCACTTCATTAGAGATATACAGATATTTATTTTTAGATAAAGTGTAAAATTATTTTTTACAAATATTTCTTCACTTTATAGGGGATATATCCTAAAATTCTTCATTTTATCGGAGATATATCACAAATATCGCAGACCAGCGAGTGGCTTTCAACCACCTAGAGTATTTTTTTTTTTTTATAAACCTATTATAACTTGGTGTATAGGTTGAAGACAAAATAAATAAAAATTAAAAAAAAAAAAAAAGAAACAGAAAAAATATATATATTATTTTATTTTTTTTACGTTGAAATAACCATTTTAGCCCTCAAAGGTCAAACTTAACGTCCAATTTGGACGGAATAATAGAAATTGGACATGGCTGATTGAAATTAGAAAGTTTAGGGGGTAAAAATTCAAAATTGAAAGTAGAGAGGGTGAAATGATGACACCCCCAAACCTCAGGGGGGTAAAATGAAATTAATCTTTTTTTTTTTTTTTTTGAGAAGATAAAAATTTCATTAATAACCAAATAGATTACATAGCATTGGATCCATAGTTACGGGAGCGTCAACATAAGTGACTTCCATGAGCCAAAAAGGCCCAACCCCTAACCAAATGTGACGTCCCGAACCCGAATTCACCGGGTTACTAGTCATTTGGACGGTAAACAACTTTTACTTTCACTTTTACTATCGTTTCAATGCTTTTAGGGGGCCCTAAAAGTTGACTTTTTGTTCGGGTCAAAATTTGAGAAAATTTCCTTCATGAAAGTTGTAGAGGACGTTAAACCGAGCGCGTGCATATGTGGTGCGTAAAAATTGGACTTAGTATGTGAGAGTTATGGCCAAAAATGTAGAACTTACTGTTCATGGTAAGTTGTATATATATATGGAAATTACTGTTGGTAGATTTCCATTTTTGGAAAATCTACCTAGCCCCCGGTAACTTTCTCTTCTCTCTCCCCGACCCTTCCTCCCTTTCGGCCCGATCTCTTCCCCCTCCGATTTCTTCCTCCTCCGGCCGACCCAGAAAGTAATCCGGCCACCCCCAAGCTCGGTTTCTTCCCCTTATCACGTCTGTGGAGGTATATTACGGTGATTTGGCCGGAGAAGCTCGATTTGGAGCGGAGGAAGCTACGGTGGCAGTTAGCCATTTTTGCCGATTTCCGGCGATTCCGGCCACCTCTGGTCACCATTTTGCCGTCGAAGGTTTGGTTTTCCACGGAGATCATTTCGCCCCTAGCCTCGAATCAAGATTTGAAGTGTAGAGGCAGAATTGAAAATCTAGGGTTCTTGATTTTCTGGGTTTTCTTCACCGGTTGAATTCGACTGTTTAAAGGTAAAATTGGGATGTGTTGTAGTTGAGAAAATTGATCAGTGTGTTGTGTAGGTGCTGCTGTCAAAATATGGTGGCCATCGGAGGTGGTTGCCGCCTGCGCGTGGGTCCCACGCGCCGCCACTGTGGGTGGCACGTGGAGGCGTGTTGGGCTGTGTTTTAATTCCAGTTTTTAGCCCATTAAATCCTATAAATATTGTAGAGCTTATATATGAAATTTGGTGAATTTTGGAGAAGCTTGGAATTAATTATGAATTTTTGAAGTTTAGGGTTTCGATTATCGAATTACGAGAATCCGGCCGTCGGATATCTCTCGGTTCTGCCTTGGAACCTTTAAATTAACGAAATGGTATTAGTGGTATAATTTGGGTTGCATCCGAGGAGAAGTGGAGATGTAATTATGAGGATTTGATTTTGAGAATCGTATTTAATTGTTGAATAGTTATTCACGGAATATAATTGTGTACAGGGCGATGTACCGAGCTATTGCTCGACGAAGGAACTCGTATGCATGGTCGCCTAAATAGTACTGTGAGTGGACATTTGTTTTTAAATTAATTCTGCATGCAGTATTATTATTATTTTCTTCCAATTGAGATTTAATTATGTTTTGAATATTTGAGATTTAGTTTATTGAGATTTATTTATGGATTACGAGATTAGTATTGAAATTCCTTCCCGAGGGCTTTTAGTAGATTTTTGAGATAGTCATTCATGAGTTATTGAGTTGGGAAATGATTTTCGGGAAGTGACTGATTCAGAAAATATTATGAGAATTTTGGATTTCAAATATCGGTTTTTATGAGGATTCACGAGTACGAATGTTTTATCGAAATTTATTGAGCTTTGAGCTCCGCACTTATTAGCCTTGAAGTTAGATTGAGTTTTCTTTCCGAAAGCATTTATTGATTTACAGAGTATTTGATTTTATGCTTTCGAGGATTTATTGAGATATTGAGGTTTGATTTAGTGAGTTAATCCTGAGTTATGCTTTCGGTGAATTATTATTGATTTATTGAAGTAATACCGAGTTTCTTTCCGAAAGCAAGTAATTGAAAGAGGTTATTTTCAGTTTCCTGAGGAGGCTATTCAGTTTATTAAGGAGGCCAGTTTTGGCGCATGCGTATCTTACCTAGTTGGCAGTCTCTTCTAGGTAATGGTCTGGTTGGCAGTCCCTTCCAGACTACAGCTCGGTTGGCAGTCCCATCCGATGCGTCACCTGGTTGGCAGTTCCTTCCAGATGACATGAGGTAGTTGGTCGGCAGTCCCGTCTACTACCTGTGGTTAGTCGGCAGTCCCGTCTACTACATGTGGCTAGTTGGCAGTCCCATCTATCCACCGCCTCCTATTCCGGTTGGCAGTCCCTTCCGATGCGTCATCTGGGTGGCAGTCCCTCCTAGATGGCATGAGATGACTAGACAGCAGTCCTTTCTAGTCATCAAACGAGCCTCATGAAAATGATGTTTTTATAAGGATTGAGGATGAGATTTTAAGAGACTTCAAGATGTTCTTATTACGTGATTGAGATTTCAGTAAAGAGGATGATTAAGAGTGTGTTCAAGATTGTTACTGCATGCGAGGTTTTAGAGAATAACTTGGGAAAGCATTAAGTTTTACTTATTCATTTGAAATTACTTATTTTTCGTCCACTCACTCTAACGGATTTTAAATGTTTTCCCCTGGGCCCTTCGGTTTTAAATGCCCAGTTTGCAGGCCAGTTTAGCTTGAGGTCGAGCGTACTTGGGGTTGAGGCATAGCTGTCATAGCTTCCGCATTATAAAAGTATTGGTCGTTTATCTTGTATTCTACCTTCTTGTACGCCTGAGAAATAGATTGCTCTGATATCTCTTGAGATTAATATTCTTAAGTTTCAGAATTGTTTTGTGATATGAGAGATGTTGTGATATAGGGAGCAGGGTGGCTCCAGGAGAATAAGGATGGATGATTTAGAAGTGTAATTGTTTGTTTACAGGTTTTGGGTTGTCCATTTTTAGGGGAAGTTCTGTCAAATTTTTTGGTAGAATTTCTTCTAAGGTGGGCCCCGCAGGGCCTTTTCGGATTTCAGGGTGAAATCCGGGGCGGGTCCTGTCGCCAAATTTTACGCTCATACCCGCGAGCTACAATGAGTAACAACCAAACTTGTACTGATACAACCCAGCCGCCAACATTACAATGAACAGTTTTCACTCGTTCGGACGCCGTGACCCAAAATCGCCAGACCACGTGTAAGGGTGATTTACCATCACGTTGATAACCAAAAAGCACCAACAAAAGACCAGACCACGACACAATAGAACAACCATGACACCAGAACAATGGCATCGACCCTAAACAGAAATACCCAAACCCTCGCTCACAAGATGAGGGACTTATTTTCAAATATAACATGCAATAAAACAGAAAAATAAAACATTTTGGAACCTGAGCCCAAAACCAGACCCAGGCCCAGGCCCAAAAACCATCCAGCCCAAGCAACAAAGCCCGAGCCCATAGATCCAAAGCAGTCGGTCTCCATTCCTCATGCTCTGCCCAAAGTCGTGCCAACACTATCAAGTCACCACGCCTACCACTCCACCGTCGATGTCGGGCCTCCACCATCGCTGCTCTGTCGCCGCCGTTGGACCACCAGAGGAGGACGTCATCCAACTCCACGATCCCAACCCCACATAGCCCAACTCCACGATCCCAACCCCATGTAGCCTGGATCCAGATCGTGAATCCAGACCTGAGAGGAAGATTGCCTGAACACCTTGCTCCATTCCTTCACCTAACCGTGATGGCTCCGCCGCTTGACCCATCGCAGCACCATGGGTCCGCCCAACATCGATCCCACCCCTCAACGACAAAACATACCTTGGTGCAGCAGGACATGAGAAAAGATGAGGACAGAAACCTCCACGCCTCAACCTCAGAGTAACGGACCTATCCATGGGTAAAAGAACCCATCAGGCCGCACGCACAGTGCACGGGCAAGGCCCGTGGCCAGAGCCAGCGCTGAGGCGCAATCCCAGCCAACGGCGTTCTCTTGTTTTCTCTCTCTAGGTCTTCATCTTAATCGAGTGTTACACATCTTACTAGGGAAAAAGGAAATTTCAATGCCATTCTTCCTACAATTTGGTGAACAAATAGTTTGAGAAAGCTTGGTTAGTACATCAATGCACTTTTTCCTCACGGTCTCACCATTTCTATCATGAACGTGTGTTTAGTGACACAGATCTTAAGGGTTTCCGAAGTTGGGTTTGGGTTTGGAATGTTCGTGCCCCCCCCCCCCCAAGAGTCAAAATTTTTGTGTGAAGGGCAGTATCCAACTTGCTCGCTACAAACTCAAACAGATTTCGAAGACATTTGGCTTATTCCCCTATCTGTTCCCTCTGTGATTCCTACTCTGAAACTGTGGTGCATGTGTTACTTCTATGTCCGTTGGCTATAAAGACCAAACTCACCCGACTACTTATCGAATTGATGCTCAATCATTAACTACTCTTGATCGGTGAATTTGTGCTCTCTTCTCTTCTGACAATGGGTTGGCTATTGCAAATGACAAATTTCCTACTCATGTTGCATTCTTATTATGGAACATCTGGAAGTAGAGGTACGTAGTGCGATCTTCAATCAGACACGATATAGTCCTATTTTGGTGGCTGCCCGGGCATACGCTGCATCAATGGAGTTCCTTCAGATTCCTCAACATCTGCACAATGCTTGTCACTCCAAAACTTTCTCCAGGACTTCTCATGATACACATTGGACTGCTCCAAAGGTCAGCCATCTAAAAGTCAATACCGATGCTACATGGGACTCATCCACAAATTCTTGTGGGATAGCAGCAGTTGTTCGGGACTCTAACGGTCTTCTTGTTGGGGGTTCTTCCCGGTTCGATATGGCTTCCTCTCCTTTGGCGGCTGAAGCTTTAGCAATCCAGCTTGGTCTCACGCTAGCCTCCTCTCTCTCTCTTTCTTCTTTTCAACTGGAATCAGACTCATTAGTTTTGATCTCTGCTTTTTTAAACCCTCTTTCGACGGTGGACTGGTCAGCGTCTCAGCTGGTTTCTCGAATCCGGTCTCAGGCTGCTCTTTTTCATCGTGTTAACTGGCACTGGGCTAGTAGAAGGGCTAACAGAGCTGCAGATCTGGTGGCGGCGTTGGCTTTGCATAGGGTGTGTATTGATGATTGGACCTCCAATCCTCCCCCCTCCCTAATGCGCATTTTACTTTTTGATGCTGCGGGGCCTCCTCCCTAGCTTCCTTTCTCTTAGCTGTTGCTTTTCCCATTTTCCTCCTATTTTGGATCTGGGTGTTCGTTTGCTGTTTCTGTCTCCTGTTCCTTTATTGGCTTGTTACCCAAAAAAAAAAGTTGATATTACTTGTGGACGAAACAAATTAATCATAATGAAAAAGAAAGTATGTACTCGAAGCATGAGAGAAATGGCAGCATAAAGATATTACTAACTTCAGAGCTAGCTAGCTAGCTAGGCTTTTCTTTCTGGGTATTGCAAATTAACATGCCAATACCATGTACTTTTTTCTGATGAGTACCAATACTATGTACTTGGGATATTACTCCCTATGACATTATGTGGTATCTTTTGAACAAAGGACAATTTTGAGCCAACCCCTGCCATCCCAAGCTTAGCGAATATCTACTTCAAGTCAAACATTAGATAATATACAGGGGTAAAGCTATGGTATATTAACATTTCTCATACATCAACTATTTTTACTCCTTTAAGGACTCATGTTACCACATTGAGGACTAATATTACTATTTTGAGGACTTATATGGTAAACTAAAAAAATTTACCACTTTAAGGACTCATGTTACCACTTTGAGGACTAAAATTACTATTTTGAGGACTCATGTGGTAACTAAGAAAATTTACCACTTTAAGGACTCGTGTTACTATTTTAAGGACTAATATTACTATTTTGAGGACTCATTTTTACCACTTTTAAAGCAATTGTATGCATGTCATACGTTAACACATTGTAAAATTTTCCAATACACAGACTTGTCCTTATCAATTTATTCAATTATTAGTATATGGGGCATCTAGCTTTCAAGACATCATTATGTTAGGAATTGGTTGTGATTTAGACTTCACACCAAAGAGTTAATTTTGTAGTCAATTGGGTTCACCTTTTTTTTTTTTTGGCTCCAATCTTAGTGGTATCACACAGGACCAATATTCTATCCGTCTAATCATATTGGTAACAATAGATGTGGAGTTTTATCAATTTTGTGGCGTATCTCAATTCATGTTGCGGTTTGACGGGGTTTCATCAGCGGTGGTTCTTGTGGTGGAGGCAGCCGAATTAAGTGGTGGTCTCGCCATTATGTTGTCAGAAGCGGCTTATCTTGGTTCAGTTATCTCATTATGATTTTCTTTTTGGGTTTTGTTTAGGACTAACTTGGATTCTCTAATTTAGGGAATTCAAATGTGTTAATTACAATATTTTTCTTGTAACGTAGTCCCATTTGCTCGCTAAAGTCTAAAGACAAGAGCAGGCCAAGGGAAGGCGACCTTGATTCGGTAGGCCTAGTCCTCGAACCGGCAACAAATCTGGATCATAGCTCTTTATTGAATTGATAAATATCCAGTTTTTATCGGTTACAAGGCACTTGTGTGAAACTTAATAATAAAAAAATGAAAGGCACCACTAATTTAGTCACCTAAACATTTCCGTGAGCCCTATGTTACTCTTATTTGTATGGATCAATATTGGTCATGCCTCTCTCATGTCGGCATTGGCAAGAATCCCAAAACCACTAAATAATTCTCTCTTAATTAGTTAATTATCACGCCAACGCCGACCGAATAGGACCAACCACACACGAAAACGACGTCGTTTCCCAACGCCCCCCAAAAAAAAAAAAAATCCTTCGTTTCCCAATAAAGCCTCCACCGTTAACCCCAGCTTTATTACTGGTCGAATATAAAGCAACCACGGAAAAACAGAGTGCCCTGCTTTGGGTTTTGCATTTCCAACTCCTCCATCTCCAATCTCAATCAAAATATCCGAGCTTATCTCTATCAAAACCCACCAAAGATTCAAACTTTCTGCACCAACGGGTCCCCGAATCAAAACCCAGAAGCGTTGATTCGTGAATGGCGAGCCTGTATGTGAAAGCTGTGCCTCCTGCGGATCTGAATAGGAACACAGAGTGGTTCATGTACCCTGGCGTTTGGACCACCTATATACTCATCCTCTTCTTCTCTTGGCTCCTTGTGCTCTCGATTTTTGGCTGCTCTCCTGGCATGGCTTGGACCATAGTCAATCTCTCTCATTTCGCGGTATGACAACATATACTGGCTTTGATTGATTGCGGTGTTCAAATTGGGTTTCTGAAATTTTTGATTTGAGGGTTGCCTCTTCAATCAAGTAATGGCTTTTAGTTGGGTTTTATAAAGAACCCATGTTGCAATTGCTTAGCTCAATGATATTTTGTGTTTCTCCTCTCTACTTAATTAGGTTTATGTTACATGGGTTTTGTATCTGGAAGCTGAATTGGGGGCATTAAACCCATGTTGTATTTTTCTTGACTCAAGATGGGATTTGCTTTAAGTTATTATTTTCTAGTCGGTGTGAGCCGGTGGATGTTTTGGTGGTTTAGCTAAGAAAATGAGGTCAATCTTGTGGAGCCTTGTTGCGTGGATATAGGTTAGATCAATACTTAGTTTAATTGGTATGATAAATTATAGGAATGTAGAGAAATTGTTTTTACTAAGCTGTCTTAGCTAGGACTTTGGAAGGAAAACGGCATCAAAGCATTCCAAACTTTACCTGTCTCTCCGTCATCAATCACGTCTACTTTCAAGTCCTAGCAGTTTGTTTACTGGTTGGGGCATTGTCATTGTTAATCTTAGCAGAACCTGTTTTTGTTCCCTTCTCCGAAAGTGCTCGATGTACCTCTTTTCTGGGACTTGGGAGTGGAGGATAGTTGGTTTTTATTGGATATGTAGGGGTTGTACAAATTGACTAAATCTGAATTTGAGGTCTAGTGAATATCACTGTTCTAATATAATGAGGGATTGGATAGAAGAAAATCAAGAAACAGCCTTGTTCGATATCTAATTGAGGCACATAGCATCAGTTTTAATTTTAAATCTGTGTGCCTAGCTATAAACTACTTTAAGGTCTCTCACACATAGGCATTATTCAACAATACTTTTACCAAGTACCACTCTCCTTGGGCCAATACAGCATTTTTCTTAGAGACAATGTATTTGAACCCTTCATTCTTCTGCTTTGTTAGTGTAACCATTCATACTAGTTTAGTTTCGTTTACATCTCCATCATCTATATTTGAGGAGTCTGATTCTTCTCAGGTAACTTATCAATTCTTCCACTGGAAAAAAGGAACTCCTTTTGCCGAAGACCAGGGGATCTACAATGGATTGACTTGGTGGGAGCAGATGGATAATGGGAAGCAGCTCACCCGTAACAGGAAGTTCTTAACGGTTGTTCCTGTGGTGCTGTAAGTGTATTTTTATGATACTGTATAGTTTCTCTAGATTTCTCGGTCACTCTCTCTCCCTCCCTCTGCATGCATATGCCTAATCTATCAACTCAGTTACCCAGATATGAGTTTGGTGGTATTCTCTTGGTTTCATCTCTCAATCCATATTATCTGCTATGCACACACTAGAGAATTGCTCGACAGACTCTGTTCAACATCAAATGAGTCATGTTAAATAGATCATGTATTTTGAATGGGTTTGATACGTGAGAAATTTGCACAGTAGCATGTGTGTGATTGGTTGGGCATAGAGTTTGTCAGATCCCTGAACAATGGCATATTAAATTGAGGTATAACAGGAGTCAGACTTCCTTATTGGACATGGATTCATAAAAAAGTAAGAAAAAATAAAAAATTACTCTGTAGGTATAGATAGTTAACTCTCAGAAGAAGTCAATTTGAAGCATTCTGTGAATCTGCAAACTAGTTGCAACGCATACATAATTTTTTCAGTTGATCAATGCTGGTCTTGGATGTTAATTATACTAGGGTCTCGTTTTGAAAACTTATTCACATAAAGACCATGTGGTTCTCATTTTCTTTTCCTTTCTTTTCTGCTAGGTACTTGATAGCCTCACACACAACTGACTATCAGCACCCGATGCTCTTTCTCAACACTCTTGCGGTCATTGTTCTAGTGATTGCCAAATTCCCAAACATGCACAAAGTCCGGATTTTTGGAATCAATGGAGATAAGTGAGTGGCTTTACATTTGGGTTTGACATGTTCAAAAGTCACATCATTCCCTTGTTCTGCTGAACAGCTACTTTGTATAGAATTAGAACCGGAGGGATGCTCAAATATATAATGTTTTTTTGTGCTTTACTGCTTTCAAGCTGTGCCTCCTAGATGATGAAAGAATAATTGTATTGAGTTATTTGTACAGTAGCGAAATTTTAATGTATCTCTATTATCACTTTGTTTAACCGAGCAAATCACATAGTTTGACTAGTGTTTCTCTTCGTAATCTCCCCGTTTGATTGATATCTTTTCCACTCTGTAAATCCTGTCTATTCCTGAAACCGAACAGAACTAAACTGTGTAGATAAAAATGCGCATAGTAGGAGACGACAACCAAACTGTGTAGAAATTTGACAGGCTGCAGGTTTGATAGCAAGAGATGGAATGTAGATGATTGATTTCCTTTTGTTTGAGACGTTCTCAGCATTCACGTGAATACCCAAGTGGTTTCCTTGTGGTGTTCATGATTTGGAGCTAGTGTTTTGTAAAGTTATTAAAGTGCTACATGGTTTGGAGCTTAGTGTTTTGTAAAGTTATTAAAGTGATACATAACACATGAATAACGCTATTTTATGTTGTGCATGTGCATCAAGTAGTTATGTAACCACCAACTTTATAGATAGTCTGCCAGTTTTTTGATCAAAGTCATCAAACCATACCAATTCTAACAGCCTAGCAGGGAAGACCGGAAGAGTACTTTTATCTTGTATGTTCTTATGGCCCTATGGGCGCAATCACTATTGACAACTACAATTGGAGGAAGCAGCCGAGTACTATCCTGCCCAACTTCTCTTCCGGTGTCTTCTGAGATGCGTAGCATTCGAGATCGAGTTTGAGATGTGGCCGGGTTGATACAGTGATTAGATCTCGGACGCTTTGTTCCGATTCAAGTATTTATCACATCTTGATTTTATTTAATGGGTTTTCTGCACGTTTTGAAGACTTTGTTTTGTCTTGCTAATCATTCACCAATTTGTGAGAACATGTTTTTTTCATTATAAGTGCGTGCTGGGTGTGTCTGCCTAGGTTGCGCAACTTGTTAGATGGAAATGCACTCTGCGTGTTCGACTTTAGCTTGGATAGATGAATGGTTGGTTGAGCCTATGTATCTGCAGCATACTAACGAAAGGCCAATCTTTGCCTTTAGCAAACGATAAGCTTCAACAATAGACAAAACCCTAAGGTCTGGAGAACGCGCCTCACGCGCTTGGAGAAGTTGAGAGAGGTTGATGCTCCATTTGGAGGCGCGTCATCAGGGCTTTGTCGTCGGACGGGCCTTTGAGGGATCTGTGCGCACTGATGGGGCACAGGGCCGGTCCTGAGATTGTAGAGGCCTGAGGCGAAGATATACATTTTTTTTTTCCTTATCAAATTATTTTTTATTTAATTTAATAATTATAAAATGATAATAGCGAAAAGAAACATATAGTATTGATGTTATTTAACCACTTCAAAGACATACGACTCGAGAACATGTCTATACCAAAAAAAAAGAGGAAATTAATTCAAAAATATACAAAAAACTTAAGAAAACAGATGCAAAAAAGTCATTAGTGGGATTCAAACTCATGCTGAAAAAGACCCCTCAAAGGCAACCTTACCATCGCTCTAACTTATAACACTGGTGATTTAGGCGCAGGGTTTATATATATTATATAATATTTACTGAAAGTCAGAGCTCAGAGGCCCCCAGAAGCCGGTGGCCTGAGATGGTTGCCTCAGTGGGCAGCCCTCAGGGCCGGCTCTGATGGGGCATTCTAGTAGGGGCATGGTCCAGGGAAGAAGGATTGGCGTCAAATATCGAGTTGGGCAGATTGATATCGATCGTACCCTCTCGGATCGTTGATGAGCACAGGTGAGGCGCATCGCTAGGGAGCTGTTGGCAAGCGGCGACTGGTGTCACCGAGGCACTAGGGATCTAGGTAGTTGGGTGAGCGACAAACTTCTAGTAGAGACGTTCTCGAAAGGGATCAGCTCCGCTTTGGGATCTGGCCACTGACATCTGCTGAGGTTCGATCTTGGCCATTTTTAGCATCGTACT
This sequence comes from Rosa chinensis, assembly GCF_002994745.2. Taxonomy (NCBI): domain Eukaryota; kingdom Viridiplantae; phylum Streptophyta; class Magnoliopsida; order Rosales; family Rosaceae; genus Rosa; species Rosa chinensis. The sequence goes on along the minus strand of NC_037088.1, from coordinate 52,272,271 downwards.
ACGATGCGGTGATGTGTTGGCGCGATGCGGTGGCGTGGTGATACAGTGCGGGGGCGCGGTGGTGCGGGAGCAGATGGCACTGGTTCATTGGTGGCGTAGTGGCGGCCTGCAGCATGGGTGTCCATTGCTAGGAAGAAAGGTGGTTGGGCCAGGCTTTTGTCTTTGAGCCCTTGATGGTGGGCTATTATTACTAGTTTTTTAGGGCTTACTTTTTATGTTGCAGTTTCTGTTTAGTTGATAATAAGTTTCTACCATTCTTTGGTAGGACGAGTTGGGCTTTGTGCCGGTCTTTTCACCTTGTGTGCCTTGTATGCTCTAGGTGGGTTGCGAGTTTCTTGCATTGGCAAATGGTCACAACTTCCTAGTGGCAGTAACGTGTTTTCTCTAGGTAGGCGGTGAATTTCTTGCTCAGTCAAATGGTCGTAGCTTTCCAGTGGCAGGGTGAAACTAAGTGTCACTGGTGTTATATTCCGGTGGCAACATAGTGGGAAAGCTATGCTATTTGTAATGATGCTTATTTGTTATAGAGTTATCTTTCCAGTATGTCACCACAATTATAAAGCAATGGAGTAGCCAGTAGAATACTCTTCGCTAGTTGATGCTTGCTAGAATACATTGTTTTAGTTGAGACTTTTGTTATTATCTCAAGAAGTTCTCTTGATGCTTATTGTGATCCGGGGTTTAGGTATCATGTACCCCTATGTATTCTGCAGTTTCATTAATCAAGGCTTGAGGGCAGCCACACCAGCCCTTTATATATATAGGGCTTCCACTAAGGGATCCCTTTTTTTGGTCTTTTATAGGGATAGGCATTAGACCAACTTTTAGATGATATTTTCACATCTTAACCGTTCCGTTTTTAGGTCCTAATGTATAGATCACTTCTGCAAATTTTCAGCCAAATTGGTGATCGTTAAGGCATCCAAATCTGCAATTTACACGAACGGACCGAATCTGTCAAAACCGTTCGTGTTTATAATGGTAAATTGCAGTTTTGGATGCCTTAACGATCATCAAATTGGCTAAAAATTTGCAGAAGTGATCTATACATTAGGACCTAAAAACTGAACGGTTAAGATGTGAAAATATGATCGAAAAGTTGGTATAATGCCTATCCCTATAAAAGACCAAAAAAGAGATCCCTCACTAGAAGTGCCCTATATATATCTATATATATATATATATATATATATATATATATATATAAAAGGATAAGCTTCAACAGACTAAGGAGAGCCAAATGCTAGCTGCAAAACAATTCTAATGTTTTTTCATATTGTGAACAGTTCGTAGTCAAAACACGTACTATTCTTAGCAGCATTTGCCGCTTCATAACCTAGCCCCAATTAGTCAAAGCCAAATGAACATTTTCATTCTGAACTTTTCCCAACCATATCGATCTAACGTTGGAACAGTACGTAGAAACCAAAACACTATTTCTAACTCTTTCTCATTTGCTTGTTCCTCTTTGTATACAGATCAAATTAAAAGGAGTATTTCTTTTCACAACCAACCATGATTGATCTGAAATCGCTTTATTGTTGGAGATATTCAACTGCTAGAATTACTAGGGTAGATCTAATTTCAAAAAAGGCACATCTACATATACTGGCTTTTTTCAATTCAAATTCCATTTCCAACTAGTATCCCTAAAGATTCTAGCTAACATCTATAGAAAAGAGACTCAGAGAGCTAAAATTAGGGTCGTCTATAGCGTTAGTGGATTGACTTGGTGGTTGAGCATAGAACATATTTGGGGGTCATTGGGTGGTGAACTTTCTTCCTCCTACTATGAACTTTCTTCCAGGCTACTTATTTATGCAAACAAATGCCTACTTGGCCACCTAAACAGTCATTTCCCTTGTACCAGATAATAGGAAAGCTCCAAAAATATCTACCAAATATATAACAGAGGGAGGGAGCATCATCACTATGTGAACTAATGGATCGAGTCGAGTTGGTGGATAAAATAGTTTATGATGATCAACACGCTTCCCCAGAGAATGTTTTTGTGGGTCCCACGCATGCACCGCCCTGAGGAGGCTTTCCCGGAATTTTCTAGGTGGTCGATTGCCTCAGGTATTATTGTATTAGAGAAGTAGGAAGGTAATGATCGTTCATAGAAGGTGATGGAGTACTCGTCCAAGCTAAAACTGCTGAGCTGCTGGGTGTTAAAGAAAAATTAGGTTAGCTTTTGGTTGGAGCAGGTAATTGAATTGTTAATTATAGTGAGTTTGGTCCACCACTAGTACTAGTGCTTCTAATACTAATATCTTGATCGGATCTTATTCATACTATATAAACCCTAATTATATGCGTGCATGTTTTGTATTGACATGTTATTGCTCTAAAAGGCAAAACTAAAGGTGTTTCTTCATCATTTTAGGAGCCCCATTTTTTCTTTTATGGAAATGCTTTTCTAGCTGGAAGAATCTCAGTTGTGTTTGAAGATAAAGACGTCAAACCTGACGCCTTACAGTCTTACTCACTCTCATACCATTACTGATCATCAACCTGCTTTATCTGAGACTGAGATTCCCCATATAGCAGTATGCAATTAACTAACAAGTTTGATTCATTATATCTAATTGATAGACAAAAGGGCAAGAAGAACTGAGCATTAGCTAATCCACTAATAAATTAATTAGATCATCCGTAAACAACAGAAACAAGTACTCTATAAAAACATACAATTACACTGCATATATCAGATGCATGCCCTAGAACAATGTATGAATACAAGCCATGTTGCCTAGCGATCAAAAAATCCCCGGCCATACATTCATTTCTTTTTCTATCCCTAATCTCATTCGAGTGGGTTCACGACCCTAAATCTTAAACCGCGTCTGGTAGAAATTATTGTATGTGTCAGTTATATATAATTCTCTCTCTCACGATAGGTGGATAAGACAGAAGTTATATATAAGAGCAACTCCAACAGTTTCCCTATAATTTTTGTATTATAGAGAAGCAAAAGTCAAACTTTTAGCCTATTTTTCTTCTCCAATTCCAACAGATTCCCTAGTTTACAGTAATCTATAAAATCTCCATATTCTTCTTTAAAATTTTAGAGTTTGCTGTAAATATAGGGAATTTGGTTTTCTCTCTCCTCACTTTCCCTGAAATAGAGATAGCTATAGGGAATCTGTTGGAGCAAAAGAGGCTTATTTTTCCCTAAAGTAGAGAAAAATCAAAATATAGGGAATCTGTTGGAGTTGCTCTAACCGGTGCATACAAAAAATTCCTTGAAACTGAGCTTCATTCGCTTACAATTTGTTCAAAAAGCATGCTGAAGGAGAATAATATATAACAAATTACGAAAACCATATTTATCCTATCTGTTAGTTCTGATCAACAGCGTCAAATAAGTAACTAGTTCAAAGCGAAAAGAAAGAAGCTAAAAGTGAAAAGTACACTTTGTTTTCCTTTCCTGTCTTTTTATCCAGATAGCTCTTATTCAATTACCATGACCCTCCACCCATTAACCCATTCCAATACCCAGATGGATTACCTTGCCCCTTATTCTGATCAAGTTCATGATGACCTGTAGTAGTGCTTGAGATTTGCTTCAAATCCCCAAATGGAAACAAGAGCCTTCCATTACCACCATTCTCTTGAGGATGATCACCATACCTACTTCCAACCCCATCAACACAAAAACCAAGATGACTTGGTTTGAATTCTTGCAAAGAGAACCCGGACGATGAATAAAGCACTGCATTCGAATCCTGGATTGAGTTTGGTATATATGAATTCACACCTCTAGAAGCAATGCCAGTACCCCTAAGCAGCTCTAAAGCCGATGAGTTGTTGCTTTCCATTTTGGGCACCTGGTGATGATCAACATAATGAGCAGTACTAGTACCATTGTAGTGCTCCACATTAGCAGAAAAGGCCAGATTAAGATCTTGGCCTTCATGGGTCATCCTAGGGTTTTGAGATGAAAAGTGAGACAAATTTGGTGGGTTAAGATCAGGAATGATATTCTTTGATGAAGAAATCGCTGACGATGAAGCTGTTGATGATGTTGACTTCTTGTTCTTTCTTGAACCTCCTCCAACAGGAACATTTCTGAGAGTTCCACCTTCAGTCCAATACCTTCTGCATGTTTTGCAGAAGTATCTTGGTTGAGTGAGGCTATAGTTGTTGTAGTAACAAAACTTGGTGTTGGTTGAATTGCACCTTGGACAATTCAATTGCTCTTGAGGCCTTGCCCTTTTCTCTGAGGCTAACCTTGCCTCAGACCCCATATTCTCTTCCATTGTCTTCTCCAATCCAATTTCCTGATCAATAAATTAATTTAAAAACCTCACAAATTAAGAGAAATAAATTAAGAACCCTAATTAATTCAGAGATCAAAAAAGCTAAAACAGATTAAAGGAGAGATTACATATAACAAAGTGGGAAATTAAACAAATGAATCAAACAAGCTAGCTAGCTTGGCTTTTTTAGTACTTGGGAGAATCATAGTACTGAAAAAGAAACATTAGTCTGGGGAACAAATTAAAAGCTAAAGAAAAAACAAATAAATATAACAAGTAATGCCTTTTCCATGATCCCTTTATCAGTTAATATCACATGTGAAGAAAGTAGTTTTCATGTATAAAGAACAAAATAACCTTTTATCTTTGAGTTTGAATATATAAGACATCTATATGTACTATGGAACTTGTAGTAGTTACCTTGAACATGATAATATCATTAGAAGTAGCAAAAGAACTGATAATAACCACTCTGTAATATTTCAAACACTAGTAATGAAGGAGCTTAATCCATCCATATATGTTAATCTTGAACAGAAAAGTATACAGATGAAATAAAACAACCCACCTGAGGCCATTGAGCAGTGTCCATGAACTCAGAAGAGAAAAAGGGAAAGAAAGGAAGCTGATGACTTCAGAGAGAGAGAGAGAGAGAGAGAGAGAGAAAGGAAGAAAGGTGTTTCAACCTTCTTTGTCTTCAGCTGCTCTTAGTGGAAGAAAGAATGTTTTGGATTGTCCTTTAGATTTTGTGTGTGCAATTGCTTTATGCCTTTGGCTTACTTTAAGAGTGATGATGAAAGGAAAACACAAAATACATAAAGAAATGTCTTGGTTTTGACTATGCTCAAAGTGCCACTACAAATATAATGGCTTTTTTGTGTTACTCTATGTGGGAGTTTTTGTCTGGTTTTGCTTACAGAATTAATCTGTAATGCTTTTCTATTCATCTTTTGTGGAATAATGATGTGTTAGGGTGAGTGGGTTTCTCTTTTTTGACCTAATAATGGAAAAGTCTTGATTCGTGTTCTTAATAGTCACCCTCTATCTCTTTCAAAATGTTTTCCTGAGGACCGTACATGAACAGGGATTAGGGATTCGTTCCGTTCATCCAAAGAATTAAAGTTGCTTTATGATATATGGCACATTGGTAATATTAATCTTCTGATTTGTCTAGCTACCTCTGGGTAAACCTAGTGAGGCGCTCTGATTTTAATTTTCTCTATTGGGAGAGAGGGGTGAGCACTTATAAATAAAATTTATAAAATTTTATAAATTACAAAATTTCACTTGACCTTAGAACTTATAAATTATAACAGCTAGTAAACAACTAATCTACAGTTACAAACTAGTTAATAATTCAGTAGTAAATTTGATTTTATTTACTTGTCAAACAGTTCATTACACTTCTCTCAAAAAATAAAAAAATAGTTAATTACACATAAGTAATTTAGTTTCGATTATTATCACCAACACTAAAACAAAGCGCGATCTGACACACAAATACTATACTTAAGCTTTGAAACCTATCAAAATGGTTCTCTACAAGATACCTTTGTCCTCCAATTTTGTTATAATATATGCTCATAAAAATTTAACTACTTGCCTCGCACATATTTAATTTTAGGGTAAAATTAGTCACTCATTTGTGATATAATGTACATCTTTCCCAAAAAAAAAAAAAATACAAATTTACAATGTTTCAAATATAAATCTTAAAATTTGAGCTCAAAATCAACCCATTTAAGGTATATTGATTATTTACATCTCATAGAATATATACACCAATTATTCTCTCCCAAGGTTTTCAGGAAGTTCAAGAAGACCTATTACAATAATCCATAATCCCATTGAGTGGGCCAGCATCCTAACTTGGTTTGTATAAACTTAAAGCATAGATAATAGTGGTGATAGAGTATTTCATCCTCAATTGTGGATGAAATTGAAATCGTTCTGGAAGAGTAAAGAGGAAGAGATGGGATGATCGATGAGTCGGTCTCGGATGAGAGATGAGAAGGATAGCCGACAATAGAAGACAAAAGGGAGAACGTCGGGACCCAAGTAATGCGCGGTAGAAAAGAAAAAGTCTTCCTGTTGGTATTGGGATGTCGTTTTACGGTGATGGTGACTGTGACAACTTGTTTGGTGATTTCATTTTCTTCGAAACAGCCAAACCCTAACGACTCGATCAATTTCCCACTGCGCGCTTTCTTCGATTGGGTGCACCAGTACATACTGCTCCTCTCTCTCTCTCTCTCTCTCCCCCCGCACTCAACCCAACCCTAATCGTTGATCAAGCTCAGCTCATACATAATTTTCTAGCTCCTATGCTAGTATGCATGTCTAATTGGCTTATGTTTTAGGATCGATGACATGTTTACTTACTGAAATTAGAATCAAGTCCCAAACAATTTTGGATAGAAGGAAGTCATTCATGTCATCATACAGAATATCAGGAGTATTGCCCTTCATTTCTTCCATCTCAACATGTTAGCAAACATGTGCGTTAGGGTTTTATAGTTAGTGTTTGAGTTTATGAAGTGAGATTTAAACTGGACCGTAACTAATGGCAATGCTACATTGGGGTCAATTGACTCCAATATTCTATTTCCTCAGTAGTCTCTTGAGTGGATTTGCAATCTCAACTCCGATTAATGTTTATGAACTACGTCTTTATAAGTGTTTAAAAAGTACAGTGTTTTAGGAATCCATTTGCCATGTTCAGTTCAAATATGATTAATAACCTTGCGTTTAGTAAATAATCTTGTTTATCGATCATAAGCATGTTCGTACGTGTACTATATGTACTTATAATATATGATCGAGTGAGATTATCTGAACTCAGAAAACGATACGGAATACTACAGTACTTTAACAATGCAAGGACTATTTCAATTCGTTTTGATTCGATCTTGTATTGTCACGTCTTTCTTATGCTTGGATTCTAGTTTGATCGCACAAATAGTTTCCTTTTGTTATTTTGTTGTTTCTCTTAACTTGTAGTGCAGAATAATGCAGCGGCAATGCGTAAAACACCATTATTGATTTTTTTTTTTGGTACAAAAAAATTTAGGTAAGAGGGAGACTTCCCTACACTATTAGGGCCAGGGCAAACCTACGACCTCAACCCAACATGACTTACGAAACTGGCCAGTGTCCCAGCTTAGCCCATTGGTATGGAATTATGCAGGACATTTTCTAGATTGCTCACCAAATGAGAGATTGTTGGTAATGGAGATCGAACTTGTGTGAGTTTACACCTCAAGTCCGCCCTTGCCAACACCATTATTGAATTTGAATCCACTAGCTACTTTCTTAGTTGTTACTTTTGGTTTTAAAACGAGATAGCAATTATGAGCTAGGAAATAGTGTTAGCATATATCAAGACATGCGGGAACAATAATGCAGTTCATTCAATTTGTAAAAAAGTTCATCTTTTGTTGTAGAAAATGGGACATCGATGTCATCATGAATAGACATATATGTAGATCTGCGGTCAATAACATAGAAGCAAAATTAAGAAAAGCAAGAGCAAAAGAACAGATAGAATGTGAGTCTTAGCTAAGGTTACTTAATGTCATATATATTATCTACTTCTTAGTCAATACAATAAACTTTCCCTATTTTATATCAATGTGATTATGAGTCGGTTTTGATCATGAAATTTGAATTGCTTTTCCAGAGAAAAGAGGATAGACTTAACTGCATGATTTGGTTGGTGGCTAAAGTTGACAATAAATATCAAAGAGACAAATTAAGCTAATGGATTGGTTTCAACGTGAAAGAGCATGGAACTGGTGGGACATGTAAATGGCTTCATTTCACCGTCCATGTATCTATCAAAGCATCAATTCATTGAAAAAGAATGACCTTATTTTAAAAAAGTAAGTCTCTTGTTTGCTTTTATACACTAGAGGAGAGGAAGTAAAATTTTCTTTAAAAGAAAAGATAGAGCCATTCATGGATATACTAGCTAGTTCTGTCTTTTGAACATTATACACTTCTGTTAGAAACTTCATAAATTGATGGCTATGCTCCAACTGTCGTTATCGTGCGCTATGCTTTAGATGGATACGAGATCTCAGCCAACATCTTAACTGACATTTCAACTTCGTTTTGATGACAACATAAAATTGTAGGAAAATTTCGTTAAGTCTCAAAATAATTTAATACGCAACCTTTGTTTGATCGATACTGATACACACCAAACACAAGATTTTTGTTTTTTTGTTGTTTTTAAGAAAAATGTCAACTCATTGTATTGATTAGCGAAATTACACATAACCACCTACTCCAGTGAGACTGTAAAAAAAACCACTATCTAAATAATTCAGTATCTTTAAAATAAATCAAATGGCCAAAATCTACCCTAAAACATCTAGAAAATCAAAGGGCCAAAACATAAAATACAAATCTCAGAGATAACTTATGAATTTATTCTCATAGAAGAATGAATTCTTACAGCAACATACTACTCTCGATGATTGAGGAGTCTTTTTGCTCCACAAAATTCAGAGTGAAAAGTAGGGTTTTTTTCGTTGGTTTTCCCTTGTCCGGCGGCGCTGCAACGTTGACAAAGGCTCTTTGCCTCATCGGAGTATAGTAGTTGCAGCCGGACGAGATCTTGGAGGTTTCTTGTGGTCTAGTATGGTCGCAGGCGGGACTTTTGCTTTCTCTGTTTCTGCTGCTGGGATAGCAATGGCAGTGCATCTACATTGGGCGTGGTTGTGGGCTCATGCTTGGCTGGGTCTTCCTAGCCCAGATGCGTTGGGTTTTGACCCGGGTTGGAGGGCTTTTCGACGGTGGGTTGGTTGGCGGCGTCAATCTCTTGCGCCTTGGCGGGTTTGCTGTAACGCCCCAAGCTGCACCTCACTAGCTTAAGCACGTCACAGTGCCACGAGTCTCTAAAACGTAAACCGAACGCTCGATTTACATCCTAGAGAACCTCTAGGCATTTTGTTTGAAAAACTTTTTGGAAAACATAGCAGAAGCTACAAATATTTTTGAGGTGAAAACTTGAATTGCTAAAATCTATTTCGTTCGTCCAGAACTTGGATAAAGGCTCACACGAGGTATGGATTTCAATGAAAGAGAATTCAACTGAATTTAACACGAGGCTAGATAACAACAAGCTCCGAAACACGAAGTTCGAGAAAGAAAATTTAAAATAAAATCCAAACAATGATTTACCGAGCTTTCGCACACCCAGCTCTGCCCGCTGCTGTCCCGTCACCAGTGCACAGTACCTGCATTCATACTATTGTAGGGGTGAGCTATCGTCCTTGCTGCTCAACAGGAACTCTTACTCGACTAGGCTTGAAATCGATACATAGATTTTGGAGCTCCAGTATGAAAACATGCTTAAACCAAGTGTTTAAAAGGGACGACAAACTTTAATGTTTTTCAACTTGAAAACTGATGCATGATACTTAAATAAATACGGCGCGAAATCCAAGTTTTACCTGATGGCCGGTCCCATAGACCCACTACACGACCTTACCTCTATTTAAGTTATCACCAGGTAAGCGTAGCGAGAGTGTCCACTACTTAGCTACATACACGGATCGGGTTGTCATTACGATCGCTCACTGTCCGACCGGTGTAGCTAACCCTCCGGAGGTTTAGGGAATCGAACCCAAGGAAGTCAGTGCCTCTTTCGCTCTCAAGCCATCACTGCTCTCATACGGTTTGGTCAGTATGCATCGCATTTTAACTTAACCAAGCCACACTATGTAACATGCATCATATTGAAAACAACTAAGGAAGTAAAAACACGCATCGAGGAGAGTTATCCCTACCTGGACCCACTATGCTTTTCCTCACGTACTCCGAGAGTTGCGAACTTTCCGTTCCTCGGGTAACTGGAGTCCTGGATTCCGACATTTCGACCGTTAATATCATTTGAACAATTATACAAAATCTCGACGATTAATATATCGTCCAAACCAACTTTTTTTGGTTTGACTAGGAGTTGACCATTTGACCATGTTGACTGGCACTTTTTAGTTTGACCAACATTGACCAGTTTGACCACATTTGACCAATCGCAGCAAGTTCGATAATTAACCCAAAGTACCGAACCTTCACTTGAAGTTTACGTTATCGACCAAGTGCACCCGATTTACTAAGGCCACCCAATATACTATTTTCATTTCTTTACTTATTACCCTTTCACACAAGGTGTGTCCAAACTACTAAGGACACCCAAAATCACACGTGACCAAGTTCACTCTTCACAACCATTTCCTTGATAATTTACCTTATAAACCATAACAAAACATCAAGTTTACCAATTATCCACTTCAAGATCACAATACCAGATTATCAACTCTCAACAACTTAATAAACTTAAACACACAACCAGGATAATCCGAATTCAACCACAACACTGTTCATAACACATACAAACAATCAACTCCTCCAAACTTAATTCCTAATTCGAGCATAAAATCCAAAAGCCATCAGTAAACTAACTTAACACAATCAATATCAGATAGAGATTTCATCCCACCATACCAAACCAAACTCAGTTCCCTATCTTCCAAGAACCAAACCAAGATCAAAACTTGATTAGAGGTTTGAAATATACCTTCAAAATCTAACTGCAATCAAGCCAAACCACATGCCGAAACTAGGTAGCTGAGGGACTGAGGATGTTGACGTAATCTACCCATAAAGCTGCCTAATATCTTGCCTACAGTTGCAGTCGAGCAAGAAACGAAGCCCAGAAAGGCCGGAGAAGTAGCCGCCAGCCAGGACTCGCAACGGAGGCAGAAGTAACTCAGAAACCAAAATGTCAAAACTCGATTGAATCGAAAAACTAATCATACTGGGCTGTAGTGCATGACGAGGAGGTGAGATTCCATACCAGATACAGCACAGATGGTGGCCGGAATTTGCAGAAACTCGCCGGAGCAATCGGACATTCTCACCGTCAATTCTTCTTCCTCGTCCGGTGCATGGACGATCAGAGGCCACAGGGAGGTAGGCGACAGCGAGACGAAGACGAGGGTGCCCGCGCGCCGTCTTGAGGTGGCAGAAGAAGCGATTTCCAATCGAACCCAGTCCCGGGTCGTTTCAGGGTCGGAGAGTTGTGGTCCTCTCTCTCGATTTCTGGATCACTCCTTTGATCCCAGGCCCGTTTATAAGCTCCTTTATTTATTTTTGGACGGCTGTGATAAAGAGGTGGCTAATGGAAGGCCTTGATTGCACCGTTGGTTTTCTTTTATTTTCTAAAATCTCTAAACTTCAGAAAATCACGGTAAATAACTCGAGTATCCAAAACATCTCCGGAAAATTTTCATGAACTCGTCGTGTCGTGTACTTTATTACTCAATCCTTAAATAGAGGATTTCATTTTCTGAAAATTTCTGAAAATATTCTCGAGCACTTTGATAATTACCGAGATCGTTAAGTAGTTTATCGAACGATCTCAACTTAGCTCGTTAAACTTTTCCGGGGCTCACATTTGCCTTAGTGGTCTAGATTTGAACTGTGGACCTAGAATGTTGTACGTAGTGGTCTCCATGGGAGAGTGGTGGTGGAGAACTGGTGCTGTTGATAGTGGAGGGATGGTACTAACTTTGTGTTGGTGGCAGTCTTCATGCTGGCAGTGGTGGAGGTTTGGTGGAAGGCTGGGAAGGGGGGGGGGGAGAGACTGATCTTGAACAGTTGGTACGAGGAGGTCTTTTGCGGTTCATATCTGACGTGCGAGAGGTTGTCGGCGTTCACACTACTCCGACGACGAAATCCAATGGTAGGCCGGTGTTGGTTTCTTGGCAAAAGGATATGGTTTTCATGTGATTGTCTTATTTTGTTTGTTTTTAGGTAATTTGGTGTCAATAAGTCCCTACTCTGAGTTTGGGTTGTTCCCTTATTCTCTTGAGCTAGGGTTGGGTCTAGTTGTTATGCCTTGTAAATAGTGTCATTCCTGGGGATGATTTGTTTTAAGTTTGGTTTATTTTGGTTGTCAATTTGCTGACGAGCGATCCTTGCATGTGGTCTGGTACTTTTTGGACACGATGTGGAAGAGGGCGCAGTCTTCTGTGCCGTTGACTACAAGGTACCGGGAATCTCGGGATTATGTGAAATTTGTAGCCTGGGAAAGGGGCGTAATGTGGTTAGAGTTTGGGACCTTTGGCTCGATGGTACCTGTAACCGCGGTTGTACACTTGTACTTGAGGTTTTGGTCTATGTCCCCCCAATAAATGCTTTCCGATTGATTAATTGAAAGTTCTTTCTTTTTCTTAAAAAAAAAAAAAAAAAAAATTAAAACAAGAAGAATGAATTCTTACATAAAAATAATTACATTTAAAATAATCCAACCAAACACAATAATGAATGACACTCAATTTTGCACCATATTTGTTTTCGTAAACACGTAGCAGATATGGGTTTTAAATAATAACTCTGACCTAGCCGTAATTGCTCTGCTAGGGTTAACTCGTAGATTTCGATCTACAACCAAAACTCCCAAATTTGATGGCCGATGCCATTGCTTGCCTTGTGGCTTCTTGCCTACTCAGTGTTTTCGCTGCTGATAGGGAGGCGGGACAAACTCCGGCGTCGTTTTGGTTGTTGTCTGTTTTGGTGAATTATATTGATAGTTTTTGACTGAATTTGTCTTTATGACCTTCATCTTTGTGACTCGACATACGAGGATGAGGATGGACGTGGTAGGGATCGCCTAGGTTGTCTTGCGACGGAGGACGTGGTGGCTTTGGTGGGGATGGTAGCGTGACGGTGGAAAATCTCTAATGGGTTTCTTTTGGTCTAGTAATGCTTGTATCAGGGCTGCAACACTGTCGTTGGATTTTCAGATTGACCTGGGCGTGAAGGATGCGGACGCCGGCCGGCAATGAGGGCGGCTGGTTTTTCGGCGGCGGCGGCAGGCCTTCTAACGGGGTTCTTCTGCTCAAGTATGGCAGACCTTTGGTGTTGGCCTTGCCTAGCTAGGCTTGAGTCTTGATATGGGATATGGGCCTCAAGCTTGATTGTTGGGTTCGGTTGCTTCGGGTTTTGATACTTTAAACTGTTTTGTATTTTATCTTGGGGTTTTACATTCTACACTCCATTGATAATGATTTTACGAAACTACCCCTCACACTTAGTCATCGGTCGAGTCTCAAAACTCCACATCTTCTCTGTCTTCCTCCTCTCTTCATTTTCTCCTTCTACCTGTTTTAAATCATCTTCATATCAATTGAATTTCTACATCTTCCTTATATCTCGTCCTAAATTGATATGCCCAGTATCAAATAGATCTTTGTCTTTGGGTAATTAGAGATTAAAGTCTGTATCTGCAATATCAATTCTTTCATCACTCAAACGTCTCATTCTCCCTCTCTCTCACATAGATTGCAGTCTCATTCTCTCTCTCTCTCTCTGTTCTTCTGCGTTTCTCTTGATCTGTTTTGCTCTCTCACATTTCTTGTTCTTTATGAAGAAACCAGATAAAGGTGAACTGATGAAATTTCGAATAAAAGGAAGATATATGGCTGATATCCTTTGGGTGGAGATAAGAGCTGCCAAACTCTTCTTTCTCATGATGTTGGGTTCTCAAATAGAGAGAATCAAGGTGCATATAAATTTAGTCGTCATACTCAGTTGAATCCAATCTCCTTACTAATTTCCATCTCTTCTTTACCATCTATGCTATTCACTTCAACCCAATCTCTTCCACCCTATATAACTTCATCAATCTCTCCATCAAATCCAAAGGAAACCATAAATAAGAAATCAAACACACCCAGAAATCCAAACTAATCTTATTTGGATTTCTAGCGTTTGTGACCAATATCAAAATTTCCAATTTCCAGAAAGCGAACCCCTAAAACCATCTTCTCCTCTCAATTTAAAATCGAATTTGCTTTTCAAACAAATTAATTTGTTAGAAAAAATTGTTCCCTTTCGCACGGCTGTAGCCAAAAGGGTACTTGCCAATTTGGATCATCCTACCTCTTTCTAATTGCAAGTCTGGGAATCATGTGAGAGAAGTTGGTGCGATGGGAAGACGGGTAAAGAAGTGAGGGTAATTGTGGAAGAGAATTAAGAGTGTACTCAATAAAATAATATTAAATAATTCAAAGGGAGTGTAGTTTGTAAAAATGGGTGTGCAAATTTCAGTCCCCTTTATTTTTGGGCATCCTTTCTTCGTTGTTGAAGGGTGTTATGCCTGTTTTTATCCGTTTTTTGAGAGAATAGGTCGCAAGAAAACTTGATGCTAGCTTCGTCGTTTTTGTTTGAGTGCGTAACTTAAAAAGTTGGTGGGTATAGTGGGGGTGTGCTGGGTAACTAGATTGATTTGATTTACTCTGAAAACGGTTTTTTCTGATAACACCCAAAGGTGTGTCGTTTTTGTACTACTTCCTGAATTTCAATAAAGAATGACCTCATTTATCTAGAAAAAAAAAATTATGGGTTTCAAAGTAAAATGTCAAATCTATACTAGCTTTGCAAGACTTTTCTCAAGCCTCATGGCTGTTAGACAATAGTCAAGCTTATTAACTATGGTTTTAAAAGTATTATGTCAAATTTATATTAGATTTGCAAGATTTTTTTTTAGGGGCAGTGACCACTTACCCAATTTTAGACTCAAAATTGCCCACTTACTCCACTAAGAGTTTTTTAACCCCATCTACCCAATCCAACAGTGTGTGACAGTATTGCCCTCATACACTCTCTCTCTCTCTCTCGACTCCCCTTCTCCTCCCAGACTCTATTTCCCTCTCTCTCTCTCTCTCTGTCTTCCTCTCCTGTCCTTGTTCACGCCGGTGTCAATGCCGCACCTGATCTCGGCCTCCTCATCCAACGTAGACGTTTGGCGAGCTCCCTTTCCCATCCTTGATCACTCCTGCATCGATGCCGCACCGGATCTCTGCCTGCTCATCCAACGCATACGTTCATTCTACTACCTCTCTCTCTTCCTTGTTCACGCCGGCGTCAATGCCGCACCGGATCTCTGCCTGCTCATCCAACGCAGACGTTCGGCTTAGTCATCTTCCTCATCCTGATTGTCGACGCGATCGTCTGAATATGGCAGGAGAGCAACACTGAGAAACTGCCGGAGGCCTTGAAGGAGATTCAGTCACAGCAGCGGTGGTGGTTAGGGACGGGAAGAAGATGAAAAATTAGGGGGCCAATGAGCTCGTTCCCGGCGATATTGTGGAGCTCGTTTCTGGGCCTTCGTTGTTGGTCATACTGGTGTCGCCAGAGGAGTGATATGGATTACTCAGGTTGCTGGGTTTTTTTTTTTTTTTAAAGTATTGTTGTTCAGCTCTTTTTTTTTGGCAAGGAATAGCATTTTTTTTTTTTTGAATGTCTATTGGATTGGAGGCCAATGATCTACTATCTGTTCAACAATGTGAGTAATCTGACATTGCAATGTAACTGTGGGGTTTGTTTGATGGTCTACTAGGGGGAAGTAGACACATTATTGGCCCCCAGTAGACTTTGAAATGAGGGACAAGGATCACTATAGTGTGGTGTTTTGATAAGTTACCTGTTGTTTTCTGTGTATTAAAGTCAAATTATCTATGAATCCTACAAAATGGTGCATTTTTGGTGGTTTATTGGGGGGGGGGGGGCAGTAGAGACATTGGACTTTGTATTGGAGGCCAATGATCTACTATCTGTTCAACAATGCAATAATATGCATATTAATTGATCAATTGTGCCTGTAGTGTATTCATTTTAGTTTTGGGATATTATGCAATTCACTGAGAGGGAAATAATATGATTATTGAGAGGCAATAATATGAGTATTAGGGGACAATAATATGATTATTGGGGGGTAATAATATAATTTCGGTCACCGGTCGCCGGATTTTGGTAACCGGCCGTCGGATTCCGGTCACTGGAGTCCGGCAATGTATCTGACGACTTCTCTCTCTAAGTGAGAAAGAAGGAGAGGGCAAAAAAGTCACAAAAATAAATAAAAAGAATAAAGAAGAATAAAAAAGAATTAATCGGGTATTAGGGAAATAATCCCTTAGAGTGTTTTGGGTAAACATGGTTAAAAAACTGTTAGTGGAGCAAGTGGGCAATTTTGAAGCTGAAATTGGGTAAATGATCATTTCCCCTTTTTTTAAGCCCTTGTTTGTATTTAAATCCAGCTACATGAAAGTCAGATGTTAATGCTCAAGTCCGGCGGTAGCCGATTCCTTGCTTAACGCGGGTCCGGTGGGCGGACCGCTACTCCGAAGATTGGATGGTTGCTGTTTGCTGCAACACGATAGACAGGGCGTCAGAGGGTGACCGCGTTGGGCGGTCTTCACTGCTCCGATGCCTAAGTCAGTCACTGTATATGGACAACATAACAATAAATGAGTAGTAATTGCGTAATTAATGAGGAGAGAGGAGAGAACCTTTTATTGTTGAGGAAGAGGTTGATCTTCCTCTTGTTTCTGATGTGGGACTGATGTGCTTCGATTCCCAGCGTCTGGAGCTTCTGATGCTATCTTGACGAGGCGCCTGGCGGCGCGTCAGCGGTAATCTGGGGCCGGTCCAGGGCTTAAGCGGTAGCCTGCCTGGTCGTGCCTTCGCAGGTCATCCCTTGGGTGGGAGTCGGTACCTCTGGCGGTGCAATGAGCGTGGCTCATTATAGCTAATTATGCTCGTGCTGGCACATGTAGGTACAAGTCCCCCAAGTCCCTAGTCAAGGAGGGCAATCTTGGTTGGGGAGTTGATCGGCGGTGTGAAGAGTTACTTCCGCTAGACTTGCAACAACATAATTAGCGTCAGTGCGTTGTCAACCATGGATTTACTGAGCAAACGCTTTATACCCTTTCAGGTGGGCCCCTGCCAGGCCCGCTAGGGAGTCCCCCACTCCCTAGCCAAGATGGACCTCCGGATGGTCGGCAAATTGTTTGATGAGGGGAACCTGCGCGAAGCAGAGGGTGTTGGGTAGCGAGCCCAATCTTAGTACCCGGGTGACGGGGGTCAACGTACCTGATCAGGGTTGTCGTAAACTGTTGACCAGTCCCCATGTCCCGTAGGGACGATCTGACCGTAACGCCGCGTGGCGGTCGTTGTCAAAGTGAGGCGTAGCCTCGGGATTCGCCGCTGGTGGATACCCCCCGCTGGATGTAGCGGGAAACAGCGTCGCGTAGACGTGTTTGGCGGTAGTTGACACAGGTTTTGTAAAATGGAGTTGGTTCTGCCGGCAGTGCCACGCATAGCGGAGGGTGCCTCTTGCAAATTGACAAGTGGAAGTTTTCTAGCGGGCATCAGCTCATAGTAGATTTCGATAGGTGTCAAATGAGAAGTTGCACTGGCGGGGTTTTGCTCAGCGGGCTTCGATACTTGGAAGATGACAAGTGAGAAGTTCTTCTAGTGAGGTTTCGCTCAGCGGACTTCGACACTTGGCAAATGACAAGTGAGAAGTTCCGCTAGCGAGGTTTCGCTCAGCGGACTTCGACACTTGGAAGATGACAAGTAAGAAGTTCCGCTAGCGGGGTTACCCTCAGCGGACTTCGACACTAGGAGGATGACAAGTGAGAAGTTCCGCTAGCGGGGTTACGCTCAGCGGACTTCGACACTTGGCGCCTTCCTACCAAAAGTTGTGGCTTCTACTAGACGCTTCGCCTGATGGTGGTGGACACGTGGCGAACCCCTAAAGGGTTAGCGTGCGGAGGCGTGCCTCCTCCGCCGAGCCTTCTCCTCGCCATTAATGTCGAGTTATGATGGATTTCGTAACCGAGGCGACGCCTCGGTTAATCTGGAGAGTAACTGCAGTTGTGGGACACGTGTACGGCTGACATTTGATGTCGTTTTTTAAACGGACGGCGTGGGATTGTTTGACGTTGACATAAAAAGGGGGGAAGGTAGCATATTTGGCACTGCTCTAAACTTTGAACTGTGCCTTCGTCATCTTCAAGTGTTCTGTGTCTGAGATCGGAGAAGAAAGGTGATATTGGCGAGTTTTCGTGCGTGGAAGAACCGACGATCTCCGGCTTCGAAGACTAGTGTACACACTGCTGTCAGAGGCTCCACTGTTAAGGTTGGTATTCTGGCCTATTTCCCTGTTTCATTGGGTGTCTGCCTTGGTGAATTTCTGGGTTTTGGGTGTTTCTGTGATATGTTATTTGTCGACGTACTGTGAGGGTGTGAGAGTGGGTTTGGGGAAGGGTGGTTGTGATTGACAGAATTGGGGTTGTTAGGGCTTTTCTAGATGGTCGAATATGGGTTTGAGTGTGTTTGTTCTTGTTTTGAAATTTTCTGGGTTTGAGTGTTCTTGATGTTCTTGGGCACTGGCTGATATAGGGGTAGGTTAGATCTTTGTGTGAGCTAACTGATTTGGGTTTTAGGGTTTTGGGATGGCCGACGTCATAGAGATTTCGAGCAGTGAGGATTCCGGATCTGAAGTGTCGTTCAGCGCGGCGGATAGAAATTTTATTGACTTGTTGCGTCCGTCTGCCGGTGCAGGAACCTCACTGCCAGAACCGCTAGAGGTCGAGCCGCTATAGACCATTCCGTGGGACGTAGATATGGATCGTTCATCACGTCCGGAGAGTTCTAGGGCGGGGGAGGCTGCCGCTGCACACACACTGCATGAAGAGCGGCTAGAAAGTAATAGTGCCGCCAGCGGTTCCGCTGGCGGAGGAGGTGTAGCGGGAGAGGATACCGAGCCGGTGTGGGTGTTCGAGGACGGCACCCCTGTTGACAAGGCAGGAGGTAGGATGACCGCGGTTGCCGTCAACCGGCTGAAGCGGGTGTTCCGGTTGCCCGGCGTGGTGAAGCTGCGTCCGCCGAAGGTAAAGGAGAAGGCTTCGATTCTGCTAGGGAGGCCATATTCCGCGAGGGAGTGACCTTGCCGCTGGTGCCCAACCTACAGATCCTGGTGTGTGAGTTCGGCATCGCCTTTGGGCAAGTGTGCCCTAACATGTGGCGGTTGTTGCTGGCGTTGAACTCGCTGTGGCGGTTGTCTGGTTGCGAAGGACCGACCGTGGTGGAGGTACTATACTTCTACGAACTGGTGTACGTGAAGCGCCAGGGTTGTAGAGGGCAGTTAAACCTCAGTCGTCGCCAAGGAGAGCCCAAGCTGATCGAGAACTTGTGGGACTCAATGTCGTACTGGCGGGGTTCGTTTTGCATTGCCACAGCGGGGTGGGAGTACCAAGCGGGGTCTAACGAGGGGGAGCCGTCGTTTAGAATTAAGTCAAAGTTTCAGCCCATCCGAGGTTGTTTGTCGTTTCCGCTGAACACGACTGTCGTGGTTTCTGTATTTTTTTTTTTATACTGACAATGACCTTTTTGTGCAGCGGGGTTGCGGTACAACCTGACTCGTGAGGAAGAGTGCCGCGTAGCACGCATCAGGGGTTGTTGGCGGAATCGCAACTTACTGGACTTCAGTCTCCTCACCGGGTGGGAGCTGCTGGTAGCGCAACAACTGACGCGTGCTGTTGGTAAGTACTCTCCGCTGTACTGCATGTTTTGTGACGTTGCCTCATACTGACCGGTTTGCCACTATGCACTTTTGTAGAGACTCCTCCGGGAAACAAGGCCAGCCGAGACGCTTTCAAGAAAGCGATGGACCGCGCTGAAATAGACAACTTCCTGGAGGCCATGTATGCTTCTGGGCTGGCAGCGCAGAACACGGCGGTGGACCCCGATACACTGGCACTGAGCCCATCAGAGGTTCCAGTGGTGCTGCCAATGCCGCACCACTCTCACCTTGGTGATGACGGGCTGCTCGCTGTTTAGGCGGGGACCGGCTCGGCGAGTGAGGCGGCGCCGCGGAAGGAAAGAGAGCAGGCGATACAGCGCGGGGTGCCAAAGAAAACGGTGCGCCCAACGGAGGGAGTCACCATAGCGGGGTTGGAGCCGTCGAGGGGGGGTGCGAGGGCTGTCGCTGCTGGAGGTACGCGGACCCTTCAGCGAAAACGCCGTCAACCCGACTCCCGCAGGGAAGGGGAGGAGGTGGAGGTCACCGAGGCCCGCGAGCAGCCGAAGAAGTCAAGGCAGGCCCACCCCGAGGCTCCCGTTGACGTGGCTACAGCTGCGGGTACGAGCGGCTTGGATTCATTTGCCGCTTACGCTGAGTTCCTCAACGACGGTGAGTGGGACTTCCTGTATCACCTTTGCAAGCGGCTGGGGTTCGGCGGCTTGGAAGGGATTGTTCGGTTGACCGCCGTCAGTGAGTCGCCCTCCAGCACAGCCTTTGGGCACGTCGCCGTTGGGCTCCATGAGATGTTTCAGGCGGCATCCAAGCAGCCCCTGGTTGAGCGGGAGCTGAGGGAGGAAGTGGCGGGCTTCCAGAGGGACTTGGGGAAGGCCCAGGAAAAGCTGGCTGACGTCGAGCGACATTTGACAAAGGCCGACTGCGATGCGGCAGATGCCAGGGGCAAGCTGAATGTTGCCATTGAGCGGCAGCTGGAGCAGGACAGGTCCCTGCTGCGGGACCGGGTGACCGCGAAGGAGAAGAAAGTTGAGATCCTTCAGCGGGAGTCCGCCACCAAACAAGCGGAGATCAAGCGGCTAGAGGGTGAAGTCGCTCTCTTGGAGGCTAAGGGGGGCCGTGCTGCGGCTGCCGCTATTGAATCATACAAGCAGTCGGCGGAGTACAAGAAGGCGCTGAACGAAGCAGCTAAGGCTGGTGCCCTGGCCAATGTGGAGATGCTGCGGCAGAAGGGCGCCATCGACTGGGCGAAAGCGGCGATGCCGGTCGTGCAGCCAAGTAAGGAAGCTCCGCCGACAACAAGTACCGCTCGTACTGCCGCACCTGGTCGGTCATGTTGGAGCCAGCTCGGGTAGCGGGGAGAGCGGCGGGCTTCTAGAGGGCGACTCTCAGCGGACGCCTACGCAGTCGGAGGTGTCCCGCACCGGGTTCCTGGTGGCCCACACCCGGGCGGATGGCACAATAGAGACCCCCAGTCCCACAGCCCGAGGGTCCGACCAGACGAGCCGCTCCCATCCGCCGCAGGCCACCAGCAGAAATGCCGAAGGTAGCGGAGCCGACCTTGCCAACCCTGCCAACCCCGCCAACCCCTGAATAAGAGTAGAAAAGTTTTTGTAGCCACTGAGGCATAAATACTTTATGTAAATCAGTTTGGATATGAATGAAATTTTGGAACCCAATCTTCTATACTTTTTTTTCTTTGTGATAATGTGTGTGCCACTAGATGTCTTGACACTTGCTTTTGGTCATGAATGAAACACTAAAGGAATTAAAATTGGTCTAAGTGCACAATGTAGTAGACGTAGTCCGCTGACTGGCGTTGCCAGTTGCCCTCAGTGCTAGACTTGGTAACAATGGTTTGAATAATTCCTCGTTTCATTGATAGCTGTCTGAACAGCGTTTACAAAAGCGGGGTCGTACCCGTTGGGTAGCTTCCCTTAGCTAAATATTGAACAAAAATTTAGCTAAGTCAAGATGCTCTTGGGTAGCGGTATGACTATTTGTAGTAATACCGAAGGTGTTCGGTATTCCAAGGGTGGGTCGTTGTGACGCCATCCTTGTCATTAAGTAGAAGGTGCTTGGGCCAATGACCTCTACAATTTTGTATGGACCTTCCCAAGTTGGGCGGAGTTTTGTTGGCGGTGGTATGACTTCCTTCATTACCGAGTCCCCCAGTTGGAGGTTGCGGGCTTTGACCCAGGCATTGTAGAAACGCGATACCCGTTGCTTGTTCTGGAGATTGCGCAAATGGGCTGTGTCTCGCCTTTCCTCTAGGAGATCCCTGTCGAGGTTAACGCCGTCGCAGTTGGTCTCGGGGCAATAGCCTTCGACCCTAGCGGTAGGTTGGGTTACTTTGATAGGCAGGACAGCTTCAGTCCCGAACATCATACAAAAGGGGGTTTCACCTGTGGCGGAAGTTGGGGTTGTTCTGATGGCCCATAGAACTTCCGGGAGCTTCTCCGCCCACAAACCCTTGGCCTTGTCGAGCTTCTTCTGTAATAGTTTCTTGATTATCTTGTTTGCCGCTTCGACTTGGCCGTTTGTTTGGGGGTGAGCGACGGATGCGAAACGCATCTTGGTGCCCAGGTTAGCGGTGAAAGAGATGAGTTCCTTATTGTTGAACTGTGTGCCGTTGTCTGTGATGATTGCGTGTGGGACACCATAGCGGCAGTAGATGTTCTTCCAGAGGAAGTGAATTACCTTGGCGGTAGTTATTGCCGTCAAAGGTTCCGCCTCTATCCACTTGCTGTTGTAGTTGATGGTGACAATGATGTATTTGAACTGCCCTTTGGCGGTTTGGAATTTTCCCATCAGGTCCAAGCCCCACGTTGAGTGAATCCAGGGACCGACGATAACCGACAGAGGTTCCGCCGGGGCATGTGGTAGATCAGCATATTGTTGGCATTTGTGACAAGATTTTGCTATTCGCCTGGCGTCATCACCGAGCGTAGGCCAAAAGTAGCCTTGTCGCATTGTGCGATTGGCCAAGGATCTGGCGCCTAAATGATTTCCGCATTCCCCGCCATGTATTGTTGCCAGCACGACCTTTCCCTCCTCTGGGGTTAGACAGCGGAGGTTGGGGTGAGTGGATCCTTGGCGGTAAAGTTTTGCCGCTTTGCATATTGTAACGGGTTGCTCTCCGCTGGAGCTGTCGCGCCTTGATCTTGTCCTCTGGCAATGTCCCGTTGCGCTTGTATTTAATAATTTCGTCCATCCAGCTAGGATTGGCCTCAATGTTGAAGATCTCCGCCAGGGTTTTTGTGATACTTGGCCTGTCCAGAGACTCCACCCTTGTGTCCGCTGGACTCTGGTGTGGTTGGGTGGTTGCCAGTCTTGCCAGTGAATCAACCTTGGCGTTCTTTTCCCTGGGGATTTGTGTGATAGTGTGGAACTTGAATTTTTTGAGCAGCGTCTTGGCGTATCCTAAGTATGCCGCTAACTGTTGGTCCTTGGCCTGAAAGCTGTTGTTGACCTGGTTAACAACTAACTGAGAGTCGCTGAAGATGTTGACACTGTCGGCCCCTGAATCAATGGCGAGGAGTAGGCCGGCAATGAGTGCCTCATATTCCGCCATGTTGTTAGAAGCTTTAAAGTTGAATTTCAACGCGTATTCGACGCTAAGCCCCCTGGTCCTGTTAAGATGATTCCGGCACCGCTGGCCTTGGCGGAAGCTGAACCGTCCACTTGTAGGTTCCAGTCTGATTGTTGGGGAGCCGGCTCCACAGCCGTAACTATTTTTGTTCCAGGAGGTACATCGATCTTGGTTTCGGGCTGACGCTAGGTGAGTTCAGCAATGAAGTCTGCCACCGCCTGGCCCTTCATGGCGGGTCGTGGTTTGTAGTCTATGTCAAACTCGCTGAGCTCAATGGCCCACTTGCTGAGGCGCCCCGAATGTTCAGGGTTCTGCATTACTTGTCTCAGCGGTTGATTGGTTAACACATGGATTGTATGGGCTTGGAAGTACTGGCAGAGGCGCCTGGCGGCAACGATGAGTGCGAGAGCAAGCTGCTCGAATGGAGGATACCGTGTTTCTGCTCCATTCATGCCCCTTCCGGCATAGAAAACTGGGATCTCATCCTGGCCCTCCAGCCGGACGATGGCGTAGCTCACCACTGATTGAGATACCGCTAGGTAAATGTACAACGTTTCTCCTTGGACAGGAATGGAGAGGAGTGGAACTGCCGCCAGGTATTCCTTCAGGCCCTGGAACGCCGCCTAGCACTCTGGGTTCCAATCGATGACCTTCTTCTGGGTTGTTTTAAGGACTTTGAAAAATGGGGCGCACCTGTCGGTCAGTCTGGAGATGAATCGAGACAGGGTGGTTAGCTTGCCCTGGAGGCATTGGACGTGCACCTTCCATTCCGGGTCCTTCAAGTTGAGGATGGCTTACACCTTGTCAGGGTTGGCCTCGATGCCACGCTCACTGACAATATACCCCAGAAATTTGCTGGCGGTGACCCCAAAGAAACATTTTTTTAGGTTGAGGCGCATACCATAGGTCAGGAGGATGGCTACTATGATTTTTAGGTTTGCTACATGTCCGCTGGCTTTAATATTCTTGACCAACATGTCATCAACGTAGACCTCGATTATCTTGCCTAGGTGTTCCGCGAACATGGCGTTCATCAGTCGCTGATAAGTTGCCCCTGCGTTCTTCAAACCGAAAGGCATCACATTGTAACAGTACAGGCCCTTGTCGGTGGTGAAGGTGGTGCACTCCTGGTCGTCGGGATGCATCCTGATCTGGTTATAGCCGGAGAACGCATCCATCATGCTAAGGAGCTCGTGTCCGGCGGTTGCATCGACGAGCTGATCGATGCGGGGTAGTGGGAAGCTGTCTTTTGGGCATGCTTTGTTTAGATTTTTGAAGTCGACGCACATCCTCCACCTGCCGCTAGCCTTTTTGACCATAACCAGGTTGGAAATCCACTGGGGATAGATGACCTGGCGGATGAACCCAATGCTCTGGAGCTTGGTAACCTCTTCTCTTATAGCACGGTACTTCTCTTCGTCGAAGGCTCTGCGTTTTTGTTTGATAGGATAGAAGGATGGTTTGATGCTTAACTTGTGTGTGATGATCTCAGGGGAGATGCCTGGCATGTCTGCATATGACCAGGCAAAGACCGTAGCGTTGTCACGTAGGAACTGAGTGAGCTCCGCTGCCAGCTCTGGGTCTAATTGAGCTCCTATGCGGACTGTCCGCTCAGGGTACTCGTCCGAGATGCTGATAACCCTCAGTGATGTTTCTGGGTTGACCGGCTCCTTCCTTACGTACTTCTTTTCGACTTCCCTGGGGTCCTCAAAAATGTTTGGTGGCGGTGTCTGACTGCCTACCGCTAAGATCTCATGGCGGCGGGTTGATTGTACGATAGTAGTAGAATAACACTCACGTGCCAACTGTTAACTTCCCTTGACACAGCCTGTGCCGTTGGGTGTGGGGAACTTCATGAGCAGCATATACCCGGCGATGATACACTTGAGTTTGTTGAGAGCTGGCTACCAATGATGGCGTTGTATGAGCTGAAACAATCGACAACTATGAACTCCGTATGTATTTCAGCCATAAATGGACTAGTACTGATAACTAGCTGCATATAGTCAGAGCCCAGCGGTTGTGTGACGTCACCGGAGAAGCTGAGCAGTGGTTCATGATCTTGGAGCAATTTTCTGTTCCGCTTAAGGTCGTTGTAACAACGACTGAATATAACGTTGACAGTGGAGCCGCTATCAACCAGGATTCTTCCCACCGACATTTTGCCGATAATAGCGTCGATCAAGAAAGGATCGTCGTGGGGCAGATGTACTCCGCGTTCCTCCTCCTCTGAGAAGGTAATAGGCTCCCAACCAGACCTTGGGAGTTTAGTGGACCTTTCGTAGCGGATGTTGCAGACTTCCTTTGGGTGATTAGCTCGTGCATAACGCTTTCTAGCTCTGTGAGACATGTTGGTGATTGGAGCACCACCGTCGATTGTGTTGATGCGGCCCATGGGCTCAATGTAGGCGATCACAGGTGGCGGTTGACGCACCTTGAACTGCTCAAGCTTGCCATCACGGTACAAGGTCTCAATGGCTGTTTTGAGGGCGTTACAGCTGTTGGTATTGTGACCGCTGTCTTCGTGGTATTTGCACCACCTGCCGGTGTTTCTTGGCTTTCCTGTTTTTGGGTATTTTCCCAGGGGCGGTGGTGGGATCTGATCCATGGACTGATTGTATATTTCTTCATACGAAGCCGTGAGGACTATAAATACTGCATCCCTTTGGGAAGACTCCGTATGTTTGTTGAGGTTGTCCCCATGGGATGGGCGGTTTCCCTTGTAGTGTTGGTACTTTTGCCGCTTGTTTTGGTACTGACCCTGCTGCCACTCCCTCTTCTTGTCAGTTGGCGGTGTGGAGGTTTTATTAGCTGTCCCCTGCTGACTGGAGGAGGGTTGTGTCGACTTTGCTAGCGCCGCTGGTGGCGGTGGGGTCTCCCCATATGTGATGAATTCTGCTTGGGCATGAATGACCTCCTCACTCATAAGGTGGTCGTATACCGCATTTGGGTGATTGTAGTTGAGGTGATAGAGAAATGGCCCTTTGAGGAGTCCCTGCTTAAAAGCCGCCGAAGCCATTGTTTTATCTAGATCACGGCACTGAGATGCTGCCGCTCGCCACCTTGTGACGAATGCCTTCAGTGTCTCCTCCGTACCCTGCTTGACATTGAACAGTTGACTTGTGTTGTGGTGCCCGGCGGACAGTAGGATGAACCAGGAAAGGAAAGCGTGCGACAATGCCTGGAATGAGTCAATGGATCCCCGCGGGCATTCGAAGAACCAATTCATTGCCTCATTGTCCAGCGTTTCGTTGAACAAGTGGCATAGGGTGGCGTCATCGAATCCCTTGTTGTTGGTGACTTTCTTGAAGGTGTCCATATGGACGAAGGGATCAGTCTTACCGCTGTAATGCGACATTTTTGGAGTCTTTGCATACGCCGGTCTGACGGCCAGCAAAATTGCAGCGGTAAATGGTCCTGGCCTGGACGCGAAAAGTGGGTTTGAAGCTGGTGCTGGGGTGCCTGATTCCGCCTAGATTAACCGTTGTTCCAACTGCTGCATCCTTTCTAGTATTTGAGCGGTTGCATTGTCGGCGGGGTCTAGCCGGGTACTCCGCTGAACTGATCCTCGCCTGGGAGCGGGTGGGTTTCCCTCTGTTCTCGCCCGAGGTCTCAAGCGGTGGGTGTGCAGTGATGAGTCCGCCTCCTGTTCCAACATTAACTAGGGTGCAGGGGGTGGTCCCATTCCCGCTAGCTCTGGTGGGTGCAGCGGGACCTGCATGTGTACGACCGGTGCTGGTACCAATGCTCCCGTGCCGGGTCGGATATGCCTGGTGCTCCGTGACTGCTCACTTCGTGCCGGGTTGGCGGTTGCCTCCAGCATTTTCTTTAGCTCATCGAAGCGGGACACAAGCGTGGCCACCTGCCTCTGGGCCTCGGCTTTTTCCTTGCATTCTTGTTCACGCTCCCTGTTCGCTTTGTGAAGATTTCGCCAGTGCCAGCTCATATGGAGAGGCGAGGTCTTGGCCTGGCGGGCGGCTGCTACTTGGGTTTGTCTCACCGCCGGGGTTGACCGGGGTGGTGAATAACGCGCGGTTGATGCCTACCGCTGGGTTGGTGGGTTGGGGAATGGCAGATTGATCTGCCTGCTCTTCAGCGTTCCCCCCGCTATCGTTAGTCAAGGTGATTGTGGCGGGATGACCTCTTGTTCAAGGATTCCCACAGACGGCGCCAATGTTAATGCTCAAGTCCGGCGGTAGCCGATTCCTTGCTTAACGCGGGTCCGGTGGGCGGACCGCTACTCCGAAGATTGGATGGTTGCTGTTTGCTGCAACACGATAGACAGGGCGTCAGAGGGAGATCGCGTTGGGCGGTCTTCATTGCTCCGATGCCTAAGTCAGTCACTGTATATGGACAGCATAACAATAAATGAGTAGTAATTGCGTAATTAATGAGGAGAGAGGAGAGAACCTTTTATAGTTGAGGAAGAGGTTGTTCTTCCTCTTGTTTCCGATGTGGGACTGATGTGCTTCGATTCCCAGCGTCTGGAGCTTCTGATGCGATCTTGACGCGGCGCGTGGTGGCGCGTCAGCGGTGATCTGGGGGCGGTCCTGGGCTTAAGCGGTAGCCTGCCTGGCCGTGCCTTCGCAGGTCATCCCTTTGGTGGGAGTCGGTACCTCTGGCGGTGCAATGAGCGTGGCTCATTATAGCTAATTATGCTCGTGCTGGCACATGTAGGTACATCAGACAACAAAAATATACAATTACTAACTAGGTGCATTGCCTGTACCTTTCATGAAAAATACATACTTAATTATGACCAAAAATTCAAAGAAGTGAAAAAAAACTCCACTTCTTTTGTCATACCAATTTTTTCCATTATATATTAAGGGTTTCAAATTGAAAATGCAGTTCAAATTTATGTCAAGTTGAACTCACATAACGGAATTCTATTTGAGCTACCTTAAACTATCAAAATAATCACTTTTTGGATATTCCAACAGCTAATAAATTTTTAAGTATGAATTGCCAATCTTTTAAACACTCATCCTGATTCTATGCAAATTCTTTCTTCTAATATTTTTCTGACTAAACTAACTTTCATCTTATCTTACACTAAGCTGATACTAGTTAAACAGTTTATTGTGACAATTTGGATCACTCATGTTCAACATTTAGTCAATCATGCCATAATTGACACTTTTTTTTTTTTTGAATGAAGGCAGAGCCAATATATATACTGATCAAAAGCTAGAATGACCATTACATACCCTTTCGCTGCTATCTAGATAGACAAGAAGACGTGTTAGTACCCACAGTGGTACAGAAAACTAGGTCACTCATTTGACATTAAATATATCGAAATAGCATGAATCTTCCATCAGTACTATTCTGAAAGATTCCCTAGAGGCACAAAAGTGCGTAGCTCCATAAAAAACTTAAGGAATTATTGAAAGTAAACTGAATTACTAACCTTGAGTGCCCTAAACAAAGGGAAATAAAAGAAAGAAAACAAACTACTATAGGCCTAAGGGAATGACCCCAGCCCAAATTACCAAGCTAAAAGGACAAGCCAAAGAAAGAGCCCAGCAAACTAACCTAGGCCCAAAACCCAGTCGTCGTCTCCTTCACACTCTAGTCGTACATACAGCAGCTAGCTAGAGCCTCCCCCATCCACGCTGCAATGACTTGAGTCGCCATGACCCACGTTGCCACAACCTGCAAATCGCCTCAACCAACACCACCACGACCCGCGGCTGCACGACCCCTACCACTAACTATCTAGCATCCATAAGCCATGCTACCAACAATGCAACAACTCCATGCCACCATTGATCCAGCACCTCCTTGTCGCCGTCGGTTAAGATAACACCCACCCTGTAAAACACAACCAAAGTGCCTCAGAGGCTCTGTACTAATAATCTGTCCCTGAAAAACCACTTTGCTTATACCGCTTCCAAGAAGGCGCCTAGAGCCATACCATCAATCACTCGTCTGGCAATACACAGCACAACGAAGGGGAGACGTAGATGCCCCACCAGACGAGTGCAATCTCACAAAATTCAAAAAACCTGTCTTAGAGTCACCGCAACGCCTTGCTAAGGTGTTGTATGTTTATGCCAGATAGTGAACCATGCAACCATGATTCATTCCAACATTCCATATCCTTTCCACCGAGGAACAACTTAAGTCACAGCTGTGACAATGTTCTATTTGCTAACTTAACCATCAAGAAGCAATTCAAGTCTCATCTAAACAATAAAAGAAGAATACTCTCGGAACTCTCCTTTAACAACATACTTATGAGTCTCCAGCAACCTCGACCGTTACCCCTATTAGCTATAATGGCATACAGACTAGAGCTCTAACTGAAATCATAACCACTCGTCCGGCCAAAGGCGTGATTACCTATTTCCTGCCTTGGTCACCATCTGCGACCTGTCACCATCTGTGACATATGATTTTCAGACCCCGTCTGGTCTTAGAATTAAAAGTTAAGGTCACCATCTGCGATCTGTCACCATCTGTGACATATGATTTCAGACTCCGTCTGGTCTTAAAATTAAACGTTAAGTAAGTCGCACCCGACCTAAAAACGTTACAAACATCTAGTTTCGGCTTTCCTCATCCTTGCTCACCATCTGTGGCTTTTGGTACAAGCTCCAATACATTTAAAATGAGTCACACTTGACTCAAAAATGTAACATCAAACTCAATACTTTTCAAACAATAGAAAACATATTTTTCCACAATATTGTTTCTAGAAAAGTCGCTTTCAACAATAATATGAACACAATCCTGCATATTATTCCGTCACATATCGCTCACTAGAATATATATATACATCATTCACTCAGGAATGCCTACTAATACCAATTATAGTTTGCAGTTAAATAAATAACGCCAAAACAATAATGGTAACTCCGTTCGTAAATGAACGTTGTGAGATTACTCACCTTGAAATTCCCGTTGCGTCTTCAATATAGAACAAAGCAGCCAACCACAAAATAACTATCCAATAATACTTCGTCAAGTACCTAACCACATACGGTTTCAACTTAGTAACGATTGACATTTGATTTAAGTCCGAAACCCTTGTTTTGAACTAAAATCCCCAAAGTGGGGCCAATCGAGGCGAAACCACATCCGAGACCTCCCAAAGTCTCCGGAATACATTCACGATTGATATGTCCAGACCACAAGTCGATCGGACGCTCGAATCCTCATAGATCGAATCAATCGACCGGTATGAAACCGTAAAAATCATAACAAATTCATACTAACTCCAAAAATTGTGTATTATATATCGAAACGCTCGTATCGACGAGTAGAAGATATATAATACCAGAATCAGTCCCCTAGATGGCCAGAACGCCACCACAGGCCGTGGTGCACCGCCGCCGGCCAAAACTCAAAATTTCACAAAACTTGCAACATAAATGATGTTCATCTCAGCATGCTTAACCATTTTTATAACTAGCATGAAGTCAGAAACTAAGCATAAAAGGTCGAAAACTACCTCGCAAGCCATGAATTACTGTTCAATCCGAGTTGAACCAAGTTTCACGTGAATCGATCCAAACAACCACCACAGATCGATCCAGGAGGCTGCTGCGAGCTCCCCAAGCTTGATTTGAAGCTTCTTCGACGTCGGAGATAGGAAAACCGATTGGGTCTGAATACTCAGATTTTCGCCCCTTGGTGTACCGTCACCGCTGCGAATCGCCGCTAGAGTATGCCAGAGGGAGGATCGCACGGCGGAGACGAGTTGATCTGGAAATTTTCGCCATCGGGGACCGCCGGAGTTCATCTGAAACGTTGGGTCAGGTCGGCCGGGTCCAGGTCGGGTCAGACGGATATCTTCGATACTGAAGGTATCAGTCGTGAGATAAGAGAGAGAAAGAAACCTTCCGGAAATGGAAATATGAATTTATGAAGATATTTTCAGATTTTCTCTATTTATACTAAAACGGAAACTTTTTCCGAAAGCCATAACTTCCTCATATGAACTCCGATTAACACGTTCCGCATGTCCACGAACTCGTATCGACGCACTCTACAACTTTTGTGAAAGAAGTTTTCCGAGAATCCCAACGTATAAAAAGTCAAACTTCGCACGACCCCCTAAACTGTGAAAATTTGAATAATTATACGTACGAAAACCATTCCACTTCACATACAACTTATGAATAAAGCACAATAACAATTATTCGTACAACTGGTCCATTATTAATTACCAAAATTAAATAACGGAAATCTAGGTCATCACAATCTACCCTCCTTAAAGGAATTTCATCCCGAAATTCACGCTTGCTGATCAACAAACAACTGTAGGTACTTCGCTCTCACATCCGACTCCAACTCCCAAGAAGCATCACCCTCGTCATGGTGACTCCACAATTCCTTGACCAAGTCAACTTCCTTCCTTCGAAGTTGCTTTGTTGACCTATCCAAACTATGAATAGGTTCAACAACAAAGGTCATATCCGCATGCACCTCAATCGTGCCACAATCGATCACATGTGACTCATCCTAGACATACTTCCTCAATATAGACACATGAAACACATTATGCACACCAGACATACTAGGAGGTAAGGCAAGCCTATAAGCTAAATCTCCTACCCTTTCCAGAATTTCAAAAGGTCTGACAAACCTTGGTGATAACTTCCCTTTCTTGCCAAATCTCACCACACCCTTCATAGGTGAGACCTTTAAGAACACATGATCACCTTCTTTAAACTCAACCTGTCTCCTTTTCAAATCTGCATAACTCTTCTGTCTACTCGGCGCTGTCCGAATCCTGTCCCTGATAATCGAAATCTTGTCAGTGGTCTCCTGAACAATCTCAAGACCCAATAACACCTTATCTCCTGCTTCTGCCCAGTAGATAGGAGATCTACATGGCCTACCATAAAGAGCCTTATATGGTGCCATGCTAATACTGGAGTGATAACTGTTGTTGTAGGAGAATTCAATCAACGGTACATGATCCTCCTAACTTCCCTTGAAGTCCAACACACAGGCTCTCAACATATCCTCCAACACCTGATTCACTCGCTCAGTCTGTCTATCAGTCTGAGGGTGAAATGTCGTACTCGTATCTAAGTCAGTTCCCATGGCTTTTTGGAAACCGCTCCAAAAAATTGAAGTGAAACGAGCATCACGATTAGAAACAATCGACACAGGCACGCCATGAAGTTTCACGATCACCTCGATGTAAAACTCGCACGTGTCAACCGAATAAGTCATTGACACAGGAATAAAGTGCACCAACTTCGTCAAACTGTCCATGATCACCTACACTGCATCGTGATTCTGTTTGGACCTAGGCAGTCCAGTAACAAAATCCATTGAGATCTGCTCCCATTTCCATACAGGAATAGGTAATGGCTTCAACATACCTGCAGGTCTCTGATGCTCAGCCTTCACACATTGGCAAGTAAGACACTTGGAAACATACTCTACCACATCCCTTTTCATTATATTCCACCAGAATTGCCTTCGCAAATCCCGATACATCTTAGTGCTTCCAGGGTGCACAGTATACAACGATCGATGTCCCTCATAAAGAATCTCTCCCTTGAGGTCAACACAATCCGGGACATACAACCTATGGTTCATCCGCAAACCACCATCTGTTCCCACCGATCACTTCGATGGAACGCTAATGGATGAATCCGCAGCTAACTCTGCCAACTTTGCACATGAGAACTCATCCTCTGTTTGACCCTGGATGATCCTGGAAATCAGAGTAGGCTGTATCGTGATACTTCCAAGGAAACTCCCATTCTCAACTCTTACTTGTACAAGGTCAAACTCAGATGCAGTCTCCAGCATAAGCCACTCCTGAACCATCACAGAAGCAACTATACCTCTGAGCTTCCTACTCAAAGCATCCGCCACAACATTGACCTTTCTGGGATGATACTCCAAGGTGAAATCATAGTCCTTTATGAGCTCCATCCACCTTCTCTGTCTCATGTTCAACTCCTTTTGAGAGAACAGATACTTCCAACTCTTATGATCCAAAAAGAGTTCGAACTTCTCCCCATACAAGTAATGCCTCCAAATTTTCAAGGCAAAAACAACCGCAACCAACTCCAAATCATGAGTGGGGTAATTACGCTCATGCACCTTCAACTGTCTAGAGGCATAAGCGACAACACCGCCATGCTGCATCAACACACACCCCAAACCCTGATGAGACGCATCACTATAGATGACTAAACTACCACCACTTGTGGGAATAGTCAACACGGGGGCGGTGGTCAATCTATCCTTCAACTCATTGAACACTTGCTAACATTCCTTAGTCCACATAAACAGGACATCCTTCCTGGTCAACTTGGTCAAAGCCGAAGTAATACTAGTAAATCCCTCAATGAATCTCTGATAATAACCTGCCAAACCCAGAAAATTACGTACCTCAGTAACCGTAGTGGGTTGGCCCCAGTTCATCATTGCTTCCACCTTAGAAGGATCCACAGAGACTCCATCCTTTGAAACTTAATGCCCAAGGAATTTGACCTCCTTTGGCCAAAATTCGTACTTCTCGAATTTCGCAAACAACTTCTTTTCTCTCAAAATCTGTGGCATAATTAATCCGCAAATGCTTATCATGATCCTCCAACGACTTGGAATAAATCAAGATATCATCCACGAACACCACCACGAATTTATCCAAGTATGGACTGAACACACGGTTCATCAACTCCATAAAGGCAGCAGGTGCATTGGTTAGACCAAAAGGCTAAGCATGACAACAAACTCAAAGTGTCCATACATGGTCCTAAAAGCAGTTTTAGGAACATCCTATTCCTTCACCCTCAACTGGTGATATTCGGATCTCAAATCAATCTTCGAGAATACGATAGCTTCCTTAAGCTGGTCAAACAAGTCATCAATCCTAGGTAAAGGGTACCTATTCTTGATCGTCACCTTGTTCAACTGCCGATAATCCACACACAAACGTAGTGAACCATCCTTCTTCCTCGAAAACACTACAGGTGCACCCCAAGGAGAAGTACTAGGTCTAATGAACCCCTGCTCAAGTAAACCATCAATTTGACCCTTCAACTCTTTAAGTTCAGTTGGTGCCATCCGAAATGGTGCCATTGATACAGGTGCAGTACCTGGTATCACATCGATAGCAAAATCCACTACCCTCCTTGGAGGTAACCCTGAGATCTCCTAAAATACATCACTATACTCGAAAACCACCGCAATCTCTGCCATAACCGCAGCACAACTCACTGACTCCACATGAGCTAAGAATCCTGCCCTCAAAGCAGTATCTGACCTAAGACACCGATAACGAAACACCAGCTGTCCAGGTATATGAAATGACACTACCATTTCAAAGCAATCAATTACAGCATGATTTGGCCTCAGCCAATCAATAACCAAAATAACATCATACGTATGATCTGCTAACACAATCAAAGTAGCAGAAAACTCTCTACAATCGATCATAATCGGGCATGCATCACAAAACATACACAACTCAAGGGAAACACCAAGTAGGGAAATAACACACAAGGGTCTAGCAAGAGGCCTAGGAGTCAAACCTAACATATCAACCACAGAACTAGATATGAAAGAGTGGGATGATCCCGTATCAAACAACACTCTAGCAAAGAAATCAAACAAGGATAAGATACCTTCCACTCCAGTATTCTGCTGACCAATAGCAAACTCCCTAGCCTGCCCCTGAGGCAGTTGCCTCTGCTGGTTTCCTTGTCCCCTACCCTACTGGGTACAATCCTTTGAGAAGTGCCCCATCTGGCCACATATAAAGCATGCCAAGTTCATCAGTTTCGTGCAAGCTCGAGCAACATGGTCCATCTCATTACAAGTGAAACACTTCTGGTTTGCCACTTACCTATTAGGTGCAACTCTAGCAGGTGCAGCTGTAGCCCTAGCTGGCTCCTGCTGATTAGTCCTCTGTCTTTTCCAGAATCCACCTCAATTCCCAGATGCTTTATTGCTCCTTGTAGTTGCCTTTCCCTTTCTTTGGAAATCCCTCTCAGCCGATTCCCGTTCTTGGAAAGTCAGGTTCTCCTGCTCAATAGCCATAGCCTTAGCGAAAATGAGCTCCACAGTCTTCAGTTCCAGAACAACGACATCGCGCCGGATCGAAGCATTCAGCCCCCACTGAAACTTCATAGCTAAGCTCTCAGCATCCATCTGCCTTACAAAGCGATACAACCTTGAGAACTCAGCCTCATACTCCCTCACACTCTTAGTCCCTTGGACTAACGAGACGAATTCCCTTTCCAACTGCTCCCTCACAGAAGGCTGAAAGTACTTCTTCCTGAACAGTTCCACAAAACCATCCCAGGTCATGGTGGATACATCCATCACTCTTTGTGTGCCATTCCACCACACCCGTGCATTGCCTTGGAGCATAAATGCGGCAATCTTCCTCTTCTCAATGTCATCGCAGACGACCATCTCGAAGTAGGTCTTCATGTTCTCAATCCATTGATCTGCCAACATGTGATCCGTACCTCCCTGGAATGGGACTCCTCCCAGCCTCGATATCTCCTTTATCAACTTCGACAAACGAGTGGGATCTACAACATTCGCAACCTCCACAATAGGTGAAACAGGCAGCTCAACATTCAATGCCTCGACATCGTTCTCGAACATCTCTTCAATAGGAGGAGGAATCCTGCCCCTACCTCGGGCTCTACCCCTGCCTCTGGGTCTACCTCAACCCCTAGCTCTGTCTCCATGTGAATCCATCACCTAAGGAGCATAACAACATGTGGTTAATACCTGTATAACTCTCAAACATAAGTATAAGTCAACGCTATTACTCAATCAACCACAACACTACTTCAGAGGATACAATTCCATCCCCTACATCAACTAGAGTTAAATCTAAAGGTAATCATTCCTCAAAAGTCTTTAACTCAAAGAAGCTACATCTAGCCTACACTTCATCCCCTGAGCCGACACTACCGTGACGACTCACATCCTAACGCTCACTACATATCCAATGACTATATCAATATCGAAGAGTATACGATGGGGATCCGCTGCAGACAGGCCATCACTCGAGGAGTACTGATTATCACCAAATATGTACCTTACGCTCTGATACCAAACTATCACACCCCTGATTTTTAACACAATTAAAAATCGATATACGATCCCATAATTATACATGCGTGATCGTTCAGTCATCAATACAAAATACCTGGAACATCTTTCCTTTAAATCAAGTACATATTGATGCCCTGAACCTACAATTTCAATATTGACCCGCTCCACAGAGTCATATATTACACAAACTTACAAATTAAATTGTCATCACAAAATAAAACGTAAATGCTCCTCAGATCTTACTACATAGCGGAAGTCATACAATGGCAAAGCCAACAAAATTTTCTTCCTACCCGTTCTGCTGCTAACAAGCTACCTCAGCTTCAGCCACGATTATCCTGACCTGTAGGTTGACCCCTACACCATTGAATAGTGCATCGGCTTGCCACACAACAAACCCAGTAAGCTTATGAAAGCTCGTATGAGTAACTCATGAACATCAATCAACAACTTAAACAAATCAGATTAAGAAAACAATGCAACCATGATTCCTTCCAATATTCCATATCCTTTCCACCGAAGGAACAACTTAAGTCACCGCTGTGACAATGTGTTATTTGTTAACTTAACCATCAAGAAGCAATTCAAGTCTCATCTAGACCAAGGTTCTAAAAATCAGCCTAGGCAGCCACCTCCATATCGTTCGGAATTTAGGCTAATCGATGGGCTGAAAATCGGCCGCCTAGTCCGGCTAGGCGGGTCGTCCTGGGCGTTGCTGCTGTTTTTTTTTTCAACTCAAATGGAGTAAAACATCGTAGATCGAACTCCAACAGTCTAAGTCGAAACCTAAACTCACTGTCGCCGTCTCTCTTCTCGCTCTCTCTCTCTCTCTCCGGCACGGCCTCTCTCCCTCTCTCTAGCGAGGCCTCACGACCTCTCTCCTTGAGGACCTTGACTGACTGACTCTCTATCTCTCATGAATTTCTGGGTTGAAATCATTGAATTGGTAAGTTGAATGTCTGGGTTTAATGTTTTCAATCGATCTGTTCAATTTCAGTGAGGCCCCTCTATTCGATCTGCCCTCATCTTTATTTTCCCCCTTGCCCATTCTCGCTCGCTCGCTCTCTCTCTCTCTCTCTCTGGCTCTGGCGACACCCAAAAACAAAGCGTTTTTCTATGTTCATCACAATCATCTAAACAAGAACAATTCCAGCGGGAGAGTGCAGTTGGGCGAAGGAATAGAAGAGACAGAGAGAAATTGGAACCCAGCAAAGGACTTTTCATTTGCTAATATTACAGAAGTATATGTTTGTGTGTACTTGCAGTTTGGCAGACATGTAGCAAGCAGACGTGTAGCAATCATACACATTTAACTAGATTGCACTAACGTGTACTGATATAACACACCTACCAAAAGAGTGCACTGATGATATAACAAACTCAATATCAATGAAAGGATAACAAACGTGTGATTGCTAAATTCTTAATCTTATACTATTTTTTGACTATTTTTAAACTTGTAATTAATTGTTAGACTTTAAATATATTTATTTATATAATTATATATCATAAAAATAATTAAAAAATTTAAAAATAAAAACCGCCTAGGCCCCTAGGCGCTAGTCCCGGGGTCACTTCCCGACTAGCGCCTAGCGTTTTTTAGAACCTTGATCTACACAATAAAAGAAGAATACTTTCGGAACTCTCCTTTAACTACATAATTATGAGTCTCCAGTAACCTCGACCATTACCCCCATAAGCTATAATGGCAGACATACTAGAGCTCTAACTGAAATCGTAACCACTCGTCCGGCCAAAGACGTAATTACCTATTTCCTATCTTGGTCACCATCTGCGGCCTGTCACCATCTGTGACATATGATTTTCAGACCCCGTCTGGTCTTAGAATCAAAAGTTAAGGTCACAATCTGCGACCTGTCACCATCTATGACATATGATCTTCAGACCCCGTCAGGTCTTAAAATCAAATGTTAAGTAAGTCGCACCAGACCTAAAAACGTTACAAACATCTAGTTTCGGCTTTCCCTTCCCTGCTCACCATCTGTGGCTCTTGGTACAAGGACCAATACATTTAAAATGAATCACGCTTGACTCAAAAATGTAAAATCAAACTCAATACTTTTCAAACAATAGAAAACATCTTTTTCCACAATATTGTTTCCTGAAAGGTCCCCTTCAACAATAATATGAACACAATCCTACATATTATTCCATCACATATCGCTCACAAAATATATATATTTCACGTAAATATATATATACGTAGTCATTCGCTCAGCAATGCCCACTAATACCAATTATAGTTTGCAGTTAAATAAATAACGCCAAAACAATAATAGTAACTCCATTCGTAAATGAACGTTGTGAGATTACTCACCTTGAAATTCCCGTTGCGTTTTCAATATAGAACAAAGCAGCCAACCACAAAATAACCGTCCAATAATACTTCGTCAAATACCTAACCACATACAGTTTCAACTTAGTAGCGATACATTTGATTTAAGTCCGAAACCCCTGTTTTGAACTAAAATCCCCAAAGTGGCTCCAATCGAGGCGGAACCACATCCGAGACCTCCCAAAGTCTCTGGAATACATTCACGATCAATATGTCCAAACCACAAATCGATCGGACGCTCGAATCCTCACAGATCGAAACCAGTATGAAACCATAAAACATAACAAATTCATACTGACTCCAAAAATTATGTATTATATATCGAAACGCTCATATCGACGAGTAGAAGATATATACTACTAGAATCAGTCCCCTACATGGCCGGAACGCTGCCAAAACTCCACCACAGGCCGTGGTGCACCCCTGCCGGCCAAAACTCAAAATTTCACAAAACTTCCAACATAAAAGATGTTCATCTCAGCATGCTTAACCATTTTCATAACTAGCACAAAGTCAGAAACTAAGCATAAATGGTCGAAAACTACCTCGCAAGTCGTGAATTACTGTTCAATCTAAGTTGAACCAAGTTTCACGTTAATCGATCAAAACAACCACCACAGATCGATTCGGAGGCTGCCGCGAGCTCCCCAAGCTTGGTTTGAAGCTTCGCCGACATCGGAGATTGGAAAACTGATCGGGTCTGAATACTCAGATTTTCGCCGCCTTGCTGCACCGTCACCGCTGCGAATCGCTGCTAGAGGATGCCAGAGGGAGGATCGTACGGCGAAGACGAGCTGATCTGGAAAGTTCACCGCCGGAGACCGCCGGAGTTCATCGGAAATGTCGAGTGAGGTCGGCCAGGTCCAGGTCGGGTCAGACGGATATCTTCGATACTGAAGGTATCAGTCGAGAGAGAAGAGAGAGAAAGAAACCTTTTGGAAATGGAAATATGAATTTATGAAGATATTTTTGGATTTTCTCTATTTATACTAAAACAAAAACTTTTTTCGAAAGCCATAACTTTCTCATAGGAACTCCGATTGACGCGTTCCACATGTCCATGAACTCGTATCGACGCGCTCTACAACTTTTGTGAAGGACGTTTTCCGATAATCCCAACGTATAAAAAGTCAAACTTCGTACGACCCCCTAAACTGTGAAATTCGAATAATTATACATACGAAAACCATTCCACTTCGCATACAACTTACGAATAAAGCACAATAACAATTATTCGTACAACTGGTCAATTATTAATTACCAAAATTAAATAACGAAAATCCAGGTCATCACACTGGGTGTTGGGTAGCGAGCCCAATCTTTGATACCCGAGTGGCGGGGATCAACGTGCCTGATCAGGGCTGTCGTAGACTGTTGAAGTGTCTCTGTGTCCCAGATGGAAGCAGCCTGACTGTAGCGCTGCGTGGCGGTCATTGTCATAATGAGGCGCTGTCTTGGGAATCGCCGTTGGCGGAAGTCCCTCCGCGGATAGTAAGCGGCAAGCAGTGTCGCAGGGACCTGTCTGGTTGTAGCTCAGTGAGCGGTGTTGCGCTCAAGATGAAAGGGGAGAAGTCCGCTAGAGGCGTTGCGCTTAGCGGAGACTGTCTCACTTACAAGATGAAAAGGGAGAAATCCCGCTAGTGGAGTTGTGCTTAGCGGAGACTGTCTCACTTGCAAGGTGAAAAGGGAGAAGTCCCGCTAGCGAAGTTTGTGCTTAGCGGAGACTGCCTCACTTGCAAGATGAAAAGGGAGAAGTCCCACTAGCGGAGTTTGCACTTAGCGGAGACTGCCTCACTTGCAAGCCGAAAAGGGAGAAGTCCCCCTAGCAGAATTGCGCTTAATTAGCGGAGACTGCCTTACTTGCAAGATGAAAAGGGAGAAGTCCCACTAGTAGAGTTGCGCTTAGCGGAGACTGCCTCACTTGTAAGATGAAAAGGGAGAAGTCCCACTAGCGGAGTTGCGCTTAGCGGAGACTCGACGATTGGTATACTTGCCTTTTTTACGGTTACTTCGGATAGACGCTTCATCTGACGGGGCCCGACACGTGGCCGTCATGTACTGGGTTAGTGTGTGGGATAACGTCCCTGCAGCACACTCGCATCCTCGCCATTAATCCGGAGAGTAAGTACGATCGTGGGGCACGTGTATGGCTGTCGTGTGGTGTTGTTTTTTCAGCGGACGGCTTAGATTGGTTTGATGTTGACATAAAAGAGAGGGAAACTGAGTGGTTCAACACTTTGCACTTTGAACCAATATCGTCGTCCTCTTCAAGCATCGCTCTGAGATCGGAGAAGGAGGTTCTGCAACTTGCGTAAGGTTATTGATCCTTGGAGGACGGAGATCATTTGAAGCGAAGACGAGCACCATCAAGCGCACTACGGTTCCTATCTTATAGGTTGGTTATTTGAGTCATATGCCTTTTTGTTTGCTCGTTTCTGCCAGTTGAGATTTTTTGCTATTTGGAGTGAATGGTGTCATTCTGATGTGTGTCCGAGCGTGCAGCATGGTTTTGGGGCTGGGGTTAGGTATTTGTGTTTTCTAGATGGTTGAATCTAGGTTTTGGATGTATGCATGCGTGTGTTCTTGTTTTGGTCATTTCTGGGTAATTGTTGGTGTTCTTGGCTGAAAACTGACATAGGGATTAGTTTAGATCTCTTTGGAACTAAATGACCTGGGTTTTAGGGTTTTTCTGATGGCTAGCGTCATAGAGATCTCGAGCAGTGAGGATTATGGATCTGATGTGTCGCTCAGCGGTTCCGATAGGGTTTTTATTGATTCGTTGCGTCTGTCTACCCCTGCAGGAACCTCACTGTCCGAACTGCTAAATATCGAGCCACTACCGACCATACCCTGGGAAGTGGTAATGGGTCGTGTCGGGCGTCCAGAGAGTTTTAGGGCCAGGGAGGATGCTGCCGCCGGCAATAGGCTTGAGGAAAGGTTAGCGAGCAATAGCGCCGCTAGCGGTTTCGCTGATGGGGGAGAGGTTGGCGAGGATGAAATAGAGTCAGCCTGGGTCCTTCATGACGGTACCTCAGTTGACGAGGCGGGAGGACCGATGACTGCGACCTCCGTCAGCCGTCTGAAGCGGGTGTTCCGTCCTTCTAGCGTGGTGAAGTTGTGCCCGCCAACCGCTGACGAGAGGGCTTCTATTCTGCCAGAGGGGTACGCTGCCGTTCATAAGGCCATCTTCCACCAAGGTGTCAACTTTCCGCTACTCCCCAACCTCCAGATCCTAGTGTGTGAGTTCGATCTTGCTTTTGGGCAAATTTGCCCTAATATGTGGCGGCTACTGATGGCACTGAACTCGCTTTGGCATCAATCTGGGTGTGAAGGGCCGAATGTGGCGGAGGTACTCCATTTCTATGAACTTGTCTACATGAGGCGACAAGGGTGTAGCGAACATGTGAACCTCAGTCGCCGACAGGGGGCACCCAAGTTGATAGGGAATTTGAAGGATTCGATGTCTCCCTAGCGGGCGACCTTTTGCGTTGCGACCTCGGGGTGGGAATATGACGCTAGAGCAAACGATGGGGCGCCAACGTTTAGGATTAAGTCGGAGTTTCAACCAATCCGAGGTTGTCGCTAGCCTCGTAGACCAAAGCTAGC
Organism: Rosa chinensis; assembly: GCF_002994745.2. Lineage (NCBI taxonomy): Eukaryota > Viridiplantae > Streptophyta > Magnoliopsida > Rosales > Rosaceae > Rosa > Rosa chinensis. Next base: position 52,230,008 of record NC_037088.1, on the reverse strand, counting down.
GGAAAATGTTTATATGATATGCCTGTATTTTATATCTTTTCCCTAATCATTGGTTCTCTGTGCAGCGGGCTTGCTCTTCAACTTAACGCGTGAGGAACAGTGCGGCGTGGTGAGGATTAAAGGTTGTTGGCAGAACCGCAATCTTCTCGACCTCCGCCTGCTCACTGGTTGGGAGCTATTGGTCGACCTACAGTTGACGGGCGCCCTTAGTAAGTAACTCCCACTGACTTGTGCCTTTGCCCAATTTGTCCCAGGTTGACTATCGTTGTGCTTGTTTTAGATACACCGCTCGGTAACAAAGTGAGTCGTGACGCATTCGACAAAGCCATGGACCGCACCGAAATTAATAACTTTTTGGAGGGCATGTACGCTGCTGGGGTGGTGGCACAGCAATTTGTTGTATATCCGCAGACCCTAGTGGTGAGTGAGTCAGAGACTCCAGTAGTGATGCCGATGGTGCACCACTCTCATCTCGGTGCAGACGTTTCCCCCATGGTTCAGGTGGAAACTGGCCCAGATAGCAGGGCGGTCGGCGGGAGCAGGGTACAGGCCGCCCCCGAGAAGGTGAGGGAGAGAGTGCCCTCTAGCCTTCGTGGGCCCCAGAAGGAGAGGGTGGTATTGAGGAGGGAACCCGTTACCATTGCGTTGGAGCCGCAGGTAACCTCGAGGCTTGTCGCCACTGGTGCCACACAGGTAGTTCTTCAAAGGAAGCGGCGGCAGAACGACGCCAATGAGACAGACGATGCGAAGATCATCGGGGCCCGGCAACAGAAGAAGGCAAAGTAGGCCTTGTAGTCGGTGACTGTGGCTGTCGCTGGGGAGGTGCCGCAGGGTGGTTTGGACTCGTTATCTGGAATTTCTGACCGATCCCGAGCGAGAGTTCTTGTTCCACTTTTGTGGGCGGCTCGGGTTCGGCAGACTAGATGGGACCATTCGCTCGACTACCGTTCAGCAGTCGCCGTTCAGCTCGGCATTTGGGCATCTGTCTGTTGGGCTGCACGAGCTGTTCCTGGAGGTATCTACCCAACCTCGGGTTGAACGGCAGCTGAGGGAGGAGATCAAAGGTCTCTAGAGGGAGTTGGCGGAGGCCAATGACAAGCTGACGGAGACCGAGCGGCGCCTCACTAAGGCAGAGGCCCCTTTTGGGATTGCTTCCCTTTAAAAAAAATCAGCTTTTGTTCAAAATTTTATTTTTATTGTGTTTGGTAAATAAATAAAAAACAGCTTTAATTGAAAGTTATAGGTCACTGACAACAAATTTTAGAAGTAGCCCAGAGGTTGCTTTTAGAAGCAGCTGTGGATCAAAACACACTCTGCAGTTGTTTTATGTACTGACAGCAGTTTTAAAAATATTATTTACCAAACACGAAACTATTTTAATTCACAGCTGATTATTCTCACAACACAACAACAGCAGTTTTTTTTAAAAGTCACAGCAATCCCAAACTAGCCCAGAGTGCGACGCCTTGGATGCCCGCGGCAAGCTGAGCGTTGCCGTTGAGCGGGACCTGGAGTGGAACGATCATGTATCCCACCTGGAGCAGGACATAGCTTTGTTGAAGGAGCAAGTGGCGGCCAAGCGTAAGAAGGTCGATATCCTGCAGCGGGAGTCTGCCGCCAAGACGGCGGAGCTGAAGAAGTTGGAGGGCGAGGTTGCTCAGCTGGGAAATGAGAAGGGCCGTGCAGAGGCCGCCACCATGGAATCCTTCAAGTAGTCTGCGGCATACAAGCAAGTCCTGACTGAGGCAGCGAAATCTGGTGCCGCCGCTAACCTAGAGTTGCTGAACAAGAAAGGCTCCATTAACTGGGTCAAAGCGTCTCAGTCTGCCAATACGTCGAGTCAGCCGCCCATGTCGGCGAGTAGGCCTACCGCTGATCAGCCTGAGGGTGTACGCTCTGGCAGCGATAAGAGTGACCATGATCCGGCGAATGATGGTCAGCGGACCTCCCTGCCTACCCATTCTAAAGTCTCCCGCGCCAACTTTATGGCTGCGCACACTTGGCCGGATGGCGCTATTGTGACGCCGAGTCCTACCGCTCCTGGGTCTGACCAGACGAGCCGCATAGGCGCCCAGCAGCCGCCGGTGACCAATGAAGAAGTCGCCACCGCTCCCAACAATCCCTGAAGATTACTTGAGCCTTGTGTTCCTGCTCTTTTTTTTTTTTGTAATGCTGCTAAGGCTTGTCTTTATATTTTGACAATATTTTTGGGCGGGTAGTCTCGACCATAGATATGAAATTTTACCGCCTATTTGTGAAATTTTGCCAAGTGTGATTGTTGCTTGATAGCATGACTGCGTTATTTGAATGTTGACATACCGCTAGAGTCTTTGACGTGCTTTTTTTAATCAATGAAACATTGAAGGAATTAAAATTTGTTCAAGTGCATGATGTAGCAGACGTTGTCTGCTGATCATCGCTGGCGTTGCCAGTTGGTTTTTGTGCTGGACTCGGTGACAATGGTTTGAATAATTCCTTGTTTCATTAATAGCTGATAGATCAGCATTTACACAAAGCGGGGTTGTACCCGTTGGGTAGCTTCCCTTAGCTATATATTGAACAAAAATTTAGCTAAGTCAAGATGCTCTTGGGTAGCGGCATGACTATTTGTAATAATACCGAAGGTGTTCAGTATTCCAAGGGTGGGTTGGTGACGCCATCCTTGTCCATTAAGTAAAAGGTGCCGGGGCTAACGACTTCCACAATTTTGAATGGTCCTTCCCAAGTTGGGCGGAGTGCCATCGGCGGTGGAATAACTTCCTTCATTACCTAGTCCCCCAGTTGGAGGTTCCGGGCTTTGACCTTGGCGTTGTAGAAAGCGATACCCGTTGCTTGTTTTGCAAGTTGTTCAAATGGGCCTTATGGCGTTTCTCCTCGAGGAGGTCTTTGTCGAGGTTGATGCCTTTGCGGTTGGTCTCGAAGCAGTAGCCGTCGACCCTAGCGATAGGTTGGGTGACTTCAATGGGTAGGACGGCCTTAGTTTCGAACATCATACAAGGGTTAGTCCTAATGGGCCTCAGAACTTCCGGGAGCTTCTCTGCCCATAAACCCTTGGCATTGTCGATCGAGTTTCTTTTTTAGCAGCTTCTTGATTATCTTGTTTGCCACACTACTAGAAATCTGTTCATTTACATCACATCATTTAAAACGGTCAGACTTGCCCACGATGTAAAAAAGTAATTTAACATCGTTTTACGAAAATACCGATTTAAATGTATGTCATTAACATCAGTTCTTAAAATGACTGGTGTTAAAAATGTAGTTCGAAAATTTGCGGGAACCTATATTTGCAAAAAGCGCTAAGTCTTTTAAGTGAAATGAAGAAGTGGGGACTAAAACTCAAAATTTTCACACTCAGAAAAAAAATTGCGCTCGACCCCAAAACTGAAACACAAACCCTAAGCTCAGTGTCGACCTCCATTCTCAACCCAGACTCGACCTCCTCCTAAACTCGAGCTCCTCTTCCTCCTCCTCTATTCTCAGGCGGAATCTGAAGCGCTAACATCCCGACCTCGATCTAAAATTGAAGTAACATCTCTGAATCCTGAGCCCGGCCTCGATCTGAGATTGGCAGAGTTGAAGAAATTAAAAAGGAATGGTTCTTTCCTCTCAAGCCCCACCGAAGTCGGGGTTGGAACCCTAAACCCGAACACAGCAACCCAGCTGCACTCAACTGCGCTGTTTATGACTCTCTCCGTGACTCCGTGTCTCCGTCTCCGCGGTTTCTGACTCTCCATCTCCGCCTCTCCGGTCTCCCGTCTCTGAGTCTCCGTCTCCGAGCTCCAGGTATCTCTCTCTCCCAGTCCCCCTCTCCGTCTTCTTCTACTCCTCTTCCTTTTCTTCTTTTCTTCTTATCTTCTTCTTCTTAATCTGATTGAATCATGAATCACCCATTTGAAATTGAAATTGAATTCCTCAGAGTAATGAAATTGTATGTATGAATGTATCCTGATAATATGAATATGTTGGTCTGGCCGGCCCAGATTGGAGCTACTTTCCCTCTCAACTCAAACCCTAGCCCCTCCTCCTCTTGTCTCACAGCTCGCCTGAGGCTACTGAATGCGATCATGGCCGATGTCGCCACCCTATCGTGTGCTCGTTGCAGCAAACCCGCCAATCTTCAATATGTCAATTTCTCACTCTCAAAATTTTTTTTTTTTTCAATTTTGCTAATCTTTATGATTTTTTTGATTAATAAAGCTATAATCTTGATGCTACTGAATCAGAAATACTTGATTCTGAGAATTCTTGAATGTTCATGGCTTGAAAGATTGGAACTTTTGTTGAATTAAGCTTTAATTTTCCATTTGCAGGTGTCCCAAGTGTGTGGAATTGAAGCTTCCTCGTGAAGATGCCGCTTTCTGGTTTTTAATGATTTCCTTCTTTGAGTTTATAATGGATTATTAGGGTGCCCTGTAGAAATTATAGTGAGTTGAGCTTTTTGGGTTTAGCTTGATTAGGATTTAGAACACATTAGCGGTTTGATTTGACTAGAATCGATAGCGTATGTTGATAGAAGTTTGAAAATGATTTGTAAGTTTGACTGATTATGGAGATTTGGACTCTTATCAGCACTCAGGATTATTTTAAGGCTTCATGGAGCTTGCATAAATCGGTACATTTAAAGGCCAAGCAGTCTAATGGGACGGGAAATCCAGAGAACGAAGGCTGGCAATATCGCATGAAGAAAGGACAGGGTCGAACTCCGAAACTTCCTTATTTTGATTGGACAGGGTATGTTTCTATGTTTTTGTTTCATTAATGTTAATTATGCATTAATGTTAATCATGCTAGACGGGTCTGACTCTTGGCATATATTCTTAGTCTTACGGTGTGAAAAGTTACGTATATGTGGTTTTTCAGTTTTCCATGTTTTGACCTTCAAATTCACATGTGGCTGACTAGTAATTCTCAGGCATAACGTCTGTATTTGGGTGATATTGGAATTTAGCAAAAGATACAATCAGCTATGAGCTTTAGAGAGAGAACTACCATTTTTTTGGCAACTTCAAAGTAAAGTTTGGTGTCCTTCCGGAGATTATATAAGAATTTGAATTAGCCTTTGATACATGTAATGTGGACTTGATTACCCACTTGTGGTTTCCATTTTGGAACTGAAAGTTAAAGAAAAAAAAAATTTGGTACGAGTTTGGAAAGAAAATCTTTGTGTTCATTATATGATTGAGAGGATAAATTAAATTCAGTAGTTCTGTTTCCATAGCTCCAAAATTAGGTTCTTTTTGTAAGATCATTTATTGCTGAAGAAGTTATTCTTATATGTTCTATTTATTAGAGATCGTAGTTACTCCTGAATAGAAGTAAGAATGCATTATGCATCTCTTTTAACTTGTAGTTTTGAACTTGATTAAATCCTGCTCTTGAAGGTTTACAAATTAACAGGTCTTATTAGCCTTCATAGCTTCAAGGAATATCAGAAATTGAGCAAAGCAGAAAAAGTTGAATGGAACAACTGGTAAATATCTTCTGCATGACACAGATGTATATCTGCATAGTCTTTTGCCACACTAAGATTGAGTTTTCTGATATTCCTATTAACTTAAGTATTGATGCCCCTTTTTTTTCCCATTCTGGACAGGGGGTTCTCAATTGTTCATGCTATTGCTGTAGCAGTTGCATCTTTTTACCTTATACTCTTATCAGATACATTTCATGAGGGTTATAGTGATGAGCTGATTGTTAGTAGAAGATCCACTTTTTCATATACAACATTGGGGGTAAGTGAATGTGGAAAAAGCATTAGTTCATTGTTTAATTTCTAGAGGTTGTTAATGTCCAGCTAAAGTTTACTGTTTGCTTATGCTTTGAGAACCTATCTGACTGTGCAGCAATGGGCAATGTATACTTCCGATAATGTCAGTCTCATGTGAATGCCAAATATTTAGTTTTACATTTCTGACCTTTGTGTTTGCATCTATCCTCACCAGCCCATTAAATGTTTCCTTTATAGCATTTCTAAACCCAATTCAATTGCTTTGATTTATTTGGTTTGAGATAGTTTAATTAAAACCAATGCCCCCCAAGTGTATCATGAAACTAATAAGAGGCTGTTGTTTCTTCTTTTCGTTGAGGCTAGGTCCGAAAGTACGGTGATTCACTTATTGTCCTGTAAAGAACTTGGATATGTTTGAGTTTTGATTATTTGCATACTTAACTTGTTGTCGTAACCAATTTTATTTCTATTTGGGTACTTTTGCAGATCTCCATTGGTTATTTTCTGGCAGACATAGCAATGATTTTTTGGCATTTTCCTGCTTTAGGTGGACTGGAGTATGTAAGTACATAGGTTGAAGGATAATGCTTCTTTGACATGAAATATAATTTATACACTGCTATCTCTTATAGTGCATTTTCCTCAAATCTTGACCACTGCTTGGTGGAAAATAATTGGTCGTTTTGGTGAAGTTTGGGAAAATCTCGCATGTTAATGCATCACTTGAATCAGTATCCTAGTTGTTCAATCAAGTTCTGGGAATTGGGACTTTTTTATCCTTTTTTTTTTGTTTGCAAGTAAAAGTTCCTCAAATCTTGAAAACTGCTTGGTTGAAAATAATTGGTCGTTTTGGTGAAGTTTGAGAAAATCTCACATGTTAATGCATCACTTGAATCAGTATCCTAGTTGTTCAATCAAGTTCTGGGAATAGAGATTTTTTTATCCTATTTTTTTGTAAGTAAAAGTTCATATTAATCTGGTTTATTGATTCTCCTTTTAGGTTTTGCACCATGGACTATCTATGTTCTCAATCTTCCTTTCCCTTGTAAGTGGTGAAGGGTAGATTTACATACTAATGGTTCTGTTCTCTGAGAGCACAACTCCTTTTGTAAACCTAAGATGGTGATTTTAGCATTTGTATATTCCTCAGTTTGTCCAGTTCTCTTGGTCATCATTGTTGCATTACTTATGTACTTGCGTATGTTTTATCAGGTACTTGGATATTGCTGGTAAGAAGAACTCTAAGTTGTACATCTGCAATGGTGTAGCATTGGGAGTTTAGCGGATCTCTCATAGCGGATGTTGCAAATTCCTTTGGGGTGGTTAGCGCCTGCATAGCTCTTTCTTGCCCTATGAGACATGCTGGTGATCGAAGCACTGCCGTCGATGGTGTTGATGCAGCCCATGGGTTTGATGTTGGAGACCACAGGTGGAGGTTGGCGTACCTTGAACTGTTCCAACATACCATCACGATACAAAGTCTCAACTGCTATGTTGAGAGCGTTGCAATTGTTGGTGTTGTGCCCGCTGACCTCGTGGTATTTACACCACTTGCCAGTGTTTCTTAGTTTTCCCACTCTTGGGTACTTTCTTGGAGGTGACGGTGGTATCTGGTCCTTGCATTGGTCGTATATCTCTTCATACGAGGCTGTGAGGACTGTAAACACTGCGTACCTCTGGGAGGACTCCATCTGTCTGTTACGGTTATCCCCATGGGATGAGCAATTGCCCTTGTCTTCTGTCACTTGCTCTAGTAATTGCCATGTTGCCACTCTCTCTTCTTATCAGTTGGCAGCGTAGCAGAGGTTTTGTTAGTGGTTTCCTGTTGGCTGGAGGAGGGCTGAGTGGACTTTGCCAATGTTGGCGGTGATAGTGGGGTTTCTCCATATGTGATGAATTCTACCTGTGCATGGATGACGACCTCACTTATGACATGCTCATATGCAGCGTTTGGATGGTTGTAGTTGAGATGATAGAGAAATGGTCCCTTGAGGAGTCCTTGCTTGAAGGCTGCTAACGTCATTGTTTTATCAAGATAGTGGCACTAAGATGCCGCTGCTCGCCAACTGGTGACAAATGCCTTCAACGTTTCCTCTGCCCCCTGCTCGACGTTGAACAGTTGAGTTGTGTTGTGATGTCCGGCGGCCAACAGGATGAACCAAGAAAGGAAAGCGTTTGCCCTGCTTGGAGATTCCGCTGAACCAGTTCCCTCCTGGGGACAGGTGGATTACCCTCAGTTCTAGCCCTAGCTGCCGAGCGGTTGGTGTGCGGCTGTGACTTCGCTTCCTGCTCCAACATTAAGCAGGGCAGGGGAGGTGGGCCTATTCCAATAGTTCTAGTGGGTTTAGCGGTACCTGTATCTGTATGATTGGTACGAGTACCAATCCGCCGGTATTGGGTTGACTACGTCTGGTACTCCGCGATTGGTCGCTCTGCGCTAGGTTAGCGTTTGCCTCTAGCGCCTTCTTTAGTTTGTCAAATTTTGACATCAGCGTGACCACATGCGTTTGCTCCTTCCGCTTTCTCTCTGCGTTCTTGTTCGCACTCCTTATTTGCCTTGTGGAGGTCCGCCAATGTCAGCTCATACATAGCGGCGACATCCTGGCCTGGTGGGCGATTGCTGCCCGGTCGGGCCTCCGCTGCAGTTTGGGTCAGCGGGACCTGGGATAAGCCCCGGGGTTCCACGCTAGGGTTGATCGGAGTGTTGAATAATGCTCGGTTAACGTTAACCGCTGGGTTAACGTTAGCCGCGGGGTTGGTGGGATGGGGGTTGATAGATTGATCCGCTTGCTCCTCAGCATTTCCCCCACTACCATTAGTCATGGTGATTGTTGTGGTGGGATGGCCTTTTGTTCGAGGATACCCACAGACAGCGCCAATGTTAATGTCTAAAAGCGGTGGCTAAATCTTGGTTAATGTTGGTCCAATGGGTGGACCGCTACTTGTGATGTAATCAATACTTCCGCTACCTGTCAAGTAAAATACACATGGCGTCAAAGGGAGACCGCGCTTGGCGGTCTTCTCTTCTCCGATGCCTAAGTTAGTCAATGTATTTATGTTGACAGAATAACAGTAGGTAAGTAGTAAATGCGTCATTAATGAGGAGAGAGGAGAGAACCTTTTATAGGTGGGGAAGAGGCTGATCTCTTCCATGTTTTCGATATGGGACTGATATGGTTCAGTTCCTAGCTTCTGGAGCTTCTGATGCTATCTTGAAGAGGCACGTGGCGGAGTGGCACATGGTGATCTGGGGGTGAGCCGGGGCTTAGGCAGTAGCCCTCTTGGTTGTGTTTTCATAGGTCACTCCGCTGGTGGGAGTTGGTACTGCTAGCGGTAGCATGAGCGTGGCTCATTATAGCTAATTATGCTTGACAAATGCCCATGTAAGTACATATACTTATTTGTCATTGTTCATACAATTACAAACTTTACATATACTCTATATGTAAACATATGGTCTAGCCTCCGGGAACCATACTTTGTCAAACTCTCCCTATGGGAAAGAGACCTAAACCGGTCTAAGACTCCATGAGTCTATGGTCCACGATCAACAACCAAGCGGTAAGGCAACGCCTCATAATGACAATGATCGCTACACGGCATTGTAGTCAAGCTTTTTCTCCTCCAGGAAATAGTAAAGGGACCAGCTAACATAGCCCACAACAGCCAGTGATTCGGCAGTTAACCCCCAACGCTTGGGTATCAAAATTAGGTTCGCTACCTAACTCCCACTGCTTGTACGTAGCTCCCCTCATCAAACAATTTTTCGACCATACGGAGGTCTATAGCCAGTAGTGGGGGACTCCTCGGAGGGCCTAGTAGGGGCCCACCCGAAAGGGCATAAAGCTTTCGCTCTGACAAATTTTAGATGGACAACACACTTGCACTAATTATGCTCGATATACGGCATAAAGCTACGCTTTGGTATCAACCCCACAAGAAAGCCCTCCTTGACTGGGGACTTCAGGGACTTGCACATACAGCCCAGCATAGTTAGCAATGGTTACACTCATGCCTCAGGGCATCACCTCAGAACTTCACGCTCATGCCTTCGCGCCTACCCAAAGTTTCACGCTCACGCCTTTGCGGTAACCCCGAACTTTCACTCTCACGCCTTCGCGGCAACCTTGAGCTTTCATGCTCACACCTTCGCGGCATCCCCTAGCTTTCACTCTCAAACCTTCACGGCAACCCCGAACTTTCATGCTCATGCCTTCGCGGCAACCTTGAGCTTTCACACTCATGCCTTTGCAGCATCCCCTAGTTTTCACACTTACGCCTTCGCGGCAACCCCGAGCTTTCACGCTCACGCCTTCACGACATCCCCAAGCTTTCACGCTCATGCCTTTGAGGCAACCCCGAGCTTTAATGCTCATGCCCTTGTGGCATCCCCGAGCTTTCATGCTCACACCTTCGCGGCATGCCCCAGCTTTCACGCTCTTGCCTTTGCGGCAACCCCAAGCTTTCACGCTTATGCCTTAAACGGCAACCTCGAGCTTCACGCTCAAGCCTCCCCGACACCCTCGAGCTTTCACGCTCTTGCCTTCTAGGCAATCCCAAGCTTCACACTTACTTCTCCTCGGAATAATACACATTAATGGAATATTGAATTCTTCTACCATTTATCTTTTGCAACAAACAGAATTCTTTTTGCGTTCCATTAGTACGAGTGAAAACCAAACAAACACAAGCGTTCGCGTATTCATCATTCACGAATTACAAACGCTTGCCTTCATGGCACTCATGCAACTTAGACCGAGCATAACCTCGTCAACTCGACCTCGTTCGTTCTCTTGCGAGCACCACGCGCATCATATGCAATTCATATGCTTATTCGTGATATGTTCACACAACCATACGCGTTCTGAAGTTTATACATCATAATCGATCGTACTCGGCGCCATTTATATGTATAAATCAACATGTATCATGCACCCTATACATTCGTATATGTCAATGCATATCAATGCAACTCACATACGTTGCCCAATACAACAAGCATCCTACGTGCGCATGTTCCTATATTTTTTTTACAGGTTGAAGAGTCCCTTCTTGCTTAAGGAGTTCAGGGACTTGTAGGGGCTAGGCGCCTCTCGGACGTTACTTAAGCTTGATGACATCATGTGTATAACTCCCCAACGAAGAAGCTCATCTTATTTGGGGACTTTAGGGACTTGTACATACCTCCACTAATGTGGAGAATTTACTATATCAACAAGCATAAGTAACACCCTCTTAGAGGACCCACAAGTCATGGTGGGGCCCGGCTATGATATACATCTCGTACCTCGACACTAAGCTACCCCGTGGTAGTCAAAATTCGCTAAGAACTTACTGGGAAGCCACCTTCCCGGCCTTGCCAAGATGCCTCCATGATAAGCTTTCTACACTAGAGTAGAGGTTTCTTGTCCCACATTGGAAAACATGTAAAGGAATGAGCCTCCCTCCCCTATAAAAGGAGACTCCTTCCCACTTACTCTAAATCCCATTACACACTTTGTAATCCCTTTGGGCCGCAAGGCCCAAACCCATATAGTGCAACACTTTAAGTGGACGTAGTTTCCCGCGAAGGCAGTAGACAAACCACTATACTTCTTGTGTGTGTGTGTGTGTCTCTCTCTCTCTCTCTCTCTCTCTCTTTCTCTAACATTAATTAGACCCCTCTGTCACAAACATTAACAACCACTTAAACCATCAATACTTTTCTTTACAGCACTTCCCTCAAGGTACATCTTTCCTTTTCCTTTGTCTTTAGGATCTGCTTTAGCCACCTTGCTGCCTTGAGTAGGGATGCCATCATCAACCTCTCTAATGATTATACCCAGCTGCCTTGTCTCCCTTGTCTCACAAATAGGCCACTTTTTTTCATCAATGATCTTCTCAATCATAAATGTAGGCTTCTTTCTCGGCTCATCAGGGAGCTCTTCAATCACCACTCCAAAAGATCCCGACTGACTAAACACATCAAAACCAGTTGTATACATGTAGACCTCGTCTTCATTTAAGCCTTCATCACCTCTATGAATATGATCTAAGTAGAAAACAACTAATTTCACTTCTGGTACACAACATAACATAGTCATCACATCTGCATCTGAACTTATTTTTGTCATAGCATCATCTTCACTTCCTATACTAGACCAATAATCAATCCTAGTACCGGTATAATATGGGTTCAACCCTTGGATCATGTTATCTAACTCGGTCAATGACATCCTATCCTTGTCAACATGATCATAGAATGATATCTTCCCACCTACGTACCTGTTTCCACATATGTTCCCCCCCATGATATATCTTCATCATGAAGTAATTAATCAGGATTATCTGCATGGTAGGAAAAAAAATTTAATAAAGAATGTTAGTTATTACCACAACCAACAGTTGGACCACTTATAAAAGCACTGCTAAGTGGGTTGTAGTAAACAAAGACCACAACCAACAACAAACACATCAAAACCATAACAACAGCAATATTAAAACCCTCATTCATTATCCCCAACAACTTTCACATGCACCTGCATACTTTAATCACCTACTTTAAGGGTCAAGCCTTCACAAACAGACAACAATTGAAGCGTAACCCTAAGATAAAATATCTATTAGTGCTATATGCAGGCATCATCTTCATAATTATTAGGATTGAATAAGTATGAGACAAAAACAAAACCTAAATTTATCATATGAGACAAAAATAGAAGTCAGAACAGAAAAGGCATGTTTCTTTTTTTTTTTTTTTTTTTGGTGAAAGGGCGGTACACAGCCCTCGAGAGGGTAAACTTATTGTTTTATATTGTACTTTGCTCTGCCGGAATTCAGGCATGTTCCTGCAACATATAAGCTACTTTTAAACTTACAATATAAGCTTCTGAAGTAGAACAAATTTCAGCTCTAGTTTTAAAAAATAACACAAGTAAGCACTTTGATCTGGTTGAGAAAGTACAAAAGAATTTTGCAACTTGGAAAAGTCATACTTTGCAACTTGGAAAAGCAAAGACAACGTTATTCACTTATTCCTACTGTTACTGCTATCCCTCTACAAAGCATCAGAAAGTGGAACTTTTAAGTCAATTTACACTCAATTGGTGGGGTTGATAACAAGCCGATAATGGTTTGGGTAAAAGACTAGGACCAATACAAGATAAAAATTGCAATCACACTGCTTTAAAACGAACTCCAGAAACACGAAATCCAAAAACTTCAGAAGCTCTGAAACCCAGAAAATTTAGAAGCTCTGAAACTAACATAGTCATCACATGATACTAAAACCCGAAACCCAGAAACTTTAGAAGCGCTGAAACCAACATAGTCATCACATGATACTAAAACCCGAAACCCAGAAACTTTAGAAGCTCTGAAACCAAACCCAAAAACCCTTTTTCCCCACTTTTGAAATTTTGAAACCCAAAACCCAAAACTCTTTAATCAATAAAACCTAAAGATTTGATCACCGTAATGCAGAATCCTAAACCCAAACTCTCCGTAATAAGGGATTTCATCTCCATCCTTCATTTTTCTGGGTATCCAAACATCAAGCACGTTGTTGGCCATGTCGAAACCTTTTCCATCTTTTCAATCTGCCTTCTGCTTGTCGATTTTGTGGGCCTTTCAATCAGTTCAGCTTTCACCTTCTTCATGCATTCGATTCTTTAGGTATTCTTGAAATTTTTTGCTTTCTCCAAACAACTTCAATCTAGGACTGTGTTACAGTTTGTGTCGAGTAATGGGGAGGATTAATGTGGATTTGGGGCAGCGATCTGAGTTAGAATAGGGCAGGGACATTTTGAGAATTTTACTATCATGTGGGCCCTACTTTTGATGAGTTGGAACTCCACGTCAGCAACTTAACGTCTGAAATTGACGGAATTGAGTCGGAGGGACCTATTGGACGAGAAGATGATATTGAGGGAGTGTTCTTGATGAAATTGAAAGTCAAGGGATTAAATTGATGTTGGACTCATACTACAAGGTACTAAACACTATTTATTTTTTGATTGAGATGAATGTTAAATTGTAACTACCCGATCTTTGCTTAGCTTCTTAATTTTATATTCAAACGGTGGGACCAAAGTTGAGTTTATTTTTTAGTATTTTAAATTGATGATTCAGTACTATTATGTTATAGTTATTATGCATGGAACCAATCCCATTACTCTTGACATTGTTTTAGTTATAATATTCTTTAATCGACTTAAATAATCTGTTCAATTTCACCTCGCTTTAAACTTCACGTTTTCCGCCAACTCTGACCATTTTAGATTTTTTATTTTTTAAACTAAATTGCCTTGCATTTCTTTAGGACATGAATTAATCTTAGCTTGTGCTCCTAAAGGTTTGCGGCACTATATTGTGTAACCGATTTGGAGAGGTGTAAATTGGGGCGTTACAGTGGACCTTTATATAGCGCTTATTGGGACTTACCATTCTGTGGTTTCCGATGTGGGAATGTTTGCTTCCATGTTTAGGGTAACTTGCCTGTGTTGGACCAACTTTCAGTAAAGGTTCTGGGGCGTTTGATCACTAGTACATAGCACATTTCAGTACCCTATTCTTGACTCTAAAATATTCTCAGAGCATGTGGTGCCAGTGTCTATGTACCATTTGTACATGGTATGAACACAATCTAAGTAATTACTATGTTCACAATGTTAAAGTAAAATTGAGACGGAATTGGTCTCCTCATTTAATTTCATAGTCCCTTTATATAGGGATAGAATTACAACAGAAATATCGATTACATTAATGATACTAAATGCTGATTGATCCGTAATTGCGCTGATTGATGGTAATCACTGATTCCTTGATTCCCTCTCCATCAGTTGCTTTGACGAAGGCACACAATATGGTTTTCCTTTAACACTCCCCCTTGTGCCAAGTCAAAGACGAAATGGTGCATGAGTTGATGCCTCACTAAAAACCTTGCCAAGTAACAATAAAAACCCTGTGGGACAAAAAATACACCTTGGTCGAAGGAAAAGAGCACAACGCACCTTTTGCAATTGAGGATGACATGTGTGTGTTAGACTCCCCCTGATGTCTACACCTCCCCCTGATACTTGCATTAATCAAGGGAGCTTGGAAAGACTTCGCATTCCTATGTTTTTCACATGTTTCTCAAATGTGGCCTTGGGCAATGATTTGGTGAACAAATCTGCCACATTCTCCTCAGACCTTACTTGATTCACTTGAATCTTGAGGAGAGCTTGTTGTTACTGATTGTAGAACAACTTTCGCGATATGTGTTTTGTGTTATCACCCTTAATATAACCAAGCTTCATCTGTTCGATGCAAGCTGCATTATCTTTATTAATGCAAATAGGCTCTTCAGTGGTAGTACTTAAACCACTAGTCCCTCGAATGTGTGATGATAGCTCTTAACCATACACACTCACGAACCGCCTCATGTAGAGTAATGATCTCTGAGTGGTTCGAGGAGGTAGCTACAAGGGTTTGCTTGGTTGATCTCCAAGATATCGTTGTGCTCCCATTGGTAAATACATAACCAGTTTGGGAACGATCTTTATATGGGTCAGAGACGTATCCAACATCAGCAAAAACCGACCAAAACATCATTTGGCGTTTTAGTGTAGTGAGTGGCGTTTTCGCCATCAACATTTCCTTTAGGGATTGCAGTTCCATCTGCGGTCCCTCTTATCTCACTATAGGGAAAGAACAGTCCCAAGTCAATAGTTCCTTTTAGGTATCGAAAATGTTTTTGATACCATTCCAGTGACGGTGTGTTGGCCGTGAGCTAAATCTAGCTAACAAGTTCACTGAGAATGCAATGTCTGGTCGAGTACATTAGGCTAAGTACAATAATGCGCCTATTACACTTAGATAGGGAATTTCAGCTCCCAACATCTCTTCGTCATCTTCCTTTGGATGAAATGGATTTTTCTTTGCATCCAAGCTTCGACCGATCATGGGAGTGCTAGCAGGATGCGCTTTGTCCTTGTTAAATTGCCTGACTTTTGGACATATGCAGACTGGTGGATTAGTATTCCACAAACTCGTTGTTCTATTTGAAGGCCTAGATAGAATTGAGTTTTCCCAAAATCCTTCATCTCAAATTCGGATTTCAAGTAGCTCGCGGTTTCTCTTATTTCATCAAGAGTACCTATTATGTTCATATCATCGACATATATAGCTACAATTGCAAATTCGGAACTTGTTTTCTTTATGAATACGCAGGGGCATACTTTATCGTTCTTATATCCCTTCCCAATCAAGTAGTCACTTAGACGGGTATACCACATCCGCCCGGATTGTTTCAATCCGTAAAGTGAGCGTTTCAACCTAATTGCAAACGCACTCCGTGGTTTAGAGTCACTTGACCTGGGTAATGTAAGGCCATGAGGCACTTTCATATATATCTCTGAATCTAGATCCCCATAGAGATATGCAATAACCACATCCATGAGCTGCATTTCCAGTCCTTCGGAAACTACTAAGCTAACTAAGTAGCGGAACGTTATAACGTCCATTACAGGATAGTATGTCTCCTCGTAGTCAATTCCAGGGCGTTGTGAGAAACCTTGCGCCACAAGGTGAGCCTTGTACCTCAAGACTTCATTCTTCTCACTACGCTTTCTGACAAAGACCCATTTATGTCCTATAGGCTTTACACTTGGTGGGGTTAGCACTACTAGACCAAATACCTGTCTCTTTGTCAGAGAATCTAATTCTGCCTGGATTGTTTCTTTCCATTTAGGCCAATCTGCTCTTTGTTGACATTTTGCAACAGAGCGTGGTTCAATATCATCGTGCTCTATGATTCCTTGAGTAATAGTATATATCATCAATGTGTATGGAAGATCTTTCTATCAACTCATACGCACTCTCATAATCCTTTGAGATTTCTTTGTTCTCTGGATCATTTTAAACATCGGAGCGTCCTCCAGTATTGATTCATAGACATAACTATAATCAGAGACAATCTCATGAGAGGGATTCTATACATTGATGATTGGTTTGTACCTTACTCGCCCTCTTCTTCCTTGGGTGAGTGTCAATGGAACCAAGTGGCCTCCCCCTCTTCCTTTGGGGAGCCACGGCCTCAACCACATCTCCACTAAGTGCAGTTGTAGTGCCTCTATTTGCAGCACGGTGCCCCTTGTTGGGGATTTCTAACCTTGCAGGCACATTTACAACTGGTATATGTGATCTCATCACTTTTGCGATATCAGTAAACGCATCAGGCATCGAATCTGCTACGTTATGAAGATCGATTATTCTTTTCACTTCACTTTCACATTGTGAAGTGCGGGGATCAAAATGAGACAGAGTGGGGACAAACCACGACAATTCCTGTCGTTCCCTTGGAAAATCCTTTTTCCTATCTCCCCCTAACGATGGGAAGACTGTCTCATTAAAGTGACAATCCACAAATCTAGCGCTAGAGAGATCGCTTGTCAAGGGTTCCAACTAGTAGATAATTGTTGGGGATTCATATCCAACATAAATACTTAATCGTCTCTGAGGACCCATTTTGATGCGTTGTGGGGGCGCGATAGGCACATATACTGTGCAACCAAACATGCGTAAGTGTGAAATGTCAGGCTCATATCCAGTTACCAACTGGTACGCAGAAAATGGTTGGCTAGTAGTGGGTCTGAAAAGAATAAGTAAAGCTGCGTGCAATATTGCATAACCCCATGCAAATATAGGCAGATTGGTGCGTATAACCAATGCCCTAGCCACCATCTGTAGCCTTTTGATGGTGGCTTCTGCGAGACCATTTTGTGTATGCACATAGGGTACAGGATGCTCTACATCGATCCCGATAGACATGCAATAATCATCAAATGCTTTTGATGTAAACTCTCCGGCGTTATCAGGGTGGTGAGCCCTTAAACGTATAATCTGTGTTAGAAGTTTTGCAGCATTTCTTGTGGACAATAAAACGACATGTGACCAGATTGTCGAAGCATCCACCAAAACCATAAAGTACTTGAATGGTTCGCATTCTGAATGGATAGGTCCACAGACATCTCTTTGTATCCTTTGTAAGAATGGAATGTTTTGTTTTGTATTTTTAGCATAGGAATGTCTCGATCCTGTTTTTGCTAAAGAGCAGGCTTTGCAAAACGAGTGATGTGCCTTTGAAATAGTCAATGAGGCATAATGGGAGGGAGGTAGTGCTTCTAGTACTTCAGAAGGCAATGGCTGCATTTGAGCAGTACTAGGACCGACATCTTGCAGTGTGGCGGACTTTTCTCCCATTTTATTTTTCACTCGAAAGAAGGGATGTCCATATGAGTTCTTTAAAATACGGATCATCATGTCATGACCGGGATGCCTTAGGCGGTCATGCCACAGCATGTATGAGTCAGTGTCCCACATTTCATTGTTGGTGACAGTATAGGATTCAATGATCCGAATCATAGTGAGGTACAGTCCACTATATTGACTCATAAGCTTCTCTAAAATGCGTTTCTTTCCACATTCATTAGAGTTAATATCAAGGTATTCAGTTCCATTCTCACAGTGTGTTTCTACTGGATAACCATTGGCACAAATAGCTTTGAAACTTAACAAGGTTCGATTAGCTCTTGGTGCATATAGAGTGTCTGTGACTTGAAATGTTGTGCTATCAGGCAGCAAAAATTTGGCAGTTCCTCGCCCTTTTATTACTTGTGATGATCCAATCATCGTAGTCACAGAGGAATTATAGGCTATTAATTCAATGAATAATTGCCTATTTCTTAATATTTTGTGGGTAGTCCCACTATGAACTAAGCACTCAAGTTCTCCTCCATTCATTCGTACAAATAAATGGGAGGTATTTAGAAAATATAACTCATATTCTTTAGAGTATTTCTATTTGCATAGAATGTTATTCTTTTCATTCTAATAATTTTTCTCTAGATGTATTGCTTTACATCTTTATAGTGCTATGTCGAACCATGTAAATATGTGTAGTAAATAAATTTGAATAAATTCAGTACTTCAGAATAAAATTCGAAATTTATTAATAAGCCAACGATAATCAAATCAAGGTCTTTATTCAGAAATCTAATTCATCAAACCATTCTTTAAGACCAAATAATAGTCTAATTAAAAATGAGGCATTATGCCTTCACATCTGTCTTTGGAAAATAAATAGATAAAGCAGATCGGTCAAAATATAGTCCATCCATTGACTGACCAAGTTCCTTTTTTCCATTGAAGTCTACAATTGTAAGGTTGACGTCTAGGTCATGACCTCCTTCTTCCATATAGTGAGCCTCTTGTTCTTTAGACTCTCTATACCTCTTGTAATTGGCTACTACTCTATTGTTTGCTTTGCAGTTCTTGTACCAATGCCCAATGAATCCACGCCTATAGCATGGTTCATTGTCAACTCTTTCCTTTTGCATCTTGTTTCCACGATCCCCATGTCCCTTTCCACGTGGTGCATTGTTGCCACGTGGATAGGGATCAGCACGTCTAAACCCCCTCGCATTGGAGTTCTTTCCACCTTTCATTTTTCCATAATTAGTCTCGGGAATTTTCTTTGTCCCAGTGAGCCTGGCATTGTTGTTCAAGAGAACCTTATTATGTCTTTCAGCCACTTGCAGTAGGTTTATTAACTTATTGAAGGTTGTGATTCTTTTGTTGTCATACTCCAACTTATACTGGTTCGCTAGTATAAATGTTGAAGTAGGAAAGGTGGTAAGAGTCTTGTAGATTATATCATCTTTTGTGATTTCCCTTCCACAGAAATTGAGACGTGCCTTTAAGCGCAACATGTCCTTGTTGAAGTCATTGATCTTTTTATAATCAAGCAAGCGGATTCCATTCCACTAAACGGCCAGTTCTGGGAGCAAAGTATCGTGAATGTTCCCAAAACGTCCCTTAAGGGCATCCCACAGTTCTTTGGGTGTCTTCAACTGAAGGTACTCCCAGCGTAGGCTAGGATCAATATGTCGCCTCAGAAACATTAATGCATTTGCTTTCACCTTATTAGATAGTTCATCATCTTTGGGGTCGGTAATGGTGGTAGTGTAGTCTTTTACCACAAAAGCAATTTCCATATCGGAAACCCAACGATGGTACTCAAGTCCTTCTGAGTCCAAGATGTCAAACTCAGGTTGAGTTGGATCAGCCATCTACATAAACAAGAGAGAAGATATAAATTACGCAATCATAAAGACATCCACGTAAATTATTTTCCAAAAATATGAATTAGATTTCAAGACCAAGATTCGTAATGGTCACATTGTTTTTCGATGCTATGTGAAAATACTTTATCACGGTAATGTTGTGTGTATAATGCGCATGAAATTTCATTATCTTGGCAAAGCAGATTGTATATATTGCATACTAGAAATAATAATAGCACATTTAATAATAAATAAAACATAGCATATATAAAAATAAACTACATGGCATGCTCAAATTCACAAATATACAACAAATTATATGCTACACATAATAATTAGCAATAATATAGCATGAGTAAAAAAATAAAATACTAACGATAGCATAATATAAAGACATGCTTAGGAATAATTATATAGGTGTAAATAAAATTTACAAAGCATGCTCACAATTTCATAAATAATATATAACAAGATATATATGGCATGTTCAAAATAAAGTATAAACTATAGCATAATTAAAACATGCTTAAACATAATTATGTAAAACATAAATAACAAAACATGCTTAAAAAGATCAAAATTATCTAACTAAACATGCTCAAAAGTTCGAATTATAAATAATGAAATATACCATAGTATGAAAATAAATAAAAGAGAACATACTTGGTTTCAAGAAAATAAAACAATCCTAACGCACGCGCGTGTTGATGCAGGCGTGCGTAGCGATGTTTTTGTGCTTGAGAAAAAACTGGGCCGCTTTCTCATTCTTTACAGCAGTGGGCCACGAGGCCTTTTTTTTTTCTTGGGTCGAACGGCCTGTTTGTTTGTTTTTTTTGTTCTCTTTGCTTCTTTTTTCTTGGGCTGCAGGGCCTGATTTATTTTATTTTTCTTTATTTTGGCCGTATTCCTTTTTCTGGGCCACTTCTTTTATGTCTCTTTTTTTTTCTTAGGGCCGATCCTGTTCTTTGGGCCGGGTCACCTTTTTCCTCTTTTTTTCTTCTTCCTCCTTTTTTTTTCTTTCTTTTTCCTCTCTTCTTTCTCGCGTTTTTCTGCTTGTTTTCTTGTTCTTTACAGATGGTGCCTGCAAGGCTGATCAGCGGTTAGGCGCGAGGTGGGCAGCGGCTAGGTGAGGTGGGCAGGGGTCATGCGAGCTTTGGCGGCTGTTATCTGCGCAGGCGGAGCCGCATTGGGCTGCTGGGATCGACGCAGGCGGGCCGGATGCGGGGCTGGAGGTTGAATGATCGATCTGGCTGTCCGGCGGCGGCGGTAGGATCTGTGCAGTAGGCGATCCGACTGGGGAGGCTGGAAGCCGGTCTGGAAGGATGCTGAGGCCTGGCTGCTGCTGCTGGGATGGGCTGCGCTGCTGTGAAGCAGTTGCTGCTGCAAGGTGAGGCCGGCGCGGCTGTGCTACAGGCGTGGATGAGGCCAGTCTGGACGGGAATTTAATTTAATTAATTTTTTTTTTTTTTGGTTGGTGGCGGCAGGAAAGAAAAACTTTTTTTCTTCTAGGGGTTTTTTTCTTGGATATTAGCTCTGAGCGTGCTGATAACGTGTTAAAGTAAAATTGAGATGGAATTGGTCTCCTCATTTCATTTCATAGTCCCTTTATATAGGGATAGAATTACAACGGAAATATCGATTACATTAATGATACTAAATGCTGATTGATCCGTAATTGCGCTGATTGATGGTAATCACTGATTCCTTGATTCCCTCTCCGTCAGTTGCTTTTACAAAGGCACACAATATGTTTTTCCTTTAACATACAATCTTTTTTTTTTTTTTTTGTGCAAGTATGTTTACAATCTTTACTACAAGTTTTTGAATAATTTATGTATAAAACAATTAATGAGTATTTAGTATGATAATTTTTTTTCAAGTACACATGTCAAATTATAAGTGGATAACTTGTTGACCTATACAACAAGTTTCACCAATTAATTTATCTATACTATTATTAAGAGAATAAAGTTTGTTAGAGCAACTCCAATAGCTTCCTCATATTTTGATTTTTCTCTATTTTCGGGAAAAATGAGCATCTTCTGCTCTAACAGATTCCCTATAATTATCCCCATTTTAGGGATAGTGAGGAAAGAGAAAACCAAATTCCCTATATTTGCAACAATCTCTAAAATTTTAAGAAAGAATTATGGAGATTTTAGAGATTGTTGTAAAATATTCTCTGTTGGAGTTGGAGATGAAAAAATGCTAAAGCTTTGACTTTTGCTTCCCTATAATACAGAAATTATAGGAAAGCTATTGGAGTTGATCTTAGCCAAAACAACATTTTTTTACTAAAATAGCCCTCAAATATTAGAAAAGTTTAAGAAAGTTTAAATGTGCAAGGATAAAGCTGTAAATTACAAAAGGAAAAAGATAAAGAAAAATATAAAAATAACCATTATTCATTTGCTCTCCCAAGCTATCACCCACTAACTGTTCCCCATATTCAACTACTAAAAATTGGTTTATGTTTAAGGAAAACCAAAATTGGAAAAGAATTGAGTTGTGCTTTCATCGATAATAGGGACCTCTTTATGGCCTCTTTATATAGAGGATTACAAGATATAGAATCAGAGTTATACAAGGAAAGATATTGTAAAATTCATCGGATATCTATGAATATCTTCGAGAAGATCTCTAATTCAAAATCCTATTACAACTAGGTCGAGTAACCTAGAGTTTGGGCCAGACACATATTCTCGATTTACTTGAACAATTTCAGTATTTTAAAATGTTTTTTTTTTTTCAAAATTAAATGCACACACATAGTGTGTGTTTTCCTTCTAGTATTAATATATATTAATTTAAAAAGTTGATGTATGATAAACATCAATGTACCATAGACTTACCCAAAGCTAAAAAAGAATGTGATAAGGCACACTACTGAAACCTATTATTCTCTTTTTCCAAAGTTATGTAGTCCTCAAAGAGTCTCTCCTTGTTCCTCTCATCTTCTTCTTTGATCTTCTTCCTTCTGTTTTCTTGATATATATCGGTTAGGTTAATACGGTACATAAAACTTACGGCATGATTGTGAGGCTCGTTTTCGCTATGTTTTTCACTATTTTTCTTCTTCATTTGGCTTTTCAATTCTGCATCCTTACAAATCCTCGACGTGCTGAAACCGTAAAATCTTGTATTGATATTTTGGTTCTTGGTGCTTAATGATTGGTACCTTCACTGCTATTTCGGTACTGTTATGAGTTTGGAGCTTTGCTAATCTAAAATGATTGGTACCTTCGCCTGCAATGCTATCCATAGGTCATGCATTTTATCGAACTGCTACTATCCCCAGTCTTCTTCGTTTCACGACTTTTTTCACCAAGTTAAAGCAGTTGAAGCAGACAATTTTTTATTGGATAGATTTCTCGTTGAGTATCATCGCTTGTCATCTATGATTCTGAAGGCATTGTGATGAACGCCTTCCATGCATTTTGGATTTCAGCTTTATATGGCTCCTTTGATTGGTGATTCTGACATTATCATCTCATATATTATTATTTATGAATTAGTGTTCATACTGGTTTTGCTCGTGCTACTGCTATCTTGCTTATTTCATGTTAATTAGTTATGGTTTATGTTGCATATTATTCTAATCACATGATCATGTTGATATAAGGTTGGGTTCTTGAATACAAGGAAAATGATTTGCGGCCTCAATAAGGCCTAAGATTTGTTGCCTCAATGTTAGATGTCATGCCTTGTCATCTGTACACATCACCTATTTGTCAAATCATGTCATGTTATTCTTGAGAAAAATATCATCTTATCCTTCCAAAATCTAATGACTCTAAATTATTGGGGTCGTCTTGGGTACCTTAGTGTTTGCCATACCCTTATTTTTTTTGTTTTTTTACTTTTAGTAAATTAATATAGTGGAAACCTACTGAACTGGTCAACAAGTTACCCAATTAAATATAGACATGTGTCATTTTTAAAAATAAAATTTACCATGTTAACAACACACTCTTTCTTGATATGTAACATTGTTAAAAATCATGTAACAAATATTGTCAAAATAATAAATTGCACATAGTTGAACTACAATTACGATTTATGACAACAGTTGTTGTGGTTATTGTAATTGAGTGGTCAAAGATGTAAACATCATATTTGGACAACTTTTATCAAATTTAGAACCTTAATTATCAAGTGGAGAAGCTCCTTACAATACTGAGTTGTTACATATCTTTTGGTCTAATTTTAATTTTACCATGTTCACAACACAAATGTTGTCAGAATTGTAAAATGGTTGGTAATTAATCTTGTAAATGGTATAGTTTTTGAAGTAATTACTACAATCAGAACAAAATTTACCGCTTTTACACCAACAGTTGCGATTTATGGTAAAATATGTAGTCATTGAATAATTATTCCATTAATGATAAAAATTTAAAGATTTACCACTTTGACAACAAATTTGTTGTTGCACTTGTTAAATTGTCCATAAATTAGTACATTAGTTTAGGTTGAGTAATTACTATAAATAGGACAAAAGTTACCGCTTTTACAGCAATTGTTGTGATTGTGGTAAAATGTGTAGTCATTGTAGTAAAAAATTTCATTAATGATAAAAACATAAAGATTTACCACTATGACAACAAATTTGTTGTCATACTTGTTAAATTGTCTATAAATTAGTACATTAGTTTAGGTGGAGTAATTACTATAAATAGAACAAAAATTACCGTTTTTACATCAAGTGTTGTGGGTTGTGATAAAATGTGTAGTCATTGTAGTAATAATTTCACTAATGATAAAAACATAAAGATTCATACATGTTCTATTTTATATAATATTTACCACTTTGAGGACTCATGTAACCACTTTGAGGACACATGTGGTAATTAGAAAAAAAAAATCCGCATTAAAGTAAATAAGGTCTTCGTTAGAGAAAAGTAGGTTCTAATTTGAATAATTAAGTCCTTAAAGTGGTAATTGTAATAAGTTCTCATTAGAGTAAAGTAGATTCTCATTTGAGTAAATAAGTCCTAAAGTAGGTTCTCATTTGACTACATTTGAAACAAATATTATTTATTTTTACACTAATTGTTGTCGTTGTTGTAAAATGCATGTAAAAAGAATTATATTTGGTTAAGGAAAGTACTAATGATATAATTTATTGGTAATAAAGATTACTTAACTAATACTAATTTTGCGAACTTAGGTTAGAAGGTTTTTATTTTGTTTTTGAAGGGAGAAGGTTTTTGTTTTTAATAAGGAAAAAACGTAATTTTCAATTGTGTAATTGTCCATTAATAACAAGCATTAATCAAGCATTAATTCACTAATAATAAAATTAATTAGTAATATAGACTATTTAACTAAAAGTAATTCGGTGAACCTAGGATAGAAGGTTCTTTTAATTTTTTTTGAAAAAGGAAAAATCATAATTGTCAATTGTCAATTGATAATCAAACATTAATTGGCTTTATTGTTTTCACTATCTTTATTGTTTTCAATTCAATTAGTAGTTCATTCTCAAAAAAAAATTCAATTAGTAGTTTGTGTTACCAAAAAAATTAGAAAGGCTAAGGGCTAAACAAGTTACCAATTTGTTAAATATTTTGAACCATTGGATATATTACTAATCCAATGGTCCAAAGTATTTAACAAAATGAGGATATGGCAAACACCAAGGTATCCAAGAATTCTCCCTAAAGTATTTTGGCTTCTTCTAAAAAGAAACAAAATTTGGCTTTCTTTCATTTTTATTCTTTTCATTACACTCGTGTTAGATTTAAACAACAATTTTTTTTCTTCAATCAAGAATAGAAAAAATCTCATGTACTTCATGTTAGAACTTACTCTCAGTTCTATTGTTGCAAAGTATCTTAGCATGAAAACATGTAAACAAACATTTCTATGAAAATTTATGTAGGAGTGCAGCAATGATCATAATTAGCATATAGGATTGAAATATCGTGTATATCCTAGTTATGCATATTGTATGAACTGTATGGTATATATGTAAAACAATATAAATGAAATCATCGTGCATCATCAGATTCTGTATTCAAGCTTGGGATTGAAGTCGCTATGTCAATCCTGTATCTACAGAGTACATAGCCACCAGAAAACAAACAGAATGGACATACTTGACATAGTTGAGTTTTCCATCTTAGGCTTCTCCTGATTTCGCCTTTAGGATTCTCTTAGTGATGGGACTAATTGATGAGAATGAATCGTGCTTCAGAAGGGACCAAAATATCTTATATATAAATTAAGCATTGTATTGTCAGTTTCTTGTTGGAAGAAACTGACAATTCCTCCTAACTGCTTTTTCAAAAAACCAGATAAACTCATAACTGTATTTACGAATTTCAAATTCTAACATATGTGATAAGTTGGACCAAAATGATTTTCTTAAGTCCTTAACTTATACTTGACATTTGAATTCAAAACTAAATCATATATGAGTATATATTTAGGTTTTATACAATGTCGGGTTCATCAAATTTGCTTACAATCTCCCACTGAACTTGACATTATTTAGAAACTAAAGTATATATGATTTAGATACTGAAGCGTGCGCACTTTGAATTTAACTCACATCAAACAATCTGTTTCAAAATTCTGTCAATTATGGTCAACTACAAGGAATTAAAGAATGTCATGATGAATTAGAAAAGCATCAGCATTCCAAGATCACAATGTAGTATACAAAATCACATCAATTACCTCAAAATACAGTAACATAACATATGCCTAATCCATAATCCATAACGATCGTTCATAATATAAGCATACATTGGCCTACCAAAATTTCTAATAACATAGAATTGGCAACCATATATTTCACACTACTTAATATTGTCAATCTGCAAGATTTGCTATTCATTGATAGATTGCTGAATTTGTACAACTTGAGTATGCAGAAAGATAATAAGGTGAAATTCCATAAATATAGATGAACTTTACTAACCAATTTAGTCTAAAATAATGAAAACAACTCTATACAATGATAAGTAAGAATGACAAACACCCAACTGACCTTGTATAGGTTATACTTTCCATGCTTTTCCTTTAGAAATGCATTCTTGGGGCACTAATCTTTATCAAACTCATTTGCTTTAGACATTGTTGACTCTCCTTTTGTTTCCTTCAACAATTAAATGTTGCTGCTAGAAAGCAACATATAATCAACATTCAAGATTAGAAAAATGAAGTTTCTCCCAGTGGTCTTGAGATATACACTCATCCAACTTTTTTTTTTTTTTTTGAGAGAACCAAACTTAGTGATCATCTTCCACAAAACTCAAACTGCAGCATTTAAATTTCTGCATTTTTCATTATTCATAGACTGCATTGCATACTTAGATTTTTCTCCATTGTCTAGGACTGATGCATTACTGTAGTCCTAGGATAGGATTGATATATTGCTGCAATCCTAATCTGGAACTGATATGTTGTTGTCTTGATAGATAAATCACTTATCCATTTCATTAGCTACTTGTGATCAGTCTGCATCCATTTATGAACCATTTGCTACATCAACCCAAGAGTAAAGATTTTTTATCTTCTTTATGGAAAATCTCTTATAGAATTTCCATTTAATAAGGATCTTTTACTATCCATGTTCTCTGCCAAAGATACAAGTACAGAAAAGAAGACTACAGATGAGAAGGTTTGCTCAGAACCTCATTATTCTTCAGTACATTCACCTTCTAGTTCTTGTTTTTCTACTTTTCTATATCCAATCTAATCTCTTCAAAGTATTTTTCCATCAAGCGTTTCTCTTGCACACATTTCACATTGGATGGAATCTTCGATGACAAGTCAATAGCTGATCGAAATCATTCTCTCCTCCATAGCGAACACTCACCACATTTAGTATTTTGGCCTGCAAACATGGATCAAACTTGTCTGACCCAATAAACACGGTTTTGAAGTCCTCTGATCTTGTTCGTATTAATCCTGCAACATTAGGTTGGTTGGTGGCAGGGTCAGTAAAAGTTTTAGTGACATTTTCTGCTACCTTAGCAATATAGTTGTGGCGTGCCTCCTCTCCAAGATGATCAAAACGAAGAGATGATTGCCCCTTCTTCCATGTTTCTTTGGGAGATCAACATAAGAATCTTCCAGCATATCTATTGATATATTTATCTTTTCCTCATCACTTGCTATCATGGCCTAGGGATATAGCAACTTTCTCATTGCTTTGAAAAGCTTCTTGAGGCAGCCTTCCATTAGAGTCTCTTGAATGGTTTATCACATCTTGAGTCAGTCAACTCTGTTGAACAAGAAGACTTTCAGGCAGGGCAAGATATCTCTCTTTACTAATGCCAATGGAATCATCATTGAGAGGGACATAAAGGCCATTGCCACTGATAATCTCATCACCATCTTCTTACTTATACCCACATCAGTCTTGAGGATTCTTGAAAGTTTCTTCATTCTGATGCTTAGAGTTAAGTTCAAAAACAACTATATGAAGTCTTGAAAAGGACAAAGTAACCACCAATTCAAAGACAAAATGGTATGTGTATTCCCACTTCTATTCAAATCCAAGCTCCCAAGAACAAGTATAGAAAACCGACACCACCCCTGAAAATTGTTGAGACTATTTGCTAACTTAATTGAAAAGCCTAGATAACTCACTGGAACATGAACTCCTTTTGATGATTTCATAAACATACTGAACAAGAGCACCACAAGAAGATTATGTCTAGGAAAATGATCAACGCATGAGTAATGCATGAAGAAGGAAAAGTCAAAAACTGAAATCTTGAACTCTTAACGTCCAGATTTCCCACAAAATAAGGTCCATAAGTCTTCTATCATCCTTCCAGTTACTCTAGACCTCTAGCGCTCTTCTTACTCAAACTTTGGACCCTTCTAAAGGGTACCTTTTCTTTTCTTGATGAACTCCCCTAATATTGCCTTGTCAATTGAAGCTATACATGAACACTAATATTTTTGTGCAACTATAACTAGGATAGATACTGCACTTGCAATCCCAGAATCCAAGAAAATAAAACTTGAAGAACAACAAACTTACTTGAAGAGCTGGATCCGTTTATTTAATGCTTCTCCTTACTTTTATTTGCTGCTAATTCTCAGATGGATTTCCTTCAACACATGATCATGATCCTGAACTCCCAAGTTCAACTCAATGTCACTTTACCATTTTCTGAAATTTGAGTCATCCTGTAGTTCAACCTGATGATGCTCAAAGGAAAATGCCTAGCTGTTTATGAAATTGATCAGTAAAATCATTCTAGTTTATCATAATACTAGAATTGTCTGTATGTCCTAAACAAAATGAAAATTCATGATTTGAACATTCATTTCACGCCAAATGCATATGTTCAGAAGATAAAACGCAATTATTTTCAAGATTTTGACATCCTTTGGGGTGTACTAATCTCTAATGATATCTGAATGTTCAATTTTCATCATATACAAAATCAAGAACTAAATGTTTGATACCAGACTTCTTTGAAAATAAGGAACAAATTAAATTTTAAGTTGCTTGATTTTATTGTTGAAAACCAATCAAGACAATTAATCTCCTTTACACTAAGCCATTTTGACAACATTTAGCATCTGAGAAGATTTAATTGACTTTATATCAACAATGTGATCATGACAATCTGAAAGCCATTTACTGAAATATGTATGTATATATGCAGAAAATGAACTCTTCTATTTTCGAGATTTGACATCCTTTGTGGAGTACTATTCCCTAATAGTTCTGAATGTTCATTCACCTAATATATACAAGATTATGAAACCAAATGTTTCATGCAAAATTTCTTTGGAAATTAGGATCAAATTTAATTTTAAGTTTCATAATCTCTTTTTTGATGAAATTGAAGACAGTTTCATTGCTATCTATGTGATTATTTTGATAGCATTTTTCATATGCAAAATGCAACTAAATTCATTCTACACATTTCATCAATGTATTTGATCCCTTAGAATCTTCATATATGAGACCACTTTGGCAGCACACCACATATGAAGTTTTCAAAATCAATATCAGAAACTTTAAACATGCATATCCATTATTCAGCATTTCAAAAAATAATGATATGTAAAACATAAATATGCACTGAGATGAATACAGTGTAATCTTCATATGAAATAGAGGTCATGTATTGAACCAAAAGCGCTATAAGAGTCTACCTTTGGCTAAACTTAATAAGCTGATATCAGAAAAAATTCTGTGACTGACTCCTAAATTTGAAAATTCATAACTAATCCCAGAAAAATCTGTTTTGGGTGACTCCAGTTCCAAATGACTCTTTAGAATAAAATGACCTCAGATTCCCAATAGATCAGTACAGTTTTGCAAAAGCAATTGACTGGGTTGAAATTCCAAAAAATATGAAAATGGCTAAAATCTCTTTCTGTGATGCCCCGGAAATTTGTATTTATTTTTCGAGGATTTTTCAGAATTTAAATTTAGTGATTATCAGACGGTTTTGTGGCTCGTGGATGGAGCGGAAGTGTTTCGGATGAATTTTTATTTGAAAAGTATGGTTTTAGGGGGGGCACAAAGGTTGAATTTTTGTACATTGAGATTCTCAGAAAACTTCCTTCACGAAAGTCATATAGCGCGTCAATACGAGTTCGTGGATATGTGGAACGCTAAAATCAGAGTTCGTATATGGAAGTTATGGTCTATCGAAGTTTTGGATATTTTTGGAAATCACTATAAATAGAAATTTCCCTTTAGGGAAATTTACTATTTTCATTGGGTTTCTACTTCCGGAAATCAGAACCTCCGTTCTCTCTCATCTTTGCATCAAACCAGACCCTGCTTTTCAGGCGATCACCGGCTACCTCTCACGGCGGGACCTGGGCAGACCGACTCGCCTCCTTATTCTGGTCCTCCTGGTGGTGGCCTCTAGCATCGATTCTCAGTCACGGTGGTGCAGCAACACGGTGAACTCAAGTGCAGTAGGACTCGATCGGAAATCCTAGTTCCGGCGACGTCACGGCTTCAAGTTTTCTGGGTTGAGTTCATATAAGCCTCCCTGATCGATCTGTGGTGTTTGTTTTGATCGATTCACGTTGGAATCGGATCAACTCAAAGTGAATAGTTCAGAACGGCTTGTGGCTGCAATAGGCGGCGATCAAGGCTGTGTTGACTTGAACCCCAGGTATTAAAGTTTTGAGTTTGGCCGGTGGTTGTGCCACCGACTGTGGCGGCATTTTTGGCGGACTTCTGGCCATGTATTGGATAGTTTCTAGTATTATATATCATATACTCGTCGATACGAGTGTTTCGATATATAATACGTAATTTTTGGAGATCGTATGAATATGTTGTGATTTTTACGGTTTCAGACCGTTCGATGATTTGATCCGTGAGGATTCGAGCGTCCGATCGACTTGTGGTTTAGTCATATCGATCGAGGAAGTATTTCGGAGACTTTGGGAGGTCTCGGATGTGGTTTCGCCTCAATTGGCGTTACTTTGGGATTGTAGTTCGATTTGGGGATTCAAACCATAATTAATTGTGATTCGTTGACTGAATCAAGGCTGTGTTTTCCTTAGGTGCTTGACAGAGTACGTTTTGTAAGTAGTCTAGTTGTGTGAAGAAGCAGCGGGAGTTTCGAGGTGAGTAATCTCACAATGTTCATTTACGAACGAAGTTACCTTTATTGTTTTGAGAGTTATTTAGTTAACTACAAACTATAGGTTGTATTAGTGACATTCATGAGTGAATGACCACTTATATACATATATTTACGTGAAATATGCATATTCTTATGGATTGAGGGGTGAATTAAGCAATAGGGATTGATGGGTTTCATTCCATTGTTTGAGGCTTGACTTTTGGAAAACATTATTTTAGGAATTGAGAATTTCTATTGTTTGAAAAGTGTCAAGATTTGGTGTGAATTGTTTAATGTTTTGATCTAATGACCGGGGGTTAGAGGATCTGAGAGTCACAAGTGGTGATTTCTCCTTTTGATTTGATTTAACATTTTGGGTCCAGAGCGACTTGCTTAATGTTTTGATTTGACGACCAGGGAGGTCTGATGATCGGAGGTCATAGGGTGACATCTCCTTTTGAGAGTTGAGTAACTTTTGGTCCTAAGTGACCACTTTGAAATGTTTTGATCTGATGACCGGAGAGGTCTGAGGATTCAAGGTTGCTGGGAGTGACCTCAGGAAAATATATCGGGATTTCACACCTTTGGCCGGGTGAGTGGATACGATCAGTTAGAGTTCTAGTCTGTTGCTATTGTACATCATGGGGGGTAGCGGGGAGTTATCTAATGCTCATGAGTACATGTTTTAAAAGAGAGTTTTGGGGATTCTTTCTTTTAAATGTCCGGGGAGGACTTATGTATCATATTTAATTGTCAGAGTTTCAATTATTATGATTTTGTCACGGGGTGACTTGTGTTGATTTGAGAATATGTTTAAAAGAAAGTCTCGGGAATTCTTTCTTTTAATGTCCGGAGAGGACTTGTGTATCATATTTAATTGTCAAAGTTTCAATTATTATGATTTTGTCATGGGGGGACTTGTGTTGATTTGAGAATGTGTTTTAAAAGGGAGTTTCGGGAATTCTTTCTTTTAAATTTTAGGAAGGACTTCTGCATCATATTTAATTGTCAGAGTTTCAATTATTATGATTTTGTCACGGGGTGACTTGTGTTGATTTGAGAATGTGTTTTAAAAGGGAGTTTCGGGGATTCTTTCGTTTAAATGTCCGGGGAGGACTTGTGTATCATATTTAAATTGTCAGAGTTTCAATTTAAATGATTCTGTCACAGGGTGGCTTTTGTGGTGAATTTTGGGGAAGTGCATATTGAATCGTCGGAGTTTCAATTAATATGATTTCCATCACGAGGTTATTTGAGTTGTTTTCTTTTGAGAAAAGAATGTGTTGTTTTGGGAAAACAGGGTGTGTGTTCCTTTTTACGAGTTGATAGGTTTCCTCGTTGGGCGAGTTGTGCATGTGTGGTTTGAGTTACTCATACGAGCTTGCAAAAACTTACCGGGTTTGTTGTGTGACAACCCGGTGCACCATTCAAATTGTGTAGAGTTTAATCCTGCAGGTTAGGACAATCGTGGCTGAAGCTAAAGTAGCGTTTTTGCAGCTTTATGGTAGGAAACCATTTTTGTGACTTTACAGTTATTAAGACTTCCGCTTGTAGTAAGCTCTGAGGAGCATTTACTTATTATTTTGTTGTGGCAATTTCATTTGTAAACTCGTGTAATATATAACACTGCTGAGCGAGTATATATTGACTTTGTGGTTTCAGGGCATCAGTATGTACTTGGTTTAAAAGGAAAAAGTTTTCTAGGTATTTGTATTGATGGCTGAATCATCAGGCATGTATAATTATGAGATTATATATCGATTTTTATTTGTGTTAAAAATCAAGGGCGTGACACTTTCTTTGGCCAAAAACCTTTTCATCACCCAATTTCCCAACCAAGAAAAGCATTGTGATTCCTAAGCAATGTTCTAAGGCTATGCTTAATATGTATGCTTAATATGTAATGTATGAAAGCACATTAAGGCTATGCTCGGATTAAAAGCACATTAATTAAACATGACACTATGCTTAATATGTAATGTATGAATGATAAAGCCAAAATTTAGTCTTGTTGCTAACACTAAAACAACAGTTATCTCTAACCATGTAAACACTTGGACATATATAGCAACTGAGACAATTAAAATAGCAACAACATTCGTCAAGATCTGTCATGCAAATTATGCAGATATAATTGACTACGAATTTTAGTTAATTCTGAGTATATGCTATTATATAGATCAACACATATACATAATTAAGATGACTATGTCAAATAGAAGATTGCAAATCAACAGCAACATGAATCAAGGGCGAAATATAATCTGCAGCAAATTAAATATTAAAGCCAGAAAACAAAACTGATCGATAAGAGTATGTTATACCAACATGATGCAGTTCATCCATTGATGCTTCTCCAAGATCCAATCATCAGTTAAACAAATCGAGGACTGATATTTGGTTATATAACTCACCTGCTCATAAAGCAAGGCCTTGATCGACGCCAACTTGGTAGAAGGCACATTATTTGGTGATCAACAAGAGTGATAGAGGTTCATGATTGCCTTAATTGCTCTCTAGTCGTTTTCTCCTCCTCTCAATGAATGAGGGTAATGGATAATAAATTTGGGAGAACTCAATTTCATTGACATCAATCCAGAGAAAATAGGATTTGAAAAGGTGAGAGCGTGCATGTGTGGATAAATGCATCAGATATGCAATATAATGTATATGCATGCGGATTATATGAACAAAAATTCCCAGAATTCGTTTCATCAAAAGAAATTGGTTAAACATCAATAACATGTATTCATCTAAGTATACATTGCTTTGATACCAATTGTTAGAACTTACTCGCAGTTCTATTGCTATAAAACTATCTTAGCATGAAAATATGTGTACTTACATGAGCATTTGCCAAGCATAATTAGCTACAATGAGCCATGCTCATGCTACCGCCAGCGGTACCAACTCCCACCAACGAAGTGACCTACGAAATCACAGCCAAGCAAGCTACCACCTGGGCCCCGGCTCACCTCCAGATCACAGTAGACGGACCGCCACACACCACGTCAAGATGGCATCAGAAGCTGGAAACTGAAGCATATCAGTCCCACATCGAAAACATGGAAGAGATCAGCCTCTTCCCCACCTATAAAAGGTTATCTCCTCTTTCCTCATTAATTACGCATTCACTACTTACATACTGTTATTCTGTCAACATAAATATATTGACTAACTTAAGCATCGGAGAAGAGAAGACCGCCCACCACGGTCTCGCTCTGACGTCGCTTTGTATCTTACTTGACAGGTAGCAGAAGCTCTGAGAACGTTGCAAGTAGCGATCTGCTCATCGGATCAGCGTTAACAAAGACTTGGGCCACCGCTCAAATCTTAAACATTAACATTGGCACCGTCTATGGGAACCCTTGAACAAAAGGCCATCCTACCATAACAATCACCATGACTAACGGTAGCGGGGGAAATGCTGAGGAGCAGGCAGATCAATCTGCCAACCCCCATCCCACCAACCCCGCGGCTAACATTAACCCAGCGGTTAACGTTAACCGAACACTATTCAACACTCCGGTCAACTCTAGAGTGGATCCCCAGGGCTCATCCCAGGTCCCGCTGACCCAAACTGCAGAGGAGGCACGACTGGGCAGCAGTCGCCCACCAGGCCAGGATCTCGCCGCTATGTATGAGCTGGCATTGGCGGACCTCCACAAAGCAAATAGGGAGCGCGAACAAGAGCAAAGAGAGAAGGCCGAGGCCCAAAAGAAGGTGGCCACGCTGATGTCAAAATTCGACGAACTAAAAAAGGCGCTGAAGGCAAACACTAACCCAGCGCAGAGCGAGCAATCGCAAAGCACCAGACGTAGTTGTCCCAATACTGGCGGATTAGTACCCGTACTAATCATACAAATGCAGGTACCGCCGAATCCACCAAAACTATTGGGAATGGGCCCACTTCCCTCGCCCAACTTAATGATAGAACAAGAAGCGGAGTCACAGCCGCACACCAACCGCTCAGCGGCTAGGGCCAGAATTGAGGGCAATCCACCTGTCCCCAGGCGGGAGCTGGTTCAGCTGAATCTCCAGGCAAGGCCCGCTTGCGACACAACCGCCCTAATCCTAGAGAGGATGCAGCAATTAGAGCAAAGGCTAATCCGGGCGGAGGCAGGCACCCTAGCGCCAATCCCAAATCCACTCTTTAAGTCCAAACCAGGACCATTCACCGCCAGGATCCTGAAAGCTGTCAGACCAGCATATGCAAAGACACCAAAGATGTCACATTACAACCGCATGACCGACCCCTTCGTCCACATGGACACCTTCAAAAAAGTCATTAACTACAAGGGATTTGATGACGCCACCCTCTGCCACTTGTTCAGCAAAACATTGGATAGTGAGGCGATGAGTTGGTTCTTTGAGTGCCATAGGGATTCACTAACAAATGCAAGTACCACGAAGACAGCGGTCACAACACCAACAACTGCAATGCTCTCAAAACGGATATTGAGACGTTATACCGTGATGGCAAGATGGAACAATTCAAGGTGCGCCAACCGCCACCTGTGGTCGCCAACATCGAACCCATGCGCCACATCAACACCATTGACTGCGGTGCTCCAATCACCAACATGTCTCATAGGGCAAGAAAGTGCTATGCACGTGCTAACCACCCCAAAGAGGTTTGCAACATCCGCCATGAGAGATCTCCAAAGGTCTGGTTGGGAACCCATCACCTTCTCAGAGGAGGTGGAGCGCAGAGTACATTTGCCCCACGATGATCCATTTTTGATCGACGCCATACTCGACAAATGGTCAGTGGGAAGGGTCCTTATTGACAGCCGGATCCGATGTCAATGTCATCTTCAATGGCTGGTACAACCAACTCTAGCAGAACAGAAAATTACTCGAAGATCATGAGCTGCTGCTCAGCTTCTCCGTGACACCACGCAACCACTCGGTTCTAACTACATGCGACTAGTTATCTGCGCTAGTCCATACACAGCGGAGATACTTACGGAGTTCATCGTTGTCGATTGCTTCAGTTCATATAATGCCATCATCGGTCGACCGGCACTCAACAAGCTCAAATGTGTCATAGCCGGATACATGCTTCTCATGAAGTTCCCCACACCCAACGGGACGGGATGTGTGAAAGGAAGTCAGCAGCTGACACGAGAATGCTACTCAACAACTGTGGCCCGGTCGACGCGTCGCCATGAGATCCTAACCGTAGGAAATAGAGCACCGTCGGAAAGTATTTTCGAGGATCCTAGGGATGACGAGGAGAAGTATGTCAAAAAGGAGCCTGTCAACCCAAAAATATCAGCATCTCCGACGAACACCCTGAGCAGACAGTCCGCATCGGCGCTCAACTAGCCCCAGAGATAGCGGTTGAACTCACCCAGTTTCTACGTGACAACGCCGCCGTCTTTGTATGGTCCTATGCTGATATGTCGGGCATCTCCCATGAGATTATCAAACAAGAGTTGAGCATAAAACTGTCTTTCTATCCTGTCAAGCAGCGGCGAAGGGCCTTCGATGAAAAGAGATAGTGTGCAATAGGGGAAGAGGTTGCCAAACTTCAGAACATTGGTTTCATCCGCTAAGTTAATTACCCTCAGTGGATTTCCAACTTGGTCATGGTCAAGAAGCCCAGCGGAAAGTGGGGGATGTACGTCGACTTCAAGGGTCTTAACAAGGCATGCCCAAAGGATAGCTTCCCGCTACCCTGCATTGATCAACTGGTCGATGCAACTGCTGGACACAAGCTGCTCAGCATGATGGACACCTTCTCCGGCTATAATCAGATCAAGATGCACCCCGGTGACCAGGAATGCACCACCTTCATCACCGACAAGGGCCTATACTACCACAATGTCATGCCTTTCGGTTTGAAGAACGTCGGTGCAACTTATCAGCGGTTGATGAATGCCATGTTCGCGGAGCATCTCGGCAAGATAATAGAGGTATACGTGGACGACATCTTAGTCAAAAGCATCAAGGCCAGGGGACACGTGGCAAACCTCATAATCATATTCGCCATTCTCTTGGCTTATGGCATGCGCCTCAACCCAGAAAAATGTTTCTTTGGAGTCACCGCCAGCAAATTTTTGGGCTACATCGTCAGTGAACCGGGCATAGAGGCCAATCTTGACAAGGTGCAAGCCATCCTTAACATGAAGGCTCCAGAATGGAAAGCCATGTTCAGAGCCTCCACGGCAAACTAACCACCCTCTCTCCGTTCATCTCCAGACTCATTGACAGGTGCCTCCCATTTTTCAAAGTTCTGAAGAGGACCCACAAGAAAGTAATTGACTGGACACTAGATTGTGAGGCGGCATTCCAGAGATTAAAGGAATACTTGGCATCAATCCCACTTCTTTCCATTCTTATACCAGGTGAAGTACTGTACATCTACCTGGCGATATCACCATCAGTGGTAAGCTGCACCATTGTAAAACTGGAGGGCCAGGATGAGCTCCCAGTTTGCTATGCCGGCAGAGGCATGAACGGAGCAGAAATAAGATATACCCCCCTGGAACAACTCGTTCTCGCACTCATTGTCTCCGCTAAGTGCCTCCGCCAATACTTTCAGGCCCACACAATCCATGTCTTAACAAACCAACTGCTGAAGCAGGTAATGCAAAACCCTAAGCACTCTGGGCACCTCAGCAAGTGGGCCATCGAGCTCAGCGAGTTCAACATTGACTACAAGCCAAAGACCGCCATGAAAGGCTAGGCAGTGGCAGATTTCATCGCTGAGCTCACCGACCGTCAGGATGAACCCAAGCTAGGGGCACAAGAGGCCAGCACATAAATGGTAACCGTTGAGGAACCAGCCCCCCAGCAGCAGTCAGACTGGAACCTCCATGTAGACGGCTTCGCTTGCGCCAAGGCCTGTGGCGCCGGAGTCATCTTGATGGGACCAGGGGACTAAATGTGGAATACGCGTTAAAATTCAACTGCAAAGCCTCAAACAACATGACAGAGTATGAAGCGCTCATTGCTGGCTTACTCCTCACCATCAACTCAGGAGCTGACAATGTCAACATATTTAGCGACTCTCAACTAGTCGTTAAACAGGTCAACGATAGCTTCCAGGCCAAGGACCAGCAGTTAGCGGCATACTTGGGGTACGTCAAGACACTACTCAAAAAATTCAAATTTCATACCATCACACAGATTCCCAAGGAAAAGAAGCCAAAGCTGACTCACTGGCAGGACTAGAAACCGCCTAACCACACCAAAGTCCAGCGGACACAAGGGTGGAATGCCTTGACAAGCTAAGCATCACCAAAACCCTGGTGAAGTTCTTCAACATTGAGGTCAATCCCAGCTGGATGGATGAAATCATAGAGTACAAGAGCAATGGAACACTACCCACTGACAAGATCGAAGCAAGGTAACTTAAGCGGAGAGCAACCCATTATAACATCCAGAATGGCAAGCTTTATCGTCAAGGGTTCACATATCCCAACCTCTGGTGTCTGACCCCAGAGGAGGGAAAAGTCGTTCTTGCCATGATACAAGCTGGGGAATGTGGAAACCACTCGGGCGCCAGATCTCTAGCCAATCGCACAATGTGGCAAGGCTATTTTTGGCCCACGCTCGGCGACGACGCTAGAAGGGTGTCAAGGTCTTACCACATATATCAATAATATGCTGACCTGCCCCACGCCCCAACGGAACCACTATCAATTATTATTGGCCCATGGATCCACTCCACATGGGGCCTGGACTTGCTTGGGAAATTTCCAACCGTTAAGGGCCAGTTCAAGTACATCATCATCGCCATCGAATACAACAGTAAGTGGATAGAGGCGGAACCGCTGACGGCCATAACTACAGCCAAGGTAACTCACTTCCTCCAGAAGAACATCTACTGCCGCTATGGCGTCCCCGACATAATCATCACAGACAATGGCACACAGTTCAACAACAACGAACTCATATCTTTCACCACTAATCTGGGCACCAAGATGAGTTTTGCATATGTCGCTCACCCCCAAACCAACGGCCAAGTCGAAGCAGCAAACAAGATAATCAAGAAGTTGCTAAAAAAGAAGCTCGACTACGCCAAGGGTTTATGGGTGAAGAAACTGCCTGAAGTTCTATGGGCCATCAGGACTACCCCAACTTCCGCCACTGGTGAAACGCCATTCTGTATGATGTTGGGCACTGAGGCCGTCCTGCCAATTGAAGTCACCCAACCTACAGCTAGGGTCGAGGGCTACTGTTCTGAGACCAACGGTGAAGGCATCAGCCTCGACAAAGACCTCCTCAAGGAGAAACGACACAAGGCCCATTTGCACAACTTGCAAAACTAGCAATGGGTATCACGTTTCTACAATGCCAAAGTCAAAGCCCGGAACCTCCAAATAGGGGACTAGGTAATGAAAGAAGTCATCCCACCACCAACGGCACTCCGCCCAACTTGGGAAGGCCCATACAAAATTGTGGAAGTCGTCAGCCCCTGTACCTTCTACTTAATGGACAACGATGGTGTCATAACGACCCACCCTTGGAACATCGAACACTTTCGGTATTACTACAAATAGTTGTGCTACTACCCAAGAGCATCTTGACTTAGCTAAATTTTTGTTCAATATTTAGCTAAGGGAAGCTACCCAATGGGTACAACCCCGCTTTTGTAAACGCTGATCTGTCAGCTTTCAATGAAACTAGGAATTATTCAAACCATTGTCTCCAAGTCCAAGCACAAGAGTTAACTGGCAACGCCAACAATATTCGGCAGACCACGTCCGCTACA
This sequence comes from Rosa chinensis, assembly GCF_002994745.2. NCBI lineage: Eukaryota > Viridiplantae > Streptophyta > Magnoliopsida > Rosales > Rosaceae > Rosa > Rosa chinensis. The sequence continues at coordinate 52,189,895 of NC_037088.1, read as the reverse complement.
TCGTGCACTTGGAACAATTTTAATTCCTTTAATGTTTCGTTGAGTAGCAAAAGCATAAGTCAAAACTCTGGCGGTGTAACAACATTCAAACAACAATCATCGAAAAGGATCCCACACTTAGAAATTGTCAAAGGCAAATAGTTCATATAATTAGGGTCGGGACTCCCTGCCCAAAAATAGTCACATTACAAAAAATATAGAAGCCTCAGCGGCATTACAAAAAGCTACGAGGCAGTCTTCATTGATCGTTGGGCTCAACAGTGGCATTCTCTTTGACCACCGGCGGCTGTGGAATCACCAGGCGACTAGTCTAATCCGAGCAGCGAGCGGTGGGGTTCGGCGTCACCATAGTGCCATCCTCCCTAGTGTTGGCCACCATGAACTCTGCATGGGACACTTCGGATTGGGTAGGAGGTGGACTCCGCTGAGATTCGTCCAAGGGACCATGATTGCTCTCTCCGCTACCTGAGTAGGAACCACACTGCTCGCAGGCTCCCGCTGACCAGACGACCCGGCGGATTGGGACGCTTTCACCCAGTCAATGGTGCCCTTCTACTTCAGCAGGTCTAAGTTGGCAGCAGCACCAGCCTTCGCCACCTCCATCATGGCTAGCTTATACTCCGCAGATTGCTTAAACGCTTCCACGGCAGCGACCTCTGTGCTACTCCTCTCAGTTTCCAACCTGGCAACCTCGCTTTCCAGCCTCTTCACCTCAGCAGATTTGGCGGCAGAATCCCGCTAAAGGATCTCAACCTTCTTAGCCTTAACCGCCACTTGATCCTTCAGCAGGGCTATATCCTCCTCTAGCAGTGATACGTGGTCATTCCGCTCGAGGTCCCGCTCAATGGCAACATTCAGCTTGCCGCGGGCATCCATTGCATCACACTCCGCCTTGGTCAAGCGCCGCTCAACATCCGCCACCTTGTCTTTGGCCTCCCCCAGCTCCCTCTGGAGACCTTGGATCTCCTCCCTCAGCTGCCGCTCAACCTGAGGCTGGTTTGACACGGTAAGGAACAGCTCGTGCAGCCCGACTGACAAAAGTCCAAACGCCGAGCTGAATGGCTACTGTTACACTTCTGTCGGGCGGACGGTCCGATCTAACCAGCCAAATCCTAGCCGCATACAAAGGTGGAAGAGAAACTCCCACTCGGGGTCGGTCAGGAATTCAGCATATGCACCAAAGGAGTCTAGATCGCTCGCTTGCACCTCCCCGACAGCAGCCACGGTCACCTTCGGCTGGGCCTGTTTTGCCCTCTTCTGCTAGCGGGCCCTAATGGTCTCCGCGTCGTCTTCCTCCTCTTCTTTATCGGCGTCGTTCTGTAGCCGCTTCTTCTGCAGAATAGCCTTGTGGCACCGGCGGCGACTGGCCTCAGGGTCACCTGTGGCTCCAAGACCGCAACGGTAACAGGTTCCCTCTCCGCCACCACTAGATCCCTCTAGGGCCCACGACTGTTGGCGGGAACTCTCTCCCTTACCTTCTCTGGGGCAGCCAGCACCCTGCTTCCGCTGGCAGCCCTGCGATCTGCACCAGTCCCGCTTGAACCACGGGCTAACCATCGGTGCCTAGATAAGAATGATGCGGCATCGGCAGCACCACTGGAGTCTCCAACTGGTTCACCACCTGTGTCTGAGGGTTAACGATTGTTTGCTGAGCCGCTACCCCATCAGGGTACATACTCTCCAAAAAATTGTTGATCTCGGCGCGGTCCATTGCTTTGGCAAAGGCGTCGCGGTCGCTTTGTTATCCGACAGAGAATCTACACGAAAGGCAACAGGTTAGCCTGATACAAACTGAACTAGGGCACAGATCAGAGGAAGCTACTTACCAAGGGCGCGCGTCAACCGTTGATAGACCAACAACTCCCAACTGGTGAGCTAACGAAGGTCAAGCAAGTTGCGATTCTGCCAGCAGCCTTTGATCCTGGCCAAGCGACACTCTTCCTCGCGTGTCAAATTAAAAAACAGACCCGCTGCACAGCAAACGAAGCAGTGATTAGGAAAAAGATATAAAATATAAGCGTCACACAAACATTTACCTCCAACTTTGGTCAGCGGAGGCAAGCGACAACCTCGGAGTGGTTGGAACTCCGACTTAATCCTAAACGTCAGCGCCCCGTCATTTGCTCTTGCATCGTACTTCCACCTCGATGTCGAAATGCAGAAATTCTCCCGTCAGGGAGACATCGAATCTTTGAAGTTCCCTATCAGCTTGGGGGCTCCCTGGCGGCGAGTAAGGTTCACCTGACCGCTGCATCCTTGGCGCCGCACATAGACCAACTTGTAGAAGTGCAGTACCTCCGTTACGATTGGCCCTTCACACCCAGACAAGCGCCATAGCGAGTTGAGAGCCATCAGCAACCGCCACATGTTGGGACAAATCTGCCCAAAGGCGAGGCCAAACTCGCACACTAGGATCTGGAGGTTGGGGAGTAGCAGAAAGGTGACACCTTGGCAGAAAATGGCCTCATGTACGGCGGTGCACCCCGCTGGCATAATGGAAGCCCTCTCATCAGCAGTTGGAGGTGCAACTTCACCACGCCAGGAAGGCGAAACACACACTTCAGAAGGTTGACAACGGCCGCAGTCATCGGCCCTCCAACCTTATCAACCGCTGTACCGTCACGTAGAACCCAGGCGGACTCTATTTCTTCACCGCCAGCCTCCCCCCTCTCAGTAGAACCACTAGCCGGCTGTTACTGGCTAATCGCTCTTCAAGACAACGGCGGGCGGCAGTCTCCTCTCTCGCCCTAGAACTCTATGGTCACCCACCTCGAGCCATGGCTACGTCCCAAGGTATGGTTTGTAAAGGTTCAATGTCCAGCGGTTCCGGCAATGAGGTTCCTGCAGGAGCAGACGGATGCAACGACTCAATAAAAATCCTATCCGCCACGCTCAGCCACACGTCAGACCCGGAATCTTCACTGCTCGAGATCTCTACGACGCTAGCTGTCAAAAACCCTAAAACCCAAACCAGTCAGTTCCAAAAAGTTATAAACTATCCCTATGTCATATTGTAGTTAAGAACATCAAGAACACCCTTACCCAGAAAACCCAAAAAGTGCCAAAACAAGAACAATACGCATGTACACTTAAACCCAGATTCGACCATCTAGCAAAGCAAGAAACCTCAACCCATCCCTAAACATCATTCTGCACCCTCAGAACACACCGGGGAAGGACAAAAATCACTCCAAGCACCAAAAACAGAAACTGGCAGAAGTAAACAAATAAAAAACCAAATGAAATAGGGACAAAATTCAGGTTACCAACCTCAAAGATGGGAACTCTGGTGCACTTAAGGGTGCTCATCTCCGCTTCAAGAGGTCTTCGTCTTCCAAAGATCGATAACTTCACGAAATTGCAGAATTTTCTTCTCGGCTCTCATAGACAAAGCTTGAACACGACAACTCAAGGTTCGAAGTGAAGAAGATATCAAAACCACTATGGTTTCCATCTCTTTTATGTCAACATCAAACCAATCTAGGTCGTCCGCTAAAAAAACGACATCGCACGACAGCCGTGCACGTGGCCCACAATCGCACTTACTCTTCGGATTAACAAATCAATAAATGGCGAAGACGCGGATGTGCTGCGGGGACGTTATCCCACACACGCTATCCTAGTACATGTTGTCCACGTGTCGGACACTGTCAGACGAAGCGTCTAGCCGAAGCAACCATCAAAGGTCACCAATCCTTGAAAGTCTCCTCTAAGCGCCACACCACTAGCGGAACTTCTCCCTTCATCTTGCAAGCGGAAGTCTCCGCTGCAAGCGGAAGTCTCCGCTAAGCGCCACACCGCTAGCGGAACTTCTCTCCATCTTGCAAGCGAAAGTCTCTGCTAAGCGCAACACCACTACAGGAACTTCTCCCTTCATCTTGCAAGCGAAAGTCTACGCTAAGAGCCATATCGCCAGCGGAACTTCTCTCCATCCGACAAGCGAAGATCTCCGCTAAGCGTCACACCACTAGCGGAACCTCACCCTCTTCACCTTACAATCAAGGCAGTCTCCGTTAAGTGCAACACCGCTCACTGGTTTACCACCAATCAAGTCCCCGCGACACCGCTTGCTGCTTACTATCAGCCGAGGGATTTCCGCCAACGGAGATTCCTGAGGCAACGCCTCTTCCTGACGATGACCGCCACGTGGCATTACAGTCAGGCTACTTCCCTCCGGGACACTGGAACATGTCAACAGTCTACGACGGCCCTGATCAGGCACGTTGACCCGTACCACTCGGGTACCAAAGATTAGGCTCGCTACCCAACACCCTTTGCTCAGTGTAGCTCCTCTCAACAAACAATATATCGACCAAATGCAGGTCTATCTTAGCTGGGGAATGGGGGACTCCCTGGGGGGCCTAGAGGGGGCCCACCCAAAAGGGTACAAAGCGTTTGCTCAGTAAGTCCATGGTTGACAACACGATGACGCTAATTATGTTGTTGCAAGTCTAGAGGAAGTAACGCTTCGAACCGCTAGGAAACTGCCCAACCAAGATTGCCCTCCTTGACTGGGGACTTGGGGACTTGTACTTACATGAGCATTTGCCAAGCATAATTAGCTATAATGAGCCACGCTCATGCTATCGCCAGCGGTACCAACGAAGTGACCTACGGAAGCACAGCTAAGAAGGCTACCGCCTGGGCCACGGCTCACCCCCAGATCACCTCCGACACGCCGCATTAAGATAGCATCAGAAGCTCCAGAAGCTGGGAACTGAAGCATATCAATCCCACATCAAAAATATGGAAGAGATCAGCATCTTCCCCACCTATAAAAGGTTCTATCCTCTCTCCTCATTAATTACGCATTCACAACTTACATACTGTTATTCTGTCAACATAAATACATTGATTAACTTAGGCATTGGAGAAGAGAAGACCACCCACCGCGGTCTCCCTCTGACGCTGCTTTGTACTTTACTTGACAAGTAGCGGAAGCTCTGAGAATGTTGCAAGTAGCGACCTGCCCATCGGATCAGCGTTAACAAAGATTTGGGCCACCGCTCAAATCTTAAACATTAACAACATGTAAACAAACATTTCTATGAAAATTTATGTAGGAGTGCAACAATGATCGTAATTAGCATATAGGATTGAAATATCGGGTATATCCTAGTTATGCATATTGTATGAACTGTATGGTATATATGTAAAATAATATAAATGAAATCACTGTGCATCATCAGATTCTGCATTCAGGCTTGGGATTGAAGTCGCTATGTCAATCCTGTATCTGCAGAGTACATAAACACCACAAAACAAACAGAACGGGCATACTTGACATAGTTGAGTTTTCCATCTTAGTCTTCTTCTGATTTCACCTTTAGGATTCTCTTAGTGATGGGACTAATTGATGAGAATGAATCGTGCATCAGAAGGGACCAAAATATCTGATATATAAATTAAGCATTGTATTGTCAGTTTCTTGTTGGAAGAAACTGACAATTCCTCCTAACTGCTTTTTCAAAAAACCAGATAAACTCATAACTGTATTTACGAATTTCAAATTCTAACATATGTGATAAGTTGGACCAAAATGATTTTCTTAAGTCCTTAACTTATACTTGACATTTGAATTCAAAACTTAATTATATATGAATATATACTTAGGCTCTATACAATGTCGGGTTCATCAAATTTGCTTACAATTCAGTCAATAGACTTGCATGTACATTCAATTAATAGATTTGCAGAACACATGTATATGAATTCAACTTTATTAGGTTCCTACAAATTTTGAAAATATAATGTGAAAAATGCATATTCATATATATGATTGTATATATTCTTTTGTTCATTGTTTTCTCCTTATGTAGCTAGGCTTTAAACGTTAGATCTGAGTTTATTATTTTTTGTTTGTTTTTCTCTTATAGTTATATTATAGATGTTAATTAATGGCTGCTAATTAACGTGAAATTTTTTCTTACCTCTTAATTTAGACATGAGTATTTCCCAAATTCGATTTATTAATGCTATTTTTTTTTTTGGATGAAAATAATCAATATTTGGAAAGAAAAGTTAACGTCTATTTCTTGACACATAATTCAATATATTAATGCCATTTGGAAAGAAAATTTAAAGGAAAACATTTAATTAAATGAAGAAAAATATTGGTCAAAGAATCCGTAGATATATCTATTAAATTAATACATAATTAATAGCTGATATTGTTTTCGTCACCAAATTAAATTAATTAATGTAATTGATTCACCTCCTAATATCTAAAAGGAAATGTAATAGGGTAAATTTGGTGTTGCAATAGTATGATGTGACAAGATATATTATGTGGAATTGAAAATAAAATTTGTATTTACCTACATGGCATGACACCTAGGATTTGAGGCCACAAATCTTAGGCCTCATTGAAGCCCCATATCATTGCCCTTGAATACAATTAGATATATTATTTTGCGATGGCGCTCTGCAGCAAACTTGCCTAATTGGTAGCGTAGACTTGCATAATCTTCCAACTTCTATTGTCATGATTTCAATTATATATAAGGATGCATGTGTTCTTCTGATGATATGTTCCTGTTGATTCTGGATTCTTTCTTCAACCTGCATCCTGTTTGGTTGTTTGGTTCACAAGGTTGATTATGATATTTCAATTCAGTTTCAATTTGGAAGTATCGAAGTTTTGTATTGGAGTTACTAGCTAGTTAGTGCGCTTTTATTTTCCAATTTTAATTTTTTCTTTAGGACTAAATTAAGTTTAGTCCCTTGAACTTTAGGGTTAAAATCAGATTGGTCCATGACTTTTTTTTTTAATCACAATGGTCCTTGATCTTGCAAATTGCATCAATCACGTCCAAAATTTGAAATTAGCTTGAAAGATAACGACACTTACTGAGTTGGAGCCCACAAAGGGGCCTTTTTCAGCCAGTGACCCCTTAAGAAGGGTAAATTTCTAAAATAACCTTTGAAGCTAAATTCATTAAAAAAAATAATCTCTCTCTCTCTCTCTCTCTCATTTTCATACAGAAACATAGAAGCATCAGAGCTTCTAACCGAGAAAGCAACCTGGCTACCTGATTTCTCTCTCCTCCGGCCATCTCCGACCGGAAAACTGGTCACGTTCAGATCACCTTGCTATCATTGTCAAAATTCTGGCCTTGGTTTGATCGTTCGCCTGATCTGAAGGAAGAATTGACGCCAGGAAGTTTTTGCATCTCGGGCGGTCTTCTGCCTTTTCTGGCGACTCCGGCCACTTCCTTATGGTGCACCGATTGCGTTTGGATCATCCCATCATCCCCTACCTCCTTCTGGTCACTATTAATCCATCTATGGAGCAAATAGAGAGAATTGAAGCTCTAAAGGTTTAAAAGTTTCCAACGGTGTATCTGCAATTTAAGGCGATCTTCTGGGTTGTGTAAGGTATGAAAATCGATCTCCTCTCAAAGCTCTACATGATGGTATCACTGGTTTTTGAATTTGATCGAGTTTTGATGGATTGTGTTTTTGGGTGTTTACGGATAGCATCGGAACCATCGTCCTCGCTGGCTTTTCTGGGCTTCTTGGTTGATTGTGAAGTCGAAGAGGTTCTAGGTGTAAAGAGAAGATTTGGGGACTGGCCATTTCAGTTTGGGCTTGTTGCGGGTGAAGCTCCAGTCCAGATTGAAGGGTCACGCTGTTGTGGTCGTTTTGCGCCGAAAAAGGTGCTAGGAGAGAGGAGGAGGAGGGGAGAGGGAGAGGGAGAGAGAGAGAAAGAGAGGGTTTGGAGTAGGGCGGCAACGGCAGGGTGCTCTACATTGGGGTGGTCGGTTGGAATTGGAGGCTGTTGAGATGGAAGGATGGGAGTGTGATCGGAAGAAGAAAGTTAGGTTTGGAATTGGGGCATGGAAGGGGAAATGTCCATTTTACCCTTCTCAGCGGGTCAAAGGTTGAAAAATGGGCCCCTATGTCAGCTCCAGCTCAGCAAGTGATGTCATTTTTTGAGCCAATTTTAAATTTTGGACTCGATTGATGAAATTTGGAAGATCAAGGATCATCGTGATGAAAAAAAAGTCAGGGACCAAACTTATTTTAGCCTTAAAGTTCAAGGGATTAAACTGAATTTAATCATTTTTTTTTAAGTAAGGGTTGGTGCGATTGCCTTCAAAACTTGATTAATGAAACTACAAAATACTTGGGAAGGGATATGGTGCCTATACCCCAAGTTACAAAGCACATCAAGAGAATTTTCTGAGATAATAACATAATTCTCAACTACAAAGATGTATTCTAATAAGCACTAACTAGCGAAAAGTGCTCGATTGGTTACATCATTCGTTATTTGCTTTATAAATGTGGTGACATACAGGAAAGACAACTCTATTACGAAGAAGCATCATTACAAACAACACAGTTTTCCCACTATGTTGCCATTGAAATATAAATTCAGTGACACTAAGTTTCACTCTGCCACTAGGAGGCAGCGACTATTTGACCAAGCAAGGAACTGGCCACCTACCTAGAGCAGACACGTGACTACCACTAGAAGGTTGCTACCATTTACCAATGCAAGGAACTCACCGCCTACTTAGAACAGATAAGGCACTCAAGGTGCATAGACTGGGACCAAGCCCACTTCGTCTTACTAAGTAACAATAGCAACTTATTAACCTAAATACTAAACAGTAAACAAAAAAATAACTAACAACTTTAAGGGATTGTCTACAATACATTAATGTACAAATACATCAAGTAGACTAGGTTCAATACAGAGGTAGACTAGTTCAGTACATGGGTAGACATGCATGGAGTTAGTCTACCCTTGTACCGAGCTAGTCTACATCTGTATTGAACCTAGTCTACTTGATGTATCGGTATATTAATGTACTTAAGTATTTTCCCAACTTTAAAACAAAAAATAAAGCATCTTGGACCTCAAGCCCAAAAACCACCAAGCCCAAGACAGACCCACAATTGAACAAGGGCAAAGAGGATTTAACCATTGCTCCCAGCTCAAAACAACCACTGCACCGGCAACACAGCCACCACCATCACACCTCCAAGCATGTCGCGCTGCCACTGTACTCGAACCCCAACACCATCAACGATAGGAAACTGGCAGAGATCATTCCCCACCATCACGATCCCACATTTCAAGAGCCCAGATCCAGGAGGGACATCAAAGCCCCGATTCTGTCGCCCTCCCCAATCCTTTTATCACCCTTCAGAAGGAAGATCCAAGCCAACATCACCGTCAAACAACCTGTTACAAGGTTCGAATCCTCAACCACAGACCTGGCCACCACCATCCGCCGCAAACCCCTTACTCATGCAGATACCGCCTTTACCTGAAAGTAAGGCCCATAATACCCTCTCAGCCCTCCTTCCCAACCACAGAAATCTCCCATCCGGCCATACTCTACACATGCCAGCAATTCCAGAGGCCTACGCCAACACTGTGGTGCAGCAAGATGAGAAAAAGAAAAAATAGCAATAAGGGAGACTAGGTTTAGCGCGTGGAGAGAAAGAGAGATATTTTTTTTTCTTAGCTGAATTATTTTCAGATTTTCATATTAGGTTGTCAGTTGTCATTCTTGACTTCCCCGTATTTACATCCTACAATGGTATCTCATGTAGATTTCATGTTCATCTTTCAAAAAACAAAAAAACCTTATGTAAAGATACATGTAAAGATCACGTGTCATTATGTTTATTCAGATGGAGTTGATTAGAAGGAAGCATCTAAATCACTTGGTTAAATTTTAATTGACAGTTGACCTAGTTATGTAAAATGAACCCATGTTGTTCCAAATTCTAATGATCAGGAGTCCTGTAAGTTTGTTCAGACCAGTTCTCTCTACTTGAGAGCAGCTTGCTCTTACAGAGAGCTTTTGCACTGTAGCTAGTGCTTCCTTCGTTTCTTATATTCCAGATCCCTTTTGTACAAGGTTCCACTCCTTTCCTCTCGAATTTTCATTTTCCTATCCTAAATCCCTTTCTCATGCAGGATGATATTCATCGAAGTGTTTTCAACATACTATCCACAACATGGTTGCCTCACCGTCAAATTCTCCCACCTCAGTCTTATCCCCTCCTACTTCTCCTTCAAAACCCCTTCAACCTCTATTCCTTTAAATCCAGCTCTCCCTCCTACTGTGGACGTTCCTGAGGGGGAGCTTTTTATTCAACTTCCACCCCCAGCCCAAGATCAAGTCTGAGATGTTCTTTTGGTGGGTGCGGTCATCACTGATCGTACGCTTCATGCTCCCTCGATGATCCGCAATCTCCTATCTGCATGGACTGAGATAGGACGGTTTCGGGTTGAGTTGATAGGTGGGAAGTCTATCTTAGCTATCACAGCTCCTTCTGAGGTTGTTGCGGACCAACTACTGGAGTGGGGTCCCTGGTCTGTTAAGGGTTATACTATGTCCATCCATCCTTGGCCTTTGTTGAGTAGACTGGAGGATATCCCTTTGCACTTAGTTACTTTTTGGGTGCAGGTTCATGGTCTTCAACGTGGTCATATGACGGAGGATGTGGCTCATATGCTGGGAACCAAGATTGGTACAGTGGTAGCTGTTGATGATCCCAACTCTCCTATTTGTAATCCAGGGTACCTGCATGTTCGTGTTCAGGTGGATTCCAGGTATCCTCTATCTCTGGGTTCTGGTTCTCTAACTCTCCTACAGAAGCAACTTGGGCTGAGTTTCGGTATGAATGTCTTTCAGATTTTTGTTACCGTTGTGGTAGGTTGGGTCATATCATTAGTACTTGTACTTTCCGTCGTCACCCTTCTTCTGATAAGTTGGGCTCTTGGATGGCGGTTCCCACTCCTCGTCATCTTCCTCCAGATGGTCAGAACAGTTGGGATAGTGTCCAGTATCAGAGTTTTGAAAATAGTCGCAGTCGGTATGTGGATCGGAATTACCAACAGAATGGGACTTATTGTTCTACGCCGTGGTCCTGTCACCCTGATACCTTGGCTGGTCCCTATCCGGGAACCCTAGTTCTCGTCCATCCAAGGCAGGGCTTCTGGCGTCCATCTGTTTTTGTTTCAGCCGTCACTTCCTCAGGGGAGGGTCCCTCCAACACTAAAACCCTTGATAAGGGTAAGGCTAAAGTGGCTGACTGGTCATCCTAATCACCTTCGGAGTCCCCTCCTTTGCCTGTTTCTCTTGAAGTGGAGGACATGCAGCTTGCGATTTCTCTGTCCTTGGCTGATCTGGCAATGCAATCTCAAACTCGGCATGATTTTGTTCAGGACACGGTGGCATCTCAATTTATGAGTGTGGACCCTTTTCTTCAATTGGGCCCTAACCAAGACCCACTTACTCTCCAAGCCATCCTGGCCCATCATGAGGTCCTCTTAGACCCAACAATTTTATTACCTAACCCACCTGACCCACTCCCTATCCCCCCATCCCAACCTTATCTTGACCCTTTTCTTCTTCAGCCAAAATTACTCTATCCCACTCACATCCCCACATACGACTCTCCCCAACCCTTCCTTCCCATTATCCCAAATGTACTATCGGCTTTACCTACAGTGGATCCGCCTTCAATTCCTCCTCTGGGATCCTTGGCTCTTCTAGCCACCCAATTCCAACATCTTCAGGTGAGGAAAAGGTTACAGGAGGCTTTACAGGAAAATTCAAGGCAACTGAAAAGGCACCGGACAATGCTCCCACATTTGGAGGTTTCTATTCCCCCTGTTCCGCGGTCTCAAGCAGCACCTAAACCTCGGCGGGGCAGTCTCCCATTGGCTAAAGGTCGCCGTGGTCATCCCAAGAACCTTCCGGTTTCTCAAATTGTAGCCACAATTGAAGTAACACCTACTTTAGCAACTTTGGTGGGTACCACTCTTGACTTCGTTTCTTCAACTGATATGGAAATATCTTCTTTGGTCCAATCTGCTATTTCTATGGTATCAATTAATTCGAAGACTTCATCCTTTGGTAATCTCAATCCGTCCTCTGTCTCCTCTGGTAGCAAGGGCAATGGCATAGGTAGCTGGCTAGGTGCAGCTACGGGTTCCGAATGAGGCTCATCTCTTGGAACTATCAAGGTTTGGGGTCCTCCTTGACAGCGAAGGCTCTTCGCAGGCTATGGCGAAAGTATGACCGTGAGATTATCTTCCTTATGGAAACTCATCAACAAGAAAAGATAGTCTCGTTTTGGCAGACTCAACTTAAGTATGATAACTATGTAGTAGTTGATCCTGTAAATACTAGTTCTGGCGGCTTGGCCATTTTGTGGAAATCTTATGTTCAGGTGTCTGTTATACATAGTACCCCTAATGTCATCGACACTGAGGTGTATTTTGTAAATGAGGACTTCCATTGTAAAATATCTTGGGTGTATGGCAACCCTACTGAAAGTTTGAAGCAGTTGTTTTGGTGTTATATGTGTCGTTACTTCTCAGTTCAAAGTTTACCTTGGATTTGTTTGGGGGATTTCAATGATGTTCTTTGGCCAGATGAAAAATGGGGTGGTTGTCCCCCTCACAAATGGAGAAAGGATCTTTTTCACAACTTTCTCAATCACACAGGTCTTCGTGATCTGCATTTTCAGGGCCCTTGTTTTACTTGGTTTCATTTCCAACATGATCAGTTGGTAATGAAAGAACGATTGGACCGTTGTTTAGGAAATGATGAGATGTGTGCTGCTTTACCCTATTCCCAAGTTTTTAACTTGACTATTGTAGGATCTGATCATCGTCCTCTGCTCTTTGATTCTCATCCAAAGGAGACTCACTCTCCCAAACTCTTTCGATTTGAACATATATGGACTTCAGCAGCTTCTTGTGAACATATAATTTCTCAGGCATGGCTCTCTGCACCATTAAATCTATCTATGCCTATTTGGGTTGCCAATCTAAAAGCTTGTCAAAAGTCCTTATCTACATGGTGCCAGAAGACTTTTCCTAATTCTCATAAGCAAATTGATCAATTGCTTACATAGCTCAACCATTTGCACAACAGTCCTGTTCCAGATGCTGCCCCTCAAATAAGACTCATTACAAAGAACATTGAAGAGTTATGGCTATTGGAAGAGAAGTTTTGGCATCAGCGATCCCAGATCTCTTGGTTAAAACTTGGAGATAATAATACCAGGTTCTTTCATCAATCTGCCACTAAGCGTCGACAACGAAATCACATTCTTCATCTTCGAAGTGCCAATGGCTTGTGGATGGACTCAGATATATCCATTGCTGATACTTTTCTATCCTTCTATAAACAACTTTTCACCACAGCAGGACCACGAAATTTATCTGATATTCTTCTCCTTGTTGACCCAGTGGTTACTGCTTTAATGAATCAATCTTTGTTAGCTGATGTTAGTTTGGAAGAGGTTAAACAAGCTATCTTTGGTTTGGGATCCCTCAAGGCACCTGGCCCAGACAGTTTTCCCGGTCTTTTTTATCAGACTTATTAGACTATTGTTAATAAGGTCATCCATCAAGCTACGGCTTCCTTTTTCCAAACTGTAACCTTTTATCAGAGCTTAACAAGACTCATTTGGTACTACTTCCGAAGGTCCCTCATCCTGAGCATGCTTTCCAGTTTCGGCCAATTGGACTATGTAACTTTTCCTATAAAATCTTGTCAAAAGTTATGGCTAATCGCTTGAAGCCCTTCATGCCTGAGTTAATTTCTGAAAACCAAGTAGCTTTTGTGGTTGGCAGGTAAAATCAGGATAATGTGGTGGTAGCTCATGAAATGTTCCATCATCTCAAGCTCCTACGTCATATGGGATTGGGAGCTTTTGGATTGAAACTTGATATTTCTAAAGCCTATGATTCTGTTGAGTGGGACTTTCTTCATGCTGTGCTTCTCAAGGTGGGTTTCCATGTTCATTGGGTTATGCTTATAATGAACTATGTCAGATCAGTGACACTTTCAATTTTGGTTAATGGTAAACCTTCTGCCTTCTTTGCTCCTACTCGTGGTTTACGACAAGGAGATCCCTTATCTTCGTACCTCTTTCTTTTTGTCAGTGATGTTTTATCAACAATGGTCTCCAAAGCTTGTGCTATTCATTGGCTTACTCCTCTGCAAATCACACCGTCTACACCCAAGATTAGCCATCTCTTATTTGCGGATGATTCGCTGTTCTTCTTTGATGCTACACAAGTTAATGCTTCTCATCTTCTGTTTCTGCTTCAGTCTTATGGTACTGCATTAGGTCAACAAATCAATTACTCCAAGTCAACATTGCTTTTCAGCCCCAACACGGATGTCAATTTGATTACTCATATTTCTGGTATTATTGGAGTTTCTTCTGTCTCTAATCCAGGCAAATACTTGGGTCTCCCCACTATTTGGGGTAGATCCAAAGTCTCTACTTTAGCTTATGTCAGAGACTCTAATAATCGTAAGCTTCAGGGTTGGAACAATAGCTCCTTAACACAAGCTGGAAAGGAGATTTTGATTAAGTCAATAGCTATGGCAATTCCAGCTTATCACATGATGTGTTTTCGGTTTCCCAAAACACTTTGCCATCAGATTGATTCTCTTATTGCACGATTTTGGTGGGGAAATAATGGAGACTCGGGTATTCATTAGATGAGTTGGTCAAGTTTAGTGTTGTCCAAAGCTAAAGGTGGGATGGGCTTCTGTGACCTCCAAGATTTCAATCAGGCACTTTTGGTTAAATAAGGCTGGCGTATCCTAACAAATCCTTCAGCACTTTGGGTTCATATTCTTAAGGCACGGTACTTTCCTCTGGATACTTTCTTCACTGCTCGAAAAGGATCTTCAGCTTCTTGGCTATGGTCAAGTCTTCTTCATGGAAGGGACCTTCTCACTAGCAATGTTGCTTGGCAAATTGGAAATGGCCTTCATGTTCCAGTTTGGCATTCTAATTGGATTCCTCATCTCCCTGGTATGCATCTGATCCCCCATATACCAGTTGATGTTCAACTTCATGTTGACTCTTTAATTAACTGGAATTCTCTCACTTGGGATCTTACTGCTATTGAAGCCTCTATCACTGACTCTCAATTACAGGCTATTCCTTTAGTCTCGCCTAATCGACCTAACCGATTAATCTGGCCTTTGGAGAAAATAGGTTCTTATACAGTTCGTTCTGGTTATCATGCTGCCCATTCTCTTACTTCTGTCCATCCTATGCCCTACCCTCATTCCTCTTTTTCTATCAACCCTCTTCTTTGGAAACAGGTTTGGGCACTTAAAACTCTTCCAAAAATTAAAACTTTTCTTTGGAGAGCTGTTTCTAATTTTGTTGCTACTAAAGCTAATTTGTTTGGTAGAAAACTGGCTAGGGATCCCTTATGTCCTCTTTGTCATCTTTTTCCAGAAACAATTGAGCATATACTGTTGGCCTGCCCTTGGTCTCTAAAGACTTGGTTTATCCATCCACTTGGTTACCACCCTCCTCTCCAATAGCTCACCACTTTGGATAAATGGTTTACCCATTTACATCTTCCTCTCTCAACCACTTCTTCTTTTCGAAGCACTGTTTATACTCATATCAGTTTTCTTCTTTGGAACATTTGGAAACATCGATGTCACTGTGTTTTTAATGATGTTCAACCTAATCCTTTCTTAGTGGCCTCTCTTTCTTTCACTGCATCTTCAGAGTTTTTGGATCAGTTTATGGATCCTTTTCTTCAAATGGACAATCAGTTAGTGTCTTTGCATCCCCCTCCCAAACCAAAATGGTCCCCTCCTTTGCCTTCCCAGATAAAAATAAATACTGAGGCTTCATAAACTTTGGAAGGAACAGGACTAGCTGTTGTGGCTAGGAACTCTTCTGGTTCACTTGTATCTGGGAAGGCTTTATTTACCCATGCTTCTTCGTCTTTGGTTGTAGAAGCATTGGCAGTCAGATTGGGTGTCCAGTTAGCCCTGTCCATACCATCTACTCATTTTCTGTTTGAGATTGATTCTCTCTAACTTGTTAAGCTCCTCACCCATTCCACCACATCCACAGATTGGGCTATATTGCCTCTTGTGGATCATATCAAAGCTTTAATAGTTGATCTTGGTTCTTTTAGCTGGGGTTAGACCAGCAGAATAGCTAATCAGGCAGCAGACCACATCGCCTTGTTAGCTTGCAAGAGGCAGTGTGCAGCTGATTGGGTTCGGTTTCCACCTTCCTCCTTTGCTCATATTCTCTTGTATGATACAGAACATGCTCCAACTTAGTTTATTTCGTGTTAGCTCCCCTGTTCCCTGCTTGTTTTGGGCAGGGGTTTAGCTCTGCTTTGTTTTTGTTTTGTTCTTGGTTCCCAATTTTAATGCATTTATTTCTGTTCAAAAAAAAAATGATCAGGAGTCCTAGCTATGAAATTTGACGAATTGATTGGAAAGTTCTGCCATGACATAAGGTATAGTACCTCAAAATTGTTACTACATCTGGGCCCTCTATTTTACACTGCTAAAATGGACGGATGCGCATATGCACCCGCATATGTGCGTCCGCCGCATGTAATCGCATGGTAACCTGCTATAGCAGGTTTCAACAATGCGATTTCAAAGTTTTGAAATCAAACCTTGAAACCGTTCCAAGCTGAGAAGCTGCAAATGATTTACAGGCCAATAGTGGCTTTACATAACGAATAAATGCAATCTCTTGATCTAAGGGCCTCATGTGGACTCAGAATTCAATCTTGGTTCCTTGGCGGCCGAGACATTAGAGGCAGATGGTAGAGACCGAGGGGCTGAAAGAGCCCCAAGAGTAACGCACAGAGTAGCCCATCGGAAAAATTTGAGGAAGAAATGGAAGTTATAGAACTTTCTAACTCAGAAGCACCGGCCTAAACCCTATACCAAGCATTTCAACAGCAGGTTGTATTGGATGTATACTCCTTGGAACACCAGGTCATCGTTTTAAGAATTGTCTGGTACTAGTCGAAGCAATAACATGAGATTTCGCTGAAAAGCCTAGTGTATGGTTAGGAATAGGCAGGTAGATATGTTAAACAACATGAGATTTCGCTCCAACCCCAAGCTCTCTGATATTGTTGAGATTGTTGTTCGTGAATTGATTGAATGACTTATGTTGTTGGAGACACTAGAAGAGAGGGGATGGACTAGTGCTCTCGATCAGTGGCACCAGAAGAGAGGGGATGAACTGGTGACTGAGATTGTTATAGGGCCAAATGCGTGTGGTCTCGTGCATGACCGGTTGGTTGAGAGGCAGCAACTCAAATGAGGTAGCTAAATTCAAGGAGGCCTTGATTTCTCAACTCTCACTCTTCTTCAATCAAGAAAGAACAAAGTTGGTTCTGGGCTCTGTCTTCCCGTTGGGCCACATTGTGGGCTTTGCAAAATATCCTATCAACTCTGCCTCCCAAAACTTTGATGCGAGAAAGGTATTGCAAACCGATAAAGGAATTTTTATTTCACAGTTGAAATATGCAAGAGAACATCTCAGAGGTATTGCAAAATATTGTGGGCTTTGCAAAATATCCTATCAACTCTGCCTCCCAAAACTTTGATGCGAGAAAGGTATTGCAAACCGATAAAGAAATTTTTATTTCACAGTTGAAATATGCAAGAGAACATCTCAGAGGTTCAAGATGGAGCTTTGCAACCCAACTCCTATCACTTTTGTTTTCCAGTTTTGAATCATGACTTTATATTTGTCAAGTGATCATTTTGTGTGTCATATTTCTGTCAAAATATTTGTCCTTGAAGTGATCATTTTGTGTTTCATATTTCTGTCAAATCAGTTGAATCCATCTAACAATACGAAATCTTTCCCAAATAAAACAACCCGAAATTATATCAATTCTAAGTATTCTATGTGCACACGATTGTCTATATTGAGATTTGGGGCTATTCATATGTCTACATCTGTTTTTTTCACGTCAACCTGCTAACCTGTACTCGTTCAATGAGGGGAAGATTATGACATTTAATGATAATTATCGCAATTAAGTTAGATAATTATCATTAATTCTTATTGAGATTTCGCATAATAAATAGCATCAATCAATAGCATCATATACCAAACATATGAGCAAATGCAATATTTCATATTTATAACTATATTAGCTAGAAAATCACGGAGAATGAAGCTGCAAATAGTAATAAATTATGGGCTCTTCTTCCGCCATTAAGACCGAAATTCAATTGTAATTTATTTCCTAAATATTATGTATGTAAAAAATGTTAGCAACCTTCCCCTCTAACATTTTCCTTTCTACCTTCCTCACTTATCTTGTGCCATGTGGTAAAATTTATGATGACAATCTATGTATTTACTACATTGAAAAAAGGATTAAATACTTGTTACTCCTCATACTTTTCCCTGAAAAACAGTTTAGTCCCTTGCTTTTTAAATTAAACTGAATAGTCATTATTCTCTCAAATTCTCATATAACAAGTCCAAAATGATTCGAAATGACTATTATGCCCCTAATTTTCTATTTTTATTATTATTTTTATTTTTTTCTCTATTTTTTAAATTTTTCTCCCCTTTTTTTTTTTTATATTTTCTCTCTCCCTCCCTCTCTCCCTCTCTCCTAGCCGCATAGTCTCTCTCTCTCCCTCGACCTCTCTTCTTCTTCTTCTTCTTCTCTTCCTCTGCAACCACCGGAGAACCTCGACCTCTCTTCTTCTACTCTTCTTCTCTTCCTCTCTTCTTCTTCTCTTCCTCTACCATCACCGGAGACCACCACTTCCAGCCACCATCTCACCAAAAACCTAACCTCTCCCTTTCTCTCTTCTTCTTCCCTTTGCAACCACCGGAGAACACCATCTGCGGCCACCATTTCATCACCATCCAAAATTAAACAACACAATTAGGGATTCAATTTCTCGTCAACCCAGAAGCTCCAATCAAAGGAAAAAATGAAGATTACCTAATAGAGGCGGTCTGAAGCTCCAGCAGCCATGAGCGGCGGAGCTATCTTCTCCCACGCACCAGCGGCGGCGCGTGAAGCACGTGCGGCGGCTTTGGTCAGAATCGGAGGTCGGGAGTTTGGGGTTTCGAAAGATAGTGCAGCTCCGACTTCGTTTATGGAGGTGTTGAAGCTCGATTCGAGCTGGAGACTAGAAATCGAAGGCATGCAGAGCCGAGAGCTCCGGTGATTCTCGAACGGCGTTATCAGGCGTCGGCGGGCAGAGGGGTTTCTGGGTTTTGCTCTCTAAGGCTTGCTGAGTCTGACGGTGGTGTCGATATGGCGAGGTGATGGTCAGAAATCAATGGAGGTAGAGAGGCGGTAGCGTCGCAGCCTTGGGTGGTCGCGGGTGGAGGCCGGAGGCAGTGCATGTCGATGGTGAGGCTTGGGCTTGGGTTGAATTTGGGTGCTGGATCGATTGGAGGTAGCGGCGTGATGAAATGGTGGCCGGAGATGGTGTTCTCCAGTGGTTGCAGAGGAAGAGAAGAAGAAGAGAGGTCGAGGGAGAGGGAGAGACTGTGCAGCCAGGAGAGAGGGAGAGAGGGAGGGAGAGAGAAAATATAAAAAAAGGGGAGAAAAATTAAAAAAATAGAGAAAACAATAAAAATAATAATAAAAATAGAAAATTAGGGGCATAATAGTCATTTCGGATCATTTTGGACTTGTTATATGAGAATTTGAGAGAATAAGGACTATTCAGTTTAATTTAAAAAAGCTATGGACCAAACTGTTTTTTAGAGAAAAGTATGAGGAGTAACAAGTATTTAATCCTTGAAAAAACAACTAAATTTTACCTTTATTTATGTTCGACCTTATTAAATGCTCTCTATTAATATGGAAAAAAAAATATCTTGACTCTTTTGTTTTTCTAACATTTTTTTTTTCATTTCTTATATTTCCTAAGTTTTTTAATGAAAACTTTTCTTTCATTTATTTGGTCATGTTCCATAATACTGAGTCTTTATTGACATTTTTTTATATAAAACCCACAAAAAAAATGGTAAAGCTCACTGACAAAGCAGTTGCAAATGTTTTTTTTTTCCTTCTCGTTAGAACACATGTTAGATTAGATGATTATATAAATTTTCTCTCTGTTTTTTTTAACATTCTCTTTGATATATATATATATATATATATATATATATATATATATAAGTAAAGCAAACGTTTGGCCATTTTTTTGGTTTCAATTCTGTTTTTTTTTTTTTTTGGAAAAAATTTGAAGTATGTTCTTAAATATATATATATATATATATATATATATATATGTACGTATTTACGTATATGTAAATACGTACATAAGCCCATAAGAGTAATATAAATTGCAAATAAAAAGGGTTCACAAAAGAAAAAAATTGAGAAACTAAAATTAATTACTTAATTAAATGCATGTGAAATTAAATAAGGGTAAAGAGGGGAAGTGAAAACTTGTCTTTTAGTTGTATTAATTATTTGAATTTTTTAGATAGTGGAATACACATGGCATGCAATGAATGGGGAAGGTAGAAACGGAAATGTTGGAGGGAGAGGTTACTAGCATTCCTCTATATATGTAATAATCCCTCTAGCTTAGTATGAAAGGTCCTAACCAACAGCTAAATTCAATACATCATCAACTTTTTTGCAATATATTTTCTCTCTAGCATACTTGAATTTTAACGCTTTCTTTACCTTCCGCACTTTATCTACCCTGCAAGTTACTCTTCAGCCCCTTTAAATTTCATGAAATTTATATCTTTGCATTTAGTTTTTAACAAATTACATATAAGTTGTTGACAAAAGATGACTGAACAAATATATCCATTAAAGATTGAATTAAACATATAAGCAGGGGAGGAACCAGGATTCAACAATAAGGGGGTCCAAAATATAATGGATAAATAATGATATCATTTCATGGACTAATCTACAAGGAAAGATAATCACAGCAATAAAAGACAAAGAAGAAAATAATAATTACTTGTAATTACATTTCCATACTTAGAGTTTTCTTTATATTCCATGAGTTTCTTTCCTATCTTCGTACATGATTATATATAATCAATGCAAAGTTTGACAACTTGAAAGGGGTCTGGACCCCCTTAGACCCAAACGTAGTTTCGCGCTGCATATAAGGACTAAATCTTACAAATAAGGATCCACTACAAGAAATTTAGGTATATGCAACGGGTTTATATGCAAGGTGTCAAAATTCCTTGCAATTGGTTGACTTATACAAAGAATTTTGTGAATCCTTGCATCTGGCTCTTTGAGTTTGCAAGGAATGCAACAATTCCTTATACTTGGTCTTCTCAAATCTAAAAAATGGTAAATTCCTTGTATATAGATTTAGAATCCTTGCAATTATTACCAGGCGGGATGTTTTAGCGCCCTCCAAAATCACAATTGCAACGATTTAAGTCGCTTCCTTGTTTTTATTCGTGGACTCCTGTCGGGCCCTTTATCACTTGATTGACTCTAGTTAGAAAAAGAAGAAACAAAAGCTCTCTATGGTCCTTCTAGATCTATGAAGAATACACCCAAAACACCAAAACCCCAAATCCAACTGTGTGGCGAATCTGGAACTCATGAACACTCGCACTCCAACTCAACCCCAAAAGTCAACAACCCCAGGTTCTCCATCTCTCCTGTCGTCATTGCTACCCATCTCTGCTTTCTCGCTCGCTCCCACTCACTCAATTAGTTGGGTCTTCTTTATCGCTCGCACTAGCTCGCAAGGTTCTCTCTTGATTTCTGGATATAATTTGGTTTGTTTTCAATTTAGTTTCAAGACTGGGCTTTTTATTTAGGCATTGTCCTCTCTCTCGACCTCTCAATTTTGTTAAAACTTCAATTTTGTTGGGTTGTATGTTTAACTGCTCTATTGTTTGTTTTGGATTTTTTTTTTTTTTTTTGCATTTTTGGTTGGTTGTAGGTTGAATTGTTCTGGTGATGCCGATTGAAATTACTCATGAATGTGTATTCGAGGTATTGTAGCATTTCTAGATCCCCCTATTTAAGATATTCAGAATGTTAATAGTTATGATTTCTTTGAATCTATTAATTTTGTAGCGTATACCACGTGCGTTTGGGAAGAACTTCAATGGTTGTGTACCAGGAATGTGTGGCCTTAGAGGCCCTTGTGGAAACCTGTGGGCTGTGAATTTAAAAGAGATCGAGGGTTGCGTGGTTTTCCATAATGATTAGCAGAGTTTTGCAAAGCTTCATTTTCTGGAAGTTGGGGATTTCTTGACTTTAACTAAAGATGGTGGATCAATTTTTGATGTCAAAATTTATGGTAAAAGCTACTGCAAGAAGAATGCTGAAGCACCAAGAGCAGGATTGGCAATGTTGTGGACGGAACAATTAGTAAGTTATACTATTTATTATTTCATTTCTCTACAGCTTATAGAAGTTTGGTGTGTGCCATCTTGTAACAACTTGATTTTGCTGTTGTATTTGGCATTATACAGACAACCAAGTCATTTTAGGAAAGAGACCTGCACTTGATCTTGTTGAAGAAACATCTATTCAATCCGGATAATCCATTTTTTACTACTATTTTTTCAAGGTATGCTTGATATGACCTGGTGAGTACTTACTTTGTCGCCATATTCTTAAGCCAATGTCAACTGCTTTATCTCTAAGAAGCTTTTCCCTGTTTTAATTGCAGAGAATTCAGACCAGAGTAGTCATAGTTGCAGGTCTTATGAGCAATGAAACTATAATGCTTCAAGATCCAGCTGGGAGGCCATGGTCTATTAAACTCAAAGAAACGACAGGGGTCGATTTGCGTATGGAAGGCTGGTGTAATGGTGGTGCTGAGAAGAACCAAGCTAGGAAGAAGAAAAAGAGTGTATGGAGCTTGAAGAAAGACCATCCTTTTTCAAGGTCCTTGTTGGTGACTTCACCCAGCAACTGGTAACGTATATTAAACTTACTTCTTTTTCTTTTTCAAGGTTCTCTGCATAGCTCATCAATGAAATTCTGAGCTAAGTGATGCCAATCAAATTCCGTTTACTACTATTTGTTTCATGTTCTTTTGGGGAATCAAGTATTAAAAATTCCTACCACAGTCTGCAACCAAACAACAAGCCAAGAATTCCTAGTATGCAGGTATATTAATTAACCTTAATCTGCAATTGTTATGTGGAGTATACGTTGTATTGGATTTTTAACTTTTTTGGAGTGTGCCTCTGTATCCATACTCTGAAATCAAGTCACTTCTAGTGTAGGGTACTTTCAAGCTAACTTCTTGAAACTAGTTCAAACTGGTTGATAGCAACGCATCATCTGCAAAGGTACATAGCTGACTCAATTGTTCTGCCATCTTAAAAGATCGTGTTGAATAAAAAGTAGTACCATAAAGCATTTTATGCACCTGTTCTGTTTGAGGATTAAAGAATAAAAGAGTGACTCTCCAACACAAATATGGTTAGTTCTGTAATTGGTTTAATTATAATTGGATATTGGATAAAATTTCAGTGATGTCCTAGTCTTATTTACATATACATTGAGTAATGGTTACTTACTGTCCACTATTTGCAATTTCTTTTGCAAGTGAACTGGGAGTTTTGTTCCTAACTGTTTCTTTATTTGCAGGATGATGCGATCAGGAATTTGTTTAGTGCAAAAACAATACATGAGTACAGTGCCCAAAGTTTATTGACCTTCTTGGTATTGCCTTTATTTACTTAGCTCAACGATTCCCTTTGTTGTATATATACTGCTGAATTGCTGATACACCAACATGCTTGTGCAATTTGTAACCTAATTAGATGGTGTTGGTTGACCAGGCTTTCTATTTTGCATATATTATTTCACTTGGGTAGTTCTGTTCCTTAAAGAGTGTGTCGTAGCTGTTCCTTATCTGTTCTTTGATTTTAAAATTCAAGTATACTTCCTAGGCATTCCTTTGTCTAATCTTATGCCTTCAATAAAATGTATTCGGGTCCTCAAAGTTTGCTGGACATTTTTTCCCCTGATTTTATTTTTATATAACCTTTTCTCCCTAACTGAATGCCGGTTATGTTTTACACATTAGCAGTTGTGACATTTGGTACTGCTGTTCCAGCTGGTCAATTTGTTCCTGGAATAATGATAGGATCAACATATGGACGTCTTGTAGGCATGTTTGTTGTTAGCTTCTACAAGAAGCTCAACATTGAAGAGGGAACGTAAGTCTCTTTTACTCATAATATTAGTTTAGTCAAATGCACTTTACTTGCAGACCTTTTCCCTTTAGATCTACATTTGCTATACATGCAAATTATTAATTGACTTGCTCCTGTGCTAGATATGCACTACTTGGAGCAGCTTCTTTTCTTGGAGGTTCAATGCGAAGTCTCTATGTGTCATTATGGTTGAAATCACAAATAATCTGAAATTGTTGCCTCTTATCATGCTTGTTCTTCTTATTTCAAAGGTACATCTTTTGGAATTTTTACTTATGGTTATTTTGATAAGATAGTGTAGAAAATTACTTATAAATTATACCTTTTTAGGCTGTTGGAGATGAATTCAACGAAGGCCTGTATGAAGAACAGTCGCGGTTAAAGAACATTCCACAGTTAGAATCAAAACCCAAATATCAAATGAGGAAGATGACAGCAAAGGAGGCTTGTGGAAAAAGGGTGAACTTCTTTTCAATTTGATCTTTCTATATGATTGCAGACTATGGGCTTGTTCTCGCTTTACTAATATTATAGAAGGGCTTTCTTGTTTGTGTAGTGAATATGTAGCTATAGTATCCTCTAATTTTTTTATATTTTATTTTATAAATTTTTTACCAGCAATAACTTCTCATACGCAGACATTAGAATTGAGCCATATTTGCAAGTACTATAGTTCACCTGTCAGGAATTTTGTACTATACATTCAAATTCCAACACATCTACGCCGAGTATGAACAACCTTAAACCCCAATAATTATAGCCAAATTATTTGAACAAAGCTTTTTGGCAAAAGGATTTTTCCTTTTCTTTTTCTGACATATATGACTTTATTGAATAATTGGGGATTTAGGGGTTCTCAATATTTCAGCTTTTAACCCTCCTACTTTTTGCATTGGAAGAATTTTTCTATATGTCTGAGCACATTGTACTTGCAGTCCTTTGTAAAACAGTCATACTCATAATGCATCAACCTCGTTCTTATTTTTTTATTACTTAATCTTACTTTATTCCTTGCAAGCTCACGGTGTTCCATTGTCTTTTTGTGAAGGTGATTTCCTTCCCTCGTGTTGTTAAGGTTGCTGATTTGGTTTCTATTCTACGGAGCAACATCCACAATGGCTTCCCTGTATGTCATACTTAAGTTTTCTCCTCTTTGTCTTTGTTTGTGTGTCTTGCTCTTGTGATATAGAAATTCTGAAATTGTGTTTCCTGTTGTATTGTCTTGCAGGTGATTGATCATTCTAGAAACGGAGAAACATTTGTCATTGGACTACTGCTTCGTAGGTATGCTGTTTTCATTCTTCTACGAAAAAGCCTGATTTCATTTGTTAGGCAAAGAGTGCAAATGTTGACAATATTTTAACTTGGTTGCATTTGATTTGCGATGCAGTCACTTGTTGGTACTTCTGCAGTCGAAGGTAGATTTCCACAAGGATGTGAAGGTAGCAAATGTACCTCTTGATGACTACTGTGAAGCCGTGGTCAGAGATTTTTGATTTGGCAAAGCTTTTGGATCACCAAGTGTTCTATGGTTAAGTGAAATATTGCTAAATTGCAATTTTTGATGTACAAACAAACTAATTGTTTTTAATTCAAGGAATAAAAGAAAAGTCTGGAATGAAAATTGGTGTATTTTCTTTTATTCAGTTTTAATTTTAAATTTTTTTAAATTTTTTTTAAAACTAAATGCAAGGAATGATATGCAAGGAATTCTCCTTGTATATTAGTTAACCATAGTTAACCTTAGGTGTTCAATTCCTTGCATTTGAGATGAACAATTCCTTGCATTTGTGAACTCAAATGCAAGGAATTTTCAAGTCGTTGTATTTGCTCTTTTGCAAGGGCCACTTTGCAAGGACTCAAATGCAAGGAATATTCCTTGCATTTGAGTTAATGCAAGGAATTTCCAGCTTTTTACAAGGAAAAAATTCCTTGCAAAAGGCTATTTTTCTTGTAGTGGGACAATCTGCTCTCCACTTACCACATGTCATGAGTTAATTTACTTTTTATCCTTAACTACTTCTTTTGACTTCTAATCCCTTTATAATGACTAAATCTTACAAATAAAGACAATTTGCTCTCCACTTGTAACATACCATGAGTTAATTTACTTTTTTACCATTAACTACTTCTTTTGACTTCTAATCCCTTTATGTTACTTTTTTTTCTGAGAATAATCCCTTTATGTTTTTTTTTAAGAATAATTCATTTATGTTACAACAACACCATAAAAACTGTAATTAGAATCCAATCTCACCTGAACGGTGATACATAAAGCTGAAAGTCTGGATGGAGGGGGAGGGGCAGAAGAAGTACCTTAGTATCTCCAACGAAAGTCATGGGCGTCCCACCATACCCCACCCCATGAGAAGATATGGAGGCATCAATAGCACTTGATTCACCATTCTCTGCAAGTTGTGGAGCACTTACTTTGGCTTCTCAAGCTTGGAGACTTCCAAATTCAGGAAAAGGTAAATCTTTAACTCTATTAATTTGTTCCATTAAAGGCTTCAGTTGTACCTGCATCCAATTCATTTTATCAACTTCCGAAAGAATGACAGCAGTGGAATATACATGTTCACATGAGACATCAGCTTAAATGACAGTAGCAGCAAATAAAAACACAAAAAGCAAGTAATGATAATGCTAAGTAAACAATTATTAGCAGTAATAATCATTGCCAAGTTTAAGCCCAGAAAAATCATCATTTCTTACAAGCTGTAAGCAATGACCTACTTTATCAAGAGATGACAATAAAATATTGAAGGACTACTTAGAAGCACTACCATGAGCATAGGTATCACTTGCCATTAAAAGTATCATCAACAAGATGGTTAAAAGTCCCAACAAAGATACTGTAAACAAAACCATGCAGAACACCCTCAGCCAAGATGCATTTGGAACATTAACCCGGTTAAGTTAAACAAGTGAACACAAGCTCTAGCTTAGTTCTTACACAATTTTTTTTTTCTCACTACACTAGATTTCTTTCTTTTCTTTTTCCACGTTTGTTACCTCTCATTCTCTAATATCAATGTGACATTAATAGTCATGAAATAGCAACTAATACACTTTCCTTCCTCTGACATTATAGAAGGCACAGAACTACAGAAGAAGATAAGTTTCATACCTAAACAAAAGCACTTAATCAATGAAATATCTCACTGGTCTTACTTGCTAGTGATTCAAATTCATATAACTATGCAAGACTAGAATAATAGTAAGAATTAGAAAAATGATTAGTATGTAAGTCAAACTGAAACTACTTACCTCACCAGTACTATTGACCTCCTATTCTAAACATCCAGCCTAAAGTGGATGAACCCTAAAATCCACTTCCATTTGAGCAAAGTTCTCACTGCGGAACTAATCCTCTCTGAATCAATATATCAATTAACCAACTTAGAAGTTGCCAAATTTTTAGCAAGTAAGACTACATGTCCATACAGAATTATATCAATATATCAATTAGCAACATATAGACATGTTAAATCTCTTCACATTTGTTCTCAAATCTTTGAAAACTAAAGTAAAACACTGCTAAGACATTCTCCATCTTAAAGCCTGAACCTGGAATTTCCCAATCTTAGTTAAACTTAAACAAATACTTCAGACATTCTTTCAAAAGACCAGAGCATCCAAAGTTAACAATACTTGAGTTCTTGGTGTCCTAATCCTTAAACTGATGGAACGAACATTATATGATTTCACAATGAGATCTTTAGTCGAGTCATATATCATTGAAAAAATAACCCAATTGCTATGCAATCATAGAACAATACATAGTGAAGGCTTGGTCTAATTAATTAAAAGCAGCAAAATTGAAACAAACCCAAGAAAATAAAACTTCGAATCTAGCAACTTACGTCCAGTAAGGTAATGAAACTTAGCAATTGAACACAATAATAAGTCTAGGATCAGAAGGGAGATAATTAAATGAGTGAAAATTGAAGCAACCTACCAGCAATGTGTATAAATCGAGCTCTCTCCTTAGCTGCATGTTGAGCGAGCTCAGCCCAGTAGAGCCTTCAACCTTGGAGCTGAAAGAGGAGGAATTGAGAGAAATTGATTTTGACATATTGAAAATCAAGAAAGAGGAACTAGCTTTTCCTCACCAAAGTTCTTATGTAGAAGTTCACCAAAGTTCTTCCCGATCTGAAAAACAAAAACAAAAAACCCAAAAATCAGAATATGGAAATCCAAACATGGTAGAATGGGGTGAAGAGACCAAATCTAGGGAAGGAGAAAATGGAATTACCTTCGGGGTGATGTTGCTTAGAACCAAAACTTTTGAGCTTCTTCCTTTTTCGGTTTGCAGGTGAGAGGGAGATGAGAGAAGAAAAGGTCGGCTTCTAAGAGATAGACACAAATAAGAAGAGAGAGCCGAAATGGGCTCTTGCCAAGGTTCTGAAAAAACGCTAGGCGCTAGTCGGGCGGTAGCTCGAGGCCTAGCGCCTAGCGCCTAGGGGCCTAGGCGGGGACTAGGTGTTTTTTTTTTTTTACTTTTTTTTTTATACTAAATACAAATGGATTAAATTATTCACATAACTCTTGATATTTTTATTGGATAATGATATTCAAATACTAAAATCACTTAATAATTTGATTGAGTAATATATTCAAACACTAAAACCACTTTAAATTATTCACGTGCTCTTTATCTCAATTCCCAAACCTTATCATGTTAACGTGGCCAACCCACACACACAACCAAAAACTGCTCACTTCCTCTGTCTCTCTCTCTCTCTCAAACCACCTGCGAACAAACTCTCTCTCCCACTTCTTCTTCCCCAAACTCTATGTCTCTCTCTACACAGTACGCACTACCAAAAAATGGAGAAGAATGAAACCCAACTCTTCTTTTCCATCACCTTCACTAGGCGGCCGATTTTCAACCCAACGCCTAGCTTGATCGACTAGGCCAAAAGCGGAACGACATGGAGGCGCCTATGCGCTGCCTAGGCTGATTTTTAGAACCTTGGTTCTTGCATGGTTTGCGGAACTTTCTCCAAGAAGCGATCGGAGAACAAGATGACGACATGGGACTTGCCGAATCCTATCCGGAATTCGTAGAGCTGGGCATTCTGGAAGCGTACTTGCCGGAATCCAAACTGGAAAGCCTAACGCTCTGCAAATCCCACCTCTGCTTGACGGAAGGTACCTGCAAGATGTGGAAAGAATTAAAAGCTAGAATGAATTGTAGGGGAAATTGGAGAAGGTAAAAGAAGAGGAGGACGAAGATGGCTTCTATTCATTGTGTTGTATTTCTAATTGTTTGTGAGTAAAGGAGGATCGATCCCTCTTATCCCACTGTCGACTGAGTTTACCCACCACCACCATCATTGATTTTTTGGAAACGAGCTTGTTGATCGGACTGAAAAGCAGCGTGAGACTAATAAAAAAATTAGGGGAGGGAAATTTAACTTTTGGCCAAAAAAAGGGCGGGCTATGGAATTTAAGGCGTACTATTGATGCATGCTGTAAAAGACTAAACACACATGGCTTTTACTGCATGCAGGAGATGTGGGCCGTAATTATATTATGCATTTACGGTGCACAAGAGATGTGTGCTGTAATTGTATTATGACATTTACGGCGCACAATAGATGTGAGCTGTAAAAGACCAAACACGAATGACTTTTACAGCATGCAATATATGTGCGCCGTAAATGTATATACATTTACGGCATCATCAATTGTGTGCCATAAATGTATGTCATTTACGGCGTGCTTATTTGTGCGTCGTAAATTTTGTGCAGTAAAAGCCTACTTTTGTTGTGGTGAGCAGTATCAGAAGCAGGAGCTCTTCGTCAAACATTTTTTCTTCTTCTTTATGGCTGAACGTGTCCTTGGTTCAGTAGCAGCTTCATTTGCAGTAGCAAAAGTAGTAGTAGGAGCAGGAACAATAGCAGTAGCAGGAGCAGTAGCAGTAGTAGTAGCAGAAGCATGTATTGGCGTTAATGTAAACAAAGTTGTACCTTTAATGGCGTGCATATATTGCACGTCGTAAAAAATGTCATCAAAACGGATCATTCACAGCGTTTTTTTATTATACATCGTAAATAATACTCATTCACGGCGCACATTTAATACACGCAGTAAATCTCGTGTCGTAAATGATTACTTTTCTTGTAGTGGCAAGAGCAGTAGCAGTAATAATTAGATCTCTCAATCCATGAATGAATTTTTTTTAATTTTTTTTTTTTTTATAGAAGTGAAATAAGGGCTAACTCCTCGCCCTCATTCGAAATTTTATTAAGAATAATAAAAAGCACAGAGAAATGGGGGACTAGGCCTAAACCATTTCCGCAATGCACAAACCAAAACCAGAATGTGCTAATACAAGGACCAACTAAATTTAACAGACAAACTAAAAATAGAACAAATGAAAAAAGCCTAACGAAACCGATAAACATTTGCTGAAGACAAATCCTGGCCATACGGGCCAGCGAGGAAGGCAGGCAAAGCATCCCACCAACTAGATCCAACTTTAATAGCACCATAGTTTGCTAGAAAATCGCATTATTCCCACAGAAAGATTACCAAACCAATAGCAAGATTACCCTTTTGCACCTACACACAGTAGCATAAGTTCATAAGATCATCTTGTCCATAGAAAATTGCATTAGGTACTGCATGTGGTATCCAAGAGCTGAATAATAGTCTTTAGTTTGTCAAATGAAGTAGCAATGGGATATTGGGTGCAGACATGCACAATGATACCTAAAAACGTATAAAACTCGGTTCACCAAACAATAACTAGTCACGTACCTAAGTTGCAAAACTGAATCAACAAGAGAAAGGCACACACAATAGAATCACTTCTGCCCCTAAAATAGAACAAAAACTAACTCACCTATAGTTACATGTATACTCTATTACATACGAATACCAGCAGGTAAGTAGGCACATTTATCCCAATTTACCCTATCAATCTCAAAAATAAAAAATCAGGAGTAGGAGCAGTAGCAGGAGGATATGAAAATAGCACAAGTTCATAACTGAATTATGTATTTATGAACAAATCAAAATAGCATTGAAAATGGTAGATTGTTTAATTAGTTCACGAAGGATATGATGGTAGCCCAAAATTGAACCAAGGAAGAAAAGAATTTTAATTGTCAAAGCCTGAAATGGATAAAGAATTACAACACAATGGAGATACAAGAAAACCATCAAAACCTCTGCATCAGAAAAGTCCCCATTGGGGTTGAAGACAATCATAAATTGAAAAAGACTCAAAATTTGGATTAATTCTGAATGAAGCTTGCAATTTTTGCATAAGTACTTAGAGATGGAAATTGAAAATCAAAGTAAATAAAAAATTAAGAGAGAACACAAGAAAGTAAAGAGCAATTCAAAGCATCATAGAGATTCCCATTAGAACAAGTCATCAATCTCCGTGGAGTGCAAATGTCCCTTTTCTCATCACTTGCAATCCAAAAACACCAACAATCAAAGAGAAAAATCAAAGCCCGGATCTGAGCAAAAAATAAAAGAGACCAAAATGTGTAGAATAGAAAGATCCAAAAGCCTATTGCCTGAGATTTGAAGTTTTTTTTATAGAAGTTAATCTACGAAGTATATTTAACACCATCACAGGCATCGACAAATCTAAAAGAGAAAACAAATAGAATGAGGAAACAAATCGGCAAAGTCAGACTAGGTTAGTGGCAATGCCTGTAAATTGTGATGAAACTTGAGCATTTTGGTCATTTTCCATTAAAATTAGGAGTCATGCTTGCAACATTTGACTTTTAGGTTTGAGCTCATATCCTTATTTATATAAATCTTTTTTAAAGTGGGTTTTCTGTATTTACATCTTTAGTCCTGTGTTACTATGTAATTTTCTATTTATTTTACGCACCTTTACTTTCTACATTTATATCAAAAAAGTCACACAAAAAAAGCAACATTGGTGAAACACTAGAAGTCCTTGCAACAAAAGCAAGAGAGCCTAGCGGTCGAGAAGTTTCCTTCCTCGGACCACAATCATTAGGAAGAAGTCAAATCAAGATGCAACTCTTATCAAGACCTCGTTATTTGGCCAATCGGTTGTGAGTTGGCACCAGTGGCAGAGCCAGAACTTTAAGTTTACTCGGGCACAAATGGATATATCAAAACATACAAAATCTCTAAATAAAATTTCTATCTATGAACTTGATTGTTGTCATTGACGTGATTTCATATTTTAAAATCGTTTCAAAACAGTATCCTTATCTATATTAGTAAAATATTTTCTTAGTAAATAAAATCCAGCAATCATTTAACAGAATGCAATAATATTTGATTTTCTTTTAAATGAATATATTAAGTAAAGAAAAACATCTATAATTATTTAATAAAAAAACTTTTATAATTAAGGGAAATGAGGGAAAATGTCACATTAGATAGTAAAATGATAAAAATGTCACCTAGTTTCCCACTTGATAAAAAGGTCCATAATGAATTGTCAATAATATTAATTTAGTCCTTATGAAAAATGAGGTTGTGAGCCCCTGAAAAATTTTAGTTAATTTCTGAAAGTAATTTATTGCCAATAAGATTTTCACAAGGTGATTTAAGTGAAGAAAATGATTTTGGAAATTATTTTGGTATCGAGATCACGATTTGGGCCTTATAATTTAAGTTTGGGCCAGAGTCCTTTGCTTTGGGCCTAGAAGGTTACAGAAGCTTAGTGAGACGACCGTTTGTTGAAGTTTCAGAGACGATAACTTAAGTTGTGACAAAGTTTTGAATTTTGGATTTTTATGAATCGAGTTTTGAGCCTAGGACAAAGTCGGAAATTAAATTAGGAAGTTTCCGACGAAAAACAAATAAAAAAAAGTTACGAGCCCAAAACCGAAAGCGATTAACTAGACGAGTTTGGAAATTCGTCGCAAGGGCAAAATGGGTATTTCTCGCACGTGAGTATAAATAGAAAGTTAACAAGTAGAAAACCCTAAAATCCCATTCTCTTCCTTTCTCCCTCTCGGCCGCATCCTCCCTCTCTCCCTCTCCACGACCTCTCTCTCTCGTCCTCCCACTGACAACGCCGGAAAACCCCATCTCCGGCCACCACCTCGCAAAACCGCCACCTCCAATCGATCCAGCACCCAAATCTGACCCAAGCCCAAGCCTCACCATCGACATGCACCGACTTCGGCCTCCACCTGCAACCACCCAAGGCTGCGACACTGCTGCCTCTTAACCTCTTAACCTCCACCGATTTCCAGTCGCCTTCTCAATCACCGCCGCTTCCAGTGAGCTCAAAGAGCACCGACCATCAAGCCCCCAACATCCCATCACCGATCGATGCCGCACGAGCATTGTCGGAGCTCGAGGCTCTGCATGCCTTCGTTCTCTAATCTCTAGTGCGAATCGAGCTAAACCACCTCCATGGTTGGAATCAGCGTCTCACTTTTTCCAATAGCCCAAACACCCAACCTCCGATTCAAACCAGAGCCGCCACACGAGCCACCGCTGGGGCGTGAGAAACCTTGACGCCACCGTGAACTCTGCCGGCATAGTCCTATTATTCTGGTAAGCCGTTTTCGAAGCCCCCTTTCGTTATTTGGTTGAGTTTCAGTTCCAAAGTAGTGGATTGCTGATGTTCAATTCTTTTGGTTAATGTTCTTGAATTCGGGACTTGGAGGATGGGAATTGAAATGAGAGGGGAGCTTCTGGTCTTGGAATCGATTTCAGTTTTGATGGGATGGTGAAGAATCCAGAAGGATTGCTAGAAGCAGTACGTTATGGAGGTTGTGGTTTCGGCAAAACTGAAAATGGGTAAGGAATGTCGGCCTATGAATTTAAGAGTTTGATTGTTGTTTGGACTTTGAGACTAATTAAATAAGTTGTTGTTTTGTTGTGGAGATGGAAACTCGAGGTTCTTGGATTTCTGCAAATTGGAGTATCAGTGAAGATGAGCTACTGGAGTAGCTTTAGTTGAAATCGAATAAGGTAAGGAACTAAGGACCTCAAACTCTATTCTGGATGTGAAATTGGTTGAGTGTTGAATATTGATAGTATTGTTTTTCTGCCAAAGGTCCGAATGGGTTGATAGTGATGGAATGCAGCAACTAGAAATAGCCTCTGGCTGGGGAACAGATCGAAGAATGGTAAGGGACTGTGTATTTTGGAATCTGTTTGGCCGTGTACTGTTTGTACTTATCAAAGTTATGGTTTTATTGAGTATGCGTGATATAAATTTGGTTGTGGTACTTGAGTGATTGAAGGATTTTGTGGATTAACAGTTATGTTGGAAACTTGGCATGAATAAGTATGAATCGGCTTATTGAATAGAGGAGAATTGTATTGAGAATTAAAAGGATGAATTTGTTATCGACATTGAAATGTAAAATAAGAATGGAATCGGTGGTTTGGTTAAATGCATGAGAAAAGTGGTAAATAAGAATGGACCGGATTTTGATAAGTGAATTAATATATGGGGATGTTCAATTTAAGGTCCATGACTAGAAATATTCCAAACCTATCATATCCCGGATTTACCGTAGAATGAAATTATTTGGAAATGGTGGTTGCTATTTAATTGCTTAAGGTTTAAAGGCTAAATAAAATGAGGTCAAACCGGTTGACCGAAACTTTAATATGGGAAGAAGTGTGATCACCATATCCCGAATGAGCTTACTACGTTCAGTGAATTGTTCGGGAATGGTTACTATTAATTATTGGTTAGAGATAAATTGGTAACTTGCAAAGGAATTGAACAATTTGAAATTATAAATTAATTACTTATCGGAAATAGTTTTTATTAAAGGACTCGAGCGTGTGCACGTGAAATTGGATCAAGTATCGAAAGTCAGAAACATAGCTAAGTGTGGACGAGCACTCCAAATTCCAGGTAGGGTGAGCTGTCCCTTCCTTGTTAGAGGCTTTTCTATGTGTGGAATGCACTAGTAAAATAGTATGTTGCCTGTAAATACGTTTTTGGTTGTTCATTAGTCGATGCCTCATGATATCTGTGTTTCCATAAATGATATTTGCTGATTGCGAAAACCGAGGCTAGACTTGTATGTTGAGATACTGTACCCCATTGTATGTTTGTACTTGTGACCTGAAAGTGAATGGGACCTAGACGCGTAGATTCCTTGGGATCCCATGGTGTTGATAACCATGAACCTCCTAAGGGGGCTGTGCTCCTATGTTTGTCAAGGAAATGTGAGTACCGACAGTGAACCAGTCATAGGAGACTCAGGGCTAGGAAATGGACACTTTCGCTACTTATAGTCACAAAGACTACAGAGTAGTTGGCCGGTTCTCGAAGGATTTAGAACTGGGTCAGTTACCGATTTGTTTGAGTTTAGCCGGTAGGTAAATATCTTGGAGCTCCAAGTTGTGTGAAGCATATTGCATATGTTTTATAAAAGAAAACAAATGCTTGTGGTTGCCTCTTTTTAAGGTATTTTTCGATAAACGTGTACAATATTATGTAGTAAATATTTTCAAGTATATTATTTTTCAAATCTAGCATGGTTGGGTCGGCCCCTACTGGGCATGCGAGGACGAAAGCTCACCCCTACAACAGTGTGCAGGTTTCGAGTATGTGGTCGAGGAGCGTACATGGGAGGCACATGGCCCGGCTTGGCGTATTGCTCTTTGACTTTATTAAATTAAGGTCTTAGTCCTTTAATGGGTTTTTAAGTCACTTAATTGTTTACTTTTATTTGTTTTCTACTTGCTTATTTACAAAATTTCGAGAGACCCGCAACCCTGGGGCGCGTCTCTCATACTTATATTTACTTAGTGATTTGTTATTTCCTAAATTGGGCTCCTATTGTAAGCCCAAATCCTTTAGCCCACTTTAAATTCCACTATTGAAAATATGTTGTTCAGTTGCTAGAATTATTTGTCTAAGAAAGTGTTTTGTAAACCAACAATCTGAAACCAAAAGGCCTTACGATTTCGGATTGATGAGTTATCGTGATGTCATTCGTGACATGTCGGTTTCTCATTGGCTCTGAGTCGCGGCGCTGTGGGACCCCTCTCTCGGGTCACCACAAAGATGATGTTAAAAAATGTCAGTTCTTAATTTTTTTGATTCTGATTCTACCTCTAAATGTAACAAACGTTTATAACTATTCAATCAAAATTTCAGAGCTCAAATTTTCTCTCTCTTTTGATCAGAAAGCTTGATTCAATTTGATCGGAGATTCTCTCTCCGCCGCCAGCTTCCGATTGCTCTTTGTTCTTCTACGACGATATGTAATCTCGGTTTTGGAGCTTCAATCCACAACTTTGTTCCCTTTTTCTCGATCTCTGGCTTTGTCGATCTTCGCCTTAATCACGTCACTTCTTCTTCTTCTTCTTCTTCGTCTTCTGCCGCCATCAAGATGAAACACATCGGCGGCGGCAAGAATGGAAGGATTGAAATTGCAGGGATCAGATTCTGAACAAGGCGGGGTCCTACTGGTTCAGCCAAAAGGCCACCAAGTAGATCTCATCCGGCGATGACATCAACGTAAGCTCGCTTCTCTCTTCAATTTGATTCAACTTATTTGATCTGGTTTCGCGATCTTGAATTGTTGTGTTTTGGATCAGAAGTTTGAATTCTTTGGCTGCTTAATTGAGTCATTAGATTAATCATTCATTTAATTGTTGTTTAATTGAATCTTAGGATGATTGATTTCCTTGTTATATTTGCTAAGATGATTGAATCTTAGCTATAATGCATGAAAATTGTATGGTCTTGCTTCCCTTGTGGATGGGATTTTTGTTATAATTTATCAACAAGTTTCTTTGTATTGGCACGCTCTGTCTCTTGGTTACTGTCTGAGACTGTGGCTTCTAAACTGTGTAAACCATAGATGGAATGGAAAGCCCGTATTTGATGCTGCCAGGTATGTCATCTATTTAACTTATTTTCAAACCTGACATGATGTGTTTGTGGTGGTTCAAATCTGGTGTGAGATGCTGATATATTGTTCAACTTTTTTTCTTGATAATTATATGCAAGGGGGTTTGGTTAGTACATTGTAGTATCTCTTTGCTTTATAGGCTTGTCAAAATTATGGATTGTAATTCACATCTTTAACATATTAGTTGTTGTCAAAACTAGGTACTAGAACATACATTTTAGGCCCAAAAGCATTTTGAAGTGTGGCTTAATTGAAAATTATGTTTTTTTGTTATGAGGGAAGTCTATCTACATGAAGCAATTTTTTAGTGCTTGGAGGTATTATAGTTGATGCTTATCATTCTTTGAATTGGTTTAGTAGAATTCTCAAACTAATGCGCACTGTTGGATCAATCATTTTCAGGAACATAATCAGCCAACTTTGAGATAGAAATTGATTGATTTTGCTGTATTCTCGCTTGCTTCTGTTGATTTCTTATTACCCGATGGTGGATTCAAAAGAGATATCAAGTGTGACTCAATTAAATCCCAGTCAATTGTCTCTATTTGCAGGGAATTTATGATGATATGAACTTGGGGTTTTACCTTTTTGCATATGATGACATTGGGCATTTCCTGCCAAAAGGTCTGCGACTCATCTAGTCACATTTGCAGTTTCACTCAGGTTATTAGTAAGCACCCAGTCTTTTGGACAGCAGCCCTACTTTTTCTGAGTCTTCGTTTCTCCCAAAGGAAGAAAGTTTATATGATAGTCGCATACATCTTCGGATCAAATGCCACAGCAGATCACATTCACCAGCTCACAGGAATTGAAGTGGTCTCTCGCATTCTTTGAAGCTGTCAGTTGCTTAATACTTTTCCACCTAATAGGCTTTTTCGCCTTCCATGGTTCAACCTTTAGAGAAGCAGAAATCACTACATCGCTCACTTTTGATTTCCTTTGTTGAAATTAAGACATTATATAATAGGTTTAATGTAATCATATAGCCTGAATTTTGTCTCCTGCATTTTAGTTAATGAGTTTCAGAAACTGTGTCATGTATTTTCTTTACAAATGCAATGTATTACCATCAAATTGTTTTTCAAACAAAATAGTTATATCTATTCAAGACAAGGATGGAGTCAAGCAATTCTTTTGTATCTCTAGTGCATTTATATAGTTAGAATAAAGAAAAATCACTAGAATTTTGTTGGTGATTGTACACTCTTGTTTGACATATAATGAATGTGATGTAGCTATTAGAACATGTCTTGCAGTATCTGTCCAACCTTAGGTGATAAGTTTTTAGAAGAGATTCTTAGTCTGGCGGTTAGATAATACAACAGGGATTGATAATGACATGGTTAGTGACTTGCCCAAGGATTGACAATGACTTTGCCGGTGACTTGAGGTTCACAGTAACTTGGCCAGTTACATGATCAGTGACTCGGCCAAGGATTGACAGTGACATAGTCAGTGACTTTGCCGATGACTTGAGATTAACAGTGACTTGGTGAGATACATGATCAGTGACATGGTCATAACTGTGACATGGCCAGTAACATAACCAGTGACTTGAGGTTAACAGTGACTTAACCAGTGATCTCACTGATTAGGGACCTAGGCTGGCCAATGATATGGGCTATGTTTGGTAGGGCTGGGCTTTTCAGAAAAGCTGGCTTCTGCTTATTTATGAGAATAAGTGGCTGAAAAGCAAAGCTGCTGAGTGTTTGGTAAACTGGCTTTTTATAAGGGCTGTCAGTGGCAGAAGCAGTGGCAAAGTGTTTGGTAAATCAAACTGGCTTGTGCTTTTTATTTGTGGAATGACAGAATTGGACATGAGAGATTATTTTGCTTAATTAATTGTATATAAAACAATATTGTTCAAATGATCTTGTTATTATTTTTAATCTTTATTATGTCCGTATTAATTTTTGTTAACTTTGAATTTTTATAAAGCATGGTGACTATTTGATTAATATTGGACAATATGATTATAAATCATGGTGACTATATTATTATAAATCATAGTTTCTAGTTCACATCAAATGTTCACGTTATTACGCGTATTCATCAAACTTTGAGTAATGCTATTTCTTATTGCTTCCATTTCTTGTGCACCGTGACCATGATATTCTTCTTCTACATCATCATCCATTTCTATCTCACCACTTGACCCATAACCTTCTCTTTCTTCAATGCGGACAAAATGTCTATCACCATGTGCATGTATCCGTATATAATTATGAAGTGTCATGGTAGCAATGACAATCTTCACTTGCTTTTCAAATGAATAACCTTGCATGTCCCTTAAAATCTTCCACTTTTTTTTTCAAACTCCAAATGTGCGTTCTATAACGCTTCTAAGAGAAGAGTGTGCTTGGTTAAATACCTCTTTTTCATTTCTTGGTTCTTGCCTACGGTATTGTTGAAAATGTTGTCTCGGACCTTTGTAAGGCCCCAAAAATCCATTCATTTGAGGGTATCCGGAATCTACAACATAATATTTTCCTGTAAAATAAAGAAATGTCAAATTTTAACAAAACTTCATTCAAAGCATCATAAAATTTGATCTAAAAATAAATATAGTTACCTGGTGGAGGTTTAGGAAAATTCATTTCGGGATCTCGAAGTACCGATAGAAACACTCTCGTATCATGAGCAGACTCTTCCCATCCCGCACATACATAGATAAATTGCATATTGAAATTACATGCCGCCATAACATTTTGTGTTGGTATATATTCCTTTTCTACCAATGTACGGTATTTGTTTTTCAGGAGCTATAGAAGCGGGAATATGCACTCCGTCGATAGCGCCGACGCAATCCTGTAAATAATGATGTTATTTGTCAATTAATAGAAGTAACTAAATTGTGAAATTATTGACTAGTAACGCATGACAAATACCTTAAAATGAGGCATGTATCTGTTATCCCTCATGATCTCCGGTGCAACACCATTAAATTCATTCTCCGAAGGCCTCATTATATGTTTACCTAGTTTACACACATGATCTAGTGCTTTTCCTAAATATCTAGAAACGGTTTCATTAGAATGTTGAAACCGTTCTGCTACTGACCTAATTCCACATCCCTGTCCTAGGCACCACAATAGCATTCCCATAACTTCAATATGACTTGTTCTGTTTGAACCCAACACCCCAAATTGAACTTCCAAATCACTACATAAACGATCTGTCATTCCCTTGTAATACTTCCATTATCCACTTATTACCTGTTTGAGAAGATACCATGCAAGGAGTTTTATGAACATAGTTCATGTAATAATGTTGAATGAGCAGAGCATTAAATTGCACACTTCGTAAGAATATCTCCTCCTCCACTTCATCTACTTCGGAATTGTTAATATTTCAAACCAAAACCTGCAAATTTAAATGTAAATATGATATGATATAAATATGATAAATAACATCTAAATCATTAACAAGCAGTAATGAAAAAAAATTCACCAAATTCCATTTTTATAATCCACATGATGAAAAACATGTAATCACATTCAATTCTCATAATTAAAAACAATGCTGAAACAAACAACAAACTTCAAACTTCAAACATAACATAAGCTTAACCAAAGACAACATAAGCTTAGTTATCGTTCATCTCAAATTTCAGCCACTCCAACCTCACGTTAGGATCTTCCATAGTGAAATACACACCTCTCTTCTCTTGACTTAAAAACAGTCGAGTGGCAAAAAACCACAACCTATTACCTTGCTCGATACCAGGCAATGAGGTGACATCCTTCATCACGTCCTTAATAGTAGTGGCTCCACCTTCTACACTTTTATTGATCATGGAAGTTCCTGTGCTCCTACTCTCAATTGCCTCACACATTTGATTAATTTGTTTAGCCAAATGAGCAGCACCTCCCACCTTTTCTTTTTTTGGTACTACTCCTTTACCTTTCTCAGCTCTCTCATTTCTTTTTCTTTTAGGCAGAGTGGGGGCCAAATCATCATTGTCCTCAGAGTCACCACTACCTTCAAGGTTCACCTCATTGTTACCTTGCTGTGGACTTCTAGGGATAGGTAGTTCAGAAGATGGTGAATATGCATGCTGACCAGTGGCTGAAATACCCATGACCATCTTATCCAACTTGTCTTCAAAATCGGGTGCAATTCCCTTTTTCTTTAACTTTCCATATTCCTTGTTTTTCTAGACAAAAAAATAAATAAATAAATCAAACAATGTTCAATGTATCTCAAATGAAGTAAAAATTTTAACCAAAATAATTAAATTGATTTACATACCTCAATCTTGAGGCGCCACCACTCATCGGATGCATCTATAGTTTGACGCCTGTGATCCCACCCAAGACCGGTCTCTTTTCCCTTCAAATCTTTCCATAATTTCCAATGATCTTTGAGGGAATCCCATTTATTTTTCAGTTGTTTTCTAGTATATTCTTTGCCCGTTTCTTTAGAAAAATTATTGATTATATTCACCCATCCATCCGGATTAAAATGAGTATGTGGACGATTATTGTTATCCACCTCCTTGATACAAAAGTCACAAAAGACATCTACTAAACCATCATTCCAAACAGCCATCTAGCACAGATAAAAACGCCAAAAATTTACAGCCCAAGCTTTAGTACCAACCCCAATGCATAATCAATGACATGAAGATAAGCTTTAGATGCAATAACAAGAAACTAAAGCATTAAAGCAGTGATAAGAAAACATAAACATCAACAACATACAAAGAAAAAAAGGCAGCTATAAGAAAATGAATAAAGTAGATTGAACAGCCCCAACCATTTGTACAGCTGAAACAAACAACAAAGGTAATAGTACCACGTCCATCTGTTCTGTTTTTCTTGGTTCCTTCTAAGGTTTTTGCTAACTATCTCATATAGTCATAATTCACAACTCACAACTAAATTCTTAAGCTCTGCCAGTCAACGACATTCAAGGATTTCAAGCAAAATTAAGAAACACTTGCATACAGCTAGCACCTCAAAACACAATCAAAATTCAAAAGTAAATAAAGTCCCAATGTACACAGCAAAACAAAACCAAAATGTTTATACTTGATGTAACCTTCTAGAATCTGGCATCAAATTCATTACACCCAATTAGAATTTTAGTCAATTAAAGCAG
This sequence comes from Rosa chinensis, assembly GCF_002994745.2. Classification (NCBI taxonomy): domain Eukaryota; kingdom Viridiplantae; phylum Streptophyta; class Magnoliopsida; order Rosales; family Rosaceae; genus Rosa; species Rosa chinensis. The sequence goes on along the minus strand of NC_037088.1, from coordinate 52,147,977 downwards.
AAAGAGGATTGTAGTCTATTATCGGAACTAATCATATAGTGGAAATTCAAGTATGATGATGTTAGTATGACTTGTTCTGGTTGGCTGCTATTCTGGTTAAGTGGTTATAACCAACAATTATAACAAGAACTACGAAAATAAAAACAATTATAACAACAATTAGAACGAAGCAGAGGGAGAGAGACTGACTTGCTTGATTCGAAAATTGCTTGATTGAGGCTTCAATTTCATATGCAAGTGAGGCTGAGATGCGTTCTGTGATTGGATGGGTTCTGTGAGAGGGAGATCGAACAGAGGGAGATCGAGCAGAGGAGATCGAGCAGAGGGAGATCGGATGGGATGCATTCTGTGATGTTATTTGAGGGAGATGGGATCGAGCAGAGGGAGATGGGAGTGGGAGAGAGAGCAGAGGGAGATGGGAGATGGGATCGAGAGACTGATCGAGGATGGGTGGCAGATGGCTGTAATTGTTTCAGCCAACGGAGGATACAAAACGGGATTTTCAAAAATTCATTAATGAACAGTATTACCGCTACAGTACTGACCGAGCTTCTGGCTTTTAAAAGCTGGGGGGAGTGGGCTTCTGCTTTTAGACAGAAGCTGGGGCAGCTTTTTTTAAAGCCTGAGAATAAGCTCAATTACCAAACGCATGATGCTCTTGTGCTTATAAGCAAGGGACCAAAAAAGCCCCCCCAAACATAGCCATGGCCATGGCCAGTGACTTTATCAGTGACACTAATGATATGGCCATGGCCAGCAACTTTGCCAGTGACATGTATATAACAGTGACATGCAATGTGACTTAGCCGGAGATTGACAATGACATGGTCAATGACTTTACAGGTAACTTAAGGTTAACAGTGAACCTCAAGTCACCGGTGACTTGAGGTGCCATGGCCAACAACTTTGCCGGTGACATATGCAGTAGTAACTTGGCTTGCCACATAGCCAGTGACATGGCTAGTAACTTGGTCATGGATTGTCAGTGACATGATCAGTGACTTTGCCAGTGACTTGAGGTTTAAATACATACTTTATAGGATCATATAATGAAACTGGCCAGGTCGCTAGCTAGACAAGTCATTGGCTAGAGAAGTCACTAGAAAAAGCCAACTCCTTGGCAACGTGTGTTAACCTCATGTCACAGATTATGTAACTGATCATGTAGCTGATTATGTAACTGACCATGTAACTGATCATGTAACTGACCATGTAACTTACAATGTATGTAACTGACATTGTCATTGACATGGCCTGTGACTTCACTATATAGAAATATCCAGATAAAAAGAAATGAAATATGTTGAAGAGAGACAATTTATTATCTTCAAGCTCTAGCCCTAAAGAACTACTCAACTCATATCCTATATACTATGACATGTCCACAATATCAGTGTTTCTGGTGGATTTCACCGTATACCTCACACAGAATGCTATACCGTCTGGGGTACCGATCCAACTCCTAGATCCTGTATCAAGAACACAACGTTAGAGGGATAAACCGTACCGGACGGTTTATACCTCTCCGATGCCTGAGTGAGAAACTAATAGATGTGTAGAGAAATTGTGGATAAGGGAGTTATTACCCGTTGAAGGTGGTTGTGTTAATGTCTTTATATTCGAGTATAGGAAAGGAGTCTCCCCTATCCTCGATGTGGGACACAGGTTCTCTTGATGTCATATAAGCCTTCTTGTTGTGTATAGATGGGCTGCGCTGGCCTTGCCCCGGGCCCTGGGTGTCCGGGGTGGCATCCCATGTGAGGCCCTCCATGGTGGGTCATGAACCCGGCCCATGGCATAGTACCTGGGAGTACCGATGGGGCCCAGCCGATAGTGCCAAACTTAGTTGAGACTCCCCAGTATGTACAAGTCCCCCAAGTTCCCGTTCAAGATGTTTCTTGGGTGGGGACTTATTACTTTGTCTCTAGGTTTGGCGCTAGTGTGCCTATAGGTAGTCCCCCAAGTTCCTGCATAAGAGAAATCTTGAGCGGGCTACGCTGTAGGTAAAAGCCACCTATGCCCTGGGACAGGATGAGGGTTGAGAGAGGACCTGGCTCTGATACCCGATGGGGTAGAAAATTTTGAGCCTCCGGTACCCAATGGGGTAGAAAGAGGACTTGGCTCTGATACCCGATGGGGTAGAAAATTTTGAGCCTCCGGTACCCAATGGGGGAGAGAGGATTTGGCTCTGATACCCGATGGGGTAGAAAATTTTGAGCCTCCGGTACCCAATGGGGTAGAGAGAGGGCTTGGCTCTGATACCTGATGGGGTAGAAAATTTTGAGCCTCTGGAACCCAATGGGGTAGAGAGAGGACTTGGCTCTGATACCCGATGGGGTAGAAAATTTTGAGCCTCCGGTACCCAATGGGGTAGAGAGAGGACTTGGCTCTGATACCTGATGGGGTAGGCGGTGCATGTCGGCCACGTGGAGCAGACTGGGTTGTGCAATAAATGCCCGTCCTTTCGCCTGCCAAAGCTCGAGAAATGGGGAGGCGTGGGACACGTGTAGCGATCCTATGGTTGAGGGCTTTTCGGTTTCGATAGCTCTGATGCATTGGAGATTGAATTTAAGAGGGAAACCGATTGTTTTCCCTCACTTTCGTGAAAAATTCAGAAGACTTCGAAGATTTGCAGCGGGAAAAAAAGGGGAGAGCCAAGGGAGAAGTGTGCGTGCTTGTGGAGTGATAGATCGATCGTCTGCCGAAGAAGAGGTTAGATCTCTCTCGCTCTGCTTGTACGATTTTGCTAGGTCTATTGTTTCTGCTTCTGCCATGGATGTTTTCTGTTTGTATTTAGTCCTCTTGTTTGCATAAAGACAGAACACGAATAATACTAGTGTGTGGTTAACTTTTTGTTTTAGATTTTTAGGTTTGTTCCATTCTCTGGGTTTTGCTTTGAAGTGGGGAGTAGTCCGTGCTTCAAAATGGTCTTGGTTTTGCTTGAATTTCTGGGAATTTCTGGGTTTTGGTTGAATTTCTGGGATTTTCTGGGTTTTGGTTGAATTTCTGGGATTTTCTGGGTTTTGGTTGAATTTCTGGGAATTTCTGGGTTTTGGATAGGCTAACCCTTGTGCTTCTGGTTCCAGATATAACGAGATTTGAGGCCCCCGGTACCGTAGTTAGGATGGAATCAGAAGCCAGGGGTGGGGATACGGGATCGTCGTACCAGTCTTCTGCCAGGCAAGCTGAAGTGGATATCGATCGGTACTTAGGCCGAGTAGATCAATTAGCAGAGAACACGGGATCCTCGACTAGGGTGTTCTCAGAGAGCAGTGGGGAGTCCGACGAGGGTGAGAGCGAGGGCGGGTCTGCGGAGGCCCCGGTAGTCACCGTGGCCATTCCCGAGGGCATACCGAAGCCGAGGTATACACTAGCGGATGGGACCGTGTGCGACGAACCCGGGAGAAGTATGACGATTAAGGAGATAATCGACATGCTACTGAAGTAGGGAATACCGGACGCGGTGGAGATTAGGCCTCTCAGGGATGGAGAGATGACCGCGAATCCTGCCCCGGGGTGGGTGGCGCTGCACGAGAATCAGTTCCACCAAGGGTTATCGCTACCGCTGCCCCGGTGCCTACAGTATTTGTTGCGGATGCTGAACCTGTCACCGGGGTAGTTGACCCCGAATGCCATTCGTCAAATATACAGTATGATGGCCATGTGGGACTTGTGCCAACAAGGGTGGCCTTCAATAAATGAATTCCGCGTGGTACACCGGGTATTGTACTCAAGGAAGCTGTCTTGTGCGGGTACGGTTACATTTGCCGCTAGGGATTACGAACCACTAGTTACCGACATGCCTTCCTCAGTGAGCAAAAGGTGGAGGAACAAAGTATTCCTAGCTGGGAGGCGGTGGCAAATTAAAAATAAGAAGTGGCAACTGACCGGTACCTTCCAAGCTATCGGGGACTAGTCCTATACTCTATCCGAAGTAGAAAGGAAGAGGATAGCCTGGGTATATGCCGTTTGGTCAGAGAAAGAGAGGAGCTCTTATAGATTCATCCGGCATTCTATACTTTATAGGCTTGGGCTAGGGTGGCTCCCCGATAAGGGTTTAAAATACTACATTGTTTTTTTTTTTTGTGTCGCTCGTCCTTATTACCTTCGACTAATCTTGGAACTGATTGTAGCGCTGAAGAGGAAACCCCGGAAAGGCAAAGAGGAGGACAAAATGGATGATGCCCAGTTGATGGATATGCTGATGGGCCAGGGGGAAGACGCCCTTCACATCGATGTCGACCTAGGGTCGAAAGGTACAAGTCGGTCCGTTGAAGAGACCCTACTGGAGATCACCGATGAGGGATATGGTGAGTTTGATCCTGACGCTCCCTTGACCCACGTCGTGCAGCCCTCTTTGGCTGACGTTATCACGATAGATGATACCGGGACAGGAAAGGTACCGGCCCCCTTGCCTATTTCCTCTCGTTCCACTGGGAGCGATAAGGCATTGCTTCCTGGTGAGAAGAAGAGATCTCATAGGCACCGGCATCGAAGTGATAAGCAGGAGGTGACGTATACTGGCCAGGATGTTCAGGGTTTCGGTGCGAAGAGCCAGAAGAAAGATCACCCGGGACCAGAGTTGTCTCCTTCGCTTGGCTTATTGTCTCCTGCCATTCCGGTAATCCCCAAGAAGCCCATCAAGCAGCTGTTGAGTGAGTACGGGGTTGCCGATGAAAATTCGTGCGGTCCATGCTTGGTGACCTGAAGGACATTGACCTCGACCGGGTGCGGGCCAAGGACAATACGCCCCAAGAGAATCGCCGTCTTGCTCGGGAATCCATGATGCGGGTACGTCTTGTTTCATTCTCTGCAATGGATTTTTATTGTTATATACATTTTAATCGGTGTATTTGTAGGCACTCTTCAATGTGTACGCGATTGACGCCAGCGAGGAAGATACTCATCTGAAGGAGGAGGTTAGCAATCTCTCCGGGCAGGTGAAGTATCTTCAAGGCGAGAAGGCCAAGCTGGAAAAGGAGAGTGACTCATGGAAGGCTGAGATGGTCGCGGCTAAGGAGCGGATCGCGGAGCTTGAGGGTGAACTCTCTGAGACACGGGAAGAGGTGAAAAACGCTCGGGATTCAGAGAAAAAAGCTGCAGAGTCTGCAGTGTCATGGAAGGAGAAGGCAGACCACCTCGAGGATCGCCTTCCCGCGGAGAGGCACGAGGCCGTGGAGGAGTACAAGTCCTCCGAAGAGCTCATCGCTATGCTAACTGCTGCCCAAGATAAGGCTGTCATCATGAAGTTTAAGGAGTGGGTGACGGTCGGATACTTGGATGACGCTAAATTCCGACGGGGTCTCCTGGAGAAAAAGAAGAAAGATCGGGAGGCGGCGGTCAAGTCTGGTGCCGGTGGGTCCCAGAGTACCGGTGGCGAGCAGTTGTAGATAAAAAAAAAATTAAAAATTTTTTTTTTTTTTTTTTCGTTTGAACAATTGTCCAATTCTGTCTGGTAGTCCAGGCTTTTTGTGAATGGAAACTTCTTGATTTTGAATAGGAATTGGAAAGGAATTAAAATTTCTAGGATTTCGTACCTTGAGCATTTGTTTGCATCACTTATTACTTGAATAGAGTAACTGACAATAGCTATGTCCGGGAATGTCCGGGGTAGGTAAAAAAAATGCTAGAAATGGTCTAAATAATTCATTTTTCCATTCAAATACCACATGGTGGTTAAATACAGAATGAGTACCTGATGGGTAGCTTGCCATAGCTGTATGTTCAAAAAGCAAAAGCTAGGACAAGATGCTCCCGGAGCTACTTGTAATAGTACCGCAGGCGCTGGGTATTCCATGGATGCCTGGAAACGACCCCGTTCATGTCCCGGATGAAAAAGGTTGCAGGGCCTACCTCTTCAATCATCTCGTAAGGGCCTGTCCAAGATGGATCCAGTCCCCCGGGCTCTGGGTAGACTTGCTTCATGACCCAGTCCCCCAACTTCAGTGTCCGGGATTGTACCTTGACATCGTAATAACGAGCTATCCTCCGCTTGTTTGCCAAGTTATGCATGTGTGCCACATCCCTTCGTTCCTCGAGTAAATCAGCATCAAGGTGTAGGCCTTCTGAGTTGGTACCCGCATCGAAGTATTCGATCCGGGGATTTGTGTTTCAATAGGGAGTACCGCTTCTGATCCGAAAGCCATGCAGAAAGGGGTCTCTCCGGTGGCCTCCGTTGCCGTGGTCCTGATAGCCCACAACACCTCCGGGAGTTTAGCAGCCCAAAGACCCTTGGCTTCGTCAAGCTTCTTTTTCAGTATTTTCTTGATTATCTTGTTGACAGCTGCGACCTGACCGTTGGTCTGGGGGTGAGCCGGGGAAGCATAGAGAATCTTAGTGCCCAGGTTCTGTGTGTAAGCCCTCAACTCATCATTGTCAAACTGTGTACCATTGTCCGTGACTATGGTATCCGGGACTCCGAATCTGCAGTAGATGTTCTTCCATAGGAAGCTTTTGACCTTTTCCGTGGTGATGGCGACGAGAGGTTCTGCCTCTACCCACTTTGTTTGGTAGTCCACGGCAACGATGGCGTATTTGAACTGTCCCACTGCTGTGGGAAGTTTACCAATCAAGTCCAAACCCCACTGACAGAACGGCCATGGTGCAAGGAGGATGGAAAGGGCGATGGGCGGTGCCCTTGGGATATTTGCATACATTTGGCATTTGTGGCACGAACTGGATATTGTTTGGGCCAGGGCCGACATGGTTGGCCAGAAATATCCTGCCCTTAGGGTCTTGTGTGCAAGGGATCGGGCTCCGGCATGGTTACCGCATACACCTGCCTGAATGTCCTTCATTATTTTGTGACCTTCCTCCGGTGTTACACACTTCAGGTTGGGAAAGCAATGCCCTCTTCTGTACAGTTTTCCATGCATGATCGTGTATCGAGCTTACCTTAGCTGTAGTCTTCTGGCCTCGACCTTATCATCCGGTGCTAGGCCGTCGACCATGTATTTCAAAATTGGGTCCATCCATGAAGCTGTGTGATCCACCGCAAATATTTCTGACACTGTCTTAGAAGTGCTAGGTCCAGCGAGTATTTCGACCTTAGTGACCCCATAGGTAGGGCTTGGAGAAGTTGATGCGAGCTTTGCAAGGGCGTCTGCCTTGTCGTTTTCTGCCCTCGGTATTTGGGTAAAAATGTAGGAGGTGAACCTCTGAACTAATGCCCGGGCCAAGGCCTTGTAGGAGGACATGTGGGGCTCATTTGCCTCAAAGTTACCGCTGACCTGTTTTACGACTAACTGAAAATCACTGAAGATACTAAGGTGTTGTACCCCCAGTTCCCGGGCGATCTGCAGACCTGCTATGAGTGCCTCGTACTCTACGGCATTGTTGGATGCTTTGAAGGCAAATTTGAGGGCGTATTCGTATACTTGATCGTCCGGGCTAATTAGCAGGATACCGGCTCCACTGGTTTTCTTGTTAGATGCGCCATCAACGTATAATCGCTAAGTGCCTGGGGGAGGTGGAACTGGGGTTAGCGGTTCAGGTGATTCCAGGGGTGGGTTATGGGAGGGAATTGACTTGGAAATAAAATCTGCTGCTGCCTGACCCTTAATAACTGTCCGGGGCTGGTACTTGATATCGAACTCCCCAAGCTCGATGGCCCATTTAATTAACCGGCCCGATGTCTCTGGTTTCTGTAAAACCTGCCTCAATGGGTGATTAGTGTAAACGGTGATTGAGTGTGCTTGGAAGTAATGTCTGAGCTTCCGGGCTGATACCAGGAGAGCTAGTGCCACTTTTTCAATGTCCGGGTACCTGGATTCTGCACCAGTGTAACCTTTCCCAGCATAGTACACTGGGTACTCGCAATCGGAGTCCTTCCTAATCAGAACTGAGCTCACAGCTGTTGATGATTCCGCCAGATATATGTAGAGCATTTCTCCTGGAACCTGTTTGTAGAGTAGAGGTACCTCTGACAAGTATGCCTTCAGGCCAAGAAAAGCAGCCTCGTGCTCCGTTGTCCAGGATATTACCTTGACGTGCTGGGTTTTTAGCAATTTGAAAAAAGGAGTACATTTGTCTGTCAGCCTGGAGATGAACCTTGACAGGGCGGCGACCTTACCAGTAAGAGATTGGACCTCGTTTCGGTAGGTTGGGGATACCATGTCTAATATGGCCTGTACCTTCTCCGGATTGGCCTCAATTCCCCTGTGGCTAATGATGTACCCAAGAAATTTTCCTACCTCGACCCCGAAGATGCACTTCTGTGGGTTAAGCCGCATACCATTGCCCAATATGATGGTGAAGACGATCGATAAGTTGGTTACGTGATCCTCCGAAGTTAAACTTTTTACCAGCATGTCGTCCACATATACCTCCATGATAGTACCGATAACTTCCTCAAACATGGAGTTGACAAGTCGTTGATAAGTGGCACCTGCATTCTTTAACCCAAAAGGCATGACTTGGTAGCAATAGAGACCTTTGTCTGTGGTAAAGGCAGTGTGCTCCTCGTCTGCTGGGTTCATTCGAATTTGGTTGTATCCACTGAACGCATCCATGAAACTGAGTAACCGGTACCCAGCAGTGGAGTCGATTAATTGGTCAATTCGCAGAAGCGGGAAGCTATCCTTGGGGCACGCTCGGTTGAGGTTCGTGTAGTCCACACACATGCGCCATGATCCCGGAGATTTCTTTGGTACCATGACCACGTTGGCCAACCATCGGGGGTATGTTACTTCCCTGACAAAGTTGATGGCCATCAACTTCTTTACTTCAACCTGGATAGCTCGGTACTTATCGTGTGTGGATGCCCTTCATTTTTGTCTTACTGGTGTCGAGTAAGGAACAATACTAAGATTGTGCATGGCTATCTCTGTCAGTATACCAGGCATGTCCTCATACGACCAGGCGAATGCGGATGTGTTGGAACGAAGAAACGAGATCAACCCTTCCCTAACAATCGGAGACAGCCTAGTACCTATCCTAACAGTCCTGTCCGAGAACTGCTCTGATAGCACCACCTCTTGAATGTCTTCTACGGCACCGGGCCGTTCTTCGTCTGAACTGGTATCATCTCTGGGATCCTCGTACCTGTCCATCAGAGGGTTCGTAGCTACGTGCAACATTTCAGACTTTCCCTTACCGTGAGATACAGTTAAAGAATAGCACTTCCTCGCGGTGGCCTGATCACCCCGGATTGTAGCAGTGCCCGCCGGGGTCGGCACTTTCATCATCAGAATGTGACCTGCTGTGAACGTTTTCAGACGCCAGAGTGCCGGCCAGCCTAGGATAGCATTATAGGACGAGACGCAGTCCACTACGATGAACTCTGTTTTGATGGTTGAACAATTTGGACTTTCGCCTATTGTGATCGATAGGTAATCTGATCCGAGTGGTTGGACAATATCTCCTGAAAAACTAATGCGGGGCTCATTATCTTGTGACAGCTTGGCTCTTCCTCTGTTCAAAGCTTTGTATGCATCGTGAAATAATACGCTAACTGAGGCCCCGGTGTCCACGAGCACCCGGGACATTATATAGTGGTCCATTTGGAGTGTGATTAGGAAGGAATCGTCATGGGGCATCTTCAGATCGGCTTCCTCCTCCTGCAGGAATGTCACCGATGTCCACCTGGTGCCACCGTCTTGCTACGGGGCCTTGTGGAAGTTGAAAACTTCCAGACGGCCGAATTCCGCTGGGGAGGCAACTCTTTCGGGCCCCCACCGTGGATCGTGAAGATCTGGCCGTACACGTCTACAGCTCCTATCTCCTTAGCAGGTAGGTATCGTTGAAGCTTGCCCCTTTGGATGAGGGACTCGATTGTATTTTTCAAAGCAACACAGAGATTGGTATTGTGTCCGGCATCCTCATGATAAGTGCAGAATTTTCCGGTATCCTGCTGGGTAAGTTTACTTTAAGGGAACTTCCTTGGGGGTGGTCCCGGTATCTCACCTCTGTTTTCGTTCCAAATAGTGTCGTACGAAGCGTTGAGGATCGTGAATACTTCATACCGGGGTGGTGGTGGTGTCCGCGAGGCCTGCTGTACCCTCGGTTCCCGGTGGGGGTGAGTGGTCCTGTACTTGGACGAGGACACCTTGCTTCTTTTGTTCGAGGTATGGGGTGACCTATCATGACTATGGACCCACTCCCTCTTTCGTGGCTCATCCCTGACCGTCGAGGCCGGTGCGGATAATCTTAGCTCTGGTCTGGGGGTGTCCCGTATGTTTCGAATTCGGCCTGGGCGTGTCTGATGGCAGTGGCCATCAGCTCGTCGTAATTAGCTGGAGGATTATGGTTGATCCCTTAGAGAAATTCTCCGCTCCTTAAGCCCTTCCTGAAAGCCAACTCAGCCAGTTCCTTATTAAGGTCCTGGCAGTTAGCGGTGGCCGCCTGCCATCGATTTACAAAAGACTACAGAGTTTCATCTTCTCCCTGCTGGACTTTTAACAGGCCCTTAGGTGTGTGTATCCCATCAGTGCGTAAGATGAATTGAGCGACAAATTTTTCAGCTAACTCCTTGAAATTCCTTACAGAACCGACCGGTAGTTCGTAGAACCAACTCAAAGCCTCCCCAGACAAGGTCTCCTGGAACATATTACAACACACTTCGTCTGTATATCCCTTGGCGCTTGTTTGCGATCGGAAAGCCTGTAGATGCTGGTAGGGGTCTCCAACTCCCGTATAGTCAATCTTCAGTGGTTTCGATGTATTCGCTCGAATGGCTCCTCTAACTTGTTGGGTGAAAGGGCCCGGGCGGTCCTCGTAAGTGGTCATAGCTCTCCAGGTGTCTCTATTCTCTGTGGCCTGTACCCTTGCCTGCAGGGCATGTAAAGAGTTGCTCATTTGCACAAGTAATGCAGTGTTTGTGTCGGTTACCAGTGGGATATTATGAACTGGCTGTGGTAACGGTGGTGGTGGCAGATGCCTCATGTTTTCCGGGAATAAGTCAACCGGTATCTCGATTATCCGTTGACTGCCCTCCGTAGGAAGTGCTGGGGCGGTGCTGGTGTCTCCTGTTATCGGGGCAGCGTTCACGCCTGCTGCTAGCTGGGATGCTCTAGCCAGGGCCTGGGTGAGTGCCTCGTTGTGCTGGTGCCTCCTGTCCAGTGCTCAGGCCAGCGCTGTGTTTTCATCTTCCAAATCCTGCATTCTCTGTTGCGCAAGGCGGTTTGTTTCCCTATCGGTACTCCGTTGTTCCCGATCGATCCTAGATTGTTCCCTGAAGGCTGTGATCTCAGCTCATATGGACTCCAACTCCGATACCAGAGTCACTTGATCCGGGACTATCAGGTCCAAGGATCCGAGACCATGCATTTCTCCTTGAACACTTGGCGCTTCTGCTGACGAAGTTCCCGGAGAGAATATCAGTGCCCGGGCGACACTTCTACCCTCTCCTGCCACTTCTGGCTCATTCATGATTCACCCCCTATCTGGTACGCCAATGTTTCTGGTGGATTTCACCTGGTACCTCACGCAAAATGCTATACCGTCTGGGGTACCGATCCAACTCCTAGATCCTGTATCAAGAACACAATGTTAGAGGGATAAACCGTACCGGATGGTTTATACCTCTCCGATGCCTGAGTGAGAAACTAATAGATGTGTAGAGAAATTGTGGATAAGGGAGTTATTACCCGTTGAAGGTGGTTGTGCTAATGTCTTTATATTCGAGTATAGGAAAGGAGTCTCCCCTATCCTCGATGTGGGACACAAGTTCTCTTGATGTCATATAAGCCTTCTTGTTGTGTATAGATGGGCTGCGCTGGCCTTGCCCCGGGCCCTGGGTGTCCGGGGTGGCATCCCATGTGAGGCCCTCCATGGTGGGTCGTGAACTCGGCCCATGGCATAGTACCTGGGAGTACCGATGGGGCCCAGCCGATAGTGCCAAACTTAGTTGAGACTCCCCAGTATGTACAATCAGAAACATAGATTTGACTCGATGATATGTTGTTTTAAACCAACTAGTATCCATTCTCTTAAAACTGATGACATATACGTGCTTCAAACTATGAAAGCTGAGGGGATGGTCAGTTACATGATCAGCTACATGTAACAATGACTTGGCCAATAACATGGCAAATGACATGTAATTAACAGTGACTTGGTTAATGACTTGGCTATCGACATGTGATCAACATTAGATATGACTAGTGACCTGGCCAGTGACATGTTCATAACAGAGACATGAGGTTAATAGTTACCTGGTCAGTGACTAGCTTAGTCAGTGACATGCCAGTGACTTGGTTAATGACTTGGCTATTGACTTGTGATCAACATTAGATATGACCAGGGATCTGGCCAGTGACATGTTCATAACAGAGACATGAGGTTAACAGTTACTTGGTCAGTGACATGCCAGTGACTTGGTTAATGACTTAGTTATCGACTTGTGATCAACATTAGATATGACCAGTGATCTAGCCAGTGACATGTTCATAACAGAGACATGAGGTTAACAGTTACTTGGTCAGTGACTTGGTTAATGACTTGGCTATCGACTTGTGATCAACATTAGATATGACCCGTGAGTTGGCTAGTGACATGTTCATAACAGAGACATGAGGTTAACAGTTACCTAGTCAGTGACTTGGATATAACAGTGACTTAAAAATTCTAAAATATATCAGTGACACGCAATTATGACTTGGCTACTGACTTAATCAGTGACATGTGTACAACAGTGACATGGTCAATGACATACAATCAGTTCCAATTCATTCATTAACAAGTGTATTAACAACAGAAACAACATTATGATAGACAATGTACCAAATACTTCATTGAGGTCTTTCAGATTCTCCCCTTTCTCCCCTTCAGTAAGAATTTTCTTTATAACTCCGCCATCCTTGCACTTTCTTTCTGCCACCCTAGCTTCTACCATGAATTTGGAATCATATTCCACTGTTGATTAGTAATGCCCTTACTTTAACCATAAGCTTTAACCACAAGCACACAAAAGAGAAGGCTGGAGAAAGAATGAGCTACTGAAATGCCTCGGTCTCACGATCAAGTTGCAACGAAGTCTTCATCTTAAATGTAAAATTTACTTCTAACCAAAAACAGTAAAAGTAAGATTTACTTGAACTGAAATAGAAGTATGACAAAAAGAAAATTGGATTTTTCAGGATCATTTCCATGCTTTCTTCCCTCAGAAATTTTTGCTAGAATGCTACTGCTTTTTGCGTTTTGCCACTTCGAGATTTAGCTACCTTTGCCCTCTTTGCAGCAAGTGGCATACTTGTGTTCCTTCTGCTTATTGCTCGAGCCTCCCTCCTGCAAAATTGATAAACATGTTGAAAGAAAATCAAGCTCACATCCTTATAAGAGCCCTAGTGGTTATTCACTTATTAACGGGTGCATAGCCATAGTAGGATCCAGGAAGAGGGTTATAGCATAACTCACAAATGGCAAAGTTCAAAGCCATGACGATGCTTGTAGAACTCTAAAACATGATAACTTCAAAGAATTGCAGTAAAATATACATTCTTCTTTTTTATATATAGCAGCTCTAGCCATGTACTTCCTTCTTTCCTCCCTCCCTGCTTTCATTAATGCCAGCTTCTCCTCCTTGGTCATTCTTCTTTTTACATGGACCTACACAGTGGACGTTCAAATATATCAAAAACAGATGGGAGAAACAGCATGTTTATAATGGACAAGTATTTAAGTGTTGGCTTAATATATTCAAACAGCATGAATTCAACTACTAGGAAATTTACAATTTGATCTGGTTATACTTTACTACTTACAGTCTTATAAAATGATGATTGCTAATTCTTAGAAACATAATCTAACTCTCTTTACTCAAAACAATCCAGCACATTTACAAAAGTTGTTCTGCTTATTATATCTATTTCAGATGCATTATTTCTTAATGCAAATGCAAATTCCTCACCTAAATTATCAAAGTTGTTTCTCCGGCAGGGGCTAAGCCACCGCCACAGAGTTTTTGAAAGTGTGGTCGTAATAGTTGTCAGCTTCTTTGTCCTCAGGCGCGTCGGCCAAGATCGAATCAAGATCGTCGTTGGGTTGACGAAGACTTGGATGAAGACTCGGTCGTCGCCGAGTGAGTCATCGTCGTTGGGATCGGAGGAATCTCGGGAGATTAATTGGAAAGTAGCCTTTTTCTTGTCGATGAACTTCTTCTTTCTCCCCATAATGAATCAGAGAAGGTTTGCTAGGAATTTGTGAACAGGTGCTAATAGCTATTGAGGGTGGAGAGAACCATACATGAAGCAGGAGTAGAACTGAAGAGGAAGCGGAGGAGGTTGGAGGTCGGCGGGAAGGCGAGGTCATAGAGCTTGACGGAGTCGTTGGTGATGGAGGCGATGAGTAGGGAGTCGTGAGATTCAGACCAAGTGACGTCATAGAAGTCGTCGGCGGTGTCGAAGAAGCCATGGCAGTGAAGTTAGTTGAGACTTAAGAGAGTGAAATAGATCGGGGAAGAGAGAGAGAGGATGCCATAAGTTGTAATTATTTATATTTTTAGTGTCAGGTTATAAAGAGGTGACTTTAATTATTGGGGACATTTGTGTTATCTGAATTATAATAAGGTACTTTAAAATGACCTCTTTTATCATTGTCCCTTATAATTAACTAAACATAAAACAGCACGAACTAGAAACAAACAACAACATAAATTCAAAAAGGAAAAAGTTACTTCAAGGAGGTGAAGTGATCCATTCATAATTTCAACAACACAACACACAACATACCCAAAAAAAATAGTAATGCTGCTAAAGAGAATTGAACCCTAGACCTCATTACTAGCAAAAACAAATCTCAACCACTGCACCAAGTTAGCACTTAGAGCAAGTGCAGCGGTTGCACTTTGCCCGGGCAAAAGCAAGGAAAACCGACGTGGTGACCGGGCAAGAGCAAAGTTGGTCCTCCACCGGTGAAAGTTTGCCCAGCCATTTATTGGCTTTTCTTGACTGAGGGGAAGAAAAAAGGCAACACAGTGACATTTTTCTTGACTGGGGAAGAGGGGCTGCCAGCTCGGCCCAAGGATTCACGTGGGCGACGTCATCACCAGACCCTCCATTGCGACGCGCTGAAGGCAGCGACTGGCTCACGAACGCATGACGGGTGGCGCCGCAAAGCAGCTCGACTGACGCCACAGAGCAGCCGGAAATTTTGCTCCGCCTGGGTTGCTTGGATCTCGGCCTGGGGGCAGCTTCTGGGCGGTTTGACGCCACAGAGAGGCAGGACAAGGTGAGACGACCTCGGGGGGGCCGGGTCCTTGGCCGGAGGACGGAGAAAAATCCGGGTCGGGTCGGACGAAAAACAACGGGTCTGGTGCAGCTGCGAGAGAGAGAACCGGATGGGGGGAAAAATGAAAAAATTTCGTCCTTCGAAATAAAATAGAATTTTTTTTTTTTTTTTGCTATCTATAGAAAATTTACAGATTTCAAAAATTCATAATAAATTCATACGAACTCCGAATATTGCGTTCCATGTATGCATGAGATCGTATCGACGATCTCTATAACTTTCATGAAGAAAGTTTTCCCAAATTATGTATGTGTAAAAAGTCGATTTTGGAGACCTCCCTAAAATTATATAATAATGAACAGTGTTGACCGGGCAAGAAAAACAACGGGTGTAAACCCATGTCCAGTGGCAGTGAATAGTATCTTGACTGGTCGAATTCTTGACTTCTCGACTTTGCCTTTTCTTGACTACGGGTGAACTTGCTCTTAGTAATCAAAAGTAACTAAATTTTATTTGTATATTAAAAAGTCAGTGGGTTACGGGACCCACTGTGCCCCTATGTGGTTCCCCCTCAAGTTGGCGCGCCCGTATAATTTAGAGTGACATCTGAACCGTAGGTCTGTCGACCTCTCATTTCGGCCAAAAACATTTTGAGCCAAACATTATTAAAAAAAAAACAAACAACAACCAACATAAATGAAAAATTGGGAGAGTCAAGAGGATAGGAATTCAGAGAGTAGATTAATAAAAGGTACGATGCCTGCAGAGGTTCTGGTCCTGTTTCAATTAAAGTCCATTTCGTCGATTTTTTTTTTTTTTTTTTTTTTGCTTAAGTTGGCTAAAATTTCAAAATTACCATCATCAATTTAAATTTCTATAATTATACAATCATATCAACAGCCACTAATGTTGAGGTGAAGGCTTGCTGAAGTATTCGCAGACTGCTGAAATTGGTTTTCATATTTTGCTTTTCAAATTTCGATTTTTGTGACCGTCTTTCTTATACCTACATCGATCTACTGATCCTGTAACCCAGGTAATTTCTATTATCTGGTAATCTGGTAAAGGTAATTTCTAGTTATATAGATGCATATACAAAAATATATTGTAAGCACTCACCTCCAAAAAAAAAAAAAAAATCCATTCACTCCAATGTGTTAGGATTGATCTATTATTAGTCTCCTATATGAGGACACATGTCATATATCTAGTAGTGTAGGAGCTAGTGTAAAAGTGTCCAAACCTGCATTCAGTGTTTTTGTCGTACAATTACCAGAACAGAACAAAAGCTTTCTTCTCTGTGTATTCCTTTTTCTCTGAAAATGATACAAAGCTTTCAATATGCGGCAGGGACCGGAAGGGCAGATAGGAGGAAGGGTCGTTGAGTTCGTGCGCAAATCAATGTAATTTTGCCAAACGTAAGCATCTGGATATTTATTTCATTATTGGCCACATGTTTACCAAAATCTAAACAATTAACAACATGTTTAAATCATTAATATCTAAGACGTGGAGTAGTTTCCAAAATGATGTCTTGGGAGATCCAACGATCACAAACAAATTAAAATCAATTATTAGAGAAAGTAGATACTATACAGTTATTGGTTTAACTTTTTTTTTTACCAAAAAAAGAGAAGAAGTGACGTACGCTAGCTCCCAACAATTAAAAAGGAGGGCCTTGTGTAAGAATTCTCTGTGCCTCTAGTCAGAGAGCATCCGTCTCTTCCTTCCTTTTCTCTTAGTGAGAGCGAGATTAACATTTCTCTGGTGCTTCATATTCGTCAGAAAGAGAGACAGATATGGGAAGGGCTCCTTGTTGTTCAAAGGTTGGTTTGCACAGAGGTCCATGGACTCCCAGAGAGGACACATTACTCACCAAATATATTGAAGCTCATGGTGAAGGCCATTGGAGATCCTTGCCCAAAAAAGCCGGTATACATTTTTATTGCTTAAAATTGATTATTTTTTTTTTCTTGGATAGAGAATAGGCCATATTAGATCAAGGATCGGCAATACTCTGCAAGAGGGAGCTACCTGGTCTTAAAGGAAATTGGATCATTACATCCGCAAATCAATATTGAAATTTCTTTTCAATTTTAATTTTCAAATTGTTGATGCTCAGATGAACTTTCTTGTTCTTGTAAGTTGCCGGTGACTTATCTTGTACCCAAATAAAGTTGGTGACTTATGTACGTGCTTTTGTGTTTTTGTGCATGAAGGCCTCCTTAGGTGTGGGAAGAGTTGCAGGCTAAGATGGATGAACTACCTAAGGCCAGATATCAAGAGAGGAAACATTACTCCAGACGAAGATGACCTAATTATCCGACTGCATTCACTTCTCGGAAACCGCTGGTCTCTCATCGCCGGTAGACTTCCTGGTCGAACCGATAACGAGATCAAGAACTACTGGAACACCCATCTCAGCAAAAGGCTCGTGAGCGAAGGAACTGACCCGAACACGCACCAAAAACTATCCCAGCCTCCTGCCCCCAAGGAAAACAAGAGGAAGAAGAAGCAGAACCACAAAGCCAAGAACAAGAACAATACTGAAGATCGCATAGTGCCCCAAAAGCCTAAGGTCCATCTCCCCAAACCCACCAGGGTAACTTCCTTTGTTAACCTACCAAGAAACGATAGCTTTACCACGGCTAGCACTGCTGTGTCTTCTAGCCAGGATCAAGTTCTGGATCATGTTAACAATATTATTCCTTGGTCTGATTTCAAAGAGGGTGGGGTGGTGTTCTCTGTTGTTGATGGGTCGTCGTCGGATTTCGAGTGTGATCAGTCTCGAATAATCCTTAATGTTGTAGCTGGTGATGATGATGACCACAATTTGGAAAATATTTACGAGGAATATCTGCAGGCCCTTCTGAAAACGACAGATCAAGATCAGAACTGCCAAGTTGAGTTAGACTCGTTTGCTGAATCACTGTTGATCTGAATAAAATAAAAATAAGAATGCTGTGGAAGATAAAGGGTTATCTCCCTCTCGCGCGCAATGGTTTAGACAGAGTTTAGTATTTGAAATTGAATCTTAGGTCTTCACGTGCTTACCTTCTAGTTCTAGTCAAGGTTCTGTTTATGTATCAATAATAATTTGTGAATCTGTGGTAGTCACATTGGGCTTTATTAATGTATATGATAGAAACCATGATGTTGCCACCATTTTATTAACAATCAAATCCTGTTAGTCTGTTGCTCCTTAGTTTCATCACTAACTCAATTACCATGCCTAAAATTTGTAATGACACAAATGATATCTTTGGTTAGCCGGTCATATATATATTCTATGGCATCATTTGGTTCACATAAAGGAAACTAATTTCATTATTTTTCGCATGAAAAGTGAAATGAAATTTCCAAAAAACTTTTTATTATAATGTTTGATAATATAAAAGAAAGTTATCTAGAAAGTTGTTAAAAAATTTGTAATTAATGCAATAAAATAATGTGATGTGAGTAATAAATGCAAAGAAATAAAAAAGGGAAAGCGATTCTTTGAGGTATAGCCATATTTTATTTTGCTTCAGAAAAGTATTTCATTTTTTTTTGCATCTCAAACGTAAGAAAAGAACAATTTTCATTTTCCGATACTTACTTCCACGAACCAAATTAGGCCTAAAGAAGTGAAATTGTTCTGGTAAGTTAAATACTTAAATTCTCCACGCATACCCATGTGTTAACTTATGTCAATCGGTTTTTGCTAACTGACATGAGCAATCATCTTTTAGTCTAACATGTAAGAGTTTTTAAAACATTGAAAACTACATGCAAGTTCATTTGTCCATCATGAGAGCCAATGCTATAAATATAAGGTTGCATGCATGAGAGTCATCCATGTTTGATTTTATTTTTCCGTTGAGAAGTACAATTTTCATACGATACATGTGTTTCCTCATAATTAGTGACTTATTATTATAAAAAAATAAAAATAAAAATAAAAAGTGTACTCCCATATAAAAATATGACTTGGACTTCACTTGTAACAAAAATAACTCCTTACATATTAACAATCAAACACTTGTCATAGTACTGTATATTTTTGTTAATAGAAAATGTAGAAAATACATGACGCAATTAGAAGTGTGATGCTTGATTTTTTTGCCCGTATGCGGTTATATTATTATCTGGCACAGCCGCGTTCTCTCTCTAACCGCATCTAGGGTTAGGGTTTTCTCGCGTCTGCAGCTTTCATTCTAACATCAATGGCAATTGATGCAATGGCCGCACGTCTCGCTGCCTCTCTTGCTCTGGCGGAGGGGAAGAGGCCTGTGGATTTACGTCCATCCAAAGGACTGCAACAACAGGAGGCTTTCATGGTGGGGAAGCTTCTCACAGCGCGGGACTATACGCGCCGCTCGTTTCTGGGGATGTTCCGATCGGCTTGGAGGGTGAATGGCACTCTCCGGGTGGAGGAAACTGGAGAAGATGACCGTGTGTTATTCTCTTTTTCAGATCCGGACGATAGAGGTAGGGTTTGGAAGGGAGGGCCATGGGGGTTCAATAAAGCTCCGATTGCACTTGCAAAGTACGATGGCATCGGACGGATCTCGGAGGTGTCATTGAGGACGTCGTCGTACTGGATGACGTTATTGGGGGTTCCTCCGGCCTTTCGATCTGAAAGAATTATGAGGCTTATTGGTAGCACCGTGGGCGAGTTCAAAGAGTTTGATAGAACAGCTTTCCGGCAACGGACTCTACGCATACGGGTGGAGATCGAGTATGCGAAACCTATATTGTTCAAACAGAGGTTCTGGGTTGAAGATGACGTCCAGTTTCTAGTCAAGTTCAAAATATGACAAGATTTTTGGACGGTGTGGACGGTGTGGTTTTGTTACCCACGTTGGCCTCCCGTGCTCCGGCCCGGAACTGGAGGAGGATGAAGAGGAGGTTGCGGGAGTAGTGGCACAACCACCTGCCTTAGCGATCCTTCGTGAAGAACCTGGGACCAGCTCCAATGTATCTAGCGTTCCGGCTCCTGACCCGACTCTAATCTTCAAAGCAACAATACCTAGCACTATTCCAGAGTTCTGTCTCCCTCCAGAAGTAGTCCGGCGAGCAAAGAGACAAGTACAGATTAGGGAGCTTACAGAACCACGACAACAGGTCGAGTCTGTCCTTGGTCAACGCCGGGATAGAGATGGTGATGAGGTACTTATTTCTCCCAAGAAACTGAAATTGAGTTTGGCTATTGGCAAAAAGAATCTGGATGCAGTAACTATGGGACTATTGGAAGGGCCGTCAAAGCAGACTAAACAACTGAAAAGAAAGAGAGGCCGGCCTCTAGGAAGTGTGAATAAATTGCCGTATGGCATGGCGGGAAAAGGGAAAAATCCTAAGAATGAGGGTGACTCAGGGAAGAAGGTTCCAAACAAGAGTAGGAAGACCAACCTGATGCCGAGGTTGTTAGCTGCTGAAAGAATTGAAGCTGGTACGCTCTCCAACCCTAAGGGGAAGGAGATGGTGCTGTCTTAAATCGTATGGTGCCTAGACAATCTGGATGCAAGTCTTTTCAAGCGGGAAATTTCTCTATGAACTTTTCTAAGATGTTTCTAGTCTTTGTTTGTACCACAATTGAGTGTTGGCAGATTAGGCTAGTTGATTGAATTTTCCTTAGAAAGTGAGTTTTTCTTACTTAGCTAGGCTTGCTCTCCAGCGAGCGTCCCTTTAGACTTTAATGAGTTTAGTATAGACTTAGATAGGATATCTGGTGCATGTGTCAGATTTCTTGTGTAAGTGTTTTGTTAGACTCTGGCCTGGTTATGGCTTTGATTTCTAATAATATCAAATCCTTTTCAAAAAAAAAATTATTATCTGGCACAGCCTATTATATGTTATCTTTCACTAGCAAAAATTTTAATAGTGTTGTAAGCATTCAATGAATTGCTGGTTCCAAAAAGGAAACCACAAAATGAAAAGGAACTTGAAAGCTATTCACATGGGAACATGATTGTGTTACCATCAAGTGAATGGAATCTAGATAATTTATGAATTCCTTGAGAATATGCTTAGAGTTTTTCTATTGGAACCTCTAAATTTACTCATTTGACCTTCTTGCTTTTTACACCACCTATCAAATTTTCAAATACTAAATTTACTCATTAAACCTCACTTAAGTTCCTGAAATAACCTCACTCATATAATTTGCAAACAAACTATTAATTACATATTCATTCCTTAATCAGATTACATAAATCTCTTATCCAATAAAAAAGAAACTCAAACACAAGGTATTGGGCTTTAAAAATTAATTTCTACTTAAAAAGATTTTTTTTTTTTAAACCATTTTTTCTCTTGTAGATGTGCAAAAAAAAATGAAGAGTAGTTTTTTTTAATGTTTAATTATTTTCTCTATTTTCTGTACGTCATGATTAATTATTTAATAGTTTTTAGGTTTTTTTTTTTTACTGCTAGCTCTTCTTCTTCTTTTTTTCTTTTTTTTTGCAAATATAATGGATAGACTGGGATTTAGGTCATATCCCGAACCAATATGCGTTCAACATATATGATGATAGGAATTTTTATGTCACATGATCTTGATTATAGTTTTAATTCTTATTAAATATATATATAAGCTTTAATGAGTATGTAGTGAAATTGGAAAATGAAAATAGATAAGGAAAATAATAAGAATGCGATATAATATTATTGAATTAGAAAGTCTAGAGAAATTAAATATAATTTTTTTTGGGTATAATTATTGTCCTTAATAGTCATTTTATAAGAGGTTATATATGTCATTTAATAATTCATAATAGAGTGAGGTCAATTGAGCAGATTTGGAGGTCTCAATAGAAACACTCATATGCTTATGTTATCAAAGTATTAGTTAAAAAACTAAAAAGATGAGAGCGACTGCTCTCTCTCTTTTCCCTCTATGGCGGCGAACCCTAACCCTAGGGCTTCGAACGTCAAAATTTTTGGCTCCCTATGAGGTCTCCCCTCCTCATGGTGCCTGTTGGTCGATCTCTCTGAGATCGTGGCTCGTCTCTGTTCAACCCGCTGGTTGTGGCAACTGGAATGTTTTAGCATATCGATCGGAAGTTTGCGGTGAGGCAAACCGTGAAGCTGATCAGCGTTTTCGCTTGGTGGTTCACGATGGAGGGACGTCAAGGCCAAGGCGAGCGCGCCTCAAAATTTTGAACAATCTGAATCAGTATGGATCTGGGTGCTGTAGGACTGGCGCCATTTTGTTCCTACGTCGGACGGAGGCGTAGTGGTTGGCCCTTCTAGCGGCTTGGAGATCAGGTGTTCTCCGATGGGGAGGAGTCCTGTTCCAGGAGTCACAATGTTCTCCAGGACAATCGATGGGCACCTTCTCCCAATCTGCTCCTCTCCAAGCTTCATCGATGGCGCGTCAGATCAGATGGGCCTCAAGGCTGTTTAGTGCAGAGATGGTCGACACTTGGGTGCCCAGCAAATTGGGTGTCCTTAGCGTTTCTAGACAGGCTGGCCTTCTCACTTGGCCCTGGGCTCTTGCCTTATTTGGGCTGGCTGGCTTGTCTCTGGATTTGGGAAGGATTTGGGTCTGAATTTGGGACCTAGGTCGTACTCAAATTTGGATCTTGGATCCGAGACAGATGTTCCTTTTCTGTTGGTATTGGTTCTGGTTCTTGGAAGTTCATCTGCTGACATTCGAGTTTTTGACACCCTCGGTCACTTTCGAACTCTTGGTGAGCGAATCACCTCTCCTAGGTGATTCTATCATCGGTTATGGTTACGGCTACGGTTACTACTACATTTACACTGCTCTCGTGACACATGCAGTGCAGCGATACCAAATCTTTTTGGTATCAAGTCACATCCTGGTTACCCTTTACTCTCGATGCATTTGTGCATCTTATTATGTTTTATTGTTTTTTCTCATTATAGATGCATTTGTGCATCTTGTTATGCTTTATTATTTTTCTTTTGATGCATTTGCATCACTCCATGTACTCCTCAGTTTTAATTAATAGTTTTTCGTCTTTCCCTTAAAAAAAAAAATGCTTATGTTATCAATAAGAGAAGAGAGAATTCCACAAATGGTCACTCAACTATGATTCATTCGATACTTTGGTCACTCAATTTTCAAATATATCACTTTGGTCACTCAACTATTACTCTGTCAATCACTTTAGTCACCCAAGGGGCATTTTATCTCACTTTAATAATTTCTCCCAATCATTCTAATACAGTTTTCTCAATTTTTCTCAATTAGTTGAACGAAAATATCATTAATATTGTGGCAAATAAATTTTTTTAATGAAAAAATTAACGAAGTGACTAAAGTGAATAACAGAATTAAAGTTGAGTGACCAAAGTGATATATTTAAAAGGTGAGTGACCAAAGTGTCGAATAGGTAAAAATTGAGTAACCATTTATGATATTCTCCTATAAGAGAATGTGGTCTAGAAAATATAAACCCTTTAGAAATATGTTTATGTTTTGGGCAAATTTTATTTTACCTCCCTAATCTTTATACCCTAAATCATTCGTGCATCTACACTTTTAATTTCATCATGGGTGCTCCTGTACATACCAATTTCAATCAATCTTTGCTTAATTCTTAGCTTTGTTGCCAACTATTTTAAAATTGTAGTCACATAGAGCTCATTAGATCCACATTTTCAATTTAAAAAATATTTGACAAAAAAATAATTATTGGATTGATTAAAGTGGAGAGCACATGGATATATGTGATGAAATTAAAAGTGCAGGATCGATTTAACATGTAAAGATGAAGGAGGTAATATAAAATTAACTCTTATCTTTTCAAAGCAAGGAAGGGAGTGTATTTCATGTACTGTCAGTGCATGGGTACTTGTAATATGAATAGATATAATTTTTTTAATATTAAAATATATAAAGGAGTGGATTAGATGAATGATTGTTATTTTTTTAGAGATTAAAATAACCGTCAGTGCACTTACACTATCAGTGCATACAATTATCTCCATTCAAAGCGAGATGTGGTCTAGATTGGCTATTATAATTATATAGCCAAAAGGCTACCATGACCCACCTATATGAATTTGCTCTTCTTCCTTTAATCTTCTCCACAAAGATGTGAAAATGGACACTATAATTTATCTCAGGTCATGTCACTTACAAATGCAATACAGGCATAAAACAAAAAGCAGTTGTCCTGACCCCACCACCTCTCTGCAATAGACAAATTATGTGAGTTCCCTCATTTATGAAACAAACGAAACAATTTGGAAAGGAACAAGGTCAATCATTAGATTGCCGAAGCGCTTATTGGATTTCTCCACCTTCAACTCTTTTAATTAGAAAATGAGAGGAGGTGACATCTTCTAGAAACTAATTCTAACGTAAGTTTACTCATGAGGCATGAAATGTGCGAATTAACTTAATTACAGTGAAAAAATTTCTTTTAATTAATTAATTTTATATTAATGAGCCGTGACCTATTGATTAACTAGCCTAATTAACACCGTAGAGTTCATGAGTTCAAATCTCACTGATATTAAGGGTGGGGTGGAGAGTTACATTGTTGCCTAGAATATAAAAATAATAATATTATTAGTTAATTTTTTTTTAAATGCTGGTGCAGCTGCCCTTAAACTTTGATTAATGAAACTGTATGTCAAATATAGGGGGGACATTGAGTCTGAACCCTGATTACATTAATAAGCATTTAGAGAACATCATTAAATACTATCATGAGTCTCTATCAAATAACTGTATTCAACTAGACACCAACTAGCAAAGAACGCTCTAATCCTATAAATAAGAAATATCAACCACATCAAATGCACCCTAATAACTTATAAGTTAGTTAGGATAAAAGCTTGTTTGCAAATTTTTTATTCTACTAACAACCAAACAAAAAAAATCTTTTTATTCTACAAACTTTATCCTTTACTATTTTTTTTTTTTTTTGACTTTGTCAAAGGGAACCCAAAAGCTTCCTAGGCCCAAGATAAACTCATTTGGTGCATGTGAAATGCTCCAACTGTCAACTGTGCATTGCAGCACAGTGCCTGGCCACTTTGACAGCTTTGGGGTTCGAACTTAGGTTGGGGAGCATACCCAACTAGGCAAGAACCACTAGGCCACTTACAGTGGTTTATCCTTTACTATTTCAGTCTGTCTTACAATTCAATAATTAGTATTGTTCATTTACTAAGGTCATGACTATTTATATAATAAATAAGCAGTTGTTCAATTAAGTGTACTAAAAGTACATAATTTATAAGATAAAAGTCATAAAACCGAAATGATAGGTAATTGTATTAAATGGCCATATATACGAAGCTGAAAAAAATCAGCTACTTTAAATGAGTTACATTGTGAAAGAATAGCTTAAAGTCACTATTATGAACCTTTTTTTTTTTTTTCCTGTTTCTATCACCGGCCTTATATAAAAAATTACAAAACACTTACCAATAGTAGAAGAGAAATTGTCTATGGTGATAAGATCTATCACCAAACTACTATAACAAAATCAATGGTCCAACTATTTAAATTAGTGACGTTCATGGTTAGATGAGCTCGTGGCCAGCTTCTGTTCCCAAATTGGTAGATAGATTTGCAGCATGGCATACCATGTAGCTTGAAAATTGAAATGAAAACTTATAGTGCAAAATCAAATGAACGGTCGTGAGTCGTGACGACTTGGGGTGAGGATCCCACCTTGACTTCTATGTTGAGTATGTTCTATCACCCTTAAATACTTAGACCATTGATTTAAATAGTTGGACCGCGAGCTCTTGTTTTTTTTTGGGTGAAAACCACGAGCTCATTTTATTACCACGCCGACTCCATTGTGTTATATCTGCTAATTCAGTGACCACTCTTTTGCAGGGGCGGATGTCAGTTGTAGAAGGCTGTACGAGTTTTATGGGGTCGACCTCATTATCACATGGGGTCTATGCACAATTCACGTCACGTCATACAAATTTTCATTTTTGTTTTCATGATTACTTTGTAACTTGTAAGTTAATGACAAATAATTAACGATATTTTTTGAAAATCCAAATGATTGTGCTTCCGTATTCGGAGGGAAAACTATATGAAAGTTGGAATTCACGTGTTAAAGGTCGAGTACGTGATTATTGAAATCTCTGGTTTATGTAAGCACTTAGTGTACGTGTATCTTCTTATCTTCTTCTTCTTCTTGTTTTTTTTCTTTTAGGAAGTGAGTGTGTATCTTCTATAAGTTTATAAACGCCGATTTATACCGTAGTCAGCTACGGAGGAGATCAGCTGTGTCCATTTTCCCTATTTCTATTATGTCTCAGGCAAAATATTTTGACACATCTACCTTCATCTAATAAAACTTTTTTTTTTTTTTAGAGAAAGGAGGTCAAATCTTATTGAGAATAAAGAAGCAATTACACATTACTACTATCAGCTGCTAATGCAGCTTGAAGAAAAGAAGGTGCCGAAAAGTAAAAAATTTCTTCAGAATTCGAACTAGAATAGGCTGGCATAAGATGGGCAGCTGTATTTGCGTTTCTCTTAGTGTGAGTAACTTTCACATTGGGATGGGAATCCAGTATGGATCCCAAGTCATTAAAAAACCGTCCCAGAATCGAGGTATTGTGGCCATCCCTAATGACCAACTGTCCCTACACAACCTGTGAGTCTATTTCCAAGATAGCAGGAAGAAATTAAACCATTGTCCAGTATAAAACAAACAGCCAACGTGCACGCTATAGTCTCCGCATGTTCTGGTGAGAGTAGACCAACTAAAGCCTTACCACCTCCAGCTAGCATAGAACCCCGAAAATCCTGAATAACATAGCCAGCACTACCATTTCTTATACTATGATTAAATGAACCATCTACATTCACTTTAAACCACCCCATTGGAGGAGCTGTCCAACTTAACACCCTCCTTACTCTAAAAGAACTCGCCGTCGAGTTGTGAATATAGAACTCATGAAGCCTGGAGACTGACTTAATTAGCACTTCATCAACTTGGCAACACTTATTCTCCCAAACTCTACTATTACGTTCTTTCCAGACTCCCCATAACAAATACATCAACTCCCCAAGATATTTTGAAGAAAGTTCCTTTGCACAAGCCTCCAACCATGCCAACAGAGGAAGATTAAAAATATGAGGGTTATAGCATACCTGGTAGAGGACTGAATTTCGTTAAATCAAATGCTTTGTAAAAGTGCAGTCCCGACATATGTGTAGGTAGTTTCAACATCAGCAGAACAAAGTGGGCATGTCATTGTTTCCAACTCCACCTTTTTGGACACAAGACGCTCCTTACATGGCAATATATCGTGACAAACTCGCCACACATGGATCTTGGCTGAGCTCGGAATGTTAACTTTCCAAATCTTCTTCCAGAAGCTTGTACCCACCATCAAAGCAAAGGGGCTACGAGAAGTAGAAGTAGAAAATGAAAACCTATAGGCAGTCTTTACAGTGAACTTACCACTCTTCTCAAGATGCCAAGCCACTCGGTCTTCTACCACCCTTGTAGATAATGGGATAGTTAAAATGGCATTAGCGTCCTCTACTGAAAAATTGTTTCGAACCAAAGTCGTATCCCATGCTCCAGAAGCACTAATTAAATCACTCACAAGGTGAATATCTTGTGACACAACCTGAGCATTAACAGGTTTGAAATTTGGCACCCTCGGAAGCCAGGAATCATTCCAAACATTCACAGATTGACCATCGCCAATCTGCCAATAGGTACCCCTACGTAGCATATCTCTAGTTGAGAAGATGCTTCTCTATGAGTAAGACGGAGAAGCATGAGGTTCCACAGTCCAAAAAGAATCTTCTGGAAAATACCGAGCACTCAAAGATAGAGGGTTGTTAACCACCCTCCAGGCCTGCTTAGCTAGCATGGCATTATTAAAATCAGTCAGACTATGAAACCCCAAACCCCCTTCCTCCTTAGGGTAACTAAGAGCCTTCCAAGGTTTCCAATGAATCTTCTGTTTATTCATAGAGCTTCCCCACCAAAACCGAGTACACATTTGCTCCAAATCTTCACAAAAGCTCTTTGATAATTGAAAAATGCTCATAGCATATGTAGGGAGAGCTTGAGCTACAACCCTAATGAGAATATCCTTCCCCGCTCCACTCAAAAGTTTACCTTGCCAATTGGAAACCTTCTTAGCCAAATTCTCTTTGATATACTAAAAAGTAGCTGTTTTTTTCCTCCCAACATAAGTAGGCAATCCCAAATATTTCTCATGAGTAGCTGTTTTTTTTCATCTAATAAAACTTAACCCTGTTAGTTTTCATTCTATTTAAAAAACAACCAAAAGATAATATTAGAGAACTTTTTTTTTTTTTTCTTCTGGGATCACAGCCATGTTCATCTTCTCTGTCATCAACTCATACTATTTGGAGATCTGCAAATGTTCGATCTTTGACCTCTCACACCATGAATGAATTTGTTATACTTAATTAGTTAAGAGAAATTAGATCAAAACTATACTCATCACTTGTCAAAATATCGTGCATGTGACATGATAAGGATACGGAAAACGGGGACAGATGGTTTTCTCCCAGCCTGGAAGGTGTCCACTTATTAATTATAGCTAGTAAGTAGATAAATACCTTGATGTTCAGGTTTGATGTGAAGCTTGTTCCATCCTCCTCGGGGCACACATGGGGTCGAGCTAGCTAGGTATAGAGACGCATATAAATTATGATTGGTAGGATCATATAAACTACTTAACTGAGGTTAACTGTTTAGGTTTACTATTCGTACGTAATTTCAATAGTTCATTATTTGGGACCTAACAAGATAATTCACTAAAAATGGTTTTTGAAAAAAAAAATTGGAGAGTCGATCTTGCGGCTGATGGAATTATTAGAAGTATATAGAAAGGTTTTTGTCCATTTACTCTATTTTTAGGGGTTTTTTTTCTCAATTACCCCATTAAGTATTTTTAATTCCTCCTTACCCAAAACACTTTAAGGAAGTCTTCTCTAATACCCCATTAAGTTTGTTTTTTGTTTATTTTTGAGACTATTTTACCCTCACCTCTTTGTTACTTAGAGCTAGAGAGAAAATGGAAGAGAGAGAAACCATATGAGACTTCACTGGAGCCCTGTCACTGGCCGTCAGATTTCGGCCAACTTTCGCCGGAATCTAGTCACCGGTCGCTGAATTCCCGTCACCAGCCACCACCTACCGAACTTTTCTGAACTCCTCTCTCCCCTAATAATCATATTATTGAATAGTTTTACCATAATATGATTATTAGGGGGCAATAATATGTTTATTGATGAGCAATAATATGATTATTGAGGGTTAATGATATGATTATTGGGGGTAGTAATATGTTTATTGGTAGGCAATAAAATGTTTATTGGGGGGCAATAATATGATTATTAGGTATTATTAGGGGCAATAAAATAGGACGCCGGAATCCGGTAGCTAGATTCTACAAGATTCTGGTCACCGGAGTCCGACGAGGTCTCCGATGACTTCTCTCTCTAAGTTACAAAGAAGGAGAGGACAAAATTGTCCTAAAAATAAATATAAAAAAAACTTAATTGGGTATTAGGGCAAACTATATATAAACTATTGGGTAAGTGGGCAAACACATAAGATGTGTGGGTAAATTGACATTTTCCCTAAACCTTTGATTAAAAAAAAAAAAACGAATAGATTATATCAATTCAAAACATCTATTCCCCCCCCCCCCCCCCCCAATAGACCTTTATTACCTTCCAATAGAACTTTTTTTTTTCCTTCTAAGCCTTTATGCCCCCATTTTATGAAAAAAAAAAAAAAAAAAGATTTGGGCACCCAAAAAAACCATTTTACCCAAAAAAAAAAAAATTCAGCCTCATCGATAGCTTCCGAGCCCAACCCGGAGCAAAGCCTGGACAGAACTCCCGTACTGGCGCGTGGAGCTTCGAATATGGAGACACAGATCAAAGAGACGAGGAGAAAATTAGTTCAAATGTTAAACCTCACCGCCCTATAACCACCACCAACCATAACCCAACGCCGCTAAGCCCAACCCCACCACAGCTCCACCTGTCACCATCACCCCACCACACCTATCACCAGATTTTGCGCCCCTTGCCTCAGCGAACGCCTCTTCGGCCTTGACTCCTTCTCCTCCTCCTCCGCTCCCCGAACTATCCAGAACACCCATTCGGAGCTCCTTGCCTCAGCGAACGCCTTTCCAGCCTCGACTCCTCCTCCTCCTCCGCTCCTCAAACTATCTAGAAAGCGCATTCGGAGCTCCGACGCCTGCCTGGGCCTGGGCGAGCCAGGAGCTGGTGACTTTTCGCCGCGACTTTTATTAAAAAAAAGAGAAAGGAATAAATTTATTTAAAAAAAAGAGAACTGAGGGCATAATAGACATTTCGCTGCGACTTTTAGACGGCAAAAACTTATTGGTCTGAAATTTTGAAGTACATGGACTAAACGTGTGAAATTAGAAGGTCAGGACTGAAGTGTTTTATGGTAAAAAGCTCAAAGACTAAATAGTATTTAGTCCTAAATAAATATATACAATTCCACATCAAAAGCATAATAGATATATACATAAGGTTTTGCATCTACTAAATTAATTGCCGAGCAAATTAACGTTGGTTTGTAACTAGGTATACCTAGGTATTGAAGTGATTGGTTGTTGAGCGAAACCTATCTCAGTGAGGTGTGATAGTCTTGATTTGTTCACTTCGGTAAAATTGTGTTTGACACACCCCGAAACTCTTAGCTTACCACTCACCTAGGGAAAGTGAGTAGCAACCCACAACTTGAATATATAGCAAAATGTTTGATTGAAGGAAACCTGACAGATCAAGATATCCTTACCTCAGCATGTTGCTGAGTATAGATCCTTATCACACAATCACTTTCGCTGAGGTGAAATCTAGGTATTGGTTTAAAAAAATTTCTGCATTGTATCTATTAATTTGCACAAGTGAATCTGTAGATGGCAGGGGAATGGTATGTAGCGGCCTATTCTGGCTTTAGATAAATATATTGGTACCCACCCTATGGATTTGGGTTTGATTCAAAAACAATGTGATTATTAGAATCATTTATTTTCTAAACCAACTTTCAAAAAAAAAAAAAAAATTAAACGTACGTCTTGCCAAAAAAAAAAAAACAACTTTAATCTAAAAAAAAAAAAGGATCGATCTAATTCTAAATTATTTAGATTGCCTACCATGTGGTTCCGCGCCTGCTGGGCTGCAGCCTAGACAAGAATTTGACCCAAAAACCCCTAAGTATATCTATTTTGGGTAGCTTTGGTGATCAAATGGAAAGATCCTTGGCCGGGTTTCAATCAATTCTATCTCAGAGATTATCAATTTGAAGAACCAAATCATAAATCCCTCGATCATCAGTTTTTTTGGGGAGGAGACCAATACAATATGGCACGGCAACAACGGAAAATTGAGGTTTTTGGAATCAGACGCAGCACTGGTCCAGAAAATCTCTTCGATATCCATTTGGGTTGAGGTTATTTCTACTCCTTGATGGCTCCACGCCTCTTTGGCTTTGAGGATTGCAGATGCCCCATTGCCTTCAATTGGGTTTTACTTATGACGGTGAGTTGGGTTCAAGTTCTTACCTATACAATTGGTCACTGTGCTCTCTCTTTCAGCTTGGATAATTATCTATTAATGTTTAATTGTAGCTTTGAGTTCGTGAAGGCCAGGTTTGTTTTTTACTTTTGCTCAGTTAATTTTATTGGCTCTCTGTTTAAGTGTTTGCTCTTGATTTTGTTAATCTGCATATTACAAGCTTAGGCTTATGGTGTACTTGTTTTTCCGGATTCAACTCTAGCATAAATTTACATACCTCTAGTCAAGATTATGTGACTCCTTATTTTGGATCTTTCGTCATCAGTCCTTGTAAACGAGGCAGATACTTTGTTAAAGAATCCAATGCAGAACCTTCTTCTTTCAATAGTTTAGAATGACAATCCTAAGTTGGAATTGCCGTGGTTGTTCACGGCCAGGTTTTGTCCCTCAAGCAACCTTTCTATCTTCTTTAGTTGCTCTTGATGTTTTCTATTTAATGGATACTAGACTCGATAAGGATGCTTCAGATAAGCTAGTTTCTAAGTTTCCTTTTGGTAATGCTTGTTGTATTCCAGCGGATGGGAAATGTGGTGGCTTGATGTTAGGTCCATAATTACCTAGTAATTATTCCCCTAATCTTGCACTTTTGCTTAACCTTTGTGTTTATTTATATATATTTATTATGTTTTCCTTATCATGCTAGAAAATGATGGAGAAGCATGGAAATACACTAAAAACTCAACTTTAGCACATTTTCCTGCTCCGGCTAGGAGAAACCGAGCTAAGCAAGGAAGGAGGAGCGGAAGACTGATCAAATTAACTCCAAATTAGTTGAAAATTTCCACATCCATTCTAGAAATCCTAAGGATCATTTGTTATGAAGAGTATAAGAGCTAGTTCGGAGTGAAAGGCCTTCAAAAGATCGGTGCAAGTTTCTGCACTAGAAGACAAAAACTGCAAAACCGGACCTGTACTGATTCCAGCAGCATTTCGGGGAAAACCACGATGAATTATGCTCTAAAATTTTACCAGGATGATCTACACTCATAAAGGAACATTTGGTATGAAGAAGTCAAAGGTCAATTCCGAACTCTCGGTGGAGATTCAATTGAAGGAAGAAAGGAGAAGAAAGTGCGCAAACGGACAAAAAATGGGTCAATGATGGTCAACACCGGATTCCAGACATTTCCGGCCGAGTTGGCCGGCCGAGAACATATGTGGAGGACAGGAAAGAACTGATTAGAGACTTTAGGTGGGAAGACTTTAGGTCTAGGTAATTTGGAATTTAAAAGTTGAAAGATGACAAGTGGTCCAATTCTTACACCTTACACATTTGTCTCTCATTTATTACCTTGTTTCCCTACACAATGACTCTTCTACCCTTACTTTTTCTTTCCCACCAAAATATCTATGGGCTTTTTAGGTCATTTCTATGTGGAGTTAAAAACTAGATCCACATTTTGTGCTTACACATTTGTCAATCACATCTAGCCCTTCATTCCTTTTGATCTCCACCCTTGATTTGAATTGCCTTGGCCTTTAAATAGCCCTTCCTCTCTCCCCAAAACCGTGCTCCCCCTTGGGTCCCTCATTTTGGAGCATCAAAATCTCTCTTTTCTTTAGTTTTAGGTTAGTTTTTCATACCTTGTACATAGTTCTTTGAGTTTTGTGTAAGAGAAAGGTGTGTAGCCACTTGGGTTTCACCAAAACCAAAGTTTCTACACACTTTGATCAATCACTTCTCTTGTTTCTCACACATTCAAGCCTTGTTCTTACTTTGTTCTTGAGATTTTGTAGATTTGTATAGTGATTTGGGTTCTAGAAACCGAAATCCCTATACTTTGAAGCATTTCTCTTCTCATATAGCATTTAGGAGGCAAGGGAGACATCTTGTGCTTTTGTTTTGGCTCCAAAAAGAGCTAAACCCTTGGGTATATCACTTGTTCTCCACTCTTTGCTCTCTTTTATTTGTTATTTATGATGTTTATGGCTTGTAGTGTAAATATGAGTTGTGAGTAGTTAAATTTGGGGTTAGGGCTTAGCCCTAGCCAAACTTGTGCACAAAACAATGTAATCTTTATGTTCTTTGACGTTTATGCATGTTTTGAATCATTTGGCTACTATACTTCCATGTATCCTAAGTGTGTTTATAGATTTATCACCTAGAAGCATGATTTAGGAAATTAATGAATCTGAAACATGAACTTCATAAACTCTTGATTATGTGAGCATGTGTTGCTAAATAGGTGGTGGCTTAGCTTATTCCTACAGGAAGAACTAAGTTGCTTGAATTTCTTACCCTGAAATTAAAGCATGATGTTGTGAGTTTAGGTTCCGGAAGAAATTAGGCTTACGGCAGCATAGGCCATGTAATACCCTGGAAATTCATTATTAATTTATAATGATTTTCCGAAATTTATTAAGTTGATTGTTGGGACGATTTCGTGGTTAGAGGGCTAAGTGGAAGTGTTTCAGACGAATAATTACTCGAAACATTTTATTTTCGAGGGGTCAAAGAGTTGACTTTTTATTCGTTGGGTTTCTCCGAAAAATTCCTCACGAAAGTTTTAAAGCTCATCGATACGAGTTCGTGCATATGCGGAACACAAGAATCGGAGTTCGTATGAAGAAGTTATCGCGTTTGGAGAAGCTTCCGTTTCAGGTATAAATACCTAACTATTTTTGGAAATTTTCCAAAAATATCAGTTTCCATTTTTGGCAGCCGGCCCTATTTCCTTTCTCAATCCTCTCTCCCGAGCCCGAAACAGAGCAAACTTTGCCGGCCATTTTCTCACAGCTCCGACCATCATTTGAAGCGAAACAAAGCCCAGATCTACTCGCCTTCTTCCTGTGAGTCGACTGGTGGTCACCGTTTCCTCTATCGGGGCGGCTACGTTGCGGTGGAGCTCGAAACCGATCCGAGCCCTAAAATGAACCAGCTGCGATTTCTCCAAGCTCCGGCCACCAAAAACTTGAGATTCTTAGCTCAATAGACTCGCCTCAACTTGCTGAACAAGCACCAAGAAGGACTGGACCTGAAGTGATCGATTTCACGTTGAACGGAGCCTTATCGGAAAACTTGGAGAATTCCGGCCAAACTAGAATGTTCTAGGTAATTTTCGACCACTTCCACTCATTTTCTGACTTCGAGCTAGTTATGAAAGTTTCTCAAATTGATGAAACGAAGAGGAGCAGCTTATCCCTGACGCCGTTGGCTGTGGTCGGCAACGGCTCTGCCTCTAACTCCGGCGGCCTTTTCTGGCCACTTCCGGGGGTGTCAAGGGCAGTTTCTGCCCATTTTAATATTCTACATGTTGATACGATCATTTCGATATATAGCATGTAAATTTTGGAGATCGTATGATTAAGTTATGAATTTTACAATTTCGATCGATTTCGATCGTTCGATTTGTGATCTGTGAAGATCGGGACGTCTGATAGACTTGTAGTTTTGATATTGATCGTAGGACTGTCCCAATGACTTTGTGTGGTCACGGGTGAAGATCCGACCGCTGGATCTTCGTATAAGTGCGTTTTATGAATTGTGTGCTAAGTTGAGACCATATTTGATTAGGTGATTGACGGCTTTGATTGGCGAATGATTTGTGAATCGTTATTTTTGGATTGTTGAGAAGACGCAGCGAGATTAGAGGTGAGTAAATCTCACATGGTTCATTTATGAACGGAATTTCATTAATTACATTTAATTGTTATGTTTGAAAAATGATTTTAAGAAAATGAGTTTTTAAGTATATAAAAATGAATTTCTCGGTTTTTACTACGTGTGAACTATAGTTGGTATTAGTAGTCATTCCTGTGTGGGTGACTACGTATATATATATATATATATATATATTTACGTGGAATATATATATTGGATGATATGGCATTGGGTGAAGTGGAATATATATATTGGATGATATGGCATTGGGTGAAGTATTGATTTGATTGATTGATTTATCATTCCGAGCATTTCTCTTGAAGATATAAATTATCATATATTGTTGAGTTGATGTTGATAAAGAGTAATTGAGTAAAGTGTGATCCTTTCATTTATTGTCCATGAGAGACTTGAATCATTATTGATTGTGGTGTCGATTTGTATGACTTGATTGATTCATGATTTTGGAGAAATTATTAAGCATATGGGATTCGATTTTGATGATGGCTTGGAGACGAGAACATATTATTTGGAATTGGTTTTGCTATTTGTTGAGGTTGTGGGAGATGAGGAAACAAATATTATGTGACGATCTGTGTGAGTACATGTGCGGTGATCTGTGTGAATACCTGTGTGGTGACTAGTGTGAGCGTATGGGATCGGACACCATAATCCTGAGTGGATGACGGGCTACGATTGAGTAAGTGAGTCGGACGCCATAATCCTGAGTGGATGATTGAGGTGTTTATATTGGATGCCATAACCCTGGGCGGTGACGGGCTACAATTGAAACGCGTTATTTTGTGTTGAAGGGTGAATTCTTGATTTTTGCGTGAGTTGGTTGATTTATTTATATATATATTTCTTTTTCATTTCTATCGTGTGATTTCTTTATCTACTTTCTTTTTCATTCATTTGTTTGATTTTAATGTAATCTCCTGAACTAAACTATATGCAGGGATTACTATGATTTCGTTGTTTGTTTATTGTGATCTCCTGAACTAAGTTTCTATGCAGGGATTACTATGATTTTTATTGATTGTTTGAATGTGATCTCCTGAACTAAGTTCTATGCAGGGATTACTGATTTTGTTTAATTCTTATTGTGTGTATGGTTGTGGGTTGTGATCCGTAGCGATCGTGAAATGAGTTGAGATGCCATGTTTTTGGCAAACGCTTTATGTTGAGGGGAGTGAGTGTGATTTCGTGATTGTTCTGTTAAGGCAAATGATTGGTGATCTGATAGATTGTGGGGACGTAGAGTGTTTAACATATTTGGAGTTAATTGTGTAATTTGGAGTTTGTGGGAAAAGAGATAAAATGAATTTGAGAGACAGAGCATGTGGGTTTTAGTTGGTTTGAAATTAGTGAGCATGATTATGATTATTATGAACTTGACGTTTGTGTTGTGATGATTGCTTATTGATTTTGTTAGACTGAGATAGTGAAAGGATGTTTTTGTGGAATTAAATGTTAATGCTTTAATTGTCTCACGAATTGAGGAATTATAAGCATGAGTGACGTGAGTCATTTTAATTGAGTTTACTCATACGAGCTTAAAAAGCTTACCGGGATTGTTTTGTTCAACCCGGTGCACTATTCTATGGTGTAGGGTTTATTGTGCAGGTTAGAATATCGATTATTCGTTGTCGAAGCTGAGGGGTTCGTTTGGTAGAGTGGACGTCGAAGGGTAATCTTAGTTTTAAGTCTTCCGCTGTGTAGTGAATTGTGGTGGGTGTGTTTACTTCTTGATTTGTCATTCAGTTTAATTTGTAAACTATTTATAATGTAATATGTGACTCTAGAGAACGGGTCTATATTGACATTGTGGGTTCAGGACATCTTTACTTGTTGTTCTTTAAAGAAAATTTTTCCTAGTGTTTTGTATCGATGTCTGAACCATCACGCCCAGTGTATTTACTCTGATAATTAATTGTGTTTAAAAATCGGGGCGTGACAGACCATTTAGGATCCGGAAGATTTGAATGGTATAAAGGTTGTGTAATTTAGCTTTGCTTCAAAAGTGATTGTTAAATTGCATGACTAGTTGGTTCCTTAGTAGCTTTACCAAAGCACTAAGGGGAAATTTATCAAAACATGTTGTTACATTAATTTGGGGTTATATTATGTGCGTGAGTAAGGTTAGGTGTGATGCATAAGTCTCTATTTCTCTCTTACATCAAAGTCTCTATTTTCATTTGCTTACTTTATTTTTGTGCAACTTAATTTACTTCTTAATAATTAAAATCAACAAAGCTGATTCACTACTTTATCATTGTAAATATCATTATTGATAGTTTTGGCTTCCAAAGGGCCGAGACTATTAATTTGTAAAAATATAGACTCACATGTGTTTTCTAGGTTTTATTTTCGCGGCAATCTAGTTAGGGTAGAGTTACTCAATCCCTTGGGTACGATACTCTTACTTTTCCCCTTTACTAAAACTTGACCTCCTAATCTTGGGAGTAGGTAACATTACACAATTTTGCACATATTTTCATACTCGTGATGGATCCACCAAGTTTTGGCGCCGTTGCCGGGGATTGAGGTAAAACTCAATCCCTATTAGGTTGCCGTGGGACTAGAGAACCCAATTTTTTTAGTTTACCTTTACTTTTTTCTTTAATTATTTGGTAGTTTTTGTGTGGTAATTTAATTTTCAAAATTGCTATAAGTACTTTGGGTAAGTAAATTTGTAAATTATGGTAAGAAAAAGACTAAATTGAGCATATTGACATTAGTAAGATAGTCTTGCCTATTTGCTATTTACTTGTTACTTGTGCAATTTCACCTTTTTGTTACTTATTTAAAATTTGTAATTTAAATAAATAGAGCCTTGACTTATTTCTTTTCAACTGGAATTTGACTAGAGCTTGTAGTTTTTAAGTAAATAGGATTTGGATTCCATCTTTGTAACGTCGAGTTTATTCACTCTTCACAAGTAGGCTCATCAAATTGGATACGATGTCTAGGTAAGATTTGAATGAGAGAAGTGTAATCAAGTGAGCTTCGACTCCACCAAAATATCTTCCTACTCGTACCTGGTCATATTTCATGAGGACTTACCGAACTGTTGAGTGTTAGACAACACCCAAATTTGGATTTCTTTTCCCTTTTGCTTTTCTAATTACAAATTCTAATTTGAGTTCTAATTTTCTAGAAATAGTTAAATTTTTAAGTTGAGGCATTATGGACCTTGTTAATGTCCTTAAACTTAAACCCGGATTGGCGGACTCCAAGATGAAGACAAAATAAACCAAGATGAAGCTTAAGAGTTTGGAAGGGTGAAGTGGCCGAGAGCATGACATGCATTATGTAGCTAATCAGAGGACCTTCAAAGAGTTTGCGCTTTCTAATCTCTCACTTTTATCTTTCCTAAGCATGATTAGTTGTGTTTATGTATTTTTATGTTAATAAATTTGTGGCTTCAAGAGGTTTGGATAGATATTTCACCCTTGGTCAATGGATAAGACACAAAAGATTTAGCTTTTATTGAAAGGATTATCCAAAGTTCAAGTGTGAGGTGGCTATCTTATCTCTCTTGCCTTGTAGTTAGTTTAATTGTTTTGATGCTAGTCTTGGCCTTTTATGATGCATGCTCCCCAAAACATTGATAAGATCTTAATAGCTTCATTATACACTAAGGACTATATGATGTTTTAAGTGTGAGGTGCTTATTAAGTCAATGTTTAGTTTGTTAATAAATTATGCTGACTAGCATTAGGAAGTTTTTATTTGGTCCTACGTTTTGCACATGATTCACAATTGTTCATAACGGCACATTGAGGACAATGTCTGATTTAAGTGTGAGGTGGTAAGGCTAAGTAATTACATTCCTTATCCTTTTCTTCAATTGTTACCCTTATTGAAAAATCCATAAAAATTGAAATTTTTTGAAAAATACAAAAAGATTTTGACTTGCTTGTGTGGTTCCTAAACCAAAAAAACCCCTGAGGATGAGACCAAACTTATTAGATTGATTGATTTTGAGCATGTTTAGCAATTGAACATCAATGCATATTTAATAAATGGATTTGGCGTTTTGTGCTCACATGCATTTAAACTCATATTGCCTATGTCATTTTAGATGCATTCATGTGGGAAAGATAAGGACTAAATTTGTTGAAGCTATCTATGCCTAATTATGTGAGCTTTTGAGCCTAAGTAAGTGCATACAAGTTTCAAATGCACTAGTTCTTTCATTGCGTGATCAATTCATTGTGCATGTAATCTAGAACTTGCTCCAAATCTTTCGAGACTTTATATCAAAAGCATGAGTTATTATTGGGGAAGACCAAGGCATTAGGAATCCACCATGGCCAAATAGCTTTGGTTCTTAATGTTAAAAAAAAAAAATCCATTAGTAAGCCATTTCGAGCCTTTAAAAAAAAAGTGTTAGCCTTTTCATTTCTCCACCACCACAAATGTCTACCTTTATAAAACTTAATTAAACACTTTTCCTACCCTTGTTAAGCCAAGTGGTAAGCAATGTGAAGTTTGGTGCTTGTAAAAGGGTTAGAGGAAGTGTTCAAAGATTAATTGTGAGGTGGGTAGAGAGTATTGTGTGTGTGAGCTACCGGTTGTAGCCAAGAAAAGAAAAGGGTGACCCTAGAAACATGTTCAAAATATCAAAAGAATTATTCAAAGTCAATATGGACTAGGGTCACCAAAAGAAAAAAAAATAGAAAAATTGTTGTGCAAAAATAGTGTGAGTGAAAAAGAAAGAAAAGCTAGAAAAATACAAAAAGAGAGTGGGTTGTGAAAAAGTGGAATAATAGTTTAGTAGTCCTTTAGTTTTTGGGTTTGTGAAAAGAAAAGAAAGTTTTATAAAGCACCTAGCTAGAGACATAGTGAAAGAGGAACTCAACACGAGAATTGCTTACTAGGAGGTTTAGCTAGAATTTGTTTTTCCTTTCCCTTCATTTCTTTAACCCCTCACCTAAGCCTCATTACAACCTAAATAAAAGACTTTGTGATCCAAGAGAACCCATGCAATGATCATGTGGAGAAAAGATGGAAGAGCAAGCCTATGGAAACCATATCAATTGAATTGTTTTTTAAGTGCAAACACTAACCATTAAACACTTGAGTGAAAATGAGTGATATCCATGTGAGTGTGATGGTTAGAAAAATGTGGTTCAAGTTAATCCCATGTGAATCACTTATGGTGGCGCACATGGCATATTTAGCGATTGAAGATCAATGCTTATTTAATAAATGGATTTGGCGTTTTGTGCTCACATGCATTTAAACTCATATTGCCTATGTCATTTTAGATGCATTCATGTAGGAAAGATAAGCACTAAATTTGTTGAAGCTATCTATGCCTAATTATGTGAGCTTTTCAGCCTAAGTAAGTGCATACAAGTTTCAAATGCCCTAGTTCTTTCATTGCGTGATCAATTCATTGTGAATGTAATCTAGAACTTGCTCCAAATCTTTCGAGACTTTATATCAAAAGCATGAGTTATTATTGGGGAAGACCAAGGCATTAGGAATCCACCATGGCCAAATAGCTTTTGTTCTTAATGTTAAAAAAAAATCCATTAGCAAGCCATTTCGTGCCTTTAAAAAAAAATGTGTTAGTCTTTTCCTTTCTCCACCACCACAAATATCTACCTTCATAAAACTTAAACACTTTTCCTACCCTTTTTAAGCCAAGTGGAAAGCAATGTGAAGTTTGGTGCTTGTAAAAGGGTTAGAGGAAGTGTTCAAAGATTAAGTGTGAGGTGGGTAGAGAGTATTGTGTGTGTGAGCTACCGGTTGTAGCGAAGAAAAAAAAAAGGGTGACCCTAGAAACATGTTCAAAATATCAAAAGAATTATTCAAAGTCAATATGGACTACGGTCACCAAAAGAAAAAAAAATAGAAAAATTGTTGTGCAAAAATAGTGTGAGTGAAAAAGAAAGAAAAGCTAGAAAAATACAAAAAGAGAGTGGGTTGTGAAAAAGGGGAATAATAGTTTAGTAGTCCTTTAGTTTTTGGGTTTGTGAAAAGAAAAGAAAGTTTTACAAAGCAACTAGAGTCACAGTGAAAGAAGAACTCAACAAGAGAATTGCTTACTAGGAGGCTTAGCTAGAATTTGTTTTTCCTTTCCCTTCATTTCTTTAACCCCTCACCTAAGCCTTATTACAACATAAATAAAAGACCTTGTGATCCAAGAGAACCCATGCAATGATCATGTGGAGAAAAGACGGAAGAGCAAGCCTATGGAAACCATGTCAATTGAGTTGTTTTTTTAGTGCAAACACTAACCATTAAACGCTTGAGTGAAAATGAGTGATATCCACGTGAGTTTGATGGTTAGACAAATGTGGTTCAAGTAAATCCCATGTGAATCACTTATGGTGGCACACATGGCATATTTAGCGATTGAAGATCAATGCTTATTTAATAAATGGATTTGGCGTTTTGTGCTCACATGCATTTAAACTCATATTGCCTATGTCATTTTAGATGCATTCATGTAGGAAAGATAAGGACTAAATTTGTTGAAGCTATCTCTGCCTAATTATGTGAGCTTTTCAGCCTAAGTAAGTGCATACAAGTTTCAAATGCCCTAGTTCTTTCATTGCGTGATCAATTCATTGTGAATGTAATCTAGATCTTGCTCCTAATCTTTCGAGACTTTATATCAAAAGCATGAGTTATTATTGGGGAAGACCAAGGCATTAGGAATCCACCATGGCCAAACAGCTTTTGTTCTTAATGTTAAAAAAAAATCCATTAGCAAGCCATTTCGTGCCTTTAAAAAAAAATGTGTTAGTCTTTTCCTTTCTCCACCACCACAAATGTCTACCTTCATAAAACTTAAACACTTTTCCTACCCTTTTTAAGCCAAGTGGTAAGCAATGTGAAGTTTGGTGCTTGTAAAAGGGTTAGAGGAAGTGTTCAAAGATTAAGTGTGAGGTGGGTAGAGAGTATTGTGTGTGTGAGCTACCGG
The DNA here is from genome assembly GCF_002994745.2 of Rosa chinensis. Classification (NCBI taxonomy): domain Eukaryota; kingdom Viridiplantae; phylum Streptophyta; class Magnoliopsida; order Rosales; family Rosaceae; genus Rosa; species Rosa chinensis. The sequence continues at coordinate 52,105,722 of NC_037088.1, read as the reverse complement.
TTGTAGCGAAGAAAAAAAAAAGGGTGACCCTAGAAACATGTTCAAAATATCAAAAAAATTATTCAAAGTCAATATGGACTAGGGTCACCAAAAGAAAAAAAAAATAGAAAAATTGTTGTGCAAAAATAGTGTGAGTGAAAAAGAAAGAAAAGCTAGAAAAATACAAAAAGAGAGTGGGTTGTGAAAAAGGGGAATAATAGTTTAGTAGTCCTTTAGTTTTTGGGTTTGTGAAAAGAAAAGAAAGTTTTACAAAGCACCTAGAGTCATAGTGAAAGAGGAACTCAACAAGAGAATTGCTTACTAGGAGGCTTAGCTAGAATTTGTTTTTCCTTTCCCTTCATTTCTTTAACCCCTCACCTAAGCCTCATTATAACATAAATAAAAGACCTTGTGATCCAAGAGAACCCATGCAATGATCATGTGGAGAAAAGATGGAAGAGCAAGCCTATGGAAACCATGTCAATTGAGTTGGTTTTTTAGTGCAAACACTAACCATTAAACGCTTGAGTGAAAATGAGTGATATCCATGTGAGTTTGATGGTTAGACAAATGTGGTTCAAGTTAATCCCATGTGAATCACTTATGGTGGCGCACATGGCATATTTAGCGATTGAAGATCAATACTTATTTAATAAATGGATTTGGCGTTTTGTGCTCACATGCATTTAAACTCATATTGCCTATGTCATTTTAGATGCATTCATGTGGGAAAGATAAGGACTAAATTTGTTGAAGCTATCTATGCCTAATTTTGTGAGCTTTTAAGCCTAAGTAAGTGCATATAAGTTTCAAATGCACTAGTTCTTTCATTGCGTGATCAATTCATTGTGAATGTAATCTAGAACTTGCTCCAAATCTTTCGAGACTTTATATCAAAAGCATGAGTTTTTATTGGGGAAGACCAAGGCATTAGGAATTCACCATGGCCAAATAGCTTTTGTTCTTAATGTTTAAAAAAAATCCATTAGTAAGCCATTTCGAGCCTTTAAAATAAAATGTGTTAGCCTTTTCATTTCTCCACCACCACAAATGTCTACCTTTATAAAACTTAAACACTTTTCCTACCCTTTTTAAGCCAAGTGGTAAGCAATGTGAAGTTTGGTGCTTGTAAAAGGGTTAGAGGAAGTGTTCAAAGATTAAGTGTGAGTTGGGTAGAGAGTATTGTGTGTGTGAGCTACCGGTTGTAGCCAAGAAAAAAAAAGGGTGACCCTAGAAACATGTTCAAAATATCAAAAGAATTATTCAAAGTCAATATGGACTAGGGTCACCAAAAGAAAAAAAAATAGAAAAATTGTTGTGCAAAAATAGTGTGAGTGAAAAAGAAAGAAAAGCTAGAAAAATACAAAAAGAGAGTGGGTTGTGAAAAAGGGGAATAATAGTTTAGTAGTCCTTTAGTTTTTGGGTTTGTGAAAAGAAAAGAAAGTTTTACAAAGCACCTAGAGTCATAGTGAAAGAGGAACTCAACAAGAGAATTGCTTACTAGGAGACTTAGCTAGAATTTGTTTTTCCTTTCCCTTCATTTCTTTAACCTCTCACCTAAGCCTCATTACATCCTAAATAAAAGACCTTGTGATCCAAAAGAACCCATGCAATGATCATGTGGAGAAAAGATGGAAGAGCAAGCCTATGGAAACCATGTCAATTGAGTTGTTTTTTTAGTGCAAACACTAACCATTAAACGCTTGAGTGAAAATGAGTGATATCCATGTGAGTTTGATGGTTAGACAAATGTGGTTCAAGTTAATCCCATGTGAATCACTTATGGTGGCGCACATGGCATATTTAGCGATTGAAGATCAATGCTTATTTAATAAATGGATTTGGCGTTTTGTGCTCACATGCATTTAAACTCATATTGCCTATGTCATTTTAGATGCATTCATGTGGGAAAGATAAGGACTAAATTTGTTGAAGCTATCTATGCCTAATTTTATGAGCTTTTAAGCCTAAGAAAGTGCATACAAGTTTCAAATGCACTAGTTCTTTCATTGCGTGATCAATTCATTGTGAATGTAATCTAGAACTTGCTCCAAATCTTTCGAGACTTTATATCAAAAGCATGAGTTTTTATTGGGGAAGACCAAGGCATTAGGAATTCACCATGGCCAAATAGCTTTTGTTCTTAATGTTTAAAAAAAATCCATTAGTAAGCCATTTCGAGCCTTTAAAATAAAATGTGTTAGCCTTTTCATTTCTCCACCACCACAAATGTCTACCTTTATAAAACTTAAACACTTTTCCTACCCTTTTTAAGCCAAGTGGTAAGCAATGTGAAGTTTGGTGCTTGTAAAAGGGTTAGAGGAAGTGTTCAAAGATTAAGTGTGAGGTGGGTAGAGAGTATTGTGTGTGTGAGCTACCGGTTGTAGCGAAGAAAAAAAAAAGGGTGACCCTAGAAACATGTTCAAAATATCAAAAGAATTATTCAAAGTCAATATGGACTAGGGTCACCAAAAGAAAAAAAAATAGAAAAATTATTGTGCAAAAATAGTGCGAGTGAAAAAGAAAGAAAAGCTAGAAAAATACAAAAAGAGAGTGGGTTGTGAAAAAGAGGAATAATAGTTTAGTAGTCCTTTAGTTTTTGGGTTTGTGAAAAGAAAAGAAAGTTTTACAAAGCACCTAGAGTCATAGTGAAAGAGGAACTCAACAAGAGAATTGCTTACTAGGAGGCTTAGCTAGAATTTGTTTTTCCTTTCCCTTCATTTCTTTAACCCCTCACCTAAGCCTCATTACATCCCAAATAAAAGACCTTGTGATCCAAGAGAACCCATGCAATGATCATGTGGAGAAAAGATGGAAGAGCAAGCCTATGGAAACCATGTCAATTGAGTTGTTTTTTTAGTGCAAACACAAACCATTAAACACTTGAGTGAAAATGAGTGATATCCATGTGAGTTTGATGGTTAGACAAATGTGGTTCAAGTAAATCCCATGTGAATCACTTATGGTGGCACACATGGCATATTTAGCGATTGAAGATCAATGCTTATTTAATAAATGGATTTGGCGTTTTGTGCTCACATGCATTTAAACTCATATTGCCTATGTCATTTTAGATGCATTCATGTAGGAAAGATAAGGACTAAATTTGTTGAAGCTATCTATGCCTAATTATGTGAGCTTTTAAGCCTAAGTAAGTGCATACAAGTTTCAAATGCACTAGTTCTTTCATTGCGTGATCAATTCATTGTGAATGTAATCTAGAACTTGCTCCAAATCTTTCGAGACTTTATATCAAAAGCATGAGTTATTATTGGGGAAGACCAAGGCATTAGGAATCCACCATGGCCAAATAGCTTTTGTTCTTAATGTTAAAAAAAAATCCATTAGCAAGCCATTTCGTGCCTTTAAAAAAAAATGTGTTAGTCTTTTCCTTTCTCCACCACCACAAATGTCTACCTTCATAAAACTTAAACACTTTTCCTACCCTTTTTAAGCCAAGTGGTAAGCAATGTGAAGTTTGGTGCTTGTAAAAGGGTTAGAGGAAGTGTTCAAAGATTAAGTGTGAGGTGGGTAGAGAGTATTGTGTGTGTGAGCTACCGGTTGTAGCGAAGAAAAAAAAAAGGGTGACCCTAGAAACATGTTCAAAATATCAAAAGAATTATTCAAAGTCAATATGGATTAGGGTAGGCCTCATCAAAAAGCCCGCGGATCAAGTGGGCTGATGGAGGCCCGCCGGCCCGCAGGGCTTTTGGCCCGGCCCGGCCCGTCAAAAAACCCGTGAAAGCCCGCCTTGGTGGGCCGATGGAGGCCCGCAAAAAAGCCCGCAAAAACCCGGCCCGGCCCATAGGCCCGGTCCACCAAAAGCCCGCTAGGCCCGGCCCGTAAAAGCCCGCAAAATATTTATATATATATATATAATATATATATGTGTGTGTGTGTGTGTGTGTGTTTATATATATATATATATATATATTAATATATATATATATATATGTGTGTGTGTGTGTGTGTGTTATATATATAGATATATCTATATGTGTGTGTGTGTTTATAAATATATATATATATATATATATATATATATAGACACATATAGATATATATTTGTGTGTGTGTTTATATAGATATATATATATATATATAGATATATATATATATATCAATATATCATATATGTGTGTGTGTTTATATATATATATATATAGATATATATATATATATATATTTGTGTGTGTGTGTGTTTATATATATATATAGAGAGAGAGATATATATATATATATATATATATATATATAGATATATATATATATCAATATATCATATATGTGTGTGTGTGTGTTTATATATATATATATATATTAATATATATGTGTGTGTGTTTATATATATATATATATATACATATATATATATGTGTGTGTGTGTGTGTGTGTGGAAGTTCTTATACTATTATACTTCTATATAAAATATGTGCATATATATATTCTACATATCGGTTGACCAATTCGATCGGATTCGAAAATATGGTGAAATTGGCTAAATTTTTTACCACACTCATAATTTATTGTAATAAACTCATCCAACGGTCTGTTTTTCCATTTTCTTTGAATTGATAGTGGTTGCTCTTTGGAGTGTATGATATATAAATATAGGTTTATAAGAGTAACTACGTTTGACCTAGTTGATCGAATTCGAAACGAGAACCAAATTGGCTGAATTTTCTACAACCACCATAAAACATTACAATCTCTCCATCGAGCGGTTGGTTTCTCCGAATTCATTTTCTACTTCATGGTTGCTTTAGAATGAACCTAAACAATTTAAATGCAATGCATAAGTCATACAACTATAGGAATAAAATTGGTATAGACCAATGTGTTTGTAATTAAAATTAATTTTTTTTTATCTTATATCCACGCACATCCATTGATGGAATATATACAAACGTGATGTGAAAAAATAAGTACGTTTCGCAGTTGTCACGGCATCGGTCAACCAATAAAACATATAAGTGACTACGGTTGACCAATCCGATCGAATTCGAAAATATGGTGAAATTGGCTAAATTTTTTACCACACTCATAATTTATTGTAATAAACTCATCCAATGGTCGGTTTTTCCATTTTCTTTGAATTGATAGGGGTTGCTCTTTGGAGTGTATGATATATAAATATAGATTTATATGAGTAACTACGTTTGATCTAGTTGATCGAATTCGAAACGATAACCAAATTGGCTGGATTTTCTACAATCACCATAAAACATTACAATCTCTCCATCGAGCGGTTGGTTTCTCCGAATTCATTTTCTACTTCATGGTCGCTTTAGAATGAACCTAAACAATTTAAATGCAATGTATAAGTCATACAACTTTAGGAATAAAATTGGTATAGACCAATGTGTTTGTAATTAAAATTAATTTTTTTTATCTTATGTCCACGCACATCAATGTCCACGCACATCCATTGATGGAATATATACAAACGTGATGTGAAAAAATAAGCACGTTTCGCGGTTGTTATGGCATCGGTCAACCAATAAAACATATAAGTGACTACGGTTGACCAATCCGATCGGATTCGAAAATATGGTGAAATTGGCTAAATTTTTTACCGCACTCATAATTTATTGTAACAAACTCATCCAACGGTCGGTTTTTCCATTTTCTTTGCATTGATAGGGGTTGCTCTTTGGAGTGTATGATATATAAATATAGGTTTATAAGAGTAACTACGTTTGACCTAGTTGATCGAATTCGAAACGTGAACCAAATTGGCTAGATTTTCTACAACCACCATAAAACATTACAATCTCTCCATCAAGCGGTTGGTTTCTCCGAATTCATTTTCCACTTCATGGTTGCTTTAGAATGAACTTAAACAATTTAAATGCAATGTATAAGTCATATAACTTTAGGAATAAAATTGGTATAGTCCAATGTGTTTGTAATTAAAATTAATTTTTTTTTTATCTTATGTCTACGCACATCCATCGATGGAATATATACAAACGTGATGTGAAAAAATAAGCACGTTTCGTGGTTGCCACGCCATCGGTCAACCAATAAAACATATAAGTGACTACGGTTGACCAATCTGATCGGATTCAAAAATATGGTGAAATTGGCTAAATTTTTTACCACACCCATAATTTATTGTAATAAACTCATCCAACGGTCAGTTTCTCATTTTCTTTGAATTGCTATATGTAGCTCTTTGGAGTGTATGATGTATAAATATAGATTTATAAAAATTAGTGTCTTTAAAAATTTATTTATCAACAAATTAGTATCTATATATAAATATAGATTTTTTTGGGTACAATATAGTTATATAGATTGTTATCTTTGGTTGTATTTGATCATTATCCATTGAATTTCCAAAGCTTGATTAAAAAAAAAAAAATACTTGTGTCTTTAAATATTTATTTATAAATAAAGCCCGCAAGGCCCGGCCCAAAAAAACCCGCAAGGCTAAGCCGGGCCCGGCCCGAAAAAGCCCGCAAGGCCCGCTTTATATGGACGGGCTTGGATCCTTTGATTTTTAATAAAGCCCGGCCCGGCCGGGCCCGCAATTATTTAAAAATATAGTAAGGCCCGGCCCGTTGACGACCCCTAGACTAGGGTCACCAAAAGAAAAAAAAAATAGAAAAATTGTTGTGCAAAAATAGTGTGAGTGAAAAAGAAAGAAAAGCTAGAAAAATACAAAAAGAGAGTGGGTTGTGAAAAAGGGGAATAATAGTTTAGTAGTCCTTTAGTTTTTGGGTTTGTGAAAAGAAAAGAAAGTTTTACAAAGCACCTAGAGTCATAGTGAAAGAGGAACTCAACAAGAGAATTGCTTACTAGGAGGTTTAGCTAGAATTTGTTTTTCCTTTCCCTTCATTTCTTTAACCCCTCACCTAAGCCTCATTACAACATAAATAAAAGACCTTGTGATCCAAGAGAACCCATGCAATGATCATGTGGAGAAAAGATGGAAGAGCAAGCCTATGGAAACCATGTCAATTGAGTTGTTTTTTTAGTGCAAACACTAACCATTAAACACTTGAGTGAAAATGAGTGATATCCATGTGAGTTTGATGGTTAGACAAATGTGGTTCAAGTTAATCCCATGTGAATCACTTATGGTGGCACACATGGCTTGTCTTACAACAAGGATAGGGTATTGATTTGTCTCCGTCAATCACCTATGGAATGTACGACACAACTTAGTACACGAATCGAAAACAATTAAGTGTCGAACCCCCATTTGAACTAAAATCTCAAACATATTGCCAATCGTTTTGAAACTTCATCCAAGACCACCCGAGGTCTCCAGAATACTAATACGTTCAATCTATCAAAATTACAAGTCGATCGAACCAAAAACCCTTAAACTTTGAAAATTCATAACTTTCTCATACGATTTCCAAAAATCAGAAACAATATATTGAAATGAACTTATCGATGTGTAGAATAAAAAGAGGAATAGAAACTATTCCTGGGGTGGTCGGAAGTGGTCGAAGACCACCACCACATTGGCGGCCCCGCTGCCGGCTCAAATTCAAAATTTGACAAAATTTCCAAAGAAAAAGTTCTTCTTCTCTACAAGCCCAATAACATTTGTAACTAGCACAAAGTTAGAATCAAGGCCATTTGGCCAGAATTTAACTCGCAATGTTTGAAACCCGAAGAACCCTAGATTCCTAATCTTCAAAATTCGATCACCACGAGTCGAATCGTTGCAAGTTACCTTGGGAGAACCCTTCTACATCCTCTGAGCTCCAAAATCCCCCAAGAATCACCAGCTATGGTGGCTGGAAACTTGAACTCCGACCAAGGTGATTTGCAGCGTCGTCGCCAAACTTCCAAGCCTTGCTGCGTCGTGCATGGGCCGACCCTCGTCGTGAAACTTCACAGGGTTGTATATGGGAGTGAGGCGAAGAGATAGGGAAAAGAATCTCGGCCTATGGTGGTCGGACGGCGGAGAAAGAAGCCAGCAAAGGTGGCTGGTGGAACTGGGGTCGGGAGAGAGGAGAGAGAAAGAGTTTCCGTTTTTGGAAACTTTGGAATTTTCTGATATTCTTTCAGATTTTTCCTATATATCCCAAAATGGAAACTTTTTCTGATGGCCATAACTTCTTCATATGAACTCTGATTCTCGCATTACGCATGTCCACAGACTCGTATCGATGCGCCCTACAACTTTCATGAAGGAAGTTTTCACAGAATCATAACGTATAAAAAGTCAACCCTTGAGACGAAGCGTTTCGAGCGAATAATTGTTAGAAATAATTTCCGCTCCACCCTTGAACCACGAAATCATGTTATTGAACACTTTAATAACTCCCAAAACATTTAGGAATTAATAACGAATTTCTGGGTTATTACATCTGTCAAGGGAGGTTTCGCACAGTGCTTTATCGAGTTGGTTTTCTGGCTGGGTTGGTGTGAGGTGGTGGTTGTGCAGTACAGGTCCGACGATCGATCCCTGCTGATGGTTCTTAGCCAACGACGCCATGAGTCGAATCTATGGCGGTGTGGGATGTGAGGATCTGGATCGGGGATGGGTATTATGTGGTTGCATCGGCTTGTGGTGGCGTTGCTCGTGGCTATTTGGGTCGTGGATGGTGAGTGGCCGTGGCGGTGTGGATTGTGGCGTTGCAAGTCGTGGGTCAACGGAGCATGGCCCGACTGGTACGTACGGTGGGGGGAGGGAATGACGATTGTGAACTGGTCCAAACCAGGCTTGATGGACCTTGCGTGGTTTTTCTTTAGTGGATGCCCTCTTGGGCTTCCAGTTTTAGGCTGGGGTTTTTGCCCTAGTCCATAAATTATATTTTAGTGTAGTCTTTTACAATAATTTCCTTTTAGAAAGCTAATGCACTTTTTGCGCACTCTAAATATCTCTAGCGCCTCTACAGTAGTACCAAAGGAGGTTCTCCGCTAGGTCTACGTACATGACATGTCTAATGAGTGGGTCTATTTCTATGTACCATTGTGGATACTACCACTATCTTCTTGTCTGTCTTTAGATGGCAGCAGAAGGGTATGTAGCGGCCTATTCTGGCTTTAGATAAATATATTGGCACCCACCCTATGGGTTTGGGTTTGATTCAAAAACAATGTTATTATTAGAATCATTTATTTTCTAAACCAACTTTCAAAAAAAACAAAGTTAAATGTACGTCTAGCCAAAAAAAAAAAACAACTTTACTCTAAAAAAAAAAAAAAGATCGATCAAATTCTAAATTATTTAGATTGCCTACCATGTGGTTCTGCGCCTGCTGGGCTGCAGCCTAGACAGGAATTTGACCCAAAAACTCCTAAGTATATGTATTCTGGGTAACTTTGGTGATCTAATGGAAAGATCCTTGGCCGGGTTTCAATCAATTCTCTCTCAGACATAAATCTCTCGATCATCACTTTTTTTGCGGAGGAGACCAATACAATATGGCATGGCAAAAACGGAAAATTGAGGTTTTTGGAATCAGACGCAGCATTGGTCCAGAAAATCTCTTCGATATCCATTTGGGCTGAGGTTATTTCTACTCCTTGATGGCTCCGCGCCTCTTTGGCATTGTGGATTGCAGATGTCCCATTGCCTTCAATTGGGTTTTAGTTATGACGGTGAGTTGGGTTCAAGTTCTTACCTATACAATTGGTCACTGTGCTCTCTCATTCAGTTTGGATAATTATCAATTAATGTTTAATTGTAGCTTTGAGTTCGTGAAGGCCAGGTTTTTTTTTTACTTTTGCTCAGTTAATTTTATTGGCTCTCTGTTTGAGTGTTTGTTCTTGATTTTGTTAATTTGCATATTACAAGCTTAGGCTTATGGTGTACTTGTTTTTCCAGGTTCAACTCTAGCATAAATTTACATACCTCTAGTCAAGATTATGTGACTCCTTATTTTGGATCTTTCTTCATAAGTCCTTGTAAACGAGGCAGAGACTTTGTTAAAGAATCCAATGCATAACCTTCTTCTTTCAATAGTTTAGAATGACAATCCTAAGTTGGAATTGCCGTGGTTGTTCACGGCCAGGTTTTGTTCCTCAAGCAACCTTTCTATCTTCTTTAGTTGCTGTTGATGTTTTCTATTTAATGGATACTAGACTCGATAAGGATGCTTCAGATAAGCTAGTTTCTAAGTTTCCTTTTGGTAATGCTTGTTGTATTCTAGCGGATGGGAAATGTGGTGGCTTGACATTATTTTGGAATGAAATAAATTATAATATTTCAACTGTTCTTGAACATCCTCGTTGTATTCATTTTTCTGCTTCTCTAATCCTAAAAATGCTGATCGCTGGTACATTACATTTTTATACATGTATCCTCAAAAGGAAAAACAGCTTGAATTGTGGAATGAATTACTTACTCTCAATACCTCTGCTAATACTACTTGGTTTCTTATGGGACTATCGTCATTGTACAGAAAGCTGTGTGAGCTATCGTCATTGTACCCAAAAAAAAAATATAGATTATAGAGAAATTAGTCTAATTTAACTGATTGCTAATTAGCAGACATGGTTTGGATCCTGGTTCCGCCACTGATTGCATATGTAAGGATGTGTGTGTTGATATGTCCGAATTAAATTGGGATGAAAATATGTTGAAAAGTCATTTTCATGAACCTCCTCGTCTACATTGCCACATGGTGGTGCAGCACCATGGAATAATCCTCAAGAATACTATATATTGTGGCATGCAGGAGCACAAACTTCTTCACTCATTCGAATCTGATTAAACTAAACTAGTATGTAAAATGCCATCCCGGCTTATTAACTGGCAGGTGCAATTTTTTGGGAGGGAATGGGACTTCATGGATTTATACCATCTTACTCTCTTTCTGGGCGTCCCTTTCCTCTGTCTTTTAGCACCATTTCAGTTCACTTGGGGTGCACTTTGGGTGGCAATATCACTATATTTGGTGTCGGGTATGGGAGTAACTATCTCTTACCATCGGAACCTTGCCCACCAGAGCTTTAAGGTCCCCAAATGGCTTGAATACTCACTGGCTTATTGTGCAGTTCTGTCACTTCAGGTCTCATTCTAACTTAATCTCTGTCTTGGGGGTTCCCTTCTGCTAGCAGTATAATTTCACCATACAGTGCTAAGTAGACCCATGAGTTTTAGAAATTCTTAATTTGGATTTAGATTGGTTAAGTAGAAAACCTATTATATGGATGTTTTCAATGTGAAGGAGTTCAAGGAATCATGTAGAGAACCTTTTTATATATATGTGGGAGCTTTTCTTTGCTGTGCAGGGTAGTCCACTTGAATGGGTGAGCACCCATAGATACCACCATCAATTTACAGAAAAATTGAGAGACCCTCATAGCCCCAATAAGGGATTTTGGTTTAGTCACTTGAATTGGCTGTTCGATTATCATTCTCGGTTTGGAAGCGTATGAACTCTCTCTCTCTCTCTCTCTCTCTCTCTCTCTCTCTCCCTCTCGTTATAACTCTCTTTATTTTTTAGTATGACGGACAACTGATGAAGAACGTGGGAGATTTGGAATGCCAACTATACTATAGGTTTCTTCATTATACCTACTTCCTTCATTCAGTTCTTCTTGGAGTTGCACTCTATGTGGCCGGAGGATTACCTTTTGTGATTTGGGGAATGGTAAAATTTCATTTCACTATTCTGTTTTGGGTTTTTATCACCACTAAAGTCCAAACTTTCTTGCACTGGATTGAATGATATCCAACTTTTAAAAGTGATCAAAAAGGTACCTAGACCTATAAAAATTGATCAATTTCTTACCCAACTTTCAAAAGTGATCAAAAATGTACCTAGATTTAAAGAAATTGATCAATTTCATACCTCCGTCCATTTTCCGTCACATCTAAGTTCAAACTAAGGGTATTGTTTTTGGTGGCTTTCTCCGGGTACCTCACACAGAATGCTATACCGTCTGGGGCACCGATCAGCTCCTGAATCCTGTATCAAGAACACAACGTCAGAGGGATAAATCGTACCGGACGGTTTATACCTCTCCGATGTCTGAGTGAGAAACTAATAGATGTAGAGATCAAACTGTGTATATAGGAGTTATTACCCGTGAAAGGTGGTTGTGCTAATGTCTTTATACTCAAGCGTGGGAAGGGAGTCTCCCCTATCCTCGATGTGGGACACAGGTTGTTCTTCTAATGTCATATCAGCTCTCTTGTTGCGTAAATAGATGGGCTGTGCTGGCCTTGCCCCGGGCCTTGGGTGCCCAGGGTGGCATCCCATGTGAGGCCCGCCATGGTGGGTAGTGAACCCGGTCCGTGGCGTAGTACCTGGGAGTACCGAGGGGACTCAGAGGCTAGTGCCAAACCTAGTTGACTCCCCAGTATATACAAGTCCCCCAAGTTCCCGTTCAAGATGTTTCTTGGGTGGGGGCTTTATTTTAGTCTCAAGGTTTGGCACTAGTGTGCCTATAGGTAGTCCCCCAAGTACCCTCAGAAGAGAAATCTTGAGCGGGCTACGCTGTAGGTAAGCCACCTCGGTGGGACAATGAGGTTGAGTCCATAGTACTGGATGGGGTCGAGAATTTGAGCCTCCGGGTATAGAGAGGGCTTGGCTCCGATACCCGATGGGGTAGGAAATTTGAGCCTCCGGTACCCAGTGGGGTAGACAGAGAGGGCTTGGCTCCGATACCCGATGGGGTAGAAAATTGGAGCCTTCGGTACCCAGTGGGGTAGACAGAGAGGGCTTGGCTCCGATACCCGATGGGGTAGAAAATTTGATCCTCCGGTACCCAGTGGGGTAGAGAGAGAGAGCTTGGCTCCGATACCCGATGGGGTAGAAAATTTGATCCTGCGGTACCCAGTGGGGTAGAGAGAGAGGGCTTGGCTCCGATACCCGATAGGGTAGGAAATTTGAGCCTCCGGTACCCAGTGGGGTAGAGAGAGAGGGCTTGGCTCCGATACCCGATGGGGTAGAAAATTTGAGCCTCCGGTACCCAGTGGGGTAGAGAGAGAGGGCTTGGCTCCGATACCCGATGGGGTAGAAAATTTGAGCCTCCGGTACCCAGTGGGGTAGAGAGAGAGGGCTTGGCTCCGATACCCGATGGGGTAGAAAATTTGAGCCTCCGGTACCCAGTGGGGTAGAGAGAGAGGGCTTGGCTCCGATACCCGATGGGGTAGGAAATTTGAGCCTCCGGTACCCAGTGGGGTAGAGAGAGAGAGCTTGGCTCCGATACCCGATGGGGTAGAAAATTTGAGCCTCCGGTACCCAGTGGGGTAGAGAGAGAGAGCTTGGCTCCGATACCCGATGGGGTAGAAAATTTGAGCCTCCGGTACCCAGTGGGGTAGAGAGAGAGGGCTTGGCTCCGATACCCGATGGGGTAGAAAATTTGATCCTCCGGTACCCAGTGGGGTAGAGAGAGGGGGCTTGGCTCCGATACCCGATGGGGTAGAAAATTTGAGCCTCCGGTACCCAGTGGGGTAGAGAGAGAGGGCTTGGCTCCGATACCCGATAGGGTAGGAAATTTGAGCCTCCGGTACCCAGTGGGGTAGAGAGAGGGGGCTTGGCTCCGATACCCGATGGGGTAGAAAATTTGAGCCTCCGGTACCCAGTGGGGTAGAGAGAGAGGGCTTGGCTCTGATACCCGATGGGGTAGAAAATTTGAGCCTCCGGTACCCGATGGGGTAGAGAGAGAGGGCTTGGCTCCGATACCCGATGGGGTGGAAAGAGGGCTTGGCTCCTATACCCGATGGGGTAGGCGGTGCATGTCGGTCACGTGGGGCAGACTGGGTTGTGCAATAAATGCCCGTCCCTTCGCCTGCAAAGGCCTCGAGAAATGGAGGAATGCGTGGGACACGTGTAGCGATCCTATGGTTGAGGTCTTTCTGGTTTCGACGGCCCTGATGTATTGGAGATTGAATTTAAGAGGGAAACCGACTGTTTTCCCTCACTTTCGTGAAAAAGAAGTTCAGAAGATTCAGCGAAGAGAAAGGGAGAGCCAAAGCGAAGAGAAAGGGAGAGCCAAGGGAGAAGTGCGAGTGCCTGTGGAGTGATAGATCGATCGTCTGCCGAAGAAGAGGTTAGATCTCTCGCCCTGCTTGTACGATTTAACTTATTTATTTGTCAGGTCTATTGTTTCTGTTTCTGCCATGGCAGTTTCTGTTTGTGTTTTTGTTCCTCCTGTTTGCATAGACAGAAACGAACAATGCCAGTGTCATTGTCCTTCTGTTTTAGATTTCAGGGTTTGTTTCACTTTCTGGGTGTTTCATTGTATTTCTGGGCTTTTATGGGTTTTGGCTTGAATTTCTGGGTTTTTACTTGAATTTCTGGGTTTTTATGGGTTTTGGCTTGAATTTCTGGGTTTTTATGGGTTTTGGCTTGAATTTCTGGGTTTTGTCTAGGCTAACCCTTGTGCTTCTGGTTCCAGATAGCGAGATTTGAGGTCCCCGGTACCGTAGTTAGTATGGAATCAGAAGCAAGGGGTGGGGATACGGGATCATCGTACCAGTCCTCTGCCAGGCAAGCTGAAGTGGACATCGATCGGTACCTAGGCCGAGTAGATCAATTAGCAGAGAACACGGGATCCTCGACTGGGGTGTTCTCGGAGAGTTGTGAGGAGTCCGACGAGGGTGAGAGCGAGGGAGGATCTGCGGAGGCCCCGATAGTCACAGTGGCCATTCCGGAGGGCATACTGAAGCCGAGGTATACACTTGCGGATGGGACCGTATGTGACGAGCCCGGGAGAAGTATGACGATGAAGGAGATCGTCGACATGCGACTGAAGTGGGGGATACCGGACGCGGTTGAGCTTAGGCCTCTCAGGGATGGAGAGATGGCCGCGAATCCTGCCCCGGGGTGGGTGGCGCTGCACGAGAATCAGCTTCACCAAGGGTTATCTCTACCGCTGCCCCGGTGCCTACAGTATCCGCTACCGATGCTGAACCTGTCACCAGGGCAGCTGACCCCGAATGCCGTTCGCCAAATATATAGTATGATGGCCATGTGGGACTTGTGCCAACAAGGGTGGCCGTCCATAAACGAGTTCCGCGCAGTACATCGGGTACTGTACTCAAGGAAGCAGTTGTGTGGGGGTACGGTCACCTTTGCCGCTAGGGATTACGAGCCACTAGTTACCGACATGCCTACCTCGATGAGCAAAAGGTGGAGGAACAAAGTGTTCCTAGCTGGGGGGCGGTGGCAGATTAAAAATAAGAAGTGGCAGCTGACCGGTACCTTCCAAGCTATCGGGGACCAGTCCTATACTCTATCCGAAGTAGAAAGGAAGAGGATAGCCCGGGTATATGCTGTTTGGTCAGAGAAGGAGAGGAGTTCTTATAGATTCATCCGGCACTCTATACTTTATAGGCTAGGGCTAGGGTGGCTCCCCGGTAAGGGATTTAAAACCTTACACAAATATGTATATTATTGTTATTATTACTATTGTTTTTTTTTTTTTGGTGTCACTCGTCCTTTCCACTTTCGACTAACCTTTGAACTGATTGTAGTGAAAGCGCCGAAGAGGAAACCCCGGAAAGGCAAGGAGGAGGACAGAATGGACGATGCCCAATTGATGGAAATGTTGATGGGCCAGGGAGAAGACGCCCTTCACATCGACGTCGACCTGGGGTTGAAAGGTTCGAGTCGGTCCATTGAAGAAACCCTGCTGGAGATCGCCGATGAGGGATATGGTGAGCCTGACCCCGACGCTCCAGTGACCCACGTCGTACAGCCGTCCATGGCCGATGTTATCACTATAAATGACACCGGGATGGGAAAAGTACCGGCCCCATTGCCGATTTCCTCTCGCTCAACTGGGAGCGATGAGGCATTACTCCCTGGTGAGAAGAAGAGATCCCACAGGCATCGGCATCGGGCTGATAAGGAGATGACGTACACTGGCCTGGATGTCCAAGGTACTGGTGCTAAGAGGCAGAAGAAAGATCACCCGGGACCAGAGTCGTCGCCCTCTCTTGGCCTGTTATCTCCCGCCATTCCGGTAATCCCCAAGAAGCCCATCAAGTAGCTGCTGAGTGAGTACGGGGTTGCCGATGAAAAGTTCGTGCGGTCCATGCTTGGGGATCTGAAGGATATTGACCTCGACCGGGTTCGGGCCAAGGATAACACTCCCCAGGAGAATCGCCGTCTTGCCTGGGAATCAATGATGCGGGTAAGTCTTGTATTTTCTCTGGTGTTTTTTTTTTTTTTTTTTTTTTTTTTTCACGCACTAATCGGTGTATCTGCAGGCGCTCTTCAATGTGTACGCCATTGACGCCAGCGAGGAAGATACTCATCTGAAGGAGGAGGTTAGCAATCTCTCCGGGCAGGTGAAGTATCTTCATGGCGAGAAGGCCAAGCTGGAGAAGGAGCGGGACTCAATGAGGACTGAGATGGCCGCCGCTAAGTAGCGGATCACGGAGCTTGAGGGTGAAGTAGCTGAGGCACCGGAAGAGGTAAAAAACGCCCGGGACTCTGAGAAAAAGGCTGTAGAGTCTGCCGTCTCAGGGAAGGAGAAGGCAGACCACCTGGAGGATCGTCTTCCTGCGGAGAGGCACGAGGCCGTGGAGGAGTACAAGTCCTCGGAAGAGCTCATCTCTATGCTAGCTGCTGCCCAAGACAAGGCTGTCATTATGAAGTTCAAGGAGTGGGTGGCGGTCGGATACTTAGATGAAGCCAAATTCAAGCGGGGTCTCCTGGAAGAGGAAGAAGAAAGATCGGGAGGCGGCTGCCAAGTTTGGTGCCGGTGGGTCCCAGAGTACTGGTGGAGATCGGTTGTAAAATTTTTTATTTTATTTTATTTCATTTTGAACAATTATCTTATTGCCTGGTAGTCCAGGCCTTTTGTGAATGGAAACATCCAGACTTTGAATGGGAATTGGAAAGGAATTAAAATTTCTGGGATTTTCGTTACCGTAAGCATTTGTTTGCATCACTTATTACCGGAATAGAGTAACTGACAATAGCTATGTCCGGGAATGTCCGGGGTAGGTAAAAAAATGCCAGAAATGGTCTGAATAATTCATTTTTCCATTCAAATACCACAAGGTCGTTAAATACAGAATGAGTACCCGATGGGTAGCTTGCCATAGCTGTGTATTCAAAAAGCAAAAGCTAGGACAAGATGCTCCTAGAGCTACTTATAGTAATACCGTAGGCGTTGGGTATTCCATGGATGCCTGGAAATGACCCCGTTCATGTCCCGGATGAAAAAGGTTGCGGGACCTACCTCTTCAATGATCTCGGAAGGGCCTGTCCAGGATGGATCCAGTCCCCGGGGCTCTGGGTAGACTTGCTTCATGACCCAGTCCCCCAATTTTAATGTCCGGGACTGTACCTTGGCATCGTAGTAACGAGCTATCCTCCGCTTGTTTGCCAAGTTATGCATGTGCGCCACATCTCTTCGTTCCTCGAGTAAATCGGCATCGAGGTGTAGGCCCTGTGAGTTGGTAGCCGCATCGAAGTATTCGATCCGGGGACTCTGGATTTGTGTTTCAATAGGGAGTACTGCTTCTGATCCAAAAGCCATGCAGAAAGGGGTCTCCCCGGTAGCCTCCGTTGCCGTGGTCCTGATAGCCCACAACACCTCCGGGAGTTTAGCAGCCCAAAGACCCTTTGCTTCGTCAAGCTTCTTTTTCAGTATTTTCTTGATTATCATGTTGACAGCTTCGACCTGACCGTTGGTCTGGGGGTGAGCCGGGGAAGCATAGAGGATCCTAGTGCCTAGGTTCTGTGTGTAAGCCCTCAACTCATCATTGTCAAACTGGGTACCATTGTCCGTGACTATGGTATCCGGGACTCCAAACCTGCAGTAAATGTTCTTCCATAGGAAGCTCTTGACCTTTTCCGTGGTGATGGCGACGAGAGGTTCTGCCTCAACCCACTTTGTTTGGTAGTCCACGGCAACAATGGCGTATTTGAACTGTCCTACTGCTGTGGGAAGTTTACCAATCAGGTCCAAACCCCACTGACAGAACGGCCATGGTGCCAGGAGGATGGAAAGGGCGATGGGCAGTGCCCTTAGGATATTTGCATACATTTGGCATTTGTGGCAAGAACTGGATATTGTTTGGGCCAGAGCCGACATGGTTGGCCAGAAATATCCTGCCCTTAGGGTCTTGTGCGCAAGAGATTGGGCTCCGGCATGGTTACCACATACACCAGCGTGAATATCCTTCATTATTTTGTGACCTTCCTCCGGCGTTACACACTTCAGGTTGGGAAAGCAATGCCCCCTTCTGTACAGTTTGCCATTCATGATTGTGTATCAAGCTGACCTTAGCTGTAGTCTTCTGGCCTCGACCTTATCATCCGGTACTAGGCCGTCGATCATGTATCTCAAAATTGGGTCCATCCATGAAGCTGTGTGATCCACGGCAAATATTTATGCAACGTCTTAGAAGTGCTAGGCCGTGCTAGTATTTCGACCTTGGTGGCCCCATAGGTAGGGTTTGGAGAAGTTGATGCGAGCTTTGCAAGGGCGTCTGCCTTGTCGTTTTCTGCCCTCGGTATTTGGGTAAAAATGTAGGAGGTAAACCTCTGAACTAATGCCCGGGCCAAGGCCTGGTAGGAGGACATGTGGGGCTCCTTTGCCTCAAAGTTACTGCTGACCTGGTTTACGACTAACTGAGAATCACTGAAGATACTAAGGTGCTGCACCCCTAGTTCCCGGGCGATCTGCAGACCTGCTATAAGTGCCTCGTACTCGGCGGCATTGTTGGATGCTTTGAAGGCAAACTTGAGGGCGTACTCGTAGACTTGCTCGTCCGGGCTAATTAGCAGGATGCTGGCTCCGCTGGTTTTCTTGTTGGATGCTCCATCAACGTATAATCGCCAAGTGCTTGGCGGAGGTGGATCTGCAGCTAGTGGTTCTGATGATTCCCGGTTTGGGTTATGGGAGGGGATTGATTCTGAAATAAAATCTGCCGCTGCCTGGCCTTTGATGGCTATCCGGGGCTGGTACTTGATATCGAACTCCCCCAATTCGATGGCCCATTTAATTAACCTGCCCGATACTTCTGGTTTCTGTAAAACCTGCCTCAATGGGTGATTAGTGAAAACGGTGATCGAGTGTGCCTGGAAGTAATGTCTGAGCTTTCGAGCTGATACCAGGAGAGCCAGTGCCACTCTTTCAATGTCCAGGTACCTGGATTCTGCCCTGGTGTAACCTTTTCCAGCGTAGTACACTGGGTATTCACAATCAGATTCCTTCCTAATCAGGACTGAGCTCACAGCCGTTGACGATGCCGCCAGATATACGTAAAGCATCTCTCCGGGAACAGGTTTGTAGAGTAGAGGTACCTCTGACAAGTATGACTTCAAACCAAGGAAAGCAGCCTCGTGCTCCTCTGTCCAGGCTATCATTTCGACGTGTTGGGTTTTTAGCAATTTGAAGAAAGGAGTACACTTGTCCGTCAGCCTGGAGATGAATCTTGATAGGGCGGCCACCTTGCCTACTAAAGATTGGACCTTGTTCCTGTAGGTTGGGGACACCATGTCTAATATAACCTGCACCTTCTCTGGATTGGCCTCAATTCCCCTGTGACTAATGATGTACCCGAGAGACTTTCCTACCTCGACCCCGAAGATGCACTTCTGTGGGTTAAGCCGCATCCCATTGCGCAATATGATGGTGAAGACGATTGACAAGTTGGCTACATGATCCTCCAGAGTTAGACTCTTCACCAGCATGTCGTCCACGTAGACCTCCATGATAGTACCGATAACCTCCGCAAACATGGAGTTGACAAGTCGCTGATAAGTGGCACCTACATTCTTTAACCCGAAAGGCATGATCTGGTAGCAATAGAGACCTTTGTCAGTGGTAAAGGCAGTGTGCTCCTCGTCTGCCGGGTTCATTCGAATTTGGTTGTACCCACTGAACGCATCCATGAAACTGAGTAACCGGTACCTAGCAGTGGAGTCGATTAATTGATCAATTCACGGGAGCGGGAAGCTATCCTTAGGGCATGCCCGATTGAGGCTTGTGTAGTCCACACACATGCGCCATGATCCCGGGGATTTCTTTGGTACCATTACCACGTTGGCTAACCACCGGGGGTATGTTACTTCCCTGATAAGTTGATGGCGATCAGCTTCTTTACCTCAACCTGGATAGCCCGGTACTTCTCGTGTGTGAAGGCCCTTCGTTTTTGTCTTACCGGTGTTGGGTAAGGAATAATACTAAGATTGTGCGTGGCTATCTCTGGCGGTATACCGGGCATGTCCTCATAGGACCAGGCGAATGCAGATGTGTTAGATCGAAGAAACGAGATCAATCCTTCCCTGACAACCGGAGACAACCTTGTACCAATCCTAACAGTCCTGTCCGGGAACTGCTCTGATAGGACCACTTCTTCAATGTCTTCTACAGCATCGGGCTGTTCTTCGTCGGAGTCGGTATCTGCCCTGGGATCCTCGTACCTATCCAACAGAGGGTTAGTAGCTACGTGCAACATTTCGGACTTTCCCTTACCGCGTGTTACAGTTAGAGAATAGCACTTCCTTGCGGCTGCCTGATCACCCCGGATCGTAGCAGTGCCGGCCGGGGTTGGTACTTTCATCATCAACATGTGACCTGCTATAAAGGTTTTCAGACGCCAGAGTGCCGGCCTGCCTAGGATAGCATTGTAGGATGAGACGCAGTCCACGACAATGAACTCTGTTTTGATGGTTGAACAATTTGGGCTTTCGCCTATCGTGATCGATAGGTAATCTGATCCGAGTGGTTGGACGATATCTCCTGAAAAACTAATTAGGGGCTCGTTATCCTGTGACAGATTGGACCTTCCCCTGTTCAAAGCGTTGTAAGCATCGCGAAATAATACGCTAATTGAGGCCCCGGTGTCCACGAGCACCCGGGACATTATATAATCGTCCATTTGGAGCGTGATTAGGAAGGGATCATCATGGGGCATCCTTAGGTCGGCCTCTTCCTCCTGCACGAACGTCACCGATGTCCATCCGGTGCCACCGTCTTGCTGCGGAGCCTTGTGGAAGTTGAAAACTTTCGGATGACCGAAACTAGAATTTCGTTTCCTCGCCTGGGGGGGCAACTCTTTCGGGCCCCCACCGTGGATCTTGAAGATCTGGCCGTTCACGTCTACAGCTCCTATCTCCTTAGCAGGTAGGTATCGTTGAAGCTTGCCCCTCTGGATGAGGGACTCGATTGTATTTTTTAAAGCAACGCAGAGATTGGTATTATGTCCGGCATCTTCATGATAAGTGTAGAACTTTCCGGTATCCTGCTGGGTAAGTTTACTCTTCGGGAATTTCCTTGGGGGTGGTCCCGGTATCTCATCCTTATTTTCATTCCAAATAGTCTCGTATGAAGCGTTGAGGATTGTGAACACCTCATACCGGGGTGGTGGTGGTGTCCGTGGGCCTGCTGTGCCCTCGGCTCCCGGTGAGGGTGGGTGGTCCCGTAACTGTTTGACCTGGACGAGGACTCTTTGCCTCTTTTGTTCGAGTTATGGGGTGACCTATCATGGCTATGGACCCACTCCCTCTTTCGTGTTTCATCCCTGACAGTCGAGGTCTGTGAGGAGAATCTTAGCTCCGGTCTGGGGTTGTCCCCGTAAGCTCGAATTCGGCCTAGGCGTGTCTGATGGCAGTGGCCATCAGCTCGTCGTAGCTAGCTGGAGGATTGTGGTTGATCCCGTAGAGAAATTCTCTGCGCCTTAAGCCCCTCCTGAAAACCAGCTCAGCCAGTTCCTTATTAAGGTCCCAGCACTTAGTGGTAGCCGCCTGCCATCGATTTACAAAAGACTTCAAAGTTTCATCTTCCCCCTGCTGGACTTTTAACAGGCCCTTTGGTGTGTGTATGCCATCGGTGCGTAAGATGAATTGAACGACAAATTTGTCAGCTAGCTCCTTAAAATTCCCTACATAACCGACCGGCAGTTCGTAGAACCAACTCAAAGCCTCCCCTGACAAGGTCTCCTGGAACATATTACAACACATTTCATCCGTATATCCCTTGGCTCTTGTTTGTGATCGGAAAGCCTGGAGTTGCTGATAGGGGTCTCCAACTCCCGTATAGTCAATCTTCAATGGTTTCGATGTATTCGCTCGAATGGCTCCTCTAACCTGTTGGGTGAAAGGCCCCGGGCGGTCCTCGTAACTGTTCATAGCTCTCCAGGTGTCTCTATTTTCTGTGGCCTGTACTCTTGCCTGCAGGGCATGTAAGGAGTTGCTCATTTGTACGAGTAAAGTCGTGTTTGCGTCGGTTACCGGTGGGGTATTGTGAACTGGCTGTGGTAACGGTGGTGGTGGTAGATGCCTCAAGCTTTCCGGGAATAAGTCTACCGGTACCTGGATTATCCGATGGCTGCCCTCCACAGAAGGTGCTAGAGCGGTGCTAGGGCCTCCTGTTGTCGGTGCAGTGTTCACACCTGTTGCTAGCGAGGATGCTCTAGCCAGGGCCTGGGTGAGTGCCTTGTTGTGCTGGTGCCTCCTGTCCAGTGCTCGGGCCAGCTCTGTGTTTTCATCTTCCAAATCCTGCATTCTCTGTTGTGCAAGGTGGTTCGTTTCCCTATCGGTACTCCTTTGTTCCTGATCGATCCGGGATTGCTCCCTGAAGGCTGCGATCTCAGCTCGCATAGAATCCATCTCCGATACCGGAGTCACTTCTTCCGGGACTATGGGGTCCAAGGATCCGAGACCATGCATTTCTCCTGGAACACTGGGCGCTTCTGCTGAAGAAGTTCCCGGTGTGAATATCAGTGCCCGAGCGACACTTCTAACTTCTCCTGCCGCTTCTGGCTCATCCATTCTAAATGATCCACGATCGAGCCCCTATCTGGCGCGCCAATGTTTCTGGTGGCTTTCTCCGGGTACCTTACACAGAATGCTATACCGTCTGGGGCACCGATCTGCTCCTGAATCCTGTATCAAGAACACAACGTCAGAGGGATAAACCGTACCGGACGGTTTATACCTCTCCGATGTCTGAGTGAGAAACTAATAGATGTAGAGATCAAACTGTGTATATAGGAGTTATTACCCGTGAAAGGTGGTTGTGCTAATGTCTTTATACTCAAGCGTGGGAAGGGAGTCTCCCCTATCCTCGATGTGGGACACATGTTGTTCTTCTGATGTCATATCAGCTCTCTTGTTGCGTAAATAGATGGGCTGTGCTGGCCTTGCCCCGAGCCCTGGGTGCCCAGGGTGGCATCCCATGTGAGGCCCGCCATGGTGGGTCGTGAACCCGGCCCGTGGCGTAGTACCTGGGAGTACCGAGGGGACTCAGAGGCTAGTGCCAAACCTAGTTGACTCCCCAGTATGTACAGGTATATACAACCGTTTACTCTTTTTTCTTGCTTATATGAAAGTAGTTGGATCAATGGTTATTAAGCAATAGAACTACGTGAAAATACAATGGTCTCGCCGTCACCGACGACACCACAAAATTGTAATTCAAATTCGATAGTTTTGCAGAATTGGAATCCGAAACTGAATATAGAGATGCACGGATGCAACATCAAACCCATAAATTGAAGTGATTTGTGGTCAAATGAGTCATCAACCATTTATAACCCAATTTTCTTCTTCTATAGAATTAAAATCTTTCATTCAATTTCAATTGCACCATCTTATAAACAAATAAGGTTGGGATGTTTCCCACCTTTTGAAAAAAGAAGAGAATCAATAAAAAATAATTAAAATAAGTTTTTGTGTGAAAATACTATTATAACCCCAAAAAACATCTCACATAAAAACATCTCACATGCACCGCACGCGGTCAATTTTAATAGAGAAGTGATGGAAAATAAACCAAGGTATCAAGTGGATATTTTTTAAAAGTTTAGGTATCATTTTGATCAATTTTAAAAGTTGGGTATCATTATGTCCGGTGCAAAAAAGTTTAAACACCATTGGTGATAAAAACTCTTTTGTTTTTGCTTAAAACCATCCCTTTTTTTTTCCATAAATTATTTAACCTTTTTTTCCTTACCTTTGTAGGGTGTAAGGGTGGTAGTCATTTCACAAGTTACTTTTTCAATAAATTCTATTTGCCACACTTGGGGAAAACAAATATGGGATACTGGTGATGCGTCAAAAAACAACTGGTAATATAGAAAACGATTTTCTGATGAGATTACGTATTATTAAATTAACATATTGAATTTAATTACTTAATTAGGTTGTTTGGATTGCTGGCATTCGGAGAAGGTTGGCACAATAATCACCATGCTTTTGAGTACTCAGCTCGACAGGGCTTAGAACGGTGGCAAATTGATACTAGTTGGTATGTGATTAAGTTTTTTCAAGTTGTGGGTTTGGCCACACACGTGAAACTGCCAACCGAGATTCAGAAGAAACGAAAAGCTTTGGCAAAAAATTCGATCATGAAGGATAAGTAATTTGACCAATTAGCCATATATATGGCATTCTTGCTTATTGGCCACATCCTGGACTAGTAGCTCCTACATCTCCTCATGTGGTTGGGAATAAACTTTTGCTATCTAGATGTATGAACATTGATAAGTGTTTATGCCTCGATTGTGATTTAGGCCACGGGAGTATCCGTGAGCTGATTGCAATTATAGCTTTTATCGGTGAAGTATGAATATTTTCTTTCAGCCTTTATTAAATAAAAGTTGTGTTCAGTTGGGGGTTCCTATATCGTCCTTCCCTTAGTAGCTTCTTAGCTACCATTTGTACTAATGTTAAAAAAAAAAAAAAATCATCTGTACTAATATAATAGATAATGAAACAAATAAGCAGCTCACAAAGTTTCACCTAAAATTTGGATAATTTTCTCTCAATTTCTACCATTTCTTTCGAAAATTTGTCAATATCGAAATTTTCTGAATATTTTCCTTGAAATTTTCATTTTTCAGACTATCGATATTTCCTCGATACTCGATATTTTGGTCATTGTATCAAACCAAAAATAACTAATGCTAGACTCTAGTTAGAATGACCATTACATACTCTTCTGTTGGCATTAGTATAATATACAGAAAAGAAGTTGTGGTACTACCACGGTGGTACATAGAGACAGGTCCACTAAATTGATTATCCAACACTCATTTATTCCTCGTAAGCCTAGTAAACTATGAAACATAAACATAGAACATAAACTTCCTAAAAACATAAAGAACATATTCACCAATTGTTGTGGCTTTTAGTAGGCCTATGTTTTTTTATTAGACATTTGCATACATATCTTTCCTTAGATTACACTTTAACCCCCTGTGAAAGGATGCATATATCCGTAGGTTTGACAATATTTGTTCTACTACTCTTTTTTTTTTGGTTTGAAGGAAATGAGGTCAACCCTTTATTAAACTGAAAACAAATTACAT
The DNA here is from genome assembly GCF_002994745.2 of Rosa chinensis. Lineage (NCBI taxonomy): Eukaryota > Viridiplantae > Streptophyta > Magnoliopsida > Rosales > Rosaceae > Rosa > Rosa chinensis. The sequence goes on along the minus strand of NC_037088.1, from coordinate 52,080,542 downwards.
CAAAGGAACTTCAGCTGCAAGTGCAGCCATGAGAAAATTAGGAGCAGAAAAAGGGTTCATTAGACCTAGTACTTCTCCTTGGGGTGCACCTGTGGTGTTTGCGAAGAAGAAGGATGGTTCACTACGGTTGTGTGTGGATTATCGACAATTGAACAAGGTGACGATCAAGAATAGGTACCCTTTACCTAGGATTGATGACTTGTTTGACCAGCTTAAGGAAGCTACTGTTTTCTCGAAGATTAATTTGAGATCTGGATATCACCAGTTGAGAGTGAAGGATGATGATGTTCCTAAAACTGCTTTTAGGACTAGGTATGGACACTTTGAGTTTGTTGTCATGCCTTTTGGTCTAACCAATGCACCTACTGCCTTTATGGAGTTGATGAACCGCATGTTCAGTTCGTACTTGGATAAGTTCGTGGTGGTGTTCGTGGATGATATCTTGATTTATTCCAAGACGTTGGAGGATCATGATAAGCATCTGCGGATTGTGCTACAGATTTTGAGAGAAAAAGAGTTGTTTGCGAAATTCGAGAAGTGCGAATTTTGGCAAATGGAGGTCAAGTTCCTTGGTCACGTAGTTTCAAAGGATGGAGTCTCTGTGGATCCTTCTAAGGTTGAGGCAGTGATGAACTGGGGCCAACCCACTACGGTTACTGAGGTACGTAGTTTTCTGGGTTTGGCAGGTTATTATCGGAGATTCATTGAGGGATTTTCTAGCATTGCTTCGGCTTTGACCAAGTTGACCAGGAAGGATGTCCAGTTTGTGTGGATTGAGGAATGTGAGCGAGCATTCAATGAGTTGAAGGCTAGATTGACCACAGCCCCAGTGTTGACTATTTCCACAAGCGGTGGTGGTTTAGTCATCTATAGTGATGCGTCTCATCAGGGTTTGGGGTGTGTGTTCATGCAGCATGGCAGTGTTGTCGCTTATGGTTCTAGACAGTTGAAGGTGCATGAGCGTAATTACCCCACTCATGATTTGGAGTTAGCTGCGGTTGTGTTTGCCTTGAAGATTTGGAGGCATTACTTGTATGGGGAGAAGTTCGTACTCTTTTTGGATCATTAAAGTTTGAAGTATCTGTTCTCTTAGAAGGAGTTGAAAATGAGACAGAGAAGGTGGATGGAACTCATAAAGGACTATGATTTCACCTTGGAGTATCATCCAGGAAAGGCCAATGTGGTGGCAGATGCTTTGAGTAGGAAGCCCAGAGGTATTGTTGCTTCTGTTATGGTTCAGGAGTGGCTTATGTTGGAGACTGCATCTGAGTTTGACCTTGTGCAAGCAAGAGTTGAGAATGGGAGTTTCCTTGGAAGTATCACGGTACAGCCTACCTTGATTTCCAGGATCATTCAAGGTCAGACAGAGGATGAGTTCTCACATGCGAAGTTGGCAGAGTTGGCTGCGGATTCATCAATTGGCGTTCCATTGGAGTGGTCGGTGGGAACAGATGGTGGTTTGCGGATGAATCATAGGTTGTATGTTTCGGATCGTGTTGACCTCAAGGGAGAGATTCTTCGTGAGGGACATCGATCGCGGTATACTGTGCACCCTGAAAGCACTAATATGTATAAGGATTTGTGAAGGCAATTCTGGTGGAATAGAATGAAAAGGGATGTGGCAGAGTATGTTTCCAAGTGTCTTACTGTTTCTGGTGGCTTTCTCCGGCGGTACCTCACACAAAATGCTATACCGTCTGGGGTACCGATCCAACTCCTAAATCCTGTATCAAGAACACAACGTTAGAGGGGTAAACCGTACCAGACGGTTTACACCTCTCCGATGCCTGAGTGAGAAACTAATAGATGTGTATCAAGTAAATAGTGGACAAAGGAGTTATTACCCATAAAAGGTGGTTGTGCTAATGTCTTTATACTCCGAGCATGGGAAAGGAGTTTCCCCTAGCTTCGATGTGGGACACAGGTTGTTCTTCTGATGCCATATCAGCCCTCCTGTTGTGTAAATAGATGGGCTGTGCTGGCCTTGTCCTGGGCCCTGGGTGCCCGGGTTGGCATCCCATATGGGCCCGGCCATGGTGGGTCATGAACCCGGCCCATGGCATAGTACCTGAGAGTACCGATGGGGCCCAGTCGATAGTGCCAAACTTAGTTGAGACTTACCCAGTATGTACAAGTCCCCCAAGTTTCCGTTCAAGATGCTTCTTGGGTGGGGACTTATTATTATTTTGTCTCACAGTTTGGCACTAGTGTGCCTATAGGGAGTCCCCCAAGTTCCCGTATAAAAGAAATCTTGAGCGGGTTAAGCTGTAGGTAGGTAATCTACGCGCTGTGATAGGACGGAGGTTGAGTCTCTGGTACTAGATGGGGTGGAGAGAGGACTTGGCTCTGATACTCGATGGGGTAGAAAATTTTGAGCCTCCGGTACCCAATGGGGTAGAGAGAGGACTTGGCTCTGATACCCGATGGGGTAGAGAGAGGACTTGGCTCTGATACCCGATGGGGTAGAGAAAGAGAACTTGGCTCTGATACCCGATGGGGTAGAGAATTTTGAGCCTTCGGTACCCAATGGGGTAGAGAGAGAACTTGGCTCTGATACCCGATGGGGTAGAGAATTTGAGCCTCCAGTACCCAATGGGGTAGAGAGAGGACTTGGCTCTGATACCCGATGGGGTAGAGAATTTTGAGCCTCCGGTACCCAATGGGGTAGAGAGAGCACTTGGCTCTGATACCCGATGGGGTAGAGAATTTTGAGCCTCCGGTACCCAATGGGGTAGAGAGAGAACTTGGCTCTGATACCCGATGGGGTAGAGAAAGAGAAAGAGAACTTGGCTCTGATACCCGATGGTGGCTCTGATACCCGATGGGGTAGGCGGTGCATGTCGGCCACGTGGAGCAGACTGGGTTGAGCAATAAATGCCCATCCTTTCGCCTGCCAAAGCTTCGAGAAATGGGGGGAGACGTGGGACACGTGTAGCAATCCTATGGTTGAGGGCTCTTCGGTTTCGACGGCCCTGATGCATTGGAGATTGAATTTAAGAGGGAAACCGATTGTTTTCCCTCACTTTCATGAAAAAGAAGCACAGAAGACTTGGAAGATTTGCGGCGAGGAGAAAGGAAGAGCCAAGGGAGAAGTGCGTGTGCTTGTGGAGTGATAGATCGACCGTCTGCCGAAGAAGAGGTTAGATCTCTCGCTCCGCCATGGATGTTTTCTGTTTGTGTGTTTGGTCCTCTTGTTTGCATAAAGACAGAAAACGAACAATGCTAGTGTGGTTTTCTCTTTGTGTACATGCATGTCCATTTGCAAGCATAATTAGCTATAATGAGCCACGCTCATGGTACCACCGGGGGTACCAACGCCCACCATATGAGTGACTGACGTAAAGACAGTTAGCCGGGTTACCGCCTGAGCCCCGGATCAACCCCAAAGCACCGCCGACGCGCCGCCACGCGCCGTGTCAAGATGGCATCAGAAGCTACTGAAACTGGGAACTGAAGCACCATCAGTCCCACATCGAAAACAAGGAGAAGATCATCCTCTTCCTCACCTATAAAAGGTCCTCTCCTCTCTCCTCATTTATTACGCATTCAATACTTACCTACTGTTACTTTGTCAACATAAATACATTGACTAACTTAGGCATCGGAGAGTTGAAGACCGCCCGGCGCGGTCTCCCTCTGACGCCCATTGTATTTTATTTGACAGGTAACGGGAACCATTCACAACAAAGGTATCGATCCGCCTGCCGGATCAGCGTTAACTAAGGTCCAGCTACCGCTAGACTTTTAGACATCAACATTGGCGCCGTCTGTGGGAATCCTTGAACGGAAGGTCATCCCATCACAGTTACCATGACTAACGGTAGCGGGGGAAATATCGGGGAGCAGGCAGACCAGTCCGCCGTTCCCCAACCCGCCCGCCCAGCGGTAAGCATCAACCGCGCACTATTCAACACCCCGGTCAACCCAGGCGGTGAAACAAATCCAAGCAGCAGCCGTCCCCCAGGTCAGGACCTCACCGCCTTGTATGAATTGGCGCTGGCGGACCTCCACAAAGCAAACAGAGAGCGCGAGCAGGAACGCAAGGAGAAGGCGGAGGCCCAAAACCAAGTGGCCACGCTGATGACACGTTTCGACGAACTAAGGCGAACGCTGGACGCAAACGCCAACCCTGCACGAAGTGAGCAGTCACACAGCACCAGACACAGCCGGCCTACTGCTGGTATAGGACCCATCGTGCAAATGCAGGTACCGCTAAGCCCACCTGAGCTGGTAGGAATGGGACCACCCCCTATCCCACAACTGCCGGAGCAGGAGGCGGAGTCATCGCTGCGCACCCACCACTCGAGGACTAGAACAAGGACTGAGGGTAATCTACCCATTCCCGGGCGGGGGTTTGCTCCGCGGAACGCCCGAGCGGGCCCCGCTGGCGACGCAACCACCCAAATTTTGGAGAGGATGCAGCAGTTAGAACGGAGATTAATCCTGGCGGAGGCAGGCACCCCGGCGCCAGCCCCAAACCCACTCTTCGCGTCCAGGCCAGGCCCATTCACCGCCACAATTTTGCAAGCCGTCAGACCAGCATTTGCAAAGACCCCAAAAATGTCACATTATAGCGGTAAGACCGATCCCTTCGTCCACATGGACACGTTCAAGAAGGTCACCAACAACAAGGGATTTGATGACGCCACCCTGTGCCACTTGTTCAGCGAAACGCTGGATAGTGAGGCAATGAGTTGGTTTTTCGAGTGTCCGCCAGGGTCCATCGACTCATTCCACGCATTATCTCATGCTTTCCTCTCTCGATTCATCTTGTTGTCCGCCGGTCATCACAACACGAGCCAGTTGTTTGGCGTCAGACAGGGAGGGGACGAATCATTGAAGGCATTCGTCACAAGATGGCGAGCGGCAGCATCTCAGTGCCGCGATCTCGATAAAACAATGGCTTCGGCGGCTTTCAAGCAGGGACTCCTCAAGGGACCATTCCTATATCACCTCAACTACAATCATCCAAATGCGGCGTATGATCACCTTATGAGTGAGGCGGTCATTCATGCCCAGGCAGAGTTTATCACATATGGAGAAACCCCACCGCCACCAGCAACACCAACAAAGTCATCTCAACCCTCCTCCAGCCATCAAGAGACCGCCAGCAAAGCCCCCACTGCACCGCCAGCTGACAAGAAGAGGGAGTGGCAGCAGGGCGGTTACCAAAGCAAGAGGCAGAAAGACAACCACTACAAGGGCAACCGCCAATCCCAGGGGGACAATCGCAACAAGCAGACGGAATCCTCTCAGCGGTATGCAGTGTTCACCGTCCTCACAGCCTCGTACGAGGAGATTTACAATCAGTGCAAGGATCAGATACCACCGCCACCCTCGCCGAGATTCCCCAAAAAGGGTAAGCCAAGAAACACCGGCATGTGGTGCAAGTACCACGAGGACAGCGGTCACAATACCAACAGTTGCAACGCTCTCAAAACAACCATTGAGACCCTATACCGGGACGGCAAGATGGATCAATTCAAGGTGCGCCAACCGCCACCTGTGATTGCCAACATTGAGCCACTGGGCCGCATCAACACCATCGACGGCGGGGCTCCAATCACCAACATGTCTCACAGGGCAAGAAAGCGTTACGCACGCGCCAATCACCCAAAGGAAGTCTGTAACATCCGCTACGAGAGATCCACCAAACTCCCAAAGTCTGGTTGGGAGCCCATCACCTTCTCAGAGGAGGAGGAGCGAGGAGTGCATCTACCCCATGACGACCCATTCCTGATCGATGCCATTCTCGACAGATGGTCAGTAGGAAGAATCTTGGTGGATAGCGGATCTGCTGTCAATGTCATATTCAGCGGTTGTTACAACAACCTTAAGCGGAACAAGAAACTACTACAAGACCATGAGCCGTTGCTTAGCTTCTCCGGCGATATCACTCAGCCGCTGGGCTCTGACTACATGCGGTTAACCATCGGCTCCAGTCCATGTATGGCGGAGGTACATACCGAATTTATAATTGTGGACTGTTTCAGTTCGTATAACGCCATCATAGGACGGCCGACACTCAACAAGCTCAAATGCATCATCGCCGGATACATGCTTCTCATGAAGTTCCCCACACCCAACGGCACAGGCTGTGTCAGGGGAAGTCAGCAACTGGCACGAGAATGCTACTCTACCACCATTGCGCGGTCAACCCGCCGCCACGAAATCCTAACGGTAGGAAATCAGGCACCGCCACCGGATATCTTCGAGGATCCTAGGGATGAGGAGGAGAAATACGTAAGGAAGGAACCGGTCAATCCTGAAACATCGTTGAAGGTCATCAGCATCTCTGACGAGCACCCAGAGCGGACAGTCCGCATAGGAGCTCAGCTAGACCCAGAAGTAGCCGCAGAACTTACTCAATTCCTGCGGGACAACGCCGCCGTTTTCGCATGGTCATATGCGGACATGCCAGGTATCTCTCCCGAAATCATCACACACAAACTAACCATTAAGCCATCCTTCCATCCCATCAAGCAGAGGTGAAGGGCCTTCGACGAGGAGAAATACCGCGCCATAGGAGAAGAGGTCGCCAAACTCCAGGGCATTGGATTCATCCGCCAGGTAATCTATCCCCAATGGATCTCCAACCTGGTCATGGTCAAGAAGCCTAGCGGCAAGTGGCGGATGTGTGTCGACTTCAAAAATCTCAACAAGGCGTGCCCAAAGGACAGTTTCCCTCTCCCACGCATTGATCAGCTGGTTGACGCAACCGCCGGGCATGAACTCCTCAGCATGATGGACGCTTTCTCCGGTTACAATCAGATCAAGATGCATCCCAGCGATCAGGAGTGTACCACCTTCACCACCGACAAGGGCCTCTATTGCTACAATGTTATGCCTTTCGGTCTGAAGAACGCCGGAGCAACTTATCAGCGGCTGATGAATGCTATGTTCGCTGAACATTTGGGCAAGATAATCGAGGTCTACGTGGACGACATGTTGGTCAAGAGTATAAAAGCCAGCGGACACGTGGCAAACCTCAAGATCATAGTTACCATCCTCCTGGCCTATGGCATGCGCCTCAACCCAGAAAAATGCTTCTTTGGCGTCACCGCCAGCAAATTTCTGGGTTATATCGTCAGTGAACGAGGCATCGAGGCTAACCCGGACAAGGTGCAGGCCATACTCGACCTGGCAGACCCTGAGTATAAGGTACACGTCCAATGCCTCCAAGGCAAGTTAACCGCCCTCTCTCGATTCATCTCCAGGCTCACTGACAGGTGTGCCCCATTTTTCAAACTCCTCAAAACAACTCACAAGAAAGTCATCAACTGGAACCCAGAATGTCAGGCGGCGTTTCAGGGCTTGAAGGATTACCTGGCGGCAGTCCCACTACTCTCTATCCCTGTGCAAGGAGAGACACTGTTCATATACCTAGCGGTATCGGTATCAGCGGTGAGTTGCGCCATTGTCCGGCGGGAGGGACAGGACGAGCTCCCAGTTTTCTACGCCGGCAGGGGCATGAACGGGGCAGAAACAAGGTATCCACCCTTAGAACAGCTAGCTCTTGCACTCATCGTTGCCGCCAGGCGCCTCCGCCAGTATTTTCAAGCGCACACAATCCACGTGCTGACCAATCAACCACTGAGACAGGTAATGCAGAACCCTGAACATTCAGGGCGCCTCAGCAAGTGGGCCATCGAGCTCAGTGAATTTGACATAGACTACAAGCCAAGAACCGCCATGAAGGGTCAGGCGGTAGCGGACTTCATCGCCGAGCTCACTGAGCGCCAGCCCAGTCCCAGCACGGAGAATGAGCCCGGGACGGAAATGGTCACCGCTAAGGAGCCAGCTCCCCTACAATCAGATTGGAACCTGCATGTGGACGGCTCCGCCAGCGCCAAGGCCAGCGGCGCAGGAGTCATCCTCACAGGCCCTGGGGGGCTGAATGTGGAATACGCACTAAAATTCAACTTCAAAGCCTCCAACAACATGGCGGAATACGAAGCACTCATTGCCGGCCTACTCCTCGCCATCGATTCAGGGGCTGACAGCGTCAACATCTTTAGTGATTCCCAGTTGGTCGTTAATCAGGTCAATGACAGCTTCCAGGCCAAGGACCAACAGTTAGCGGCATACTTGGGGTACGTTAAGACACTCCTCAAGAAATTCAAATTTCATAACATCACACAAATCCCCAGGGAAAAGAACGCCAAGGCTGATTCACTGGCAAGGCTAGCAACCGCCCAGCCACATCAGAGTCCAGCGGACACAAGAGTGGAATGTCTTGACAAGCCAAGTATCACAAAAACCCTGGCGGAGATCTTCAACATTGAGGTCAATACCAGCTGGATGGACGAAGTCATCGAGTACAAGCGCAACGGCACATTGCCGGACGACAAGGTTAAGGCGCGACAACTCCAGCGGAGGGCAACCCGCTACAACATCCAGAACGGCAAGCTGTACCGCCAGGGATTCACCCATCCCAACCTCCGCTGCCTAACCCCAGAGGAGGGAAAGGTCGTTCTGGCAGCAATTCATAGCGGAGAATGCGGAAACCATTCAGGCGCCAGATCCTTAGCCAATCGCACAATGCGACAAGGCTATTTTTGGCCTACTCTCGGCGACGATGCCCGCCAGGTAGCAAGATCATGCCACAAGTGCCAACAATTTGCTGACATCCCGCATGCACCGGCGGAACCACTATCGGTCATCGTCGCCCCATGGATCCACTCAACTTGGGGCCTGGATCTGATGGGAAAATTTCAAACCGCCAAGGGCCAGTTCAAGTACATTATAGTGGCTATCGACTACGACAGCAAGTGGATAGAGGCGGAACCACTAACAGCAATAACTACCGCCAAGGTAATTCACTTCCTCTGGAAGAACATCTACTGCCGTTACGGTGTCCCACACACGATAATCACCGACAATGGCACACAATTCAACAACAAGGAGCTCATCTCTTTCACCGCCAACTTGGGTACTAAGATGAGTTTTGCATCTGTCGCCCACCCCAGACCAACGGTCAGGTCGAAGCAGCAAACAAGATAATCAAAAGGCTGCTGAAGAAAAAACTCGACAAAGCAAAGGGTCTATGGGCGGAGAAACTCCCGGAAGTTCTATGGGCCATCAGAACAACCCCAACTTCCGCAACAGGTGAAACTCCCTTCTGCATGATGTTCGGAACGGAGGCTGTCCTGCCCATTGAGGTCTCTCAACCTACCGCCAGAGTCGAGGGCTACCGCCCAGAGACCAACACTGACGGCATCAACCTGGACAAGGACCTCCTGGAGGAAAAGCGACACAGGGCCCACCTATGCAACCTGCAAAACAAGCAGCGGGTATCGCGTTTCTACAACTCCAGAGTCAAGGCCCGGAACCTCCAACTGGGGACTGGGTAATGAAGGAAGTCATTCCACCGCCAACAAAGCTTCGCCCAACTTGGGAAGGTCCATACAAAATTGTGGAAGTCGTTAGCCCAGGCACCTTCTACTTAATGGACAAGGACGGCGTCACAACGACCCACCCTTGGAATATCGAACACCTTCGGTATTATTACAAATAGTCATGCCGCTACCCAAGAGCATCTTGACTTAGCTAAATTTTTGTTCAATATTTAGCTAAGGGAAGCTACCCAACGGGTACTACCCCTCTTTTGTAAACGCTGATCAGTCAGCTATCAATGAAACGAGGAATTATTCAAACCATTGTTACCAAGTCTAGCACTGAGGGCAACTGGCAACGCCAGCAATCGTCAGCGGACCACGTCCGCTACGTGGTGCACTTGGACCAATTTTAATTCCTTTAATGTTTCATTGCTTGGCAAAAGAAAAATCTCTACGTCAAAACTCTAGCGGTACAAACACATCATGACAAACGTCAAACTCTGAAATTTCATTTCAGGGCTGGGACTCCCCACCCAAAATAGTTCATTATTACAGTGTAAAAAAAAAAAAAAAAAAAAAAAACCCTATGGAAGTCTCAGCTGGCTTCAGCGGTTGTCTTCGGCTTCTCCGGCTTCAACTGGCGGCGGCACGACCGATCGGCTCGCCTGATCGGACCCTCGAGCTGTCGGACTGGGAGTCTCCATTGTACCATCCGCCCGGGTGTGTGCCTCCAGAAATCCGGCACGTGACACCTCCGACGGGGTCTGCTGGGGAGTCTGCCGGGACCTTTCCGGCGGATGGGAGCCACTTTCCCCGCTTCCCGAATGGGTACCTGCCGCAGTGGGAGGCACGACTTCTGTCTCCGGCGGGACACCCTCGACCACCGGCACGTCGGGCTGTGACGCCTTTACAAAGTCAATGGCGCCCTTCCGCGTCAACATGTCTATATTTGCCCGGGCCCCAGACTTCGCCGCTTCGGTCAATGTCTTTTTATACTCCGCCGACATCTTGAACGCTTCAACGGCGGCGGCTGCAGAAGAACTCTGTTCATTTTTCAGGCGGTTGACCTCCCCGTCCAGCCGCTGCATCTCACCCAGTCTGGCGGCAGACTCCCGCTGCACAATGATGAGCTTCTTATCTTTAGCGGCTATCCGCTCCTGCAGCAATGCGATCTCCTGCTCCAACTGGGAGACGCGTTCATTCCTCTCCAGGTCCCGCCTTATGGCCGCATTAAGCTTGCCGCGGGCGTCCGCATAGTCACACTCCGCCTTGGCCAGCCCCTGCTCGGCCTCCGCCAATCTCTCCTTGGCCTCCGCCAGCTCCCTCTGGAGACCTCCGATCTCCCCCTGAGCTCTTCCTCAATCCGGGGCTGCTTAGACGCCGCCTCGAACATATCATGTAACCCCGCAGATATTTGACCAAACGCCGAGCTGAAGGGCGATTGGTCAATTGCCGTCGGGCGCGATATGCCCGCCAGACCCCCGAACCCCAGCCGCTCGCACAAATGGAAAAGGAACGCCCGCTCCCCTTCTGTCATGAATGGCGCATACTCGGCAAAGGAGTCCAGATCACTGACGGCTGCTGCCTCCCCCTCCGCCACTGCACCCTTCGACGCAGCTTCTCGAGCCTTCTTTTGTTGGCGGACTCCGATCACCACCTCTTCTTCCTCTTCCTCGACGGGGGAGTCAGGCTGCCGGCGTTTTTTCTCCAACGCCCGTTGTGTCCCAGCAGCGGTCCTCGTCACCCGCACCGGCGGCTCACCCCGGGACTCGGTGGCAGTCCCCGTCGGCTGCACCGTCTTCTTTTGAGGACCGCGCCGGGTGGTAGGCATCCGCTCCCGCGGCCTTGTACCAACATTCCCCCTCTCCCCACCACCCACTTGGGTGTCCGCCTGCACTACCGGCAGGCCATCCTCACCCAGATGGGAGTGGTGCGGCATCGGCAGCTCCACCGCAACCTCAGACTGGCTCAGCACCAGCGTCTCCGGGTTCACCACCGTCTGCTGGGCCGCCAACCCCTCGGCATACATAGCCTCCAGAAAATTTTCTATCTCGGCACGATCCATTGCTTTTTCGAAAGCGTCGCGACTAGATTTGTTACCGGGCGGGGTTTCTGAAAAGAAAAACACAAACACCCGTCAGTCCGGATCAAAAAAAAAAAAAAAAAAAAAAAAAAAAAAAAAATGATGAGGTGTGGCGGAGTGGCTCTCACCAATAGAGCGAGTTAGCCCCAGGTCAACCAGCAATTCCCAACCGGTCAGAAGACGGAAGTCAAGCAAATTGCGGTTCCGCCAGCAGCCGCGGATCCTCGCCACGCGACACTCCTCTTCGCGCGTCAGAATATACCTTAGTCCCGCTGCACAAACACAATAATCATTAGCAAAAACCGCAGGTTTGCAAAAGTTTGAAACCGCCAGTTAGTTTTAGCGGAAACCAGTTGCCAACCTCGGATGGGCTGGAATTCCGACTTAGTCTTAAACGTCGGCCCCTCCACATTCGACCTAGTATGGTACTCCCAGCCGTCTGTGGCGACGCAGAAGGTCCCCCGCCAGTAGGACATTGAGTCCCTTAAGTTCTCAATCAACTTGGGCGCTCCCTGGCGGCGGCTTAGGTTCACGCACCCTCTGCAACCTCGGCGCTTCACATACACTAGCTCGTAGAAGTGAAGCACTTCCGCCACGGTAGGCCCCTCGCACCCCGACAAGCGCCACAGGGAGTTCATCGCCAACAGCAACCGCCACATGTTGGGACAGATCTGCCCAAAGGCAAGCCCAAACTCGCACACAAGAATTTGGAGATTGGGCACTAGCGGGAATGTCACTCCTTGGCGGAATATGGCCTCGTGCACGGCAGCACATCCCGCTGGGAGCATCGAGGCCTTCTCATCCGCTGTCGGGGGGCGCAGCTTCACCGAGCCCGGCAACCGGAACGTCCGCTTCATCCGGTTAACAGCGGCGGCATCCATCCGCCCACCTGCCTCGTCGACGGCGGTGCCATCTGAGAGGTACCACGCCGACTCGACATTTTGGCCCGGCGCTTCCCCTTCGCCAGCGGAGCCGCTAGCAGCGCTATTGCTCGCCAAGCACTCGTCACGCCTAGCCAACTCACCCGCCCTAGAGCTCTCTGGACGCGAGCCACGATCCATAGCTATTTCCCAGGGGATGGTCCGAAGTGGCTCAACTTCAAGCGGTTCTGGCAGTGAGGTTCCTGCATGGGCAGACGGACGCAACGAGTCAATAAAGGTCATATCCGCCACGCTGAACGACACGTCAGACCCGGAATCCTCACTGCTCGAAATATCTATGACGTTGGCCATCCCAAACCCTAAAACCCACATCAGTTAGCACAAATACAGATCTAACCTACTCTCACATCAGATACAGCCAAAGATGCCAAGAACAACTACCCACAAAAATACCAAAACAAAAACAACCGCACGCTCAACCCAGATTAGACCGTCTAGCAAAACCCAAAACCCCATCTTTCTGTCAAACACCATAACCTCCCTCAAATCTCTCCCTACACCCTCCGAAAACAGCACAGAGGCAATATCATACCATTAACAGAAATACCAAAACCCAGAAACCACCATTGCAGATTCAATGAAACAGGAAGAGGATCCGAAATACCAACCTCACGTCGAAGACTTTGGAGTGCAGTTCGTCTTCACTAACAGTTTTCGTCCTCTCCAGTCCGACTACTCCACGCAGGCCCGGAGATCTCCTTCGCAATTCGCAGGCGAACAAGGCTCGAAGCAGGCAACTCAGATTTGAAGATTTTCCAGAAATGTCGAAACTCGCTCAGTTCCCCCCTTTTTATGTCAACATCAAATAATCCTGAGCCGTCCGCTACAAAACTACATCACGTACCAACCGTACACGTGTCCCACGTCTTCATTAACTCCCTGGATTAACCGAGGCGTCGCCTCGGTTACGAGATCCATCATTACTCGCATTAATGACGAGAAGACGGCTAGGCTTAGGAGGCAAGCCTCCAGACGCTAACCCTCTCAGAGTTAGCCACGTGTCCACCGTCATCATTCTTTGGCTTCCAAGGGAAGTCACCACCTGACAAGTAAACCCCCCAACCATGGCAAGTCTCCGCTGAGCGAAAACCCCGCCCAGCGGATCCATCCTCACTTGTCATCTCCCAAGTGACGGAGTCTCCGCTGAGCGAAACCCCGCCAGCGGATCCTCACTTGTCATCTCCCAAGTGACGGAGTCTCCGCTGAGCGAAACCCCGCCAGCGGATCCTCACTTGTCATCTCCCAAGTGACGGAGTCTCCGCTGAGCGAAACCCCGCCCAGCGGATCCATCTCACTTGTCATCTCCCAAGTGACGGAGTCTCCGCTGAGCGAAACCCCGCCAGCGGATCCTCACTTGTCATCTCCCAAGTGACGGAGTCTCCGCTGAGCGAAACCCCGCCAGCGGATCCTCACTTGTCATCTCCCAAGTGACGGAGTCTCCGCTGAGCGAAACCCCGCCAGCGGATCCTCACTTGTCATCTCCCAAGTGACGGAGTCTCCACTGAGCGAAACCCCGCCAGCGGATCCTCACTTGTCATCTCCCAAGTGACGGAGTCTCCGCTGAGCGAAACCCCGCCAGCGGATCCTCACTTGTCATCTCCCAAGTGACGGAGTCTCCGCTGAGCGAAACCCCGCCAGCGGATCCTCACTTGCATCTCCCAAGTGACGGAGTCTCCGCTGAGCGAAACCCCGTCAGCGGATCCTCACTTGCATCTCCCAAGTGACGGAGTCTCCGCTGAGCGAAACCCCGCCAGCGGATCCTCACTTGTCATCTTCCAAGTGACGGAGTCTCCGCTGAGCGAAACCCCGCCGGCGGAGCTTCTCTCCTCATTTGGCAAACGGGGCGTCCTCCGCTACACAGCGCACCGCTGGCTGACCCCATTTCTCATCTGACAAGCTGCGTACTTTATTCAGCGCAACACCGCTCAATAAAATACCAAGCACGTCTACTTGACGCTGCTTCCTGCTACATCTAGCGGGGGACTTCCACCAGCGGCGGATCCCGAGGCCACGCCTCTCTGACAACGCCGCCACGCGGAGTTACGGTCAGAATGTCCCTACGGGACACGGGGACTAGTCAACAGTCTACGACAGCCCTGATCAGGTACGTTGACCCCCGTCACCTGGGTGCTAAGATTGGGCTCGCAACCCAACACCCTCTGCTCCGTGCAGCTCCCCTCAACAAACAATAACAACGACCATCCGGAGGTCCATCTTAGCCGGGGAGTGGGGGACTCCCTGGGGGGCCTAGCAGGGGCCCACCCGAAAGGGCACAAAGCGTTTGCTCAGTAAATCCATGGTTGACAACGCACTGACGCTAATTATGCTTCTGCAAAGTCTAGCGGGAGAAACGCTTCAAACCGCCGATCAACTCCCCAACCAAGATTGCCCTCCTTGACTGGGGATTTGGGGACTTGTACATGCATGTCCATTTGCAAGCATAATTAGCTATAATGAGCCACGCTCATGGTACCACCGGGGTACCAACGCCCACCATATGAGTGACTGACGTAAAGACAGTTAGCCGGGTTACCGCCTGAGCCCCGGATCAACCCCAAAGCACCGCCGACGCGCCGCCACGCGCCGTGTCAAGATGGCATCAGAAGCTACTGAAACTGGGAACTGAAGCACCATCAGTCCCACATCGAAAACAAGGAGAAGATCATCCTCTTCCTCACCTATAAAAGGTCCTCTCCTCTCTCCTCATTTATTACGCATTCAATACTTACCTACTGTTACTTTGTCAACATAAATACATTGACTAACTTAGGCATCGGAGAGTTGAAGACCGCCCGGCGCGGTCTCCCTCTGACGCCCATTGTATTTATTTGACAGGTAACGGGAACCATTCACAACAAAGGTATCGATCCGCCTGCCGGATCAGCGTTAACTAAGGTCCAGCTACCGCTAGACTTTTAGACATCAACACTTTGTTTTAGATTTTTGGGTTTGTTCCATTCGCTGGGTTTTGCTTTGAAGTGGGGAGTAATCCGTGCTTCGAAATGGTCTTGGTTTTGCATGAATTTCTGGGTATTGGCTTGAATTTATGGGTTTTTCTGGGTTTTGGCTTGAATTTCTGGGTTTTTCTGGGTTTTGGCTTGAATTCATGGGTTTTTCTAGGTTTTGGCTTGAATTTCTGGGTTTCGGTTAGGCTAACCCTTGTGCTTCTGGTTCCAGATAGCGAGATTTGAGGTCCCCGGTACCATAGTTAGGATGGAATCAGAAGCCAGGGGTGGGGATACGGGATCGTCGTACCAGTCTTCTGCCAGGCAAGCTGAAGTGGACATCGACCGGTACTTAGGCCGAGTAGATCAATTAGCAGAGAACACGGGATCCTCGACTGGGGTGTTCTCGGAGAGTTGTGAGGAGTCCGACGAGGGTGAGAGCGAGGGTGGATCTGCGCAGGCCCCGGTAGTCACAGTGGCCATTCCGGAGGGCATACCGAAGCCGAGGTATACACTTGCGGATGGGACCGTATGCGACGAGCCCGGGAGAAGTATGACGATGAAGGAGATCATCAATATGCGACTGAAGTGGGGGATACCGGACGCGGTTGAGCTTAGGCCTCTCAGGGATGGAGAGATGGCCGCGAATCCTACCCCGGGGTGGGTGGCGCTGCACGAGAATCAGTTCCACCAAGGGTTATCGCTACCGCTGCCCCGGTGCCTACAGTATCTGCTGCAGATGCTGAACCTGTCACCGGGGCAGCTGACGTCGAATGCCATTCGCCAAATATATAGTATGATGGCGATGTGGGACTTGTGCCAACAAGGGTGGCCCTCCATAAACGAATTCCGCGCGGTACATCGGGTACTGTACTCAAGGAAGCAGTCTTGTGCGGGTACGGTTACATTTGCCGCTAGGGATTACGAACCACTAGGTACCGACATGCCTTCCTCGATGAGCAAAAGGTGGACGAACAAAGTGTTCCTAGCTGGGGGGCGGTGCCAAATTAAGAATAAGAAGTGGCAGCTGACCGGTACTTTCCAAGCTATCGGGGACCAGTCCTATACTCTATCCGAAGTAGAAAGGAAGAGCATAGCCCGGGTATATGCTGTTTGGTCAGAGAGAGAGAAAAGCTCTAATAGATTCATCCGTCACTCGATACTTTATAGGCTAGGGCTAGGGTGGCTCCCCGGTAAGGGATTATATATAATATTTTGTGTCAAACTTCTTTATGTACGTTCAACTAATCTTTGAACTGATTGCAGTGAAAGCGCCGAAGAGGAAACCCCGGAAAGGCAAGGAGGAGGACAGGATGGATGATGCCCAATTGATGGATATGCTGATGGGCCAGGGGGAAGACGCCCTTCACATCGATGTTGACCTAGGGTCGAAAGGTACAAGTCGGTCAATCGAAGAAACCCTTCTGGAGATCATCGATAAGGGATATGGTGAACTTGACCCCGACGCTCCCGTGACCCACGTCGCTCAGCCCTCCATGGCCGACGTTATCACGATAGATGACACCGGGACGGGAAAGGTACCGGTCTCCGTGCCTATTTCCTCTCGTTCCACTGGGAGCGATGAGGCATTGCTTCCTGGTAAGAAGAAGAGATCCTATAGGCATCGGCATCGAAGTGATAAGGAGGTGACGTACACTGGCCGGGATGTCCAAGGTTTTGGTGCGAAGAGGCAGAAGAAAGATAACCCGGGACCAGAGTCGTTGCCTTCGCTTGGCTTGCTATCTCCCGCGATTCCAGTAATCCCCAAGAAGCCCATCAAGCAGCTGCTGAGCGAGTACGGGGTTGCCGATGAAAAGTTCGTGCGGTCCATGCTTGGTGACCTGAAGGATATCGACCTAGACCGGGTTCGGGCCAAGGATTATACGCCTCTGGAGAATCGCCGTCTTGCCCGGGAATCCATGATGCGGGTACGTCTTGTTTCATTTTCTGCAAACGATTTTTATTGTTATATACGTTTTAATTGGTGTTTTTGCAGGCACTCTTCAATGTGTACGCCATTGACGCCAGCGAGGAAGATACTCATCTGAAGGAAGAGGTTAGCAATCTCTCCGGGCAGGTGAAGTATCTTCACGGCGAGAAGGCCAAGCTGGAGAAGCAGCGGGACTCATTGAAGGTTAAGATGGCTGCCGCTAAGCAGCGGATCGCGGAGCTTGAGAGTGAAATCTCTGAGGCGCGGGAAGAGGTAAAAAACGCCCGGGACTCTGAGAAAAGAGCTGCATAGTCTGCCGTGTCATGGAAGGAGAAGGCAGACCACCTGGAGGATCGCCTTCCTGTGGAGAGGCACGAGGCCGTGGAGGAGTACAAGTCCTCAGAAGAGCTTATCGCTATGCTGGCTGCTGCCCAAGATAAGGCTGTTATCATGAAATTCAAGGAGTGGGTGGCGGCCGGGTATTTAGATGAAGCTAAATTCAGGCGGGGTCTCCTGGAGAAAAAGAAGAAAGATCGGGAGGCGGCGGCCAAGTCTGGTGCCGAAGGGTCCCAGAGTACCGATGGCGAGCGGTTGTAAATAAAATTCTCTTTTTTTTTTTATTATCCGTTTGAGCAATTGTCTAATTCTGTCTGGTAGTCCAGGCTTTTTGTGAATGGGAACATCCTGAATTTGAATGGGAATTGGAAAGGAATTAAAATTTCTAGGATTTTCGTACCCTTAAGCATTTGTTTGCATCACTTATTACCGGAATAGAGTAACTGACAATAGCTATGTCCGGGAATGTCCGGGGTAGGTAAAAAAATGCTAGAAATGGTCTGAATAATTCATTTTTCCATTCAAATACCACACGGTGGTTAAATACAGAATGAGTGCCCGATGGGTAGCTTGCCATAGCTGTATGTTCAAAAAGCAAAAGCTAGAACAAGATGCTCCCGGAGCTACTTGTAGTAATACCGCAGGCGCTGGGTATTCCATGGATGCCTGGAAATGACCCCGTTCATGTCCCGGATGAAAAAGGTTGCGGGACCTACCTCTTCAATGATCTCGTAAGGGCCTGTCCAGGATGGATCCAGTCCCCGGGGCTCTGGTTAGACTTGCTTCATGACCCAGTCCCCCAATTTTAATGTCCGGGACTGTACCTTGGCATCGTAGTAACGAGCTATCCTCCGCTTGTTTGCCAAGTTATGCATGTGTGCCACATCTCTTCGTTCCTCGAGTAAATCAGCATTGAGGTGTAGGCCTTGTGAGTTGGTACCCGCATCGAAGTATTCGATCCGGGGACTCTGGATTTGTGTTTCAATAGGGAGTACTGCTTCTGATCCAAAAACCATGCAGAAAGGGGTCTCTCCGGTAGCCTCCGTTGCCGTGGTCCTGATAGCCCACAACACCTCCGGGAGTTTAGCAGCCCAAAGACCCTTGGCTTCGTCAAGCTTCTTTTTCAGTATTTTCTTGATTATCTTGTTGACAGCTTCGACCTGACCGTTGGTCTGGGGGTGAGTCGCGGAAGCATAGAGGATCCTAGTGCCTAGGTTCTGTGTGTAAGCCCTCAACTCGTCATTGTCAAACTGGGTACCATTGTCCGTGACTATGGTATCCGGGACTCCAAACCTGCAGTAAATGTTCTTCCATAGGAAGCTTTTGACCTTTTCCGTGGTGATGGCGACGAGAGGTTCTGCCTCCACCCACTTTGTTTGGTAGTCCACGACAACAATGGCGTATTTGAACTGTCCCATTGCTGTGGGAAGTTTACCATCAAGTCCAAACCCCACTGACAGAACGGCCATGGTGCAAGGAGGATGGAAAGGGTGATGGGCGGTGCCCTTGGGATATTTGCATACATTTGGCATTTGTGGCAAGAACTAGATATTGTTTGGGCCAGGGCCGACATGGTTGGCCAGAAATATCCTGCCCTTAGGGTCTTGTGCGCAAGAGATCGGGCTCCGGCATGGTTACCACATACACCAGCGTGAATGTCCTTCATTATTTTGTGATCTTCCTCCGGTGTTACACACTTCAGGTTGGGAAAGCAATGCCCCCTTTTGTACAGTTTGCCATTCATGATCGTGTATCGAGCTGACCTTTGCTGTAGTCTTCTGGCCTCGACCTTATCATCCGGTGTTAGGCCGTCGACCATGTATTTCAAAATTGGGTCCATCCATGAAGCTGTGTGATCCACCACAAATATTTCTGACACCGTTTTAGAAGTGCTAGGGCTAGCGAGTATTTCGACCTTGGTGGCCCCATAGGTAAGGTTTGGAGAAGTTGATGCGAGCTTTGCAAGGGCGTCTGCCTTGTCGTTTTCTGCCCTCGGTATTTGGGTAAAAATGTAGGAGGTAAACCTCTGAACTAATGCCCGGGCCAAGGCCTGGTAGGAGGACATGTGGGGCTCCTTTGCCTCGAAGTTACCGCTGACCTGGTTTACGACTAACTGAGAATCACTGAAGATACTAAGGTGCGGCACCCCTAGCTCCCGGGCGATCTGCAGACCTGCTATAAGTGCCTCGTACTCTGCTGCATTGTTGGATGCTTTGAAGGCAAATTTGACGGCGTACTCGTAGACTTGCTCGTCCGGGCTAATTAGCAAGATACCGGCTCCGCTGGTTTTCTTGTTGGATGCTCCATCAACGTATAATCGCCAAGTGCTTGGCGGAGGTGGATATGCGGCTAGTGGTTCAGGTGATTCCTGGTTTGGGTTATTGGAAGGGATTGATTCTGAAATAAAATCTGCCGCTGCCTGGCCTTTGATGGCTGTCCGGGGCTGGTACTTGATATCGAACTCCCCCAGCTCGATGGCCCATTTAATTAACTTGCCCGATACCTCTGGTTTTTGTAAAACCTGCCTCAATGGGTGATTAGTGAAAACGGTGATCGAGTGTGCCTGGAAGTAATGTCTGAGCTTCCGGGCTGATACCAGGAGAGCCAGTGCCACTCTTTCAATGTCCGGGTACCTGGATTCTGCCCTAGTGTAACGTTTTCCATCGTAGTACACTGGGTACTCACAATCGGAGTCCTTCCTAATCAGGACTGAGCTCACAGCCGTTGACGATGCCGCCAGATATACGTAGAGCATCTCTCCGGGAACAGGTTTGTAGAGTAGAGGTACCTCTGACAAGTATGACTTCAAGCCGAGGAAAGCAGCCTCGTGCTCCGCTGTCCAGGCTATCATCTCGACGTGCTGGGTTTTTAGCAATTTGAAGAAAGGAGTACACTTGTCCGTCAGCCTGGAGATGAATCTTGACAGGGCGGCCACTTTGCCTACAAGAGATTGGACCTCGTTCCTGTAGGTTGGGGACACCATGTCTAATATAGCCTGCACCTTCTCTGGATTGGCCTCAATTCCCCTGTGGCTAATGATGTACTCGAGAAACTTTCCTACCTCGACCCCGAAGATGCACTTCTGTGGTTTAAGCCGCATCCCATTGCGCAATATGATGGTAAAGACGATTGACAAGTTGGCTACATGATCCTCCGGAGTTAAACTTTTTACCAGCATGTCGTCCACGTAGACCTCCATGATAGTACCGATAACCTCCTCAAACATGGCGTTGACAAGTCGCTGATAAGTGGCACCTGCGTTCTTTAACCCGAAAGGCATGACCTGGTAGCAATAGAGACCTTTGTCTGTGGTAAAGGCAGTGTGCTCCTCGTCTGTCGGGTTCATTCGAATTTGGTTGTACCCACTGAATGCATCCATGAAACTGAGTAACCGGTACCCAGCAGTGGAGTCGATTAATTGATCAATTCGCGGGAGCGGGAAGCTATCCTTAGGGCATGCCCGATTGAGGTTTGTGTAGTCCACACACATGCGCCATGATCCCGAGGATTTCTTTGGTACCATTACCACGTTGGCTAACCACCGGGGGTATGTTACTTCCCTGATAAAGTTGATGGCGATCAGCTTCTTTACCTCAACCTGGATAGCCCGGTACTTATCGTGTGTGAAGGCCCTTCGCTTTTGTCTTACTGGTGTTGAGTAAGGAACAATACTAAGATTGTGCGTGGCTATCTCTGGCGGTATACCGGGCATGTCCTCATAGGACCAGGGGAATGCAGATGTGTTAGATCGGAGAAACGAGATCAATCCTTCCATGACAACCGGAGACAGCCTTGTACCAATCCTAACAGTCCTGTCCGGGAACTGCTTTGATAGGACCACCTCTTCAATGTCCTCTACGGCACCAGGCCGTTCTTCGTCAGAGTCGGTATCGGCTCTGGGATCCTCGTACCTGTCCAGCAGAGGGTTAGTAGCTACGTGCAACATTTCAGACTTTCTCTTACCGCGTGATACAGTTAGAGAATAGCACTTCCTCGCGGCGGCCTGATCACCCCGGATCGTAGCAGTGCCGGCCGGGGTTGGTACTTTCATCATCAACATGTGACCTGCTATGAAGGTTTTCAGACGCCAGAGTGCCGGACGGCCCAGGATAGCATTGTAGGATGATACGCAGTCCACTACGATGAACTATGTTTTGATGGTTGAACTATTCGGACTTTCGCCTATCGTGATCGATAGGTAATCTGATCCGAGTGGTTGGACGATATCTCCTAAAAAACTAATGAGGGGCTCATTATCCTGTGAGAGCTTGGACCTTCCTCTGTTCAAAGCTTTGTATGCATCGCGAAATAATACGCTAACTGAGGCCCTGGTGTCCACGAGCACCCGGGACATTATATAATGGTCCATTTGGAGCGTGATTAGGAAGGGATCATCATTGGGCATCCTTAGGTCGGCCTCCTCCTCCTGCAGGAATGTCACCGATGTCCATTCGGTGCCACCGTCTTGCTGCGGAGCCTTGTGGAAGTTGAAAACTTCCGGACGGCCGAAACTAGAATTTCGTTTCCTCCCCTAGGGGGGCAACTCTTTCGGGCCCCCACCGTGGATCGTGAAGATCTGGCCGTACACTTCTACAGCTCCTATCTCCTTAGCAGGTAGGTATCGTTGAAGCTTGCCCCTCTGGATGAGGAACTCGATTGTATTTTTTAAAGCAACGCAGAGATTGGTATTATGTCTGGCATCCTCATGATAAGTGCAGAACTTTCCGGTATCCTGCTGGGTAAGTTTACTCGTCGGGAATTTCCTTAGGGCTGGTCCCGGTATCTTATCCTTGTTTTCATTCCAAATAGTCTCGTATGAAGCGTTGAGGATTGTGAACACCTCATACCGGGGTGGTGGTGGTGTCCGTGGGGCCTGCTGTGCCCTCGGCTCCCGGTGAGGGTGGGTGGTCCCGTAACTGTTTGACCTGGACGAGGACTCTTTGCTTCTTTTGTTCGAGGTATGGGGTGACCTATCATGGCTATGGACCCACTCCCTCTTTCGTGTTTCATCCCTAACAGTCGAGGTCGGTGAGGAGAATCTTAGCTCCGGCCTGGGGTTGTCCCCGTAAGTCTCGAATTCGGCCTGAGCGTGTCTGATGGCAGTGACCATCAGCTAGTCGTAGCTAGCTGGAGGATTATGGTTGATCCCATAGAGAAATTCTCCGCGCCTTAAGCCCCTCCTGAAAGCCAGCTCAGCCAGTTCCTTATTAAGGTCCCGGCACTTAGCGGTAGCCGCTTGCCATCGATTTACAAAAGACTTCAAAGTTTCATCTTCTCCCTGCTGGACTTTTAACAGGCCCTTTGGTGTGTGTATCCCATCGGTGCGTAAGATGAATCGAGCGACAAATTTATCAGCCAGCTCCTTAAAATTCCCTACAGAACCGACCGGCAGTTCGTAGAACCAACTCAAAGCCTCCCCTGACAAGGTCTCCTGGAACATATTACAACACACTTCATCCGTATATCCCTTGGCGCTTGTTTGTGATTGGAAAGCCTGGAGATGCTGGTAGGGGTCTCCAACTCCCGTATAGTCAATCTTCAGTGGTTTCGATGTATTCGCTCGAATGGCTCCTCTAACCTGTTGGGTGAAAGGGCCCGGGCGGTCCTCGTAAGTCGTCATAGCTCTCCAGGTGTCTCTATTTTCTGTGGCCTGTACCCTTGCCTGCAGGGCATGTAAAGAGTCGCTCATTTGCACTAGTAATGCCGTGTTAGCATCAGTTACCGTGTGGGATATTGTGAACTGGCTGTGGTAACAGTGGTGGTGGCAGATGCCTCAAGTTTTCCGGGAATAAGTCTACTGGTATTTGGATTATCCGTTGACCGCCTTCCGCAGAAGGTGCTGGGGCGGTGCTAGGGCCTCCTGTTGTCGGTGCAGTGTTCACACCTGTTGCTAGCGAGGATGCTCTAGCCAGGGCCTGGGTGAGTGCCTCGTTGTGCTGGTGCCTCCTATCCAGTGCTCGGGCCAGCGCTGTGTTTTCATCTTCCAAATCCTGCATTCTCTGTTGTGCAAGGCGGTTTATTTCCCTATCGGTACTCCTTTATTCCTGATCCATCCTGGATTGTTCCCTGAAGGCTGCGATCTCAGCTCGCATAGAATCCATCTCCGATACCGGAGTCACTTCTTCCGGGACTATGGGGTCCAAGGATCCGAGACCATGCATTGATCCTTGAACACTTGGCGCTTCTGCTGAAGAAGTTCTCAGAGTGAATATCAGTGCCCGGGCGACACTTCTACCCTCTCCTGCCACTTCTGGCTCATCCATGATACGAGCCCCTACCTGGCGCGCCAATGTTTCTGGTGGCTTTCTCTGGCGGTACCTCACACAGAATGCTATACCGTCTGGGGTACCGATCCAACTCCTAAATCCTGTATCAAGAACACAACGTTAGAGGGGTAAACCGTACCGGACGGTTTACACCTCTCCGATGCCTGAGTGAGAAACTAATAGATGTGTATCAAGTAAATAGTGGACAAAGGAGTTATTACCCGTAAAAGGTGGTTATGCTAATGTCTTTATACTCCGAGCATGGGAAAGGAGTTTCCCCTAGCTTCGATGTGGGACACAGGTTGTTCTTCTGATGCCATATTAGCCTTCCTGTTGTGTAAATAGATGGGCTGTGCTGGCCTTGTCCCGGGCCCTGGGTGCCCAGGTTGGCATCCCATATGGGCCCGACCATGGTGGGTCGTGAACCCGGCCCATGGCATAGTACCTGAGAGTACCGATGGGGCCCAGTCGATAGTGCCAAACTTAGTTGAGACTTACCCAGTATGTACACTTACTTGCCAACGTGTGAAGGCTGAGCATCAGAGACCTGCAGGTATGTTAAAGCCGTTACCTATTCCTGTATGGAAGTGGGAGCAGATCTTAATGGATTTTGTCACTGGACTGCCTAGGTCCAAAAGAAGTCATGACGGGGTGTGGGTGATCGTGGATCGTTTGACGAAATCGCGCACTTTCTTCCGGTGTCAATGACGTATTCGGTTGACATGTTGTGCGAGCTTTACATCGAGGTAATCGTGAAACTTCATGGTGTGCCTGTGTCAATTGTTTTTGATCGTGATGCGCGGTTCACTTCAAAATTTTGGAGCGGTTTCCAAAAGGCCATGGGAACTGATTTAGATATGAGTACGGCATTTCACCCTCAGACTGATGGGCAGACCGAGCGAGTGAATCAGGTGTTGGAGGTGTACATACATGTACATTTGCAAACATAATTAGCTAAATGGGCCACGCTCATTGTACCGCCAAAGGTACTAATTCCAACTAAAGGAACGACACGCAGACACACCGCCAGGCAGGCTACAGCCTCAGCGTCGGAACATCTCCAGATCACCGTCGACGCGCCGCCACGCGCCACGCCAAGATGGCATCAGAAGCTTCTGAAACTGGGAACTGAAGCATGTCAGTCCCACATCGAAAACAAAGAGAAGATCAACCTCTTCCTCACCTATAAAAGGTTCTCTCCTCTCTCCACATTAATTACGCATTCAATACTAAAGCTACTGTTACTATGTCAACACAAATACATTGACTAACTTAGGCATCGGAGAGTTGAAGACCGCCCGGCGCGGTCTCCCTCTAACGCCCATTGTATTTCACTTGACAGGTAGCGGGAACCTCGAGAACAACACAAGTACCGATCCGCCCACCGGATTAGCGTTAGCTAAGATCCAGCTACCGCTGGACTTTTAGACATTAACATTGGCGCCGTCTGTGGGAATCCTTGAACAGAAGGCCATCCCACCACATTCACCATGACTAACGGTAGCGGGGGAAACGCGGAAGAGCAGGCAAACCATCCCTCCATCCCCCAACCCTCCGACCCAGCGGTGGGCGTTAACCGCGCACTGTTCACAACCCGGTCAACCCCGGCGGTGAGGTAGATCCAGGCAGCAGTCGCCCGCCGGGCCAAGACCTCGTCACTATGTACGAGCTAGCACTAGCGGATCTCCATAAGGCAAACCGAGAACGTGAGGAGGAGCGCAGGGAAAAGGCCGAAGCCCAAGGGCAGGTGGCTACGCTAATGAAACGTTTTGACGAATTAAAAAGGACGCTGGCGGCCACCGCCCGCCCAGCACAAAGCGAGCAGTCACATGGCACCAGGCATAGTCGCCCCGGCACCGGTACATTGGTCCGAGAACCGGCCATACAGATGCAGGTACCGTTGAACCCACCGGGGTTGTTGGGAATGGGACCGCCGCCCATACCTCAACTAATGCTGGAGCAGGTGGCGGAATCACTCCCGCACACCAACCGCTCGGGAGCGAGGGCAAGGACTGAGGGCAGTCTGCCTGTGCCAAGGCATAGGCTACCCCAGCGGGAAATTCAGGTCGATTCCGCCGACGATGCAACCGCCCAGATATGGGAAAGGGTGCACCAACTGGAGCAGAGGTTGATCCGGGCGGAATCGGGCGTCCCTGCACCAACTCGGAATCCGCTCTTCACTTCCAGACCTGGGCCCTTCTCCGCTGCAATTCTGCGGGCTGTCAGACCGGCACATGCAAAAACCCCAAAGATGTCGCATTACGGCGGAATGTCCGATCCCTTCGTCCACATGGACACCTTCAAGAAAGTCACCAACAACAAGGGGTTCGACGACGCCACCTTGTGCCACTTGTTCAGTGAAACGTTGGACGGTGAGGCAATGAACTGGTTCTTTGAGTGTCCGCCGGGGTCTGTCAGCTCATTCCATGCACTATCACACGCTTTCCTCTCCCGTTTCATCTTATTGTCCGCCGGACATCACAACACGAGTCAGCTATTCAGCGTTAAGCAGGGGGAGGACGAATCACTGAAGGCCTTCGTCACAAGGTGGCGGGCGGCAGCGTCTCAATGCCGCGACCTAGACAAAACCATGGCATCGGCGGCCTTCAGGAAGGGACTTCTCAAGGGACCGTTCCTCTATCACCTCAACTACAGTCATCCCAATGCGACGTATGACCACGTCATGAGTGAGGCGGTCATTCACGCTCAGGCGGAATTCATCACATATGGAGAAACCCCACCACCACCAGCAACGCCAACAAAGTCAACACAGCCATCCTCCAGTCACCAAGAAACAGCTAACAAGAGCCCCCCAGCACCGCCAACTGACAAGAAAAGGGAGTGGCAGCAGGGCCACCAACAGAACAAGCGGCAGAAGGACCAGCATTACAACAAGGGAAACCGCCCAACCAATGGGGATAACCGCAACAAGCCGCCAGAGTCCTCGCAGCGGTATGCAGTTTTCACGGTCCTAACGGCCTCGTATGAAAACATCTACAATCAATGCAAGGATCAGATTCCACCGCCACCCCCTCCAAAGTACCCAAAAACGGGTAAACCCAGGAACACCGGAAAATGGTGCAAATACCACGAGGACAGCGGCCACAATACCAACAGCTGCAATGCTCTCAAAACAGCCGTTGAGACCTTGTACCGTGACGGCAAGTTGGAACAGTTCAGGGTGCGCCAACCACCACCAGTAATTGCCAACGTCGAGACCTTAGGCCGCATCAACACCATCGATGGCGGTGCTCCAATCACAAGCATGTCTCACAGGGCAAGAAAGCACTATGCACGCGCTAATCATCCTAAGGAAGTCTGCAACATCCGCTACGAAAGGTCCGCTAAACTCCCAAAGTCAGGTTGGGAACCTATTACCTTCTCAGAGGAGGAGGAGCGCGGAGTCCATTTACCCCATGACGACCCATTCTTGGTCGATGCCATTCTTGGCAAATTCTCGGTGGGGAGAATCTTGGTGGATAGCGGGTCTGCTGTCAACGTCATCTTTAGCGGCTGCTACGACCACCTCAAGCGGAACAAAAAACTACTCCAGGACCACGAGCCACTGCTCAGCTTTTCCGGTGACGTCACACAACCGCTAGGGTCGGATTACATGCGCTTGGTTATTGGCACTAGTCCGTGCATGGCGGAGGTGCATACGGAGTTCATTATTGTCGACTGTTCCAGTTCGTACAACGCCATAATTGGTCGACCAGCGCTTAACAAGCTCAAGTGCATTATTGCCGGGTACATGCTTCTCATGAAGTTCCCCACGCCCAACGGCACGGGCTGTGTGAGGGGAAGCCAGCAGCTGGCACGGGAATGTTATTCAACGACTATAGCGCGGTCAACACGCCGCCATGAAATTCTGACGGTGGGTAATGACGCACCACCACCAAACATCTTTGAGGATCCTAGATATGAGGAGAAGAAATATGTAAAGAAGGAACCGGTCAACCCGGAAACGTCGTTGAAGATTGTCCGCATCTCAGACGAGCACCCTGAGCGGACAGTCCGCATAGGCGCCCAACTAGATCCGGAGGTGGAGGCGGAACTCACTCAATTCCTGCGTGACAATGCCGCCGT
The DNA here is from genome assembly GCF_002994745.2 of Rosa chinensis. Lineage (NCBI taxonomy): Eukaryota > Viridiplantae > Streptophyta > Magnoliopsida > Rosales > Rosaceae > Rosa > Rosa chinensis. The sequence continues at coordinate 52,052,617 of NC_037088.1, read as the reverse complement.
CTTTGCATGGTCCTACGCGGACATGCCAGGTATCTCCCCTGAAATCATCACTCACAAATTGACCATCAAGCCCTCCTTTTATCCTATCAAGCAGAAGCGGAGGGCCTTTGATGAGGAAAAGTACAGGGCAATCGGAGAGGAGGTCGCCAAACTACGGGACATTGGGTTCATCCGCCAAGTCATATATCCCCAGTGGATCTCAAATTTGGTAATGGTAAAAAAGCCCAGCGGCAAGTGGCGAATGTGCGTCGACTTCAAAAACCTCAACAAGGCATGCCCAAAGGATAGCTTCCCGCTACCTCGTATCGATCAGCTAGTTGATTCAACTGCCGGACACGAGCTCCTCAACATGATGGACGCTTTCTCCGGATACAATCAGATCAAGATGCACCCCACCGACCAGGAATGCACTACCTTCACCACCGATAAAGGCCTCTACTGCTACAATGTCATGCCTTTCGGTCTGAAGAACGCTGGCGCAACTTACCAGCGGTTGATGAACGCCATGTTCGCGGAGCATCTGGGAAAAATCATCGAGGTCTACGTGGACGACATGCTAGTTAAGAGCATGAAGGCCAGTGGACACGTGGAAAACCTCAGAATCATAGTAACCATCCTCCTGGCCTATAATATGCGCCTCAACCCAGAAAAATGTTTCTTTGCAGTCGCCGCTAGCAAATTTCTCGGTTACATCGTCAGCGAGCGCGGTATCGAGGCTAACCCGGATAAGGTACAGGCCATCCTTGACTTGGCGAACCCCGAGTATAAGGTGGACGTCCAGTGCCTCCAGGGCAAGTTAACCGCCCTTTCTCGATTCATCTCTCGGCTCACTGATAAATGTGCCCCATTCTTCAAACTCCTCAAAACAACTCACAAGAAGGTCATTGACTGGAACCCAGAGTGTCAGGCGGCATTCCAGGGCCTAAAGGAGTACCTGGCGGCAGTCCCTCTCCTTTCTGTCCCTGTGCAAGGAGAAATACTATTCATATATCTAGCGGTCTCGCCAACGGCGATAAGTTGCGCCATTGTCCGGCGGGAGGGCCAGGACGAACTCCCAGTATTCTACGCCGGCAGGGGCATGAACGGAGCAGAAACAAGATATTCACCGTTGGAACAACTGGCCCTCGCACTTATCGTTGCTGCCAGACGCCTCCGGCAATACTTCCAAGCTCACACGATCCATGTGTTAACCAATCAGCCGCTGAGGCAAGTGATGCAGAACCCTGAACACTCAGGGCGCCTCAGTAAGTGGGCCATTGAGCTCAGCGAATTCGACATAGAGTACAAGCCAAGAACCGCCGTGAAGGGCCAGGCAGTGGCGGACTTCATCGCTGAACTTACTGAGCGTCTTCCGGAACCCGGTACCCAAACAGAGCCCGGAACAGAAATAGTAAACGGTGAGGAGGCAACTCCCCTACAGTCAGATTGGAACCTGCATGTGGACGGCTCCGCTTCCGCCAAGTCCAGCGGCGCCGGAGTCATCTTAACAGGACCCGGGGGACTAAAAGCAGAGTACGCGTTGAAATTCAACTTCAAAGCTTCAAACAATATGGCGGAGTACGAGGCACTTATCGCCGGTCTACTCCTCGCCATTGACTCAGGAGCTGACAGCGTCAACATATTCAGCGACTCGCAACTAGTCGTTAACCAGGTCAACGACAGCTTCCAAGCCAAGGACCATCAGTTAGCGGCAAATTTGGGGTACGTCAAAACGCTGCTAAAAAAGTTCAAATTTCACACCATCACACAGATCCCCAGGGAAAGGAACGCTAAGGCTGATTCACTAGCGAGACTGGCAACTGCTCAACCACATCAGAGTCCAGGGGACACAAGGGTGGAATACCTTGACAAGCCCAGTATCACAAAGACCCTGGCGGAGATTTTCAACATTCAGGTCAATCCCAGCTGGATGGACGAAATCATTACATACAAGCGCAGCGGCACATTGCCAGAAGATAAAGTCCACGCAAGACAGCTCAAGCGCAGGGCAACCCGCTACAACATCCAGGACGGCAAGCTTTACCGCCAGGGATTCACCCATCCCAACCTCCGCTGTCTAACCCCAGAAGAGGGAAAGGTAGTCCTAGCAGAAATCCATGGCGGGGAATGCGGAAACCACTCCGGCGCCAGATCCTTGGCTAACCGCACAATGCGACAAGGTTACTTCTGGCCCACGCTTGGTGATGACGCCCGGCGGATTTCGAGGTCTTGCCACAAATGCCAACAGTTTGCAGATCTCCCACACGCGCCAGCGGAACCACTGTCGGTCATCATCGGCCCATGGATTCATTCCACGTGGGGCCTTGATTTGATGGGAAAGTTCCAAACCGCCAAGGGCCAGTTCAAATACATCATTGTTGCCATCGATTACAACAGCAAGTGGATAGAGGCGGAGCCACTGACGGCAATAACTACCGCAAAGGTAATTCGCTTCCTTTGGAAGAATGTCTACTGCCGCTATGGTGTCCCACATGTAATCATTACAGACAACGGCACACAGTTCAACAATAAGGAACTCATCTCCTTTACCGCCAACTTGGGCACTAAGTTGAGTTTTGCATCTGTCGCCCATCCCCAAACCAACGGCCAAGTCGAAGCAGCAAACAAAATAATCAAGAAGCTGCTACAAAAGAAGCTCGACGACGCCAAGGGTTTGTGGGCGGAAAAGCTTCCAGAGGTCCTATGGGCCATCCAGACAACTCCAACTACCGCCACCGGCGAAACTCCTTTTTGTATGATGTTTGGCACAGAGGCTGTCCTGCCTATTGAGGTAACTCAGCCTACCGCTAGGGTCGAAAACTATGACCCAGATACCAACAGCGACGGCGTCAACTTGGACAGGGACCTCCTAGAAGAAAAAAGATACAAGGCCCATCTGCACAACTTGCAAAACAAGCAACGGGTATCGCGTTTCTACAACGCCAGAGTCAAGGCCCAGAACCTCCAATTGGGGGACTGGGTAATGAAGGAAGTCATCCCGCCACCAACAAAACTCCGCCCAACTTGGGAAGGCCCATACAAAATTGTGGAAGTCGTTAGCTCAGGCACCTTCTACTTAATGGACAGGGACGGCGTCACGTCGACCCACCCTTGGAATACCGAACACCTTCGGTATTACTACAAATAGTCAGATCACTACCCAGGAGCATCTTGACTTAGCTAAATTTTTGTTCAATATTTAGCTAAGGGAAGCTACCCAACGGGTACTACTCCACTTTTGTACACTGATCCGTCAGCTATCAATGAAACGAGGAATTATTCAAACCATTGTTACCAAGTCTAGCACCGAGGGCAACTGGCAACGCCAGCAATCGTCGGCGGACTTCGTCCGCTACGTGGTGCACTTGGACCAATCTTAATTCCTTTAATGTTTCATTGATTGACAGAAGAAATATATAACTCAAAACACTAGCACCGGCAAACACATAATGGCAAACCAAGGCAGAAATTTATTTCACTTTCAATATTCTTTACAGGCTGTCGTGACTCAGCGGCCACAAAAAAAAAAAAAAAAAACAAGTGGCAAAGTCTCCAGCGGCCTCGGCCGGCTTCAGGGGTTGCCTTCCACATTTTCTGCTTCAGCGGGCGGCGGTACGATCGATCGACTCGCTTGATCGGACCCTCGCGCTGTCGGACTGGGGGTCTCCATGGTACCATCCGCCCGGGTGTGTGCCTCCAGGAATCCAGCACGTGACACCTCAGACGGGGTAGGATGGGGAGTCTGCTGGGACCCTTCCGCCTGATGAGCGCCACTTTCCCCGCTGCCCGAGCAGGCACCTCCGGCTGGGGCAGACACGTCTGTCTCCAGCTGGATGTTCTCAACCACCGGCGCGTCAGGCTGTGACGCTTTGGCAAAGTCAATGGCGCCCTTCCGCTTTAGCATGTCTATATTTGCTCGGGCCCCAGCCTTCGCCGACTCGGTCATTGCCTTCTTAAACTCCGCCGACTGCTTGAACGCCTCAACGGCGGCGGCCGCAGCGGTACCCCCTTCAGCCCTCAGCTGGTTAACCTCACCCTCCAGCCGCTTCACCTCAGTCATTCTGGCGGCGGACTCCCGCTGCACGATGATGAGCTTTTTGTCCTTGGCGGCTATCCGCTCCTGCAGCAGGGCTATCTCTTGCTCCAACTTGGAGACGTGTTCATTCCTCTCCAAGTCCAGCTCAATCGCCACGTTGAGCTTACCACGGACGTCAGCATGGTCACATTCCGCCTTGGTCAAATCCCGCTCTACCTCCGCCAGTTTCTCCTTCGCCTCCGCCAACTGCCTCTGGAGACCTTGGATTTCCTCCCTCAGCTCTCCCTCTACCTGGGGCTGCTTCGATGCCGCCACGAACATGTTGTGCAGTCCCGCCGATATTTGACCAAACGCCGAGCTGAAGGGCGATTGGTCAATTGCCGTGGGGCGCGAGATACCCGCTAGGCCACCGAACCCTAACCGTTCGCATAGATGGAAGAGGAACTCCCGCTCACCATCTGTCATGAACGCGGCGTACTCGGCGAACGAGTCCAGATCACTAGGGGCGGGCGCCTCTCCCTCCACCGCAACAGTTTTCGGGGGAGCTTGGCGAGCCTTCTTCTGCCGGCGGGCCCCGATTACCTCAACCTCCTCTTCCTCTTCCTCGTCAGGAGAATCAACCTGCCGGCGTTTTCTCTCCAGCGCCCTTTGGTTCCCGGCGGCGGTCCTCGTCACCCTCGTGGCGGCTCCGCCGGTTGCACCACTTTCCCCTTTTGAGGGCCACGCCTCTGAGCAGGCATCCGCTCCTTCTGTTGCCCCGCCGCAACGCTTCCCCTCTCCCCGCCAGCAGCTTGGGTCCCCGTCTGCACTGCCGGCAGACCATCCTCACCAAGATGGGAGTGGTGCGGCATTGGCAGCACCACGGGAACCTCAGACTGGCTCAGTGCCAGTGTCTCGGGGTTCACCAGCGTCTGCTGAGCCGCCAGCCCCTCGGCGTACATGGCCTCCAGAAAGTTGTCTATCTCAGCGCGGTCCATGGCCTTTTCGAAAGCGTCGCGACTTGATTTATTGCCCGGCGGAGTCTCTAAACAAAAAAAAAAAAAAAAAATTAGTCAGTCCAGATCGCACTAAAGGGGAGATAACGGTCTGGCGGAGATTTCTCACCAATGGAACGCGTTAGCCGCTGGTCGACCAGCAACTCCCAACCGGTCAAAAGTCGGAAATCTAGCAAGTTGCGGTTCCGCCAGCAACCTCTGATCCTCGCTACGCGGCACTCTTCTTCCCGCGTTAGCGTGTACCGCAATCCCGCTGCACAAAAACTGTAATCGTTAGTGACTACAAATGCAAATACATAAACCCGCCAACTACGTGCAGCGGAAACCGGTTACCAACCTCGAATGGGTTGGAACTCCGACTTAATCCTAAATGTCGGCCCTTCCTCGTTCGACCTGGCGTGATACTCCCAACCCTCTGTGGCGACGCAGAAGGTCCCCCGCCAGTAGGACATTGAGTCCCTTAGATTTTCGATCAGCTTGGGGGCTCCCTGCCGGCGGCTCAAGTTCACTTGCCCTTTGTAACCCCGGCGCTTCACGTACACCAGCTCGTAGAAGTGAAGCACTTCCGCCAGAGTGAGTTCATGGCCAACATCAACCGCCACATGTTGGGGCAAATCTGACCAAAGGCAAGGCCAAATTCACACACCAGGATTTGGAGATTTGGCACCAGCGGGAGTGTCACTCCTTGGCGGAATATCGCCTCGTGAACTGCAGCAAATCCCGCTGGAAGAATCGAAGCCTTCTCATCCACTGTCGGCGGCCGCAGCTTCACGGAGCCCGGCAACCGAAACGTCTGCTTCAGTCGGTTTACCCCGGCGGCGTCCATCCGCCCACCTGCCTCGTCGACAGCGGTGCCATCCGAGAGGAACCACGCCGACTCAGCGTTTTGCCCCGCTATTTCTCCTTCTCCAACGGAGCCGCTAGCAGCACTGTTGCTCGCCAAACGCTCTTCGCGCCTAGCTTTGGCAGCAGCGGCCTCACCCCCCATTGAACTTTCTGGACGCGAACCACCACCCATAGCTACTTCCCAGGGGATGGTCTGGAGTGGCTCAACTTCTAGCGGTTCTGGCAGTGAGGTTCCTGCATGGGCAGACGGACGCAACGAATCAATAAAAATCCTATCCGCCGCGCTGAACGACACGTCAGACCCGGATTCCTCACTGCTCGAAATCTCTATGACATTAGCCATCCCAAACCCTAAAACCCACATCAGTTAGCACAAGCACAGATCTAGCCTATTCTCACATCAGTTATAGCCAAGAGCATCAAGAACAAAACCCAGAAAATGCCAAAATACGAACAGACGCACCCAACCCAGATTTGGCCATCTAAATCTCCAAGCACTAACGCTTTGCCAACCATAATTCAACCTAAACCAAATTTGCCTCAGAACACACCCAACAAAACCAGCAGTCATCCCAGAAAGACAAACAACAAAACCCAGAAAATAGCAGATCCAATGAAACAGGAAAATAAAAGAAAATCCAGATACCAACCTCGATGATGAAGTCTACGACACGGTGGTTCACGGTAATCTTAGGGGGCTGCGATTGTCGTCTCTCCGGGAACGGTATCCCCAAGCTTCGGCAAACTCTTTCTTCGGTCTCGGACAAACGGAGCTTGAAGATGATGACTAGGTTTTCAAATTTTCAGGGTGATAAGGTCTCAAAAGGTTCCCCCCTTTTTATGTCAACATCATCGCGTCGTAAGCCGTCCGCTCCATAACGACATCACATACCAGCCGTACACGTGTCGTAACCCTCTACTCACTCTCCGGAGTACCCGAGGCGTCACCTCGGTTACGAAACCCACATCTACTATCATTAAATGCAAGAAGACGAGCAGGCTTAGGAGACAAGCCTACGCACGCTAACCCTCTATGGGTTCGACACGTGTTAACCACCACTAGGATAACTTCTCCCTTGTCATCTTCCAAGTGACGAAGTCTCCGCTGAGCAAAACACCGCCAGCGGAACTTCTCCCTTGTCATCGTCCCAAGTGACGAAGTCTCCGCTGAGCGAAACACCGCCAGCGGAACTTCTCCCTTGTCATCTTCCAAGTGACGAAGTCTCCGCTGAGCGAAACACCGCCAGCGGAACTTCTCCCTTGTCATCTTCCAAGTGACGAAGTCTCCGCTGAGCGAAACACCGCCAGCGGAACTTCTCCCTTGTCATCTTCCAAGTGACGAAGTCTCCGCTGAGCGAAACACCGCCAGCGGAACTTCTCCCTTGTCATCGTCCAAGTGACGAAGTCTCCGCTGAGCGAAATATCACCAGCGGAACTTCTCCCTTGTCGTCTTCCAGGTGAGGAAGTCCCCGCTGAGCGGAACCCCGACAGCGGGACTTCTCCACGTCTTGCAAGCAGGGTGTCTTCTGCTATACACATCTGGCGGAACCCTCTGTCATCTTGCAAACCGAGTGCTTTGTTCAACGCCAAATCGTTCAACAAAATACCGCCAGCCACGTCTACCGGACGCGGCTTCCCGCTACATTTAGCGGGGGGATATCCGCCAAGCTGCGAATCCCGAGGCCACGCCTCACTCTGACAACGACCGCCACGCGGCGTTTCCGTCAGAACGTCCCTACGGGACACGGGGACTTGTCAACAGTCTACGACGGCCCTGATCAGGTACGTTGACCCCCGTCATTTGGGTGCCACATTGGGCTCGCTACCCAACACCCTCTGCTCCGTGCAGCTCCCCTTCACCAAACAATTTGCCGACCATCCGGAGGTCTATCTTCGCCGGGGAGTGGGGGACTCCCTGGGGGGCCCACCTGAAAGGGTATAAAGCGTTTGCTCAGTAAAACCAACGGTTGACGACGCACTGACGCTAATTATGCTCTTGCAAGTCTAGCGGAAGAAAACGCTTCAAACCGCCGAACAACTCCCCAACCAAGATTGCCCTCCTTGACTGGGGACTTGGGGGACTTGTACATACATGTACATTTGCAAACATAATTAGCTAAATGGGCCACGCTCATTGTACCGCCAAAGGTACTAATTCCAACTAAAGGAACGACACGCAGACACACCGCCAGGCAGGCTACAGCCTCAGCGTCGGAACATCTCCAGATCACCGTCGACGCGCCGCCACGCGCCACGCCAAGATGGCATCAGAAGCTTCTGAAACTGGGAACTGAAGCATGTCAGTCCCACATCGAAAACAAAGAGAAAATCAACCTCTTCCTCACCTATAAAAGGTTCTCTCCTCTCTCCACATTAATTACGCATTCAATACTAAAGCTACTGTTACTATGTCAACACAAATACATTGACTAACTTAGGCATCGGAGAGTTGAAGACCGCCCGGCGCGGTCTCCCTCTAACGCCCATTGTATTTCACTTGACAGGTAGCGGGAACCTCGAGAACAACACAAGTACCGATCCGCCCACCGGATTAGCGTTAGCTAAGATCCAGCTACCGCTGGACTTTTAGACATTAACAGGAGGATATGTTGAGAGCCTGTGTGTTGGACTTCAAGGGAAGTTGGGAGGATCATCTGCCGTTGATTGAATTCTCCTATAACAATAGTTATCACTCCAGTATTGGCATGGCACCATATAAGGCCCTGTATGGTAGGCCATGTAGATCTCCGATCTGCTGGGCAGAGGCGAGAGATAAGGTGTTATTGGGTCCTGAGATTGTGCAGGAGACCACTGACAAAATTTCAATTATTAGGGACAGGATTCGAACAGCAAAGAGTAGACAGAAGAGTTATGCATATTTGAAAATGAGGCAGGTTGAGTTTAAAGAGGGTGATCATGTGTTCTTGAAAGTCTCGCCCATGAAGGGTATGGTGAGATTTGGCAAGAAAGGAAAGTTATCACCAAGGTTTGTCGGACCTTTTGAAATTCTGGAAAGGGTAGGAGATTTGGCTTATAGGCTTGCCTTACCTCCTAGTATGTCTGGTGTGCATAATGTATTCCATGTGTCTATGTTGAGGAAGTATGTCCTGGATGAGTTACATGTGATCGATTATGGCACGATTAAGGTGTATGCAGATACGACCTTTGTTGTTGAACCTGTTCGTATTTTGGATAGGTCAACAAAGCAACTTCGAAGAAAGGAAGTTGACTTGGTCAAGGTATTGTGGAGTCACCATGACGAGGGTGATGCCTCTTGGGAGTTGGAGTCGGATATGAGAGTGAAGTACCCACAGTTGTTTGTTGATGAGCAAGCGTGAATTTTGGGACGAAATTCCTTTAAGGAGGGTAGACTGTGATGACCTGGATTTTCGTTATGTAATTTTGGTAATAAATAATGGACCAGTTGTACGGATATTTGGTATTGTGCTTTATTTTTAAGTTGTATGTGAGATGGAATGATTTTCATACGTAAAATTATTCGAATTTCACAGTTTAGGGGGTCGTGTGAAGTTTGACTTTTCATACGTTGGGATTCTCAGAAAACTTCCTTCACGAAAGTTGTAGAGCGCGTCGATACGAGTTCGTGGACATATGGAATGCATCAATCGGTGTTCGTATGAGAAAGTTATGGCTAGCGGAAGAAGTTTCCGTTTTAGTATAAATAGAGAAAAATCAGAAATTCTTTCATAATTCCATATTTCCATTTCCGGAAATATCTCTTTTCTCTCTCTTCTCTCTCGGCTGCACCTTCAGAATCGAAAATATCTAGCTGACCCGACCCGAACCCGACGATCCGACCCGGCCTGAACTCGCAACTGCGGCGACCTCTGGCCGTGAAATTTGGACAGCTGGTTCGCCTCCTCCGTTTGGTCGTCCCTGTGGTGTCCTCTAGTGGCGATATCCACCGTGTGCGGCGCAGTAAGGCGGTGCAGATTGAGGTTTTTCGACCCGACAGGAAAACGCAGCTCCGGTGACGGTATAGCTTCAAGTTTCCTTCCTTGGCTTCGTGGGGGTTGTCTGAGTCGATCTATGGTGTTTGTTTGGATCGATTTACGTGTAAATCGGTTCAACTCGGATTGAGCAAAAATCCAAAGCTTGTGAGGTAGTTTTCGACCCTTTATGCTTGTTTTCTGACTTCGAGCTAGTTATGAGAATTCACAAGCATGCTTAGATGAAGCTTTTTGATGTTGGGAGTTTTGTGAAATATTGAGTTTTGGCCGGCGGCGGTGTACCACCGTATGTGGCGGCTTTCTGGTGGCTTTCTGGCCATGTGGAGAACTGTTTTTGGTATTATATATGTTCTAGTCGTTGATACGAGCGTTTCGATATATAATATGCAAATTTTGGAGTTCGTATGAAATTGTTATGATTTTTACAGTTTCGTACCAATCGATTTATTCGATCCGTGAGGATTCGAGCGTCCGATCGACTTGTGGCTTGGTCACATCGTTCGTGGACGTATTCCGGAGACTTTGGGAGGTCTCGGATGTGGTTTTGCCTCGATTGGCGCCACTTTGGGGATTTTAGTTCAAAACAGGGGTTTCGAACTTAAATCAAATGTGAATCGTCACTAAGTTGGAACCGTATGTGATTAAGTACTTGACGAAGTATTCTGGATGGTTATTTTGTGGATTGGCGGCTTTGTGCTTTATTGAAGACGCAACAAGAGTTCAAGGTGAGTACTCACAAGGTTCTTTATGAACAAAATTACCATTATTGTTTAGGCGTTACTCATTTAACTGCAAACTATAGTTGGTATTAGTAGGCATTCCTTAGCGAATGACTACGTATATATATATTTACGTGAGATATATATATATATATATCCTTGTGGATGATTGTGATGAATAATAATATGTATGATGGTGTTCATATTATTATTGTTGAATGTGACTTTTCAGGAAACAATATTGTGGAAAAACATGTTTTCTATTGCTTGAAAAGTAGTGAGCTTGATGTTACATTTTTGAGTCAAGCGTGACTCATTTTAGATGTATTAGTCTTTGTATCAAGAGTCACAGATGGTGAGCAGGGATTAGGAAAGCCGAAGCTAGATGGTTGTAACGTTTTTAGGTCGGGTGCGACTTACTTAACGTTTGACTTTAAGACCAGATAGGGTCTAAGAAGATTACATGTCACAGATGGTGACAGGTTGCAGACGGTGACCTTGATGTCTGATTTCATGACCAAATGGGGTCTGAAGATCACGTGTCACAGATGGTGACAAGGCACAGATGGTGACAAGGCACAGATGGTGACAGGTTGCAGATGGTGACCTTAATGTTGATTATGAGACCAGACGAGGTCTGAAAACCACATGTCACAGATGGTGACAGGTCGCAGATGGTGACCAAGGTAGGAAATAGGTAATCACGTCCGTAGCCGGACGAGTGGTTACGATTTCAATAGAGCTATAGTCTGTCTGTCATTATAGATTATGGGGGTAATGGTCGAGGTTGCTGGAGACTCTTAAGTATGTAGTTAAAGGAGAATTCCTTGAGTATTCTTCTTTTATTGTCTAGATGAGACTTGAATTACTTCTTGATGGTTAAGTTAGCAAATAGAACATTGTCATAGCGGTGATTTATGTTGTCCTTTAAATGGAAAGGTTATGGAGTGTTAGAAGGAATCATGGTTGCATGGTTTCCTTTAGCTGATGTGTGTGAGTTGTTGATTGATGTTCATGAGTTACTCATACGAGCTTTCATAAGCTTACCGGGTTTTGTTGTGTGGAAACCCGGTGCACCATTCTTTTGGTGTAGGGGTTAATCCTGCAGGTCAGGGTAATCGTGGCTGAAGCTGAGGTAGCTTGTTGGCAGCTGAATGGGTATGGAGCAAATTTTGTTGGCTTTGCCATTGTTATGACTTCCGCTATGTAGTAAGCTCTGAGGAGCATTTACGTTTTATTTTGTGATGACAATTTAATTCGTAAGTTTTGTAATATATGACTCTGTGGAGAGGGTCATTATTTGAAATTGTGGGTTCGGGGCATCAATATGTATTTGCTGTAAAAGGAAGACGTCTCCATGTACCTTGTATTGATGGCTGAATGATCGTGAATGTGAGCCCCCAAAAATTTTGTTTAATTTTAAAAGCTAATTTTTCGGCAATCAGATTTTCGTAAGGTGATACAAGTGAAGGAATGGACTTTCGAAAATTGTTTTGGTGTCGAGACCACCTATTGGGCCTTATAATTTAAGTTTGGGCCAGAGTCCTTTGTTTTGGGCCTCGAAGGTTACGGAAGTTTAGTGAAGGATTGTTTATTGGAGTTTCAAAGACAACAACTTGAGTCGTAATAAAGTTTTAGATTTTTAATTTTTACGAAATCGAGTTTTGGGCCTAGGATGAAGTTGAGGATTAACTTGGGAAGTTTCCGACTAAAAACGAGTAAAAGAAAAGCTATGAGCCCAAAACCGAAAACAATTGGCTAGAAGAGTTTGAAAATTCGTCGCAAGGGCGAAATGGGCGTTTCACGAACATGGGTATAAATAGAAAAATTGGAAACCCTAGTTTCATTTTTCTCTTCCTCTCTCCCTTGCAGCCACGTCCACCCTCTCCCCGACCTCTCACTCTCTCGTCCTCCCTCTCTGCCATTGCAGAAAACACAGTTTCCGGCGTCCATCTCACAAAACCACCACCACCAATCGATCCAGCACCCAAATTAGACCCAAGCCCGACCTCTCTTTCTCATCTTCTCTCTCTGCCATCACCGGAGACCCCAGCTCCGGCCACCACCTCACCACATCGCCTCCACCAGTCGACGCCGCACCAAAACTGGAGCCTCACCGTCGACATGCATCGCCTCCAGCCTCCGCGTAGGTTCCTCAAAGCAGCGACGCCACTGCTCGTTGGCTTTCCTTGATTTCCGGCCATCAGCTCGCCACACCGCCATCACTTCTCTACTCAGAACTAGCCGGACGTCTAAACCTTGAACCCCTGTTGACTGCCGATGCCGGAAAGCGCCGTACACGTCTTATGCCGGAGTCATGCCGGAGTCTTAGCTTCTGCTAAGATCGATTTGTCTCCTCCGATCAAAATTGAGCTACAACGCCTCCAAGGATGGAATCAGGGCTTCACGATCTACCAAAGCCCTAGACCCCCGACCTCCAGCTCCGACTAGAGCCACCTCACGCGCCACCACAGGCATGTGGACCACCGTAACTCTGTCGCTCACGGTTGCCAGAATCGTCAGGACTTCTTGATTAGGTAATTTTGTGCTTTCTCTTTAGCTGCAGCTACTGGTTTGGTCTAGATTGAAAACCCTAACCCGATTGCTTAATTTGAAGTCTGTGAGGATTATGGAATATGTGTTCTGGAGATTTTGGAGGAAATGAGGTCTGCAAAATAGTAAGCTTTTGGAGAAGAAGAAGTTGCTGGGTCAGTTTCGATTTGAATCGGATAAGGTAAGGATTATGTGCAGATTCTCTGTGAAATATGAAATTGATTGAAGGTTGATTTTGATCCTATTTTTGCGTACTAGGGAATCTGAAGGATTAATGGTGGTGAAATGCAGCTTCCACGATTTGGCTATCTAAATTGGAAAAGAACAAGGGTAACGGTCTTGGTACTTCTACTGTGAATTATTGGTACATGGTGAGGTTGTGGCCTTGTGGATTACTTGAGATGAAATTGATTGAATGTATGGACAGAGTTATTTTCTCAATTAAGATGATGTATTTGGTTTTGGAAATGTCCTTTTGCTGATGGGCTTAATTTGGTGGTAATTGAGAATTAAAACTCGATGTGTTGAATGAGGTCAAAGGGATTAAGTAACCACAATTGTTTGAGAAATTGATTATGAAAATGGGGGATTTTATTTGATTGAGCTAAATTAGTAATTACTATTTATTTGCTAGAATTTAATGATTAAGTAAAAAAGGGTCAAACCGGTTGACTTGGAATACATTAAGAAATTAAGTATAATCACCATATCCCGAAAGGAGTTTGAAAGGCGAAATCATTCGGGAATGGAAATTATTATTTAATTGCTTACGGTTTAAAGGCTAAATAAAATGAAGTCATACCGGTTGACCGAAATTTTAACATGGAAACAAGTATGATCACCATATCCCGAATGAGCTCACTACGTTAAGTGAATTGTTCGGGAATGGTTACCATTAAATATCGATTCAAAATAAATTGGTGACTCATAAAGAAATTGAGCAAATGAGTTATGAATTGGTTACTTATTGGTTTAATTTTATTATAAAGGGCTTGTGCGTGTGCCTTTGGAACTGGATGAACTATTGAAATTCGAGAACGAACCTCATTGTGGACGAGCACTCCAATTCCAGGTAGGGTGAGCTGTCCCTTCCTTGTTAGAGGCTTTTCAGTATATGTAGAATGCTATACTATGATAGTATGTTGCCTGCAAGAACGTTTTTGGTTGTTCATTAGTCGATGCCTCGTGATACATGTGTTTTCAGAACTGATAATTGCTAATTACGAAAACCGAGGCTAGACTTGCATGTTGAGATACTGTACCCTTGTATGTTTATACTTGTGACCTGAAAGTGAATGGGACCTAGACGCGTAGATTCCTAGGGATCCCACGGTGTTGATAACCGTGAACCTCCGGAGGGGGCCGTGCTCCTATGTTTGTCGAGGAAAGATAAGTATAGACAGTGAACCAGTCATGGGAGACTCAGGGCCAGGAAATGGACACTTTCGCTACTTGTAGTCAGAAGTACTACAGAGTAGTTGGCCGGTTCTCGAATTCAGGACGAACCAGGTCGGTCACCGATTTGTTTTATATTAGCCGGAAGGTAAGTATCTCGGAGCTCCAAATTGTGTGAAGCATACTGCATATGCTTTATAAAAGAAATAAATGTTTGTGGTTGCCTATTTTTAAAGTATTTTCGTTAAACGTGCACAATATTATGTAGTAAATATTTTCAAGTATATTATTATTTTCAAACCTAGCATGGTTGGGTCGGCCCTTACTGGGCATGCGAGGACGAAAGCTCACCCCTACAACAGTGTGCAGGTTTCGAGGATGTGGTCGGGGAGCCTATAGAGGAGGCACATGCCTGGCTTGGCGTATTCTTCATTGACTTTATCAAGAAATGGTTTTGGTCCTTTATGGGATCTCGAAGTAACTTGCTTATTTACTTCCTTACTAATTTATTTATTTATTTATTTCCTACTCGCTTACCAAAAATTTCGGGAGACCCGTAACCCTGGGGCGCGTCTCCCATGTTTGTAGTTATTTAGTGATTTGTTTTATTTTTCAAATTGGGCTCCGATTGCAAGCCCACAACACTTAGCCCATTTCAAATTCCGCCTTTGAAAATGTGTTGTTCGGTTGCTAGAACTACTTGTCCAAGAAAGTGTTTTGTAAACCAACAGACTGAACCTAAAAGGCCTTGCGATTTCGGGTTGATGAGTTATCGGGATGTCATTCGTGACATGTCGGTTCCTCATTGGCTCGGAGTCGCGGCGCTGTGGGACCCCTCTCTCGGGTCGCCACAGTGCATGTATAATTATGGGATTATATATAGATTTTCATATGTGTAAAATCAGGGGCGTGACATTATACTTGTTAGAATTATATTAACAAGCTTATTACAATTTTAGATGGCTTATGTTCAAAAAGGAGTTTGACAGCAGCTATGTGGGATTTATGAAGGATGGAGCCAAGTGGTTGGTGAAGAACACTGAAATCCTTCTTTGTATGCAGCTATCTCAAGTAAGTTCAAATTTCCTATCTTTTCAAGTAAGTTTGTTCTGTTTCAGTCTTTCCAAGAGTTTGGGTGTGATTTGTTGTAAATGTGGTATAGGTGGCTGGATTTGTAAAATACAATGTGGGTGTTAGCAATTGGTATTTTATTTGTTGTAGCAATTGATTGTCTGTATTAGCTGCTGAAAGCTAAGGCTTGAGGTAGGGAAAGCAAACTTTTCTCTATAGCAGCTTTGATTATGATTTGGTATGTAATTGGTGTGATTGTGTTGGAACATTTTCCTCTGCGATTTTTAAGTGCAATTCGACAAGTAGAGAGTCACACCCCAAACATCTAACCAGATTGCAGATGGTTTAGTTTAGTTAGTACTACCTGGGATATGAAAAGCCAAATGGGGTATTAATGCTTCATGCATCCTCTTTGTATTCCCTTGTTTACTCTCCAATGTAGTAGCTATTCTTTTGGCTTGTAAGCTAGTTCTTTTTGTTGTGTCTCTCTTGTTTACTCTCAAAACAAACCAACTTTAAAATCAAAACTTCATATTGTGGTAAAAACAGTTTTGTTGAATTTTCTGAGAAAGCTGCTGATCTGTAAACTTTGAGCTTTGTGTTGCCCTACTTACTGATCTCCAAATGTCGTGAAATTTTGATATATTTCTGTTCTACTAGTTAAAAAATGATCTGGAAAGTTTCACCTTATTTCGATGTATAATGAATCTTCAGTGTTTTTTCTTTTGAGTCTGGTCTGCTTTGGCAAAGTTCCAGAATTTTTAGTGTATCCTCTAAATTCTGCTGAGATTTGAACTTCTATTTGAATCATTTAATCTATGGTCTTTGTATATATTGAATTAGACATTCCAATAGTTGTTTCAAAATTGATTTCTTGTCAATTGGTTGTAAAATGTACTTTTGGTGGATTTTCTATTTTGATTTGGCTACTGCTATATTTTTCTGAAACTTGACAGTTCAGTCTATTTTTATCCATCATTTCTCTTACTTCTCGAACTCTGATTAGTTTGAAATTTAAGTATGTCGTACCTAAATATGTTAGCTTTCGTTCTGGAAAATTTCAACTTCATTATTGCACAAATGAATTTTTCCTAAATCCAAAAAGCCAAACTGTTCCTGCCTAAATGTTACACTTTAAGTTGTGTCAAATTTGGTCTTTTTCTGAATTTATTTTGCACGAGATCGCTGGGGGAATGAAGCCTATGAATGCTAGGACAAGCAGAGCTAAGGTGAGTCTAGTAATGGAGCCTTTTCCAAAATTGATGATAAACCGTTTGATTTATTGTCTTTGAAAAACTGTGCAGCCAGAAATTGATAGTTTTATTGTTCTATATCCCAAATGGATTGTTTTGATTCTCTTCCTTTCGTTGAATTTTGTTGCAAAAGGAGTTGAAGCACCTGAAGGTTTTGGGGTTGGCAGTGATTTACATAATGATGTTTGTATTGAATTTGTACGAGTACACGAAGAAGAACTTGGAGCCTCTGAGATCGATTGTGTGGACTGTGGAGGTTGCTATGATCAATATTGTTGCTTCAATCTACTGGAGATTCAAAGTTTCTATGATCAATATTGTTGCTCCAATCTACCGGAGATTCGAAGGAGTGCCTGATGATTTCCTTGGTTTACTCAACACGACGGTAAATCACTCTTATCCCTTCTTACACAGGGTTATATAAATGGTAAGAAATTTTGTTTGATTTTCCAGATAAACTATCAGTTGTAGCACTGAAATGATATATATCTGAAATGTCTGGTAAAATATAGGGTAAAATATATTGCTAATGTCTGGTAACTGGTGTGTCATTTATTCCTTGTACGTACACACCTTTCCTATTAATTGCTTTTAACAGCAAAATTTCACTTGACTTGATTTGACTAACAAAATTGGAGATCTATCCTCTGATGAATCAAGGGATAATTTGATGGTCTATTTGAAAGTAGCATGCCCTTTCTTTTTTGGCTCTATTTGAAACAATTAACTTGCCCCCACCGCGTTCTGCTACCATATTTTCTCCACTTCAGCACTAATACTATTCTGCTTCTGTCCGACATCGATTACTATTCTGCGTCTGCATGCATTCAGCCTGGTCATAGTGTGGCTCTATTTTGGCCTAGTTTACTTCTCTCCTTTTGTTCTACTTTATTTCCCTAAGGTTATATTCTATCTCTTCATTTGCTTCTCTGCTAGTTGTGTGTCGTACATCATCAAGTGACCTATTCCATCTTCATGTGCTCAAACATAGAAGTCTTAATATCATATTCTCTTTGGTAGTTTAGCATATGTCACTGAATTAACAATAGTTCAACCTGGGGAATAGGTTCCAATACATGGCTATATCAGACAACAGGCAAAGATACATGCCTCTACTTGATGACCGGATGTCAGGTAGTGAGTCGTGCCCTTTTACATTAAATTAGTGATTTTTGATCCTACACCTGTGGAGAATATAGTGCTTTTCTCTGTATATGTATTTTGTTATGCATAGGATGGTTTGTTTTCTGATTCATTTGTTACACAATTTCTTGACATGCAGGTGGATGACAAGTACCAGTACTCATGTATGAATAAAGACAATCAAGTTCATGGTTAGGTATGGTTGGGTATGCACCAACCCACCATTCGGCAATGAATTTTGATGAAGCTTTTTTTTTTTCCTGATAGAAATGACAATATATTGTTTGTGTTTATCGGTATAGTTTGAGCTTTGAGAATTTAAGAGTGATGCAAGATGTACTTGTGTTATGAACAATCTGCAGCGGAGAGAGTAAAAGTGAAGATGAAACTCTAACTTGCTGAAACCGGTGAGTTTCCGTTGGTGTTTGTGGGATGTGTTAATATGTAATGTTTGGCCTTCAATTTGATGTTTTAATGTGCATCTTAGCTGAGGTGATGTATATATGAGTTCTTTATACTTTTGGCCTTCAATTTCAATAAGTTTGTTGCAATCTGTAGCCTATAGTTAAGATACCATTGTAAATTGTAGGAATGTGGTTCATATTATAATTAAACGTACACTTCATTTCAGTGTAGTTATAGGGATTGGAGTATATTAGATTTGATTGTACTAAGATACATGGTTAATTTGTATTCACAAAGTTGTCCACGAATTTATCATATATTGTGATTTATTAAGTTCCTCTAATCTTGAGAGCATACACAATGATTTTGTTATATGTAATGATATATTTTCTGGAATGCTGCTTATACAAGAATATATTAATTATATCACATATGTGAACCTTTATTATACTCTCTTCTCATGAAGTTGAAACTTTATAGAACATTAGAGCTCATATGTTTCCATTTTTCCTTTCAGCCCAACATCTTTTTGTTCTTTGTTTTGTATCCTTCACAGTTTTTTATAACATTATTCTTCGAGTCTGATACACCAGATTTCTACTTGTCTGAAATTTTTTGTTGTTGTTGTGAGTTGTTAGGTGGGTGGACAAATGGAATCTAGAAAAGTAGTTATTGTTACTGCTGCTTCAAACCATGCTGTAGTAGTGTGCTCATGACATTTGCTCAGGTACTTCCCCCTGCACGAAATTCTTTGTTTTCTGTTTTGTTTATCTGATCTGAAACAGATATATAGAGCATAGAGTATACACTACTACAATAACATGATTTAAGGACATTGAAACCGTGTCCTTAAATACATACAAGGACTCTTTAAAAAAGTGTCCTCTATCCGGGTGTCATCATAAGTCCCAAACAAGGGCACTGGAAATGTGTCCTCTTATCTATACGAGGACACAATTTATGTGTCCTAATAGCTTTGGATGTGGTGTCCTTATATCCATAAGAGGACACCTAAATTACATCCTTATATTATCAAATAAGTGTCCTCTTTTCTATACAAGGACACACAAATTGTGTCCTAAAAGCTATGGAAATAGAGTCCTTAAATCTATGGGAGGACACAAAAACAACATTCTCAAATGTGTCCTCTATTTTATACAAGAACACATAAATTGTGTCCTAAAAACTCTGGAAATAGAGTCATTAAATCTATAAGAGGACACAAAAATACACTCCCACATGTGTCATGTTTTCTATACTAAGACACATAAATTATGTCCTCAGAGTTCTGAAAATGGAGTCAGTAAATCCATAAGGGAATACATTCTCATATTATCAAAATTGCATAACATTGATTACACATCAAACAAATCCTTATATATATAGAACATCCATTAATACATGTCCAAGATCCAAAACAAGTAATCTGCAAAAACCACGAGTCCAACATCCCGAATGTACTACTACTACTGTTTTTAACCTATATAATTCAAAGGTAGCTGCTGCTGTTGCTACATATATAACTCAATTCATACCATCCAAAACAAGTAACCTGTAAAAACCACAAGTCCAACATCCAGAATTAATGTACTACTACCATTACTGTTTTGAACCTACATAATTCAAAGCTAGCTACTGCTACATATATAACTTAATTCATACCAGAAATAAGAAATATATATACATGCATGGTTAAGTAGAAATGTACCTTAACCACATCCCAATAAACTGTTTTACAATTCTTTCTTCCCTTTTAAGCATTAAACATCTTAATGACACTGCATCAGAGCTCAGTAAGAAAACAATAAGCTAGTAATCTGACCATTAATTACGAAAATATTATCACCAATAATCAGCATTTAAAATGAAGAACATATCAGCATGCTTTGAATGAAGCCCAAAAGAACATCCTATATTAAAACAAATCCTTATAGCTTGTTAATAAACAAGTGACTAAACCAGCAACTATAAGACATTGCATGCATGCAAGGATTACAATTCAATGGTTGCATTGATTTCAATTATATAGCACCCAAGTCCTTCTGAGCATAATCTAACAACCATTAAATTTCTCACCGAGCTCACTTCCCCACATAATTATCTCAACCTGTGAACAAAAGAACATACCATATTTCAGATAATCATTATTTTAAACAAGGAAACCATTTCATAATGTATCTGCATCAAATATAATTTACCATGGAATGACAGTAGCTGACTCTAGATATCAGCTGCTAGAAGAAAAATCTTGCTTGTTGTGTGGAGGAATTGCAATCAACAAATACTCGTGAATCAACAACTTCCAATTAAGTAATTCCTATATGCAGAAAAACCTAATGATTTTATCTAATATGTAAACTAAAGAACTAACCTCATATTCACTAAATCTACCAGCACTACATATCCTCTCAAATAGCTCACCACCAGCTGCATATTCCATGACAATAGCTAAATTACTTGGAGTCACCAAGACCTGCAGTAAAACAAGTATACTTCAAGCATTCGTCTCAAGACTGCCTTATCTTAGTTCTTTGGTGCTCACGTTGAGTTTGATAATTATCATCTTGGAGTTTTCTTCACATAAGATTAGTCTAATATGATTGCCAAAACACCACAATAACAAGCTGGAACACTCAAACACACCATACACACTCCAAAGTGCCTGTACGCACACAATTAACTCAATACTAGCTGATTATCCCTTTGAACCTGACAATATTTGGATGCCTCAAGGATCTGTGATTTATGATTTCCCTTTGAACATTCTCATCAATCTGCAAACCAGAAAACCAAAACAAGATTCATATTCATAATCGTAACACAATCCAAGATCAATACACACTGAACATATCAAACAAATTATATAAACAAAACATATCCAAAAAAAAAAATTGATTGAGTAACCTCACCTTGTACTTGGCAACCTCTTCTTTCACTTCCTTCAAATCAAGTAACTAAAATTTGGGGATGAATTTATAACAAACTACCGGATGTAAAAGCCATGCGCTTTAATGCTATGTATGATAGTATCAGATTCCTTCTCACATCACAAGACTAAACATAAAACAGGGAATCTATAATATGTATTCAACATTCAGATAACAAAAGCACACTACTGTGCAAAACGCAAAATTAATCTTACTCAGTTACACCCAACAACTTGCATGGGTTCCACTGTTTCCTATAAGTCTTAGGTCATTTCCCAGAAAAGAGAAATCTTGTTAAGATGGTCAAAATTTATGAACTAATTAGATCAACTTGGAGCTACATAATCTTTTATCATCATTAAGCATGAGAAGAAATATTAATACATATTCAGATTGATGAAAATTTGCTGGGTTAATTCTGCATCAGTTTTCATTTTCACACACTGCACACTGAATTCTTTAGTAACAATAGCATCAAATCAAGGGCAATACTCACATTTCTGACATCTCCATCTTTAACATCGAGATCAATAGTTACCAAGATAAAATTCACCTTTGTATTAGTCAATTAGCCATACCTACACACAATATCACTATATAAGAACAACACAATGCAATACCCCCGTGACAACCATACACAAGAGAAGTGGCAAAAACACTCACACTTTGTAATTTTCAATCGGATAAAGCAGACCAAGAATGTCTCATTCAGTGTTGGTCTGGACTTCTTCGGATTGTTCACTACAACACCACACACATACACACACCTATATAAATTCACAGTGAAACACACAAATTCAAATATGATCCAAATGTATTATCATCCAATATGATCTAAGTGTTCTGTTCACTTCCAACTCCAACGATACCCAACTAAGACTAGATGAACAGAACCCAGAATTGCATTTGTAATTCCAAGTAAAAATTCTTCAACCAAAAAGAAAAAAGAAGTAAAAGCTTGCTGGAGGAGCAATGGATTGGTATATGAAAAAGTAAGAGAGACCCAGATCCATAAATTTTACCTCGCTCGTCGATGACGTCGAGGGAGCAGTGGACAATGTGGTGGAGCTTGAGGGCGTCTTCGGCATCAATGAAGCTTTGGATGTAAAGACGGTTGTTCTCATCAAATTTTCACACAAACCAATACATTAGCGTTTTCTTTTGGTTCATTTCGATAATCTTTGTTAGAGTAGGGATGAAGGTGCACCTGATGCTCGACGATGGCGACGCAGACCATCATCTTCTCCGACTTAGGCTAGGGCTCAGTTTCTGCTGGTTTGCTCAGTTCTTGGCTACGACGTCGTTGAGTTTTATTACCCAAATTTGAATAGATTTCTATACACAATTAAAGGTACTTTATAACAGAGATGATATCTTCAACAGATCTCTAATATGAACATTCAAAGCATCAAATCAATACTCTGATCTTTGACCAGAACTTCACCGCTAACCTCTATGTGATTCATCTTCTTCGGCTTCAATGACTGATTGAAGTACACCATGGACACCGCCGAGAACATCACCACCGTGACGAACACCAGAATTTAGTGAGAATCGAGAGATGCTTTAATCAAGAACCGTGACGGCAGATGCTAACGTACGCCGGCACTGGCGCCGGTTCTTCCTCAGCGACCTCAGGTCGCCAGTGAGAGGGCGGAGGCTGTGGGGGCATCCAACAAAGTCACGGGGGAGGGAGCGGAAGTGAGGTGTCCATGAGATTAGGGCGAGTGGGAAGCTCTTCGGAAGAAGAAGCCTCTGTGCTATTTTCAATTACACGTAAAAAATGGAAATAGAATGAATGAAACAACATCTTTTTTCTTCTGGTGGGTTTCAATTGAAGAGGGAAGTTGAAAATTGGGAGAGGAGGGAAGTGAAATTTCGGGAGGGAAAACGCAAAGTGTTGCGGCGCATTTTCTTATTTCAATGAAAATTGGGCCAAATTAAATTTAAGGACACAGCATTGAAGATGTCCATGTGAGGTTGAAACACTCTCCCTCCCCTTAAAAATTTTCAATTAAATGATGTGTGTCCTTAAAACCTTTAAGGACTGTATAAAAATTATGTGTCATCTTTTGGTGTCCTTGTATCCGTTTATTGTAGTAGTGATAAGACTGCTAAATTAAGCTGTGTCCTGTTCTCATAAGAGTATATGATTGGCAATCCCATATATTGCTGCATCAGAGAATGATGCTATATATATGTATATAAGCGCATGATAACTTTCCATAGCATCCTTCTATGTTTCGCATGTCAATATCAATTCCTTACAAGCCATGAAGTTGATTTCTACAACTATATGTTTATTTTTAGGTTAAAGCATGAAAGAAGCCCGATTCCTTACAAGCCAAATGAAGTTTTGCCAATCAATCATCATGGAATAATGGATTCAAGACATTGGTTGTAGAAGGATGAGAAGGCTCAGAAGTTAGCTCTAAGACATGGGCTTGAGGACGTAAGCTCCCATTAGGAATAAGTAGGCTAGTGTTTGGTTGCAATTACATTATTGTACTTTGGTTTATGTATGAGACAATTATGGATGTATTTCTTGGCTGCAATGACAAATTAAATAATATAAGACATTCGTGTTGTTTCTAGATTACATCCTAGTTGTCACACAATATGAACACAAATGTGTCAAATGAAATACAAGGCAACCACTAAATCAAAGTTAAAATATGTTGTTGGACATATCTAAGAACAACAGATGTTGTTACTTGTACACTTAAACAACAGAAAATTGTCATCTGAAATGAAAAAAAACGACCAAATGAAATCCAAATATGTTGTTGGAAATATCTAAGAACAACAGAAACAAGAAAAAATATGTTGTTACTTGTGCACTCAAACAACATAAAATTGTCTTCTGAAATAAAAAGCAACGACAAAATGAAATCCAAATATGTAGTTGGACATATCAACAAACAACAGATACAAGAAAAAATATGTTGTTACTTGTGCACTAAAACAACAGATAAATGTTATTGTAGGCTACTAAAGACGATAGATAAATGTAATCTAAACTGAATGCTAATGACAGTTAACTGTTATTGGAATTTGAATAAAACAACACAAAACTGTTATTATAAGTCCATTCAGACAACATATAGGATTTCATATCTTTTACTTTGGAGCATTCAAACCACATTTTTCTGTCTTTGGAATAAGCATTAGATCATAGAAATTACAAGGAACTGTTATTTGTTTTCAGATCACATCACATTTATCTGTCGTCTGAATTCACTAATACACAGCTAACTCATGTCTTGATTTCATCAGACAACAGAAGACCAAAAAACTTTCTGTCGTTTGATACCCCCAAGAGACGGCACCGTACTAGAGAACAGAAATTTTTTTGATCAGACGACAGATCTCCTCTATCGTCTGATTACTTTTCTGGCATAGTGTGATCAACATCGGTGTGACAATTATAATAATGAGCTCACTTTATAGTAAATGTGTCCTACCCACTTCTACAAACAACACGGAAAGAATCACCACATTTTTTGGAGTTAGAAATATGTAGGAGGTGCAAATAAAATTTTGAGGTGTAACAAAAAAAAAAGTTGAGAGGCAAATTTTTTCTAAGCTCATTGAAGCCCAACTGCCCAAGAGAGATGAGCATAGCTAGTTAAATCAGTTACGTAATGGAATCCACATCCTAACTGATTATGAAAAGCTCAGACAAAACATATTATGATCACAGTATATAAATGACGTGGGTGGGGAAGTGAATTTCTTAAGGGGAGGAACGTACTGCATGCAATTGTCAATCGATCTTCTAGAGTTTAGTATTCTTTTTTATTGAAAGAAATCAACAACGATAATAGAGCCTCCGCGATCAAGCAATGGATCCAAGTATGATTGATAATACCCTTTCAATTCAAATTTTTTTAATTTATTTCATGAAACAATTAATGGTTTGCCAATCTGATCTCGATCTCTAATTGGTATCTTTTTTTTGTGGGGGTATTGTTCAGATTGGTCAGGATTACTAAGCACATTTTAGATTCAGTTTTGGAGCGATTGGTGTCACTAGTAGACTATGTGCGATTCAGTGTTGTGTGTAGGTCGTGGCATTTTGTAGCAAAGAAGAATTAAAGTAACTTGTGCCTAAGATGTCAAGTTGTCCAATGCTCTTGATTTATAGTGACAAAAACCAGACATGGAATTTATACAATGTTGTGGATAACAAGGTCCTGGCTTTGCAATTAAGAGTTCCAAATAAGCGGTTTTGTGGGTCATCAAAAGGATGGTTGATATATTTTTGAAGTAAGGATGGTTGATATATGTGGTAGAAGAATTTGCTGTAACCCTAATAAAGCCATTCGCTGGGGTTAAAGGAAGGAAATACAAAGAAAATTCGGTCATTTGCTCTCCTTCGGTACTCCCTCCCAACATGGAAGCAGACTTGAGGGAGATTTTGGCTGACCGAATTAGATACAACAACTTTGTCTTCAAGGCAACGATTTCTGCAGACCCAATATTAAATGCGAAAGATTGCATTAATGTTGCAGTCATATATGAGGACTACTGTAGGTTGGCTTTTATTAGACTCAACAAATTAAAGAGACTGTTGAAGGAATATCGATTTAGTGTGCCTTATCAAACTAGGAGTAGCAATAGGAGAGAAGGTTCTAGATTTCTCAATCCTACACGGATTGGTATTCCTTGTAACATTAGAACTAGTACTTTGTAATCCCTATATATAGGGCTCCTATTCTCAATAATATGATACAATTCTCTCTACATTCTCTCTCGAATCTATTTTATTTAAACATGTTATCAGCACAACTCTAGCCACAAAACAAAAACCAAAACCTGAAAATCCTCTTCACCACCGCAGCACCTAGTGATAGGAGCAAAAAGTGTGACGATATTATTGAATATGTGCCCCATTTTAGCCTTGTTTCTCCCTTAAGTTTAGTGTTTTCAGTCATTGAGTCGTTTTTAGAGTCTTGTTGAGTGTTTGGAGTGAAATAGGCGGAAAAAGTAAAATTCATGAAAAATCCTAGCTGGATCAGGATTCCTAACTGTCAACTATTTTTGCGGTCTTTACATTTTAATTTCCCTTTATTTTCTCTAGAAAATTCTGATATTCTCCTGCTTGTTGTAGGAAACGTTGCCTGGTTGAACTCTTGGAAACAGCAATGATGGAGTCATAAAATAAAGCATTAAGATATTTGACCAAGCAATGAAGAAGGGAAATAAAGGAGAAAAGATGTTTTCAGTTGAGGAATAAAAGAAAAAGATGTTTCAGCTGGAAAATAAATAAGAGAAAGACGTTTTCAGTTGGGGAATAAAGGAGAAAAGACGTTTTCAGTTGAGGAATAAAAGAGAAAGACGTTTCAGCTGGAAAATAAATAAGAGAAAGACGTTTTCAGTTGGGAAATAAAGGAGAAAAGATGTTTTCAGTTGAGGAATAAAAGAAAAAGTATAGAAAATGAATAAAAAGAAAGAGAAAAATATTAGAAAGAAAATAATATGAGTAATATGAGTAAAAAAAGAAAAGAAAGAATGAATTAAAGAAAGAAATAAAAGAATAAAAAATAATAAAATAAAGAATAAAAGATATAATAAAATAGAAAATGAATAATGAAGTAAAAGTAAAAAAGAAATAAAAAGAAAATATAAAAAAAATAAAAAATATATAAAATAATTAATAAAAAGAATAACAAAAAAGAGAAGATAAAAAAATAATAAAAAGATGTGTAAAAAAAAAATTAAAAAATAAAAAGAACAATAAAAATGAGAATATTTAAAAAAAATAAAGATATAGAAAAAAAAGAATGAACAAAAAAAAAAGAATATAAAAAGATAAAAAAATAATAAAAAAAATAAGAGAATATAATATAGTAAAAAAAGAATAAAAAAATAAATAAAAATAAAAATAAAAAAGAAATAAAAAATAAAAAAATAAAAAAATATATATTTTTTTTTCTCGAAATTAACTCAATAATAAACTGAAAATCTCAAAAATATTAATAAAAATATTCTGAAAATTCCATGTCTCCAATTACACAACTCACAAATTGAAACACATAAAACCGAAACAAAAATTATAAGTAGAGTCATAGTTACACTTTGAAGCTTTCCTCAGCGGCTTAGCAACAAGGTGATGAACTTGTCTCTACTATGGTGGTGGAGCGTCCTTGACTCAGCGCCTTAGAGCTTTGTAGATTGATGGATGAATGGTGTCACGGTCTTGTAGGAGATGGAGATTTAAGGAGTGAATTGGGCAGAGTCTCGAAAAAGTTTTTGGCCAGGAAGTGATAGGCAATGAATTATCTTGGCTGGGAAGTGATGCAAATTCAGTTCTGGACGTTGCCTATTTATAGGGGAGCATTGGTTGGCTTTCCCAACTGAAACGTCTTCTTTATGGCCTTAACTCCTCTCATAATGGGGCAATTCCTTTAATTTCCAATTACGCCCCTTCGCTGCAGCCTGCGTGCCCGTGCACTTGCAACTTTGTATCGCTGCCCTTGCTGCCTTGCTCACTGCCCCTGCAACCTTGCCGCAAGCCTACTGCACCTACAGCCCCGTTTCAGCCATCTATCTGTTACGATCAGGATTGCAAACCATTTGCAATCCTAGCTTACACTACTAGAATTATGCCATCAGACATCACCACTATTAAATCGGTCGGAATTGCATGCGATGTAAAAAATACATCCTAACATCGGTTTAGGAAATATCGATTTCTATTGTGATTATAAACATCGGTCGTTAAATTAACCGATGTGTAAAGTCTCGTTCAAAATTTTGAAAAAATTTGCAGAGGGACTAAGTTAAAAATTTTAGAAACGCGGGGGGACTAAATTTTCATTCCCTCCATTCCTCCAACGTACACTTGAATTTTTGTTCACTCTCTGAAACTTTCAAACCGTAATGACTAACTCTCACTCCTTCCAAACCCTATTCTCCACCGCAACCCCCCCCCCCCCCCCCCCCCGGCGGACTCTCACTCTCTCTCTATGATGAACAATCCGGAATTTGGTCTTTTCCCTTAAACTCTGTTCGATCTCCACCGCAATCCTTTTTCTCTTTCCCTCCGTTCTCGACCTAACTCAACAAATTGAGCACTTGGTGGCCACTGTGTTGATCTAGATCCAGGGCTTATGGGCTTATTCTTTTTGGGTATTTCAATTTGGCTCTTTCCAGTCGTTCCTCTTTCCTCTCTCGTGCGAGGTCATTCAACTAAGATGCTTTCAATTCCATGGCGAGGTCATTCGTGCAAGTTTCTTTCTGTCCGAGCGCAATTTCGATTCAACTCGGATGCTTTCTCTTCTCTGCTGACGGAGAGTTCGCGTCTTGGGTCAGTTCTCAACCTCTTTTTGCACGAGTTAGCTAGTATGGGAATTTGAGTTAGTTTGGATGTTGATTTTGAATTTTTGACAGAATATTACATGCAATTTTCATTTGGGATTTCTGTGTTTGTATAAAGATAGTGTCTTTGTACTTTTATTGGGTGATTAAAGTTCATATGTTAAAGTGCATGTATGTAAAAAAGTTTGTAAATTTACTTGTATGAAGCTCTGAATTATGATTATATGGTTGTTTGATATATAAAATTCAGTTGCTTTTGTAATATGGAATGAGAAATGATGGTGTTGTGCTCATTTGTTGTACATAGGTGGGTTTGCTTTGAAGAGAAAAATTGCAGGACAGTGATTGGAAGAAGAATTCAATGTTCAGCACAAGCACCACCTCCAGCTTGGCTAGGAAGTGCTTTTCCGGAGCCGGGCCAGAGGACTTGAGATGGTCCAAAAGCCTAGTTTTGTTGTTGGATCTACTGGTTCCATTGGAACCCAGGTATGGCAGAGATCCCTTTCTTTCATTTAATATTTGTTTTGGGATTAAAGATAAAAATGTAAGTGGACAGATTATGGAAATTGCATTAGTTGGTTAAAATCACAATTTCCTGTTTCTACAGACATTGGACATTGTTGCAAAGAACCCGAAAAAATTCAGAGTTGTGGCCCTAGTAGCTGGCTCAAATGTGACTCTTCTTGTTGATCAGGTAATCCATCAGATGGATAAAATTTCATAGAATTTGAAATTTTATTTCTTCCGTCATTAAAATCCATTTTATAATTTGAGTGGCAAAACTGGACTTGATTCACTTGGTAAACTCACTGTGTAATCATCCATCATTACTACTAGTACCCTAGTTGTCTTGAGTTTGGAATTGATATATGTTACATATTTAGCCTGGTGCTGAAAATCCTAATTTGTATTGCACAGGTGAAAAGGTTCAAACCGAAATTAGTTGCAGTTAGAAATGAATCATTAGTTAATGAACTTAAAGAGGCTCTATCTGGTCTAGAGAAGACAAGCCTAAGATCACTCCTAGGGAGCAAGGAGTCATTGAGGTAGCCTAGCATCTAATTGTTTGTCAAATCACATCTGATATCCTTATTGTTGCATTCATAGAGTTCCTTATTGTTGCATTCATAGAGTTTCTTGATTCATTGATTCATGGGAACTAGAGTCTCTGACTCCATGATAGCTATTTCATGTATTAATGTGTTTCTTTATGCCATTTGGATAACTGAAAGGTTTGGGTGAATTCCAACTATGAAAAGTTTTGAATAGCACAAGTGTGATGTCATGTGATGGTATGAACTACAAGGACAATTTTCATTATTTCTGATGTGAGGTTGTATAGAAACTATGTTCACATTCATTTTTTTCCCTGATCTCTGATGCCATGTTGATCAGATAAACTATATTCACTTTATTTTCCCTTTGGATGTGAGATTTAGGTAATTCAATTTCTGTGCTTTGCTTTGGGGAATGTTCTAGAATTCTGATGTTTATGTATTTTTCTTTTTCAGTTGTCAAGTCCACTATCCAAGGGGCCGCTAAATGTTCAGTCTCAGGACCTTGTGAGGTAATACTTTAGTCACAGTTTATGATTCATGTCATTTTAGTCTTATATTCTACTTTTCAACAGTTTGTATCTCCTAGAAAGAAGTTTCTTACTAAACGTTCTTTTTCATTACTTTAAAACAGGAATGATAGTAGAGGGATGGATGTTCCTTCATCACTAGCTGTGACTGCAGATAAAACTGATGGTACAGTTGCTCTGGTGAAATCAGGTCCTGAGAAAGCTAAAACTACCCCTGCAGGAGAATATCTTACTTCTGCCTTGAATGATTTTGACCTTGAACAACATGACAGTCTTGCTGCCATTTCAGATGGTGCAAACAAACTTTTGATGCTGGTAGGGTTGGTCATTGGCTTTATGTGTTTCATTGATGATAATGTGCAATGATAATGGATGTGGTGTCATAATGAATTTGTTTTTTAAATGAGTTATTACTGGTTCACTTTCATCATATATACCCTTCATTTACCAAAAAGAAAGAAAAAACATATGATTCATTAACCAAAAAAACGTTACCGCCAAGTTAAGTTGGCTCATCCTCCTTTTTTATTTTTAATTATTTCTGCAGACATAGTGCATCCAGTTCTCATATTGGTAATTTATTTATTATTCTTTCAAGTCTGACGTGCACACATAATCTTTCTTACAGGTTCTGGCTGCAGTAATTAAAGCTGGGGCTTCTAGGGAGCATGAAATACTTGCTGAAATAAGAGATGCTGTTTTCTCTTTTATTCGTAAAATGGAACCGCATAGGGTAATGGACACCATGCTTGTATCCCGTGTTAGAATTTTGTATATTACATCTTTGCTTGCTAGATCACCAGAGCTGCAGTCCATCAAGGTAATGAAATAAGACAGACGTGAACTTTCAGTTTGTTGCTATGCTTTATTGTTTTTCCCTTTCTCCCTGTATATGATTTAGTGTTCTACCATTTTTCTATCTTTTTATTTATAGGTTTCTCCCATTGAGAATTTTCTAGAGAAGGTAATACTGGACGTAGTAGAAGCTCCAGTCAAGGTAGCAGCCCTGGAAGAAGTCCTGTGAGCATATGTGGAGAAAACACGAGTTTGTTTCTGATGTAGTGCTAAATGAGGGAAGTGTTTAATGATAAGGTTTATACATATATATTTGCATATATATTGTAATTAAACTTGGAGTAGAAACAAGAATTTGAAATCATGTGTATACATTAGTGGCATTCAGAATATTGGTCTTTAATATGTTTAAGGTTACTTATCAACTGTTGCCATTCTGTACTAATATGTAGGCTTTATGCTCAACTTGGAGGGATGATGGGGCGACTGTCTTCTCTTGAGGCTGTGACAAGGAGATAAGATGTGGTTCTTGGCTACAAACTAACAATGATTGTTGCTCTGCATGAAGCCCCCATTAAAGACATGGACGGGATCCCCCATTCAAGAAATTATTGTGGTCCTGTTGTTTGCAGTATTTTCCTACTGCTGCTTGTTATGTGGACTCCTATTTTAATTTTTTTGCTTTATGTACTTGAAAAAGGAAAACAAAAGACATATACTTTGTTTAGTTAGTTTCTGTGGTAACTAAATACTCATTTCTTTATGCAGTCGTTTCTGTGGTAAACATTGCAGTTATTCTCCAAATTAGCCATACTATCATCCGGTTTGTACGTAGTAGATTAATTGGGGTTTTATTTTGCCTATTTTGTGAAGTGTCAAGGATAATGATTTATAGTACATAGCAGCTATATATTTTGTTGATATATCCTCATCTAAAGAACATGATATCTGTACATAAAGTTTAGATCAGTTATAACCATAAAGACTGATGTCCATTGAGAGAAATACATCAGTCTCAAAATGAAAATCGATGTCTCATTAACCACAAGAGATCGAATTATTATGCTGGAACCGATGTGCCACAAACTAGTGCACATCGTGTTTTAGAGAGAGATCGATGTCCAGTATAGATATTGTCATCGATGAAGACTAGAAAACCGATGTGTGAAACAGTATTAGTCATTGTTTTTAAATGAATAACGATGTTAAAATGCATAGTTGCGGTGTATGATATATATTTCTTTAAGCATTAAAGGCAATAAGATGAGGATTTAACAATATTTAAACATACAACTTTTTTATTTTTAAACGTATTTACATCGATTTATAATGAGTAACCGATGTGTATAGTGATACTAGACATCGGCTAAAAACCGATGTCTGGATTTTCCGGACCTTTCTCATCACCCACTAAGACATCGGTCGAGATTCTTTTTCTCATCGGTTTTTGGCCGATGTCTGAGGGCATTTTTCTAGTAGTGTTAGGATTGAACTGCTTCTACAATCCTAATCTCGGATTGAAGCAACTTTCGGCCTACATCCCTGCAACCCTTGGCAGCAACCAAAATACCTTACTGCCATCACCACCGAGCCATCCAAAGCTGCCTCCATCGATCAACAAATAATCCAAGCTTCCAAAAGTTCAAGAATCACGTGTTCAAGCTCCAAACAAACAAGTATTTATAATTAAAGTTTCTGCTTTCGTACTTTAAATTCCCCTTCTTTTCTTTGGGGACTTGAAAACCTCCCTTCTTCTACATCCCACCTTTCTTATAACGTGGGTTCGATTTTGAGAAAGCAGAATCGTGGGGATTCGCGCTACAAACGAACTTAGAGCGTTCGTAAGACTTTGGACTAAGAGCGTCCGTAAGCATCAATTAAACGACCATATAAACATCATTGTTTCGGTCTAATCCAATCATTCTTGGAAATCGATTTCTTGGTAGCATAGCTCGGAAATCTTATTATCTATTAGTTGTCGTGGAAGTTTTTACTCCAAGACTAATATATTTCTTCTTATTTCAGGATGTCAAGACTTGACTTTCCTATCCTTGACTCAACTGGCTCGGAATATCATAGTTGGGTCACGGATGTTGAGAACCATCTCACTTCAAAAGGGATCCTACCTGTAATTCAGGCACCAAATCCAGGTCTCCTATTCGAGCGTACTGCTACGAATAATGCCACCGCCCTTATCTTGATAAGGCGTCACATGGATAAATCACTCCGATTGGAGTACATGGCAATCAAGGATGCTAGAGAATTATGGGTTGCGCTAGAAGAGCGTTTTGGTAATGTAAAGGATACCCTCCTCCCAGACTTGAAAGTTCAATGGAGCAATCTACGATTCGCCGACTTCAAGTCTGTAGCTGAATATCATTCAGAAGTTCTACGCCTCAAAACCATGTTGGGGTTTTGTGGACAACCGATCACAGAGCAAGAACTAATTGAGAAAACTCTCTCCACCTTCCCTGTCTTAGCTATTTTGCTATCAAAGCAATATCGAACTGAATTCAACACTGGACAGCTCACGAGGTTTCATCAGCTAATTAATGTTATGTCAGTAGCTGAAAAACATGATAATATCCTCGTGAGGAATTATAATTCAAGGCCTATCAGAACTAACAGCGTTCATGAGGCAAATTATAATAATGCACCCAAAGAAGGGCGCAAGGAGTGTAACCCTAAAATTAAGGGACACAACGGACGTTTTGGTCCATATAACCGCCCTACAAAGGAAGGAAACCACCAAAATGGCGCGGGAGCACGTGGCAACAAAGGCCAACGTGGAAACACAAGGCCACTGGCCATAGAGGTGGCGCCATTATCCAACAAGGACGTCAATCTCGTCCTCATGCACATGATGCATCTCAATTAAAGGGAGGAAATCGTAATGATGCATGCCATAGATGTGGATCTATTGAACATTGGTTCAAGCAATGCAATGCAAGCAAACAATTGGCTGCACATTACAAGGCATATATAGACTTCAAAGAGCATGAAGCCCATTTTGCCGAAGAAGAAGAAGATGGTGATGATGCCAACGTCAATCTCACCATAGCGGACTTCAAATCTGACAAGGAATTGCATAAGGATGCTGCAGATTTTGATTAGTGTAGTCCTTTATATTTCCAAGAATTATGTAATGGCAATTATGCCTTAGTCAATAAATGACATTTTGTATTAATTCTATCTTATGTGGCGCATCGAATTAAGTATGATGTCTAGGAAAGTAATTGAGATTAGTGGTATTTAAGAGAGCCTCGCTCCACCGACATCTCTCTCTACTTCCCTGGTCATATTTGATTAGAGTTACCAAACGGATAGAGTGACTACGATTTGCCTACGACTTTGAGTTTATTTTGGATTAGATTATGGTCACAAAACTTTGATGTAATCATTGGCTATTATTAATAAAGTCTCAATTTATTTTAATTCAATGTCTTGGACATATTTTAATTTCGAACTTTATTATTTTTCAGTATGTTTCCCGGAGAGCTGAATGTCTCGTGGATAGTGCAACTACACATACCATCCTTCAAAATAGGCAACTATTTCTATGGATGACGCCATCCCGATCTTCCGTGACTACGACGGCTGGATCATCTCAATTGATTCATGGTAGAGGACCAGCCCAATTTATGTTGCCAAATGGCACAATTTTAAATGTCACCAAAGCTCTTTATGCTCCTAGGGAAGGAAGAACCCTATTGAGTTTTAAAGATATAAGAGCCAATAATTTTCATGCGGAAACGCATTGTGAGAATGGACAAGAGTTCCTTTGCATCACCTCTAATGACTACGGACATAAAAGAGTCTTAGAGAAACTTATGTGTTGATCTAGTAGGTTGCATGCAACCACTATTCGAGTCATTGAATCCAGCCATGTCATGAGAGATGATTTATGGGATTCTGACACATATAGGCTTTGGCACGACCGTTTGGGACACCCAGGTCGTGACATGATGATCCTTATATTAACGACTTCACACGGACATCCCTTTTTCAGAACGAAAGGAAGTAAACTTCGAAATTTGGATCAAGGAGGAGCACCTACACCTCACGGCGCCTTCCCCCTTCAAGTCCGGCCACCACAAGCCGGCGCCGCCTTCCCCCTGCGGCCTAAGGGTGGCTTTGACGCCACCTCTGCTCCCCTGACTCAAATTTCTACTTCTACAGTCAATTGTGACTTCATGGCTCAACCAAAATCCTCATTGGTTATTTCTAAAGCCCATCATTCGTTCTGCAAAGCCTGCTCTTTAGCAAAATTAGGATCGAGACCATCCTATGCAAAGGACACCAAAGAAAATATACCGTTCTTGCAAAGAATCCAAGGTGATATTTGTGGACCTATTCAACCGCCATGCGGACCATTTAGATATTTTATGGTGTTGGTTGATGCATCGACACGCTGGTCACATGTCATGCTCTTATCCATAAGGAACGCTGCATTTGCTAAACTCCTCGCACAAATAATTAAGCTAAGGGCTCACCACCCTGATCATCCTATTAAGTCTATAAGATTAGACAATGCTGGGGAGTTTACATAAAAAACTTTTGATGATTATTGCATGTCCATTGGGATAGAAGTTGAACATCCAGTTCCTCATGTTCACGCCCAAAATGGTCTCGCAGAAGCCGCCATTAAAAGTCTGCAAATGGTCGCTAGGGCATTGGTAATGCGCACCAATCTCCCTATTTCTGCTTGGGGCTATGCAATATTGCATGCAGCTGTGCTTATTCGTCTGAGACCCACTGCCACTCAACCCTTTTCTGCGTCCCAAATGGTGACTGGGTATGAGCCTAATGTCTCACACTTACGCATATTTGGGTGTGCAGTTTATCTGCCAATTGAGCCTCCACAGCGCACCAAAATGGGTCCTTAACGACGATTAGGCATTTACATTGGCTATGATTCTCCAACAATTGTCCGCTATTTAGAACCCTTGACAGGCGATCTCTTTACCGCTAGATTTGCGGATTGTCACTTCGATGAGACAGTCTTTCCGTCGTTAGGGGGAGATAAGAACATCAATGTTCAACAAGAAAGACACGAATTGTCGTGGTCTGTCCCCACTCTGTCTCATCTTGATCCCCGAACCGCACAGTCCGAAATTGAAGTGCGGAGAATTCTCGATCTTCAGAACGTAGCAGAATCGATGCCTGATGAGTTTTCTGATATCACTAAAGGGACGAGATCACATATACCTGCTACAAACATGCCTGCAAGGATTGATGTCCCTAAAATTAGAGGACATGACGCCACCTCAAGAAGACATGAGTATGGCACCAATGTCCCCACCCTTGGTGACGTTGTGGCTAGGCCTACGGCTCCTGCTAGGAAGCGCGGGAGGCCTATAGATTCGATGGATTCTCGCCCAAGAAAGAAAGCGAGTTTGGCACAGAATAATCCATTAATCATCGATGTAAATAATCCATCTCTTGAGAATATTCCGGATTATGGTTATGTCCAAGAGACATCATTGGGGGACTCTCCGATGTCAGAACCAACTCCAGAGAATAAAGAGATCTCCATAAATTGCACTAGTGTACATGAGATGATAGATAGAAATTCTATGGCGATTGATGATGCATTTGCATATCATATTGCAAAACGAATTATAGAATATGATGATATCGAACCTCGCTTTGTTGAGGAATGTCAACGAAGAGCAGATTGGCCTAAATGGAAAGGTGCGATCCAGGTTGAATTGGATTCACTAACAAAGAGACAGGTATTTGGGCCTGTAACGCAGACACCCCTAAATGTAAAGCCTGTTGGCCATAAATGGGTCTTTGTTAGAAAGCGTAATGAGAAAAATGAGGTGGTATGATATAAAGCTCGCCTTGTGGTGCAAGGTTTCTCACAACACCCTGGAATAGACTACAAGGAGACGTATCCTCCCATAATGGAC
This sequence comes from Rosa chinensis, assembly GCF_002994745.2. NCBI lineage: Eukaryota > Viridiplantae > Streptophyta > Magnoliopsida > Rosales > Rosaceae > Rosa > Rosa chinensis. Next base: position 52,015,706 of record NC_037088.1, on the reverse strand, counting down.
GTTATAACGTTCCGCTACCTTGTCAGTTTGGTAGTTTCCGAAAAACTTGACATGCAGCTCATGGATGTGGTTACAACATATCTCTATGGGGATCTAGATTCAGAGATATATATGAAGGTTCTAGATGGACTTCAATTACCCAAATCAAGTGGCTCTAAACCACGGAGCGCGTTTTCAATAAGATTAAAACACTCACTATATGGATTAAAACAATCTGGACGGATGTGGTATAACCGTCTAAGTGACTACTTGATTGGAAAGGGATATATTAACAATGAAATATGCCCATGCGTGTTCATTAAGAGAACAAGTTCCGGATTTGCAATCGTAGCAGTCTATGTCGATGACATGAACCTAATTGGGACTCTAGATGAGTTGAAGGAAACTGCTAAATACTTGAAATCCGAATTTGAGATGAAAGATCATGGGAAAACATGGTTTCGTCTCGGTTTAGAACTCGAGCACCGTAGTGATGGGATTTTGATCCATCAGTCTGCATATACTCAGAAAATTCTAAGGCACTTTCATGAAGATAAAGCAAAGCCTGTGAGTACTCCCATGATTGGTCGTAGTCTTGAGCCAGGAAAAGATCCGTTTCTTCCAAAGGATGAAGATGAAGAACCATTAGAGGCTGAAGTGCCCTACTTCCTCGAATCATGCAGAGATTATTGCTCTACATGAAGCCGTTCGTGAATGTATATGGCTAAGGTCTGTAATTAGACATATTCAAGGAAGTTGTGGTTTGAAGACTACGACAGATGAACCTACAAGCATTTATGAGGATAATGCAGCTTGTATTGAACAAATGAAGTTAGGTTTCATCAAGGACGACAACACCAAACATATATCACCTAAGTTCTTTTATAATCAGCAAAAACAATCACTTCTAAAGATTGAAGTGAATCAAATCCGATCAGAGGATAATGTAGCGGACTTATTCACTAAGTCATTACCTAAATCCACCTTCGAGAAACATGTGAAGAGCATCGGATTAAGAAAGTTATCTGAACTCCCAGGATTGTAGCAATCAGGGGGAGATATCGACATCAGGGGGAGTTATGATGTCTACATGTTCGATCTCGAAGAGTGAAGGACGTGTTGTGCTCTTTTTGTCCTTCGACCAGGATTATTTTTGTCCCACAGGGTTTTTGTTACCTCACAAGGTTTTTAATGAGGCAACGGATGAAGCGTCACCATCAAGTTTGAACGGCACAAGGGGGAGTGTTGAAGGAATATCGATTTAGTGTGCCTTATCAAACTAGGAGTAGCAATAGGAGAGAAGGTTTTAGATTTCCCAGTCCTACACGGATTCCTTGTAACATTAGAATTAGTACTTTGTAATCCCTATATATAGGGCTCCTATTCTCAATAATATGATACAATTCTCTCTACATTCTCTCTCAAATCTATTTTACTTAAACATAGACTACATGGACTTATGTTGACAATAGGTGGACGTTAATACAAGAAGTTGTTCACACTGAAGATAAGTTCTATACTATGAATTGATATTACGGCTCAGTCCAACTTAAATGTGAAATTGGTTGGACACAAGATTTCAGGAACAAAGTTTATGCAGAGATATCTCGTGTATTCAACTGAGAAGAAATCGTTGATGGTTGATAGGTATTGTTTCTACGAAAAAGTAGATGGATTTTCCAAATAAGTGACAAAGGAATTCAAAGTCTTTTATTTCAATTTTGATCGGTGTGAGTGGATTGAGAAGAAAACACTCGGTGATGTTGCTCTCTTCATTGGTGATAACTCTCTTCCACTACTACAATAACCACATATAAGGACACATTATTCATGTGGTGTCCTTGACGGGTTATAAGGACACTACATGCAAATGAGATTTTTCAAGGGGTGGATACTATTTCGAGAACACAGCTAAAAATTCCCATTTCACTTTACTGCTCAAAACAGCTCCAAATTTTGACTTCGCGCCCGAGCTCTCCCTCCTGAAATTTCAGTTCCCTTCTCTCCCAAATTTAAGTTCTCTCTTCCCGAAGTTTTATTAGACGCAACAACTCTCAGATTTCTTCTTCTCCCAAAAACCTCTCAGACCCCAGCAGCACCGCGATGACCTCGACCGAGAGTCCGAGATGGAGGATGTCGTACGACGTCGCACTGCCACACCACGTACCGCAAGAGGTTACTCTTCTTCTTGGAGCTCGGCTCCCGAGTCCACGCAGGTCAGATTCGCACTCCAAACCCTCTTCTATCCAACTACAAATGTTCCCAATATGTTCAATTTTTAGTCTAGGGTTTTGATTCCAATTTCAATTAAGCCGATTTTGTGCCCTAGCTGTTAATTTTGGTTGATGTAGTTTCTGGGCAGTGGGTTTTTGTGTGAATTGAGAAATTTTAGATGGTATGAGGAATTTGTTTGGGTATGAATTGCTTGTTTCAGGTTTTGTAGTGTGAGAAAACTTGCGAGGAGCTAAGAAGGAGTTTGGAAAACTAAAGATGATTTGAAGTTGCTTCAGAGTGTTGGTCACATTATAGGGGAAGTTCTAAGACCTCTTGATTATGACAACCAGTTTAAAATGTTATACTATTTGAAATACAGTGAAGTTTAACTTGAAACTTTCATTTTCAAGGCTGGTACTATTGTGATTTACGTTTCATCATTTCTTAAATTTGATGTAGTTGAGGTAGTTGATTTGTGGGATTGTTACATGTTGCTGTGGGGATGATGGTCGAATTCGAGGATGGAGGTGGAAGGATTCCATACAGTCCGACATGCCTATTAATTTGCAAGATAATATAGGGGTTACCACATTTTGCGAATTTATATTATTTTGCATTCTTACTTGAATTTGATATGTTGCTTTTGTATATGATATTGAAATTGATCCTTTTTTGTACTTTATCTCACTTAAGTTGTTTGTTTCTTCTTCTTTGTACAAGAGACCAAGTGAAGCCAGTACTTGACCTGGTAAATCGTCAACGTAAGTAAGTTATTCAAAAGCCACCTGGTTGCCAACCACTCTTTCGTTCAAGTTGGTAAGCGTTTACTATGTAGTGTTGTGACATGGTAAACTTGATATGATATGTTTCACTAGTCACTTATTTAGTCTATTAAGGACTTCGGGTACTCTTTTTTTTTTTTTTTTTCTAACCAAGGTTCTCTTTTTCTTGTTTTATTAGTGCACTGTTTTGGAGTAGTTTTCTGATGAAGAATAACTTTTCTTGTTTTATGTTCTATAGATTATTGAGGAGGGTCCAATAACTGTAGCTCCACCAGAGACAATTAAAAGTTGGAGCAGGCAGCTTGAAGGCTGGCTAAAAGTGTTAACTATGTTAGAGCAGCTACTATTGAGTATCTGTACAGTATGGACACTGGCGAGTACTATTTCTTAGAGTTGAACCCTCAGTTGCAGGTATATTATTTTGATTTAAGCCTTAACTTTGGCTGCAGTCTCATTTTAGCTTATGGTTCTCGTTAAACACCGTTTTAAATTTGTTTTGGTCAATGAATAATATATTGACAAATGTGTTATGTGTGCTTCAAGTAACATAGAAAGAAACTATGCTTTTTATGTGCTGACTAAGCCATCAGTCATAACCTCTTAGAAAAGGATTGAAATCATATGATCAGTAGGATCGCAAGAATTTCATTTAGCTTCTACTACTGCCTATGCATGGGCAGACTGAGTTAGCTTCTATTCTTGCATCTTTTTTTCAAGACATTTAGTTTTCAGAGTGCTAAATGTGTAGATTTAATTCAATGTAGGTGGAGCAGCCGGTCACTAAGTGGATAGCAGAAATAAATCTGCTAGCAACCCAAGTTGCAGTTGGGATGGGCATTCCTCTTTGGCAAATTCCTGGTATCATCTTAATTTCTGGATTTCTTTTTTTCAAATTTATATGTATATAACTATATATTTGAGCCAAACTGCTAATTTTGTCAAGTTTTCTTTTTCATTTATTCATTTATTCATTTGATTAGAGATAAGGCGGTTCTATGGAATGGAACATGATAGTGGATATGATGCTTGTAGAAAGACGTTAGTGGTTGCCGCTCCATTTGACTTTGACAAGGCAGAATCTAAAAGGCCAAAAGGTCATTGTGTTGCTGTGCGTGTAACAAGTGAGGATCCAGATGATGGCTTTAAACCTGCTAGTGGGAAAGTTCAGGTTTGTTATCATGACTTGTCAGTTTCACCTTAATTTCTTTCTTTCCCATAATGCTTTGAGGGACCTATACTGAGTTTACTATATGCAGGAGCTGAGTTTTAAAAGCAAGCCAAATGTTTGGGCGTACTTTTATGTTAAGGTAAAATCTTGCAATTTGATAACAATGCATTTATTATCAAATTGCATTGCTGGTTGGTCTTGATGCAAGTGAAAGCTGGTTGGTAAGCATATATTTTAACACTGCAAGTGATTACTCTCATTTTTCTTCAAGCTGGTTGGTCTTCAAATTATTCTTCTCTTCAAGTTGGTCTGTGCTCTGACCTGATTAATCTCATTTTCTTTTATAGGGTTGTGGTAGTGGTCGGAGTTTATCAGTTTGGAACCTTCCTGCTTCTAAATGCATTTCAAGGACTTCAATTCGTGCATCTGTATAGGATGTAGTATTTGATGGTCTATTGATGAGTCTGATTAACTAGGTGAGCTAGAAAACTAATGAGTCTTGAGTTCCTTTTTTCAATTGTATACTCCTTACCAATTGCTTCTAATGTTGTTAGTGATCCATATCTTGATAAGATTATTTCTGTTTTCTTTCTAGCAATGTGCATGGATGCTACTGCATTCTGCAAAGTTAGCTATAGAGAAAAGGCAAACTCAAGGATGTAATTAAACCTATATACAAGGATTAGTATTGTTAGCAACATGGAGGTTGAGGCCTCTCATGAGTTCCTTGCTGAACTCTAACTAGGCTGGTACAGGTGGGCAAATGTCTGATAGCATTTTCATTGCTAAGGTGGGTTAAGAGTATGCATGGAAAGTTTTATGCTTTTTGTTGTGGATGGTTATCACGCTACCTACTCTTTGGTTCTTAGCTATTAGGTGCATCTTTATTCTAAATTTGTCTTTTTTATATTTCATATTTTTTTATTTGATCAATTATGCAATATGGAGCTCAATTGGTTGGTGCTATAAAGTATGGTTATGCAGAGGTTTAATGAGAAACAAACAAGGAATGTGGTCCATGGAAAATATTGGGCTAATTACTGTTTAGTACCCTGTGGTTTTAGTTCAACATCAATTCAGTCCCTCGACTTTCAATTTCATCAAAAACACCCCTGCAATATCATTTTCTCGTCCAATAGGTCCCCCCTTCGGGATTCCGTCAATTTCAGACGCTAACTGCTAACAGTCCAACTCAGCAAAAGTGGGACCCACATGAAAGTCAAATACCGAAAATGACCCTGGCCAACCAGATATGGAAAAATCCAAAATAAATCCCAAATTTTGGGGTTAGGGAGATTCGAACCCAAACCACTACGCATGCAAATGAAATCTCCAACCACCATGCCACTTGCACGACATTGATATATGTCAAACAACATAATATATATATATATATATATATATCTATATACCCAACCAGATATGGAAAAATCCAAAATAAATCCCAAATTTTGGGGTTAGGGAGATTCAAACCCAGACCACCATGCATGCAAATGAAAACTCCAACCACCATGCCACTTGCACGACATTGATATGTGTCAAACAATAAAATATATATATCGGTACATAGAGCCGGATATGGAAAAATTTAAAATAAATCCCAGATTTTGCATTTGGGGAGATTCAAACTCACCCCACCACATGTGCAAATGAAAACCCCAACCACTAGACCACGTGCATTTTCTTGGTATGTTTCAAACAAAAAAATATATTATTTTTGAATTTTTCCATACTGATATATATCATTTTGTTTGGAATTTATCAATGCCGTGCAAGTGGTCTAGTGGATAATTGGGTTTTAAATTTGCACATGTGGTGGGATGAGTTCGAATCTCCCTAACCCCAAAATTTGGGATTTATTTTGGATTCTTCCATATCTGGTTGGTTGGGTATATAGATATATATATTATGTTGTTTGACATATATCAATGTCCTGCAAGTGGCATGGTGGTTGGAGATTTCATTTGCATGCATGGTGGTCTGGGTTCGAATTTCCCTAACCCCAAAATTTGGGATTTATTTTGGATTTTTCCATATCTGGTTGGGTATACAGATATATATATATATATATATATATATATATTATGTTGTTTGACATGTATCAATGTCGTGCAAGTGGCATGGTGGTTGGAGATTTCATTTGCATGCGTGGTGGTCTGGGTTTGAATCTCCCTTACCCCAAAATTTCGGATTTATTTTGGATTTTTCCATATCTGGTTGGCCATGGTCATTTTCAATATTTGACTTTCATGTGGGTCCCACTTTTGCTGAGTTGGACTGTCACTTCAACATTTAACGTCTGAAATTGACGGAATCCCAACGGAGAGACCTATTGGACGAGAAAATGATATTGCAGGGGTGTTTTTGATGAAATTGAAAGTCAAGGGACTGAATTGATGTTGGACGAAAACCACAGGGTACTAAACAGTAATTAGCCCAAAAATATTATTCTCAAGTTTCCAACGTGACTGCTCTTGTGTTCTAAAAACTTGACTTATAAAGGAAGAGGGAAACAATTTATATGTAGCTAAGAAATCTACTTATTGACTTGTAGATACCATTAGATGGATTCCAAACAACCCCTATGCTTCAGATTCTAGATCGAAGTGGTAATGTATCTTCGTTACCAGAGCACCTTGTATTTTCTACCTTACAGTATCTGCAAGAGCTTTATCTAAGGTTAGTGAACTTGTGACACACACTCACATCGGGAGTAGGTGTGCATGTGTATCTGCATCTGCTTGTAAATATTGGTTTTCAATAATGTCTATACTTTTTGCATATATCTATTTTCCACTGTTTCATCATTACGCTAAGCCACATCTATTTCAGTTGATAGATGAATGCAGCTACACGAAGTCCCATCAGATATCTTAAGTTTGCAGCAACTGCGGATCCTAGACCTCAGCCAAAATTCCCTGCAGTCGGTTCCAGTGGTAATATATTGCTTGATTAAGAAACATATATGCATTACATTTGTAGCTTTAAACTTAAAAGACTTGTTAGGAGATGCGTGATTTCAAGAAATTGAATAGGAGTCATCTTTTTATGCCAAGGAATAGAAGCTATCTATTGTGTGCAAACTCATGGTCTTTGATTTTTTTTTGTTTTGGTCTAAAGAAGTGCTCCTAGATTGAGGCTGGCTTCCTCATGATAGGATAGGAATGTGTAGGTAAGAATATAATAACAATCTGCTTTCTGTTGTATCTTTACAGTTCACAATGCTCATTGTAGGTTATATTCAACGTTGATGGAGGAGAGGGTGGTTTTGAAATGGAGGAAGAATGAGGATGTTGTTCTGTGGTTTGGGTTGTCACTGTTTCTAAGTTTTCTTCTTGCTTCGTCACTGAACGATGAAGGTGGGTGACACTATGCTTTTTGTTTCTGTTTTTGGTTGCGGGTTTCCATTTTTGAATGTGCCCAGTTTGTGTTTTTAGACCAAAACGGTTAGGAATTTAACACTACCAAATGATGTTTTCTAATTTACTTTCTGTGAGGTCATGGAAGTGTTGATGTACATCTTTGCAAGCATCTCACATGAATCTTTTTATTTTTCCTTTTACTGCAAGTTCTATGCCTATAGGCTTTGTGTAATATGCTTCCTTGTGCCAGCTCTACTTGTTTCCAAGTTTGCTACATGTTGTAGCTAGATCTAGTTTCTTCAATTTTTATTTATTTGAACCTTCCATGCTCTCTGAATGATATTGCAGCTATTTTAGGTAGTATTAATTCACTGGTAATTGGAGGAAGATTTCTTTTTCTTTTTTTTTTTGGATTCTTTACAAGTTTTAAGGACACTTTTTTAACTTCCTCTATTATCTTTATTAAGTTACCTGTTTTAGTTTTAAGGACACATGAGTATTTTTTTTTTTTTTTTTGTGTCCTCTGAAGGATTTAAGGACACTATTTCTGGAGCTTTTAGGACACAATTTAGGTTTCTTCTTATGGATTTAAGGACACCACGTACACAGCTATTAGGACACATAAACTGTGTCCTCATATAGATAAGAGGACACATTTTCGGTGTCCTTGTTTGAAACTTACAATGACACCCGGATAGAGGACTCTTTTTTTAAGTGTCCTTGTATGTATTTAAGGACACGGTTTAGGTGTCCTTAAATCATGTTATTGTAGTGGTGTTCGCTCTCTGTTTTGGCTTCAAATTTTTTAGGGTGCAAGTCAAATTGCATATCCTTCAATCACGATTGCGATCGCATAGGGAAAGATTTCAAACATTACGACTTTGCTGTGTATAACGTGGAAACTGGAATTGTCTCATAACCTTATGCAAAATATGCTAATACCTTAGTGAATATGGCCAATCGACCTTGTATCTGGATTGTACCAACTTTTCAAGCAAGCGACTGATATAAATGCATGCATGAATAGTAGTTAGTAATTAATTATTCTTGTGAGTTGTCTCTTTTACAGGGTTTGTAATCCAATTTGGTTCTCCAATAACTCTAATTAGTTATAATTGATTGGTAAGTCAGGATCATGGGATCGAAGATTTTGATCTTGACATCGGGTCCTTTTTGTGATTGATTAGAATCCAAATTTTATTGATATTTTGCAACCCAAGGTGCTAGAGGACTATTGGACCTATAAGCTTGTGTAATGTTGTGTACACAAGGTCTTCTCCATTATTTCTTCTCTTAGTTTAATCAGTCACACTAATATAATGTTGATCCCCAAAGTGACACTGAACAAGTTGATCATTTTAGACCTATAAGCTTGCGTAATGTTGTGTACAAGATCATTTCAAAAATAGAGTTAACCCACTTTTAGACAAATATATATTTCTAAAAATCAGGATATTTTATCCTAAAAGATCAATTCGAGACAATATTCTTATTGCTCATGAACTCTATGTTTGCCACTTGACTTTTATCATTTTTATTTCTACTCGAAGAAGTCTTAGATCTGTAGCCTCAATTTCGCTATGTCTAATAAGTTGACATTGTCAGGATTGCTTTTGCTCTAAATGCAAAAGGAGCATGCACAATCCTTTGAATTGAAGGGGTCATGGGGAGTGAACATTTTTGTTGAGGTATGATGCTGATGAAACTTCAAGAACATTGACCATCTCCATATATCTCAAGTTTCAGAATACAAAGACAATTAAGAAAGAAAGAAAAAATCACAGCCAAGAGTCTGAAATGCTCTTTACTCTACATCAAGTATACTTCTACATATTAAAAAAATCTCAGAATTCATGTTTTACAAAACAAAATATGTTGATCGAACCTAATTAATTGTTAGTAGAATAGTGATAGGAGCATAAAATGCGACAAATATAATGTGCAATCCTTCACATTTTTCTTAGTTATTTCCTTTAAAAAGTTTATTTTAACTATGTTTTCTTTTTAGGTAGATCGTGAAGTGATTCAAGAGAGATAAGAGTTTAAAGGGAGCAAAGAAGCAATGGACCATGAAGTACTGATGCAAAGGATTAAGTTTGATGAACCCCTTGGCAGTAAATAACAAGGAAAGTCCACGGAAATCGTTGTGCAAAACAGTTTCTGCAAATCAAAAAACTGCAGTTTCAGAATCAGCTTTTCGGGAACAGTTTTGGAGAGCATTTTTTGCATTCTTCCAGCAGCACCTTTGCAGGAAGGGCTAGCGATCCTTAAAAGTCATGATTTTTTTACTTGAACAAGAGCTAAAACACTAGTCAGAAACTTCAACGAGGCACAGGAAATCAAATTCAAAATAGGCTTCCCGATAAGGCAGAAACTGTCAGCTTTTCATGAAGCTTTTTGGGAGAACTTTTCCGGCGACTTACTTCTAGTTTTTCCATAACGTTATTGATCATTCTAGAAGATATGATGTCATAGAACACGTAGGAGTCAAGAACCATCCAGAAAAGTGGCGAGAGGAATTCTTTCCTTGTCCAAGAATAATTAACCTTCAGAAACAGAAATTGAGTCCCAATCAAAACAGGACAGTTTGGCGGAAATCTTCTATGGACGAATTTTGAGTGCATTTTTGGAAGGTTATTGATGCTGAAAATATCAAGGAGAGTCCTAGAATGATTCCTCAAGATTTTTGGAAGATTGTTAAGGCCTGAAACCTGTTTAATTGTACACCAATTAGAGGAAACCTCGAGCAACTAGGGGAGGCTTTCAAAGCAGAGTTGGAGAAGGAAACTTGGGTTGTACTCCTCATATATATAGAGCATCTAAACACGTTGAAAACCACCCATCTCCAGCGCCATCTTCTGCCCTAAAAACCCTAGTTCACAAAGTCTAAAATTCCTCAACTTCAAGAAGCAAAAAGTCGTGCACACCATCATCCACCTTCATCAAGCTTTGCCGTGTACCATCTTGAAGGAAGTTTTTGCATCCAAGGCTGCCTAAAAGTGAATTCGTGGCTCTTATCTTCTCCCCTTTACGGTTTTTATTTTCTTGTAAAGTTGTAATTCAAACTCATATGTTTTTAGTTGTGAATTTTAAGACGACGTGTGGCTAATTTACTTTTGTTAGGGGCGATGTTTGAAGCCCCTAAGACATGTTTTTGACAATATTTTGATTCTTAGTTTCGTGATCGCTTTGTTGTGAAATTGTTTATTTGGTTTTTGTTTACAGATAACTCTCTCGCATGTTTATGTTCTATGAATGCGCACATAAAATATTATGATCATATAAGTGGGGGTAGAAATAGGTATTTTAATCTCCTAAACGGTTAATCATATTTATTTCAAAGGTAGCAAAGTCTATAGGACAATAGACCAAATCAAATAATGGGAATTGCACGCTAGGTAGGCGTTCCACACTAGTATTGGATTCTTATTTCGATCAAACTTCCACGTGTGATTAATGCTTAGAATAAATTGTTGATAGGATAGCGTTCTATACCTTAATTGTTTATTCTAAAGGCTTAGTAATGGTGCGTTCATCTTGCTTAAGTAATTTAGGGAAGTAATAAGAACTTATGCATGTGTTCATGGTTTGTTCTTGATTGAAACCTTTTTTACAACTTAGTAATTGAAACTAGAATGATAAATTTGTCTCAAGCATGTTTTGGTGGTGGATTTCTGAGTTCCTAACAGCTTCATCCATATATTTTCAAAACCCAAAAAAAATCTTGAATTGCTTTCTTTATTTTCTATTTATTTTTCATTAAAAACCAAAAACCCCCCAAATCAATTTCGTTGGAGGATATATCCCCCAAGGCTTACTGTCTTAGTGCACGTAATAGGTCTTTTCTTTTGTGAATGTTTTCTTGTAGATGGGTTTAGGGCACTTGATTGAAGTGATCTTTACCTTGTGTAGATCTTTAGAGTGAGATTTCATCCCATTGAAATTTTGGAACAACAAGATGCACTCTGAGCACAAAAAAGCGAATGATTGCTGCAACTTCAACACTTCTCTCATCTTAATTCTTCATCATTTTCCTCCGCTAGTTCCTCCCCTTCTTCATCAATTTCCTCTGCTTATTCCTAGTCTTAGACTACATAAAAGTTTTACTAAATATAGCACACACTTTTTTTGTGAAAAATGATATTTTGAAATCATTTTGAGATTTGGTGGATGGCGACGGAAAAATGTTATACTCCCAAGGAAATGAATTACTCGATTGTTTGATCCATGCAAGCGATGATTGTCAACTAAAATAAAACATAAACTAAGGAAAAGAATAAGGGATAACCTTTGCCCATGAAAAAAATCATCGCAAAGTAATTAAAAAGTTTATTTATTTTTTATGAGGAACTACCCTTTCGGACAGAATATTTGTCTGTAAAGCAAATTTCAAAATTAAGTTTTTGATGAGATAATGATAGCCAATGAAACAATCGTCGACAAAAGTAATTTAAAAAGTTCACATTTTTGATGAGCAACAATTGTTATCGAAAAAAATTCACCGGCAACAATAAAAAGAAACAACTATATGTGACCAAAGGGTCGTTGGCAACTGTAAATAAGAACAGAGAAATTCTTATGTAGGGTAGAGATATCAGCCACGTGGTACACCCAACCAATCATGTTTCTTTATTTTTTTAATTGTTTTCCGAAACTATTCATGTTTAATTAAAATGAAATACGTAAAACACCTCCTTGCATAAGCACCGATTGGCTTGGCGTACCGCCACATAGCACGCCTGCCCTACCTAAGAATCTCTCAATAAGAACAACTAGTTTGTTTGTTTTTTTTTTTTTTGGGTACATCGGGAGCCAAAGGCCCAAACAGAAAAGAAAAGAGAAAACAATTAAGCTCATATGGCTGGTGGTCTAGGAAGAACAACTCCAATAATGTCATAGAGAAACACCTCAAAAGCAAACACTAGGGTCTTTGAAGACTGCAAATGCCTAGAGAAATTGACACAGCGTTTAGCTAGAACATCAGCCAACATATGTCTCTCCCTGTGAATATGACTAACCTGTATGGTAGTGAACTACTGCATCAGATGCTTACAATTCAAGATCAAAGTGCCTAAAGGGTGGAGCTCAACATTTTCTTTATGTAACAGGTTCACCAAGTTTAAAGAATCATATTCCACCTCTAGATTAGTAATAGACAAGTCTAAAGCCCATTGTAAACCATAAAACTTACCCCAAGCTTTAGCCAAAAGAACCTCTCCAAACCCCATATTGCACATGAAACCATTTATCCAATGCCCAAAAGAATCTCTTATTACTTCTTCTGCTCCAATTGTAGCAATACCAACACGGGGGCCATCCACATTAAGTTTGCAAAACCCCAGGAGAAGGCTTACACCAAGATAACATATCAATCTACACGTCTTTCTGCATAAGGGGTTTGCTATTTGCACAAGAAGACATTCCACTGCATATTAAGAAAAGTACGCTTTTGATAGATATTGGCACATAACCAACTCATCCAATCTAAATTGAAAGTAATCCTCATGTTTAAAGAAATATTAATTAAAAGCTTGCCAAACCTTGCTAGCTCTGGGGCAATCCCTGAACAAGTGAAGTAAAGTCTCCTCCTTATCACCACAGAAGTGACAAAAAGGATCAGCAGCCACGTTTCGTCTGAATCTCTGAACATTGGTGAGGATTTTCCCTTGGAGCACAAGCCGTACGAAAATTTTAATTTCTGGAGGGATGGGAATAGTCCAAACCAGATTCCACCTATTACTTGATTGGTCTGGTTCATCCAAAGAAGTTGATAAGCCGATTTAATTGTAAAAACTCCATAAGAAGTACCTCCCCAAATGAGTTTATCAGGGACCCCTGTCATAGAGACCGGAATACTTGTGATTTTATTAACAATCTCCATAGGTAAACAGCTTATGAGCATGGGAAGATTCCATTCACCATTACACCAAAAATCTTTAACAGTAGACATATGGTTAGAATATCTAGGATTACAAACAATCTGACTTAACACACCAACTGAGGACCACTTATCATACGAAAGTATAACATCAGTACCATTACTAATCCTCCAGTGAAGACCTTTCCTTAGAAGTTCACCACCTAAATAATCCCAGTCCAAGCACTGGAACAATTTTTTGGCTTCCGATAGTTATGTTGTAATAAGGAGTCATCCTTTAGGTATTTTTCTTGAAAAATTCTACACCATAGACCTTGATCACCCTGAGTTATTCTCCAGCTTGCTTCGCAAGCATAGCTTTCTTCATATCAGTAGATAAGAACAACTATTGGCCACGAAAGTGTCCTTGGCAAAATAGTTTAACAAATTTAGTTTCTGATACGTAACAACTATTACCGATGAAACTATCACGGACAAAAGTAAATAAAGAAATTTGAGTGCTAATTTGTGGCTGAGGTGCTGGGTTAGGAAACTGATCATCTTGTCGTCCATCCATCAACTCTAGCCCCAAGTGTCTTTGGAGTTCACATTGATTAGATGTGTGCGCCACTAGAAGTTGCTGCTGGAGAAAACCTAGGTTCTCTCTCCAGTTGTCAAAAGACATCTTTGAGATATTGAAAAATTGAAGAATACTATGTAATAGTTTAGCTCAATTTCAGACAGGATTTTGTTTTGATAAGGGTTCAATATCCTACAATGTAACCAAAAAAGAATAGAATGCATGTACAATTGGGATATGCAAGGTCAAACGTCCATTGTATAATTTAATGCTTTTGGTCTTTATTTTATTGCCCTTTATCGTTTCACTGCTTTCTTCTCCAACTCTTCCTGTGCTTCCCACAATTTTGGGTCACCAAAATCTTTAATAACAAAGGAGGCTCCAGCATCTAGCAGTAAACTGTCAGGGTTCCTTGTGCCTAAACCCAGCACCGGCATTCCAGCTGCCACTCCAGCTTTTACTCCAGAGACAAAATCCTTCACAAGCAAAAACAAATTAAAAGGAGTGTAAAGGTATGTCAAAGTTTTACATTAGAAAATAGATGTTGATGCAAAGCAGAATCATGGGAGCCAAACCTCAAAGACGAAAGCATGCTTATTTGACACATTAAGTGCTTGGAGAGCTTTCAAGTAGGGGTCAGGAAATGGTTTTGCTCTATCACATTCATTTGCAATAACTAGAACTTCAAAGAAACTCAGGAGGTCCAGTGCTGATACTAATAGCTCGCCATTTGGTCTTGGTGCATTTGTTACTGCAGCCCGTTTCAAGCCTTGATTTTCAATCCATTCCCGCAACTTATGTAAGCCCTTCATAGGTTCTAACTGTTCAGATGCCAATCTGCATAGACCACTCCATTAATCTTGTCAGAATGAGTCTTTGGAATAGAGAAACTGAAATGGATGAAGCATTTATTGTGCAAATAATACATAGGGTCCTCAACCCAGTGCTTACCTCTTTACAATTTAAGAAAAGAAAATAGAAAATAGAACTACAACTCTTAATTTAGCATATGAAAGAGAAAAAACAGTTCCAAAACCATGTAAGAAAAACAAAATTATAGTTATTGATGAAGATGGTGGTTTGTCCTTCTAAGCCAAAACTTCTGCTCACAACAGAAGTACAACTCATCTCTCTATGGTGCAAGGGATTATTCATCATTTTACCTTCGGAACATGTCTTCCTTATCTTCAAAAAAATTTCTTGCTCTTTGGAGATCCCAATCAGGAAAGAGAACACCATAGAGCTCCTCATTGTGCATCCCACTGATATTCTCAATGAAGAATTCCTCAGTGATAGGAACCCCACCATTAAAACCTACCTGTACACTAGTATATGAGTCTTAAAAGATGCTAGTGTATATGCGAATGTATGTGTGTGTGTGTGTGAGAGAGAGAGAGAGCGAGAGAGAGAGAGAGAGAGAGAGAGAGATCTTACTTCTTGAAGCATTTCACGGAAAGCATAATAATGGAGCGGATCTGAATCACACCATGTTCCATCTATATCAAATAGAATTGCTTCGAGAGGAGTGACAAATGCTAGAGAACATTTACTGCCACAACATAATGGGAAGTGATTCAGGCCAGCCTTAAAACAACAACAAAAACATAAAGAAATGAAAAGATCATGCTTGTCAAGTAGAAGGGCTTGGGGGAGGGAAATAACAAACTGAGCAAAGACATATCACAGATTAACCATGTTTTTACTGCTGAATGAAGTAACCTTGAAGTCATTGTTTTCCCTGAAATATTGTAGCTATTTTGCACGCTTTCCGATGCGCGCACCAAATATAATTGTAAGCTTGGTTGCTCTGAATGAAATGAAACTGTTGTCGTTACTTTCCTAATTTTCTCTACTTTAATACTTGGTCTTATCAATCTGGTATCAGAGCTAGGTTGGTAACATCGACAAAAATGCAAGCATAACTATCTCCAACATGGTTGTAAATGATGTACATTGAGAATCTGAGATACAATATCCTCAAAGGTTTACAGTACAAACAAGAACACAGAAAACCGCTGCAGTCAGTGCTTATTCTCCTACATGATATTGCTGGTCTACCTAGGCCTAGACTGAAATGTATAGCCTCATGAGCTAGGTTTTTTGTTGATTTGGGACTCCAGCCCCCATTCATCCAACACAGAAAAAACAAACAAAAATATCATAACAGGTGATCTTTTGATCTTTCATTTCACTCAAATTTGCCTCTAGTCCGAACTCTACTTTACTGTCAATGTTATCTCCAAGTGTTGAAGGAGTGTAGCTGGATAATAAGATAACCAGATTACAAATCACATGTCTAAGTCACCATTTTATAAAATGTATTTGGCGTCAGGATTGTGTTAGTTCCCAATGCATCTGAAGGAGCCACAATCCTTTCAATGGAAGGGAGTGGCCAATTTTGCTCAGATATGATGCACACAAAGCTTCTTGAACTGTCCATGATATTGCCCACGAAAATCTAGATCCCACTTATAGTACAAAACAATTTCACAGTTCAGGGTCTACATTTCTCATTTCTGCTGATTTGAGTGCTTCAATTTTATCCGCTTTCTAAGTCCAAAGTATTACTTTGCAATGACCATACTTCAACACATTCAATTCTCTCTCCTCTATCCAAAATATAAACCAATGATCCAAATTTCGTGCTGGACATGGATTTAACAATTGACATTTCAACTTGGAACATAGCAAGCTAACCCTGACAATGGTCTAGGCATAATTCTTGTTAACAATGGCATTCTCCTACGAGTTAGATGTCTGGTAAATCAAACTAACTCATCCAATCATGCTTTTTTATCTAATTTAAAGATGCAAAATAAGCCAAATACGAATGCATTATATCCTAATGACGCATTTTCTTCCTTAACCTGTATCATTGTAGTCATCAACGTACAGAAATCCATAGCATGAATCAAATTGCATATCATTTGAACCATCTTTGTGGTGATGGGTACGAATAAAACAACTTTGCAATGTGATAACAAACAATTGTGAATGGACAATTGATAAAAGAGATAGATAATGTACCTGTCTAGTGGGCGAGGGTCTGATGAAATGGGCATCCTGGTGAGAAAGGTAGAGCCTCGTTTAGTGAGGTTGTGTCTCTACAAATGGGTTTTGGGGAATTGGTGGGAGAAGAGGTGGTGGTGATAGTGAAGAAGCTGAGGTAGAGCTACCATAGTATGGAATGTGAGCAATATGAGAACTGAAGGCTTCTGATATCTCTAAAGCAAATGTCTGTGTTGCACAAATTGAATGGTTCATTTGTGTTTCTGGGGTTGTCTGTTTTAGTTGTTACGTTTTGGGGATATCTGTTGACCCCGGGTATATTCCTTGGTCGCTAGTACTTGACATTGTTCACCTTGCAATTGCATCCCAATAAAGGCTTAGTGTTCCACACTAAACACAAATGATCATCACATTGTGTGTGTAGCCTAAATAAGATTTCGTGTCATGAAATGAGTTCTATTATTAATTTAGAGCGCAAAAACAAACAATTAAGCAAAACTAAGCTTGCTGCATACAATTTAGGCTCTTTAATCTCGTGAGTAGATGTGATGGAGAAATTATTATCCTTAGAGCATCACGTATTTATAATTTGGGTTAATATAGTCTCATCTTTTTATGCCTTTATAATGAAGAAGCTCAAATGTCGATTGTGTATTAAATGAGACAATTACTTGACAAGGAAACTCTTCTAATGAGGACTAGTTAAGGACTTTCTAATCAATGGTTTGAGAGACCCACTTTTCGATCACATTTTCGTAAATCAACCATTAGATATTTATGTTTTTGGTGACATCTATGTATTTATATTCTATTCCATCTTTTTTTCACATGATGAACATCAATTGTGTTCTGATTGATGATTTTGTGCTTATTGTAGCCTAATATAATAGCATCATATTAGCAATATCTCCAGCCAACCAAGATATCGCTACATCTGATGCTATCAAACTTGCACGGGAAGTGGATCCAGCAGGTATACCCTATTTACTTGTTAGAGTAAACCATTTCCCCTCTGGACTATCCTACAGTTAATTTGTCTCATAAATTTATATGTATAACTTGCACACAGGTGAACGAACGTTTGGGGTGATGACAAAGCTTGATTTGATGGACAAAGGAACTAACGCTTTGGATGTATGATTCTCTCTGTTCTGTACCATCTTCACAAATGGTTTTTGCAATGACCAAGCTAATGTTCAGTTGCATTATAAATTCTGAAAATAGTTGGGTCATAATTAGCTAGATGCATTTGCATTCCGAATACAACAGTTTTCAACCATAAGGCATATATTGTTTTAAAAGGATGTGATCCGTAAAACTCTTTTATCGTTTTCTTTACATGTTCCCATGCTTGTTGCATGCATGCCTTTTGCACTCATAGCTTGATATAAAGCTTTGTGTTACAAACAAAGAAATATTAGTATTATTAATATCTTACATGTTTAACCCAAAAGGTTATTGAAGGAAGATCTTATCGCCTGCAACATCCTTGGGTTGGAGTTGTGAACCGTTCCCAAGCAGATATTAATAAAAATACGGACATGATTGTCGCAAGGCGCAAGGAACGTGAGTACTTTGCAACCAGTCCTGACTATGGGCACTTGGCTAATAGAATGGGTTCAGAGTACCTTGCTAAACTTTTGTCACAGGTTTGAGAGCGAATATCTTTCTTGCAATTAAAAGTATCTTGCTCCTTCAATAAAGTAACCATTTTGATGCCTTGATCTGGTTTATAGCACTTGGAGAATGTAATTAGGGCTCGTATCCCAAGTATCACATCCTTGATTAACAAAAGCATTGATGAACTTGAATCCGAGATGGACCATCTTGGTAGGCCTATAGCCATTGATGCTGGGGTGAGTTTAACTCTATTTTGTAAATTTCATCATGTATTATCTTGGGTAATTTTGAGTTTGTAACCAAGACTTTGTATTGTAGGCTCAGTTATACACTATACTGGAACTTTGTGGTGCATTTGACCGAATATTTGAAGAGCACTTAGATGGAGGGTAACATTTGTTCATTAAACTCTCAATTTTGGCTCATCAGTGTATTTGGAATTTAGTGTTCTCAGATGCAAAACTTTTGTAGAATTACAATACCATTTTATAGTCTAAGTTGAAATGGAGCCTATATTGTTAAGCGAAAATGATCATTTACCCAATTTCTATTTAAAAATTGCCCACTTGCTCCACTAACTGTTTTTTAACCCAGTTTACCCAAAACACTCTAAGGGATTATTTCCCTAATACCCAATTAATTCTTTTTTATTAATTTTTGGGACTTTTTTGCCCTCTCCTTCTCTCTCACTTAGAGGGAGAAATCATCCTCCACCTTACCCGACTCCGGTGACCAGTGGCCGGCCACCGACCGGAATCCGGCGACCAACGACTGGAATCCGGCGACCGACGACCGGAATCAGGCTACCGAACTGGTGTCGGGATTCCGGCGTATGAATTTATTGCCCCCAAATAGACAAATTATTGCCTCCCAATAATCTATTGACTCTATGTTATTATTTGTGGGAATTATGTTTTTGATAGCTAATACGTTTATTTGTGTTTATAGAGTGGAATTGTAGTGTACTATGTTGGTCTATTGGGGCGCAATAGACATATTATTGCCCCCCGATAATCTATTGACTCTATGTTATTCCCCCAATAATCTATTGGCTCTATGTTATTATTTGTTGGAATTATGTTTTTGATAGCTGATACGTTTATTTGTGTTTATAGTGTGGAAATGTAGTGTACTATGTTGGTCTATTGGGGGGCAATAGAAATATTATTGCCCCCCAGTAATGTGATTTTTAGACGTCTATTGCCCCCAATAGACGTCTAACTTCTCTCTATTGGCCTCCAATTGACATTCAAAATATTTTTTTTTCTTTTTTCTTTCCTTCTGCCCCTTATTTTACTTTTAAAAAAAAAAATTTGGGCACCCAGAAAAATGATCTGGGCACCCACATCAAGACCGGACGCGTTTCTCGCCTACCAGGTGTTGGACTCTGGCGAGGTAGGCCGACCAAAGCTGCTTTGTCGTCTTCAGGAGTGGATGATGCTTCTCCAATCGGTGCCACAGACCGGAAAGCCCAGATCGCCGAAATCGACCAGAAGCCCGGTCGCCGAATTGACCGTGCTTGTCGTCGTCCGATCTCAACAGAGTCCTCGATCTACAGCCTCTAAGGCGTCGTCTTTGGCCTATGCGACGTCGTCTCCGGCCTATGCGGCGTCGTTCGGCCTCTGTGGAGCACGGCAACGGGCACGGTGCGGGGAGAGAGAGAGAGAGAGAGAGAGAGAGAGAGAGAGAGAGAGAGAGAGAGAGAGAGAGGGGAGAAAACGCAGATCGGAGGGATGAGAGAGAGAGAGAGAGAGAGAGAGAGAGATATGAGTGTAATTTATAAATTAAAATGAGGGCAATACTGTCAAACACTGTTGGATTGGGTAAATGAGGTTAAAAAACTCTTAGTGGAGTAAGTAGGCTATTTTTAGCCTAAAATCGGGTAAGTGGTCACGGCCCCTATTGTTAATTTGATTAAATGATATAATTTTTTTTTTTTGGGTTTAACTTTAATATATTCTTTGCGTACTTAACTATTGCTGAAGGAAATCAGCTATTAGTGTGCCTAATCAAACTAGGAGTAGTAATAAGAGAAAAGGTTCTAGAATTCCTAATCCTTATCAGATTAGTATTCCTTGTAACTTTAGAACATGTACTTTGTAATCCCTATTTATAGGGCTCCTATTCTCAATAATGGAATTACAATTCTCTCAAATCTATTATCCTTAAACACGTTATCAGCCCTAGTTCTAACCACAAAACAAAACCCAAAAATCTACCGCAAACACTTGCCTGCAGTTTTCTGCCCATCTGCATGCCTGCTGCCTGCAGCCCCTAGCCCGTGCTAGCCGAACATTCCCAGCAGCTCGCCCTGAGTGCGCCCCGTGCCACGGGCCCTGCAGCCTGCACGCCCGTGCGCTTGCAACTCTGTATCGCTACCCCTGTAGCCCCACAGCAGCCCCTGCTGCCATGCGCACTACCCCTGCAGCCTTGCCCAAGCCTACTGCACCTACAGCCTTGTTTCAGCCATCTGTTACGACCAGGATTGCAAACCGTCTGCAATCCTAGCTTAGGATCGAATCGTATCTACAATCCTTCACGGTTTCAAGCTTCAAATTACCAAGTAAGTGTTTACATTAAAGTTCCCGCTTTCCGAATTTAATTTCCTCCTTTTCTTCGGGGACTTGCAATCTCCCTTCTTCTACATCCCACCTTTCTTATAACGTGGGTTCGATTCTTGAAAAGCGGAATCGTGGGGATTCACGCAATTAACGAACTAAGAGCGTTCTTAAGACTTCGGACCAAGAGCGTCCGCAAGCATCGATTTATGACCATATAAACATCATTGTTTCGGTCTAATCCAATCATTCTTGGAAATCAATTTCTTGGTAGCATAGCTCAGAAATCTTATTATTTAGTTGTCGTGGAAGTTTTAACTCCGAAACTAATATATTTCTTCTTCTTATTTCAGGATGTCAAAGCTTGACTTTCCTATCCTTGACTCAACTGGCTCAGAATATCATAGTTGGGTCACGGATGTTCAGAACCATATCACCTCAAAAGGGATCCTACCCGTAATTCAGGCACCAAATTCCGAGCTCATATTTGAGCGTACGGCTACAAATAATGCCACTGCTATCATCTTGTTTAGACGCCACATGGATAAATCACTCCGATTGAAGTACATGGCAATCAAGGATGATAGAGAATTATGGGTTGCGCTAGAAGAGCGATTTGGTAATGTTAAGGATACCCTCCTCCCCGACTTGAAAGTTCAATGGAGCAATCTACGATTCGCCGACTTCAAGTCCATAGCTGGATATAATTCAGAAGTTCTGCGCCTCAAAACTATGTTGGGGTTCTGTGGACAACCTGTCACAGAGTAAGAACTAATTGAGAAAACTCTCTCCACCTTCCCCGTCTCAGCTATTTTGCTATCAAAGCAATATCAAACTGAATACAATACTGGACGAATCACGAGGTTTCATCAGCTAATTAATGTGATGTCTGTAGCGGAAAAACATGATAATATCCTCGTGACAAATTATAATTCCAGGCCTATAGGAACTAAGAGCGTTCAAGAGGCGAATTATAATAATGCACACACAGGAGGGCGCAAGGAGCGGAACCCTAAAAGTAAGGGACACAACGGACGTTTTGGTCCATATAACCGCCCTACAAAGGTAGGTAATCGTCAGAATGAAGGACGAACACGTGGCTATACATGGCAACGTGGGAGAGGAGGTCGTGCGGCTCCAGGACGTGGAGGAGCCGCCCAAGGCCATGGGAATGGCGCCAACTGTTCTAGGGGACGCTACCCAAGTGCAAATAATGCACCTCAATTAAGGGGAGGAAATCACAACATGTGTCATCGATGTGGATCGAGTGAGCAATGCAATGCAAGCAAACAATTAGCGGCGCATTACAAGGCATATAGAGACTTTAGATAGTAGAGCCTGTAGGACATAAATGAGTCTTTGTCAAAAAGCGTAATGAGAAGAATGAAGTACTGAGGTACAAGGCTCTCCTTCTGGCGCAAGGTTTCTCACAACGCCCTGGAATTGACTACAAGGAGACATATTCTCCCATAATGGACGTTATAACGTTCTGATACTTAGTTAGCTTAGTAGTTTCCGAAGGACTGGAAATGCAGCTTATGGATGTGGTTACTGCATATCTCTATGGGGATCTAGATTCAGAGATATATATATATATATATATATATATATATGAAAGTGTCTGATGGCCTTACATTACCCAAGTCAAGTGACTCTAAACCACGGAGTGCGTTTGCAATTAGGTTGAAACGCTCACTTTATGGATTGAAACAATCGGGGTGGATGTAGTATACCCGTCTAAGTGACTACTTGATTCGGAAAGGATATAAAAACGATGAATTATGCTCCTTCGTATTCATAAAGAAAACAAGTTCCGGATTTGCAATTGTAGTAGTATATGTCGATGATATGAACATAATAGGTACTCTTGATGAAATAAGAGAAACCGCAAGCTATTGGAAATCCAAATTTGAGATGAAGTATCTTGGGAAAACTCGATTCTGTCTAGGCCTTGAACTAGAACACCGAGTTTGTGGAATACTATTCCACCAGTTTGCGTATGTCCAAAAGTCAGGCAATTTAACATGGACAAAGCGCATCCTGCTAGCACTCCCATGATCGGTCGAAGCTTGGATGCAAAGAAAGATCCATTTCGTCCAAAGGAAGATGACGAAGAGGTGTTGGGAGTTGAAATTCCCTATCTAAGTGCAATAGGCGCATTATTGTACTTAGCCCAATGTACTCAACCAGACATTGTATTCTCGGTGAACTTGTTAGCTAGATTTAGCTCAGTGCCAATGCAGCATCACTGGAATGGTATCAAGAACAATATACCTAAAAAAGAACCATTGACTTGGGACTGTTCTTTCCCTACAAGGAGACAAGAGGGACCGCAGATGGAACTGCAATCCCTAAAGGAAATGTTGATGGCAAAAACGCCACTCACTACACTAAAACGCCAAATGACGTTTTGGTCAGTTTTGCTGATGCTGGATACATCTCTGACCCACATAAAGATCGTTTCCAAACTGGTTATGGATTTACCAATGGGAACACAGCGATATCTTGGAGATCAACCAAGCAAACCCTTATGGCTACCTCCTCGAACCACTCAGAGATCATCGCTTTACATGAGGCGGTTCGTGAGTCTGTATGGTTAAGAACTATCAGTACACATAATCGAGGGACTAGTGGTTTGAGTTCTACCACTGAAGAGCCCACTTGCATTTATGAAGATAATGCAACTTGCATCGAACAGATGAAGCTAGGTTATATTAAGGGTGATAACACAAAACACATATTGCCAAAGTTGTTCTACAATCAGCAACAACAGACTCTCCTCAAGATTCAAGTGAATCAAGTAAGGTCTGAGGAGAATGTGGCAGATTTGTTAACCAAATTATTGCCCAATGCCACATTTGAGAAACATGTGAATAACATAGGAATGCAAAGTCTTTCTAAACTCCCTCGATTAATGCAAGTATCAGGGGGAGGTGTAGACGTCAGGGGGAGTCTAATAGACACATGTCATCCTCAAATATAGAAGGTGCGTTGTGCTCTTTTCCTTCGACCAAGGTGTATTTTTTGTCCCACAGGGTTTTTATTGTTACTTGGCAAGGTTTTTAGTGAGGCAACAACTCATGCACCATTTTGTTTTTGACTTGGCACAAGGGGGAGTGTTAAAGGAAAAGCACATTATGTGCCTTCATCAAAGCAACTGACGAGGAGGGAATCAAGGAATTACAATCACAGCTCAATCAACATTTAGTATCATTAATGTAATTGATATTTCTGTTGTAATTCTATCCCTATATAAAGGGACTATGAAATGAAATGAGTAGACCAATTTCCATCTCAATTTTACTTTAACAGATTTATTGTATAATGATGTTTGATTCATGATTGAATTGCCAAATAGAAAAAAATAAAAACGAAAACGAAAACGAAATAGATTTACAAGGGAGGGTAGTTAGGGTAATTTATAAAAAAAAGATTGAATCAAAGTAATAAAAATTTAGAATGGGTGTGTGAATAGAGAAAAAGGGTGTGTGAATAGCACCACCCTTGTTAGAATCATTTATTTTCTAAACCAACTTAAAAAAAAAAAAAAAAAAAGAAGGTTAAATTACGCAAGTCTTGCCGGAAAAAAAAAACAACTTTAAGCTAAAAAAAACAAGAAGGATTGATCAAATTCTAAATTATTTAGTAAGCCACTGCATTAAAGACCATACCTTAATCGAGAGTTTGAAAAAGACAAAGAATATGTGTGTGTGTGTGGGGAGAATTCCACAAATGGTCACTCAACTATGACTCATTCGACACTTTGGTCACTCAAGTTTCAAATATATCACTTTGGTCACTCAACTATTACATTGTCAATCACTTTTGTCACTTTGTTAATTTTTTTCATTAAAAAAAATACTCCTTGGGTGACTAAAGTGATTGACAATGTAATAGTTGAGTGACCAAAGTGATATATTTGAAACTTGAGTGACCAAAGTGTCGAATAAGTCATATTTGAGTGACCATTTGTGAAATTTTCCCGTATATATATACCTAAAGATATATATATATATATATATTATACTTTAATACTGGCCACAAAGAAAAATAGTTTTTATTTTTTTTTATAATCAAAACAAAGAAGAATTGTAATGGAGTTCAAATAGTTACTATTTATAGGTTTGTGAATTTGTTATAAGCTAGTTATTATTTATAGGTTTATGAAGAATTGAGTTATTTCATTGTATTGGAGTTCAACTCTACGTGCTATGGCCCTACTCCTACTTAGCTTGTTTCTTAGGCCTCGGAAGGGAAATCAATTCCCTTGTCTTTCCCATGGGGAAGGGAAACTAAAATTCCTGTCAGGGAGTTTGGTAAAGCAGGGAAAATATTCAGGAAAGACCATTTGATTTTCCTTCTGATGTTTAGTTGGTACAGGAAAGGAAAGTAAAAATATATCAATGTTTCAATAATACCCATGTATTTTAAAATAAAAATAACATCATAAAAATTCAAAAGTGTTAAAGTAAAATTGAGATGGAATTGATCTACTCATTTAATTTCATAGTCCCTTTATATAGGGATAGAATTACAACGGAAATATCGATTACATTAATGATACTAAATGCTGATTGATCCGTAATTGCGCTGATTGATGGTAATCACTAATTCCTTGATTCCCTCTCCGTCAGTTGCGTTGACGAAGGCACACAATATGTTTTTCCTTTAACACTCCCCCTTGTGCCAAGTCAAAAACGAAATGGTGCATGAGTTGTTGCCTCACTAAAAACCTTGCCAAGTAACAATAAAAACCCTGTGGGACAAAAAATACACCTTGTCGAAGGAAAAGAGCACAACGCACATTTTACATTTGAGGATGACATGTGTGTGTTAGACTCCCCCTAACGTCTACACCTCCCCCTGATCTATACATTAATCAAGGGAGCTTGGAAAGTCTTCGCATTCCAATGTTTTTCACATGTTTCTCAAATGTGGCCTTGGGCAGTGATTTGGTGACTAAATCTGCCACATTTTCCTCAGACCTTACTTGATTCACTTAAATTTTGAGGAGGGTCTGTTGTTGCTGATTGTAGGAAAACTTTGGCGATATGTGTTTTGTATTATCACCCTTGATATATCCTAGCTTCATCTATTCGATGCAAGTTGCATTATCTTCATAAATGCAAGTAGACTCTTCAGTGGTAGAACTAAAACCACTAGTACCTCGAATATGTGAAATGATAGTTCTTAACCATACACACTCACGAACCGCCTCATGTAGAGCAATGATCTCTGAGTGGTTCGAGGAGGTAGCCACAAGGGTTAGCTTGGTTGATCTCCAAGATATCATCGTGTTCCCATTGGTAAATACATAACCAGTTTGGGAACGATCTTTATGTGGGTCAGAGACGTATCCAGCATCAGCAAAACCGACCAAAACGTCATTTGGCGTTTTAGTGTAATGAGTGTCATTTTCGCCATCAACATTTCCTTTAGGGATTACAGTTCCATCTGCGATCCCTCTTGTCTCTCTGTAGGGAAAAGCAGTCCCAAGTCAATGGTTCCTTTTAGGTATCACAAATTGTTCTTGATACCATTCTAGTGACGTTGCGTTGGCGCCGAGCTAAATCTAGCTAACAAGTTCACTAAGAATGCAATGTCTGGTCGAGTACATTGGGCTAAGTACAATAATGAGCCTATTGCACTTAGATAGAGAATTTCAGCTCCCAACACCTCTTTGTCATCTTCCTTTGGACGAAATGGATATTTCTTTGCATCCAAGCTTCGACCGATCATGGGAGTGCTAGCAGGATGCGCTTTGTCTATGTTAAATTGCCTGACTTTTGGACATATGCAGACTGGTGGAATAGTATTCCACAAACTCGGTGTTCTAGTTCAAGGCCCAGACAGAATCGAGTTTTCCCAAGATCCTTCATCTCAAATTCAGATTTCAAGTAGCTCGTGGTTTCTCTTATTTCATCAAGAGTACCTATTATGTTCATATCATCGACATATACTGCTACAATTGCAAATCCGGAACTTGTTTTCTTTATGAATACGCAGGGGCATAATTCATCGTTTTTATATCCCTTCCCAATTAAGTAGTCACTTAGATGGGTATATGATTACACGCATTTCTATGCATGTAATTGTATATAAAACACTATAAATAAGTTAATCCTCAAGTCAATTATTATGTAATTAATTAATTTTTATTTATTGTGTAGGAAATAAGCGGAATTGCAGAAACTGAGAGAAAATGATACGAAATTGGAGTAAACCGAAGTTTTCGGTGAAGAGACAAAAAAATTATCGACGCAGTGTCGCAGTCTAATGTGGTCAATGATTAAAAAGAAAATACAAATTGAGTTAATTAATCATTTGGTTTAATTTATTAATTAAATCATTTGATTGATTAATCATGCTCATAGCCACCCACGTGCTCCCTTTTCATTTTCAATTAGCTTATGTTTTATTTTTATTTTTTTTTCCCTCTAGCTACTAGCATGATGCCACGTGGCAGTTTATTATTTATCCCTTTCCTCTTTCTCATGAAAGAGAAGAACCCAGCCAAGTAACTCATTTCTCTCTTTCTCTGATAACCTCACGTGCGCAGCATCAACCCACTAATTACAAATGATCATCAGCTCTTCTCTTCTCTTCTCTTCTCTCTCACGCGCTCAACACAGCAATTCATTTTCTTTTGGCCACCAATCAGGCCCATTACAGCCTCACGAACAGCCAGCCATATATATATTAATCCCTATCTCTTCCTCAGACACTGACCCCTTCTACAGAGCCGCACACACCACCCGATCCCATTACTCTCTCTCTCCCTCTCACCCTTCAGCTGCACACCACCTATCACTCCTCTCTTCTTCCTCAAAACACCACACCACCATCCATACCCACTTTATATTTTCTTTTAATTTTCACTACTCTACATCAAATCCTAATCAATTTCTCAAGGGATTTCAAGGAGCATCAATATTTGAGATTGGGTAAAATTGGGAAATCATAAATCAAGGCTTGTCATACTTGCTCCATAGCAATTTGTGACTTGTTTTTGTTGCTTCTCACTCCTCTTCACCTTTTTCTCTTTAATTGATGTATATTTTTGTTGATTTATTGATGGGTTGTGAGTAGTCTATTTAGGAAGCTAGGGTTTGAGCCCTAGCATAGATTTAATGTAATAAATATGTTTTGATTTAATGGTTTTTAATTTCGTGTTTGGCATATGTTCTATTCTATATTATTTGGCTTAGATGCATGCTTAGGAGTTTGATTAACTCTTGAATGTGTAAACGAGCATGTCTAGAAAAGATTAGGGGACCTAATCACTTCTCTAATTTATGGCTAGGACACTTGTTTAGAACAAGATTAGTTACAATACCAATTTCGATTGCCGTATTGGCTAGCTTGGGAACCTTGATTTTAGGACTCTTCGCCTTTTGGTGCAACTAGAGTCCCTAACAAGGCTCTAGATTGTCCCAATTGAGTTTCTACGACCCTTGATCCGGAGTAGGAATACCCTTTAAGGAATCTAATGACCCATGAGCCTTGAAAAGCCTTGGGTATGGTTCTTGATGCCATTATGAATTGAATGACCATTGTCGGAGCATATTTATGCATTAAATTTGGCTAGGAGGATACCCTAGTGACCTAATTTTCATTTCTTGATAAGTTTCTATTATCTTTATCTTTAGTTGTAATATTAATTTTCAATTATCAATTTTATTTTTCGCAATCAAAATCAAATTTCATAAACCACTTTCATTGTCAATGCCACTTGGTTGTGAGTTTCCGCATTCACTTGTGGTTCTCTTGACCATTTTAGGATTGGTTGTTCCGAGCCGGGCATGTAAATAGTTTGGTGCTATTTTTCTAAGTTCTTTGTTAATTGTTAGTGACTTAGTAATCGGCATAACCAAGGATTGAAGTCAACTTTTCAATCCCCGTGGTACGATAATTTCGGGTCTAAATATTTCCCACTTATTTGATGACCGTGCCCTTATTGCGCGTAAGTTGCATTTAAGCACACAAATCAAATGGCGCCGTTGCCGGGGATCTAACCTGGGTCACCCGCGTGACAGGCGGGAAGACTTACCACTATACTACACATGGTCAACACATGCATATACTTGAGCATTTCTCAAATGTGCATTTTAATTGCCTTACAAATTCATAATTCCTATGTTATGCTTTGTCGACCTCATGATCATTTACATAATTAGTTCTCCGAGGGTTATGGTTGGAAAGGCTAATACTACACTATCTTTAGGTTTGTGAGTTTATAGATTTTCAGATTTTGTCTCATTTAGTTTGCTTGGGGACAAGCAAAGTTCAAGTGTGGGGGTGTGATTACACGCATTTATATACGTGTAATTATATCTAAAACACTAGAATTAAGCTAATCCTCAAGTCAATTATAACGTAATTAATCTAATTTTATTTATTATGTAGGAAATAAGCGGAATTGTAGAAACCGAGAGAAATTGAGCGAAATGGAGTTTTTGAGAAAATGACGAAATTGTCAATCATGGTCAATCATGGTCAACACCAACAAGAGAGCAAAACTCCACTAGTCATGATGTTGTGTGCGGAAGTATTTTAATTTCGAGGAAGAAGAGAAAAAAAAATATATATATATATATATATATTTATTTTTTTAAAAGGTATATATATATATTTATATATATTATGAATAATAATAATAATAATAAACAAACAAATTTTTTTTTTTTTATTAATTAATCATGCTGCGTTGCATGTTAGCATGCTTTCATAATTAAGCTTTGGTTTAATTATGTAGCAGCTAGCTGACGTTCATGCACCAAACCATTTTCTTTTCTTCCTTATCCAAAACCAACTTGCACTGGACACGTGCAGCCTTATCCTCTCTCTCCCTGCAGAGACCAACAACACACAGCTGCACTATATATAGATATCCCTTCACTCTTCGACGGGGACATCAAGAAACCAAAACACCAACAGAGCCGCACCACCTCAAAATGGAGGCAACCCCTTTGGGATGCTCTCTCTCTTCTTCTCCTCTATTTTTCCTCTTTTCTTTAGTTTTATGTTAGGGATTTCAAGGATTTACTCACCCAAAGCTTCAAGAATCTATCAAATGGCTCAACCTCTACAAGATTCAATATTTGGGTATTTTGTGGGAGTTGTAATTCAAGACTAGTCATGCTAGCTTTTTAGCTATTTATGATTTTTCTTGTTTTCTCCTACACTTCTCTACTCTTTTCTATTTGAATTTTGTAATTTTGATGTCTATGATTATGGGTTGTGAGTAATTTTCTTGTTGGGGGTTAGGGTTGTGTCCCTAACCTAAATTTTGTGTAAAAGATGTTTAATTTAATGTAATGATGCAATTTTCATATGATGGATGTTTATATCTATTTTTGTTGGGTTAAAATGCATATCTAGGAGCCTAGTCAACTCTAGGGTGTGTATTTTGAGCATGTCTAGGATGGAGTTAGAGGCATGACCCCCTCTAATTCCTAAGCTAGAAACCTTCAATTTCGTATTCGAGGGGTTATAAGCACAGTGATTTACACCCGTTAAGAGATTGCGCAGGCGGGTCGCTTAGTAGTCTAATTCCTCGATCTCTACGCCTCTTGATGTAAATTAGTGACCCTTGAACCGGCTCTAATTCATGTCAAGTGAGTCCCTACTGCCCTTGAACCGGAGTAGGAATACCATGAAAGGGAATTTCGGTCCTTGAGCCTTGAACCGCCTTGGATACGACTACCGCCAAAATAGGAAATTTGCATCTATATTAGATTAGCTTCCGACACATGAGATTTGGGTGAAAGAACTTCCCTAACACCCGGCATTCTCATTTTTATTGTTTACATTTCATTTTTATTTTTTATTGCTTTACATTTCATTATTATTTGTTAAGTTAGAATCAACCCCTAAACATTAGACTCTTCCACTCATTTGTGCATATCCACCACTAGGCTCTTAGTTTTGATTAGGCTTTGGTGAAAATCAAAGCCGAGCATTGCTAAGGCTTGGTGCCTAGATTAGCGTTTTTATTTTATTTTCTTTTTCTTTTCTTTGTTTGCTTAGTGACTTTATTTCCGATTACCCAAGGATTGTGGGTTAGCCACTAATCCCCGTGGTACGATAAATTTTGGGCATAATATTTCCGTATCTTGACAATGATACGTACGCTTGCGTAAATATGTATCAAGTCAATAGACCACTAATCCCCGTGGTACGATAAACTTTGGGCATAATATTTCTCTATCTTGACAATGATACGTACGCTTGCGTAAATGTGTATCAAGTCAAATGGCGCCGTTACCGGGGATTAAAGTGTAATAGCTTTAATCCCTTGGTTTTTGGTTGTTAGGTCACTTGCATTATTTTCTTAATTTTAGTTATTTTTTCTTTGTTTGTTTAGATTTAAAAAAAAAAAAAAATGTTTCTTTATTTTACAATTCTTATTTAGATTATTTCCTACTTGTGTGTTTGTTTGTTGAGACATTGTGATTATTTCCATCGAAGTGACGGGCCTTGTATTACTTTGTAGTACATGTAAGACATGAGCATCGATAGCGATCGTCACTTGCCTTGACTTGTTTTCTAGCCTTTTATTAGGTTTCCTACTTGGTCGTTAATTTCTTGAGTTGTTGGTTTTCATCATTTCTTTGCTTTTGTTATTTTATTTTCTTGTTTAATTGTTGTCTTACTTTCTCTTCTTAACCCCTCTCATTCATTGTAAAAAGTGAAATTGGAGTCTCATTGCCTATTTTTGTGAATTCTTGAGTACTCATTACGTGGTCTCATTTTTGTTCCAAGGT
The DNA here is from genome assembly GCF_002994745.2 of Rosa chinensis. NCBI lineage: Eukaryota > Viridiplantae > Streptophyta > Magnoliopsida > Rosales > Rosaceae > Rosa > Rosa chinensis. The sequence continues at coordinate 51,983,811 of NC_037088.1, read as the reverse complement.
GTATGAACGAAGCATCTTCTTCATATTAACCGATCACTCTTAGAAGCGGAAGGGTATTGAGTGAGGATACTAGAGGGAGACCAAGAAGGAGGATTCGAAGGCCATTAGTGACCGAGAGTGCTCCTCCTCGAGTTCTTGATCAAGAGAGAGTACCTCTAAGACATTCACAAGGAGAAGTCAACATGGGAGACGCACAAAATCCTCCCCAAGGCAAGACTATGAGGGAGTATACTAGCCCCACTATTGTTGATCACCCTTCTTGCATTGTACTCCCTCCATGTGACCATCACTTTGAGATCAAGCCAACTACATTGAGCATTCTACCCACATTTAATGGCATGGCTTTGGAAAATCCTTATGACCACATTGCGGAGTTTGAGCAAGTGTGTACTACCGTTCAACCTAATGGTCTCACTTCTAATGGTTTGAAGCTTAGATTATTCCCTTTCACACTCAAGAACCATGCAAGAAAGTGGTTGAGCAAGTTGCCTCCTAGATCAATACGTACATGGGTTGAGATGCAAGAAACTTTCTTAGGAAAGTACTATCCTCCTTCAAGAACTTCCAATGTTAGAGATGAGCTAATTGCATTCCAACAACTCCCACAAGAAAGTTTCCATGAGTGTTAGGAGCGCTTTAAGGATCTTGAGATGTCATGTCCTCACCATGGGTTAGAGAAGTGGTTTCTTGTGGACAAGTTCTATAGAGGATTGATGGCGGACCAAAGACAAAGAGTTGACACTTTTAGTGGTGGAACTATTGCAAGCAAGCTTCCCGATTCCGCTTGGGACACATATGAAGAGCTTTCACTTAATTCCCTTCATTGGGATGATCATGATGCAAGGAGACAACAAGCACCTAGTAAGGAGAACACATCGAGCCGTGGTGGAATCTATGAGGTTCAAGGAACATCATCCGGGCCTTCTATGCATGAGTTCAAGAGGCTAGAAAGCAAGATTGACCAATTTCTAAACCAAGTGAACCGGAATCCTACTCAAGCCCAAGTCAAGATGGCAACTTCTACATCATGTTTGCTTTGTGAGAGTCTATCACATTCTACTCAAGAGTGTCACTTATCATCCAAGTTTCCGGACTTTATTGAAGTACAAGTGAACCAAGTGGGTAATTTTGTGCCAAGGAACCAAAGAAATGATCCTTACTCTAATACTTATAACCCCGGTTGGAGGAATCATCCCAATTTTTCTTGGAGAGACCAAGGAGGTTCATCTAGTGCGTTTTAAGGTGGAAAGCAAAGCTTTAGAGGTGGCCAAGGTCAAGACTCATCAAATGTTGCTAATTATGGCAATGCACACCAAGGAAATACCCAATTTTCACAATATGGCCAACATGGACAGCAAACATATGGGTCTAATTCTCAAGGTCAATCTACCTCAAGTCAAGGATTTCATGGTCAAAACACCCCTCCCAGGTTTACACAAGGTGTTGGCTATAGTGGTAGCAAGTTTCAAGGAAATCCTAGCTCATTTCAAGGCTCCCACCAAGGCGAGAACTACAATTCCCCTCCTATTCTTCAAGGCATTCCTACTCAAGCTCCAAGTGAACCAAAGAAGCCTAATTTTGAAGATTTGATGGGAAAGTTTCTCAAGGTTCAAACTTCTACTAATGCGGATACCAAGCAAAGCATCTCTTCACTAGTTCAAGGGTATCAAACTCTACAACAAGGCATGGCTAGATTAGAGGTACAAGTGGGCCAAATGGCCACCAACATGAGTAAGAGACCAAAAGGAGCCTTACCTTCAGAACCGGAGCCAAACCCAAGAGGAAAACTCCATGAATGCAATGCCATCACCACTCTACGTTCGGGAAAGGTATATGATAATCATGTTTACATGCCTACATCTTCTAGTTTCCATACAAATCCTTTATTTGATGACGATGTTGATTTGCATTCATATGGGGCCAAGAGGGAAGAAAATGTACCTCTTGGCCATGTTGTTGATGATCAATTGCATACACATCATGATTCTTTTTATCATGAGGATGGGACCGGAAGGGAAGAAAATGTACCTTCCGGTAAATATGGAGTGGGTGATGTGACTTTGAATGCCAAAGGAAGAAATAAGGGGGTGGATAAAGTAGCCGGAGGGGAAGAAAATGTACCTTCCGGAGAAGCTATTCTTGGTAAAGGTTATAGTTTCTTGTCCTTTGAGAACAATGCAAGCAAATATGGGTTGATTGATAGTGGCAAGGAAAGAGCTTTATTGAGAAAGAAGACTTCTAGGGATGAGGATGTCTCGGACCCTAAATTAGATGGTGAGGCCATGAAGGCTAGGGACCCATCTAAGGCCAATGACACCTCTAGGAAGGTTCTTGATGACATTAGACCCACCACTCATGAGTTTGAGCCATCTACTTCTAGAGAAAAAGAGGGAGGAATAAGGAGGAAGATTTACATATGCATGGTAGCTCTAGGGATAGGAGTTGTCCGGTCTACTCATCACTAGGTGAGGCCTTGAGGGCTAAGAACCCTAGTGGGACCGTGACTACCCTTAGGGCACTACCGGAAGTCTCACATTTGATCCACCTCTTGATTTGAATGCACCGGAGCCACCACTTCCTTATCCTAATGCCGCAAGAAGAGATAACTCAAAGAGGGGTAAGAAGAAGAGTGGCTTGATGAGGGAGATACAAGAAATATTTAAGAAAGTGGATGTCAATATCCCATTGATGGACCTCATTCATCAAGTGCCGGTGTATGCTCAATTTCTCAAGAGCTTGTGCATGAATAAAAAGAAATTTAAAGCCGATGAGACATTTGAGTTGAAAGAGGAAGTAAGTGCAATTATCCAACGAATACTACCACCAAAGATGCAAGATCCGGGGAGCTTTACCATAGGGTGTACCATAAGAGAGAAAGTGTTTGAAGGAGCTCTCATGGACTTAGGGGCGAGTGTCAATTTGATGCCCTTAGCTATATACCGGAAGTTACAAATTGGTGAGTTGAAGCCCACATCGATTAGATTGCAATTAGCGGATCGTAGCACAAGGCGTCCGGTGGGAGTTGTAGAGGATGTGCTAGTGAGAGTAAATAAGTTTATTCTACCGGCCGACTTTGTAGTGTTGGATATGGGTGAAGACCCCTACCTTGATAATGAGTTACCTATCATTCTAGGCCGACCACTTATGGCAACGGCGGGTGTGAAGATTAATGTGTTGAAGGGTACCATTAGACTCAAGGTGTTAGGTGACAAAGTGAAGATTAAAGTGTGCAATCCATTCTATCCGCCAGACATTATAAAGGAGGTATTCTCTTTGATTTGGTGAAGTGTAATGATCCGCTATTTTTCAAAAACTGGTCACATTGAAAATAACCTTCTCGCTTAGATGATTAGTTATTTTTCAAAAACTGGTCACATTGAAAATAACCTTCTCGCTTAGATGATTAGTGATTTCGATATCGTTTGTAATTTATCGTTTTGTCGTCGATCATCATCCAAAGAATTTAAACATATGGTCATGTCGAAATCTCCGCACGACAATACAGATTTTCTGCTAAGAGGATGGCCAATTTGATGTCCAAGATTTTTGGAAGCTAGTACGTACTGCAAGTCATATCTTCTAAAATCCTTAGTGCACTAGTACTATTATATTTTAGTGGTTCCTCTCCCAAAATTACCTAGAAATTCTTAAACCGACATGCACACCAACAATCTAGTAGTTAAATCCAAGGTGAGGGGCGGATTTCATAAATTTCAGAAAAAACAAAGAAATAAACATCTTAATTTATCCTTAATTGCCTTGAGCATTTGGAATAAATGCCATATATATATACACATGTTTTTTGATTCTTTGCCTTGAGATTTTGAGTAGTTCTGCACAAAGTTACCATTACCATGTCTCTTATAATTAGCTGCAGGCATGCAGCCTTTAGCTTCATCATTGTCATGAATTTTCTGTCTCGGTTTGTTCATCCAATTTCATTCGGTATATATCAGTTCAACCCTGATACAGAGAACATACTCTATGAAGGTGATGCCAAACCTATTTCAGGAAATGTTCAACTCACCTCAACTATAGATTTTTTCCGTGTAGGGCGGTGTACTTATGCACAACCTTTGCAGCTTTGGGACTGCTACTCATTTGACTTTCATGATTGACACTGCCAACAGAAACTCATTTTAGTGATGGATTTGCACTTTTCCTTGCTCCTGTCGGCTATCCAGTTCCGGTTAACTCAGCTGGTGGCGTTCTTGGATTGTTCAACAGTCACTTGTTTTAATCAACAGTCCGAAATTCAAATTCTAGTCGTTGAGTTCGATACCTATCAAAACACCTGGAATATTCCTGTTGAACCTCTTGTTGGGATCAACATCAATAAAATCTCCTCAGCCGTTACTGCCAGCTGGAATTTTAGCAGCAAAGAATCAAGGAAGGTGGCTAATGCACTGATCATTTACAATGCTACAATGAAAGATCTCCAAGTCTTCTGGACATATGAGGAAATTCTGGTGTTTCATACCGATGTAACGTTCACGTACTTCTTACCTTTCTTACCATATTGACTTAAGAAACATTCTTCCAGAATCCAGAATGGGTGACAATTGGTTTTGCAGCTGCTACTGGACGACCAGTACAGAGCCATGCTATAAATTCATGGTATTTTATTTCTAGCCAGGATCCTGATGAGAAAAGAAGCCAAAAAATAATGAAAACACAAAGGTGGAAGGCATTCTTGATGGCATGGCTCATTGTAGTTCCTTTTTATTGAAGGATGTTGTATTCTAGTGTGCCTCTTCAAACTAGAGTTTAGTTCTAGAGTTGTAATAGGAGAGAAGGTTCTAGATTTACTAATTATATTTAGATTCTATTTCCTTGTATGAGAAGATTGTGTACTTTGTAAATCTCTATATAAAGGGCTCCTATTATCAATAATAGAGCACACAATTCTCTCATCAATCTCTTTGCAAATCATATTTACTATAACACGTTATCAGTACGAGTCCTAACCCGAGCCCTAAAAACCAAAATCTGTTGCAAGCTCCTAGCCCTTGCTAGCCATACCGTGCACTGCTCCTACAGCCCTTGCGCACCCGTGTGCTGCCTACTGCACCTGCAGCATCGTCGCACGCCTGCTGCCCCTGCAGCATCGCAGCACGCTCGTTCCTATGCAGATCAGCCTGTTTTCAAGCCCCTAAACATCTTGATCGGGACCTCATATCAAAATCCTTCCTTCATCAAAGTTGTTCGTCTCTGTCTCTTCTATCTGACCTCCAAATTTGAGCCCTATTGGAGTCATTTTGAGACCTGTACACCATTCGAAGTGGGAGCTGTTCAGAAGTGAATCTACTCCGAATTTCAACAAGTAAATTTTAAAGATTAAAGTTCCTGCTTTCTTGTCTTTTCAATTTCTTTAATTTATTCTGGGATTTGCAACCTTCCCTTCTCCTCCATCCCACCTTTCTATAACGTGGATTCGATTACTTATTAATAAGCGGAATTGTGGGGATTCACACTCTACGAACTACGAGTGTTCATAGACTTCGGACTAAGAGCGTCCGTAAGCATTGATTTATACGAACTAAGAGCGTTCGTGATCTTCGGACTAAGAGTGTCCGCAAGCATCAATTTTTGACTATATTAAACATCATTGTTTCGGTCTAATCCAAATATTCTTGGAAATCAATTTCTTGGTAGCACTAAGGCTTGGAAATCTTATATTAGTTGTCGTGGAAGTTTTTACTCCGAAACTAATCTATTCTCCTTCGTTTTTGAATGTCGAATGCAAACGTGCAAAAAATTGACCTCACTAAACCAAATGACATTGGTTATCATCGATGGGTGAATAACGTCAAGAATCACCTCACTACTAGTGGGATTCTGTGGAGAAGAGCACACAGAATAAAGATTAATTGAGAAAATCCTCTCAACCTTCCCCATCTCAGCGCTAATTATTGCCAAGCAATAGGCTTGTGTGCAATGCTAGACGGATCACGAGGTTTCATCAACTTATTTCAGTTACTGAGTAAGCTGATAACATACTCGTGAAAAACTATAATTCAAAGACCCGTTGGAACTAAGAGCGTTCATGAGGCGAATTATAAATTGCGCACCTAAAGGAGGGCGCAAGGAGTAGAACCCTGAAAATTAGGGGACAACAAAATTGACGTGTGGTTCCATACAACCGCTCTACAAAGGAAGGAAAACCATGAGATACGCGGACACATGGCAACATTGGCCAACGTGGGAGAGGCAAAACCAGCTCCGCCGATAGTAGTGGTGTCACCACCAACGTCCATGGAGGATGTCCAAATGCATAAGGTGCATCTCAATTAATGGGTGAGGTAATGCTATAGATGTGGATCTTCAAAGCATTGGTTTAAGCACTAGAATGCGAGTGGAAAAACAAAGCTGCACAATACAAGTGTATAAAGATATGAGAGAGCATGAGGCTCATCTTGCAGCTGAAGGAGATGATGGAAATAACAATGACGTCAATATCATCATTATAGACTTCAAATCTGGCGAGGAAAACAACCATGTTGATGCCGCAGATTTTGATTAAATAGTCTTTTATTTTTCCAAGAATTATGTAATGGCAATTATGCCTTAATCAATAAATGACAATTTTGTATTAACTCTTTCTCAAGTGGCGCGTCCAATGAAGTATGATGTCTAGGAAAGTAATTGAGATTAGTGATACTTAAGAGAGTCTTGCTCCACCGACATCTCTCTCTATTTCCCTGGTCATATTTGATTGGAGTTACCAAACGGATTGAATGACTACGATTTGTCTAAGTTTGATTTTTTATTTTGGATTAGACTTTGGTTAAAGAAACTTTGATGTAATCATTGGCTATCATTAATAAAGTGTCGATTTATTCAATGTCATGGACATTTTTAATTCCGAACTTTATTATTTTTCAGTATGTTTCCCGGAGAGTTGGAATGCCTTGTTGATAGTGGCACCACACATACTATATTGGGACATAGGCAACTATCTCTATGGATGACGCCTAGTCGATCTTCAGTGACTACGATGGCGGGACCATCACAATTGATTCATGGTCGAGGACCAGCTTAATTTCCAAATGGCACAAGTATTAATGTCACCGAAGCTCTATATGCTCCTAGGGCTGGAAGAACCCTATTGAGTTTTAAAGATATCAATGGTTTTCATGTGGAAACACATTGTGAGAATGGACAAGAGTTCCTTTGCATCACCTCTAATGACTACGGACATAAACGAGTATTAGAGAAACTTATGTGTCGCTCTAGTGGTTGTATGCAACCACTATTCAAATCATTGAATCAAACCATGTCATGAGAGATGATTTATAGGATTCTGACACATATAGGCTTTGACATGACCATTTGGGACACCCAGGTCATGATATGATGATCCGTATATTAAAGACTTCACACGGACATCCATTCTTCAAAACGAAGATAAGTAAGAACCAAAAATTGGTTCGAGGAGAAGCACATACACCTCACGGCACCAAGATTGTGCATTATCAGCCACTTAGGGCGGGTGCCGTCTACCCCCTACTGCAACAACATGGCTTTGATGCCATGGACTCCTCTTTGACTCATTTTTCTACTTCTAAAGTCAATTGTGATTTCGTGGCTAAACCAAATTCTTCTTTGGTTGCTTCTAAATCCCATCTTTAGTTTTGCAAAGCCTGCTCTTTAGCAAAATTAGGATCGAGACCATCCTATGCAAAGGACACTAAGGAAATAATTTCATTCTTACAAAGAATCCAAGGGGATTATGTGGATCGACTTAACCAACTTGCGGACTGCTTAGATGTTTTATGTTGTTGGTTGATATGCAGACACGCTAGTCACGTGTCGCACTATCATCCACTCATAATGCTGCTTATGATAAACTCCTGGCCCAGAACATATGGCTACGGGCTCACTACCTAGATCATCTCATTCAGTCAATTTAACTTGAAAATGCTAGAGAGTTTACATCGAAAATTTTCGATGACTATTGCATATCATTGGGTATTGATATCAAGTATCATATTCTCATGTACACACCTAATTGGTTTCGCGGAAAAGCCACCATTAAACGACTACGATGGTAGCCCAAACATTGGTGATGCGCACCAATATTTCCGCTTGGGTTATGTAATATCGCATGCAGCTATGCTAATTTGTCTACGACTCATAGGAGCCACTCAACTTTTATTTCTGTTACAGCTAGTGACTGGGTTCGAGTCTAAAATCTCGTACTTATGCATATTTAAGTGTGCGGTTTATGTGCCAATTGCACCGCCACAGCACATCAACATGAGTCATTGCAATGAATGCATATATATATATATATATATATATATATATATATATATATATATTTGTGTTGGACATAAGTCTCCAACTATAAGTCCGCTATGTAGAACCCTTGATAGGCGATCTCTTTTTCGCTGGATTTGCTGATTGTCACTTTGATGAGACAGTCCTCCCGTCGTTAGGGGGAGATTAGAACGTCAACGTTCAACAGGAACGACAAGAATTGTCGTGGTTTGTCCCCACTATGTCTCATCTTGATCCCCTAAAAGTGACGAGATCACATATACCTGTTGCAAACATGTCTGCAAGTATTGATGTCCCCACAAGAGGACATGGTGCCACCCAGAGGAGATGGGTACAACACCACTACCATGGAGGGTGGTATGGTGACGCCACAAGGTGGCATAATGGCGTCATAGGTCATGGGTTCCGCTAGAGAGCGTAGGAGACCCATAGATTAAATGGATTCTCACCCTAGGAAGAGAGCGAGTTTGGTACAACTTGATCTATTGATCATTAATACTCAAAATCCGTCTCATGAGAATATTCTGGATTGTGGTTATGTCCAAGAGACATCATTGGGGGATGCCTCAATGTTAGAACCAATTCCTGAGAATATAGAGATCTCTACGAATTACACTAGTGTACATGAAGATCGACATGGAATTATTGAGACCAATGACAGCGAACCTTACTCCGTTGAAGAATGCCAACGTAGAGAAAATTGGCCCAAATGGAAAAATGCGATCCAGGTTGAATTGGATTCACTAATGAAGATGAAGGATTTCGGGCCTGAGATGCCAACACCTCCTAACATAAAACCTGTTGACATTAATAGGTCTTCGTTAGATAGCGTGATGAGAAAAAGAGATAGTAATCTCGCCTTATGCCACAAGGCTTCTTACAAAATGCTCTGGAATTGACTACGAGAAGACATATTCTCTCTTAATGGATGTCATTGCACTCCACTACCTTGTCAGTTTGGTAGTTTCCAAATAACTAAACATGCAGCTTACGAATGTGGTCACTACGTATATTTATGGGGATCTAGATACGGAATATAATGAAGGTTCTTGTGGACTTCATTTACTTAAGTCAAGTGGCTCTAGACTACGGAGCGCGTTTGCAACGAGGTTGACACGTTCACTAAAGTGACTACTTGATTGGAAAGGGATATGATAAACTATGCCCATGTGTTTCCATGACAAGTTCCGGATTTGCAATTGTCACGGTTTATGTTGATAAATATAATTGGAACCCTTAAGAGTTAAGGGAATCCGCTGAACACCTGAAATCCGAGTTTGAGATGAAAGACCTTGGGAGAATGCGGTTTTGTCTAGATTTAGAACTTGTATACCGTGTCAATAAATGCTTTGCATTTTGATAAAGTCAAAGATGCACTCCCATGTTCGTCTGTAGTCTTGACCATAAGAGAGATACGCTTCGTCCCATGGATGATGACGAAGATGTGTTAATTGGTAGAAGTGTCTTATCTAAGTGCAATAGGCGCATTATTGTACTTAACACAATACAAGACCGGACACCTCATTTGTTATGAACTTGTTGGCTAGATGTAGCCCTGCGCCAACGCAATGCCATTGGACTGGTATAAAGACAATCTTTCGTTACTTAAAATGTACTATAGATATGGGCTTGTTCTATCCCTGCAGAGAGAAAAGAATGACTGAAGAATGAGAACGGATCTCATTAGCAAAAGTGGCACCGTCTAAGACGCCGTGATCGGCAAAGCCGCCGGCCACCCATCCACCTGCCTTACATCAAAACATGATTTGATGGATTTTGCTGATGCAGGGTATCTCTCTGACCCTCAAAAAGGTCGCTCTCAAACGGGTTATGTCTTTATCATGGGAAGCACCGCGATATCTTGGAGGTCTACAAAGTAGACCCTTGTTGCTATTTCCTCAAATCATGTAGAGATTATCGCTCTACATGAAGCCGTGCGTGAGTGCATATGGCTAAGGTCAGTAATTAGACATATTCGAGGAACTTGTGGTTTGAAGTCTACTACAGATGAACCTACGTGCATTTATGAAGATAATGCAACTTGTATTGAGCAAATGAAATTAGGTTTCATCAAGGGCGACAACACTAAGCATATATCACCTAAGTTCTTTTACAATCAACAACAACAATCACTTCTAAAAATTGAAGTAAATCAAATCCGATCAGAGGATAATGTAGCGGACTTATTTACTAAGTCGTTACCTAAATCCACTTTCGAGAAACATGTGAAGAGCCTCGGATTGAGAAAGTTATCCGAACTCCCATGATTGTAGCAACCAGGGGAAGATGTTGACATCAGGGGGAGGTATGATGTCTACATGTTCGATCTCGAAGAGTGAAGGACGCGTTGTGCTCTTTTTGTCCTTCGACCAGGGTTATTTTTATCCCACATGGTTTTTTTTACCTGGAAAGGTTTTTAACGAGGCAACGATCAAAGCGTCATCACCAAGTTTGAGCGACACAAGGGGGAGTGTTGAAGGATGTTGTATTCTAGTATGCCTCTTCAAACTAGAGTTTAGTTCTAGAGTTGTAATAGGAGAGAAGGTTCTAGATTTCCTAATTATATTCGGATTCTATTTCCTTATATGACAAGATTATGTACTTTGTAAATCCCTATATAAATGGCTCCTATTATCAATAATAGAACACACAATTCTCTCATCAATCTCTCTGCAAATCATATTTACTACAACACTTTTATTATTCTGATGCTTGGTGTTGCCTTGTGTTGGTTGGTAGTTAATAAGAACCGCAAAGCTTGCATTGATGAACAATATTTGAATCACTCCAAGGATGTGACCTCCATAAATAAAGATCTTGAAAGGCCTTTCGAGAGTTTACCTATCAAGAACTAGTTGCAGCGACCAAAGGCTTTGCAGATGAAGCGAGACTAGCTAGGCCAAGGTGGTTCAGGTAAAGTTTACAAAGGAATTATACAAGATTTTGGCCGCACAGTTGCTGTCAAGAGAATATTTGCAGATTTCAAGTGGTATGAGAATATCTTCATCAACGAGGTCCAAATAATAAGCCGGCTTATACATAGAAACGTGGTTCAATTCATAGGATGGTGTTATGAAGCAAAGCAAGTGCTTACTTGTTTATGCATATATGCCTAACGGTAGCCTTGACACGCATCTATTTGGCTCTAGAACAACAATCTTGCAGTGGCATATAAGGTATAAAATAGCCTTGGGATTGGCTACAGCCCTTCATTATATATCTACACTAAGAGGTGGAGCAGTGCATCCTTCATAGGGATGTTAAATCAGCTAACATATTGCTGGACAATAATTTCAACACTAAGCTTGGTGATTTTGGGATTGCTAAGTTGATGGACTCCCAGCTGAACGCACAAATACAGGGGGTGGCAGGGACTTTGGGCTACATAAGCACCGGAATATGCTAACCATGGGAGGGTTAGCAAAGAATCAGACAAGTTTAGTTTTGGAGTCGTGGCCTTGGAAATTGCTTGCAGAAGGAGGACTTACAGGCGGGATGGAACATATCACTTGCCGCTCTTCGGGTGGGTATGGCAATCATATCGCGAAGGTGTTCTTCTGGATGTAGTTGATGAGAAATTGGAAATGACTTATGATAGAAATGAAATGGAATGCTTGTTAATTGTGGGGTTATGGTGCAGTAACCTAACGACAAAGAAAGACCAAAAGCAGGACAAGTAATGAAGATTCTTCAGTCTGAAGCACCAATGCCGGAACTTCCAGATGACATGCGCGCATAGTCAGCCACTGCCTTAAGATCGACAGGAATTAGCAGGGTTGGACTCGCACGCATCATTTACTTCTAGCTTAAACACTATGGGTCGTTAAACGAGGATAGCTGCCAATAGTTAGTAGACGTATTGGCCTTTGTAATTATTTGGACATTTGGTACATATAATGAACATCTAGTTGTGATAGTTTTGCTTAATTAGTTTGTTTTCCTCTTGAATATGAGTTTCCTCTTGTTTGTCTTGGTCTCTCCTTTAGCTTTCCGATGAAGCAATCTGACCAATAAACTCTTGGTCTCTTAAACCCTTCAAATACAAATGCAAGCGAATAGAAGATATACAAAGCCATTTCATGGATGAAGACGAATAGGGTGGTTCTCATGAAAACACCAAAAACCCAACAAGGGCACTATAGTAATTGACTTGAGTGAAACTTAGCTCCTTGGGCACAGATAGGGTACTTAAAAACAGTTTTACATGGTACTAAGGTCTCGTTTAGTTCACGAAAGGGAAATCAATTCTCTTGTCTTTTCCATGGGGAAGGGAAACTAGAGTTTCTATCAGGTTTCCTTTGCTCTATTCAGTAAAGCATAGAAAGTATTCAAGAAATACCATTTTGTTGAAGGAAAATCAAGTCTTGTGTGCCTAATCAAACTAGGAGTAGTAATAGGAGAGAAGGTTCTCGAATTCATAATCCTACTCGGATTAGTATTCCTTCTAACATTAGAACATGTACTTTGTAATCCCTATATATAGGGCTCTTATTCTCAATAATATTATTAGAATTTTCTCTACAATCTCTCTCAAATATCATATCCTTAAACACGTTATCAGCACGAGCTTTAGCCACAAAACAAAAACCGACACCAACTCATTCACAAAGCAGCCCCTAGCCCGAGCTAGCCGAGTCTTCGCTGCAACCTGCCCCTCACGCGCCCAGCGCTACGCTCCCCTGCGCCCGCTGTAGCCCGCATCGCTGCCCTGCTGCCCCTGCAGCCCGGCTGCACACCTGCTGCCCCTGTAGAGTCTTCGCCAAGCATCTCTCGGCCAGCTGCACTTGCAGCCTTCTCGACCAACCAACCCGCCTCACCTCCAAAGCCATCTCAGTTTTTATATCTTTGGCAGCCCACACGAACAACCATCTTCGCAGCTGCTATACATCCCCGAGCCCACCTAGTCTTCTATATTCGACCTACATCAACTACAAGTTCAAGAATCAAGTTTTCAAGCTCCAAAAACAACCAAGTAAGTATTTATATTAAAGTTCCCGCTTTCGAATTTAATTTCCTCCTTCTTTTCTTCGGGCACTTGCAACCTCCCTTCTTCTACATCCCACCTTTCTTATAACGTGGGTTCGATTCTTGAAAAGCGGAATCGTGGGGATTCATGCAATCAACGAACTAAGAGCGTTCGTAAGACTTCGGACTAAGAGCATCCGTAAGCATCGATTTATGACCATATAAACATCATTGTTTCGGTCTAATTCAATCATTCTTGGAAATCAATTTCTTGGTAGCATAGCTCAGAAATCTTATTATTTAGTTGTCGTGGAAGTTTTAACTCCGAAACTAATATATTTCTTCTTCTTATTTCAGGATGTCAAACCTTGACTTTCCTATCCTAGACTCAACTGGCTCAGAATATCATAGTTGGGTCACGGACGTTGAGAACCATCTCACCTCAAAAGGGATCCTACCCATAATTCAAGCACCAAATCCCGAGCTCATATTTGAGCGTACGGCTACAAATAATGCCACTACTCTCATCTTGATGAGACGCCACATGGATCAATCACTCCGATTGGAGTACATGGCAATCAAGGATGCTAGAGAATTATGGGTTGCGCTAGAAGAGTGATTTGGTAATGTTAAGGATACCCTCCTCCCCGACTTGAAAGTTCAATGGAGCAATCTACGATTCGCTGACTTCAAGTCTGTAGCTGGATATAATTCAGAAGTTCTACGCCTCAAAACTATGTTGGGGTTCTATGGACAGCCTGTCACAGAGTAAGAGCTAATTGAGAAAACTCTCTCCACCTTCTCCATCTCAGCAATTTTGCTATCGAAGCAATATAGAACCTAATTCAATACTGGACGGATCACGAGGTTTCATCAGCTAATTAATGTTATGTCTGTAGTTGAACAACATGATAATATCCTCGTGAAGAATTATAATTCAAGGTCTATAGGAACTAAGAGCGTTCAAGAGGCGAATTATAATAATGCACCCAAAGGAGGGCCAAGGAGCGGAACCCTAAAATAAGGGACACAACGGACGTTTTGGTCCATATAACCGCCCTACAAAGGAAGGTAATCGTCAGAATGGAGGACGAACACGTGGCAACACATGGAAATGTTGGAGAGGAGGTCGTGGGGCTCCAGGATGAGGAAGAGCCGCCCAAGGTCGTGGGAATGGTGCCAACTCTTCTAGGGGACGCCACCCAAGTGCAAATAATGCACCTCAATTAAGGGAGGAAATCACAATGACATGTGTCATCGATGTGGATCAAGTGAGCATTAGTTCAAGCAATGCAATGCCAGCAAACAATTAGCTGCGCATTACAAGGCATATAGAGACTTTAGAGAGCATGAAGCCTATCTTGCCGAAGAAGAAAATGATGGTGATGATGCTAACGTCAATCTTACCGTAGCGGACTTCAAATCTGACAAAAAATTGCACAAGGATGCTGCAGATTTTGATTAGTATAGTCCTTAGTTTTATTTTCCAAGAATTATGTAATGGCAATTTGCCTTACTCAATAAAATGACATTTTGTATTAATTCTATCTTATGTGGTGCACCTAATTAAATATGATGTCTGGGAAAGTAATTGAGATTAGTGGTACTTAAGAGAGCATTACTCCACCGACATCTCTCTCTACTTCCCTGGTCATATTTGATTGGAGTTACCAAACGGATAGAGTGACTACGATTCATCTACGATTTGATTTTTATTTTGGATTAGATTATGGTCACGAAACTTTGATGTAATCATTGGCTATTATTAATAAAGTATCGATTTATTTTATTCAATGTCTTGGACATATTTTAATTTTGAACTTTATTATTTTTTCAGTATGTTTCCCGGAGAGCTAGAATGCCTCGTGGATAGTGCAACTACACATACCATCCTTCGAAATAGGCAACTATTTCTATGGATGACGCCATCCCTATCTTCCATGACTACGATGGCTGGATCATCTCAATTGATTCATTATGGTAGAGGACCAGCCCAATTTATGTTGCCAAATGGCACAATGTTAAATGTCACCGAAGCTCTTTATGCTCCTAGGGCAGGAAGAACCCTATTGAGCTTCAAAGATATAAGAGCCAATGGTTTTCATATGGAAACACATTGTGAGAATGGACACGAGTTCCTTTGCATCATCTCTAATGACTACGGACATAAACAAGTATTAGAGAAACTTATGTGTCGCTCTAGTGGGTTGTATGCAACCACTATTCAAGTCATTGAATCCAACCATGTCATGAGAGATGATTTATGGGATTCTGACACATATAGGCTTTGGCATGACCGTTTGGGACACCCAGATAGTGATATGATGATCCGTATATTAAAGACTTTACACGGACATCCATTTTTCAGAACGAAAAGAAGTAAAAATCGGATTTTGGACTCCGAAAGAGCCCCTGCGCCTCACGGCGCTGTTCACCCCCAAAATCGGCCATCCTTGGCCAGTGCCGCCATCCACCTGCGGCCTAAGGGTGGCATTGACTCCACCAAGGCTCTTTTGTCTCCAAATTTTACTTCTCAAGTCAATTGTGACTTCTTGGCTCAACCAAAATCCTCCTTGGTTGTTTCTAAAGCCCATCATTCGTTCTGCAAAGCCTGCTCTTTAGCAAAATTAGGATCGAGACCATCCTATGCAAAGGATACTAAAGAAAATATACCATTCTTGCAAAGAATCCAAGATGATATTTGTGGACCTATTCAACCATCATGCGGACCATTTGGATATTTTATGGTGTTGGTTGATGCATCGACACGCTGGTCATATGTCATGCTATTGTCCACCAGGAACGCTGCATTTGCTAAACTCCTAGCCCAGATTATTAAGTTAAGGGCTCACCACCCTGATCATCCTATTAAGTCTATAAGATTAGACAATGCTGGGGAGTTTACATCAAAAACTTTTGATGATTATTGCATGTCCATTGAGATTGAAGTTGAACATCCAGTTCCTCATGTTCACACCCAAAATGGTCTAGCAGAAGCCACCATTAAACCACTACAAATGGTCGCTAGGGCATTGGTAATGCGCACCAATCTCCTTATTTCTGCTTGGGGCTATGCAATATTGCATGCAGCTGTGCTTATTCGTCTGAGGTCCACTTACACTCAACCCTTTTCTGCGTTCCAGATGGTGACTGGGTATGAGCTTAATGTCGATGGTGACTGGGTATGAGCTTAATGTCTCACACTTACGCATATTTGGGTGTGCAGTATATGTGCCTATTGCCCCGCCACAGCGCACCAAAATGGGTCCTCAACGACGATTAGGCATTTACGTTGGATATGATTCTCCAACAATTGTCTGCTATTTAGAACTCTTGACAGGTGATCTCTTTACCGGTAGATTTGCGGATTGTCACTTCGATGAGACAATCTTCCTGTCGTTAGGGGGAGATAAGAACATCAATGTTCAACAGGAACGACAGAAATTGTCGTGGTCTGTCCCCACTCTGTCTCATCTTGATCCCCGAACCGCACAGTCCGAAATTGAAGTGCAGAGAATTCTCGATCTTCAGAACGTAGCAGAATCGATGCCTGATGGGTTTTCTGATATCTCTAAAGTAACGAGATCACACATATCTGCTGCAAACGTGCCTGCAAGGATTGATGTCCCTAAAATTAGAGGACATGACACCACCTCAAGAGTACATGAGTATGGCGCCAACGTCCCCACACTTGGTGACGTTGTGGCTAGGCCTACAGCTCCTGCCAAGAAGCGCGGGAGGCCGATAGGTTCGATGGATTCTAGCCCAAGAAAGAAAGCGAGTTTGGCACAAAATAATCCATTAATCATCGATGTAAATAATCCATCTCATGAGAATATTCCGTATTATGGTTATGTCCAAGAGACATCATTGGGGGACGCTCCAATGTCAGAACCAATTCTATGAATTACACTAGTGTACATGAGATGATGGATAGAAATTCTACGGCTATTGATGATGCATTTGCATATCATGTTGCAAAAGGAATTATAGAATATGATGATATCGAATCTCGCTCTGTTGAAGAATATCAACGAAGAGCGGATTGGCCTAAATGGAAAGATGCGATCCAGGCTAAATTGGATTCACTAGCAAAGAGACAAGTATTTGGGCCTATAACGCAGACATCCCCATATGTAAAACCTGTTGGCCATAAATGGGTCTTTGTTAGAAAGCGTAATGAGAAAAATGAGGTGGTTAGATATAAAGCTCGTCTTGTGGCGCAAGGTTTCTCACAATGCCCTGGAATCTACTACGAGGAGACATACTCTCTCGTAATGGACGTTATAACGTTCCGCTACCTTGTCAGTTTGGTAGTTTCCGAAAAACTTGACATGCAGCTTATGGATGTGGTTACAGCATATCTCTATGAGGATCTAGATTCAGAGATATATATGAAGGTTCCAGATGGACTTCAATTACCCAAATCAAGTGGCTCTAAACCACGGAGCGCGTTTTCAATAAAATTAAAACGCCCACTATATGGATTAAAACAATCCGGACGGATGTAACATAACCGTCTAAGTGACTACTTGATTGGGAAGGGATATATTAATAATGAAATATGTCCATGCGTGTTCATTAAAAGAACAAGTTCCGGATTTGCAATCGTAGCAGTTTATGTCGATGACATGAACCTAATTGGGACTCTAAATGAGTTGAAGGGAACTGCTAAATACTTGAAATCCGAATTTGAGATGAAAAATCTTGGGAAAACACGGTTTTGTCTCGGTTTAGAACTCGAGCACCGTAGTGATGGGATTTTGATCCATCAGTCTGCCTATACTCAGAAAATTCTAAGGCGCTTTAATGAAGATAAAGCAAAGCCTGTGAGTACTCCGATGATTGGTTGTAGTCTTGAGTCTAGAAAAGATCTGTTTCATCCAAAGGATGAGGACGAAGAATCACTAGAGGCCGAAGTGCCCTATTTAAGTGCAATAGGCGTATTATTGTACTTAGCTCAATGCACAAGACCGGATATCTCATTTGCAGTGAACTTGTTAGCTCGACATAGCTTTGAGCCAACACGCCACCATTGGATTGGTGTAAAGACAATATTTCGATACCTAAGAGGTACGATTGATATGTGCCTATTTTATCCCTACAGAGAGAAAAGGAATGACGAAAATTTGGGACCGGACCCCAAGAGGCAAATTGCCATCGTCCATAACATGACCGCCGACCATGATGCCGCCGCCCATGGTGGCCGACCTCACCCTATTCCCCTCCATCAAAACAACAATGATGTTTTGATGAGTTTTGCTGATGCAGGGTACCTCTTTGACCCTCACAAAGGTCGCTCACAAACGGGTTATGTCTTTATTATGGGAAGCACTGCGATATCTTGGAGGTCTACAAAGCAGACCCTTGTTGCTACTTCCTCAAATCATGCAGAGATTATTGCTCTACATGAAGCCGTGCGTGAATGTATATGGCTAAGGTCTGTAATTAGACATATTCAAGGAAGTTGTGGTTTGAAGTCTACCACGGATGAACCTACATGCATTTATGAGGATAATGCAACTTGTATTGAGCAAATGAAGTTAGGTTTCATCAAGGGCGACAATACCAAGCACATATCGCCTAAGTTCTTTTATAATCAGCAACAACAATCACTTCTAAAGATTGAAGTGAATCAAATCCGATCAGAGGATAATGTAGTGGACTTATTCACTAAGTCGTTACCTAAATCCACCTTCGAGAAACATGTGAAGAGCATCGGATTGAGAAAGTTATCCGAACTCCCATGATTGTAGCAATCAGGGGGAGATATCGACATCAGGGGGAGTTATGATGTCTACATGTTCGATATCGAAGAGTAGAGAACGTGTTGTACTCTTTTTCTCCTCCTCGAGCGTGTTTTTGTCCCACAGGGTTTTTCACTCGAGCAAGGTTTTTAACGAGGCAACTGATGAAGTGTCACCACCAAGTTTGAGCGGCACAAGGGGTAGTGTTGAAGGAAAATCAAATCTTGTGTGCCTAATCAAATTAGGAGTAGTAATAGGAGAGACGGTTCTAGAATTCCTAATCCTACTCGGATTAGTATTCCTTGTAACATTAGAACATGTACTTTGTAATCCCTATATATAGGGCTCCTATTCTCAATAATATTATTACAATTCTCTCTACAATCTCTCTCAAATATCATATCCTTAAACACATTTAATTTCCCTTCTAGTGTTTGGTTGGTGCAGAAAAGGAAAGTAAAAATATATCAATGTTTCAATAATACCCTTGTATTTTAAAATAAAAATAACATCACAAAAATTCAAAAGTACACCAATTTTTTATGCAAGAGAGAGTATTATTGTCCAAAAATTTTGTAATAAATGCCGGGAAATGGGAAGGGAAAATCAATCCCATGGGGTCTGAGTTGAATGATTTTCCCCTATACTTTCCCCTCTGTCAAGAAAGTATTTCCAGAGTTTGTGGTTACCAAATAAAAGAAAGTAATGACTTTCCTATCCTTAATTCTGCGAACCAAACGAAGCTTAAGGATAATGCTAATTGGTAAAGTAGTGGTAACCCGAGTTGGAAATGTAATAGATGATAAGGACACTTATAAGAGCTTGCATCTACCAATTTTATCTCCAAGTAATGTTGGTCTATAATTAAGCAGGATATTAAAGTGATTGATCATTGAGCGAAACTTAATACAGTAGAGTGTGACAGTTTTAATATATTCATTTTAATAAAGTCGCATTAAACACGTTTCTAAACTCTCAAATTAGTAATGTCCTTCACCCAACAAAGGTGAGCATATTGCTGGTCATTAATACGTGAGGATATAGATGGCCACTCGGGTGAAGTCGCGAAAAGCCCCAAACACGACCGTAAACTCTGGGGTTTAGTTTAGGTGGCTCAATCCCACCCGACAAGAGTGAGAAGAAAACTACTAGTCCAATCAAATGGCACCCAGCTCGAAATCAGATTGAACAAACCCCGCGGATCAAAACGAACGAAACAGAGCAACCTGAGGAAGCAAATTAGCAGAGCAATGGGAACAGTAACAGCTCCAGCGCCATGGAAGCAGCTTCTTCTCACTGCCTTGGAATCCAATGCCCACCTCCCGCACTCTTCCTACTTTCAACTCGTATGCCTCTCTCTCTCTCTCTCTGAATCACTCAACTTTTTTGTTAAAGGTTGCATCTTTAATTGTTAATTGTGATGTTTTGATGATGGGTTTTCAGGCAACGATTGGTTCTAATGGCAGACCTTCAAATCGGACGGTGGTTTTCAGGTAATGTCTCTCTGTTTTCTCTCCCTGAAGGTTAAAGTTCTTGACTTTACTGGGATCTTTTTTCAGGGGATTTCAAGAGGACAGTGATAAGATTCAGATAAACACGGATTGCAGAACTCGTAAGGTTATTCTTGGTCAATGCGTTGTGGGTTTTTGTTGAACTTACATTTCTGCTCTGATGTTTAGACAATCTGATAGTGTTGGTTAAATGGTGCAGATTGAGGAGCTTAAGCATTGTCCTTTTGCTGAGGTAATTGATCTTTGAGGTATTATCCAGGCATTGGTTTTGATAATTCTCTGCATTGTATTGAGTTGCTTAAGAAGAAAAGGCTTCCTTTAGAGTTTGATTATGTTATCTTTCGAGTGTTCTTGTGCTTAGAGTAAAATTTCTATGTTTTAGATATGTTGGTACTTCACTGACTCTTGGGAGCAATTTCGGATCAATGGAACAGTTGATATTATTGATGGATCCAATTCTGATCCCATAAAACTTCAGGTGAGATTATGAATTTGTTGCAACTACTAAATCTAATTGTTTGGGGAAGTCCTAGTTTCTATTTTAGATGAATGTTGGAGATGAGTTACCTGATGAAATGCTAATGATCACCATAATGTAGTTTAAGCAATTAAAGAGCATAACTTCAACGAGGTTTGAGGGAAATGGATCCTTATTGAATGAATAGGTTGATTAGAGAACTGGATCCAGTGCAAAAGTTTACGCAATAGATGGTATCAGGGTTAGATTTTACTAGTTTGGCAGTTCTAAATCGACATTGCATAGACTCAGGATTGATCATACACTAAATGGGACGTGTCAAATATAAGTCTATGGTTAAATCTACTAATCCAGTTTGACGCACACAGGATAAATGACTGAGAGGAGATTCTCTCTGCCAACGATGGAGGCCTAACTTATTCCCAACATTAATTGAGTTCTTGGATTAGAATTCCACTAGATTCTGCAATATGATTTTCTTGTGACTTCTATAGATGGGACATGTTCTAGGCTCAAGACAAAATTTGGCTATGTTGGAAGGTTTAAGCTGGGTACATCAGGGAAATGCAAATTTTTTATTTTTTTCGTTTGCTGTTTCAGTGAAATAATATTGAAATCACACGACTTTGTTCATTTCCTTTAGGAGCAACTGTGAACATTGTTTTTCAAAATGAAATGTCATTCTCAACCGAGCATATGTAGATTTTGATATTACAGTGTAGATTCTGGTAGCATTCAAGCTTTAACTTACCTTCACATGCCTAATGTAGTCCTCTCAAATTGCCTGCTGCAGCAAAGAGAAAAATCTTGGTTTTCCGGTTCTTTGAGATCAAGACTGCAGTATTTGGGACCGAGTCCAGGTCTTCCTAATCTAAGTGAACAACCATCCAATGAAGTCTCTCTAGATCCTTCTACAGGCCCGGTTGGGGCATTTTGTTTGCTTGTTCTAGATCCACATCAGGTTTTTCTATAGCCTCTCTAACCTTGCATTGTTTGAAAATGTGTTTGGCTTCCCTGCTTAATTTCTCTTGGTTTTAACATTTGACAGGTTGATTACTTGAATCTGAAGCATAACCAGAGGCTGTCATTCACATCCACTCCAAGTCCCAATGGAGAAAAGAGCTGGACTTCAGAAAGGGTTAATCCTTGAGATCCTAATAACCATGAAAGAAGTTCCCACTTACTGAGTTGTTTGTGATTGCTTATATAGCATAAATATTCTCTCAATGAGTTGTGCAAATGCTTCTTCTTTCAAGTCTGGAATTTAAAAGGATCTGTTTGTATGCCTATGACTTTATCGTGTGAATCTTCATTCATGACTTACAGATCAGTTCTACTGGAGAGATTGTAATTTACTCAGAAAGCATACGCTGACTTTAGTCATTACTTGCATTAATATATGACAATATCTTTCTCTGTATCTATCTACCTCTCCATTGTTTTTTTTTTTTTTTTTTTTTTGAAAGGATCTACCTCTCCATTGTTTAAGAAAAGGAGACACCCAAAAAAATAAAAAATAAAATAAAATAAAAGGAGAGGAGAAACCCACACAAATGAAGGAAGAGAAAAATCCCTTGTTATATTCATCATTAATTCTTCTTGTTTACACCCACAATTTAAAAGTTTCAGAGAAATGGTACAGTAACACATTAGATACAAGATACAAAGAATACTTGACTGGAAAGTAAAAGGTTACAACAATCCTTCTGTGTCAGCTATTGAAATCCATAGGCACTAACAGACCAAAAAAATAAATAAATCAATGGCACTAGCATTGAGGCAGGTCTGCAGGAGGGTGAGGAAGTGATTCAAGCTTTCCTTTTCCATTCTTTACAACAAGCACTGTTCCTAATCCCCATGACTGGTGTATGTCCAAATGACAATGCATAAACCAAACCCCTGCAGTTAATTTGGTCATCAATTTTACTCACTAAATTTTATTCACCAAAGGAAAAACTTATTTAAGTCGGTACCTATTATGAACTTCATTTATTTCTAACAAGTGAAAATATATAAAACGATAATTTACCAAACATAAACCTTACCAGGATTGTCAGCGACGAAACGAATAGCAGCCCATCCACCAACTGGAACTCCAATGGTGTTCATATAGGGTGGATCCAGCAAGTTGAAGCTTGCATTTTGGGGATTGTAGTTCCCAGTACCATACCCAACTACATAGAAGCTATAGCCATGAAGATGAATTGGGTGGTTCTCAGTAGTGACAGTCCCAGTGTCCTGCAAAATCAGTTGCACTCTAGTACCATATTCAAGGACCAAGGTTCTAGTCCCATTCAATATTGCCTCTGTATTATTAGGAATACTATTAGGTGCTCCATTAACAAAGTCATAAAACTTCTTGGGTACCCCAGGGAAGTCCTCAGTGAAATACCCATTTATCCTCTTATAATAAGCTTCCAGGACTGAAACTTTAGGCTTCACAAAACTTATATTGTTCATTGATGCTGCCATAACCCCATTGTTAAGGCCTTGGCAATTTTCCTTGGGTGTCTTGGAGTGACACTTTTGAACATTTAACCCAATGGTGATAAATAGCTCACTGTCAATCTTTCTGGGGACATTAACAGGTGCAGTTAGGCTCCTTAATCCATCCATTACCGTCTTAACGGCAAGATTATCATTAAAGCTGGGTAGCTTGGCAGGTAAAGTGAAGCTATTAGTTACAGCCCCCAAGTATTGAAAGTAAGCAATGGATGAAATGTTTTGGAACTTAACACCCTTTGCTGACATGTAAGGTCCCATGGCCATGGAGTATTTTCCTTGGGGCTGATCGGCGGTGACCAGGACTACCATAGTCTGGCCTGGTCCGAGCATCACACGGTCTGTGGTGAACGGCTTTGTGTACTCTGCATCAGCTTCAACAATGGTCAGGTTGTGATTGGCAATGGCAAAGAAACTCTCTACATTTAAGCCTGCATGTACTAGCCGTAGCATGTATGTCTTCCCAGATACCACATCAATTTGATATACATCTGAAAAAATTACAACATTTACACAAGAAAATATTAGTTGACTCAAAAACTATACACGTCACACGTCACGTACAAAGGAGAGACTCAATCACCTATGTAAATCAGTCTAATGTATCATGTTTACCAAGTACATTGTTGATCACATATACATCTCATATCGGCAAAGTAACCAATGAGTCTCGCATTTTACTCGCTGAAATATGATAATTAGATAAAATGTATACGACATTACATTTCCTACTTTACCATTGTTGGAGCAGTTGTAATTGGGGCCTGGGTGGCCATTGATTGTAAAGGCATTTGCAGGTGTAGGAGGTCCTCCGCTTGCTACAGTCTCATGCTCAAGTTGTACAACATCTTGAAGCCAGTACTCCCCTAAACAGTATTTTCCAAGTCATCAGAAGTAATCTAAACTTCCAAAATCTCGAGAATTATAACCTAACTTTTTATAGTCTCGATTAATAGTCTAATAACATAACATTCCAAATGTGTGATAGAAGATCATTTATATGTATCTTACCTAGTATTAAGATACGTTCTTCATAAGGCACTTTGAATGGGTAAGGAACCCCGGTTTTGGGATAAACTACGAGGGCACCATAGACGGTTGCCCTTAGCCATGAAACATGAGCATGCCAGAAAAAGGTGCCTTTCTGCTTCACCATTGTAAAATTATATGTAAAACTCTGGCCAGCTTGAATCGGACATTGCGTGATGTACGAAGGTCCATCAAACCAGCATGACAGCTTTTGCTTCACACCATGCCTTCATTAGAAAATACACAGAAACAGTTAAAGAGAAGTAGAGAACAGAGAATAAGAACTTGCTATTATGGGATTCAATTGTCCGTGGTTGATTTACCAGTGAATTGTGGTATTGTAAGGTGTCTCATTGGTTACTTTGACAATGATTCTATCATCTTCTTGAGCATAAATAACCGGCCCTGGGAACATTCCATTGATAGTCACCATATCTTTGCTGGTGCAAAGTTTAGCAACTCTTGTGGTTTGTACCTGCATTTGCCACAAAATCAACCTTGATTAGTTAGCGAGATTAAAAGAAAAGAGACCTTGAAATCAGGAGAAAAAAGAGAAAATGACCTTGAAATCATAGAACTTGGCTGGTCCTCCACTAGGGCATTGTGCCATAACAAGCACATTGTAACCGTGGATCAACGATAAACTTAGCCATAGAAGAAATGAAGTGGAAAAGTTCACCATTTTCAGCCACAAAGAGATCTGACTAGTGGCTAGAGAGGGCTGGAGGGTTGTTTGATAGAGTGAGTCGATGAAACCATTTTATACTTTTTTATTTTGCCTGCCTTTTCTCTTTTGTCTACTGTAAAGTTTGATTGGAAGAGAGAAAAAGCACGGGTTCTTCTTCTTCCAGGAGTATCATGTTTGTCAGCTTTCATGATTTCTCTAACATGGCATTGGTGATAATAAGCTGTTGGGGATGTGATTATTCAATGTGACCCCTATGTGGGGAATGTCTTAACAGTTCTCTATCCTAAAAGAAATTTCACTCTTCTTTTTCTGTCAATATCCTCCTTTGTTGAGTTCAATCATGTCATTTGACCAATAACATAGACACACCTGAACATAACAGCTGCCTCCCCTATACCCTTTGTATTGTCTATCAGTGTCTACCTAGATATCCTTTAGCTCCCTAGTTTGATCCAAACCCTTTTTAGAATGGTCAGTCTTTATATACAAGCATATGGTCAGTGACCATATATCATTGTGTTGTACCATATCTATGGTAAAGCAAAACAGTTTTGTGTCTGTAAATCTGTTATATGAAAATGGAGAGAAAAGTGACGGATGGGATTTTGTGATGTGCTTTAGATAGACAGACCCTTCGACTCAAAATCATAAGAACAGTTTTTGCACGCCTTCACATCCTAACCCCACCTTCATTAGAACTGTGATTTTCCCATGGAATCTATTATATCGAAAGACAAATAGTTTTTCGATATGATCCTCATTAGAGTGGAAACTAGCCGTTGTGTTTAATGTACAAGAAAACTTTCAAATGGTTTAATGGAACATATGAGCCCTTTGCCCCGTTCTGATTCAACTGTTGAAAAGGATTCGTTCTGTTCTGCAGAAGCTGCACACAAACAAAATAGGCATTTTAGCAGAAAGTGACTTTAGAAAAATGATACTAGATCGACAAACTTTGAACAACCCATAATTTGTGTCTAGTGTGTGCTCAGATAGCTTCAAAGTAACTCTACAGCTAGCACTGCGAGTGATGGAGAATTAAATGAGAGCCTGCATATCACCATTACTATCAGAAAGTTCTTAATTTTCAGTGAGGGATGTAAACTATCCACGTTCGGAGCTCTCTCACATCCCACATTCCATACTAGAGGAAACCTTATAGCAGCAGCAATCGAAGGAGAGAAAAAAGCTCGAAATCACTGACACGAAATCGACCACCAAAAGTCATGTAACTGAGCTTAGTAAATATACTTCAATAGCCCTTCCCTTTTGTATTGTGGGAATCAAAAGTTCTTTGAACCAGTGTCTACACATGTTCAAAATCTCTAAAAATTAGTCATGCTTAGGTCATTCTTAGTTCATTCTTAGGTCATTACCTAGTTGGGTTGGAAATGGGTAGGGAGAATGCATTAACTATCCCAGGTGTTACAGAAAAACTTGGTTCAGTTGGTTCAACAAGGAGACAATTAAACTCCTCCAAATTAAAGCCAGTGGAGTGAAAAAAGGTTTGAATGTAGAAAATGTGGTGTTTTGGCTCCTTGTGGAATTCCCTAGGAAAACATAGGCTCCAATTCTCAACTTACAACAAATGCAGCAGTAACTCACTGGACTTACTGACAAAAAATTGTAACAAACAATTGTAACCTCCTCAACACTATGCACTTCTTAATAGAAGAGAAGAAACCAGTCTTTCTTTCTTTCTTATCAGCAACTGATAAGCTCAAAAAAGAGTCTGAACCAGCTTCGTTGGAGAAAACAAGAGGGTGAGAAGAGAGACTCACAGAGATGGGGTGTCTGCCTTTACCTCCGCGGAGAGAATCCAATGTTGCAGTTCCAAGAGATAGAATCTTGAAGGGAAAGCGAGCAAAGCTGTATATAATCCAGCGTTGCATTGTGATGCTGATTTTTTGGAGAGATAATGAAGATAAGTGATTTGTTTTTGGACTTATTGAATAATGGCTAATGTATCTCCTTCCTTCCTGCAAATGTGTAGTGGAAATCTAACATAGTAATGCATTGTGATTAATAATTCCATGATCTTGCATAAAAAATTTCCATAATCTGAAAGTTCTGCATATTCATCCTCCTTCGATTATTCCCCCCTGCAGTTGATTCAGTACCGCCTAATCTTTCTTGCCAATATGTTGAAACAATCATCCCAAACCAAACATGCTAACTTCAGTACAACATCTCAATTTCGACAAGACCATAAACCATACTTCTGAGTGCATCAAGTTGTAGCCTACAACTTGGCAAAGCGGACATCCATGTATGTTTGTTTTCGTACTCCTGATATTTAATTCCCTTCTGGTTTATGTTTTAGAGATGATCCTTGAGGAGAGATTTGTTGCTCAATAATATTTGATTCGAGCAGCCGCAGGAACACAGTATGAATTTACTATACCTGGTGAAGTTTTCATTTGAATACCATAGGTAACTTTCCACCACTTAGAACACTCATACTTGTATGCAAAACTCAAATCAATACAAGACTCTATTACAGTGTTCTGTCATGAAGATAAAAATTACCTGTTAAGGAAACAATGACAAATCTGCGAAAGTTTGAACAGATTTTGTCGCATATTGCAGCAGATCTCTTGCATTAATGGAATGTACCGCAAAATCTTCCATTAATGGAAGCAGAGCTTGATCAGACTGGTAATTCTTACTATATAATCATTTTTGTCGTACATCATGTCACGACACAGATCATCAAACCTGGAAAAACTTTGAAACTTCAATACAGAAAATGTACTGTATTACATGTCATTACTGTGCTGGAGAAAAAAAAATACAACAGGAACAGTCTGAAACATACTACTAGGCCCTTTTACTGTCATTCATGTTGCAAATTCTGCTTGCCCCTAAATGTTAGCTAGTCTTTGAAATGAACAAGAACCACAACACTGAATACCGACCAAAAAGAACACTAGCCAATATAGATACTCAAAAGGAATTCTACAAGGAAAATAAGGATCACATCAAGCTCCATCAATATGAGACTTTGTCAGCCATATGGAGACATAAACTTCACCCCCATGCAGGTGAATTGTTAAGTTCCTTTCTTCCCATATGTCTACAGTTTACCAAGTCACAGAACACCTAGAGAGAAGAACCATCAATGAACACCAAAACCAGTTACCACAAGATGCATCAAACAAGTCAATACCCTATTGAATAAGATACGCTAACCGCTGTGCGAGTTTGCAGATAGAATCCCATTTTCAAGCAAAGTTCAACATAAACCCACCAGAAGTTGGACAATTGACATTGAAACAAATATACCGAATCTAGCAAACACAAAATTGGTACAGACATCCAAGACCTCTGCATAGACTCATCGACTTATCATAAAAAAGACACCACACCAAAAACTCCAAAGCTGCACCAAGCATAAGAGAATCCATCCTAGGTGGGTTTCCATTCCCATATAGGAAAGATCGAACCTTGCAACAATCTAAACCCACTAAAGGGAATCTCATCAGTAGCTAGCCACAAGCAAAGAATCTAAGCCGAAATTGAAATAACAAGAAATGGGATCACAATCACAGCTGTAGAAAAAACAAATTCCGATACTATATCAGTTCTAGGAATTCAATTCATAAACGAAAAATCCAAACTACTACTCACATATGATGGTTGTAAAGACACAAAATTTCCACACCAATTTACAAAATTCATTTCACTAACACAAAATGTGATACAAACCCAAACACGATCACAATTTCTAACAAAGATACATACACATACACATACACATTCCACACAACTAGGAAGCAAAAACAGTGAAATTATTCTTCTCTTCTTCTTCCTCAAGAAAAAGGTATTGTACAATCACCGTGAGCGGTTAACATCAGGCGGCGACCTCGTGGGCGGCCGGGGCGGGCTGATTGAGATTGAGATTGAGATTGGGCTGGGCCGTCTCCGAGGTGGGCCCG
This sequence comes from Rosa chinensis, assembly GCF_002994745.2. NCBI lineage: Eukaryota > Viridiplantae > Streptophyta > Magnoliopsida > Rosales > Rosaceae > Rosa > Rosa chinensis. The sequence goes on along the minus strand of NC_037088.1, from coordinate 51,954,670 downwards.
GAGGAGAGCAAGAGGGAGCCGTGGTCGTCGGCGGCGGCGCTGATGATGTTGTTGTCGTCGTCTTCGAAATCGGTGGTGCTGAGGTTGATGCAGGAGCAGCGCTCCAGGGAGGCGAAGAAGGCCGAGGCGACGTTGGTGCTGACGCACGACAGCACCGACATGCAGTTGTTGGTTTCCATCGTCGTCGGTGGGTTTTGATCGGAAAAAAAGATCGAGTCTTTAACGGAGTTTTGGGAGCTGGAATGGAATATGGGGTCCCTTTTTTTTTTTTTTTGTGGGGTTATGGAGTTGTCAGTTGTGACGTTACGTCAAAACCAAAAAGGAAAGATATTTGAGCTTTTTTTTTGCTTTCTAAAATTTCATCATCACTCCTCTTTCTTTTTTTTTTTTTTTGGTTGACTTCTTTTTTCTTTTTAATAATATATTTATAATTAGCTTAGAGAATAAAATGTCTCAAATTGGTCAGACGACCATGAATCAATAGAATTGGTACAACTAACAAAGCCATTATCAAAATTCTTCTACTTGGCATGCTCATTGTTTTGATATCCCGAATAAGTGTTCTGTTTTTATTAATAAATTAGTTTAATCGTCTAACTCAATATCTGCTCAAGAGGATGTCATTCATTAAAAAAGTTGCAATGGTGGTCGTATTCAAACAAAAAATTCTTCTTCAACAAAGAAGAATGTTCTATTTTATTTCTCTTCTTCGAGATTTAGATCTTTACATGTTAGAAAAATAAAATTACAGTGTAAGGAAAACAAATTTTAGAGCATCGTAAAAATTAATCATTTAGTAGTGTGTGTGTGTGAGTTATTTTCAATTGTTAATGCGTTCCGGATGCGCCAAATGGAACTATCATTCATCAAACATCATGTAGACAGCTCTTAGCACCATTGCCAGGGCACATTTTTACACACATTTCTCCCAACAAAATCTTTGCAAACATCCACCTCTTTCATGATCCAACTGTAGGATTGAAACCTGAATTGGAAATGGATGAGCATCTAAAGGACATAAAGCTTAAGCTTATAACACACCAACTTTGAGTCCTAGTTGAAGACCCTACCACATGGATACAAGTAGGTCTAGGCTGTTTTTACTACAAACAGCAACATATACAATGAAAAACTTTAAGGTGATCGACCACATCACATAATGGGAAATAATGAGGCAAATCCATGCTTTGGCCTTTGCCATTATCAAGCATGGTCCAAGGCCATGTTGCATTACTTTTCATATATACTTATGTGCCTATAGACCCTTTATTAGTCAAAACCAGACATGTGATGAAAAAGAAGATGCAGAATATATCCCAGTAACAATGAATCATAAAGGTCTCATCCAATTGAATTGTAATGAATCACAAAACTGTTTCTCAATGAGTAATCAAAATTGTTTCCACCACCATTCAGGGGAAATCGGAAAACAAATTGCAACACAGCTTATAGTGAAGCCTTATAAGCCATGATGATTATAGCATGCCTCAAGTATATACCTCTCTCAATGCACCAAACTCCTCACTGTCATCTGTTATGTGTAGTGTGTATATACTGCCACTGTGGTTCCAATTAAACAGTAGCAGAACGGGCGAGCCTTGGCTTGGCAATTTTCTTGTCCTCCTCGAGAGAAACCAATAGAAGATTGGATGGATTCTCTATCATCTTCTTAGCAATCAAATAGCCAGAGATGCTCCATGTCTGGTACCTCCTCGCTTGCTTCCCAATGTATCTCCCTGTCTTACCATCATAGTACTCAGGCCACCCGTCTTTGGAGAGCCGCTGCTCTGCCAGCTCTATTGCCCTCTTTGCAATCTGAGGCCTCCCAGTCTTGATGCTTGCCGCAGCCAGCAGCCACAGCAGTGCTAGAGAGTAACATATATAACAAAATTAGCAGCAGAAAATGAAAGTGAACCTCACACATTGAAACATCACAAAAGGTTAACAAACTGGTAATTGCATGCAGTGCAACAAATGCATTTTGTTATGCAAAAAACCATATAACATATACTGTTTTCTGAACTATTAATCCATGTCTGAGATTCTATTTATGCATATTTTGTTACAGATGTATGAGAAACTGCAGTTTAAAAATAACACGACCATTTGACAAGCTTACTGTGTAGACCAAATACAGATTCAGAAACCAGTAAACATGAGAAATAATTCTGTTCTTTTTGTTACATCTTATGATACTGTCTGGGAAATCAAACTGCAATTTGTCACAAATTGCCAAGCAGGCCATTGTTTGATAAAACTCAACAAAATGACCTTTGCTACTCTAATGGCATGCAAAACATGATAAATTCCGAAAGATTGAAACCAACAGGCAGACAATTTAAGCAAATTTGTTTATCATTTAGATGGCTAAAATGATCACTAGAGTATAAGAGGTGCTGAGAATGACAGATATAACCACAAATGAAGAGAGCAGACAAGATAAGAACCAATACAAATAAGATAACAATCTATTAGCATCTTTATCTAACTTACTTGGCCAGGAACCGCCATTGTGGTAGCTCCATCGTGTATTTTTGGGGTCATATCCTGTGATTGTCCTCCACTCATGTCCCTCCAATGCTGGATATGCAATTTTCAGAGGCATCTCACCGATCAAATCCTCCCAACGCTCCTCAATCAGATCCATTATGGCTATAGCTTGATCAGGTGTGGCTAAACAGCTGAGAATTGCAATGCAGTTCCCAACTAAGAACCACCGGAAATCCATGCGAGCTGGGCTTACATTGCCAATCAAATACCCTCCTCGCAATGGCATGAAATCAAAAACCCAATCAGGGATGGACTCTGGCATCACATTGAACTTGTTGACAGCTGTATGGGAATACTCCTCCGTTTTGTAGCGGTATATGTTATTGAGATGAGTAAAGTCAAGCCAGTAGTACTTCTGGATGTGAAAGCTGAGAGCTATAATGCGCTTATCTATCCTCTCAAGAAATTCCTTACCACCACGCTCCGGCTTCAACAGCTGCATTGCACATCTCAATGCAAAGTAGAAAAGTGCTTGGATCTCAATTGGATAACCATATATGCCCTGTCCAGAAAGCAAACAAAGTTGTTGGAATTAGTTCAACTACATATATAAAAGTTACGACAGACTAGTGGGGAATAAGACATGAAAGAGGCAATCCGAAGTCATTGGCTCCTCTACTAAGAAACTTCTAAACAATCAGTAACTCAGCAAAGTCAAAAGCATGAGCTGTGAGCCTGTCACTATATTTCTACCACTTAGCCTCTGCATTCCACCAACTAAAAACCCAAACCTTTGTAATTTTAACTACTGGATTGTTATAAAAATTAAATGATATGCAGTTTTGTTAGCAGACTCAATATTACATGTAGTACTTTCATACATGCATGTGTTTTTGTGATTCCAATTTGCCAACATTCTAGGAATATCATAAAACTAGCTAGCCTCGTCAAATGGGTACGTCAACTTCTGGAATTAATGCATCTAAATTTTGAGAGTAAGTCCTCTATTTTTTAACTGTATATACACTATTCGAAGAATACTAAAAACAAAGTGCCAAACGTACCATCCTCCTGTCAATCATACTGCAGCCATCTGCACAAAGAAGTGTTGGAAATGTGTCAAAGCCATCTGAAAGGCAGAGGTTGAGTATCAGTTTCATTCCATTTTGCACCGCAGGGAGCTCCACCAGCGCATGATCACGAGTGCATCTGTTATATGACCACAGCAATATGATCCACCAGAATCCAGAATCAACCGGAGCAACTCTTCCAATTGCGCTACCACCAAAATCTGCAACTATAGTTTCCTTGGCACGATCTGAATCATTTGAAACCTTAAAGCTCGCAGGAAGAACACCTTCTCCAAGTGTAAAGTTATCAACCATTTTCTCTCGACCTTGGAGGTGGAGGGTCTTTAGGAGAAAGTTCTTTACTATCTCTGGCTCTGCTGGATTCTTCATGAGGCAGGCCAAACCAGTAGGAACAAAATCTCTCACAAATACCTGCAGGCCAAACCAGTAAAACAGCTAAGTTTCTCACTTCGTAAACGTTTCACGTGTAGTTACTCTCTAACATTAGTAATGCCTAACAAGTACAGCAACATAACATGATAAAGGATGCAAGAAACAGTGCACAAATGAGGAAATTCAAACCCGAAGGCTGCGAGTGAACAAATGAGACATGGAATGTCATGACTAAGGGACCATGGATACAATTAATGAATCAATTTTAATACATTGATCTTTTCACACATACAGAGAACTACTAAATAACTGATTCTAACCCCCAAATAGTTCTTGATCTACAAGCACTTCACAACGTAAAACAAGTTGGAGAATCATTATATCCAGGGGTCAATAACATCTGCTAACATAGAACTAATAAGATTACTCACTCCAATTTAGGTCTATCAAGAAAGCATACATACAATCAATGGAACCATACATAAACAATCAAGGATTATCACAGGAATTGCCAAATTAGGGACCAAAATAAGGCAAGAAAAACAAGTATCGTTTGCTAAAGATCAAGAAGAGCTGCAGGAACGACCTGATTGTAGTTTAGAGCCTCGGCCGTTGGATCCATAGCAGCAAGAGTCCCCACCGGCTTGCCTCTGTAGTAAACGTAAGACTTCTTGAGTCTCTCCCAGGCCTCCTCCACCATAGCCGCCGAAGATTCCTTCGAAGATTCCACGATGAGTGCACTCAACTCAGGACTCCTCATACTTTGATACGACATCAGCAGCGACGTCGTCTGCTTCGGAGCTTCGTCGGGCCTCTGCAGTTTCAGTTTCACCGACTTCTTTGCCTTCCCTGTAGACGGCGGCGTCGCGGACGTTCCCGTACACTTCTCCGGCGACAATGGATCTTTCTTGGCCAATTCGGCACTCTCGCTCTTCTCACAGGTTCCAGAACCTTCTTCCGATTTCGTCGAGTCATCCTCATCACTCGGAGTCGCACCTTCAGTCTTGGAAGAGCCGACATCTTTCTCCGCCTGCAGCTTCTTCATCTTCTTCTTCTCCTTCTTCTTCTTATTCTTCTCCGCCTTCTTCTTCTTCTCGGCTGCTTCAGCAATCTCCTTGAGCCGCTGAAGCCCGAAAGACACCGAGTCGTCATCAGCAGTGAAATCCGAAAGTTTCATCGATGGATCCGATCCCGGCGAGTCTATCTCCGGCGACGTCGCATGAGCAGAAGGCGGAGGCCGAGCGGCCGCCTCCTCTGCTTCCTTTTCTTCCTTGAGGTATTCTCCGAGCGGTTTCGACATTCTCTACCAAGAAAAATCGATCAGAAACCTGAAAATCAAGAACAGAATCGAAATGCAGAACTATTTTCTGCAGCAAGAAACTCAGAGAGAGAGAGAGAGAGTTACCTCCAAGAGTCACAGCGAATCTAGAGAGAGAGAGAGAGTAGCAGTAGGGGAAGACTGTGTGTCCGTACAGAGCTAGAGAGAGAAAATGTGGGTTTGGGTATGAGTGAGGGAGAGGTGAGTATATATAGGAAGGCGTGGATTTCGGGGAGGAGGAGGAGAAAGCGTGGAGGTTTTGGCGGTTAGAAGTAACGGAATTCAAGAAGTCTGGAGGAGTCGTTGGGAGCTGAGCAGGGAATATTTATTTTGGTTAGGGTATTTTGGGAAAATGAAAATCTGAGGCCGTTTTGTTCTACGCGCCCAAACACCGCGAGGCACAAAGCTCGTGATTCAAAATAGAAAGACCAAACAGTCCACGCCCATTTTTTTCATTCTTTTTCTTTTAATTGAACCAGTTTCGTTCTTAATTTGGGAGAAGATGTAGGTTATCATAATCTCTGAATTGTATAAGCAAATGGTGGTTAAAACTTAAGTGGAAAGCACATTGTTTATGATTGACAATATCGTCAAAGATTTTATTGCGAGAATAAATATTTTTCAATGTACTGTTGCAATGATAATCACAATGTAATAAAACATCTCAGTTGAACATTTTCCATGTTTTGATATTTGAAATTGTTTGATTTGGTATTTACATTTTCTCACTTGAACACCAAGTGACATCCCTCCCACCCTAATATTGTTTTATAGTTTTTATTACCATATTGATTACTAAACCACAAAATGCACTAATGGTCATTAGATTTAGCTTTAATCTTAGATCGATCTCTAAGATTACAATTATCGATGCATTTAACACTAATATAGTTCAATGCTCGAAAACCCTCCATAAATCAAATTTGACTAAATTTATTTTACAAAATTCTTATAATAAAATTACCTCTTTATCTTTTATAATATTTTATTTTATAAAAAAGAAAATGATGGATATGAGATGGATTCGTAAAACCAAGTAAAATGATTGAGTTAAAACTTGCAAATCTACTTTATAATTTTGTAGAGGATAGTTGTAGGAAAAGAGGTGGAAGAAGCAGAACAAAGAGACAGGGAAATTATAAGAAACGATGAAATAATATACACCTAGTTCCCCTACTAAACCAAATAAATTCAATCACAGTCTTTCAAAATTCCAGTCTCTAATTAACCATGGGACATAAGCACATATAAAGGATTCTTAATTACCTTATAAGGTTAGATTCATCACCAAGATATACATACCACCATATTCATTGGATAAATATTGAATAGGATTATATATCTAGGATTGAAGACACATGATTCTCCGATCCATTAATTACTTAGTTTGCAAGTAAATAGTAGGTTGCTGATCACTTACCGTGTGCTTGAGCAAGGCTTAATATTTGGGCTCAAGCTCAACTCAAATAAATCTCATAGAATGGCAAAAGTCGTTGAGAGTCGGAAAAATACCATATCTAGCTTTTGCCATATTCCCCAGTGCTCATCCATCTTATCTTTTGCCATATTCCCCATTACCATTCCTTTCCCAAGCGGTCCACAGAGCCAGAAATTAATCCATACATGATGTCTACCATCTTTATAAGTCCATGACATTGTGAGGCTGCGACGACGTCCTACAGTCTTGGACATCTTGAACATATACGATATAAGGATATCCCATCAAAATCCTAACCTCAGCATCAACTTCAATCCTTGCAAGGCACCCTTTAAATAGCAACTGCTCTTTCGTTGATCTTAAAACCAGTTTAAAGGTAAAGAAATCATGAAAGCCCTACAAATCCCAACAACGCAAGAATGAGCTAAACAATAGAAAGCCTCCTTCAGCTACCACGACTCAAATGATGTTAAAGTTTCTACACTGGTTGTATCTATGTATTTCACAATCTGGGATGGCCTTAGTTGCGGTTGCTGCACAGGTTTTACAACAGTGCTTCTACGTCCTGTGAGACTCCATGGCATTAATTTGAGCTATAGTTTCTTGTGAGTTGTAATGGTGGGCTGTACCATTGTCAACTCCAAGCAATGCTGCTGCTCCAACTCTCAGTTCCTCCATGCTTGGATTCATCCCTCTGATTATACCGTTGTTCATTTTGAAATTTCAATTTCTAACTCAGTAACTTGACAAGTGATTTAATTGAGAAAAAGTAGTGTTTTAATTGAGAATATATTGTGTCATTTGGCTGTAGAATTGGAAATTTTGGAAGTTTTTCCATCTAATTTTGAGTGTTCTATTTGATTTATTGTAGATAAAAATATTTAAAATAAATGTTCTTGAATTTATTCTCTCTTCTAATATGATGCTGCGTTTTTTTTTAACGTCTTTGAAAAAAGCCTGAAATTCTCAATATCAATGTAACTCAATTCCTTGACTGCAGAAGCAAATTTTGGAAGCTAAATAGTACATACTTGATCAAAACTACAAAATTGATCCCAAAAAGATAAAATAAAAAAAATAATAAAAAAAACTAAATTGTACTTGTAGAATATGAAAATTACACTAAAGGCCTACGCGATAATTAGACATTAGTACAGAGTTGCACTTCATTAGTAGTCTTGCCAGAGAGGTCTTCATCTTTTGGTGTAGTTTTGTAGTATCTTGCATAAACTATCAATTGAAATGCCCCAAAAATTGCGCCGAGACCGTTGCTAATCAAAATGAAGTAATCCACTTTTCCAATGAGAGCATAGGATGTCCAGCAACAACCATTCAGGAAGTTGGCCACTAGGAGTGTGAATGGCATATATTTCACACTCCTAGTTTTAATGACATCTCTCACGTTGAACAAAGGAGAGCCATACATGAGGACATTGAAAAAATCACAGATCGCACCAACTACGACAGCCCTCAAAGGTCGATTCATTGCCGTCTTATGCTCAGGTATTGCTAACATAGTTGCAGCCACCAAAGCACCAAATAAAATAAGTTCACATATAAAGTATGTAGCAACCCTCTTTCGTCCTTTTGCTGCGGCGTAATAGAAGAATATGATAAGATATATGAGCTCTATAAATAGCCCAATTCCATTAATAGTGACAACTAAAATGCTATTTGGGTTAACAAATGGCAATCCATAGTAACACCAGAACAAACAGTTTAACACTGTTGTAAGGTAAGGTCTTGGATCGAAAGCTTCCACATCTTTTTTTCTCCATATTTGTATGAACGTAGGAATTGGGGAGAGGAAAAGGCCGCCAGAGATGACATTCCCAACCACACCGACCACGAACCTAGCATCTGTGTGCACCATCTTTGCGAGGAAAATGACCAAGGAAATATATATGTGATTGAAATTAAGAGCTAAAGATATTGAGTATTGAATGAATGAAGATATTGTAGCCACTCTCTCCCTATTTATAGAAAGTGTCTTTTAACCTAATTAGGCACTGAAAAGGTTTCCAATTCTTTAGCATATTAGAGAAGTAGATCTTTTCCTAGAAGGATTTGTAAAAACCAAATTGAGTTCAAACTCGCAAATCCTACTTCGTGTAGGAGGGACTTTTATAAAAAATAAAAAGTCGTTTTTTCCCCCGCAACACTGTGTAGGTTGGGCATACAGGAGCGCATGATATACTTACTCTATGCGCCTAGTGGTAATGATATTTCACCTCAATCCCAGTCTTTGTGGTTGATGATTAGGTTATGACCATCACCCTTTGCAATTTCCATAAGCTTCGTCCCAAACCCAACTCAACGGCACAGCTCTAGTCTCTTTAGCTGCCAAAGACGCCTAACAATCACAGTGGGTAAACCATGCACACCAAATGTTCGACAAAATGCCCAACTGAAATTTCAGCCTTCCATTCTTTTGCTTCAACTTACCTGTTTGCTGCTCAGATACTGCAGCTTCATATCTATTGGTGAATGTTGGACCACCATGAGTATAAGATGGCCGAGGCTTCTCTCACCCACAAACCTCTCCCAGATCATACGTATGCAGAAAAACCCTTTAACGGCTCTGAAAATTTTCAGTGAAGCACAATCCAAGTACCCCAATTACCGCCACAATGGTCCGGTCTATGCCACCATGATTGGCATTCTCGGAAGCTCAGGCCGAATCACTGAGATGAAGGAAGTCATTAATCAGATGAAGAATGACTCCTGTGAATGCAAAGACTCGGTTTTTGTAGCTGCCATCAAGACCTATGCAAGAGCCGGGCTGCTGGACGAGGCAGTGTCTCTTTTTAAGAACCTTTCACAGTTCAACTGTGTGAACTGGACGCAGTCTTTCAATACCCTGGTGGAGATTATGGTCGAAGAGTCCAAGCTTGAAGACGCTTGTCGCCTTTTTGTGGAGCATTGCTGTGGGTGGGAAGTGAGCTCAAGGGTTCGGTCTTTGAATTTGCTTATGCTTGCTTTGTGCCAGAAGGGCCGTTCGGATATTGCATTGCATGTTTTCCAAGAGATGGATTATCAGAGTTGCAATCCGGATAGGGAAAGTTACCGGATACTAATGAGAGGGTTGTGTGAAGATAGGAGGCTGAATGAGGCAGCCCATTTGTTGTATTCAATGTTTTGGAGGATTTCTCAGAAGGGTTGTGCTGAAGATATAGTGATATATAGAATCTTGTTAGATGCGTTATGTGATAATGGGAAGATTGAAGAGGCTGTGGAAATTCTTGGCAAGATTTTAAGGAAGGGGCTGAAGGCGCCTAAGAAGTTTCGCCACCAACTTGATCTTAGTCAGTATACTTATGGTGAAGACACAGAAGGCATCAAGCGTTTGATCAATGAGGCTCTGGTCAGAGGCGGAAATCCCAGTTTGGCAAGTTACAGTGCTATGGCAATCGATCTTTACAACGAAAATAAGATTGTCGAGGCCGACGCAGTACTAAACGAAATGCAAGATAGGGGCTTCAGGCCAACATCTGTTGTTTATGGAGCAAAGGCGGCCGCATTATGTAAGGAAAGGAAAGTTGTTGAAGCAGTGGAGGTGATTGAAAAGGAGATGGTGCGGGCGAACTGTGTTCCAACTGTGAAATTGTTCAGTATTGTGGTGAGAGGCCTTTGTCATGAAAAGCAGTCAGTTCTGGCTTTTGAGTTTTTGAAGAAGATGGAAAAGCAGGTGGGTTGTGTAGCTGACAAGGAAACTTACAGCGTTTTAGTTGATGGGCTTTGTAGTGAGAGTGGATTTCTTGAAGCAAGTCGAGTATTGCAGGAGATGCTTATCAAGTCAAGATTGCCTTGTGCCGAAACCTACAGTAAGGTTATTAGGGGACTTTGTTCAGTAGGGAGGCAGTACGATGCTGGTATGTGGTTGGAGGAGATGATAAGTCAGGCAATACTGCCAGATTATACTGTATGGAACTCATTGGTGGCATCTGTGTGTTGTGACATTGCTAATATTGAAGCGTGCTCTGAGGTCTACAACCGGCTTAAGAGTACTACCTCAATGTGAGTTTGTGCACTTGAGGATCTCAAAGGTCTTTCTTATTTTTGAGTTGCTTTGCTCTTGTTCTAGCCAGGCAAAGACCGTGAATATGTAAACAGGAACAATAAGCTTGTTTCAATTCGTTAAAATGAAACCTGTTACTTTCTTCAATCACTTCATGGCTTGTTAACCAATTCTGTTATAAATAAAAATAAAGTAAACAAGTAGTGGAATTTCAGAGTTGGAGGATTTGTTTATCATAACGCATGACTGCAAACTTGACAACTCCTGAGGTCCTCTACCGAATGATGGAGAGACCTCAAGATCAACAACAGCATTTGAGTTGGGATATTAACTCTTACGTACATACTACATACTAAAGAACTAGCTCTACTCTAGAAATTACAGATATACATAAATCTCATATCAAGTGTTATGTGATGATTCTAAGCTGATAAAGTTCACTCTTAGCATCGACCTCCAATCATTCTCTACACCTGAGCAAAGAGAACAAAACAATCCATTAGACTCATCAAAGATAAGCTTGTAATGGCAGTCACTCAAACTATACAAACACCAAATCCAGTGCAAGGAAAAATGCACCAAATTGAGATTCAAAAGGGAATGTAAAGGGGCATTGATACAAAGAGACAATAAAAAGTCTGGATATGTAGATTGATACAAAGAGACATTTGCGTAACTCATACATATGGTTACCTTTTTTTGAGACACTACTATCAATCATCATCTTCAGAGCTTCCCTCGTCGCTACTATAATCACTACTATCATCGTCTTGATCCAGAATATCGAGCTGAACGTGCTGAACCTGTATTGTCTCTGGTGGTTTATGTATTCCTTGAGGAGCATTAGTCCGTGTTTGTGGGGGTAAAGGTATGGGGAGATTGTCCAATGGGGGCAAAGGCACTGGGTCCCCAGGCTTCCATCCAGGTGGGGGAACAGGTAAATCAGTTGGCAATTCCACAGGCATTCCTGGCTTCCAACCTGACGGAATTGTGAAATTTGGAGGAAGTATACCCTGAAATGGAACCATGCCAGCATGTTGATTGTATTCTGTTGGTTGTGGAGGTGGGGGCTCAATAATTGTTTCAATTGTTTTCTCCTCGCTCTCAACTGTCTTAGGTAATCCCACATCAAGGTTTGCAAAATGGTATAGCTGAGAAGCACGCATTTGCTCATCCTGTGGTGCAGGTGGTAGTGCCCCACGAAGAGGAGCTTGCCCGGCACCAAAATCTGGCGGTGCAAAGGTTGTGTAGCTTATCCGGTGGGCATATGACAAAATATCTGATAACTTCAACTTAGATGTAACAGTAGTAGCGCATGAAGATTCCTCATCTTCTGCATCATCCTCCTCCAGTTTTGGCCGTTTGGGGCGGCGATAGTCAGAGTAGTCATCAACGAGGTTATCAAGAATCTGCTCGGCATCCTTGAGTTTCTTGGAAAAGGCAAGAAGTGCAGCATCCTTGGACCGGATTTCCTGTGCAATTTTCAGCTTAGAGTCCTGAAGATCAAGAATTTCCTGCAGCTCGGCAACAGCCTGAAAGAGTTGGGTTTGAAGCACTGTGAACTGGGACAGAATGTCTTTGGTGGAGGAAGGATTGGAGTCAAGTGGGGTTATGGGCACTGATTGGTTTTGGGAAGGCAGAAAGGTTGGGAGCGAGCCACGGAATGCATTGAGCCAGAGGGACCGATTAGGCGAGACTTCAAAGAGCTTGGAGGCTAGAGAGGCCATTTGGACAAGAAGGGACTGTGCTCTAGGGAGGGGTGGGAGAAGAGAGATAAGAGTCGAAGATGCATTGGATTGCTGTGAAGGGGGTTTTGGAGGATTAGGGTTTTGAAGAGATGGTGAAGTGGGATTTGCCAGGCCTAGCCTAGCTGGGGATTGCACAATTTGGTGCTGAGGCATGTTGGAGTTCATTTCTCTCTTTAAACAACACTACCCAACAAAAAATTTAAGACATTCAATTTGTGATTTTGTGATAAATAAAAAGCATAATATCCCCAATTTCTCTCAAACTCTAAATCAAGCTTAAGGACATGAGCAGGCTCAAATTTAACCACATCTTTTACCAAGAGTCATAGTAAATCAGAATTGAGAAAGAGCCCAAATCAATATCAAAGAGGAATTAGTAAGAGAGGCACTCTGAACTAAAGTTCTATCATAACAAAGTTGACGCTAGAAACCCTAATTTCTCCAAGCCCCTAACCCCAAATCAAGCTCAAAGACATAAAATTGAAGCTGAAAAAAGAGCCCAAAAGAGGAATAACAACGAGAGTTACCTCACTTGGTTCAGCCCAGTTGACTTTTTTGAGCAACTGAAGGCTTGCCTTGGTTCAAGGTTGAAGCTTTATGTAAAAGCTGGCTACCCTGACCCTGTGCATTTCAAATTACAGAGACTGAAGAACCCTTTCTCCAGGAAGAAGTTGATTCTGGAAATCAACAGCGACTTTTTGTTGTTTCGTGTACTAATCGAACAAGGGAAATAAGAATATGAAAAGAAATTAAAAAATGAAAAAGTTCCATTGCCGGGAATCGAACCCGGGTCTCCTGGGTGAAAGCCAGATATCCTAACCGCTGGACGACAATGGATTATATGTTCAATGCAGCTTGCAAACAAATATTACCATTCTGAAGATACGATATTAAATTCACATTACTTTTATGTGAAATTGTATCATATCAAGTTACAGATATTAGCCTCACACGCACCCAGTGCGATGCATGCGTATTGTCGAAAGGTGAAAGCTTTCTTCGAATCTACTTCCTCAATTTTATATGTTTTGTGTCTTTATACATTACCATAATACTATTTGAGATTATTTCATTGTGAATTTTTATTTCTATTGTAAAAAGTATTTATGGCAAATCAAAGTTTACTGAAGCTTTGACACCAAACTTTAAATTCTCTTTACAGTAGTTTTTTTTGACTTTGTCAAGGGGAACCCAAAGGTTTCCTAGGCCCAAGATAAACCACTTCGGCGCATGTGAAATGCTCCAACTGTACATTGCAGCACAGTGCTTGGCCACTTTGACAGCTTCGGGACTCGAACCTAGGTTGGGGAGCACACCCAACTAGGCAAGAACCATTAGGCCACTTGCAGTGGTTCTCTTTACAGTAGTTTAGTGATAGAAATAAGTATCAGAGAGTCAAAAATGACAATATAAAACCTATTATGAAAGTTACGAATCACAAACGTACTGACTACTAATCAATTGCAATAACTGTAACTTAAAAAGAAAAAAATCTTCACTTTCTCTTAAATCTAAAGTAAACGTTTAAACTTTGTACACATGGAAACGTGAGTTGTATCAAAATCTAATTTTGGCGAATCAAATTTGCAAAGTCCTATTTGCACCCTATATGTCACCAATCAAATGAAGAAGAAGAAGAAGAAGAAGAAAAATAGAACAAAGGTGTCCAATCCCCACGTAACAAACACGTCGTAAGAGTAACAACCAGCTCTTCTCCTCTTTCCCCTCCTCTGCATAGAGAGCTCCATGGGTCCACTGTCCAGCCAAGGAAAGAAAGATTACAGACGAAGCAAAGCTACCAAAGACAGCGTGGAGCTCAAATACTAAAAATGGATTTCATATCTCTGCTCGTCCCCTTTTTCGTCCTCAAACTTATGATCAAATTAAAGCACAACAGCCCCAATTCCTTCATCATTAGGCGTCTCTTCCACACCACCCTCCCCCATTAATCCCCCTTTTACCCCACCACGCCTTCACTCCAACACTGCACCAAATTTTCCACATTTTCACCTGCCCCCCTATTCAAAGTCCCCGTCTTTAACCTTAAATCACACACCCATCTCCACATTGTTCCTACCCCATCAAAATTTGACTCGTTTCCCATTTTTTTTGGGTGTTTGAATTCTGGGTATCTGAGTGTTCTCGGACCATGTCAGCTTTGGTGTCGCTGAAGACGTCGCCTTTGAGGACGCCGGGGCGGTCGGTGATCGGACCCGACCCGGTTCACTCAAACGGGTCGAATGGCTTCACCAAAACCCCGTCGCCGTCCGGCTCAAGAGCCCGACCCGCCAAAAAGGCCGCCGCCCAGCCCGTCGACGAGGCCTCGCTGGACAACCCGGATCTGGGTCCCTTCCTGCTGAAGCTCGCCAGAGAGACGGTCGGGTCGGGCGAGAACCCGAACAAGGCCTTGGACTACGCTGTTCGGGCCTCCAAGTCGTTCGAGCTGTGTTCGGGTCCCGGCCTTGACCTGGCCATGAGCCTGCACCTGGTGGCGGCGATCTACTGTAGCTTGGGCCGGTTTGAGGAGGCGACTCGGGTTCTGGAGCGGTCCATTGAGGTCTCGGATCCCGAAAACGGGTCGGACCATGCTCTGGCTAAGTTCTCCGGCTACATGCAGCTGGGTGACACGTACTCTATGCTGGGACAGCTTGAGCAGTCTATATTGTGCTACGGGTCGGGTCTGAAGATCCAGATGGACACTCTCGGTGAGTCCGACCCGAGAGTTGCCGAGACTTGCAGGTAATCATTCATCTACTGGCGCATTTTAGCTTTGTCATGCTATGAACTGCTACATTGCGCCTGCTGTGGTATTACTAGTATAGTAAAGACTAGGTACAGTGGGGGGCCCACGTGTTTCTTACTCCATTTGGATTTGGGTAGATTTGAGTGGTTGCATTGGGATGTGGGATGAATATAGTAATGTACTATCGTGCTCGTGATCTTCAGAGTTTCTTTGGTTGGTGGTGTTTGTTTACTTACGAAATGTTATGTTAGGATTAAGAGACTAATAATCTTATTATACTGTAGAACTTGCTTGATGCAACTTTGGAATTTAACCTGGAATTAGAAATCAAGTAACTTCTAAAATTTACTGCATTTTATGATAAGCTGGTTAGTGAGGTTGGCTTTTACACTATTGTCTTTTAACTGTTTCAGTAAGATTTTGGTGCATAAGAAATGATAGTATGAAGTTGCAAGAGATTAACAGTCCCCTGAGAACAGCCTATCATACTTATGTCATAACATGTCAATGTAGCATCGATCTAGCGATTAAGTTCCTAGTAGTGTCTTTTGTTACTCCATGTTGTGCAGATGTGAAGTATGTAGAAATTACCTGTAGTGTGTTTGCTGCTTACCCTCCAGTGAAAAACAATCATTGTGATGCGTAGCTGTGAAATGATATTGGAAATGGCAGGTACCTAGCGGAGGCACATGTCCAAGTTATGCAATTTGATGAAGCAGAGAACTATAGTATGAAGACTCTTGAAATTCACAGGGAGCATAAGGGACCTGCGTCTATTGAAGAAGCTGCTGACCGTCGTCTCATGGCTCTCATCTATGAGGCAAAGGGAGATTATGAATCTGCGCTTGAGCACCTTGTCCTTGCTAGCATGCTAATGATTGCCAATGGGCAAGACAATGAGGTTGCCGCTATTGATATGGGGATTGGTGACATTTACTTGTCTCTTTGTCGCTTTGACGAGGCTGTTTTCTCCTACCAGAAAGCGCTCACAGTCTTCAAATCTACAAGGGGTGAAAATCATCCTTCTGTGGCATCAGTCTTTATTCGCCTTGCTGATCTGTATTACAAGACAGGGAAGTTAAGAGAGTCTAAATCCTACTGTGAGAATGCCTTGAGGATATATGCTAAACCTTTGCCCGGAATTGTCTCCGAGGAAATTGCCACCGGGTTGACTGAAATTGCAGCCATTTATGAAGCTGTGAATGAGCCTGAAGAGGCACTAAAGCTCTTGCAAAAGGCCATGAAGTTACTGGAGGATACCCCTGCACACCGGAGCACTATTGCAGGAATAGAAGCACAGATGGGGGTTATGTTCTACATGCTTGGGAGGTTTGGGGAAGCTTGGAGTTCATTGGACAGTGCTATAGAGAAGCTTCGGGCCAGCGGGGAGAGGAAATCAGCCTATTTTGGTATTGTGCTGAACCAATTGGGATTGTCTTGTGTGCAGTTATACAAATTAGGTGAGGCTGCTCGACTCTTTGAAGAAGCAAGGGATATACTTGAGCAGGAGTGCGGCATTTGTCACTTGGATACTCTTGGAGTATATAGCAACCTTGCAGCAACTTATGATGCCATGGGAAGGTAATTGATCTTTATTATCCATGTAAGCTATAAACATTTTCTTTAGTTTAGATGGCCAAGGTTCAATAGATTTCCAAATTGAGTTCACTAGTTAGACAACTTGGTTACATATGAATTCTAGTTTAAGTTTTATAGCTACTGCTCTGGGCAAAAATTTTGTTCCTTCATCCACTATTTTACACAAAACTATACTTTTTATTACAGGGTAGAATCTGCAATTGAGATATTAGAGTACATTCTGAAGGTGAGGGAAGAAAAGCTTGGGACGGCAAATCCAGATGTTGATGATGAGAAGAAAAGATTAGCTGATCTCTTGAAAGAAGCAGGAAGGGCGCGGAACAGAAAGGGAAAATCGCTTGAAAATCTACTCGGTGGCTCCAACTCCCAAAGGATGAAGAAGGATGGAATGAAGAAGTGGTCTGGAACTAGTTTCAAAACTTGACCAAGAAACCTTTCCCCCTTCGGCTGTTCGTTCCCTTGCTGCCAGTTTTGTTATTTATCTGATTTTGTAGATATCATTGTATTAGAAAGCTTTATGTGATTCAATTTCCACTTGTTTTCACTTCCCTTTAATTCCTTAGTCACTCACTTGTATCCTGGATATTTTCCTTTAAATATTTAACACGCCTGTTTCTTAAGAACCAAATTTGGTTGGTTGTTATTATAGATTCGATCAAATTTGATTTTCGGAATATATGAATTTGCAAGTACATAACTATAGGAGCATGTTGCAATGCAAGGAAGATATGTATACCAATTTGAGGGCAATACAATCCAGACGTTGATGATGCGAAGTAAAGAGTTAAAGACTTGCTGATCTATTGATCGAAGAGGTGGCAAAGGGATCGGAATAGAAACAAAGGACGATGAAATCATCAGCTAGGTCTCTCTCTCTCTCTCTCTCTCTCAAATTGTTTTGAAACTTTAGTGAATTGTCAAAATTGATACTTGATAGTGAAGTGAAACGTAGTTTTAAATGCAAAGAACTTGTTAAAACATAAGATAACACAAACTGCAATTTGCATTCCGAACCTAACTTTTTCGCATCCTCTACAACTAGATAAAAGAATGCATGGATACCGTGGTTTTTCAAAAAAACCAACAGAGGAAATCCTCTATCTGGCTATAGTATATATACCACCAAAACATTCGAATATGACATCTCCATAAGAACAAAAAAATCATACAACTAATTCATAGTTTGGCACCTTTGAAAGGAAGTACATCAAAACTTATAAAGAACTTTATTGTTGTTAATGCTCAAGCGTTTGACACCTTTGTGATGATTGAGTACTATTGGCTGGGTTTTCTTGCCACAGCTCACTCACCTCAGCCCTTAATCAGGTATTTCCCTGATACTACTCCATGGTAAACATCGGATATCTTGAAAATAAGGTGTCATCCATTTCAAGGAATCCGCTACTCCATGGTACACATCTAATATCCTGTTTATAAGGTGCCATCCATTTAAAGGAATCCACCAACTCTTTGCCATCTCTCATCTTACTTGCAGGCATGGAATCTTCGCTGAGAAATGAAGTTCTTCGAGATTTGGAAATATTGGAGAAGACAAAGTCTTTCTGAAATCTTTTGGAAATATGACAGCCTTAAAATCAGAAACACAGAGGTACAAACTTTTGGATATACCAAATTCTTGAAGAAAATCGCTCAGTGTTGTAAAATGTTTCCATTGCCTGTTGGAAGTGGCTGCTTCTCTATCCCAATTTTCGATTAGTTCAATGCGGGTCATCCTCAGATTTGGAGCTTTCAAAGAGAACTTGCACTTCAAGTAACCAACGAAATTGAAAAATTCGAGCTTTGGAGCATCGATTGTGCCTTTCACATTATGGCATCCATCTAAATTAAGGAAACGCAAGTGCGAAGCATGTATGTTCATACATTTCAATTTGAGGCAATCTCTAAATATCACCTGCTCAAGCTGCGAAAATTCAGATGAACCGAAACCTGATACAACTGAAAGAGATTTAAGATTTATAGCTTCATAGACTCGGACTAAAAGAGCCTCGCATCGGTCAATTTCCAAAGATTTGAGACTGGAACTCCGCATATAAATGTCCCCTTGGAAAGAACATGAAGTTAGTGACAAGTGTTCAATGAAAGGGCACTCAGAAATTAAGGAGAGGAGAGCTTCGTAGTCGAAATGCAGCCTCTTGAAGGACATGGATTTCAAAGAGGGAAGCAGACCAACAGATATAGGATGCTTATTGTAGATTTTCTTCATTCTCACATACTCTAAATTTAGAGTAGTTACAGATTTTGCATTGACAAGACTCACAAGAGCCATCCGAGACAAGTAAAACAAGTTTTTCATGCGACTTGCAGCCCTGCTTGCTTCGAGAGGATCCAAACATGACAACATGTCGTAGTTCAATTCACTAACTGGCATAAGGCTAATATCTAACTCTTTCACGCTTCTCTTACATGAAAATATCAACCATTTAGTTACAATATTAGCGTCTCTGGATGAGTACCTGGTCATGTGGAGCTTGAATTTCTCTAGATTCCGTTTGTTTGGGTCTTTCTCACATATTTCCAAATACCTATTGAGGATGTTCTCGACGAACTTTGTATGTTCATGAAGGTTGTTGTCATCACCTCCCTCGTTGAAATCTATTACAGGGCCCAAACAACATGCATCTTGCCATTCCTTGGAAAGAAAGCTCATGCGGATAGCAGATTTAGTGGGAAGGAGTTGGAGGATTCGGTGAATAACAAGGTCGGGCAAGTCTGGCGGTATTGGGTTTACAGCCATGGCCATCATGTTTTGATCATCACATTCCTGATGAGCAGCAGTGGTTAATTTCCTCTTGCTTCGGGCTTGAACTTGTCGTCATGTTTGCTGTGTGCTTTTCCTAAGATGGGAGCTTTTATGTGTATACCTAAAACCTAGGTGGAATCCTCTTTCGGAGAGTAAACCTTGTTCTAGCTAGAGGGAAACTAATTAACAGTTGATTACCATCCAGTAAAAGGATCTACTAATTGTAGAAGGCTTTTGCCTAGTAATAGGTTAATTGCAATTTCCGAGACTTAGAAAACTGGAGTCATAGATGCACTTGGATATTGGAGTTAGTATCTTGGGCTGACTTCATAACTAAACAACTACTACTCATCAATCAAGTTAATGGTGTATCAACTCCACCTTGGAGGCTTCTGAAGATCATCCAGGATATAAAGGAACTAACTCAAGACTTTGAAGAAATTTCCGTTAAGCATATATATTTTGCAGCTGATGTAATTTCTTAAGTCATAATTATGTTAACGGTCGAGTTTGGACGAACTCTTTATCTAGTGACCCTTGTACCTTGTTGCCCTAAAGGCTTTCATCTTTAATTTAATGGTTTTCTTATATATAAATGAAAACTCAAGTACGTCTAATTGAGCTCATTGAAAAGAAAACTTTACAAATAAATAAACAATTTCGTTTCTTATAAGAAAAAATCGATTAGTACTCCACTCACCTAAGCACACAATTGTGGTGTAAACAAAACGTCATATTTTCACAAATAAATATGAGTCACTTCTTTTCCGTAAATAGCTTAAAAGTACATATTACATCGCGCATCGAAAATAAATTACCAATTCCCCATTTCCCCATAATGTCATTTTCTTAGAAATCTTACATTTTTATTCTCCTCCCTTACTTGAACTTTTTCTTTTTTTAATTTCTACCAACGTTTGTTTGTTTTTTTTTTTCTTTCTTTTGGTCGAAAATAGCTGCACATTCATCTAAGTCCTGCGCGCTTTCAATTCAAACTTAAACATTATAGCTACACATTCATCTAAGTCCTCTTCCAATTCAACCTTAACATTTCACCACATTATCTTACTCAATTTTCTCAATAACTAAAAACCAAAAGAACTAAAGAACCTACCTTTGGAGCTCGCCGAATCATGTGAAAACACCCAAAAATCGATAGAGTGATTATGAATTCATTAAGGGATAATTAAGACATTTTAGCTCACCGTATGATTATTTTTTAATGATTTTTAAAAATAAGGTTAAAAACCAACTTAAATACTCAAACTCGGTCATTTTTCAAAATTTCTCGTTCTTCTTCCTCCAGTTCCTTAAAAGCTGAGAAAAGAAAAAACCAAAAACAGAGTGCCTAAGAGAGCTTAACTACATTTTCTTGTTTCAGAGAAATTTCTCTAAGAACTTCAAGATTTCACAATGCGTGAAAAACCCTCTTCCTATTTTCCTTTCCTTTCTTGTTTTTTATGCTTGGAATTCACATTTACTGATACGAATTCCAATTACTTTCTCAATGGGAAAGCAGAGGAGGAATGCATATTTCTACAAGTCTAGCAAGTCGTCTATGAGAGCTTATAATCCAAAGAAGTACTATGGAAAGCTAAAGCTTCATGCTTTTTCTTTAAGTTAAAAAGTTGGCTATGTCTTGCGCTCTAGCTTTTAATTGCCTAATTATGAATTTTGATGCATTATTTCAGGTGAAATCAGAACCTTGAAATCGTTCTTTGATCCCCTCGCTAAAGATATCATGTTCTCACTATCTCTCTTAGTAGTTCTTGTTTTCCTCTTCTAGACTTTTGATTGAAATCTGGGAATGTTAAGGTGTTTTGGCCGGAATCTGGATGACTTTGCTTCAATGACATCATTTTATGATTATGATATTATGCTGAATTGTTTTCTTGATGGTGAATGGATAGGATGATGAATCCACTAGGAAAATGTGTTCTTGTATGATGAATCCACGAGGAAAATTGCTTACTTGGACTTGAACAGACTTAGCAATTTTGAACAGACTATTTGATAGGTTTTGACCTTCTAATGGTTTTCTACTCTGTGGACACATTTGTAATACCCCGAATTACAAACCACATCGACAGTGAAGACGGCAAGGAGGAGGAGAAGCGTTCTGAGTCCATGATGTCGCCGGAGAACGTCAGATAGCGCTGAAATTGTCGGGTCGGGTCAACTGGATTTTAGAGATAGTTAGGGTTTCAGAGGAGAGAGAAAAAGAGGGGAAAAACTTTCCAAAGTTGGAAATTGGGGATTATGACAAAAATCTGAGAAAAATTCTATTCATAGGAAAATTTCCGAAAATAGAAAATCTTTTGTTGACCATAATTTTTCATGGATCCTATGATTTTTCGCGTGCACATGTCTATGAAATTGTATCTTTGCGCTCTACGACTTTCGTGAAGAAAGTTTTTGGAAAAACTCAACCAATAAAAATTCAATCCTTGACCCCTCGAAAATGAAACGTTTCGAGTAATTTTTCGTTCGAAAGTAATTTCATTTCACGAATAACATAAGAACAAAGCATAAGAACAAGAATTTGTACAACTGGTCCATTATTAATTGCAAGAATTAAAAAACAAAAATCCAGGTCATCACATGTACCTTGATATGTATCATACTAAAATTTACTCCATATCGTTATATTAATGTAAATGTTAAGAAATTTTCACAAAGATACAAGATATAAGCCTAGAACAAAACACAACCAATAAAATTCTGAAAAAAAAAAATCCCATAACAAAGTTTGAAGGGTACATAATGTAAGAAGTAATATCACAAAACAGAGGACTAAGGATCTACTGGCTTTTTTTTTTTGTCTGAAAAGGATTTGCTGGTCAAAACTGGAAGGTAAAGTAAATAAAAGGGTAAACAAAAACCACCTGAGCGTTGTTTTATATAAGGAAAGAGGGAAGGAATCAAGCCTCAAAGTGAGACTTTCCATTGACTACTTAAAACAGAGTCAACCAGAGTAACAGAACTCTGTTTTTCCCCTCGTCTCTTTGATCGCTCCTTCCTTGAGCAAGAAACCAATCCAAGAAAACTAGAAAAACCACTATTTAGAATTATCTTCGAGTCACAATGAGTATTTCACTGTTCCATATTTCATTTCCACTTCTATTTCTTTCATATTCTTCTTCTTCTAGAGGTTCATCTATGTTATCATCTTCAACCCGATTCCAAGAGATGGGAACCAAAATTTCATCAAAAAACCTACAATGGGATCCTGGAGGAATCACAACTGCTATTCTGGTGAGTTTTCTATTCGATTTTACTAGTTTTTATTACTTGGTTACTGAATCTTTCATACATTGTTCAAGAAATTGTTTGAGGATAACTTTTGTATTTCTTGGAATCATGAGAATTTCTTGAAAATAACAGTTCCTAGGGCATTGAATCTCTATCAATTTTCATTCTATGGTGGGTTTTCTTGTAAAATTTAATTGCTTTATCAGAATCACAACATTTCTGGTTTTAATGTTTTCAGTGCTGTGTTTTTAGGACTAAGAACGAATAACTTTTACTACTGACAAATAGGTACCCCACATCACGCCACCTTTGATGGTAAATGTTAAAAATTAAAAGTTAAAAGATAAATGTTAATTTTTTTTTTGACATTTTCTCATCTTTTCATTAGATGAACGCACACACTTTGCGAATTTCTACTGCCGGAAGCTAGCGGCTTCACGCATCAACTGTTTCATTTCTTCTGGAGGTAAACTTATACTTTAATCTCTTCATTTTTGTCACCGAAATTTGTCTCTTTGATTAATTGTCTATGTTTTTGTCAATCACCAAAATTTGTATGTTTGATACTTTGATTATTTGTCTATGTGTAGTGTATGGTAGCTTTTGATTCAACAAAACTTGATTGTGTGCTTTCAAACACTTCATCTTTGAACTCCTTACTACTGTTTTCATGATAACATGATCTCCTTACTACTGTTTTCATGATAATATGATCGGTTATTTGCATCAACCTTTATCCTGCGCGACTATGTGAAGTATTCATTCACTACACTATAAAGAATATAGTATGCTTTAAGTACAAACATAACAACTGCTACAAAAGTTCACTTGGTAAGCATATTTGGACCTAGGTCCCGAAAGACATACAAACTCCGCACAACATAATGACTCCATCTAGAAGTTAGTTTCTATAAGCTCCATCGTAGATTATTAACTAAAAATCTTAAATTGGGGATGGCTTTTCTTTAACACTTTGTACTATTGTAGAGTGACAATAATACTTAATAATTTAAATATAACATCACTTTGAACAAAAAGTTCATTACTTGTGATTTTACAACTCACAAGTAAAATTGATACGAAACTCATATAAACCATGATAAAACGATTTGGCACTAATATTCAATTATAAGAGTCGAACGCAAGAGATTCCGCACATGAAGAATATTTTTGCCACTGAACCAAATAGTTACCGACTCATTCTTCAAGTTTAAAACCCAAAAATTGAAATCAAATTTGAGCTATAGCCTATAGCCTTGAAAGAGACAAAAAAGAAAAGGGAAAATTTCACAAATAGTCACTCAACTATGACTCATTCGACACTTTGGTCACAAAAGTTTCAAATATATCACTTTGGTCACTCAACTATTACATTGTCAATCACTTAAGTCACTTTGATAATTTTTTCATTAAAAAAAATTATAAAAAATACTTTTTTTTTTTTTTTAGATGAATATAAAAAATACTCTTTGGGTGACTTAAGTGATTGACAAATATATCACTTTGGTCACTCAACTATTACATTGTCAATCACTTATGTCACTTTGTTAATTTTTTTCATTAAAAAAATTATAAAAAATACTCTTTGGGTGACTTAAGTGATTGACAATGTAATAGTTGAGTGACCAAAATGATATATTTGAAACTTCAGTGACCAAAGTGTCGAATGAGTCATAGTTGAGTGACCATTTGTAAAATTCTCCCAAAAGAAAAAACAAAGACTGAATAGTCACACCTCCATTGTTGGGGTTAACTCCCTCCGACATCGTTTCCATCCTCGGCCGTCAGAGCCGTGGCTTGGTCACCGGTAATGCCGTCCCTCGGTGAGGTTGCGGCCGCGGCTGAGAATTGCGTTTGGGTGTTCTCGCATGATTCGGTAAGCTCCAAAGGTAGGATCTTTACTTTCTTTTGGTTTTGTTACTGAGAAAACCGAGTAAGATAATGCGGTGAAATGTTAAGTTTGAATCGGAAGATTGTGTAGCGAAAAGTTTAAAGCTTTCTGTTTTGGTAGCTAAGAAAAATTGAGAGAGAGAGAGTTTGAGGTTGAATGTTGAGATATAGAATTGGCAACATGACTTTGTATAGTAGTAATGAGGTGGCTGATTAGTATAGGAAGTGATATTCAAATGAGGCTAAATGTTGAGCTTTTGAATTGATAGTAGAATTCAACGAGTGTGTAGTGCAGTGGGTTTGTAAATATTTGCTGCAAACAGTTTTTATGCTTTCTGTTTTATTGCAATTTCCGAGAGTTAATTATATTTGGAACTATTAACTTCAAAAACTAGAGTCATAGATGCACCTAAAAAAAAAATTGGAGTAAATATATTGGATTTAGTATTTTGGGTTGACTTCATAACTAAGCAACTACTGCACATCAATCAATGGTGTATCTACTCCACCTTGGAGGCTTCTGAAGATCATTCAGGATGTGAAGCAACTAACTCAAGACTTTGAAGAAATTTCCTTTAAGCATAGACAGGCCGGGAGATGAACTTTGCAGCTGATGCATTGATAGCCTATCATAATTATGTAAACGGTCAAGTTTGGACCAACTCTTTACCTAGTGAGGTTTCTAGAGCCTTATTCTATGATGTTGTAAACTCTAGCTAGATAGAGTTAGTAGTTGATCATCTTCCACGCCAAAACATAACAATTAGTAAAAGGCTAGGAATTCACATAGGATAAGTGCTACTTTACAAAGATTCTTATGAGACTCGCAAGGATAGTATGTAACTCACGAGAATGTGAGATTCTGGTTGGCTTGAACCTAGCTAGCTCCTCCTGATCATCTTCACCAATCATCCTCCACGATCTATATCAGGCAGGACCCGGCCCTTTAATTTCGGTGAAGGCCTAGGTCTGCTTGGGCGAAACAAATCTTCTGTCCCCTGGATCAATATATGGATCTGAAGAAATTTCGATAGACTTGGGGCAACTACCTGTAATCTGCAAATTGAATTAATACCCGAGACTTCCTTGATTGGCATGAATTAGATGGGAGATCGATCTACATCATATACAGTCAGTTAGTACGTGATACATTATGCATATATAGCACTCATCATGCACCGCCATTTCATTTCTTCATTCTCTCGCATTTTCAGTTTCAGTTGGCCCCAGTGGCATGGCATGTTCCATTATATTGACCCTTCTGCAGATATGAAACGTGATGCCTGCGGCCATGAATTAAAAAGAATGACACATGCATTTGGGTTCATGACTATGCACCCAAGTAATTGATGCATTCGGCTTCGTGATATCAAGGGCATGCATGCATAGACTTCCGTGTTCTTGTACTCTTGCATGTTGAAAATTTTGAATGAATTAAAGCACAATAAATAGAGTAGAAAGAGCATCGATCATCACACTAATTATAATTCATCAGAGCGAGCTTCTCCCATGATCTTAGCTTGTTCCGCAAGGCAGTTGATACTAGATAGAAGCAGAATGTTGCCCTTACAAATTTTAATAGATACTACGTACCTCCTGCACACTTGTGCAAGCCAAACTTGCACAGAAATTGCATTCCATAATGCAGGCTGCGCGCAGGCGAGAATTAAATACATGCAAAAAGAGTGAGATTGACATGAGTTAGAAATGAATCCGACTTTTTGGTCTGATAACAATAACAATCACACCTAGTGCATGTACAACATTAATTAGAAATCAATCTTTCATGTCATTACAACTTTATTTACATGAAATGAATTTATATAAAGGTCAGTTCACACAAATGTATATAAAGGCATTTGGATAAAAGATAGTGTATCGAGTCGAACTCTCAACAAATTCTTAGATTAGTTTTCTGTAATGTATAGGTTGTTGTTATGAAATTAAAATATTGGAGGAAACTAATTAACTAGAAAAATTAATGGTCATCTATAGTGTGTATAAATCGCAATCAGGTAGATAAGAAATGTAAAAAGGTGGATGTGTAAAGAGGTGGATGCTGGGTGGAAAGAGCATCTGGCTCAAACGCAGCGTCCTATAGATAAAGTTCCGAACTTTTAGATAGATAGAAAATGTAAAGAGATGGATGCTGGGTGGAAAGAGCATCTAGCTTGAACCCAGTGTCCTCTAGGTAAAGTTCCGAACTTTTAGAAGAATTGTGGCAAGAAAATGTACTGTGGTTTTTATAATCAGTTGCATTTATATGTATACTACTATTCTCCTCATCTTTGTTTGTAACATTTGCAACTAGAAATGTATGAAATCGATTAAAAAAGTTTGACCAGGCCAAATTGTGTGTGTTTTCTTTTATCTGCTTTCATAATATCTCAGCTCTCACTACCTCATGTTAGAGATTGCCTGCAATACTTGTTAGGTCCATAACTTTCTGTTTTCTTTTAAGTTGAGGTATCTTACATTTGTATCATCTATGCTTAAGCCCCTTTGAAGGCTACCACAGAAACTTCCCTCTCATGCAATTCACTTCTGGCTCCTCCCATTTGAAGCAAAATTAGTTCTTCAAATTTGTTGCTAAGGGCAGTTATGTATCTGATTTGTTTATGAAGACATCCTAATCATCTCAGGGAACACTTCAACTTTGAACTCCTTACTACTGTTTTCATGGTAACATGACAATTTGCATCGACCTTTATCTTGCGCGACTGTGCAAAATATTTGTTCACTGCACCATGCATAAAGATTGCAATAGGCTTTAAGTACAAACATATAACAACTGTTGCAAAAGTTCACTTTATAAGCAGATTTGGACCTAGGTCCCAGAAGACGCACAAACTCCGCAAAACATAATGACTCCATCTAGAAGTTTGTTTCTAAGCAGATTAGCTCCGTCGTAGATTATTAACTAAAATCTTTAAATTGGGGATGGCTTTACTTCAATAGTTTGTACTATTGTTGAATGACAATAATACTTGACATGTAACATCACTCTGAACTAAAAATTCATCCATTGTGATTTTACGACTCATAAGTAAAATTGATACGAATCCCTTAATTCTTTATAAACCACAATGGAAAAGCTAATTTCGCACTAATAAGCAACTACTAGAATCAAACTCAAGACATTCCACTCATTTTTTAATGATTAAATTTTTACCACCAGACCAAATAATACTGTAGAACCGGCTCGTTTTTCAAACCCATGCCAGAAAGTGAAAAATAATAATAATTTACCTCCATATAATCATATTAACTCCCTCCGACGTCGTTTCCATCCTACCTTCTTCCTCCCTGCTATTTTTCACTCACAGTGTCACATCCATGGTAGACTCGGACACACCCACCTATCATCTACTTCCTCCAACTCAAACTCACCATTCCGGACTCTCTCCACCATGGACCCCACTCCCCATCTTCCTCTCCAGATCCTTAGATCCGACCCGACCCCTTCCGCCCCTAACCGATCCGACCCGCCCGGATCCGCCATCGACTGGCTCCCGGACTTCCTCGACCTCTCATGGGTCTCCTACGGCGCGTCCTCCCTCCTCGTCATCTCCCACTTCCCTTCCCCCCTCTCCGAAAACGAAACCGTGATCGGTCCCATTTTCCGGCAGGTTTTCGAGCTCTCCGGCGACCCCTCCTCGGCCGTCAGAGCCGTGGCTTGGTCGCCGGCAGTGCCGTCTCTCGGTGAGGTTGCGGCCGCGGCTGAGAATTGCGTTTGGGTGTTCTCGCATGATTCGGCGAGCTCCAAAGGTAGGTTCTTTACTTTCTTTTGGTTTTGGTTACTGAGAAAACCGAGTAAGATAATGCGGTGAAATGTTAAGTTTGAATCGGAAGATTGTGTAGCTATTTTGGGCGAAAAGTTTAAAGCTTTCTGTTTTGGTAGCTAAGAAAAATTGAGAGAGAGAATTTGAGGTTGAATGTTGAGATATTGAATTGGCAACATGACTTTGTGTTTATAGTAGTAATGAGGTGGCTAATTCGTATAGAAAGTGATATTCGAATGAGGCGAAATGTTAAGCTTTTGAATTGATAGTAGAGTTCAATGAGTGTGTAGCGCAGTGGGTTTGTAAATATTTGCTGCAAACAGTTTTTATGCTTTCTGTTTTGGTTGCTAAGAAATTGAGGTTAAATGTTATGGCGAAATGCTGTTGTTTTGTTTTGGTTGGTGAGGATCAGCATTCAATTACAAATTGGTTGTGGTTTTGTGCATTCATTTTGGCGCAAACTGATTAGTATTGGCTGTTGATAGGCAGTAGGAATGTTGAATAGGCTTTGCATGTGGATTCTTTTGTTTACAATGTGGTTTGGTTGTCTTAAGTTTCAAGTCTTTTTACTCATATTCAGGTTCTTTTTGTTGGAGCCAGAATGCAGTGCTTGTCAACTCTGCAAAGGTGGAGGCAATTGGATGGACGGGCTCAGGGGATGGAATAATTGCCAGTGGCGTTGAGGTTGTTCTGTGGAGAAGAAGTGGTAGGTCATGGGAAATTGCTTGGAAGTTTAAAGCAGACCAACCCCAGAGTTTGGTCTCTGCAACTTGGTCTGTTGAAGGACCTTTTGCAACTGCTGCTTATCAGAGTAAATGGCTGATTGAAGGATTGTTGACTAAGGAGGCTAGCAAATGTGTGCTAGTAAGCCAGCGAGATGGCAAATCTGAGTTTGTTAAATCTGAGCTGCGACATCCTCTTCCTGTCTCAATGATTCAATGGAGGCCATTAACTGGAAAACCTTTAAGCAGAGATGCAAAACATCCATCAAGGCATGTGCTACTCACTAGTTGCTTAGATGGAACTGTCAGGTTATGGTGCGAGGTTGATGACGGACGGGCAAGAAAAGTTGCTAAGGACATTAATGATCACAAAACCATGAGGTGGTCATTTTCTGTAGCCGCTGTAATCGAGATAAACCAGGCACTGAATGGGATTCTGGGAATTGATATTTATGTGACGTGGGCCATAGAAACTGGGGGTCTAAACAAAGCTAGTGCGGGGGCTAAAAAATTATTCTCTGCAAACGGTTATGAACATGACCAGCTCGGTAATTGTGAGTGGTTAATTGGGTTCGGTCCTGGAATGCTAGTGAAGTTTTGGGCTGTACACTGTCTCGATGATGTGTCCCCAGTAAGATTTCCCCGGGTTACATTATGGAAGACACAAGAACTACAAGTCCTGGAAGGGGGACATGTTCATAGGACTGGACTTTCAAATTATAATGATAGAATACCACTTAATAAAGTTGTGATCTTGAGGAACTGCATGTCTGGTCCACCAGTGGTCTGCTCTTTGATTCAGTTGTTACCTTGCAATTCATTGGTTTGGTCACTGTTGTATACTCAATCTTCAAATAATGTAGAGGATCTTACCCTCAATAAACCTGGTATGGAGAACACTTTATCATGCTCAGCTGATGGGATCTTGAATTTGGATGGTCATGCTGGAAGAATCTTACAAGTAGCAGTACATCCTTATAGTTGTGAGGTTGAACTTGCTGTCTCCTTAGATTCTGATGGATTGCTTCTTTTTTGGTTTTTCTCTACCATTTCCAACTATATTTTGGGCCGTCCAACACTAGTGCCAACATGGGATATCTGTGGGAAGCTTGCAACTCAAAGTTCATCTTCCAGGTATACAAGCGTGAGGTGGGCACCGGCAATACTAAATGAAGTAGCTGTTCTTCTTATGGGACATGCTGGAGGAATTGATTGCTTTGTTGTAAAAATTCATCAGGATGAGGAAGAAATTATAGAATGTCACTACTTATGCACTATACCTTTTACAGGTCATGGTCCTTATGAGGATGGGCCCAACAGTATCTCTACAATTCCTTTGCCTCCGACTTGTCATGAAACTCTAAGATGTAGTAAATTTATGCTTTTGGGTGTCTGGATGAATGGGTTTCAAGCTCTTTCATGGGAAATCACTTTACATACTTTTGATTTATCCAGAAGCTACTGTGACTGTGATTTTGAGACGGGAAATGGTCCTGAAAGTATGTGGGGATTTGAAGGTACTTTCACCAATGTAAGATATTGTCTAAAAGTAAACGCTTGCTCATCGCAGATACCTGATCCATACATCCATGATGAGGTTACAAGTTTTGCTGTGGTCTGTCAGGGTAGTTTGATGCGTATAGAAAAAAATTTGGGTCCTACTATTGATCAATGCTCTAGTTGTCCTGCTTATTTAATGGCAACAGGCTGCTCTGATGGTTCTTTGAAATTGTGGAGGAGTAGAATTGCTAAACTATCAACTCCTAACATTCCATGGGAACTTGTGGGTATGTTTGTGGCACATAAAGGCCCTATTAGCACTGTATGCTTGTCTGAATGTGGTAGGAAGATTGCAACCATCTGCAAGGATTTTTCTTCAAATACAGTTGGCACTCTTCAGATATGGGATCCTATACATCTTGCAGGTGCAGGGTCATTTGTGTTAGAAGATACAATATCCTTTGATCAAGAACTTGTTGCTTTGAATTGGCTACCTTTGGGAAATGGTCAGTTACTACTGGGAGTTTGCATGCTGAATCAGTTTCGAGTATATTCTCTTGAGCGTTGTGGTGGTCAAACTTTGTTAAACCCTGAAAAATCAGTGAAAAAGAACATCTGGGTCTGCATTGCCTCTACTCATACTTTCCCTCCCATTTGTGACTTCTTTTGGGGACCCAGAGCAACAGCTGTCTTTGTTCATAAGAGTTACTTTTGTGTAAATAGTCAGTGGTTGTTCCTTGTAGATAAGAAACATCTTGCTAATGGTCAGTCAAATGACATGGCAAAAAATTGCATGGGTTCTGCAGGTGGAATGAAAGAAGACACTAGTTCAATTTTCTTTGATTGTGAACTTCAACAATTTGATAAAACATTACTTGACGAGAGTAGAAGAGACTGCAAGTCTGGTACACCATTCAAGACTGATTTGAAAAAGGACTATCTATTGAGCAGCTTGTTTGTAGCAAGGTCTCAATTGGATTGTGCTTGGGGTACCAAGCTAGGTTTATGGACAATGCTTGAAGTGGTGGAGAATTTAAGTGGATCTCTGCCAGTTTACCACCCAGAGGCCCTCTTTATGAATATCTATTCAGGTATTAGAATTCAGCCCTTTACTTTTTTGATGAAATAGCATATCATTTTCAAATTCAGAAGTTCAACGGAGTGGTAAATAATGGTTAAAATGTTCCATCTGTGTGTGTACAATTTTGTCTCCCTAGTGGTAGTTTGTGTTGCCTTTTACATCATAAAAATCCTGTTTGGAGCTTTTTCAACGCTTGTTGTTTAAGTGTGCATATAATTACCGAGGTTAATAAAGCATGATATCTGTAATGTGTTTAGGAAATTGGAAGCGCGCGTATATTGCATTGAGGCATCTCAATGATTTTCTCTCTTCTGAGTCTTCTTCTGGGAGCAAGCATTACCCTTCAAAGTCGAGCATTTTCGTTCCACAGATTTTGTTGTCAACTTTTCTTGATGGGATTATCTCAATAGATTCAAACGATAAAGGATTTCAATGGAGTGGTGATGCAGTCACTTCATCTTCTCAGTTGCAGAGAGACTCTGGTCAGTTTACATACGACTCGTATGCTTCCAATAATTTGTTCAGTTCATCTTCAACAAAATATGGACTTGTTGACTTTGTTGAGCATCTGGAGAAGTATGAATTAGCAGCTATAACCAACATTGAGAGGATGCAGATTCTTGCTATCTTTGATCTTCTCAATGAAATGACTAATTCAAACTCTGGTTCTGCGTATGAAAGTCTCGATGAACCTGGACAGAGGTACTTCCTACTGGTGACTAATTGATTTTTGTATTTTTTCTTTTTGCCTTGATGAGAATGAGAGCTTTAGAGTTTAAGTAAAAGGTACATTTGCAGTAGACCATCTGTACACTGAAAACAATGACTAATAACCTAGTAGACAGCATATTGCATTATATTGACACAATTAAAGTGTATTATAAGTAACAACAGCCTGGACCCCTTTGCATAAACAGAATAAAATGGTATATCTGTAACCCTGTCCAAAGACAAAATTCCTATTTTTATTGTCGAAGCTCCTATTAATTTCTTTTTACAACACCATTCAAAAAGCAGCCAACAACAAAATAATTCCATAAACTTATGCCAACCTTACCCCGCCAATTGCCCTATTCTTTCTCTTTAGATAAAATTCCTGGAAATTCTACTTACTGGAATAACTGAGTTGAATCCTGAATTCAATTCGTTCCTAGTTTTGTGTTGCTGGAGTGGGTGTAATGGTCTGCTTAGTTGTTCTTTCTCGTCTGTATAGGATGCACATTAGAAAGTTTGATGAGATTTTCCAATGGTTGAAAAGAGGTTCAATGGTAGGTTAACCATCAAAAGCTTGTATTATAACATCACTCACTTTGGAAAAGAATTGGGCTTGCCCTGTTGCTTGCTTTAGGTTTTAATGCTATGGTTTATATTCAGCAGGTGGTTACAGACTTAAAAATCATAAATATTCGATATTTTGATAAACTTTGTAGTGAATATATCTTTGTTATGTTATCAAACTGTAACCTTTGAAAGTCTGGGCTCTCCAATGAATTGTTGTTTAGTTAACATATTTATATGAACTATTTCCTCATTACTATCTTAAATGTATTTATATAATTTCCTTCTAAAAAATATGGTCAGATCATTATTCATATTTTTTAAAAGTTCACATTTATATCGTTATTCTTAAGACTTATGAGTGATTCTAACATTTTATTTTTTATTTCATGTTTGTATATAATATATACCCATTTATCCTCCAAATGCTCCTTCTTTTTAGGTTCTGGATTGCATTGAGGTTTCAGCAACTACATTTTGTCCGGAAGTTTGGTAGATCAGTATCCGTGGAGGAATTGGTTGTGGACTCTAAGTTGATTGGATGGGCCTACCACTCTGATTGCCAGGAAAATTTGTTTGGATCTTTCCTACCCAATGAACCGTCTTGGCAAGAAATGCGGAATTTAGGTGTAGGATTTTGGTTTACAAATACAGCACAATTGCGTTCAAGGGTAATAATTCCTTCTGTTTTTGATATTACTACATCATGCACAAAATAAGGAAATGGCTCCTCTACCTTTTTACATCACCAGAGAAGTTGGTTCTTTCCCTTCAAATTTCCCGAATGATTTTGGTTTCTATCAGGCTCAGAAAGGCATATATGTGTTAGGAAGTACAAGTAATCCATAATTACTGCTGGTGAAATTTTCTCTATCCATTCATTTTTGGTAGGATATTTATACATGATTTTGACAAGGTTATCAAGGAAAAAACAAATTTGGTTTTGCATAATCAATGAGCTGTAAGGTTAGAAAGGAAGTTAATTTGGTTACCAATGTATCATTATGTTTATGATATCGAATATTCTTTACTCATCCTCGTCATTTATGACATACAATGCAGTAATTCAAATTCTCTTCCATGATATAAGCAATTTAGAAAACTTTGTTTTTCGGTTTTGTTTTTATTTTTTATTTTTTTAAAGACAGCATTAACACTTTCATTTCACTGTAGATGGAGAAACTAGCAAGGTTGCAATATCTGAAGAGGAGGGATCCTAAGGATTGTGCATTGCTATATATTGCACTGAATAGAATTCAAGTTCTGACCGGACTTTTCAAAATCAGCAAGGATGAGAAGGACAAGCCCTTAGTCACATTTCTTTCACGCAATTTTCAGGTGCTTATAAAGTTACTGACTGGTAATACATTGATATTTTATAAGAATATACAGAAAACAGTTCTAAAGGAGGCATAACTTCACTTTCTTTCTGAACCCCCCCCCCCCCCCCTCTCCCCCAACTTTTCTTGTCTTTATTGATGCCAGCCTGATCTCTCGCTCCCCTCCCCAAAACAACCACCGCCTTCTTATTCTTTCTTTGTTTTACTGGAAAAACTGGGTAGACTGTTGAGGTAATCATCATTTTCTTATCAATATTCAATCTTACTAGTGTGTGCATTTTATTTTTATAGGAAGAGAAAAATAAGGCAGCTGCCTTGAAGAACGCATATGTCTTGATGGGTAGGCATCAACTGGAGTTGGCTGTTGCTTTCTTTCTGCTTGGAGGTGATACTTCTTCTGCTGTCAGTATTTGTGCAAAGAACCTTGGGGATGAACAGCTTGCAGTTGTAATTTGCCGGCTTGCTGAAGGGCGTGGTGGACCATTAGAGAGACACCTAATTTCAAAGTCTCTACTACCATTTGCAATTGAGAGGGGTGACTCCTGGTTAGCAAGCCTTCTGGAGGTGCCTATTTTTAATAATCATAGGTATTTTTTTTTTTTTGGAGGACATGGTCACTTTCTGTGAGACAGTCCTGCATTCTCAGGTTTCATGCCTTATGGATGACTCTCATTTATTTGCAGTGGGAGCTAGAGAACTACTGTCAATCTTTTATAAGCATGCTTGGACTCCAGATAAATTCTGCAACTGAGACGTATGCAACTTTGTCCAGTGGTGTTGCTTTTTCAGACCCAAATGTTGGTCTCTATTGTCTATTGCTAGCAACCAAGAACAGCATGAGGAATGCTGTAGGGGAGCGGAATACTGCAATCCTGAGTAGGTGGGCAGTATTCATGACAGCCACTGCCTTAAAGAGATGTGGACTTCCAGTAAGTTTACATATTTTTTTGTTCATGCAATTGTATTGGATGATATATGCTGGATTTAAATGTAGATTTTAAGTGAGGTTGAAATTTCTATAGAATTGGCCTTTCTTATTGCCTTACCCTTGCATTTTTCATCTGGTATCTGTTAGAATATGTAGTGTTAAGACCCTGATAATTTATAAGGCACAAGTTTTTGTATCTAGTATATTGATATTCCATGAACTCTAGGACTTTCCCATCTAAACAAGTTTCTTTTCTTAAATCAGAATATATTGATAATAGTACGATATTTATAGCTGTTGTCAGACACTATGTCTCATACTGTATCAATATGCTACATCATGAGATTATCAAAATGGGGAAAGCCTACTCATCAACTTACATAATGTGCTTGTGGGAAAACTGACTTCACTTATTTCCTGGTTTCTCGTCTGTTTAATTTTATCAGAACATATACACTGATCTGAAATGAGTACCATGGGTATCATATGTGTCCCATATGTTACATCAGATTGCTAAATGAAAAAGAAGCCTCCCTGCCAATTCACATAATGGACCTTTGTGAGAATGATTATCCTTGCCCAAAAAAGGCTCCTCTATACTATTTCGCATATCTTGAATGACTGGGTGCTAGGAATCCATAGAGAAGGTGGAAAAGTCCTGCCCATATATGGCTTTTATCTTAGCCTGCACCTGCTCCCCCATTGTGCGCAACTAGATTTTGTTACATAGGTTATGGATGGGACAAATCCCTGATTTTTAATTTATATGAATAATGCTATGCATTCCTTTCTTATAAGGATCTGTGATTAATCTATCTCATACTTATTTAAGCTTGAAGCTTTGGAGTACCTTTCATCTCCCACAACCATTCTTGGAGACACAGATCTAGGGACTGTATCAGATATTGGGGATTTTGAGAAGCTAAATGGAATTCTGAATCCTTCTCCAAAGAATTCTTCAAATTGGTTATCAAGTAATGTGGCATTCCGTGTGGAGTTCCTTGCCAGATTAGATTTGGCACTTCAATACTTATCAACATTGGTAAGAGAGCATCCAAGTTGGGCAGATACTGTTGTTGCACCTTCCAGAGCTATTTCACATATAAATGAGTGCGAGAATCATGAACATGTAAAAGTTCTGGGGAGTTTCCGCCAGAAATTATACACAGCACTTCATCATTTGGAGCAGAAGTTTTCAGTGGTTCCTTTTCATCTCATCAGCATGGTACATTCGTAGGCTATGATATCAAGATGTCTAATTAGTTTATCTTACATGCAACGATTAGATATTGTCCTGGAGTGACCTTTTATTTTCCACTTGTCAATTCTACAGGTCTTGCTCTCACTGTACAATCGTGGGCTATGGTTTGTTGGGTACGAAATATTACATTCATATACTTCTCAAGATCCAGATCTCAATAAAAGCCAAATAGTTATATCCCTATTGCATCCTCTTATGCATAAGCAACTTTTGAAGGCTACCAGAGAAACTTCTCTTTTATTTTCACGCGTTATTGCTGCCTGCAGTATAACTTGCTCTAAACTGAAGTCAGATTGTTTAGAAAACAATGTGTCTGGTGAAAGTGGATCTTCAAGCTCAAACGCTTGGGAGTATTACTTTCAAGGTCTTATCCTGTCACTTCGGAGTTTAAGGAGTGCTTTGCAAATTATTTCTGTCTCATCTACTGAAGACCTCATCATGAAACCCCTTATCATCATTGATTGGATTGAGTATTATGTACAGTTTGCTTGTGCATGGCTTCAAAAAAACTCAAAAGTTCTCTTCCTATTAATGCAACCACTTCTGATCACATTTACCAATGGGCATACACCTTATGAAGTTGATTTGATGGATCTGAAGAAAATCCTCCCTCAGATTGCAGAATCGGTGACCCAATATTCTTTGATTGATAATGTATGCATAGGCCTTCAGGGTTCTCAAGGTACAGATGTAGCACATTTAATTCCAGAAGATGAAAGATGGCAGATCACAGGGGCTTGTTTGTGGCAACACATATCCAGACTAATGAAACATAAGATAGGTATGTTATCTTATAAACTTGATGAAGGCTGTATTTCTGGTGTTCCCGATGGAAAACATTTCTCATCGGTGCCTTGCTCTGAAAATTTGGGTCCTGATGACAACAGAACTGAAGAAGTGATTGGGTTGGTTTCATTGTCCTTGGTTAAATTATTAAAGACCACTCTTGCACATGTTTCTTCTTATCATGTGATGCGTCTAGCATCACATCTGCAGCATAAGATGGATAATGGGTTGCATGTAATGACTCTTGTTTGGTTAGAAGAATATAACCAGTCTCAGACCAGAGGCCTCAATCAGCATTTGAATCAGGACATGCTCAAATTGGAGACAATAGGTGAAAAACATGGATCTGACATATTATGGGATATTTGTGCAGATCCTAAAATAATATCTGAGAGTTTCACGCAGGAAAAAATAAACTGGTCTCACTCCCTTGATCATAAACCGTCTAAAGGATGGAATAACATATATAGAGGCGTCACAACTGTAGATGAGACTGAGGAAACTCATAACCATGAACTTACGCCTAAGAGTACTTCTGCCAATAGTGAAGCTGGATTACCTTCTAGAAGTCTATTTCGCAGTGGCCACTCTTTCCTTAGCGGATGGCAGAAAGATACAACCGCTACAAAGGAGGTCTCACCTTTCCTGAACCCAAAAGAAATATACAAGAGAAATGGGGAGCTTTTGGAGGTAAGCTTCCAAATTTCTCCTAAAGTTTTGCAGTTTATAATATATCATATATTGATCACTGCAGCGTAAGGTCTTCATATTAAATTAGGGTTTAGGTTTTGTAACGGAATTTTTAGAGCTTTGTTAGTTTTTGTTTCGTAATGAAATTCTCTATCTGGTTCAGGCATTGTGTCTCAACTCTGTTAATCAGAAACAAGCTGCTCTTGCAAGCAACCGAAAGGTAAGTCATGGACTGAAATTCCATCTCGTGACAATTCTTTCAATATTTTTGAGTAGCCTACCACCTTCTATATTCTTTTACTCTCAATTGTTTGATTCTATTAGCATGCGGTGTACACTAAAGTACAATATGATCCTCCAATATTTAGGTCATGAAAAAGAATTTAAAAAACAGTACGAGCCTGGATGTATGCCAAATTATTGTTTGACCTCCATGACTGTCATTGTTTGTATACTTTTTATGCTAGGTCTCCAGTATTTTTTTTTTTTTTTTTACACCATGACTTCCTAGGCCTTCATTAGGGGAGCACATGCAGAGACCAATAAATGTCAACTTCTTTCTGATTCAGGGCATCATATTTTTTAATTGGAAAGATGATATGCCTGATAGAGATCATTCAGACTATATCTGGTCAGAGGCTGATTGGCCACTGAACGGGTGGGCTGGTTCTGAATCAACGCCAGCTCCAACATATGTATCTCCTGGTGTTGGTCTTGGAATCAAACAAGGAACACACGTTGGACTGGGTGGAGCAACTGTTGGTGTAGGATCTTTGGCAAGGTCAGCAAGAGACTTGAGAGGTGGAGGAGCATTTGGGAATCAAGGTTATCCTGGAATGCGTGTGTCTGGTTTAGGTTGGGAGACTCGAGAGGACTTTGAGGAAGTTGTTGATCCACCACCTACTGTTGAGAATGCAAACACAAGGGTTTTTTCCAGTCACCCATCAAGACCTTTCTTCTTGGTTGGTTCTAGCAATACACACATTTACTTATGGGAGGTATGAAGCGTTGACAGTAAAAATCATTCTAATGTTTTCTAATTTTATTAGTCTTTACATAATTTTAGTGCATATTATTTAAATTGCATGATAGTATAGCATTTTGCTAGATTAGGCGCCAAGTATACCATGTTTTTTTGGTTGGTTGCTGTAGCTCTTTGGCAGCCTTGTTTGTGATTTGTTTGCGAAGATATCCTAATCATCCCAGGAAACAGTTTATATATGAGCTCTTTACTTTTGATTCATCTCTCCCCTTATTGACAAACTTGTTTAGGAGCAAGGAACTAAACATGAGTACATGACTTGAAGGTGAACTTAAATTATTCATGGGACGTTTTTGTTTTTTCCATTGGCCTTCAATATATTTATCCTGCATGCGTGCAGACTTATTATTCCCCAATGCACCATAAAGAATGCAGTGGTATTGGTGTACACACATAACAACTGCAGCAAAAGTTCACTTTGTAAATGCCTTGCTAATTGCTAATTGTCACTTTTAGGGCATATAGCTGATGTGAACTTTTATCAATGCAGTTTGGCAAAGACAAAGCTACTGCAACTTATGGAGTTCTGCCTGCTGCAAATGTCCCTCCACCTTATGCTCTGGCATCGATATCTGCTTTGCAGTTTGATCACTGTGGACACAGATTTGCTACCGCTGCCTTAGATGGAACTGTATGCACATGGCAGCTGGAGGTGGGAGGAAGGAGTAATATTCGTCCTACAGAATCATCTCTATGCTTTAACAGTCATGCATCGTACGTAATATATAACTTTTAATTTCGAGACAAAGTTCTAATAATTTCTTTTACATCTTATTTGTATTTGGGATTTTGCGGGAATGACGGTCATGCATCAGGAATTGTTTCAAGCTTTGTTTCGGTTTGGGACTATAGATAATATCTGTAATCATCCAAGATAAAGTTACAGTAATTTTTACTCCTAGTCTGTACTCTATGATCATACTAGAAACTGATTAGTTCCTATTATTCAACAGAATTTTGTGAATGTGAACTTATACTGCTTAGCTCGACTGTTCTTGTTTGCTTAATATTAATTGCATCATTAGGCTTTGTATAATTGTTTATCTTGACTGTGTCACTATTTCGCTGTCCTTGTGGACCTGTGGTTAGTGACACTCAATTTCAATCATCTTATTGTTATTATTTTCAATTTATGTGTGTGTGTGTATTTTTTTTTTTTTTTTTGAGGTTTTGTCATAAATCAACTGTGATTTCTTTTGCAGGGATGTTGCTTATGTTACATCAAGTGGATCAATCATTGCTGTGGCAGGATATAGCTCCAGTAGTGTTAATGTGGTCGTATGGGATACATTGGCTCCACCTACTACCTCACGAGCTTCCATTATTTGTCATGAAGGTCTCTCTCTCTCTCTCTCTCTCTCTCTCTCTAATATTCTGGTCTGCCAAGTTCTAGGAGATTTGCTTTTCTGCTTTTGCAAGTGTTTCTACTCTGTTAGTAAAAGTTTGTTCTTGTATATATTGACCTCGTCCTTTTTTGTGAAGGTGGGGCGCGCTCTCTTTCTGTTTTCGATAATGACATAGGAAGTGGATCTATCTCACCCCTTATTGTGACTGGTGGTAAAGGTGGTGATGTTGGACTTCACGACTTCCGGTATATTGCTACTGGAAGGAGTAAAAGGCACAGGCATACTGATAAAGGTGAACAAGCTGTGAAGACATCATCAAATATTGATCATCATCCTGCGGATGGTAACAGATTTGGGGAACAAAATCAGAATGGGATGCTGTGGTATATACCAAAAGCTCACTCAGGTATAACCTACTGCAATTAACCGTGTTTTATTATTTCTATGTCCAAATTATTAGTTCTACTACTGATCAATTAATCTGGGTGAAGGGAGCGTCACCAAGATATCCACAATTCCAAATACCAGTTTGTTCTTAACGGGAAGCAAAGATGGAGATGTTAAGCTTTGGGATGCCAAGAGAGCTAAGTTAGTATATCACTGGCCAAAATTGCATGAAAGGCACACATTTTTGCAACCAAGCTCTCGAGGTTTTGGTGGAGTAGTTCAGGCAAGTCTTCTGTTTTTGCATTAATCTTGCTAAATTACAAGTTCCACCTAAAAATTTATAACTATTTGTTAGATCTGCTAAGAAATATCTGTTATCTTGGAAGCACATATATCTGTTTATGTAGCTGCATGTGCTAAAGCAATATCACATCCACATTTTACAGGCTGCTGTCACCGACATAAAAGTTGTTTCACAAGGTTTTCTTACATGTGGTGGAGATGGAACTGTAAAGCTGGTTCACCTCAAAGACCACCAATATTAGAAATGATGAAGTTGATCACAAGTTGCATTCAAGCATGGTACAACTGCAGAAAGCATTGCATTTTGTTAACTGCACAACAAGTTCAGTTTGAACAAAGTGAGAGATGCATCCCATATTGGTCAACTATGTCTGGTCTCCGGCATATGTATTATATTATAAACGCGGTGGACAATTCAGATTCCTACTGCTTGTATCCAGAAGATTGAAGGAAGTGAGACATTTTGTTAAACAGCACAAGTTCAGGTTGAAGTGAGAGATACATCCCGCATTGATCAACTCTTATGGTCTCCAGCATCTGTATTATAACCCCAGTGGACATGTCAGAATCCTACTGCTTGTATCCAAAAAGATTCTTGCTTGGAGGCCCCGAACCTTGTTACTTATTTTGGATAGCAAAAAAGATGTCCTGGCTTAAAAGGTTTTTGCCAGTACGATACAATAGGAAAAATTGTGATTGCTTCTTCTGTTCTTCAGATTGTTACTGTGATCTAGGAGAGAGAAATCTTATCAATCAACTTTGTTGGAAGGCAGGTATGATTGACTGTCGGCGATTAAATCCTCTACTGCCCTCCTAGTTCCTTTGATGAGCTAAAGCACCAGGAAGAGTATCCAACTTTCCTTTATAGTTTTCTTGTTCGCTTATTTAGACAATGTATATAATTCCAAGAGAGGGAAAATCACAAATTTGTACCTGTAAAATGTTGGATTCTCTGAAAGTACTTCATAGCTTTTGGTATATTAGGATCTGTATAGCGAATTTCTTCAAATATAATGAATTTTGGATTTCTTTTTCGAGTGCGGTTATAGTCCATCCAGGGTGATCCAGCTCTTTAATCTCAGTCTCAACTTTTCTAATCGTCATTTTTTATGGTGGTTATGACAAAAACTACGTGACCCTTTTAACACCAAACGTTGTCTTGAACGTTAACACAAGATAAAACATCTTTCATGTTTAGACTTTGTCTTGAACATTTACACAAGATACACATCTTTCATGTTTAGACAATAAGATATCTCAATAGTATTGCACTTTTTACTGTCGAAGTTTACTGCCCACAGAGAGAAGGCCAGAGAGAAGCGTGTGGAAGTGGGGAAAGTCATGAACCATGGTCTGTGGCCTGGGTGTGCAAGCCAAAGTCAGAACCTGTGGGCAGCTCGTAAAAGTGAAGAAAGCACAAGCTAAACGCGTGGCATAGAAGCTGTATATGTGGCATATGCACACTGGGTTTAACCATTGTGGTCTCTAATCTAAATCCTTGTTTAGCCTTTACCATAAGTCTTCAATGCTTCCATTTTACTTCATCAATGGGGACTTTCCGAACTTGAATTTCTTCAATCACAAACTTGCATTTCATGCCTAACTATAGTCTAAGCAGTGGGCACACACTGGAAAACTAGATTCAGGTGGCCATAAAGTTCGTCTTTTAGGTTCCTATCAATCCTGCTTAAAAGGCATTTTCTTGCAATAAATAGTGTCCCATAGTATAGCAGTCCCATCTGATCCAGAATATAGACCACCTGCCTAAAGTTGACAGCTTACGGCATTACAATCCACTTTTTCATACATTACTGCTGATGTGATGGTGTATCATTTATTTAAATTCGATTTAACGTGAGTTTTATTTTAACAATCAATATAAGTTTAAATATGGATAACAAGCGTTGAGTGACTGAGAAACACAAAATTGTTAAGGTAAGATTGAGTTTTGAAATATGTGTCGAAACTCTTTTTTTACGGATGCTCCAAAATTTGTGAGTTCTATCATTTTCTATTCCACGCCCAAATTTCAATTTGCACATGAGCTTCATTCATTCATGGAGTCTAGTATAGATGCCAATTTTTCTTTGTTTGTATTTATCCTAGTGTGTTTATCTAATATCTACAGTTTTCCATAGGAGAAGTCGGAAAACTGGGTCCGGGTCCCCGGGTTGGCCCGATTAGGACCTATCATTTTCTCACTTGACCCGTGACCCCAATCCTATCCTTTTTCCTACGTGGATCCACCAGCACCCTACGATTCCCACATCTGCCAACGTGGCGCCAATCCAAACCGCTGAGATTAAAGCTTGTAATATAGTATTCAAAAACCCAAATGATGAAACATGGAGCCTAGTGAAAACGACACGGCGGATACTACAATCTCAAAACGGCGTCGCTTGCTTGTTTGTGAAGGTTTTAATTGCTTGCTGAAAATCCTCAAGTCTTGCAGAGCAAGCGTGGCTTTAAGAGAGAAATGATAACTGAAAATCTAAAGCTTCCTCCTTTTTTCTGACATGGGTCTCCTTCTTCTTCTTCTTCTTGTTCCTTCTCACCCTTAGATTTCAGAACTGTAACGGTTCCTTTTTTGTGTGTATGTTCTTGCTTTAATTGAGCTCATCGGATCCAGCAAGTACCCAATTCACCATTACTTCAGGTCTGTTTTCTCTGTTGAATTTGAGGGTCTAGGATATTTTTTTTTTTTTTTTTGTGGGTGGTGTTCAAGTTTTGATTTTGGGTGTTTTGATGGGTTGTTGATCAGGTTTGTTCATCTGGGTTTGTTTAGAAATGAAGAATTTTTATCAATTTGGGTTTCTGTATAGTGTTCTTAATCTTATCTGACAACTTTCATGTTAGTGTTAGCACCCAAAGAAGCTGTCTATCATTGTTAATGAATATGAGTTTATGAGGGTTTTATTTTTGTTGTGGTTGATTGCTTTTTTTTTTTTTTTTTTTTTTTTTTACCCTCTGTAGTGGTTGTAATGTGATTTGGTGCTTAGTGTTGGCAGGGTTATAGAATTGTTGCTTGGTGGTGGCTTTAGAGGTTATTGAGGTCAAATAAGATCCCTTAAGCATTTGCATTTGGGTATCTTATGGGAAAAGTGTTTGATGAATGATATTTCAAGGAAGGATTTAATTTGTTTAATTGTGTCGTATGGGGTTTGGTATTTGATGACTTAAGTTTGTCTCAAGCACAAGTTAGTTTGTTTCCCATTAGAGTAGTGCCAAATTTCTGTTTTTTAATATCATTTCTACAGGCATATACCTAATGGTCAAGCTTTAATCCTTGAGTGGAAATGGTGGTTCTCAGCAATCTTGAACTTGTCTGGCTTATTTTAAAGTCTTGCAAGTATTATTGGCTTTTTGTTGTTGGAAGAGCATGTTCTTGAATTTCTGATTTTTATCTGTTTTTACTGACATATTGCCTACCTGTGTAAATAGATGTGTTGAGTGGGTTTCTTAGTTCATTCAGAAAATGGGAATATGCTTTGAAGTTT
This sequence comes from Rosa chinensis, assembly GCF_002994745.2. Classification (NCBI taxonomy): domain Eukaryota; kingdom Viridiplantae; phylum Streptophyta; class Magnoliopsida; order Rosales; family Rosaceae; genus Rosa; species Rosa chinensis. Next base: position 51,910,007 of record NC_037088.1, on the reverse strand, counting down.
TTAGTTAGGAATTCAATCATGTTTCCGTTTCTTGTAAGGAGATTTGGTGGTTTAAATGAAGCTCATTCTGAGAGATGATTGCAGCCCCAATGGAAGCAGCTGGATTGACCATGGTTTGCCTGACATTATTTAAAAAGTTAAACAAAATTAAGAGGAGACTATTTTAGACATATTCGGGCTTCTTATTAGATGGTTTCCATCGACACCATAGAGTTTTAACAATCTGAGAACTATCTAGTCTAAGAATTAGAATTTTGTTATTTCAACCAAGTGAAATCAGTGAATTGTTGAGTTATCAAATATGTTGGTATTAGGAGAAACAGGATCTGTGACGCATCTAAGGAATGCCAATTAGAGTGCTTTGTTTTCAGCTTCTGAACTTGCATCATGTTGATTTGAATTTTAGAGCTCTGTTTTAGATTCTTCTGCATCATATGTTGTTTTGTTACCCTCCGTAGTGGGCCTTTCATATTCTTTTTTGTTGAAATATCTGGGATATTCTCCTTTTTTACAGTCAAATGGGCACAATTAGAAGGTGATGGCGGGAGCAGAAGCAAGGGCCGTGTGGCAGAGAACAGCTAATCGTTGCTTTGTCCAAGAAGATGCAAAAAGAGCTCCCAAATTAGCTTATTGTCAATCCTCATCTTCAACAACCAAGCAGGTGGGTGCTGGGCCTGCAACTGCAACAGAAGGATTAGATCATCCTGGTGTTGGCTTCATGCCTATTAATAGGAATCGTTCATATTCCAATCTACCCCCGGACACAAGATGGTGGCTGCAAATGCAACCTAACTATGGCTACCAAAAAGATTTAACCTATGAACAGTTAAATGAGTTGGAGGCTGACATGGAAACACTGAGAGCTGGGTTTGTAGAACAAACATCCAAAAACAGTGAGTTCGACCAACATAAAGGAAAATTTACTGATATGAAGACAGGTTATGAAGTCCAAAAGAAAGATGTGGACGCTGAATATGGTGAGAACATACAGGAACTTCAGTACAAGGACATGAGGGAAACATATGAAAAAATGGGGATGGATACCATTGATTGCCCAGTTTCAGAACAGTCCAAGGAGTTGTCTTGTGAACCAGAATATCCCTGGATGGGAGGTGGGAGGACTGAACCTTGGTGGCGGACAACTGATAGAGATGAACTGGCCTCCTTGGTTGCACAAAAGTCACTTAACCATATTGAGAACTGTGATCTTCCCCCACCTCAGAAACTGTATCATAAGAGACATCCATATGCTGCTCATATTGGGTTTTCTGACCGCGATGGAATATTGGGGACATCTTTAGACAGGAAGGCTCAAGCCAGTGGTTTTTCCAGTATGACTACTCATCCACAGGGATATGCTGATACTGGGATAACACATGGAAAAAATGGAGATGCAGCTGATGAAGAGCACTCTGACACATCAATCAGGTAGTTACTAGATTGATAACTTTCTTGAATAATCACATCTTACTTCCCGTATACACATGTTTTCTGCCTGACATTGTCATTTCGCATGCTACAATCTTATCAAAATTGAGTTAATCAAGCTTTCATAACTCTTTTGACGTTTATTTGTAATTTTACACATGATACCCAGTCTTAAGTTTTATGGTGACTTGCAATCTTATGTTACAATACACAGGGATCTCTTAGATCTGCAACAACTTACTGAGGGTGACCCTACCAAAGCTCAGCTAATTGAAGCACTGTGCCATTCTCAAACACGTGCAAGGGAAGCTGAGAAGGCAGCAAAGCAAGCTTGTGCTGAGAAGGAGCATATTTTTAAGCTCTTCTTTAAACAAGCTTCTCAGCTCTTTGCCTATAAGCAGTGGTTCCAATTGCTGCAGCTGGAAACCCTTTATGTCCAGATTAAGAACAAGGACCAGGCAGGCTCCACTGTTCTCCCGGTGGTCCTTCCTTGGATGTCAAGCAGACGTCGAAAATCACACAAGAGCTGGCGTAAGGTTCCCAAAGGTAAACGAAGCAGGCGGGTCAACCCCGGATATGACATTTCCAAGTATGCCGTTGCACTTGCACTGGGGTTCGGTCTCGTTGGTGCTGGCGTGCTCCTGGGATGGACTGTGGGTTGGATGTTACCTTCTTTCTAGGCTTTTTAAGTAGTTCTGACCATTTTATGCTCTTGTATTGATTGGTTTAAAATGGAATGTGTTGGTAAATCTCTTCCTCTGTGTATTCCAGTAGATTTCTCTCAGTTTTTTTTTTTTTTTCTGTTTAAATTTCGAGGTACTTGTGCTTCTGCAAATGATGTGATTAGATTGTGTAAATTCTGATTGGGGTTCAACATTTGTATCTTGAGTGTGATGGCACAAGTTTCCACATTTGTATCTTAAAGTCTGATTGTATGAGTTTCATAATGTCACCCCGCCTAAACAGACCGGAATCAAAATTGTTTTATCAAATGATGTGTCTAAGCAATCAAACTCCCATTTATTTTGAACATTGTTTACCAAATGTAAGTATAGTTATGCGGTATACTAGTGTTTCGACATATCAATTGTGAACCACCACCTTCCAGAAACTGCATATCAATTGTGAACCACCTTCTAGCAACATATCAGTTTCGTATTAGTCTTAGATTAGCTCAAGATCAAACAAAGGTAGACTATCAATGCATGGAATTGGGTTATCTCTATATTGAATACATTGTAAAATAAATCTTTACTATGTAGTATCTCTGTCTCAAGTCAAACTTCAGTTGCATCATGGACGGACGAGGTGGAGATAGTAATAGAAAGAAAAAGAACACACTATATATCATTTGGCCATATATATTATATGGGTCGGGTTCGGGTTGTAATTGGTTTCAATCCAAGCCCATCAAAGTAGATCCTTTTTCAGCTTCGAGTTCAGAGACGCAGACAAGACAAAACAAAACCAGAGCTACTCTCTCTCACACACACACAGAGACACAGAAAGAGGAACAGAACAGAGATGGGGGTGATGGAGAAGCTTAAGATGTTCGTCGTACAAGAGCCTGTCGTCGCAGCTTCTTGTCTCATCGCCGGCGTTGGTACTCCCTTTATCTCTTTCTCTCTCTAATTGAGCTCTTCAGTAATTAAACCCTATTTGACTTGGGATTAGACTGATATACGATTCCAATGGCATTTTATAAAGATCGAGTCTTTGTGTATATATATTTTAGGGATTTTGATTATGAGATTGGACCCAGATAATGAATTTGCCTCTGTGTTGTTTTCTTTGAACGATCTAGTGATAAAGACTTAATCTTTAACCTTTTTCAGCTCGTTGAAGCTACGCGGGTCTTGGTTCTGTGCCCAAGTTCATCGCTTTTCTTTATATAGGGACTGTGAAATTGATGTACTAGTACCCATTTAGCCCTTTGTGCTTAATTGTCTGGCTCAAGAAATCTAAGGCTTTGGATTCTGGTTTTGTTTCGGTAGCTTTGGTCTAGGAGAGTAATGAGACGGTTATTTGGCCGGAACAACATTGCAATATGAGCTCTAGGATTGGCAAGCTCATTTGATAATCGTAATGAAGAATGCAGATGGTGGGTACTTGGGAGTACAGAGTGATTGAGACTGAGGAATACATAGTTGGGAGACTGAGATAAAGCCGAGAAAACAGTGTTGTCGCATTGATTTATTTCTTTTTAGCTTTCTTTGCACTGAGATAGGGGTTTCTTGAGAAAACAGGAAGGTGACATGATCTGTTGAATGGAAATCTATAGAGGATGTGAACCTCCCATCATTCTTTCTTACACACAACTCATCTTGTTTCTATTTTTAGCTACCGCATGCAATCCTTGTCTCACAGGCAGAGCCTCAGACAAAGCTCCCTTCTTTTTCCTTACCACTAAGTTAAACAAAAAACACAAAAGAAAAAAGGGTTTTTCTTCTAGAGTATATTATTTGAGAAACACTCTTCTTTTTCAATTTTAGAACTTTGGTGTTTTAAGGTTTTTGGTTTTCTAACTGAATTTTGCAAGACATCTCGGGTTTTTCTTCTTTGGGATGTTCCTATAGTTTTCTTTTTTTGCTCTTTCTTCTAAGGGTTAGAGGTGTTTGGCTTTAAAACTCAAAAAGATTGAATCTTCTTATGAAACGGGAGAATTTGAAGATGAAGCAACCAAGCAAAGACCAGAATACAAGTTCCACCAAGAGAATTCGCATCATATATGATGATCCCTATGCCACTGATTGTTCGAGTGAAGATGATGAGGAATATAATATTAAGAAAAATAGATCAGTGCGTAATAAGCGCATTGTTTCAGAGATTTTGGTGGGGGGTACCCCATGTGAATCATCTGCAAAGACTTCATTCAATTGCAATACCTATGGCACCAAGTTTGGTACTAGTATGGATTTCGATGACAGTAAGGAAACTCGAAGATGTGCTACCAAATATAAGGGAGTTCGGCGTAGAAAATGGGGAACGTATGTGGCAGAAATTCGAGATCCATTTCGAAAGACTAGATTATGGCTTGGCACTTATACTACTGCAGAGGAGGCTGCTATGGCTTATCAGAAAAAGAGGGTTGAGTTTGATAACATAAAGTTATTGCAAAAGACTAAGAGTAATCTTGAAAAGTTGCAATTATCAGATAAGGCCAAGGGAATGTGTGAGACCAAGCATAATTATCAAGGCAATCATTTATCAGAGAGTCAGGATTTATCAGCTGATGCTGCTATTGAAACTGTTTCATATGAAGACACCAAAAGTGTGTTTTCTCATCCATCACCTTCATCTGTGCTTGATATTTCTAGTACAGCTGCACAAAATTTTGGACTCAGAAAGTCAGATGAAGAGTCCACTTTGGAGGTTTCTGGACGAGAAGGCCCTGTGCCACTAGATTCTGAAGAAGAGCAATACAATTTGAAGGCTCCTGAAAAGCCAACATTGTTACCACCCGTACATTTGAATATTGGGTTTGTGGATAATTACATGCTTGAGTGTTTGGATCGGTATTTTGATGGTATGACTGACATAGTTGATCATCCTGCATGTGATGATGTAAATGGTGAGGTTATCAATCTTCCCTCTCTTGACTTAGACTGATTGGGTGGTCAATGTTAATTATCCAAGCAGGATTTTGCTTGCGTTGATTAAAACCTGATTATGGTGACCATAGGTTTTGTAGTAAGGAATTTCTAGTAGTTGTAGATTTATACTCAGTACTTTTGACTTTAGTAAAGCGAAAGGCTTGAAAAACATTTGGGTGGTCCTGAGGTTAACTTTCTCTTTGGAGAGAGTCCTTGGGTTTTCCTTGCGCTTTTTGGGAGCCGTCCTAGATCAACTATCAGATTGGTATATATTAAAGAGTAACTAACTATGTTTTGAACTTGTTTGACAGAAGTGACATTGCTAAGAAAATTAGTACATTCTCACCATAGAAATGTTCTGTAATAGATTAAAATTGTGTTTTCCTATTAGGAAAAGTGGACACTTCTACATCAGTTATATTCCGAGGATGAAAACTATATTCCATTGTGTTATGACTTATGAGAGAGGGATCAATGTCTTTAGTTTATACAAGTTTGTCCATATGTCTTTAGAAAGATGTAGTGAGGCCAATAAAATTCTTCTGGTGGTTCCTATGTCTTTAGTTTATACAAGTTTGTCCATATGAGTTTTGCATGTCTTCATCTGACTGTTATTGTTCATTAAATTTTCAGGACTCTTCCTTCCAGCTGTAGTGAGGCCAATGTTAGATTCCTTTGAAGCTTCTAAGCAAGTCCCTCAGCCTGCTTTAAGTGATGTGAGTAGCAGTGCACTTTCATTTTTATATATAATTCACCAATTTATGCACATTGGAGTACTTGGATCTATTATCTTGTTTGTTCTTTTTTCTTCCCCGCCTTTGTTTATATAAGTAGGATGAGTAAACCATTATGAGGGAAATGGAAAAGACCCTATTTTCCTAATTAATGATTCCCCTACTTCAAGAAAATAACTACGGAGCTGCTTCATGGAACCATGTTCCAAGGAGTATGAATTTTATGAGACTGGTATATTCCATGCTCATCATGCTATAGTTAGGTTTGTTGCCCACAGAAGCCTATGGATTCTTCACCTTATAATAGGTTGACATGGTTTGATTATGTGCTCTTACAGCTAAGTTGAAAAGGATAGGAACAGAAAGATGTAGAACTATTGGATATTCTCAACACGCTTCCTTGTGTAAGATAGGTCAATGTGGTTTGGTTATATACTATTTAACAGCCACTAGTATTTTTGATGAAAATGATAGGGACTGTATAACTCTTGGATCCTCTCAACTTGCTCTCTCCCTCAAAATTGGTCTACATGATTCGATCTGGTGAACTCACTTCTGGTCCTCAGATAGAGGACTAAATGTATCTGGCTAGAACTTAATGAGCTACATCAGGAGAAAATATGTTTTAATATTAAGTAGTTTTTCTAGCCTCAACTATTTGAAAACTTCCCAAACTACCAATATTTAAAATGAAGAGGATTATTTCTTTTTTAGACTGTTAATACCAATTTCATAGTTTCACCACATTCAACATAATCAAGTTAATGTTTCTTGCATTCTTTGTCTATATATTGATACCTGAGCATGTTTTTCAGGTGGTTGCAGGTATGACGGGTAAAAAATAGAGGCAATATGATTCATCGATACAAGTGACAATTAAAGAACCCCTCTTTTCCATTTTCATGAGCAATGTAATAAGCTTGACAATCATGTATGGAGATGCATCTTGAATCATCCTCTATTTTTTTGTAGGCATATGAATGGTTTTCATTACCATGTTCATTCATGGTGACCTGTATCTTAACCCTACTTAATGAATTTAGTTGTTGATTTGAATGGCGTATATGTTTTGCCTATTATTTTCTGCCTGAATTTGTGCTGCTACATCTCTTGTTGCTTCTTATATAGAGCTTGACATTGGTTCCAGCCACTTGACATATTTGCTAGTCATTGGGGGGATGAACTCCATTCCACTAACTTCCCCAATCCACTTTTAACATTCTAAGCAGCAATTTTAGTGTAGAAACAAACAGATATGCGCATGCCATCAAAAGAAAACAACCAGTTCCCTGGATATGTGACACTAGAGCTCTTTGTTTTGCCAGTGATCTGTGACAGTACTATCCTAACCTAGGAACTGTACCAGTGATAAGTTGCAAATTGGGAAGAAAGCGAGGGAGTAAAGCTACATTTTTCCTCACGCATGCATATTTTTCCACACGCATGCATTTCAAGCCAACAAACTTTCATTTCAAATGTCCCTATGGGGACTAACTGACTAGTGATTACAACGTCCACCGACATTTGGGACACGGTCCGGCTTTGAGCCCGGTGTTGTTTTTCTTTACACATAAAATAATAAAATAATATTACACGACTAGAGCAGTTTTTTTTTATGACTACAGCAGTTGACAGGTAATTAGTGTGGACACATACCATGGTGCCCAGAGACAAGTCTAAATCACAATCTCATCTTGTTTTGATTTCCTACTCTTCCATGGAACCACCTGCTTCAACCCTTGTTTGATAGTTGCCTGTAAAAATGAAAGCAGTTTATCATCACCTACAAATAACTCAGTTCCAAGTATTACTATTCCCCTATTACTAAAAGTCTAAAATTCTCAGACAATTTCTTGAAGTACACAAAATCACAACCAACTAGATTTCATAACTTATCCTCAAATTCATAATTGTAGCCAAATGAAAGTATAAGCTAGAATACAAAACAACTAGAACTAGAAAGTAGAAACCAAAAATGATGAGAATGAGAGATATACCCAGAACTGAGGCCTTGAATGAGAGAGACTGGAAAAGCTCCTGGCCCTTCTATGCCTTGTGTTCTTCACCCTGAAGCTGCTACTCTTTCCAACACTGCCACCACCACCACCACCACCACCATCACTCTCTCCATCCACAGATGATGGAAAGACATAATTAGCCCCACCAACCTCTCTTTTACCCTTCCAGACCCTCCTCCCCCATGAATCAAACCACTTTCTTTCCTTAACCCCACTCTTGCTCATAACCAAAGCACCATGCTGCCCTGATCTCTCATGATCAGCGCTAAAAGACCCATAACAGTCCCTCCCCACCATCCTAAAAGAAGAGGACTGAAACCTTGATCTCCCCACATAAGGACCCTCCAACACTGTGGTGGGTGAGAGCAATTTGGTCTCAAGCAACAGCCTTGGAGGAAGTTCCAAGCACTTTGGGGATAAGTCAACTGGGTTTGGTATGGTTGCAAGGTCTGTGCAAGGCCTTGGCTTTCCTGGCTCTTCTTCCCATCGGAATGGTACTGAAACTGAACTGTAGAAGGGTGGGGTTAGACACCCAGAAGGCTCATTTGACTGTATGTGTGAAATGGAGAACAAGGGTAGCTTTGGTGACTCTGGCTCTGCCTCAGATCCCATGGCTCTCTATGTCTCTCTCTGGCTTCTCTTTGGTGTTTTGAAGCATAAAGGATCGAGTTGGAGTTGGAGTTGGGGTTGGGGTTGGGGTTGGAGTTGGAGTTGGAGTGTCGAGGAGGGGAAAAGAGACAATGGAGAAGAGGGAAGGAAAGTGATCACAGAAAAAGGGAAGCTCTTTTAGTCACATCTAGTAATTAGTGGAGCGTAGTAAATACTAAATTTCTAGTGCCCCAGGGTAGAAAAAGCAACACAGCTTTCATCCTATCTCCCCTCTTATCGGGGAAAACAAGAAAACGACTTCACTATGCTAGTCAACCCATCACATGAGGACTTGTGGCAGTAAACAAAGTGCTTAGATATTTTTACCAATTGTCAAGCTCGAATGGTATGGTCATGGACGGACCAGATTGTTATGGCAAAGCATAGGATGCCAACCTGTTCCGGAGAATAATACCCTTTTCAGCACTGAACGCGTCTTGGACTTTAGCTACTCCATCAAAGTCCCTTCCAAAGAAAAAGTCACACTTCCAATTTCCGCCAAAGACCAGACACTTCTTCCATTCTCTCAAGGCAACTGCACGTACCATGCAGCTGGATTTTGAAGGTCTGAAAAATATGCATCCAATTTGGCACTAGATCTTTTGACCCAAAAAAAAAAATGGCACTAGATCTTATTAAGGATCATAGAAAAGGATACCTTCTTCATTGTGGAGGAAAATTGGGCTTTACTATTTCAACCATCAAAAAAATGGTAACAGTTATCTTTCAAAAAAAAAAAATGGTAACAGTTTTGCCAGAAGAAGTTGGATAAACTTTGGTGAAAGGAAAGTCAATAAATCTACATCACACAATCTAGTTGATAATACTCCACTCTTAGGCCTAGTAATGACAGAGATCTGAAGCCACACAAAATTTACGGCACTGGTATGAGCGTTCAAGACAGCTTTGCTACTAATTGTCATGACTCATAATCAAGGTACAAAAGTCAAGGGAAAAATAAAGAGAAAACCATCTAGTCATTTTCATAATTAATCAAAGAAATAGTTTTGCTAAAAGCAGATTTGCTATGACGTAAAAGATGTAACCCTTCTCTCTCTGTTTGGACTGAGGCCTAATGTAAACCACCAACTCAAAATAGCAGGTTTAATTTTCCTTTTCCCCAGTACGGTATCTTTGAAATGAAGAACAAAAGAAAAGTACTTCCTTAATTATTTAGCTGGAGTAGTGCAGTGGAAGAAATCGAAATAACAATTATAATGTATGATTAAGCTGAAGTCAGATCAGCTTAATCGATGTTGATATAATTTGTTACACACTTGCTGAAGCCATAATCATTGCCAAATTTTAATAGGTAAGTGTTACAGATGACAATGATTAAAGCTTAATTATGGCATCCCCCTCTAAAACCGAAAGTAGAAAGCAACAAAAACCAGAAAAATAATGAAAACGTTTTTCCAGTGGAAGAGTGGGTGATGGCAAGTAACAAAATCATGCTTATGAATCCCATCATTAGCTTAAGTGCTTATCAGAAGCCCATGAAAGATGGAATTCTTCAATCTGTAGCCTTTAGGCTAAGAGCATTTCCATATTCGTCGGCAAACCACCATATTCAACGAGGTATTCGTTGGTAAAGGAAAATGAACTTTGCTAACAAAGGACTTTCGTATATCATCCCGGACAAAATATTTATCGGCGTAGCAACCTTACCGACAAAAATTAGTTGACAAAAACTCTCAGACAGAAATAAAATAAAAATGGATATATCATCACCAATGCCATTTTGGCAACTTAATTTTGCATGAGTTAGGAATCCAACCCAGAACCTATTAGGGCAAAACGGGTTGGAGAGATTCAACATTAATTTTTATAAACTTCCTACACAATACATTCCTCATGCGAGATACTCGATCTCATCCTTCTACATCATCATCTTCCTATAACATGATCAACAGCCTCCTCTCTCCTCCAAAAACTGGTCTCTGGCCACCAATTATACGATGGTGGCCAGACCAGCAGAGAGCATCCGTACCTCTAGCCTATTGCTTTGACCATCTGTATCCTTAATGTTGTCGTCGGAATCAACCCCCTTGTTCACGTTGTTGGATTGTCCACAAACCTTACGATGATGCGGCCGATCAGGACTAAATTCACAATAGTCTTTGGTAGGGAGGTCGGCCTCGTGATTTTGTTCCCACTTGGACATTCCGCAACCCATCGGAGGAGGTTCCCATTTGGACATCCCGCAACCCATTGGAGGAGGCTAGACGCTAGATATGGGCTGCTCAACTGCTATAGATGGATGGAGAAGGAAGAGAATTAATGTATATGAACAAGAATTGACTCGATCGATGTGGAAGATAAATAAAAGCAAACAAAGTGAACGAGACGTGTTAGGAATCGAGACAAGGCAACGTACAAGAGAGGTTTGCGGGATCCTAAACTATATAATTCATGCATTGCATGTTGAATGGCCGTACGTTAAGAAGCTTATTCTCCATTTTCGAACTCAATACTCATGTTATGTCTACAATCAGTCTATTTGTGACCAATTAATCACATGTGGGCATGTCTAAATTTACCGCTGATTAAGTACCAATTATCATGGAAACGTTTGATTAAAGAGGGTTAATGTGAGGGATTACGCTCACTATTTTATCGAGGTGAACAAATTAAGATATACTCCATCAAACAAAGCTTACACTCACCTATCAATTTAATGTTGCAAATTTTCAGCTAAAGTGATGATCGTTAAAGTGTTTATACTTGTGATTTATAATTATGAACGTGAACTGTTCATCCATTGATTTGATCTAGTTCATTACCTTAACGATTGTTAATTTGGCTACAAATTTGCTTAAGTGATCTACTCATATGGACCTAAAAACTGAATAGTCGAGATGCTGATATGTGATCAAAAAGTTGGTCTAATAAATGATCCCTCAAAATAGCAAAAAAAAAAAAAGCAATCCCGCACCAGAGTTTTCACGCAATCTTTTCAAGGTATTAAGACCTATTTCTGTTAGATCATTAGGGTATATCCCCCAAAAAAAAAGTGATTGTAGGTGAGGGCTTATACCCGACAGCACGCTGAAGTAAGGTCATCTTAGTTCGTGGGACGACTCCCAATCATGATTACTCAATGTAGTTCGCTACCCACCCTTATCTTGTGGGGGGCCCTCTGACCCGAGGGTTTAGGGGCGTGCTTAGTGCTACTTCACCGAAGTGAACAAACCAGGACAACTACACCTCATCAAGCAAAGATTTACTCACCCGCCAATCACTTTAATGCCCCGCTCAGTTATAAGTCTCCACAGAGCAATAAAACAGATTAGTGTAATTCCTTATAAACATTCATTGCATACAATTTATTCTCGATATGGGATTCTAATTACTAATTACCATACCACAAACTTTGGTACTTTTCTTTCCAAATAATAAAAGGATGGCTAGCAATTCTTAAGCTTGGACTTCTATGAGACCCAAGAATCATTATATTCGTTCTGTTACCAAAGTGTTCATCTTGCGATGGCTCACTAGTAGAATAAGCCTCGTAGGATCTTCTCAAAATTTTCGTTCAGAATTCCAATAGAACATCAAGATTACCAATATGATATCCAACTCTATGAATATTATACATTAAAGTACCACAAGCCATTTGCCCCACGAATCAATCAGTAATTAAGTAATAAACATCCTGTCTTTCTTTATCAAAATAGCATTAACTCAAGTTTTATTCAAAATTGTTTCTGTTCATTATCCGACTATCTTTCCAAATAGTAAAATTAAAGAGCATGATCCCTGGCATTTAGTAAACCTCAACATCTATACGATCGATACTAAAACGTAGTATATATTCATTCTGTTGCCAAAAAGGTTCGTCTATGTTCTTTTCTAAACCTTCATACATTTAAAACAATAGAAGCCATTTGCCTCACTGCTTAAACTGTTTAAACAATCCATCCCTAATCCTATAACACTCCGATTCGTGTTCCATTTATTATTCATACACTAAATTATGCAGAACAATGACAAAGAACAAATTTGTTTCAACAGTCTAGGAAAAAAAATTTAGTAAAGTGCCCTTCATCAGAGAAGATTCCCATTTGGAGGAGGCCAGACGCTAGTCACAGGCTGCTCAACTGCTATAGATAGACGGAGAAGGAAGAGAACCTAATTTACATGAAAAATAATTGACTTAATGTGGAAGATAAATAAAAGCAAAGTAAGTGAATGAGTTTTCGGAATCGAAACAAGGCAAAGTACAAGAGAGGCCTGCGGGATTAGGATGATATAATTAACCATATGACACATACCCGTAGGACAGTCGATTGTTACAGCTATGGCCGTACGTTAAGAAACTTCTTCTCCTCAGTTTCGAGCTCAATAGTCATGTTATGTCTACATTCGTCTATTTGTGACCAATTCAGGGCTATTTAATCACACGGGGCATCTCTACATTGGACAAAAAGATATTATGGGGTGACAGATTATTCCCGAAAGCATGCCAGGGTGAGGTTGTTCGAATCTATGGGACAGGAGTTGGAAGAGCAGTTTTTTAGTATGAAATTTATAGGCGTGTTTAGTGCAATTTCACTGAAATAAACAAACTAAGATCATCACACTTCATCAAGATTGGCTTTACTCACACAACAATCACCATTTAATGCCTTGATTAGTTAATTAATTACAAGCATCTATTACATGGCTCAAAGATGACAACGTTTGATACAAGTGCTTAGAAACATTTATTTCGTAATTCATACTATATGTTTTCAATGTGGAATACCAATTACCAATATCATGGAAACGTTTGATCAAAAAGGGTTGGATGGATAATTCGATTCAAAATTGTATTAGTGCGATAAATGGACCGCTATATACAGTGAATTCATGGTTGGAGGGTATTGGCTAAACACCAATTTAGAATTATTAGATACAGTGTTTTTACTGAAAAACAAAAAAAGAAAGAAAAAACAGTGATTGTGAGATGAGGACTTATCCCTGACAGCACGCTAAAGGGAAGTCATGAGCTTGATTTGTGGGATATGAGTAAGGTGCATGCTTGCCCAACTCCCCCCAATCAAATGTGCATCAATGATTTGTAACTTGCTATCCATCATTAATTATCAAGCGGGGGACCCTTCATAGCGTGCTTAGTTCCGATTTCACTGAAGTTAACAAATTAAGACAATAACATCTCATCGAACAAAACATACACTCATTTGTCAATCACTTTAGTGCCCTATTTAATTACGAACCCCCACACTCGGCAATTAAAACAATTGATATAACGTCATATAAATAATTATATAATACAATTTGTCGACGATGTGCGATTCAGCCGATTCTAATCGTTACGGTTCCAAATATTTTCAAATTCTATTCAAAATTATGTTAGTTCATTGTATGAATAGATCTAGATTGTAATAGTAGGATCAAGAGCATGATACCTAGCAAATAGCAATTACTAAAACCTCGAGTTCTTTAAGATCCTAGCAATCAGTATTTTTTCATTCCGTTGAGAAAGAGTTCATCTTGGTTTGTAGTCTTCTCTAAACCTTTGTTCAGAACTTCAGATGAAATATAGAACAACAAGATACTGATATGATATCCAACTAAATAATAAATCATACGACAATTTCCTCGCTAATCAATTGCATACATTAATTGTAGAGGACTATCTTCCAAATAGTAAAATTAAAGAGCATATATATATGATCCCTGGCATTTACTAAACCTCAACTTTTCGATCTATACGATGCTAAAAAATCGTTCTAAATTCATTCTGTTGCCAAAGAGTTCGTCTGGGTTGTCTTCTCTAAACCTTCATACATGTACAACACTAAAAGCCATTTGCCAAAACAATCCATCCCTAATCCTATAACACTCCGATTTCGTGTTCTACGCTTATTATTCATACACTGAATGTAGAACAATGACAAAGAACAAATTTGTTTCAACAGCCTGGGAAAAAATAGTAAAGTACGTACGTGTCTTTCATCAGAGGAGGCTCCCATTTGGACATCCCGCAACCCATTGGAGGAGGCTAGACGCTAGCTGTGGCTTGTGGGCTGCTCGACTGCTATAGATGGATCAAGAAGGCAGAGAATCATTAACGTACATGAACAAGAATCAACTCAATGTGGAAGATAAATAAAAGCAAAGAAAGACAAGGCAACGTACAAGAGAGGTTTGCGGGATTAGGATGATATAATTGAATATTCATGTAAGACATTCAATTATTATAGTTATGGCTGTACGCTAAGATGCTTCTGCTCCTTAATTTTGAGCTCAACATTCATGTTATGTCTAATTTTAAAGCTAAATACCAATTACCGATATCATGGAAACCTTTGATCAAAGACGGTTAATGTGAATTATTAATAGATTACATATCGAACTCAACATATTAACAAAATAATCTATGCGCACGAAAGATTGAATTATTAATACAAAATATTTGCTTAGTTAGGGCTGGCAATTCTGACATGATCTATTTGGGGGGGGGGGGGTCCTAACCCGAGGCTTTAGGGGCATGCTTGGTGGATTAAACAAAAAGTGATTGTGGGGTGAGGGCTTATACCCAACAGCACGCTGAAGTGAGGTCATCTTAGTTTGTGAGACAACTCCCAATCATGATTTTTCAATGTAGTTCGCTACCCACCCTTATCGTGTGGGGGCCCTCTGACCCGAGGGTTTAGGGGCGTGCTTAGTGCGACTTCACCGAAGTGAACAAACTAAGACAATCACACCTCATTGAGCAAAGATTCACTCACCCGCCAATCACTTTAATGCCCTGCTTAGTTACAAGTCTCCGCTACAAGACTCGGCAATAGGAAACATTGATGTAATTCCTTACAAACATTCGTTTCATGCAATTTATTCTCGATGTGGGATTCTAATTACCAACATAATACGAACACTCAAGTTTTATTCAAAATTGTTTTTGTTCATTATCCGACTATCTTCCAAATAGAAAAATTAAGAGCATGATCCCTGGCATTTACTAAACCTCAATTTTTCGATCTATACGATCCTAACATCGTTTTATATTCATTCAGTTGCCAAAGAGTTCGTCTGGGTTGTCTTCTCCAAACCTTCCTTCATACATATAAAACACTAGAAGCCATTTGCCTCGCTGATTAAACAATCTATCCCCAATCCTATAACACTCCGATTTCGTGTTCCTTGTTTATTCATGCACTGAATGTAGAACAATGGCAAAGAACAAATTTGTTTCAACACCTGGGAAAAAAATATAGTACGTACTGCCTTTCATCAGAGGAGGTTCCCATTTGGAGGAGGCTAGACGCTAGTTATAGGCTGCTCAACTGCTATAGATGGATGGAGAAGGAAGAGAATTAATGTTTCAAAGTGGAAGAGTAAGTGAATAAGTTTTAGGAATCGAAACAAGAGGCAACGTACAAGGGAGGTCTGCGGGATATATCCATGCCCGTAGGACAGTCAATTGTTATAGCTATGAGGTGCGTTAAGAAACTTCGATCTTTTCCTTTGTCTACACTCGTCTATATGTGACCAATTTAGGGCTATTTTATCACATGGCGACATCTCTAAATTGGACAAAAATTAATTTTGGGGTGACGGATTATGCCCGAAAGCAAGCCAGGTTGAGGTTGTTCGGATCTAACCCGAGGCTTTAGGGGCATGCTTGGTGGATTAAACAAAAAGTGATTGTGGGGTGAGGGCTTATACCCAACAGCACGCTGAAGTGAGGTCATCTTAGTTTGTGAGACAACTCCCAATCATGATTTTTCAATGTAGTTCGCTACCCACCCTTATCGTGTGGGGGCCCTCTGACCCGAGGGTTTAGGGGCGTGCTTAGTGCGACTTCACCGAAGTGAACAAACTAAGACAATCACACCTCATTGAGCAAAGATTCACTCACCCGCCAATCACTTTAATGCCCTGCTTAGTTACAAGTCTCCGCTACAAGACTCGGCAATAGGAAACATTGATGTAATTCCTTACAAACATTCGTTTCATGCAATTTATTCTCGATGTGGGATTCTAATTACCAACATAATACGAACACTCAAGTTTTATTCAAAATTGTTTTTGTTCATTATCCGACTATCTTCCAAATAGAAAAATTAAGAGCATGATCCCTGGCATTTACTAAACCTCAATTTTTCGATCTATACGATCCTAACATCGTTTTATATTCATTCAGTTGCCAAAGAGTTCGTCTGGGTTGTCTTCTCCAAACCTTCCTTCATACATATAAAACACTAGAAGCCATTTGCCTCGCTGATTAAACAATCTATCCCCAATCCTATAACACTCCGATTTCGTGTTCCTTGTTTATTCATGCACTGAATGTAGAACAATGGCAAAGAACAAATTTGTTTCAACACCTGGGAAAAAAAATATAGTACGTACTGCCTTTCATCAGAGGAGGTTCCCATTTGGAGGAGGCTAGACGCTAGTTATAGGCTGCTCAACTGCTATAGATGGATGGAGAAGGAAGAGAATTAATGTTTCAAAGTGGAAGAGTAAGTGAATAAGTTTTAGGAATCGAAACAAGAGGCAACGTACAAGGGAGGTCTGCGGGATATATCCATGCCCGTAGGACAGTCAATTGTTATAGCTATGAGGTGCGTTAAGAAACTTCGATCTTTTCCTTTGTCTACACTCGTCTATATGTGACCAATTTAGGGCTATTTTATCACATGGCGACATCTCTAAATTGGACAAAAATTAATTTTGGGGTGACGGATTATGCCCGAAAGCAAGCCAGGTTGAGGTTGTTCGGATCTAACCCGAGGCTTTAGGGGCATGCTTGGTGGATTAAACAAAAAGTGATTGTGGGGTGAGGGCTTATACCCAACAGCACGCTGAAGTGAGGTCATCTTAGTTTGTGAGACAACTCCCAATCATGATTTTTCAATGTAGTTCGCTACCCACCCTTATCGTGTGGGGGGCCCTCTGACCCGAGGGTTTAGGGGCGTGCTTAGTGCGACTTCACCGAAGTGAACAAACTAAGACAATCACACCTCATTGAGCAAAGATTCACTCACCCGCCAATCACTTTAATGCCCTGCTTAGTTACAAGTCTCCGCTACAAGACTCGGCAATAGGAAACATTGATGTAATTCCTTACAAACATTCGTTTCATGCAATTTATTCTCGATGTGGGATTCTAATTACCAACATAATACGAACACTCAAGTTTTATTCAAAATTGTTTTTGTTCATTATCCGACTATCTTCCAAATAGAAAAATTAAGAGCATGATCCCTGGCATTTACTAAACCTCAATTTTTCGATCTATACGATCCTAACATCGTTTTATATTCATTCAGTTGCCAAAGAGTTCGTCTGGGTTGTCTTCTCCAAACCTTCCTTCATACATATAAAACACTAGAAGCCATTTGCCTCGCTGATTAAACAATCTATCCCCAATCCTATAACACTCCGATTTCGTGTTCCTTGTTTATTCATGCACTGAATGTAGAACAATGGCAAAGAACAAATTTGTTTCAACACCTGGGAAAAAAAATATAGTACGTACTGCCTTTCATCAGAGGAGGTTCCCATTTGGAGGAGGCTAGACGCTAGTTATAGGCTGCTCAACTGCTATAGATGGATGGAGAAGGAAGAGAATTAATGTTTCAAAGTGGAAGAGTAAGTGAATAAGTTTTAGGAATCGAAACAAGAGGCAACGTACAAGGGAGGTCTGCGGGATATATCCATGCCCGTAGGACAGTCAATTGTTATAGCTATGAGGTGCGTTAAGAAACTTCGATCTTTTCCTTTGTCTACACTCGTCTATATGTGACCAATTTAGGGCTATTTTATCACATGGCGACATCTCTAAATTGGACAAAAATTAATTTTGGGGTGACGGATTATGCCCGAAAGCAAGCCAGGTTGAGGTTGTTCGGATCTAACCCGAGGCTTTAGGGGCATGCTTGGTGGATTAAACAAAAAGTGATTGTGGGGTGAGGGCTTATACCCAACAGCACGCTGAAGTGAGGTCATCTTAGTTTGTGAGACAACTCCCAATCATGATTTTTCAATGTAGTTCGCTACCCACCCTTATCGTGTGGGGGCCCTCTGACCCGAGGGTTTAGGGGCGTGCTTAGTGCGACTTCACCGAAGTGAACAAACTAAGACAATCACACCTCATTGAGCAAAGATTCACTCACCCGCCAATCACTTTAATGCCCTGCTTAGTTACAAGTCTCCGCTACAAGACTCGGCAATAGGAAACATTGATGTAATTCCTTACAAACATTCGTTTCATGCAATTTATTCTCGATGTGGGATTCTAATTACCAACATAATACGAACACTCAAGTTTTATTCAAAATTGTTTTTGTTCATTATCCGACTATCTTCCAAATAGAAAAATTAAGAGCATGATCCCTGGCATTTACTAAACCTCAATTTTTCGATCTATACGATCCTAACATCGTTTTATATTCATTCAGTTGCCAAAGAGTTCGTCTGGGTTGTCTTCTCCAAACCTTCCTTCATACATATAAAACACTAGAAGCCATTTGCCTCGCTGATTAAACAATCTATCCCCAATCCTATAACACTCCGATTTCGTGTTCCTTGTTTATTCATGCACTGAATGTAGAACAATGGCAAAGAACAAATTTGTTTCAACACCTGGGAAAAAAAATATAGTACGTACTGCCTTTCATCAGAGGAGGTTCCCATTTGGAGGAGGCTAGACGCTAGTTATAGGCTGCTCAACTGCTATAGATGGATGGAGAAGGAAGAGAATTAATGTTTCAAAGTGGAAGAGTAAGTGAATAAGTTTTAGGAATCGAAACAAGAGGCAACGTACAAGGGAGGTCTGCGGGATATATCCATGCCCGTAGGACAGTCAATTGTTATAGCTATGAGGTGCGTTAAGAAACTTCGATCTTTTCCTTTGTCTACACTCGTCTATATGTGACCAATTTAGGGCTATTTTATCACATGGCGACATCTCTAAATTGGACAAAAATTAATTTTGGGGTGACGGATTATGCCCGAAAGCAAGCCAGGTTGAGGTTGTTCGGATCTATGGGATACGAGTTGGAAGAGTAGTCTTCTAATTGAGAATTTATGAGCGTGTTTAATGTGATTTCACCAAAATGAACAAACTAAGACCATCACACTTCATCAAGATTGGCTTTACTCACAAAACAAGAAGCGGGGTCCTTCTGGTTAGAAGTTTAGGGGCGTGCTTATTACGATATCACTGAAGTGAACAAATCAAGACAACAACATCTCATCGGACAAAGCCTATACTCACTCGTCAATCACTTTAATACCCTGCTTAATTATAAACCTCCACTACAACCCTCGGCCATTAAATGCATTGACATAACTTCTTAGAAACATTTATATGATACAATTTGTCGATGATGTAGGCTTCTAATTGTTAAAGTTCCAAATACTCTCATATTCTATTCAAAATTATGTTAGTTCATTTTATGACTAGCTTGCAATAGTAAGATCAAGAGCATGATACCTAGCAAATTGCAATTACTAAAACCTCGACTTCTTTAAGATCCTAGCAATCAGTATATTTCATTCCGTTGAGAAAGAGTTCACATCTTGGTTTGTCTTCTCTAAACCTTTGTTCAGAATTTCACTTGAAATATAGAACATCAAGATCCTGATATGAAATCCAACTCAACAAAAAATCATGCATCGAAAACCCTAGAGGACATTTGCCTCGCTAATCAAAGTTTATTAGTCATGCATACATTGTAGAGGACAAATTTGTTTCAACTGCCTCCAAAATGTATTGTAAAAGTGCCATTCACCAGTGTTCTAAGGGCAAGCATAGATATAATCAAATTAAGCAATTTTGTGGTTTGCTACCCACCCTTATCATGCATTTCAGTGAACTAACCAACCCAAGGGTATGTGGGTGTACTCAGTTAAGACAACCACACTCTATCGAGCATAAGTTTACTCACCTATTAATCACTTTAGTATCCACGTTTAGTCACAAGTCTCTACTACAAGACTCAGCAACAAGTAAGATTGATGTATGTGGAGTGGGGGAAGAGACAATTGAACACCCATGTAGGCTTTGTCCGTATGTGAGGGGAGTGTTGGATGCTGTGCCTGGACTAGCACGGACGGCTTACTTTTCTGCTGCTAGGCTGGTGCAGTTTTTGGAGTGGATTTGGGGTTGTGCTTCTCACTTGCCTTCCAATTTATGGGCATCTTTTGTTTATAATTTGTGGGGTATTTGGAGGGAGAGAAATAATAGAGTTTGGGATAATAAAAGTATGGAGGTGAACCAAGTTGTGCTGCTATTGTCGGCTAGTCTCCAGGAGTACCAGAGGTATCAGGGTAAGGGTAAGGGTAAGGGTGGAGGGAGTCAGCGAGTAGTCCCCTGGAAACCTCCATGTGCAGGGTGGGTGAAGATTAATGTTGACGGTGCATTTCATAAAGATACTGGTACTGGGGGGATTGGAGTCATTATCCGTGATGATATGGGGAAATGTTTGGGAGGTTATTATGCTCCAATCTCTCATGTTTCTTCCCCAGAACAGGTTGAGTCATTAGCAGGGAGGGAGGCAGTCTCACTTGCTATTCAGCGAGGTCTTTCTCCTGTGATTTTTAAGACCGATTCTCTTACTCTTTTTCATGCAACAAAGCAGAGAGTCATTCCCCATACTTCCTTCATTGGTCGTATGTCGAGTTCTTACTTTACTCATGTTTATCGTCAAGCCAATGTTGTGGCTCATACTTTAGCTCGTTTTGCTTGTTCTTCTGCTAGTTCTTTATTTTGGGGCCTAGAGCCTCCAATTTGTATTGTTGATGTACTTTCCAAGGAGTTTACCTCCTGATCTATTTGAATTGACAGTTTCTCTCAACAAAAAAAAAATAATTGATGTATGTAATTCCTTATATACATTTATTTCATAAAATTTATTCTTCATGTGGGATTCTAATTACCAATGCCACATACTCTTAAAAGTAACGTTTTAGTACATATATTGCCAAATAGGCAAATAGTAAAAGGAAGGCTAGCAACCTTTAAACTTGGACTTCTATGAGACTAGAGTCGGCCCTGGGCATAGGCCCAATAGGCGCAGGTCTAAGGCCCCCAATTTCATGGGCCCCCAAAAAATTTACATCTCCTTTTATATATATGTAAACAAAAAAAAAATGAATATGTTTGGAGACTCACTGTTGTCGTGCTTCTGACTCTACACGACTTTTGTTCTTTCAAAAGCCTCGCGGCTCCCACCTCCACAATCAGAGAATCTCAATTCTAAGCAACAAGACATTTTTCTTTCCAATCAACAATATTTTTTTGTTAAAGGAGAGGAACGATGGATTTAGTTTAAATTTATAAATTTCTCTTTGACTAAAAAGGATGAACATATGAAAGAAACTCTTCAGGTTCTTATTATCAATCAATATATGCAAATTTTGTAAATATATTTTCCTGAATCCATGCCTTTGGTTCATCATGATTTTTTAACTGAAATTGCTTCATTTAAATTAGGCCTCATCAAAAAGCCCGCGGATCAAGTGGGCCGATGGAGGCCCGCCGGCCCGCAGGGCTTTTGGCCCGGCCTGGCTCGTCAAAAAACCCGCAAAAGCCCGCCTTGGTGGGCCGATGGAGGCCCGCAAAAAAGCCCGCAAAAACCCGGCCAGCCAAAAGCCCGCTAGGCCCGGCCCGTAAAAGCCCACTAGGCGTGGCCCTTAAAAGCCCGCAAAATATTATATATATATGTGTGTGTGTGTGTGTGTGTTTATATATATATATATATATATATATATATATATATATATATATTAATATATATATATATATATATGTATGTGTGTGTGTGTGTGTTATATATATAGATATATCTATATGTGTGTGTGTTTATAAATATATATATATATATATATAGACACATATAGATATATATATATATATATATATCAATATATCATATATGTGTGTGTGTGTTATATATATATATAGAGAGATATATATATATATATATATATGTGTGTGTGTGTGTGTGTGTGTGTGTGTGTTTATATATATATATATATATATATATATATATATATATTAATATATATGTGTGTGTGTATAGATAGAGAGAGAGAGAGAGATATATATATATATATATATAGAGAGAGAGAGAGATATATATATATATATATATATATATTGTGTGTGTGTGTGTGGAAGTTCTTATACTATTATACTTCTATATAAAATATGTGCATATATATATTCTACATATCGGTTGACCAATCCGATCGGATTCGAAAATATGGTGAAATTGGCTAAATTTTTTACCACACTCATAATTTATTGCAATAAACTTATCCAACGGTCGGTTTTTCCATTTTCTTTGAATTGATAGGGGTTGCTCTTTGGAGTGTATGATATATAAATATAGGTTTATAAGAGTAACTACGTTTGAACTAGTTGATCGAATTCGAAACGAGAACCAAATTGGCTGAATTTTCTACAACCACCATAAAACATTACAATCTCTCCATCGAGCGGTTGGTTTCTCCGAATTCATTTTCTACTTCATGGTTGCTTTAGAATGAACCTAAACAATTTAAATGCAATGTATAAGTCATACAACTATAAAAATAAAATTGGTATAGACAAATGTGTTTGTAATTAAAATTAATTTTTTTTATCTTATATCCACGCACATCCATTGATGGAATATATACAAACGTGATGTGAAAAAATAAGCACGTTTCGCAGTTGTCACGGCATCGGTCAACCAATAAAACATATAAGTGACTACGGTTGACCAATCCGATCGGATTCGAAAATATGGTGAAATTGGCTAAATTTTTTGCCACACTCATAATTTATTGTAATAAACTCATCCAACGGTCGGTTTTTCCATTTTCTTTGAATTGATAGGGGTTGCTCTTTGGAGTGTATGATATATAAATATAGATTTATATGAGTAACTACGTTTTATCTAGTTGATCGAATTCGAAACGATAACCAAATTGGCTGGATTTTCTACAATCACCATAAAACATTACAATCTCTCCATCGAGCGGTTGGTTTCTCCGAATTCATTTTCTACTTCATGGTTGCTTTAGAATGAACCTAAACAATTTAAATGCAATGTATAAGTCATACAACTTTAGGAATAAAATTGGTATAGACCAATGTGTTTGTAATTAAAATTAATTTTTTTATCTTATGTCCACGCACATCCATTGATGGAATATATACAAACGTGATGTGAAAAACTAAGCACGTTTCGCGGTTGTCACGGCATCGGTCAACCAATAAAACATATAAGTGACTATGGTTGACCAATTCGATCGGATTCGAAAATATGGTGAAATAAGCTAAATTTTTACCACACTCATAATTTATTGTAATAAACTCATCCAGCGGTCGGTTTTTCCATTTTCTTTGAATTGATAGGGGTTGCTCTTTGGAGTGTATGATATATAAATATAGGTTTATAAGAGTAACTACGTTTGACCTAGTTGATCGAATTCGAAACTTGAACTAAATTGGCTGGATTTTCTACAACCACCATGAAACATTACAATCTCTCCATCAAGCGGTTGGTTTCTCCGAATTCATTTTCCACTTCATGGTTGCTTTAGAATGAACTTAAACAATTTAAATGTATAGGTCATATAACTTTAGGAATAAAATTAGTATAGTCCAATGCGTTTGTAATTAAAATTAATTTTTTTTATGTTATGTCCACGCACATCCATCGATGGAATATATACAAACGTGATGTGAAAAAATAAGCACGTTTCGCGGTTGCCACGCCATCGGTCAACCAATAAAACATATAAGTGACTACGGTTGACCAATCCGATCGGATTCAAAAATATGGTGAAATTGGCTAAATTTTTTACCACACTCATAATTTATTGTAATAAACTCATCCAACGGTCGGTTTCTCATTTTCTTTGAATTGCTATATGTAGCTCTTTGGAGTGTGTGATGTATAAATATAGATTTATAAAAAATTAGTGTCTTTAAAAATTTATTTATCAACAAATTAGTATCTATGTATAAATATAGATTTTTTTTGGTACAATATAGTTATATAGATTGTTATCTTGGTTGTATTTGATCATTATCCATTGAATTTCCAAAGCTTGATTAAAAAAAAAAATACTTGTGTCTTTAAATATTTATTTATAAATAAAGCCCGCAAGGCCCGGCCCAAAAAAGCCCGCAAGGCTAAGCCCGGCCCGACCCGAAAAAGCCCGCAAGGCCCGCTTTATATGGACGGGCTTGGATCCTTTGATTTTTAATAAAGCCCGGCCCGGCCCGTTGACGACCTCTAATTTAAATCTTAATCTTGGATTGCTAAATTAGTTGTGTTTCTCTTTTTGATCACTTTTGTTTGTTTAACTGAATCTTGGCTAGCTGGATTGGTGCCTTTATGAGTTTATTCTAATTTTGTTTTTCATTGTTTTTGGGACTTTCTTTTATACACTCGATCTAAACCTTGAGTTATCAACAAATGATTTGCAGATGTCTTTCCTGTATTGAAAAAAAATTAGATGCTTTGCATAGAGTGGTGGACTCATATCTCATCACCCGGTTAAGCCTCACGCAAAGGAGAGATGTAGAAGCTAAGCTTCAAGCTAAAACTCTCAGAAAATTTCAGGGAGCCCCACTTTTTTAGTTCGCCTAGAGCCTCTAAAATCTCAAGGCCGGCTCTATATGAGACCATAGAATCAGTATATTCATTCTGTTACCAAAGTGTTCATCTTGCTATGTCTTCTCAAAAGTCAAAACTTTTTTTCAGAATTTCAATAGAACATAAAGATTACCAATATGATATCCAACTCTATGAAAATTAAGAACAAGAGATTTAGCAAGGGGGAAAAAGAAAAAAAAAAGTTAAAAGTGATTGTGGGGTGAGAGCTTACACCCGATAGCACGCTGAAGTGAGGTCATCTTAATTCGTGGGACGACTCCCAATCATGATTACTCAATGTAGTTCGCTACCCACCCTTATTGTGTGGGGGGCCCTCTTACCCGAGGGTTTAGGGGCGTGCTTAGTGCGACTTCACCGAAATGAACAAACCAAAACTATCACACCTCATCAAGCAAAGATTCACTCACCCGCCAATCACTTTAATGCTACGTACAAGACTCGGCAATAAGAAACATTGATATAATTCCTTGTAATCATTCATTTCATACAATTTATTCTCGATGCGGGATTCTAATTACCAATATACCACAAACACTAAAGTTCATTCAAAATTGTTTAGCTCATCATCCGACTATCTTCCAAATAGTAAAATTAAAAAGCATGATCCTTGGCATTTACCAAACCTCAGCTTTCTGATCTATACGATCCTAAAGGTCGTTATATATTCATTCGGTTGCCAAAGAGTTCGTCGGGGTTGTCTTCTCTAAACCTTCATACATGTACAACACTAGAAGCCATTTGCCTGATTGCCTCACTGATTAAACAATCCATCCCTAATCCTATAACACTCCGATTTCGTGTTCGACGTTTACTATTCATACACTGAATTAATGTAGAACAACGACAAAGAACAAATTTGTTTCAACAGCCTGGGAAGTGGGAAACAAATAGTAAAGTGCCCTTCATAGTTTCATAAGAGGAGATTCCCATTTGGACATCCTGCAACCATTGGAGGAGGCTAGACGCTAGCTATGGGCTGCTCGACTGCTATAGATGGATGAAGAAGGGGAAGAGAATCATTAATGTACATGAACAAGAATTAACTCAATGTGGAAGATAAATTAAAGCAAAAAAATTCAGTGAATGAGTGTTAGGAATCGAAACAAGGCAACGTAAAAGAGAGGTTTGCAGGATTAGGATGATATAATTAACCATATTATACATGCCCGTAGGACATTCAATTGCTATAGTTATGGCCGTACGTTAAGAAGCTTCTTCTCCTTAATTTCGAGCTCAGTAGTTATGTCTAAATCTAATGCTAAATACCAATTAACGATATCATGGAAACCTTTGATCAAAGACGGTTAATGTGAATTATTAATAGATTGCATATCGAACTCAACATATTAACAAAATAATCTATGCGCTGCGAAAGATTGAATTATTAATACAAAATAGAGCCCCCTAACCCATTAAACAAAAAATGATTGTGGGGTGAGGGCTTATACCCAACAGCACGCTGAAGTGAGGTCATCTTAGTTTGTGAGACAACTCCCAATCATGATTTCTCAATGTAGTTCGCTACCCACCCTTATCGTGTGGGGAGCCCTCTGACCCGAGGGTTTAGAGGCGTGCTTAGTGCGACTTCACCGAAGTGAACAAACTAAGACAATCACCACCTCATTGAGCAAAGATTCACTCACCCGCCAATCACTTTAATGCTCTGTTTAGTTACAAGTCTCCGCTACAAGACCCGGCAATAAGAAACATTGATGTGATTTGTTATAAATATTCATTTCATACAATTTCTTCTCGATGTGGGATTCTAATTGCCAATTATCAATATGCCACATACACTCAAGTTTTATTCAAAAATTGTTTTTGTTCATTATCCGACCATCTTCCAAATAGTAAAATTAGAGTATGATCCCTGGCATATACTAAACCTCAACTTTTCGATCTATACGATCCTAAAAATCGTTATATATTCATTCTGTTGCCAAAGAGTTTGTCTGGGTTGTCTTCTCTAAACCTTCGTACATTTAAAAGTTAAAACAATAGAACCATTTGCCTCACTGCTTAAACAATCCATCCATAACCCTATAACACTCCGATTTTGTGTTACTTGTTTATTCATACACTGAATGTACGTAGAACAATGACAAAGAACAAATTTGTGTCCAATTGCCTGGGGAAAAATATAGTAAAGTGCCTTTCACACAATCTTTTCCTACTCCATTTCCCCTTCAATCTGGCCTACATCATAGGCTCTTGTATATTCATGACCAGTTGCTCTTCTATATTCAAAACAAGAATTCATGTTTTCAATGATATTTAAATTAAAAGTCTGATAAGATAACATTTTCCGACAGTAAACAATCAGTATTTGTATACTAGTTTATCATTAGTTTCCCTTTCAACAAGCTTTGGATGAGAACAATAATGTTAATTTTCTAAATAAGCTAACCTGGTTTTGTTCCTCCATGTTTTCTGCTAGATTGACACCAAGTCATTATCAGTCTTATCTTTAAAATTTCTTGTTCCCACGAAGCAATAGATAATACGATATGTAATTCCCTGTCTAGACCATGGAATATGGAATAGTGGTCCAAAAAACAAAGCACAGTGTATTTAGTACTTTCATGAAACTAAACACAATATCCGCAGAGAAAAACTGAGCAAACGGGACATTGTGTTCTATTCTGCTTCTTTTCTGTTATTCAAACTAAATCTTGGAGAATTTTTTTCTTTAGTTGTAACTAATCCAAAATATCCCGGTCTTGTTATTCCTTTCCTTTTCATGCTTTGCTGTGGAAAGTGGGTTAGAGAAATGTAGCAGAACACTAGGGAAAATTCAATGAGTCATACTATGTATCAGCTTGTCTTTCGACTCGTTTGGTATGGTGGGATGAGCCTCTTCATTCCATTCTTCATCTTTGTCAACGAGATGAACTTGGTCTTCCTAGTTTTTGCTTTTCTTGATCCCAGTTTGTTTGTTTCAATTTTGTTTCATGAGGCATTGTCCACAGGTTTTGTTCATAAGCTGGTACTGTAATTGCTACGTTCTCTTTTTCTTAATAATAGAAGATGTGGGAGTTCTTTCTTCCTTCTCTATTTCCATCCAAAAAAAGAAAATAACAACTGCACCATTTTGTGAGTGATAATTATTCTCCCAAGATAACGGAGTCAATTTGTTTTTTTAGTCTATTGCAAATTTTCCTCAGTAACAAGATACTTTAATGCAGAAGACATGCTTGTCAAAGATGGGGACGATTTTATATGTTTCCCTCCTTTCTCTGCACTTTCAGATTAAATCTCTTCATTTGCCTTCTCCAAGTTCCACAATGACCAGCATACTATATTTGACTTGGGAGGATTATTGGAGTTTCCTTTTCTTTCTCTTTTAAACAATTGAAAGAGTAGGTGACTGATATTCTACATGGGAGACAATAATCATGCTCCCAAATCATCTATGTCATTGTCAAAAGGATTTCACGCCTTTTGTACACTTCTTTTTCACCCTTTTTCCACTGGACTTCTTTTAGAACGAGTGATGATCTTCATGAAAACAACACTTGCCTCCACAGTTCAGACACCTTAGAAAGCAAAAGATACCAACGGTTCCCTGACTTCCTCCCCTTACCTAATCCAGTTCGTGATCGACACATCATTCATACCTGCTTTGCATGCCTTTTTTCCTTCTTTTTGTTTTTCATCACCTTTTTTCCTAGCAAGTCTTAACAGAGTCTTTTAATCTAAGCTTAAAACAAATTGTCAAATGAAGGGCATGACACAGCTTTCCACCCAAGGAAGCAACAAAGGACTAAACACCAAATTCCAAACATATATATGGATCTTTACAGGCCTACTACTGATGCTAACCACAACCGCACACTTGACAGATCTACTAAAACTGATTAACTGGTTGCCCTGCTTCTGGCATGAAAATCGTCAACCCAGATCATCCTCCAGAAGTATGAGCAACCCAACTACCAACTAGCTTAAATAAAAGCCACAATGAAAAAGGAAATGTATTTAGTTTTCAGTCTCCTGACACACTAATGCTGAATTTTTTTGCTTGCCTTGTCTTAGCATCTGTACGTAATCACTTGAATAGATAAATATCTTCTTCACAGTCCGGCAAAAATCTCTGCAGAGGGGGGAAAGTTAACATTTTCTCAGTCATTTTGGATTGAAAATGCATTAGTGCAGCAGATCAAATCTTAGGTGACTTACTGCCATTGATCATCGCCAAGAAGCATCATGTCATTCTCATCATCAGTAAAAACAACTGCCCATTTGTTTGCTGGACGAAGCTCTCCTTTGATCTCAAACA
The DNA here is from genome assembly GCF_002994745.2 of Rosa chinensis. Classification (NCBI taxonomy): domain Eukaryota; kingdom Viridiplantae; phylum Streptophyta; class Magnoliopsida; order Rosales; family Rosaceae; genus Rosa; species Rosa chinensis. The sequence goes on along the minus strand of NC_037088.1, from coordinate 51,880,676 downwards.
TTTTCTCCAACTCATTAATTAGATCATCATAACCCTTCAATGCAGTCAAGTCCACAGCACGACCAACAGCAACACCCTGCATATGCACCTTCTCAATAGAAAAAAGAGCTCATGAGATACAACTTAAAAGTAGTGGAGTAATTCAAACAGAACCAGCAGGATCTCTGCACGTTACCTTGGTGCGAGATCTCGTTGAAACAGTGGATCCCTGCTTGCTTTGTGTCTCGATTGGTGGCATCTCTGATACAACTTGCATCTGTTCTTTTGAGATTTTTGAAATTTCCAGGTCCTGATCAAGTTCTGATGCAGCGGCCAGAATAGGTCCTTTGGCACCACAGCACACTGTCGTAAACATTGGCTCTCTCTCCCGGAAACGGGCAGTAATTGAGTTTGGCACATCATAACCAAACAACCGAAAACCTGAAGAAGACTCGGACTTTTTCCCTGTTTCCAGCTGGTCATGCACCGGGCCATTGCTAGGTTTTGAAGGAGGGGAGGGGAAGCTAGGTGGCGTAGACCCCATAGAAACATTCTTGTTGCCCTCTTGTGAGTCTGCAAAAAGGCTTAAAGAGACATTCACCTTTGGAGAAGAAGGCCAGATGCCCTCTGCACAGATCCTTGAGCTAGAGTAGCTGCTGCCATTGCTCTCTTTCTGCCTCGGGGGCCACACAGCCTGGCTACCAGAGCTTTGGACTTCAGCAACACTGCCTAATTGAGTTGGCTCGACAGACTGGTTTGACCCTTGATACCAGAAAGGTGAAGCAATTGAATTGGTGGTAATTTCTACATTCAATTGGTGTATAGAAGTCAAGACACTAGTACCACCAACAGAACCACAATTTTTTATTAAAATGAAAAGTCACTGTAAGCTTTACATACCAGATGAAGCAATTTCAACAGTTTTAGGCCTTTTGCTCTTTACAACTGGTTGAGCAAGATTTAACGGAACAGAAGCTACAAATGGCTCTATCTCCCAAGGAGAAACCCTATCCGGCCTTGGTACTGTGGCATGTTCATCCCATTGAACCTGCAAGTATGAAAAGTGAGCACATACAGAGAATATACTAACTAGCAATCCAATGAACAACTCAATAACATATTTTAACCTTCAGAGATCGCCATTTAGATTCAGACCAGTGAGGAGATAAATCCCCAACCCCTACTATAGTGCCAGTGAATCTGTCCAATTAAATTGGGCAAAAAAAATCAATCAAGTTGAGTATATTTAAAAGCGAAAGAAAACGTTAACAGCCAAAAACTTTTTACACATACCTTCTTTCCGGTGAGTCTTCCCCCTCAAATCGCATTTTAAAGCGCATGCCAACAGAAAACTTATTGTTGATGGCTTCAAGATATTTGTTTAATCCAACAATAAATTGGCTTGTCCTGATAAAAAAAAAATTGTCAAAATATATAATCTCCGGTTAATAACAACTCTTAAATTAGACACAAAATGGAGGCATCACTCAACCTGGGCTTGTAATAGACAACAAAGAGAGTTGAGGTCATGACAGCATGAGAAGCAGTTGCAAGCACTCCAAGATGCATACTTTGGCTAGATATCACTGATGAAGGCATGGGAGTCTGTTGACGAGCAAGACGCCGAACCCCAACCCGTAGTTCCCCATTACCACCCCTACAAACAGGAGTTTGTTAACAAAACCTAGTCTATAACAGGGCACACACCTTAATCATAACTGTAAAACACTGTAAACAATTCGGACGGATTTACCTCAAAAACACAAATGCATCACCAGCAACCAATCTTTTGGAAGTGACAAATGTACTCCATCCTGTGGTAAGTAAATGCCTCCGAGGTTGACCTTAGGTTCAAAATTAAAGTGACGTGAGTCCAGAAATCAAAGACATACATGAGAGTTCCTAGATTGAACTTGCCTAATAAGACTGGTTCTACTTCTGGTTAATTTTTTTTTTTTCAGAATTTGACATAATCCAACTAATAAAACCAATATCCACATTCAATCACAAAGAAAGCATTTGATGTCACAAGGGATACCTCTGAAGATATGCTTAAATTTCCACTCATACCCATGAAGATCTTTGGCAACCAATTCCTGAGTTGGAGTTGCTTGGTTCATGTCCTAATGAAATGAAAACCAGAGGTGAATATGAGATGGAGAAAAAAGAAAAACGAAAACACCACTAACATGCCAAAAACAAAAATGAGAGTAAATACCAAAGGAGGCAAGCAATCATTAGCATGCTTTCGAAGAACAGAGAACCCTCCATGGGTGCTTGTATCAGAAGCTGTCAGAATCTTGCAAAACGAGTAAGTAGCCGGTTTTGGAGGCTCTGGTACACATGGATCAGGACTTGTAGGTTCACTTTGCTGTAAATACCAGCCAAAAGAAGAATGAGGGAAGAAAAGAAAGAACCTTTAACATTAGTTTCTGGAACCAAAGAATTACAAAAGTTTTGGTCACAAACTATTTATGTTCTTTTGTTCCTTTTTCTTAGCAACCAACAGAGAAAGGTAGAAATAAAAACAATAAATAAGACGAAAGAAAAATATGTTTCTTACATCTGATTCTGGGTGCAAAGTGATCTGAGCATAAACCTCATCGGTTTCTCGTTCTGCCTGAAAGTTAATCAAATTTGAATAAGACCAATTTCACAGGGTATCCAAACTTGTAAAGCACATAGATGGAGATGGAAACTACGATCTGAAGCACAGTACCAGTAATTGAATGTTAACCACACGACAAAGGATCTTCGAAGGTATATTAAACCGAGGGATTTGCGGATTCAGTTCTTGATTTGTTGATGCTTCCAGCTGCAAAAACCCAGCAAATTTTCAGAAAGAAAGAAAACAAAGGCACCAGAAGAAAAGAACAGATTTTGATCCATTAGGAAACAATGCAAACACTCAAAAAAAATAGAACAGCGAATTGCAAAAAAAAAAAAAAACAAAAAAACTGAAGTAGCTAGCTTACTTGTTCCATATGACCCTGCGGAAAGTAGAACACTCTCTCTCCAGGACTGGGCACATCCACCAGAGGCCCTGCACATAACTTCCATAGCTCTGTATACAAAGCACCTCCAAAACCTATCATACAAAATGCACACCTCAAAATTCAGAACCATATGTTCTATGGGCTTTTAAATACTTGGTTTGTGAGAAAACCCAGAAAAGAAAACAAGCTCAAAACTACAAAGATGCAAACTTTATCATATTAAGGCCAAAACCCAACACAGAAAACAGAACCCAAAATCACAGAATGAAAACAGTTTGAACATTCTTCGTTTCATCCCCCCCACCCAACTAGAACTTACCGAGCAAACCAACCCACCTGTATCGGCAGTAGCACGAGAAATAGATGAAGACTCACACTCGCTGTGCGCCATTCAAAACGGAGCTCAAACCAGCAGAGCCAACAACAACGACGACGACGACGCCGTGCCGTACAAGACTGGAAATTTAGAATCCCAAACAAAAGAAAGGCAATGCACAAAAAGAAAAATGCTCAAACAGGGGCTGCCACAGCCTCTCCAACGCACTATGGTATTACCATAATAGCCTACCCCATTGGCGACCAGCAAGACCAAGAAAGAGGGGAAAAAGGCTAAACAGACAGGACGGTTATGCAAGCAGCCATTATTGCTAGTGCTCTGCCTGTACTACTAGCTCATTTTTCTTTTCTTTTTTCTTTTTTTTTTCTTTTCTAGATTTCTCTTTTTCTCTCTAATCTCTCTTTTTGAGTCTGCTTCAGTTACAAACCCACTTTCTGCTTTGTCTTCTGGGCAAACCCAAAACCGCTCCTTTTGGCTTCTCTCTGTGTTAATGAAGCGCTCTCTCCCTGTCTATATCTCCCAGACTTTGCTCTGTTTTTTTCTTGACCTGAATCAAATCCCCAAAATTGCTTCTTTATTTTTTGTTTGTGGGTGCTGTTACATTTTAAAAAGAGGCCAAGTTTTTCTTTCACAATTGTTGCAATTGGGTAGGAGTGGGATCTATCATAAGCCAAGTTGGTATATTTTATTTTCTCTAATTCTCTTTTATAATTGAGTGGAATCTATAGCCAAAAATATTGTTGTAAAGGATCAAAGGGTCATCCCACTTAGCAAGAATTAGAACAATGACTAAATAAATAAGAGACATAATTGTACTTGCTAGCATTTTCCCTCACAAATTTATATAAGCTTAGCGGCTAGACCTAGAGAGTTTGTGCAGTGTAGGCACTAGGATGTTAGGTGATTAATCATCATGATACAGAGGAAGGACTCGAATTATGTTCAACTCTGGACCAATTTTTATCAGCAGAACCAAAAAGAAAATCACTCTGCAGTCTACACCAATAATTGGGACCATCCCACTCTTTTGTGTGAGATCTTTGGACAATGGGACACTCCAATGTTATTTTCAACAAGAGTGGATAATACTGACACTTGGATAAAATTAAAAATACAACAACAAAAAATCTATTGTGGAATTTTTTTTTTTTACAAAAGAAAAACCCCTTGAAGTAATCATAAGTCATAACAACTGCACTAAACAAAACAAAACAATAGTGATTTTTTTTTATAAGAAACTTGCAACAATAGAATATAAACATACAGATTAAACAAAGAATTGATTTTGCAAAACCACTGCAAATGGTCTAGTGGTTCTTGCCTAGTTGGGTGTGCTCCCCAACTTAGGTTCGAACCTTAAAACTGTCAAAGTGACCAGGCATTGTGCATTGTTGGAGCATTTAACATGCGCCGAAAGGATTTATCTTGAGTCTAATAAGCCTTTGGGTTCCCTTGACAAAGTCAAAAAAAAGAATTGATTTTGCAATAAAAGAGAATAATGGAGTTGAGCTTTTAATGAGCTCATTAACATGAGTACAAACACCATTCTTCTAAGAAAATAAATGTTTGCTCGTGCAGTTTATTAAATAAAATGTTTTGGAACTCAACCCATTTTCATTTATGATATTACAAAGATTTAGGTGAGTTAAGAGGATTTCATTTCTTAAATCTTGGTTCCAATAAAGGTTCTACAGTAATTTAAAATGTTTTCAAGGGTCTTTTTTAGAAAAGAAAGAGAAATGATAATCAGATAATTTGACATCCCACCAAGCTAAGTGACTCGTCATAAGAGCTTTCCTAATGCAATACTACACTAATATTAGCGATCGCAATAGAGCACAACTAAAAATAGGTGGATAATGCAAGCATCAAAACACTATAAAGTGACATCTCAACTGTGCAAGAGAGGTCGAAAGATAGCAACCTCTCTAGGTGAGGCTCAATCTTATTGGTCTTTTTTCCTTCTTTAAATAGACAGAGCCATGAGCTTGTCCAAAAAAAACTTTGTCTAGGTTTGCTCTTACTACCATAACATCTAGCTCACCAACATTGAAATCATGTTCAAATGACTATATTTAAATTGTATTTCCTGATTAACGTCCTATTCATAATTCATTGAATTCTGTACATTTTCACACTTGATATCCATTTTGTGTGTCAAAAGTTCTTAATGAAGCTTAAATTGACTGAAGAAAATTCAAAACTAGAAAAATAAAAGAGAACTCTAACCCTACATAATATAGAAGAGAAAATGATAGTGTGGAAATTTTTATCAAAAAAAAAAGTAAAAAGCCCTTGAAGTGATCGTAACAACTTCAATAAACACAACAGTCATGACTTTGATTGATAGCTGTAAACCTTGCAAAATTAGGTATAACATTCACATTAGACATGTTTTTTTGTTTTGTTGGTTCTAAATAGGGTTTTTTTTTTTTTTTTGAGATAATATGTTAATTTTGTTTTCATAAATTACTTGTGTTTTTTTTTTTGTGATGACACATCTCTTTCCTAGCTGAGAGCTATCGTACCAGAAAGCCTAGGAGCTAGTAATGTACGATGTATATAGGTCTCACGGGAAAGCACGGAATAGAATCTGATCCGTCCGATAACGGCGGCCGAGATATTAATGCTTCCCCGCCCCCTTCCCCCCCCCCCCCCCCCCCCCTCCAAAACCAGTAATCTGTAACGACTAACGGCGTCTATTCCCGTTGCCTTTTTTCCTGTCCTCGTCGTGGCAGGCAATACAATCTCGTGTAAACCCGGCAGAGAATTTCTATTCCCTTCTTTACCCTCGTAAACCACTCCTTATTACGCCTCTTGCCACTACGTGCCAATGTCACTGCACGCGTGTTAAGCACTTGCTAAAAAAAACGCGTGAGACTGCAGACACCCATGCCGATCTGTTTGGGTGGTCCTTCTCCCGAAGATTAAAAAATAATAATAATAATAAAATAAATAGAAACCTGGTATTCGGCCCCACGGGACACGTCATAGTGGTAATGCTCATTAAGCTTTAGCCACGTGGTGTGTCGGTTCCGTACCGACGTGTCGTGAAGCTACTAGTTTTTTCGTCTCCGATACAGAACATTCTGTTTCCAAGTCCTTGAACAATGCGAACCATTAACCCCTTTTGAAAAGTAAAAAATCAAACCTAAACTTGATTACTAGTTTTACTGTCTCGTTTAACTTATTTACTATTGGAACTAGTAACTAGCTATGAAGCTAAATAGGATAGTCTTACACTCCTACTATAGAAGGTCAGGCATTTTGAAATGTAGTCACAAAACTAGCTCGACTACACTTATCGTATGTGTTTCTCTTATTTTTAGTCAGAATGCTCGGAAACATAAGTAAATTGAGAAAGTCGGTTTGGTCCAACCTGAGTACTCCTAAAACTCAATCTAATCAAGCCTCCCTTCTTCTTTCTCATTCCTGTGATTCAGCGGCGAAGCCAGATTTTGATTTAAGGTGGAGCACTCACGAAATATCAAAACTTAATTAAAAATAATAATAATAACTAAAGTAATATACATCTTGTAAATTGTTTAAAGCAATAACTATATACATCAACTTTTATAATTCAAAAGTAGAACAATAGCACTACATACGTAATATATAATTAACTACATATGTAATATATAGTTACATACATAAACCCACATTTTCAGACAAAAAAAGAAGAAGACAAAAAATAGAACCCTAAAGCTTACAGCAAGGAGCATCAAACTCATACCTATGCTATTATTAACTCAATCAAACAGCCACTACACTAGAGTAGATTTGTTACACTATGTTGAAGCAAAATATATATTTGTACTTATACTCTAGTGGGTCACGGCCCTTATGTGACTCCTCCCCTGCTCTGATTCATTCTTCACTCTTTTTTTTCCAAATCCTGATTCATTCATTCTTCTTCATCTAATCTTCGATTCTCCCCATCAAATTGTCAGTTAAAAATATCATGGAGATTGAGATAAGAACCATTTGAATCACAGAACAATCCTAGCTAGATCATGATCTTGGCAATGTATGTTCACTAGATCTCTAAATCAGGAAAATTGGTCCTCGACATCACTGAATTTATCTTGGTCGCTCCACTCACTTGTATGGACCCATAACTGAGCAAATTGATCTACAGCTTATCTTATACTATTATGAGTAAATCTGGCAACTCATTGAATACATTTATCAATATGGATCAAATGTGATTCCATCTAATTTATATGATGCAAAATTACTTACCTATCATATCAACAACAAAAAAATTACTTACCTATTTTCTTACCAATATTTATCTTTTTATTTTTAGGTCACATTATCTGATGGCACATCATATAACCTAACGAGCCAAGTATACATTTTGTTATTAGATTCTCAAATCAAATCTAGTTTTCCTTTATTAGATCCGATCAAATTATGCCGTTTTTCTTATGGATTAGATCTGATCTGATTATTTTTTTATCGAATCATATCAGATCGAAGTATTTTCTGACCCCGAATCTTATCAGATCCGGTTAGTTTTCAAATTGGATCGAATCAAGTTATGGACTAATTCAGTCCATGTTTGATCGATTTATAGATCAACACCCATCATACCAAAAGTATAAATTTTTATCATTTAATGAAAAAGGAAATAGATGATGAAGACATATGTGTAAAGAAATTATATCTATCAAGCACTGTCATCACACAACATGCACATAGATAAACATTAAGTTAAGAAGTATAAGTAGGACTAATAGTATTGATAAAAATGAAAAGCATAAAAAGCAGTAAGGGAAAGAATATTTTTTTCGTAAAGATAAGACTGAAGCATAACGGAGTTTGTCATGTAAGAGTGTAAATTTCAATACAGTAAAGTAAGTAACTAGCTAATGAGTGACTAATAGTACTAGTAAATTGAAAGTACAACATGGTTCATATCCTTAAGAAGTGAAGGCGATCTCCCCCCTCTCGAGAATTCAGGTTTCTGAATGGATTACCTAATACATCATTTAGAATTTGAAACCGAAACACCATCGAGCTCGGAAGATTCAACCCACGATTATCTACTACCCGAGCTTTAGTTTCTAACCACTCAACATGGAATGATGTCCTCAGACCTATAGTAAAAATCGATGAAGATGAAACCAAAACTCTAGAAACCTCACCGTCGAGCCCACCGTTAAACCACCATGTCTAGGTCTTGTATGCACTCTACTCACCTGCACCACCCGAAAAATGGCTAGGTAAATTCGCCGATGCCAATTAACCTCTACAGGGTTGTTGTAGTTGCAATCACACGCACCCCAATTAGCTTATTGTAAAGAAAAAAGACTTCTGCCTCCATTAGGTAAGCTTAAACATGCGAGTCCATCAGATCATACAAAAAACATCCGATTCAACTTGTGTCCATATTACAAGCGACATGGGTATCATACTAAATTGATCCGTCATGAGCGCTGCACTGCGAAGAGATTCAGAGTATCGATGTGCACTTATACCAACAGAAATAGACAGCTAGATAACTTCAAGTGCACTGTTCGGTTATTAAAAATGAAAAACAACAAATACCATTGACTATAATAATCTAACAGATGCCGGATCACTTACATTACTGATGTATAGAAGAATTTTTGTTAAATTACCTATTGATTTTTATTTCATGAGTAAATAATCACAAATCTCTTAATGACTTGATAACCCCATGCATGACCAAAAAATTAGTCTTTGTAAGATGTTGGGGTGGCCCAGTGTTGAATTTGATGCTTTTGGAACACCACCACATGCATGATTCATATGTCGTTTGTGCATTTGAGTGTTTGACCCAGACGTGAGGAGGGGAGTGCAGCAGAGCTTTGAAGGGAATCACCCTTGGTTTCTAAACTATATTTATCTAGTCCAACTTGGACTTGTAATGACTAATGAGAACCATTGTCTCCAAAGCAAAGCACTAAGGCTATGTTTGTTACATGAGACTGGACTGGATTGGAGTAACTTATATAAGAAAATAAGACTCATCCCACGTTTGGCACACATGAGGACTCAATTAAATGAGATTAGAGAGTCCCCGCATCAGCTCCCGACCTTCTTACATAGAACCCCCAAAACTCATCGGACTGTGGAAGCACGGGCTTCAACAACGCATTAGTCTCTCCTTCCCTTTCGCGCGCTTCAACCTCGTCTCTCCTTCTCTTTCGTGCTTCAGCCTCGTCTCTCCACTCTCGATCGCGCATCATCCTCCTTGAACTTCTATGTTCAATTTCTTTTCTATGTCATGCTCCTTTTGCTTTGATTCTGATTCCCTCTTCCCTTCAACCCTGTTTAGCTTCTTCTTCTCATGTATCTACTGTGATTTGTTAAATTAAAGACTATGGATTGATTTTCTATTAACAATTGTTTATGGGTTGTAACAATTGGTGTCTGGGTAGCTTGATTTGCTAAGAATTGATCAATTTCAAGATTGGGTTTTTTTTTTCTTTTAACAATGTCTGTGTTTTTATCTTCTTCTTTGGTTGGTTGTTTTCATTGATTTTGAATGTTGATCAATTCTGGGTTTTTTCTTTCTTTTAACAACGTCTGTGTTTTTATCTTCTTATTTGGTTGTTTGTTTTCATTGATTTTGGATGTTGATCAATTCTGGGTCAAGTAACTGTAACTAGTCATGTAACTGGTCACGTAACTGAACATGTCACTGACCAAGTAACTGACCATGTCACTAGTCAAGTAACTGACCATGTCACTGACCAAGTAACTGACCATGTCACTGACCAAGTAACTGACCATGTCACTGACCAAGTATCTGTAACTGGTCAAGTAACTGACCATGTCACTGACCAAGTAACTGACCATGTCACTGACCAAGTAACTGACCATGTCACTGACCAAGTATCTGTAACTGGTTAAGTAACTGACCATGTCACTGACCAAGTAACTGTAACTGGTCACGTAAGGGATACAATTTCTGGATTTGTCTTCAGCTTTCTCATTCCAATTTTCCTTTCTTCTCACAAACTCATAAAATTGTTCATGTCTCTACAAATTACCAACTTTTAGTCCAATACACAAACAAACATGGGATATGACTATTTTGACTATTCTGCTCTTTAGTCCTAAGCAGTACCAAACATGGGTCATGTATTAACATAGCATATCCCAGGTTAGAAGAGTCCTAGACTATTATAGGAAATAAGGTGGGGGATAATAGTCCCACGTAACAAACACCACCTAATTGTATTAAATATTATCACACGGAGAAGATTAGCTTGAGCAGTGAGAGATGAGGAAAGGTTCCTCGGATTTGTGTATAATTAGTTATTTTTGTCAATTTTTATGTTGAGTTTGTATGATCCATTGTACCACTAGTTATGAGAAATGACCAGATTGTGTCAATTAGGTGATAAAAAATGGTGAGTGATGATTATCACTCCAAGAATTTAGAGACTCAAAATGAAATAAATACATGTGCTCGAGACAATTTAATACATTGAATTATTTTGAACCATTCAATAAACAAAATTTAAATGAACCTACAATAAAAATTACATATCACAATAGCTGAAATGTTGCAATTAATAATATTCTTCTACAATTGTGAAATTAAGCAAGAGATAGTTGTAGGCACTATTTAATAAATTATAAATATTTCATGCACGTACCCTTTGTTCCAAAGAATAATGTGATTATAATGTGAGTATGTTTAAGAACAAACTTTAGACTAAAACTACACATGAAGATTTGATTCTTGCTTTGCATCTTTTCAAACATTAAGCAAGTTTTTTTTTCTTTCTTTTTTTTTTGACCCAAACCGTTTCCTTCCTCCACCCTCACTAATAAGGGAAAGAAATAAGGAAAAAGAAAATCCCTTTGACACTTTGATGTAGAACAAAGGAAGCAACGCCATGCCAGACACAATAATTAATTCTAGTTATTTGAGAATCCATTATGTAGAATATGAATGTTTTGATCAAAAGGCATATTCTAAGCTTAAAATAACAAAACGACTATTGCTCAACTCTTAAGGATCACTTAGATATCAAGGGTTAATGTCACCATCATACACATACAATTACTCCAATTGGAATACATAAACCAAAATTAAATTAACTTATCGTATAATAATCTTATCTATCTCATTTGTATAGATTCCATTTAGATTGGAGATTAGATCCCTTAAAATTGACAAAATAAAGTTGTAACATTGATCATTTGGTGACTAATGCTAACAAGATGGCTTCTTTTGACCTCTCCTAAGCATCTCCTTTGCTCGCTATTATTTCTTTTCCTAAAAAGATTGGGTATCTTGGAAGAATCTTCCAAACTGTTACCGTTACTTTGGGTTAGGCTGATGCTAAAGTTAAAGGGTATATGTGTGTGACATGTGTGAGAGAGAGAGAGAGAGAGAGAGAGAGAGAGAGGGAGAGTGTGACCTCCCTCTAGGGGATGTACCCTCCTTGTGTGACATTAATTATTGTGAAAATACATGATTGGTGGGACAATTGATATTGAATGCAAACCCCATGTGGAGACCAATTCTGGTTATGTTTCTTTACTGCCCTAAACCTTAACACATTATGAGGTACTTGGGTACCTAACTCCTTTACTTCTTTTCATTTTTCTCCAACCTAGATTTTAGCACTATTTGGACTAGGTTAGCCCTACATAGAATAATTAAGTAGTCAAGTTTAGTTAGTTAATTTGGCGCCTATATGTAATTTGAGGAGAGAAATAGGCATCCGTTTGAAGTCATAATTCATGTTAGAACATGTGAAGACTGAAGACAAGCATGAGTAGCTGAACTATGCTGGGTCCAATACCACAGTGAAAAGAGAAATATGCAAAAGCTTGGTTCAAATAATGAGCATTCTCAATCATACTATTCTTTTTTTTTTTTTTTTAATTTTAACAAAATGCTAGAAAGTTCTTTCTTATATTTTCACTCAAGAAAAAAAAGAAATTCATTTCTTATGTTGCTTAAACCATTTTCTAGTTGTTCCAACTTTGTTAGGGAGCTATGTTTCTTGTTTTTTAGTGAGCATCATCTAGTCTTGTTTTCTTGGCCTATTTATTATGTAGTAGGTAATAATTTATAGGCTTCCTTTCGGAGCATGAAACCGTCAAATGATTGTACCTAATGTATGTATCACTGTGCTACTACCACAAACTCTTTATCAACCCCTTAATGGTAGAGGGAGGATGTGTAATAGTCATTTCTGACTTTCGATGAATGATAGTTGCCCTATTTGGATTTGTTAAAAAAAGATGTATCATTTCATTCAATGGCAAGATATCGTTGTTGCCCAAGTATAGGATATGGTGGGATTGTTACTCGCAAACATCAACATGTCTTACACAAGCATGGGCATTATTTTTTCTTTTTTCTTTTTTCTTTTTTCACTATGGTTATCCTTGTCAACAAAGACATGGTCCCATCACTCCCATGTTAGTTTTGTTAGCATTTAACAAAAAAACGAATGGAGAATTAACATGGATGGCGTTGCTTTTTGTATATTTTTCCTGACAAGGGTTGGTGAATTTTCAGAATTCAAAGTAGAGGAAGTGAATTGAATTGTTGTTGAGGAAAACTATAGGGTAGTAAAATATACTTTGCATTTTTTTTTCTAACCCGCTTATGAATTTAAACTTTCATTTACGGATCAAGCATATTTAGACCATTTTTATCATCATATATATTTTCTTTACATATAAAAATTAACAAGTAAAAATCACACAGTGAGATTGTGAGACTCTTTTCAACAGTTATCTTTTACCTCTTGCATGTATGAGAACCCATATGGTCATATAGGGGAAAATAAAGGTCTTATTATTTTTTGGACATTAGGGAAATGTAGGTATATAATATTCTCTAACCTGTCATATGGATCGATGATTCATGAATCTATTGTCATCTTATTTTCATACGAGGATGATGAGAATTATAGAATATGACTTGTAGAAGTCCACCACTGGAGAACAATCAAGTGCAAGGTCTTTGGTCAGTTCTCCAACAGTTTAGTTTTTATCTAAAATTAAAAATTCTCTACGCTCCTGACTAAAAACAGAAGTAAATTGCTGGACAATTTTGGATATGGAAATTATTCTATGTACCGACGGTGTAAGTGACCCAACCCTTATAAAATAATCTCAACCCTTGATATTTATTATAAACTTTATTTTTAATAAACAAAAAGTGTATTTAATGCAATCTAACCATTCATTTATGTTGGTGCAAGTGCACGACGGTGCTCTGAATAATCTCTCTTTTGGATAATGTTATCCTTTTCTCTATTGGATATTTAGGTTTGTTGGGTTGTCCACCGTGCTGTTTCCATCATGCACCATAAATACCTTGGAGCATTTACAACCTTTTTTCGTTGATACACAAAGTGAGCCATAGAGATATAGATGGCAAAGGATTGTTCAAATTAGGTAAACTCACCTCTAAGTAGGTTAGCAAAAATGGGATTGGTCATTGGAAATGGCCTTTGGACCATCAATTCAGTGATGATGGTGAGTCTAGGTTTATCAGCATAGATAGGGACCATTGGCCATATGGTGGGGTACCCAAAAGACATGACAATCATAATTTTTTTTCCTAGGTACCAAAATATTTGGGATTGGACAAGGCTTGTTGGTAAGAAACCTCCATTTGACACTTAATATGATACAGTTCATGTCAACCATTCACTAATTAAGCCTCCAAAAAGAATCCTAATTATCTTTAGTGGATGTCAGTTGAGCAGCCCAGCAAAACTGACAGCATTCCTAATTTTTATTATCACTTACACTTTTGTTTTAACATCACTTGGTGCTTGTTTAAGAAATTCATTGGCTGATGAAAAACCCGGTTATTGTTTCATGACGGAAAGGGGGGAATGCCGATCAGAGTTGGTTCAGTTGGTAATGGCGGACTTGAGGTATAAATTCATACAAATTCGATCTCCGCTACCAACAATCTCTCATTTGGTGGGCAATTTAGAAAATGTCCTGCATAATTCCATACCAATGAATTGGGCTGGGACACTGGCCAGTTTTGTAAATCCTGTTAGGTTAAGGTCGTAAGTTTGCCCTGACCTTGATAATGTAGGGAAGTCTCCCTCTTACCTAAACTTTTTGTAACCAAAAAAAAAAATAGGGAAAGGGAGGAAACCTTTTGATTTTGGTCCACTGACTTCATATTTTTCTTTTATTTTTCAAAAGGGTCGTAGGCCATTGGGCTCAAACCGAGGCAGCACTCATGGGATGGAAGACTGGGTCTCCATCTGCCAATGAGATGGGGTGTCTTGTCCTATAGGAGGTTATGGACCTTGAGAGGTATAAACAATGGGGTATAAAACAACTGTCTCACAAGTTTTCCATAGGTGATGGGAGTATTTTGCTTTGTTTTCTCTTTTATGGATCGAATGTTCTTGTATTGAATAAGAAAGATTGTTTATAATGCTAACAACAACAATAGTTAGATTTTACAAATCTTGTGCAAAACTTTAGTGATCTGGCCACAACCAATAGCATTTGCAACAAGATCTTGAACCAGTTAAGGAACCGCAGATTGCGCAAAAACTATTGTGCTCCAGATGCAGTGCACTAATACAATATGGCAAAGCATAGGAACCCCAGAAACAAGTTTGATGATACGCCCCTTGCATATATTTCATGAGTGCTGAAAACATGCGCCCACTACAATCTAAAAAAACTTAACTAAAGCTTCCAGTTTTCTTCTCCCACTATATTAAAACTTAATACTGGGAAAGCACAGACCCAAAAAGGAGGAATCCTTCTAGCCCAAGTAAACAAATTATATGTCGGCTTCAACTAAGGCAGAAAGATTACTCGATTTTGGTAGAAACAAGAAAATTATGCCAACCTTACTCACTTAAACCAACTGAGATGTCATTAACATTAAAATTATAGCGATGCAATAATGTATACATGCAATAATATTGGACAAAAGCAAGTTTACATGACAACAACATATGCAGACAACTGAGGACTTGAAGAAATTCCCATGATGATGTAGTACGCAATTAACCACTAGGTGATTGCTATGCATGGAAGACGACTCCAAAAAGTGTAACAAAAAATCCCTTATCATATCTGCAGAACATCTTAGGAGTTGCAGAGATGACGATAATCTCATCTACAACCGTTGACTAAGAGACAGTAATGGTTGCTCACAAATGCATGCTGACGGAGATTCAATGAAGATAAAATGCCCTCATCTTCATAGCCACACGAAGTCCTGAAAGTTCACACACAACCATTAGATAATTTATTTTTAGCAGCAGTTATTAAATTTTGATTTAACAGGAACAAAAGAAGTAGAAAAAAAGTTATCTAAAGGGGACTAGTAAATAAGTGCATTAACCTAACTCGCTTAGAAGGTTAATGAAATTAACTCTGATATGCAATAACAAAAACTTCTACATGCACTTGACAATTTGAACTATATCCGAGGTAGACACTCACTTGTAACAGCATATTGTTAAACGTTGATAGATAAATAAAGACAAATATGCTAGAGGTTAGGAAAAAGTTCAGCAGATTTCAGATGTTCCGGATACCTAGAGGACCAACTAGACAACCACTTGAACATATTGGTGTAAACCCCTGAATACCGAACCAACAAGGCCAAATATCTGCCACTACAAGACACATCTAAACAAAGAAGATCCCAGTCCAAGAAATGCATACAACATGATCTCCCATAATTACACATCTCTAGTTAACAGTAAATAAGAGCACTATATATTAGGCAAATCAAATTTTAAAGAAAGCGCATGTTCAACCAGAGCTCTGTCGCTTTCAGTTCCCCAAATGAAACTTGAGCAAACAGATTTCTCCATAAGCACAATAATCTAGAAGATGACTTTTTTTTTTTGGCCAGTTCAGATTTAACTTCAGACCTACACACATTACTTTCAGATTTTGAGCATGTGGTCTTAGCACTACTTTTGTAGACCGTGGAGTTTTGTAGATTTAACTTCCTTATATGTCTCCCGAAATCATTAAACTCAAATGTTCTTGAGTTACTGTTTATACCTCAATACAGCAACCCGGCCTTTTTTTTATTACCAGCACTTAATCTACCAGTGTTCGATTAGATACTGTTATTTTCTCTTGTACCATAGTAATATTAACTGATCAAATCATTGAATTATTTATTTCCCTTGAAATCTCCTCAATGTTTACACAGATCTACTGTATTTCCAGGTAAACATATACTTTCAAGCTATTGATTACTGCAGTACTACCCTTCTAATCTATAGCTTTTCCCAAGAATACTATGTTTTGTTATCCACTTCTAACCTGTAGTTTCTGAAGTGGCAATATTTAATACATAAAACAAATGCACACATGTTAGTATACCAATGAAAAAAACATTACTAAGATATACAGCATTATACACACATAAATTGTGAATACACTTCACACAAATATGAAATATATCAATTTGAAAAAGAAATTATAAATGAAGAATAGATAAAAGTTAACAAGGTCATACCAATGAAAAGGGATGGATTAAAATTTCAAAGAGAATAGGAAAGAATAACGACAAAGACGGGATCCAATAGACATTCTTATGCTAGAAACAAACCAACAAAGCAACACCTTTTGATATCAGAACAGATCAGACTCAGAGTCTACAACAGACTCAACTTTAAGCCTCATTGTGTTTCACGTATTTATGCTACATATTATGGCCAAAACTAAATATCAACACAAATAGTTCCAGATTGTAATCAAGACATGCTCCAAACTTATCCATCAGAAACAAAAGAAAATCGTGCATAATCAAAAAGCAAAGAAGAAGTTTGCAGTTTTATACTCACTTAAACAATTTGGCAGTTATAAGAGTTGCAGAGACGAAGTAGTTCTGCCTGATTGGTTGGTTCAACATATTGACTGATGATTTGAGGGTATCTGCCTGGGGAAAGCGCAGAAAGCCTAGCCAACGAAGTCACCAAAAATTCCTTTGCATCTCTTATATCTTTCAGCGGATCATCCTCAGTCTTCCCAGCATTGTGCAGCCGAATAAAGGTGGCAGAATATCCAACATTTTCTGAAAATTCAGGCATTTCAGGATCCTCTTCAACCCTGTCCTGCTCTGTTCGTGAAAGAAGGGTTACAATGTTGTTAAGCAGTTTCCCCCAGTGCTCAACGGCTGCAGCATCCAGAAGCATTTGAGATTCACACAGAAGTCGGGTTGATGCAACTGCAGTCAACTTAGTCTCAATGACTCCTGTAATAAGTGTAAGATTAGGTATCCAAAACTGCCCCAAGATCATCAGAAATAGGTTGGCCTGAATGCTATTCACTGAATCGACAAGGTTTGTAGAGCCATGTTTGACCAGAAAGAGTGACATAAAAATCAATAGACACTTGATAAACTTTCCTGTCTGCCTGCTTTGGAGAACTGTGAAAAGTGCACTCCAAATCTGACCAATGTAAGGCGCAATCACATTAAAATCAAGGCTCTCAACAACAGTATTTAGCACATAGAAACCCTGTTCATCAGTACTACGGGCTGAGACAAGCTTATTGGAAATCTCAAGGACCTGTCTCAACCTGCCCTCTTGGTTGAGCTCATGGGGTGCCTTCTGAAGGAATGCTTGAAGCAAACGCACAAGAGCAGGGACATTGGAAGCCTTTCTCCACGAGTCAGGAGACAACAGCATTGGAAAAATCTGCATGTAACTCTGTGGAATGGGTGGCCTGTTCAACTCAACAAGTTGAGCCAGCAGCTGAAGTGCATAAGGATAGAACTCTTGCACATCTTCGACCAATATCTTCTGGATACTGGGGAAAAGGTTTATCTCAAAAATCGATATGAGAGAGGCATCCTTGCCGCATGCTCGTTTCACAAGGACAGCCACAGACTCAAAAACATAGTGGTTAAATACTGGATTCTTGGGGTTTTCACAAGCTTTGTTGAGTATTGATGTCAACCCAGTAATACAAGGTCCAACAATCTCACGGGATATGTCTGCAACCCCGAGAACTCGCATAATACACTTCATCACATATTGATTTTCCTCAGATTCTGGAACCTTCAAAGCCTCAAAGAGGTTGGTCATCAGTTGTGGCAGCACTGGAGAAATATCTACTGAAGTATATCTTGCTTGTCCACCCTCATCCTTTACCAGCAAAAGCTTCTCAATACAACTTGCAGCATAAGAGTGAACTACATTGGACTCTGCACGAAGGAACCGAATCAAATCTGGAAAAAATTGTAATGTCATAGGCTTTGGTATATGATTCCGGAACATTGTGAAAAATTTCAATGCGCCCGCCTTAAGCATTGGATATCCATTCACATCCTGACTCTGCAGTTCTGGAACAATCACTGTCCCAAAGAAGTTCTGAACATCAACAAGATCAGTCGTAACAGAAGTGCCACCAGCCCTCTTAGTAGCAAGTGATACAACCAAGTATATTGCGCAGTCCTTATCCTTCCAATTCTCAGATGGGTTTGCGGCAAAAGAGGTCAGCAAATTCTGTATCTGTACAGAAACCAAGTTGGTAACCTGTGGTTTATAATTGGTAGCAATCCCCTTAAGAAGCTCACAAGCAATCCTCCTCCTGGTATCGAGATCACTGCCTTCCATATCCCTCCTGATGAACTCAATGTAGTTCATGTCAAACAGTTCCTCATCCTCATCCCTCAACCTCACATTTGGGATCACAATGCCCTGACAAATCTGGGGTATCACTCCGTCACCAGCAAACAGATTATGATGCACACTTGTGCTAACGGTAGTCAAGAACTTAATAGCTGTAACGGCTAGCTGATCACGGCTCGATGCCTGAGAGACAGTTGTTAACAAATTCCACACAGCTAGCGCAAAACCATTCAAGTAAGCTTGAAACTCTTCCTCATTCTTCTCCATATAAAGGTTAATATTCTCACACACCGCTGAGCGCAACTCATCCACCACTGCAAGCCCATCAGCACTATTCTCAAGCGCTGGATAACTATTGGCTAGATATTTCCTTTGCTCAGTCATCCACTCATTCATATGGTCCTCGAAAAACTCAGGCAACTCCTGAAAATTCAACGAGAAGAAAATCCTACAGCACAACCTCTGAGACTCAAACAGCGGCTTGAGCGCCTCCGCATTACCTCCGCCGGCATTGGCGGCAGACTCAATCAAATTAGCCGTTTTCAAGAAAATTTCCAATAGGGTTCCGGCGAAATTATCCAAACAGTATTTCAAATCATACAAAAGATCATTGGTCTTGTACTCATACCGAAATTTCTTAAAAATAGAGTTAGCAGTGCCGAGAATACCGTTAACGGAAGCATAGTTGCCGGCCTGGGAAGCCTTGTGGAGGCTTCCGATGAGCTCCGGGAGCAGAGTGGGCCAGAGCCTGGGGAAATCGTGCTTGCCGATCAGGACTAGGGCTTCGCTGAGCTGGCCCTGGATTTTGGGGGTGGCGTTGAGCATGAGGGTGACGATTAGGGCTTTGATCTGGTCCTTCTCGGCGTCGAGGATCCTGGGCTCGTCGGAGTTGTTGGGAGCGGGGGCCCACCGGGCCTTGAGGTGGTTCTTGAAGTTGACGGAGGCGGCCTGGCGGATCTCCTCGGCGACGCTGGGCTCGGCGACGAGGCGAAGCACGGCGAGGCCGTAATTGGGCTTCTGGGAGAAATCGGCGAGTATGGCCTCGGCTTGGCGGCGAGGCTCCGGCGAGGGAGAGAGGGTGTTGACGAAGCACTGAGAGAGAGTGTGGAGGTCCTGGGGGTTCCACTCCATTGCTGAAAGAGAGAGAGAGAGAGAGAGAGAGAGAGAGAGAGAGAGGTTAGGGTTTTTGTGTTGACGGCTAGGGTTTTATGAGGTTCTTTTGATCGGAAATAGAACTAGGGTTTATTTGGAGAGCTTTGGCGGGAGGAAGAGAGGAGAATTCCGGTGGTGGATTTGAAAAAGGGTTTAGGTCTGAAGAACCCCAACACAGGTGAATAGTTATAAGGGATGGCTTAGCGTACGCTCCCATTGGTTAAACGATGTCGTATTAGGACTTTGAAGAAGGTCGTTTCAATATGTATATATGTAAGGGAAGTATTTCAAAAGGGGCAAAATTCTTAAAAAGAGGAAAGAGGTTATCGGGCTAAATATATATAGTTACCCTAGTTGGGTCTATTTTGTAGGTTTTGGTCCATTGTTTAGATTTTGAAACATAAAGTGATCACAGCGGCCCAACCCGTTAAGCCCGATTCAATGTGTTGGTGGGTTAGTCACTTGGATTGGGTCGTTTATGGCCACCTAATTCAATGTTGATATGAAAGAGGCCAATTCAATGAGGAGCGGAGAACCTTTAACCCTCGGCTAAAGGTGCTAGTCGCCTGTCTCGCCCGCATGCCGACCCATGAATTCTTTAGATCGGACCGGCAGGTCGGGCGAACCGGAGCCATCGAACCACCAACACAAGGACTTTTCAGTCCTTTGCTCTAACCCGTTGAGCTACCTGAACAACAGAAAGTTGTCAAGTGTTAACCGAGCTAAACTTTTTGGATTAAAAAAAAAAAAAAATCATTAACAAGTATTTTAGTGCTGGTGGAGTTTGGTTGGTATCATAATGGTGTGAATGTGATGAGCTATGAAACTCATATATCAATCGGTCAAGTCCTCGTTAGCTCTGCAAGCTTTGAATAACACATTGAAGAGTTGTGGAGCATGTTCGTGTAACTGAGGTTTGCTTTTTTTCCCCTCTATTGTAAACCAACTTCATAATTACTAAAGGATGCGGAATTTGGAAGAAAAATTTACTAGTAGCATAAGACAAACAACACAACCCAACTCATTTGGTACCAATCATACTCACAACCCAAGTACAACATATGGCAAAATATTACATTTTTTGTCGAAATAGCTAGCTTTTTTAGAGTTCAATTTTAGGGCGACACAACATAAGACTAGTCCAAATCAAACTTGTTGACTTCATTTTTGCAATCTTGTTGGGACAACACCTATAGTGCTTTGTAGATATCATATCTTAACATTTTAATTGTTTTTGTGTTGATATGATGTTTATTATTCTAAACTCGTTTTACATACTAATTGAAACCTATATTCAAACAACTTTTTTGACATATACACAATATCAACATTGCATAAGATCATTTTTGTCCGTAAAATCTCACAATATATGGCCATACTCCTAGTGATAAAATCATTTCTTCCTGCTCATTAGCTAGAAGAGTTGGTCTTCAAGCACTAGCATTTCACGAAGCCCATTAATCGATCTATATTTGCTTTCACTTAACCCAAGTAACCAATGTTTCAGTCGGCAAACAACAGACTAGTCATGCGTTTCAACATACAATAAGACGGGGTACAATACAACCATCGTTTTCTCCTCCGAATTCTGGATCAAAAAGGGGACCTCTGCTTCAACATCACTCTGAACAGGTACAATTATAATAAAACTCTGACACAGACCCTGAATTTCCCTCCACATCTTTCGTTGAAAAATTTCCTCACGTGTAACACTTGGTTCATACATCTCCTTCTGTGGGTGTCAAATTATGAGAACTACTAGACTACCTAACAAAGACATTTATTTTGCCCTCACCCACTTGTTTTCTCATGTCTTCTTGCTCATCCCCACAATGATGTTCCAGGCCTTTCCTTTTGTCTTGTAGTAAAGCTTACTCTTTCTGCTGCACAGGTACATTCAATTGAAGAAACTGTAATCTAAACTTTTTTTTTCGAATTCAAGAAGGTATAGTTATAGAGTGCATGATTCCATGGCATTCAGACAATATTAAGCTTCACTCTCAATTACTTTCGAGTCCGGCCAGGAAACTATGATATGATATTGGACAGTCACTGTGGTAAAAACGATCGAAAAAAGGCGCAGAGATTCTACAAATTATGGTGTGGTTTTTGTAATATGTTGCAGACAGCAGTACTGAAGTAGCAAATAGTGATTATTGGAGACACATTGGAGGTCTATGATGGCTCCACAAATTGCAGACAGGCTGGTGGTTTGACCTACATGGATCTTTCTTTTCCAAAATCACTTATTAATGGTACTTTCATTGATGATAATAGTATCTCACTGGTACAAGTGTCTCACATAGCAATCAAACAATTCAAACCAAATCATTGAAGATATTGATCATCTTAAATCTCAAACCTCAACTGCTTTATATTACCAGTAGTCCTGATTCTTACTATATATTCCTTTGGTGATGGAATATTTTTTTTTTTTTTGGGTTGCAAGGGCCTGAAGCCCAAACAAAAGAAAACAAAAACACAGAAATTAAACAGCCAAAGCTGTTACAAAGGAACGAGACCTCACTAGGCCATCAATGTCATCTAAGACAGCTTGAGTAGTAAAAGCTGGATTGGTACTGAAGCTGTAAGTTCCCAAATCTTGATCAAGACTCCTTTTGGCTAAAATATCTGCGACCGTATTCCTCTCTCTGTAAATATGTTTGAGAGAGTAGGACTTCAAATGTTGTGCCAAAGTTTTGCAATTATTCAACAAGGTTCCAAGAGGATGAAGCTCAATATCAGTATTGTGTAGAAGGTTAAACAACACAGCAGAATCAGTCTCCACTTCCAAATGCTTAATATCCATCTCAACAGCCATTTGGAGGCCAGTAAACAAACCCCAGGCCTCTGCTTGAAGTACTTCTCCACGCGCGCCCAGTGTTCTTCATAAACCCTTTACTCCATACACCATTACTGTCCCTAATAACACCCCACCAGCACCAATTAGTCCCTCCCCATTTCTAGAGCCATCAACATTCAACTTAAAACGACCAATCTCAGGTCTTTGCTGGTGATGGAATATTTCATCCTCTTATTTCTCGTTAAGTTGTTGATGGAAATTAACATCAAGTTTATAGCCCCTTAAATTTGTAAGGCAATTTGTAATTGTGTCATCGTCTTGAAGAAGCCAAAATAATGGTACTTCTTTGGCCAAAATAATGGAACTGATTGATGTATATTTTGCGTTGTGGTCTCCATGTCTCTCGACAAAATTAACCGGGAGATGAGGACTGTGATAGCACAGTTTCACATCGCATGATCGAGTACATGATTACCTTTGAATTTTGAAACATAGTAAGGATGTGGATTTCTCCACCTGCATGTTGTTAATTGGCTTAGTGGTAAATCTGATCTATATTTTCTATTACGAACAGTACTGAGGCAGCAGGCCGGTGTATGCACATGGAAAATGTCGAACCATCAGCTTGTGGCACCTGATCTGGCAGGGTCGCAGGGAGGTGGAATTCCGAAAGGGTCCAACTTTAGCGTTGAGGAGAAGAGTTTAGGGTTAGCAAAGTCTCTCATCTCCTAGGTATCTTTAGAATGTGTTGTATATAAACTCCTCCACCCATTGACGTGATTTGACCTTATTGGAAGTTTGTATTTCTAATTCCTCGACATAGAACTTTAATACTATGCCAGACAATCACGAAACCGAAAAACTTAAGCCAAACTACACTGGTCACGAAATGATCAAGCAATCCAACACTTGCGATGCCAACTTCCTAATTCCATTAATTCCCATGTTGTTGCAGCTTTCCTGTATGTTTCATATTTCTGGGCACCTAGTGCCAACTTGATCAACTCAATCAATTGAAAGCTCCAAAAGAACGAAAGCATGGGATTGAATCACGGCCAAAATAGGCACACAGATCAAACAGCATGCAGCACAAAACTTGCACATATTTCGGCCATGACATCGATTTTTTTTTTAGAAGAAGAAATTGCATATATTAAGCAATTGAGATTTATATTAGATTATTAGTTATAAGTACATTGGAGAGCCATTGTGGCCAATTTTCAATCCAAACTTGAAATGCAGGATGTAAAGGTGCTTTCCTAATTAAAACATGTGGTGTCTGATTATATTTCTTAAGACTAAAAATACAAATAACTGATTAGAAAAAGCAGAAAAATGTTCTCAGCTCTACTAGTAAAAGGCCTTCAACCGATCAATCTGAAATGTCACAATTGAAATCATTAATTATCTCCTGCGCATCCATTTTCAAGATGATATTAGTCGAATCGAAACCTGCTAGGTGAAGAGCTTGTAAGCCCAGATCACCTGCATACAATTCAATTGCCTTAACACTGTAATGCCCTAAGCCTTTAGAAACTGCAAGAAGAAGGCCATGACGTCATGACATCGATTGCAATTGACAATTCCTTCACATTATCAACATATTACAAAACCGTGGTCCAATAATAAAGGGTACTTGACCCAAAGCACCAAAATAAGTAAAAATTATCTCACTTATTTCATAAACAAATTTTTATTCCTAGCTACCCAATTTAACATAAAAATATAATTTTACCCTCAGTCAAATTAATAAACTACCCATATGCCATCTCTCTCTCTCTCTCTCTCTCTCTCTCTCTCTCTCTCTCTCTCTCTCTCTCTCTCTCTCTCTCTCTCTCTCTCTCTCTCCCTCCCCCCTCCAATCTGAAACGTACTCTCTCTCTCTCTCTCAAATTTGCAGGAGTGTTGGTGCAAGCACTGAGGTGCCGGCGAGTCGATTTACACTTCATCGGCGACGACACAGGACTCGGCTTCATCAACGATGACGAATGGGACCTCAAATTCCGCTTCTAAGGAGCCAAATCACTGCTGGATCCGACTACCTCCTTGACGGCTCAACGCTGCTTTCTGATTCGACCTTAACGCTGCATCTGAGAAACTGGAGTAGAGGACACCCTTACAACATTGGCTAAGGAGAGGTTTGATCCTCTGTGATTTAGAGGCGATGAAGGAGCGAGAGTAAGGCTAGGGACGTGGCAGGCGGGGATTGATCGTAGACGGAGGTGATAAGCGGAGGGCTGAGGCGGGGCGACCTGCGGTGGCACAGACGGGAAGAAGCCAGAGCGAGCTAAGGTGGCACGTCTTCATGACTTCACAAAAGGGAGAAGATGTGTGGGTGCCTAGAACAATTTCTAGGTGCCCAAATCAAAATTTTTTTTTTTTTAAGTAATGGGCAGAAGGAAAAAAAAGTTTTTACTATCTATTGGGGGGCAATAGACGTTTTGAATTGATATAATCTCTTCATTTTTTTCTTTAATCAAATTTTTATTTGTCTAATTTTAAGAAGATTAGTTCCCGTTTCGACGACCGAAAGTTATATTGGGGGCAATAGACGTCTATAAGGGGGCAATAGACCCCCAATAAATGTCTATTGGAGGCAATAAACCTTTCCGGCGACCTATGAAATCTCCGACAACTTCTTTGGGAACCTCCGGCGGGGTTTTTAGAAAAGTCCAGTGGGCAGCAGTCGGTGATCGGATTCCGGCAAAGTCTCCTATGCTTTCTCTCTCTTCCATTCTCTCTCTCTCTCTCTCTCTCTCTCTCTCTCTATCTAAGTAACAAAGGGGTGAGGGTAAAATAGTCTTAAAAAAAATTTAATTGGGTTATTAGGAAAGACTTCCTTAGAGTGTTTGGATAAGGAGAAATTATAAAAACTTAATAGGATAAGTGCAAAAAAAAAAAAAAAAAACCCTAGAAATGGTGTAAACAGACAAAAACCCAACAATAAACTCATTGTTATATGCTTTTTCCAGGCCTGAAATAACCAATTGATCTTTAGCTCTTTTTACAGTGAAAGAGGCTTGAAAGAACCAATTGATTTTTAGCTCTTTTTACGATGGTCCAACAATAAACTCAATGTTTTTTTAGCTCTTTTTACGATGGTCCAACAATAAACTCATTGTTATATGAGCATATTATTTATATAAATTTTTAATTAAATTAATTATTGTTAAGGTGTTCATAATTGTGACTTATTTATTATTATGAACATGAGCGGTTCATGTTGGACAAATTCGGTTCATCCATTGATTTGATCTAGTTCAATACATTGAGTATCAATTTGATTGAAAATTTACATAAGTGATATACTCATGAAGACTTAAAAACTGAACGGTTGAGATGTCGATATGTGACGGAAAAATTAGTCTTATAAATTATCCCTAAAAATAGAAAGAAAGAAAAAAATCCTAACTAGAAGGGCAATGTACATATATAACTTAATCTCTACTAATTAAACCCGTGACCAATTTTCACCGCTGATCATTAAACTTCAGAAAGTGCCATGTCTATTTGATATGCATGCATAGCTTCGATTCATAGGTTGGGGCTTGAATTTTTCCTTTTTCCTTTTACAGTTCACATGCATGCATATATAGTTGCTAGCTTTTTCTCTCATGTCTTAATCTCCTTTCTACCTATTAAATCTACTTTATATTTCAAGTGGGCATGTACTCATATTCAATTGTCTCGAAGTCTTCTGTTTAGAATTTCTCTAGCCATCTTAAGAGCAAGTTCACCCGTGGGTCACCAGATCACCTATTATTCACTGCTTTTTATGTGTATTTTCACTCTCTGGGTCACGGGCACAGTGTATTTCTTGCCCTCGATCGCCATGTGTTACCCTGGGTCACTTTCTGGGTCACCCTGGTGACCTGCAAGCTGACCTGGTGACACAGGTCTTATTAGAAACTGTGCCCGTGACCTCGAGAGTGGAAATAAACACTAAAAAATAATGAATAGTAAGTGACATGGTGACCCAACGGGTGAACTTGCTCTAAGCACTCAGCTGTGTGTATACTCTACGATTGTGATTATTTAATCCCTAGCTTGTTAACCCTTTGCTTGCTTGAATCAGTCAAGTATTAGGTCCAGAATCTAGAGCCAATTTGTCAGGGGGCCTTCTCTATTCATTTTCTATTATATCGGTTTGAGAATTTATAAGTTCGCTCACCCTCTTTTATAAGTTATAATTCAGTGGAAAATACATTTTAATGTAATAAAACTCATCAAAACCTTATGACTACTACTGTTTAAGATTTGTTATGTGTTGGGCATTCTGTCACATGTTTCTATCCTAAAATTTCCATTCCCACATAAGTATGTTCTTTTCACATTACCGAAATTTATAATTTTAAGTCACTAAATACTCCCAATCACAACTTTTGACGGTTAGAGAACCCAAAAAATTCAAAATATTTTGACAACGCAAAGTAAACATTGACTTAAATTACAACATAGAAAAAACTTTTAGAGGGTACATTATAACACGTCAATAGTTGGTTGCTAAAACGATACTACCACTGTGGACGAGGGGAAACTTTACAACTAGAAATATAATCAACTGAAAGTAACGTACAAAATGGATGCAGATTTTTTTTGTATCAGAAAATGGGGATCCCTAGGTGTGGACATGCTCCAGATAGGTGTTGCTTCATTTGCTTCAACAACATCAATCATATAGAATTACAGGCCTAACGAAAGAAGGAAGCATAAGTATAAATAAATAAGAATATAGGGCACTAATTCCAAATAATAGGAACAAATCATTTTCAACCCTGTACTCCTAAAATCGTTTGATCTAGCTAACGAACATTCTCATACTGACTTTTTACTATTTGAACTGCAAATTACTGTATTTGAACCAGTACATATTTACATGGCAAAATATATAATTATTTAGTTATATAGCTAGCTAGTACATTATAATTCGATACTGAAATATCTGGAATGGACTTTTGTAGATTAATTTGCAGACTGTCGTCAAAGTTCGAATGGTATAACAAAACTGGTTAAGCAATCCCGAAATTTCGGCCAAAACCTGCAATTCGCAATTCGCCCATGACCTGGGACCCCTGGGAACTCATTAGTTTACTTATCCATATATCACCCATTCAAGCTGCATTATATACCATTAAGAGTGAGTGGTTGAAGTTTTATTGGAACCTGAGAAACTTCACCAAGTCTCTTTTTAAGTAGCTGGATATATAGTTATTTATATAAACCCCGCTAACTAAAATTATTAATCAAGCACAACAAACCCATCTACCTATGTTGGTATACATAAATTGGAGCACATATATTATACACCAACCGCACATAAGAACCTAATCATCACCTTATAGACATGCCTCTCCTTCTGGCCATGTTAATGCTGTTTCACCGGTAAACGTACTCCGTTTCACCGTTTCACCGGTAAACGTACTCCACCCACATGAGTTCGAGTAGCACGTGCCGCTATTCATTAGCTCCGGTAGCTCAATCTCACCCCAAAAATCATCGACGCCGCCGCCGTCCAATACGTCACGGTGATGATCCTGATCAGTGCTTCTAGCTGTACTTGATGACTTCATTGTCTGTGCTGCTTTAGCTGCTGCTGCCTGAATATCCCTAGCCGTACTCGTGGAGGGCCTCGGCAAGTGCTCCACCTCGTCGGGGAAGTTCAGCTGCGCTTTTCGCCCCTTGAGGCAGTAGGCCGCCACGTCATAGGCCTTGGCCGCCATCTCGGGCACCGGGAAGGACCCTAGCCAAATGCGTGACTTCTTGCGTGGCTCCCTGATTTCGGACACCCATTTTCCCCACCTCCGCTTCCTCACGCCCCGGTACACCGGGTGCCGGGTGCCGCTGCGTTGTTGGTTTTCGTGGTTCTGGGTGATTGTGGCTGCGGCAGTGGTGGTGGTGGGAGTGCTCAGGTCATCTTCAGTGTCTGGTGGTTGCTCCATGTACGTTGAGAAAGCATTAGCTGGGAGTGTCATCAAATTAATACAATTGTCTAGGCTCCTTTTGGGTCTTATAAGTTATAGCGGGTTTTTCTGAAATTACTTGTATGCCCTTGCGTAAGACATTAATTGGATACTTATTATGGTGCATACCTTTTCCTCCGATCCTCCAAGTGATTCTGAAATTGTGATAGCGGGACAGGGTTCTACTTCTGAGGGTACTTCTGCGGGTACATAGCATTCATTATTTGGATTCAGGCATCTAGCAATGGCTAAAAAAAAGGTAAAAAACACCCACATGGACAAAAGAAGTTAAAATTTTGCTAAACCAGGAAAAACCGAAAAACCTTCTTAATCTCATTTGCATATGTCAGGATGACAGCATGCCCACCTAAGAAAACCCTAGAATGTGCACTTTTAGGCCATAGCGTAAGATAAGGGGAAGAAACGGTTTAGGGTTACGTCCTCTGATGGTTTAGTGTCAAATGCCTCCCCTATTTTTGGGGGTTTAGTGTCAAATGTCGCCCCTAATTATTGGGTCTAGTGTCAGATGCCTTATCAAACTAAATATCAAAGTATGAATGAAGTTTTAACAAGAAACGTAGAATAAGTGAGTCATACTCATATGTCTCCAACTGTTTATATAAAACTTTGCTTGATAAATTAAGGAGCATATGGGACTTGCTTTTATGGTTTTAACTATCAGACGCATCTAGAGGCACATACTATAAAATGACTAACAGGACTTTTAATGTAATCTTCTACTTTAGAGGATAAGAGGTCATAAACTAATAGCATATAACAACATAAACTGACCAAAAGATCTAGGAAGACATAGAACCCTAAATCCTAAAGTTAAAGATTAGACTGATTGATCTCTTCCATTATATAGCACTCCATATTATATAAAGATAATCAAATTATTAATGACTGATAAAATGAATTAAGAGGAACAATAATCCTGTAACTTAAGATCAGACAATTTCATAAATTTGAGTGTGATTGTTATTAGGGTTATCAATTACTTCATCAACTGCCAAAACAAATCATGCACGTGAACAGTATTTGGCTTATACGAATAATTACACAAGTGTTGGTCCCCAATGAAAAATATGGTTGTGATTTCTACAAAAACCATAATGGTGTTAGAAAACTCAAAACCAGCTAGCCCAGTTCCTATCATTTCCATCTGTTTTCTTCGATCTCCAAGGAGTGGTCGACGGTGATCTTCATAAGGGTATGAAATACAATGACCAACCTACAGTTTTTAACAAAACATCATTATCAAATGCTCAGATCTCAGCTAATCATATTGCTTTTAGCTCTTGTAGCAATAGCCGCTCTTCTTTGTGAGTTTTGGCCGATTCACAAATCACATGGTGGATGATAAGCACGGGATTTTGGTGATTTTTTCTAGCTTTTGAGTTTTGTCCCTTCTTTTCTTATGGGCCTTCTGGTTTGGGATTTTTTGTGCATGATATATTGGTGGTTAAGTAGCTTTTATTTGGGGTGTGTTTGAGTTTGATATAGACAGAAGGCCTATCATGAAGGTCCGATAAAATGAGAGATAAGATAATGAGATTGATAGGGACCACAATTTCAAGAATATTATGTACTTTCTAATTGCTTGGATTAATGATTTATTCAATCATTATTATGATAATGAGGCATGTTTTGTATGGGAGAGGATCCTCTCCTAAATTATTCTTCTGCCTAGGTTTCCTAAGCTTTTAATCATGACGTGCCAAGTGTACAAAGTCACATCTAAATGCACATTTGCTTTTCCCCTCTATTTTCTCTTTTTTACAATTTCTTTTATATTAAAAGTATGATTTCCTCCCTTGTATTCGACAGTTTCATTAATTAAGGTTTGAGGGCAGCCGCACCAGCCCTTTATTAAAAAAAATAAAAATATGCTGGGTGTTTCATCCATTTCTCTAAGGGTTTTTTTTCACCAATAATGTCTAGACACTTAAGAGACTTTCAATATGATACCTGAAATTACAATGTTATCAATGTGATACCCGGACTTATTTTTCCTTATTAATGTCGTACCTCTGGCTAATTTTCCTCACAGAGCCGTTAACAATACCACGTGTGACGCACGTGAAAAAGCACTAAATGAGGGCAAGAAGACTTGTTTACCCTAAAAAATATTGGGTTTTTTTTTTCCTCTCTCTCTCTCTCTTTCCTTCTTTCTTTCTTTCTTTCTTGTTCTTTTTCGATTTGAACCACCAAGATATCAATGTGTTTGATGCCCAGTAACTACATAATCATATGAGGATATGTCCGATCATAGTCCCCATAGCATAATTTAGACTAAAGAAACCTTTCACAATCTATTCACAATCTCATCAACATCAAGCCAGTCATTAGATTCTTTGGTCTCTATCAGTTTACGGGAACTTATGAACTTATCTGCCCAGACCCAGCCTGTCTGATTTGAGAGAGTGACCTTGAGAGGCTGCCGGTAACTCTCTCTGAAGAGAATTATCAATTCCAAATTTCAGATTATAATTGGAAGTTGATCAAAATCATTACCCACATACATGTACACACCTCAGTAGTCTCACCTCATCTCTCTTCATGGCCATTAATATTGAATAAACCAATAAAATACAATCTTGCTCATAAAGGATGGTTTGAACTTTGAATAGCTGAGCCTCAATTCGATTAAACAAAGCAAAAAGCTAAAGAGTGACCCAATTTCCAGAACTGATTATTAAACCTTAAGCTTCATTCACCACCAGATCTAGAACCAAAAAAAAAAAGCGTCCCAGCCATATCACTGTAAGTTTGTAATTCCGGCAAGCCGGCAATTAACAAGCCCTAAGGCCCCCCGCCCCCAACATCCTTCATGGCCGTCGTCGTCTCTCAGAGATGGAAATTTGACGGAACCATTGATTGCTGTTATTGGAGTGTCGACATTGACGGCGGCTTCATGGCCTTCGATGAAGAATTAAGCTCCAATCAGCTACTTGTTGCAATTGTTGGCTAAGAATTTGACTCCAATTGCAATTGGTGATTATCTCACAAATCCAACGGTTTGGGATCAGACTGAAATTCAAAGAGATAATCACCTCAAACAGCAGAGATTAGAAGGACGAAGCTTTGATCACGAACAATCTCAAACTTCAAGCAAAGGGAATCGAAATGAAACAATGATACTTTATTTGCCCAAGGAAACACTAATTCTTCTGATCTTGGTTTCCTTCTTTGGCCAAATTCTGATATGGGTTTAAGAACCCATCATGCTTTTATTTTTTTATTTTATTTCAGACATAAATAGACAATTTTGCCTTTTGAAATTCAATAACATGTGCATCACGTGATCATTTTCAACGGTTCCGTGACGGAAATTAGCTGGAGGTACGACGTTGATCAGAAAAAATAAGTTTAGGTATCACATTGATAACATTGTAAGTTCAAGTATCACATTAAAAGTCTCTTAAGTGTTCAGATACTGTTGATAAAAAAGTCTCTAAAGTGCAGACTCTCTCTCTCTCTTTGTGGGAGTGGAGATTAATCCTTTCATCCTTTCTCTAAAGCAAGAAAGAAGAAATAACACAGGGCATCAACAACCCTTTCATTCTACATCACGTATTCACAGCACAAAGCAAAATCTCATTGTTTTTTTTTTTTTTTTTTTGAATCTCCAAATCTAAGAGGTTATCAAACCGGAAAAACAAAAACCCTCCTAGAAAACTCAGTTTTTTCATTGTTCATTCCCAGTTGACCCAATTGCTATTCCCATCGCAATACCATTGAAGTTCTCATTGGCTTCTATTGTTAAAAATCGCAAATGTATAGGGAGGGTTAAAATTCATCTTCTCACTTGAACTTTGGAAACCCAGATCCAAACCTTTTCTCAGGTACAAAACCAAAGATCCAATTTTTCTATCAAAATTCACAGAACCCATTACCATGCCTCAGCTTAGCTCCCTTTCTTATGAGTCACGCACGCAATGAAGCGCTCACCAGGCAAAGCCCAGTCACACATGACTCTTCCCTTTGAGAAGATTTCATTTGATAACGAGGGAAGCAGTGAAGAACAGAAAGAAAAGAAGAAGAGAGAGAAAGGAAAGGAAGAGAAGAACAGCGAAGGAAAAGAAGATCACAGAGAAAGGAAGAAACAAAGCGGCTGGGAAGGAAAAGAGAAATCATCTACCATTAGATCTTGAGATAGCCACGTGTCCTCATCTGCTTCAAAGTTTAGGAAGCTCAGCCAAAATAAGAGCTTAGGAGAGGATCCTCTCCCATTTTGTATTGGATGATAGAGAAACCTACCTACATAATTTAGTATCCGAGTCGTTGTATAGCATTTACCTTGAGGTCTATACTCAAACAAAAATCTCTTCATTAAAGTCAGCCTTTTACTTATGAGTGTTGTTATTAACACACCTTAAATCTCTGTTCATACACCATTTTCATTTTTTATTCTTTAAACTCATATTATTATTGGTAAAATGTCTTAACTAACCATCTTTTGTAATTTTCTTTCCCATTCTCTAATAATATTAAACTGATCTTCATACCAAAATTCCTCAAATCCAAAAGACATGTTATGCTATCGCACTTGTTCATTTTTATTTTTGGTCAATCACTAGTTCATTTGTTGTTTTACCCTAATTCTTTTGCTTCAACAAAATTCAATCAATTATTTTCTAAATTTAAGCCCATAATTGGATGACCATTGTTTCTCTTCTATTCTTTCACCACCTATATATATTTGTAAGAATAATTAAACAAGGGACATATAGAGTTCTATTCTTTTACCACCTCTATTTGTAAGAATAATTAAACATGGGACACATATAAAGTGCACCGGGGGTGGAGGGTCCAATTCTGGGATTAGATTTAGAAAATAATTAATCAAATTTTGTTGATCGAAGCAAAACGATTAGGGTAGAAAAAAAAAACCAGTAATTGACTAAAAATAAAAATGAACTAGTGCGATAGCATTGCATGTCTTCTGGATTTGAGGGATTTTTGTGTGAAATTCGGTTAAATTTGTATTAAAGAATGAGAAAGAAAATTGCAAAGGATTGTTAGTTAAGACATTTTACCAAAAATAAATGTGAATTTAAAGAATAAAAAATAAATAGGGTGCGTGAATAGAGATTTAAGGTGTGTTAATAACACCCTTACTTATTAGATAATTTTACAAGTAAATCCAGAATATGTGTCTGGCCCAAACTCTATGTTACTTGTGCAAGTTGTAATAGAGTTTATGTTAGAGATATTCGTAGATTTCCTGACAGGTCACGCCCCGGACTTCACCCTGAAATCCGAAGTGGCCCTGCGGGGCCCACCTTAGAAGAAATTCTACTAAAAATTTGGCAGAACTTTCCCTAAAAATGGACAACTCAAAACCTGTAGAAAAACATTCACACTTCTAAGCAATCCATCCTTATTATCCTTGAGCCACCCTGCTCCCCAAATCACAACATCTTCCAATTCACATTATACAAATCTCAACTTAATAACATTAATCCCACATGTTATCAGAGCAATTCTAAAACAAAAGGTATAATAGAAATAAAAGTAAGAGGGTGAAGGATCGATAGATCCTACAATGCGGAAGCAGTGATAACTATGGCTCAACCCGTGTACGCCCGACCTCAACTAATTTCGCCTGCAAACTGGGCATTTAAAACCGAAGGGCCCAGGGGAAAGTATTGAAAAACACGTTAGTGTGAGTGGACAAAAAAATAAATAATCAAGATAATTCAAAAGAAGCAAATTTGAATACTTTTCTACGTATTTAAACTTATAAAGCCTCGATGCATGCAACGTTCATAAAACGTATTTCTTTAAACTCAAAATCTCGTGAAAACATACCAGCCCTGCTGGTTAAGAGAAATCGGACTAGCCCCGCTAGTCAAGTAATAATAGGATATGGGGAAGAAATATCACCATATGGGTAAAAGAGCCCCTTAAGCTCTACCTACCCTCGACTGCCACTCACACAACCACTCACACATAGATTGTGTGAGGATGAGAACTAATAACCTCGACTACCACTCACGTGAGGAGAAGAATAAATCACCTTGACTGCCACTCACAAACACAAAGTAAGTGAGGAGGAGACACAATCAGAACGACCCAAGTATGGTGAGGAAAACAATCGAAAACCAATAAATCCATAAAGCTTCCCCAATATCTCACGAAAAAAAAGAAGTATATTCCAATGACGTGGCCCCGCACGCTAAAATATTCTCAAAATCATAACAAATAGGTGAGATCAAATTATAAATCGTAACTCAGAAACCAAACTAAATCCACAATCATCAATAAGGCATTCCCAATGCCAAAACCGAAAGTCGATGAGTAAATAAGAAAAATATCTCCATCGAAATCCCATTTCGAAAATCTTTTAAAAATCTCAAATCAACGAATAGAAATATAATATATAATTCCAGAAATCACATCGGAAAATAATTCGTCGAAAAATCATTATAAATCGTAAATTCAAATTCGAGCGTAGAAAACTCTCGTTCTAAAATCATGATGGAAAATCCGATCAATATTCCTATATATTCCAAAACCAAATAATATCCGAAACTAAAAATAATATGCTTGACAAAATATTATGATAATTAAATAAAGCATTAATTCAAGAAACAATGCATGCATCAACATTTAAAACAAAAGTCCACTCACAGTACTATATAGGTGACCACGCATATGGGTTTCTTCGTCGAGCGGTAACGCGGTATAGCGCCCTTGAAGTGTTCAAATCTGGCCGGTGAAAATTTTCCAAAAATTTCAAAACCCCAGAATCGGGTTTTTGCTTGATTCTTCCTCTACAATGCAAATCGATGTTTGAATCTTAAGGGGAAATGTCAAATGGCTCGAGGCGCTCCTATTGGACTTGGTTTGGTGACCAGAGATGGCCGGAATTAGAAGAATTGCCGGAAAACCTCCAACTGCTACAGTAAACTTCAAGTCGCCGATCCTCACTTCTCCAGCCAAATCGCCGTGACCCACTACCACCGGCGTGTGCAGCGGAAGGAGGTGGTCCTATACTGACCGGCGGCACGTCGTCAGGTGGCCGGACGGCGGCGAATCAAAAGTAAGAAAATGGAGACCGAAAGGGAAAGAGAGAGAGCTCGAGGGAGAGGAGAGAGAAAGGTGGGTTTCCGGATTTGGAAACCTACCACAGTAAAATTCTAATATTTATACCTAATTTACCATGAACAGTAACTTCCGTATTTCACTTATAACTTTCGCATACAAACTCCGATTTTTACGTACCGCATATGCACGCGCTCGGTTTAACGTCCTCTACAACTTTCATGAAGGACATTTTCTCCAATTTTGACCCGAACAAAAAGTCAACTTTTAGGGCCACTAAAAGTATCGAAACAAAGTAAAAAGTGAAAGTAATTGTCGTTTACCGTCCAAATGACTAGTAAACCAGTAAATTGAGATACGGGACGTAACAATCTTCCATCATTATACGACTATGTTTCCATGTACAACTCTACTTTTATGCTTGTAATCCTCTATATAAAGAGGCCTCTATTATCAATGATAGCACAACAAATTCTCTCTCAAATATTGATTCCCTAAAACATGTTATCAGCACGAAGCCCTAACCCTGAAACAAATAGCCAAACCCTGATTCAAGAAGCTAAAACCCCAAATCAGAATACAAAACCTTGAAACCTTTTCTGTCTCCACCGCATACCTTGAAGTCCTCAACCCTAGGAATCCAGAACCAGTGGTAGAACCACCAAAATTGGCCAGAAACTTATCGAACCGGCCACCGGAAGCTCCAAATTGCCTGCTACAAAAACTCCGCCGGTTCACCACCTTCCGGACCTCCAATTACCACCAAATTTTGTCAGTAGCAGCGTCTCGATCTCACGATTCCAGAACAGGTCTAAGACTTACTGAACCTGCCGCCTGACTGACTGACCGATCCGCAGGCAGAAAACTAGACAGAAACATTTTTTGGGTAATTCCAACCACCATCGATTAATTTCGGCCACCATCGATCAGTTCCGACCGCCTCCAGCCAGCGATAACCACCGCCAGCCACGTTAGCAGCCATTAATTAACATCTGCAATCTAAATATAAGGGGAAAGACAAACAACAAATAATAAATTCATATCTAACGTTTAAACCCTAACTACATAAAGAGAAAACAATGAACAAAAAAATATATACAATCATATGAATATGTATTTTTCACATTATATTTTCAAAATTTGCAGGAACCCAACAAAGGTTGAATTCATATACATGTGTTATACAAATCTATTAATCGAATGTACGTGCAAATCTATTGACTGAATTACATGAAATTTTTTCTACTCTTGATTGAAGAAAAAAAATTGTTGTTTAAATCTAAGCATGAGTGTAATGAAAAAAAAAATGTAAGAAAGCCAATTTTTTTTTTTTTTAAGAAGAAAGCCAAAATAATTTAGAGTCATTAGATTTTAGAATGATAAGATTGTCTTTTTCTCAATAGTTACATAGCATGATTTGACAAATAGGTGATGTATATAAATGACATAGCATGACACTTAAGATTGATGCCACAAATCTTAGGCCTTATTGAAGCCACAAATCATTTTTCTATCTTTAATTGTATCAGAGTTTTTTTAAGATTTGAGGGACCCTTTGGGTTCGTGCGTCTGCGGTACAGTGGATTAGTCTGGCTTTGCTTGGCTTTCGCCGCAATGTCGGTGCAGGTGTCCTGGCGCTGAGATATCACTGCATGGGTGTGTGAGTTACTAACAACTAACCCGATCAAAAAAAAAAATAGATAGTTAAATTAGGACAATATTTATGCAATGTCAACTATTACGAACCACACATCTGAGAGTATGTCTGTCTCCAATAGATAGTTAAGTTTGAATAATGTTGGTGAAGTGCTAGTTAGTTACCTCTAAGTAGTTTAATTGATAAAAAAATTAAAATAAAAAATTGGTAAGGTTGATCGCCTAAGAAAGAAACTTACTAATTTCCTTTTTAGATGACGAACAACCAACCCAACCATGCTGCTAACTCAACAAATGAATCTATAGATCGATCGGCAATGTCATGGTTGTTTGGCTACTTTATCGATCATGTCCCCATTGATTGACTATTGATAATACCGACCAACACACAAATCCTAATTTCAGTTGTAATTCTTATCATAGATATAAAAGTAAGCGATCGAATCATGTTATCCAACATTTATGTTTTTTTTTTTTTGACAAATCAACATGTATGTTGTTAGAAATTAATCTCAAACTAAGTTGTCAGATGCACACATTATCAAATTTCAAGTCCAATTTTTGTCATTCTTGTTATGAAAAACAGCTTTTCGAACGGCATTTTGTAATCTGTTAGCAGGCGGGCTCTAAATATTCATATTCTTGACAACATGACTAACAGATCATCGGATCATTGCGGAAACAATCCATTAACATAATGTGTGTCACTACTAGAATTTTGCTTATAGGACACCCTCCTATAAGGGTGTCTATTGTTCACAAAGGCCACCAATGTCTTCATTAGCCACTATGCAGCCACTAAATACATGACAGAGGTGATTACCCCAGTTTCCTTTGTAGTATAGAGCACCAAAATTGAAACGGTGCCTGGTTTCAACTCAAAAGAATGTTGTCATGTCAGCTACCATACACCAATTATAGTGTTAATAGCCAACTGTTAGAACTGTGTCTTCAAATGCCACATTATTAAATATATATATATATACACACACACACACACACAGAAGATCCTATCCAGAGTGGAGCTCCGCTTTGAAAATTAACTTGTGAAGTTCGAGTTTTTGGTCACTTTTCGGTCGCACATCCACATCTCGACCGTTCAGTTTTTAGGTACTAGTGTATAGATCGTCTCTGCAAATTTTCAGCTAAAATGATGATCGTTAAGGCATTGATAATTGCCTTAAAGCTAGTACGGTTCAGGTTGACAGATTCAGTCCGTCCATTGGTTTAAGCGAGTGAGATACCTTAACGATCATTAATTTGGCTGAAAATTTGCAGAGATGATCTATACACTAGTACGTAAAAACTGAACGGTCGGGATGTGGATATGCGATCGAAAAGTGACCAAAAACTCAAACTTCACACGTTAATTTCAAAGTGGAGCTCCGCTCTGGATAAAATCTGTGTGTATATATATATATATATATATATATATACATATATTAAATTAAAACCATTGAGTAGGGGAATAGATCAATTATGTCTACAAATGTATTCATATACATCATCACATTTGATCAAAATCTAAAGTCGTAATAGATTTGTAAATACAACTTATTGCACTAGCTTGTCCGAGAATAAAGAAACTTATTGCAACTTACAAAGCTTAAACCTACCAAAAAGAGACATAGTTGATGTTTCATTTACTGGTATCAACTCCAAATCTTCACCCAGCTCCAACAAGGCATTATTTTGCACAGTAGTCTGCCATTTACTTTCATGCCTATCCAAAGTATTGCGAAAAACTTGTTAAGTTCATCTGATATTCTCTCTGCTGGTAACAAGAGAATCCAGCCTAGCTTGCGAGCTCCATATTTAAAAGCACTACATTTTCAATAGAAGCTACCTGCAGAAAACACATGAATCATTACCATATGACAGCACACAGAGTGAACGAGCAGCTAGTAGTTATAGTACTCCAGTAAAATTCCATGACAACAACAGAGAGAGAGAGAGAGAGAGAGAGAGAGAACAGGGGAATACCTCTATTGACACTACGACCAAGGTGGTTGTTCTCTTTAAGTGGATCAATTATAAGGAACAAACTCGTAAGTTTGTCTCACACCCCTTTGATGGTACACAGTTTCTAATAAACTCTTCACCTAGCAGTACATCATCCCCTCTATTATCTGGTACTTCAGCTTCAGAGAGAGAATAAACTCAGAGACCAGGACAATACAAAAGAGCCATCCAACATTACAGGCACAAGAGATATCTCTTACCCACAATATCAGGTAGGGAGGATTTGTAAACTGGTCCATTTAAACTTACACAGTATTTCTCCCAATCAAATTTGCTGAAGTAATCCAAAAATCTATAGAGGACCTACAAAACAGTGACACATATTAAGTAATGTGCTTAAACTAGGCGATCAAACTTACATTCTTTACCATGAGAAAATGATCTGAATTCTCATAATGGAGAATAGAGCCCTTACCAGTACAATAGA
Source organism: Rosa chinensis (assembly GCF_002994745.2). NCBI lineage: Eukaryota > Viridiplantae > Streptophyta > Magnoliopsida > Rosales > Rosaceae > Rosa > Rosa chinensis. The sequence goes on along the minus strand of NC_037088.1, from coordinate 51,840,692 downwards.
AAAATGAAAGTAGTCAGTTTCACTACTCAAAGCAAGAGATAAACCAAATGTTTGCAATAGATTATTTATGGCATATGTACCTTTAGTGACTTACCATGACACTCCAGCTATAGCACTTTTAACACTTTCAATTACATGACCCAATTTGATAATCTGATTCCCCAAAAACATAAGGTAGGTTGACGAATGTCCTAATTAGTATAACTAGCAATGCAAAAACTATAAAACAATAAAATGATAGACATTAACCTCAAGCTGTGCAGCTTAAAAAGCCTTGACTCTAGGAAAAGGTGAAATTCTCACATAGTCTTGAGATGAGAAATCGTTTAAGGCGGTGCGTGTGGGGCGTCCTGCGCAATCCAAAAACTAGAAGTCAGAGAAGGGTGTTGAATCCACCGAATCGAAGCCCCAACAACATCTGATGATCGATCGTTGTCGAAACCCCCGGTAGAGAGCATCGGTTCCCGAATTCCTTGATCTTCTCCTTGAAGGCTAGATATAGATATAGAGGAGAAGATGAAGCCATCCAAGGTGAGCGAGGTTACATAGGCCAAACATGGACGACGTCTCTGAGAAGATTCAGCCTTCAATCTCGTTTCAAGAGAGCTAGGTCATATTTCGGTAAAGTGATCCAGAATGCGTATTGTGGATATTGGGTGGGTTTCAACTTTCAAACACAATAAACAAAGTATAATTTTGGAACAAATTTTGGTTTTCCTGTCATCACCCATTCTTTTCATCTAACCAAAGACGAAGACCCATGCTTTTGCTGAACAAGAGATGTAATTTGGGGGCAAAACTCATAAATATTTGTAACCAACCAATCCCCAGCGTACCAATTATGAATAATTTAATCAAATATGAGCATTGGGCCACCGAATGTTGGTGGCATCTCCATAACAACTCACCGATCAAATTACACGGTGCAAAACTGTTCAACATACACACCAATTCAGAATAGTGCCCAAAATTGGTGTCCTATAGCCCATTTTGTAATAATGTGTCACCAACGAGTCCACAAAATGGAAAAATTCTCCACCCAAACACAGGTTTTTTGTATCGTATCAACGGCAATGAACTACTTTACCTATCTAGCCAAACCCTAATCTTTGTTGGGATTAACGGAAGAGACAAATTAACTAACAAGTAGCACCATATATGATAGACAATCAGGCATAATGAGAGTGATAAACGTGCATAGTTCTAGAAGCTCCTCCCCTAAAATATCTTGGGGAAGAGATAATGAATAGTCTCCAGGAGACCACTCAATTCCAGGTCTGTTTCAAAAGGAAACACGAATTCAAAGGTAGTGCAGTACTTTTTCGGATTCGTTCGAAAGATAGACTTATAGGCTTTATAGCACATGTACGTTGGAAAGTCCCTGCCAATGAAATCTTGTCTTGTAGTGAAAAGGAATATTGTGATAGTAATATACTAGCCATTGTACTAGCTATTACAAGCTGTTGAATGTTTCTAAGAGATTACTGCTCTCTATCACTTTCTAAATGTATCAGCGAATCTCTTTTCTAATTAACAAAAGAAGCCATTCATAAATAAGAGGGAATTGAAGTAGATCGACCTGCATAATATATAGAGTAGCGAAGGGGATTTTTTTTTTTTTTTTGGGTCGTGAAACTGATATTCATAAAGCCGAAAGGGAAAATGAGGCCCAAACAAAGCCAAAGGCAGGCAACATACCCCTCAAACTCTCAAAGTCAGAAATTTATAAGAATTAAGACATGAGTAGGATAATAACTAAAAACCAAACTAAACTTAAAGGCCCAAGCAGCCCAAAAAAACCCAAACCATAATCAAAACTTCTTCTTTCATCTCTAACTTGCAGCCGCCATAGCATATTCGTCAGTCGTCCCTGGCCCAAGTAGCGAAGGGGATTGAAGTAGCCATTTTCAAACTTAGTTTCTTGAATTATTCCAATTTTACATATGGACAGAGCTTCTTGTTGATCCTCTTCAAATGGAAATTACAGCGTCGACCCTCCTCGGTTAATATTGGTGCAGACTGCAGACCTTTAATATATATATTTTTTTCATTTTGGGTCACTGCAGCGCTTTCCAGTTTCTTGATGACCATGTGATACCAGGTGCTTTAACCTCCACACTTAATGTGGATATGGGTTTTTAGCTTGGCTCTCGATCGATGTAGGTAGCATAGAAGTGCTTGTGTGAGAGAGACAACATGAAACATGTGCGGCAGCAGAACATGTAAAAGCCCTCTCTTTCACGATAGCAGTGGCTCAGCGTAGATTATGAGACTAATTCCAGCTCTTTACTATGGACACCAACAGTTCGTTGGATAATACTTCAGGCGTACGTGTGGTTGAAGAAATCAAAATTTGTTTATACATCCCTAAACCCCCAAGTATTGTTCGCCATACTAGTCGTGTCTTGAACAAGAAGAAGAAGAATCCATCATGTACGTTCTAGTACGGTATGGGTACTAGCAATGTATTTCGTCAAGGGCACGTTTTAGTATTACATCTCTCCCCTTATACTCTTATGATTATCACCGATTAATTTTCTTGAGTGCGGAAAATAGAATTTAGAAATTCAGTTTGGTATACATCTATCTTCTTACGAATAATACATTCATGACATCATCGGGTACTTCAACGTAACATGAAAGTATTCTTTGTAACTAACATTAAACATGAACCAGCCCAGCCAAAATGGACCAAGAGACTATATGGGCTCAAAATTAGAGAGTACTCTATTCTCAACACATGCATATAACCCTATGGGTCGGATTTAACCTACTTCCCACAGCTTCTTTGAAAAATATTATAACAATCACTTGAACAAAGGAAACTCCAAAAATAAGCTTTGATTTGAAGCAGACATTTCACACGAAAATAACAAATTTTCCGCAGATTATAAAATTCTTTGTACGTTTTTGTCCTTGATCATAAGTTCATAACAATAGAAAACTAAATGCTCAGATTCGTGCAAATTATTAGCAAGACAAGCTAGACAGCATATCCAACGTTTACAAACTTTCGGGTATTTTAAAATTTCACATACCTGACTGGATCTGAATGAATGTCACATGCGAAATAGGAACTAGAAATTTACTCTCGTGGCCTGACCAAACTGGGTTAATAAAGTTTACTGCTTGATGCTATTAGATCGATCATGATGTATACGGAGAGACGCTTTATCTACTTGCAGTACTTCTGTAATTCAGCATATTCGACTCAGACATAAGAGTCATTTGAACCATGTTTAAAAGCATTATTGCGGAAAATAACTGAGCCATGATATCATCAAATTGAAATTCACATAAATGATTCTTTTGTAAAGAACTAAAGAAGTATAAGTATAGCCCTTGCTACAATAGAAGAAAACATATGTAACATATTGGTTTATAATTTTTTTTTTAGAGATATTGGTTTATAAATTAGTTCATCCTTTTCAGTTTTCAATAATAGAGCATTCGAATATATATGGAGCCATGGAAAGGCAAGACACGGGAAGCAATATTCTAGCTACTGTTTAGAACTTTTAGATTCCAGGAGGTAGCTAGGGCACAAGGAAGACGTGTATACTTTTTAAGATTTGGTGGTCACACGATGATGCATGTTCTCCACGTGCCGACCTTTCAAGTACCTCAAGAGCTATCTCTCCCTCATAAAGAGAATTAGTTAAGTCATTGAAACTACCCACGTGCTCTGCCCCTTCCACCCTCTCTGCCCCTTATGAGCTGCAATGCCCGTTGCCCTAGACTTGACCATGTCCATGCCTCCATGACTCTCTTCCTTTTTTCCGTTTCATGTCCATGACGTATTCCAATGCATACCACATTTTACATGCACACTCGGCCTCCACTAATCCATTGCCGTTGAGGAGGCCGAAGATGCAGGTAATCTGTAACTCCACACATTAGTTTTAAGTTGCGATGGACATTGTGACACATGAGCAAATGTGTCACTGTTGGACGTTGCATCAGTTTTTGACCTTGCATTACCAATTTACACGAGGTCGCGGGCGTAACTAGAACGGCGTGAATCAATCACTGCGGTGGTCCACCACCTGTCCTGGCGGTGGCTGATTATAAGCTTGTTCGAGGGCCGGTGGTGGTGGGCTGCGGTTATCTACGATGCTTTTGGCCTCTGACTAGATCAACACAGATGCTGGGGACCATGAGAAGACCCATCGACGAAGGTTTCTCTGGCCCTAGCTAGCTTGGACTCCTCTGACGTTGCCCTAGATGCCCCACGGTCCTATACGACCGAAAGAGACCAAAATACCCTCCGCTGAGTGCAAGAAAACAAGGGTAGTGATGGGAATGTCCGTCGGTAGTGACGCGTTACCGTTTAATAACTTCGGGTGGGTCCCTGCTAACCCTATTTATGGGCTTGTGCGGTACGTCAGTCACTGTTTTGAAAAGGCAAGGCGTTTCTCACGTGCGCTGCAAATTGATATATCAACACCGACGACGTGAGAGAAAAGTCAGAAAACGGCGTGCTGCAGATTTAACTCGTAATTGCTTTGCCTAAAAAAAAAAAAACCTCTTAATTGATCTTCTTATTTTTGTTCATATCTTTTTTTTTTTTTTTTTTTAAAGATATAATTATTGATGCTCTTTGATTTTGAACCAAATATGTTTGACTCAAACAAACTTTGTCTTGCTGTGGCGTGGAGATGCGTTGCGGCGACGTGGCGGTGCAAGCGGGCGATGTGGTGACGACGGAGGGCGTTGGCAGCAAGTTTGGAGGAGGGCGGCGCTGGATCCTTGATGGAAGTGGAAGTTGGGCCGGGCCTCTGTGCTTGGGCCTTACTGCTTGGACGGGCTCTTGTTTTTAGTTGCTTTTGCTGTTGTTGGTTGTTTTTTTTCTATTGTTCCTTTGCCGGTAATAAACTCCAACCGTGTTCTGGTTGGAGGCAGTGGCCTGTGTGCCAGTCTTTGCACCTTGTGTGCTTGTTTTGGTCTAGGTAGGCGGCGAGTTCCTTGCACTTGTAAATGGTCGCTGCCTCTTAGTAGCAGAGTGAAATTAAGTGTCACTGGATGTAGTGTCTAGTGGTATCATGATGGGAAAGCTGTACGTATGGTAGTTATGCTTTGCTGTAATCGGGTTGTAGATCAAGTTATCTTTCCGTTGTGTCACCGCTGCGTTAAAGCAGTTAAAGTAATTAAAGTCGCCAGTAGAACGCTCTTTGCTAGTTGGTGGTTTGTTAAGTACAAGCGTTTAGTAGAGACTCGGAATAGTATTTCAGGATGTTCTACTTATTGTAATAAGGGGTTTAGGCTCATTGTCCCACCCCCCTTGTATTTGACAGTTTCTTTAATCAAGACTATCGAGGCTTGAGGGCTGCCGCACCGCCCTTTTTCTCATAAAAAAAAAAAAAAAACAAACTTTGTCTTCTATGAGTGAAACAATTATAGAACGTAAACAAGATAAGTGTAGACTGTGTAGAGTAGCAGTTAATATTTATCCGATATACGCATGTATTATAAACTCTTTATAGAAACCCAACTGAGTGAGTGATCACAGTTGGGTGTAATAATAGTAAGCGATTCAGTTCTAAGTCCCTCGGTTCTAAACTTCTAATATGAAAACTTGAACAAAACTATTCCTTTTTAAATATTCTAAAATGTCATTTGCTTATTATAAGTCGATAAATTAATTATAAGTTCTATGATAGAATCAATTTTTATCTTATCAGGAAATGGGATTGTGAGATAAAGTCCATTAGTCCAATTTGGCAATTTGTACACAGAATCTAAAACTTACCAAATATAGCCATTTGCAATGCCTAGTAGTTAGTACTAATTTGTATACAAAATCCAAGCGGATTTGGCTCATAGTTTGGTCTCTAGCTTTCAGTCATTATTTTGTGGCCCTCGCAGGCGTCGCAGCCTTGCAACTTGCAGAAAATGTCTATACTTCGTCCTCTCTTTTTCAACCATATATGATGTTTAAAATCACCCACCCATTATAGAAGGAAACAAGAACAAAAAACAGAACCCCACCAAAACAGTAAAAAGAGAGAGAAAAATATTGTGAGTACTACAAAACTGGAGGCATGAAAACAAATTGAGAAAACGAGAAAATTGTGTGCGAGGCAGTACAACTGTATAGTCTCTATCGCACCATGTACCAAACTTTCTGAGCTTCTGTCCTCATAGCAAACACAACAGTACGTTAGCTACATAGGTGCAAAACGAAGGTATTATTAGAGTACATCCTCACGCCAAACACGTTACATCCCATATGGTTTCCCACGACCAATATATATATATATATATATATATATATATATAAACAAAATTATTATCAAAAACTGCCGACGTATAGTGAATCCCTAAAAATTTCGAAGAAAATTTGTTATCGGATATCTTTAGAGAATCACCACAAACTGCTTAATCAAGATGGGGTCATTCAATTGTTGAGAATCAAACATGAACGCACAAGTCTTTCTTTACAATGCTCCAAATGCTTTCAACTTTGTTAGTGATTGCCGTTTGGATACCTACAAATAGTTTCAAATTAATAAAATAATAATTATAAAATCAAATATTACAAATAAAAAGATATAATATGCCTCGGGTGAGTTTTAAAAGCAATTTGGGCTTATTTGGGATTGCTTCTGGGAGAGTCATAAACATTTTTAAAGTAATACAGAAAATTAGTTATAAATATAGAAAGATTTAAAAAATATAATGTGTAGAAGCACTTGAAAAGTGATTTTGGATGACCGAGATTAAAATCCATGCAAAAAATATGTTTCTTCATAAAAAGACGCTTTTAAAAATTTATGAAAATCACTTTTAAGCTTTTCATAAACAAATTTGAAATTGATTAACCAAATTCTTAATTAATTAGTTTTTTCACGTAAGAAGTTTTTCTTTTAATTAGTTTTTCATATAAAATAAAGAGAAAATTTCAAGAACAATTCATGAAGTATTGACCACTCTGAATTAAGGTTTTTATACTTTTCAAAACATCAAAATGGTATAGACACAATTTTGATACATGTCATCAATAACTCTATTACTCTAACATATTTTCAAGGGTAAATCTATCTCTTCATTATGAATGCTACACGCACGTCATGTTCTTTCATTTTTCTTTTATTTCATTTTCTCACTTGGCCACCCACTCACTGACACCTCATCAGTATATTAAGAAGGCTGGGTATTTTAGTGATCACGATAATGAAGATTAGGGAATTAATTTTCTACGGAGTTGGTTTTAGGAGGTGGGTTTTGAAAGAAGTGAGAGAGAGAGAGAGAGAGAGAGAGAGAAGATGGTTATGTAGGTTGGTCTTTCGGTGGGAGTCAGTAGTCCACGCACCTCCATGCGCGACTAGTTTTGATGGTGGCTGGCGGTTCAACTGGGTTCTGTAATACTGGTGCTAACGGTGGCAATGATGGAGGAGATAATGAGGTGTTACATACGGGGTGTAGAGAGAAATTTTTGGTGTCCATAACAACATACTAGTTTTTTTTCCCCATCAATTCTTGAAGAGACAGATTTACCCTTAGAAATGTGACGAAACACATACAAACTAACTGAGCAGATAGCGGATTGTATCTAAATTGGGTCGAGTTTTCAACCCTAAGTACCATTTTGATGTTTTGTAACGTCCTTAATTCTGACTGGACAATATTATTAGGGATGGCAATGGGGCGGGTTGGGGAGAGTATTGTTTGGGGTCATTCTCCACCTCATCCCACCCCCATCCCCAATAAAAATATATTGGGGATTCCCCGTCCCCATCCCTACTGGGGACTAAGTCTCCAAACCAGCCTCAAATCCCCAATAAAAATTTGATAAATAAAATAATTTTTTTCTCATATTGCTTTTTTTTTTTTTAAATCAAAATTTACAATAAATAAAATTAAAACATGATTAAATTCATAAATCATAATTTAGTGAGTGCAAAAATCAAAACATCATTAAAGTAAAAGTATGGCGTTAGCTACTAAAGCAAAATAGTAAATGTATATATTTGTGTTTTATATTATAAAAATAAATTTATATATATATATATATTAAAATATATACAAATTAAATATATGTATATATTATTGGGTCGGGTTTGGGGATGAGGATCGCAATATGATCCTCGTCCCATCTCCAATCTTAGATAGCAGGGATTGTGATAGACTCAACTTGACCAAAATGAAAGAAACAACATAAGAAACTTAAAAATACTTCATATTCATTGATATCCAAAACAAAGTTCCCAAGATAACATATATAGCTTACAAAAGATGTTATCAACTGAACACTGTAGATAATTGTCCTAGCTAGGACAATGAGATCTAACAGTTGGGCTAACCCATAATAGAAACTGGTAGCTAAACGAGGAGAAGGCCTGTGGTGAACAGTGATTGATCCTATTAATTCCTCCCTCCTTGAGTTGGGGCTTGACCTCAGGCACCGAAAGTTGGAAAACGAGCTTTGATGTTGTGAGCATCTTCCCACGTAGCATCCGCAGCAGCGAGGTCGTGCCACTGCACTAACCATTGAGTAATGTTAAGTCTATTTTTATTAATAACGGCCATGTCGAGGACACCTTCTAGACGCCATAGGAGTTCACCCTTGTCATCAAATTCCGGTAGAGCAGTTGTGAGAGGAGTTCCCTCACCAATTCTTCCCTTGAGAAGGGAAACATTAAAAACAGGATGCAAGCGACAAGTAGAAGAGAGTGACAACCGATACACAACCTTACCAATGCGAGCTTGAATTTGAAAAGGGCCATAGAATCTTGGTGCTAGCTTATGGGAAGGATGCTTCAGAAGTGAACGCTGCCTATATGGGTGTAGCTTAAAGAATACCCAGCTGCCCACCTCAAATTCCCTTTCCGTGCGATTGCTATTCGCTTGTTGCCTCATTTGGTTTTGTGCCTGCTGAATATGTAGTTTGAGTAAGTGAAGTAGTTGATCTCGAGACTTGAGTGCACCATCTATTGCATTGACTGAAGTACAACCAGGAATATACGATGATATTGCTGGTAGGGGAGTGCCATAAACTGCTTGGAATGGTGTCATTTTTATGGAGGAATGATAAGTGGAGTTGTACCACCATTCGGCCCAATGCAACAAAGAACTCCAAGAGTTGGGTTTATCAGTTGCAAAGCATCTGAGGTAGTGTTCGAGATATCGATTCACTGCTTCTGTTTGACCATCCAATTGCGGGTGGTAGGCGGAGCTGCGACACAAAGTGGTGCCCTACAATTTGAAAAAGGCTTCCCAAAAATGGCTAATGAAGATCGGGTCACGGTCACTTACAATCCGACCTAGGCATGCCATGGAGCCTAAATACCTCTCTCATGAAGACCTCCACGATCTGAGTGGCTATGTATAGATGAGATACCAAGATAAAATGGCTGTATTTGGACAATCTGTCGACAACAACCATAATAGCATTGTGGTCTTGAGATATTGGTAAGACATCCATAAAATCCATGGATATGTCGAGCCAAATGTTGTCCGAAATTGGGAGCGGTTGGAGCAGTCCGAGAGGATTGATGGTCTCGTACTTTTGTCTTTAGCAATGGTCACATTCTGCAATGAATGTCTTGATCTCTTTGCGCATATCGGGCTAAGAAAAATTGCGGGAAAGGCGATGGTATGTACGTAGATAGCCGAAATGGCCGGCCTGAAGTGATGAATGAAACTCATACAAAAGTTTAGTTCTCCAATTCGAAGAGGAGGGGACAAAGAACTTGCCTTTATAAAGTAGACGGTGATTGTGCCAAGTGAATCCCTTGCTGCTGGAAAGACCCATTTGTAATCGGGAGATGATTGGTTGAGCTTGAGCGTCTCTAAGGCATGCTTGAGATATTTGTTCTAGACTGTCGAACACCGGAGCAGAAATAGCGGCAACGGAGCACAATTCATGACTCCTAGAGAGTAAATCAGGAACTGTATTCAAGCTGCCAGGCCTGTACTCGATTGAATAATGGTAGCTTATGAGCTTAGCAAGCCACTTATGTTGTGATGGTGTTGATATACGCTGGTCCAAGAGATGCTTCAAGGTCTGGTGATCGGTGATGATAGTGAACTGATGGCCCAAGAGATATGGACGCCATTTGTCTATGGAGTGCAAGATGGCGAGCATCTCTTTGTCATACACCGATAATAGCTGATTTTGAGCAGAGAGAGGCTTACTTAAGTATGCAATTGGGTGCCGCACTGTGAGAGTACTGCTCCTATACCTAGCCCACATGCATCCGTTTCTACAGTGAATGGAAGAGAAAAATCTGGCAGTGCCAACGCCGGAGCCTTCATCAAGGCTTGCTTGAGTATCTCGAAGGCCATTTATGTTGCTGGGTTCCACTTGAAATTGTCGATTTTCAGCAATTCGGTGAGAGGCTTGGTTGTGATTCCGTAATGCTTGATAAATAGGCGATAATAGTCTGTGATGCCCAGAAATCCGCGTAAACCCTTGAGAGTTGTGGGCTTGGGCCACTCTTGAATGGCTTGGACCTTGGATGGATCAACAGCAACGCCCTGGGAGGATATTACATGGCCCAAATAGTTTACTTGGGCTGTTGCAAACAAACACTTGGACATTTTGACCTGCAGAAGATTGGTTCGAAGCAAGGAAAATACTTCTTCAAGGTGTACAATGTGAGTTTGTAAGTTAGGACTATATACCAAGATGTCATCGAAAAAAACTAAAACACTCTTGCGTAGTAATGGCTTGAAGATTTGATTCATTAATGCTTGGAATGTGGATGGTGCATTCGTGAGCCCAAATGGCATCACTAGAAACTTAAAATGGTCCTCATGTGTTCGGAAAGCCGTCTTATGGATATCCTCTTTGGCCATTCTCACTTGGTGGTACCCAGATCGTAAGTCGAGTTTGGTGAAGTATGTAGCACCATGGAGCTCATCTAGAAGTTCATCGACTACCAGAATGGGAAAACGATCTTTAACTGTTGCCGCATTCAAGGATCAGTAATCTACACAAAACCGCCATGTACCTTCCTTCTTTTTCACCAAGAGCACCAGAGAAGAAAAAGGACTAGAGCTAGGGCAGATCAACCCTTTGGCCAACATTTCGATGACTTGTTTCTCAAGCTAGGTCTTTTGAGAATGTGGGTAACGGTATGGTCCGACATTGATTGGGTTTGTGTTAGGAAGAAGATTGATGCGGTTGTCAATGAGCCTAAAAGGAGGCAGACCTGGTGGTGGAGAGAATATGTCGTGGAATGAGTGTATGAGAGTTTGGATCGGAATTGGAAGGGGTGTATGTTGGGTTGGGCTAGTTGTGGTAGGTGTTTGTGCTAAGGAGTCCCATTGCCCTGAAGGAAGGAGAGAGCAAAAAGATCTGGACTTTGGGCCGAACGTTGGGTCTTGGTGGTTCCCTTTAACACATGAAACTGTCCATCAGTGAAGAAGCCCATTACTTTGTCTTGGAATTGCCACGCTATCAAGCCCAAGGTATTGAGCCATTGAGCTCCCAACACCAGGTCACACCCTGTAATGGATAAAATGAGGAAGGAGCTCTGGAATGAGTAATCCTGTATCTTTACTTGCACATTGTGAACAATGTCAGAGGCGATTAGTGGTTCGCCGGAGGCTGAACAGAACTGAAGACCCACGACGCTTGAGACTTCCAGATGAAGACGGAGGGCAATATAGGGATGCAGGAAATTGCTTGTCGCTCCACAATCTACGAATACATTGATATCCGTACTCTTGATCGAGCCTCGAAGTCACTTCATTTCACCAATAACAGTATGGGTAATGGCATGGAGTGGGTAGGCTTCCTCAATTTCTGGAGTGGGTTCATCTAGGTAGGGAATGCAATCATGGAAATCTTGGGTGTTAGGGGTGTCCTCGGTGGGTAGGGGTTGAGGAGTGTCTAAGATGACTAGGAATGGTTGTTTACAGGAGTGGGTGGGGGAGTATGGCTCATCACAGTTGAAGCACAATCCTTTGGCCCTTCGTTCACGTTGTTCTGCAGTGGATAGGATACGGTGATAGCGATTGTTTGTGTGTTTGGTCAGTGGCGGATTGGGTGGAGTAGGTGCTTGTGTGTGGGTAGTAGATGGGATGGTATTGTGAGGACGGTAGTTGGATGGGGAAGTGGTTGAATACTGTGAGGTATGGTTTGGGCGAAAGGTATTGGGCCAAGAATATGGGCGTGCAGCACGTGGGTTGTCAGAGAACTTAGCTTATGCGCACCGTGCTAGGCGTTGCGCCTCCGTCAAGGTGAGTGGGTTGAAGGACATGACATCGTGCCTGATTGTCGTCTTCAATCCTCCCAAGAACATGGGTAGAAGCTGATTATCATTCCAATCCGGAGCTCGGCACGACAGCTTAGTGAAAACTGTGATGAAGAGTTCGACCGTAGAGGTCTGTTGGAGGTGTGAAAGTGCGATTTTGAAATCATGATTAGCACCTGCACCAAAATGAGCCAAGAAGGCTGGCACAAATTGCTCCCACGTAATGACGGGATGTCTCTGTTTGAACGAATTCATTCAAAAACACGCATCAGGACCGAAGTGGGAAGCTGCGATGGCTACTATTTCCAAAGGAGGAATGCATTGGGTTCGCAAATACCGCTCTGCCATGTTGATCCATTTGATGGCATCGTCGCCTGTAAATCGAGGTAAGTCGATTTTTGGTGGCCGGAAGAATTGGTTATCATGCTGGTATTGATTATGGTTATGGTGTCGGGGTATGATATTATAAGTAGGCAACGGGGTGTTGAATTCTAGCAATGATGGTTGTGGTTGGTGGTGAATGATGGTTGTGGTTAGAGGCGAAGTGGGCTATGGTAATGACATAATGGTAGAGTATTATTGGTGAGCAGATTGAAATGAGGGTGGTGTGTGAGGGGATGAACCTTGAGTCGTAGCTGGTGGGGCATGGAAGGTTGGATGTGGTGTGGAAGTATTGAAGCCTGATCCATCGATGAGAGGTGTCGAAATGGATCCGAAGGTGATTGGTGGCATGTTGGCTGGTGTAAGAGGTGGCGGATGGGGTGTGATTGTGGGTGGTGGAGCTGGTGGAGACTGTGGTTAATGAGTGAATGGGTTGGTGTCGGTGAGTTAGTGCATGTACTAGTGTGCTTTGCAATGCAACCATTTGTGAAGTGATGTGGTTTTGAAATGCAATGATTGAGTCCATCGATTGGTGAAATTCTTCTTGCAGAAGAGCCAAGGAATTGTGAAATTTGGCTCTTTGTAGTGGTTCTGAGTTACCTGGGGGTTGGAAAGAGGACGAGGCTAGGTAGGTAATCGGTGGAGGGGATGGTGGTGGATGTGGAACAAATGTAGTGGCAATGGGGGTGGAGGAGGGGGCAGAAGCTTGCACGGTTCGAGTCATGCTCTGATACCGGTTCGAGTCATGCTCTGATACCAGCTGATAGACTCAACTTGACCAAAATGAAAGAAACAACATAAGAAACTTAAAAATACTTCATATTCATTGATATCCAAAACAGAGTTCCCAAGATAACATATATAGCTTACAAAAGATGTTATCAACTGAACACTGTAGATAACTGTCCTAGCTAGGACAATGGGATCTAACAGTTGGGCTAACCATAATAGAAACTAGTAGCTAAACGAGGAGAAGGCCTGTGGTGAACAGTGATTGATCCTATCAGATTGGGGATCCCATCTCCCATTTGTATCTGAAGTCTCCCCCCATTAGAGGCTGGTATCTACTAGAACTACTTCTCGTTGGAGATTTTTGTCATCCCTAAATATTATTATGTATTGTTGCTAAAATTGGTCCCAAAAATTAATTATGGAATGCAAATCACGTGCCGGGTACGAACAACCTCGTCACGTGCTCTTCACGGGCCTCATCACTGTCTTGCTCTTGATGCGGAATTAACCACGCAGCTCTCTATATCAATTAGATAAAGTCGATGATTCGACCAGATTCGGACACGTGGCGCGGGTCGTGATGAAGCCGCTCAAAACGCGTGAACGACGAAATTGCCTCACTCTCGGACTCACGCTTTGTTAGGTGTGCGTGAGCGGTGTGTGTGAGTATTATATGTTGCGTGCCTTACACGCTCTTTGTTAGCAACTTGGGATTGCAAGTGTCTTATTCCTTTCTCTCTTTTTTTAAAGACAAGTCGTCGTCTTCGACTCTTGGATTGTAATGATTTGTACTAGTCTCGTGCCACAATTAGGGTACTGGCAACTTTTTTTTTTTTTTTTGTAACTCTTCTTTATATCAAATAGTAAATTAAAAAAAAAAAAAAACTAGTTTAATTGTTTAAGACCTATAATTGATGAACTGCGTGGTGTGTTGGTCGAACGGCTTAATTTGGAACCCCCAGATCTAGCATTCGAATCTCAGCTCCATCCCGTAGCAAGCAGATTTGAGGGACCCTTTGGGTTCGTGTGTTTGCAGTGCAGTGGATTAGTCTGGCTTTGCCTGGCTTCACCGCAATGTCGGTGCATGTGTCCTGGCACTGGGATACCACTGCATGGGTGTGTGAGTTACTAACAGTTAACTATCTGATAAAAAAAAGACATATAATTGATGGAGAAGAAAAGTTGTGGACAAAATTTTAAAGAAAAAAAAAAATACAATGCATCTCAAAAACATGTTGCATTTCGATACAACAAATCGAATACGATTACTTCATGACGCTACTGACAAGGCAAACTCTCATACATTGTTCAAATATTATTATGTACTAGAGCAAAACAAGCGAGATTGTGTTATTACATGCAATTACGATGCATTATTATAGTAAATTAATTGTCATGTTATTAACATCAAATATATCAATAAACTCTTTTAATTACAACAATTCATATACGAAGCAACCCTCTTAAGCAACAATTCCCTTTCCTTCTCTTGTCGGTGAGTCATTCTCAAACGACTCTATCACCTTAGAATAGAATTATAGAAATATTGTTGTCCTCATGCGTAACAGTATATTTGCACGAGTTTTTCTTCTTCTTTCTATTATCACTTGAACCTTCACGCGGCTTAGGTCATTACAAACAAGACCACAAACGAGAGAAGGTATTGGAGACTTGGAGGGGTGGGGGCCAATTTTCTATTGTGAACTTTTATGCAATTAATAATTTTGACAAAATGTTTAATTTTAAGAAAAAGCTTCAATTTAAGTTCTTGTATAAAAAAAAATAAAAAAATAAAACAACTTGCGTCTTTGAAATCAATTTAGAGGCCGCTATTTAGTGATTGATGTTCATTAGCTTACTTTAGGTCAACCTAGTATGTGTAAAGTTCCAATAATTCCGGTCTTGATTGTCCTATTTTTCTTTTGCTGTAATTTTCTTAACTATTTAACATGTTTTTTTGTTACACTAATCCAAGATCTTAATGGATAAGTTTGTTATATTATATAACTAAACTTACCATCAAAATAATCGAGTACACAAGAAATTTGAGAAGTTTGTTGGTTGTTCCCATTGTTTTTAATCAAATCACACACTTTTCTTTTAGTTTAATACCATATGTGCAACTATTTCTAGGTAAGAAACACTACTCTAGTAATTATTTTTCCAAATTTAACCAATGAAAATGAACCCTCTGAGCTAAGAATCATCACTTTCATCTTTGATGTGCCTTTGATTCTACTCAATTAAAGGGCCACTAAGGTGATTATTATACCCCCATAAATGGCCTAATGCTACTTTAAATCTTCAGTAAGCTTCTAACCTCAGACTCATCAAATCTTGTTAATACTCGTTTAGCTAGCTTTCAACATCTGAACATCATCATAGATGATATTTCATTATCATCATTCATGAATCAAATCATTGTACACCGTTGGATCGCGGATTCTAACCTAGGTTAAGGATTTGCTTGTGTTTGGTCGGGTCCACACGGGTCAAACCTCGGTTTACTTTGTTGATGGGCCCCAGCAAAGAACTGTTGTGCACATGAGTGAAGATATTTTAGACTTTTAGTTGTCCCCGGAGGAAACAACCTCGTCGTTATCATCACTTTCATTTTACCCCGTTTTTCTTTTCTTTCTTTTCCCATTTATACTTTCAATTTTCATAACTTCAAATCGTGTGAAGTCGATAATACTTGGGATTCTATTCTTGTCTTCTAACTTAGAAAATCGAAATGATGAGATTTTGGGTGGCATTCCTTAGAAAGGGGTTTTGATATGTACATCATCACAAATTTAAGGCCGACATGTCTCGTCAAATAAAATGTTTTTCATTATAAGTTACGTTTAATTATTATTGATAGACACTAAATTAGAAATACTATGAAACAAATGAATTGAACAAAAAAAGAAAAAAAGATGTATATACATAAATAAATTGTTTAATTGAAGCCCACACTTATTGTTGACTTGTTGCATACAATCTATGTCATAATTCTAATCCATTCCTAGCTATTATTGATAAATGTGCATTCGGTAAAAAAAAAATATATATTTGTCATGACGAAAGTGTTAAATTTACTCTCACATCTATTGTCACATAGAATCTATATAATTCTAATTCAAGACCAATTATTAACAATATACGCTTAATTACAAATCTTATTAAATTGCGTGTTTTGGTTGAATCACTATAGAGAAAGCACAAAACAGAACATTAAATCAACATCTACATTTGGTGTCACAAAGAATCTCAGTTCTAATCCACGCCTGACTATTAATGATTTCGCTCAATTTCTAGAGCAACAAAAATGTTAAATCAACCCTTACACGTGTTATCACATAAAATTTGTCATTCTAATTTTTTTTTTTCTGAATAAAAGAGGTCATCCCATTATGTAATTCAGCAAGCAGTACAAAAATAAGACACTCCTATGGAGTCGACATAAAGAACCGTTCCCTATAAACTACTACAAAGCCACCACTAATAAAATAGCAAACAACCTAGTAATCTCCAAGCACACCCACCTTTAAGGATTAAATCCAAAATAGAGAAAAGTAAAGCCTCGAGAAAGATTAAATTGACAACGAGGCCTCTCTTTTCTTTGCGATCTCTCATCCTTAATGCAAGAAAAAAATAAGCCCATCATTCTAATTCTTCTCACAAATACAAATGATAAAATGCTTAATTGCAACTCTTAGTGAACCACACACATTGTAGTTGAATCAAGGGACAACTGTAAAAAAGAAACATTGAATAAATTATTCAAATTAATGGCTACATGTGTTGTCACGTATAATTCTTGTCACTCTAATCTACTCACAATTACTAATGACTGACTCTTAATCGCTCTTACAAAATTGCTGCTACAATATGTGAAATGGACTCTTACATGTGTTTCATAAAATATTTATTATTATAATCATCAATTATAGGTGTTTTATCCCAAATATGGTGAAACTACACGTCTTGTTATGGGGACAGTTTTAAAGAGGAAAACACAAAACAAAATGATAAAAGGACATCTATACGTGTTGTTACATACAAGTTTTGTCAGTCTAATCCACGCCCAATTATTACTAATAAAACGCTTAATTATTGTTACAAAAAAAAAAAAAACATGTTAAATTGAGGCCTCATGTGTTGTCACGTAGAATCTATGTCATTCTAATTCACTCACAATTGCCAAATGCCAATGATGGAAGCTCAGTTGCAACTCTTGTTCAACTACATGTTTTAGTTAAATCAGAGCGAAAACTTTGAAAAGAAAAACTCAAAACGAAATGTTAAATTGACGTTTGCACATATTTTCACATAAAATCACCGTCATTTTAATTAACGTTTGACTGTCGACGAGAGACACTTAATCACAGTTACAAAATGTTAAATTTACCAAACACGTGTTTCACACATAAAATCTATCATTTTCATATACTCCCAACTATAAACGACAAAAACTTGATCGTAAATTATTATTATCAAACATTTTAGTTGAGTAAGTAAGGACATATGCAAAAAGGAATGCACGAGACAAATTGCAATTCTTTTTATTATCTCTTATCATTATATTATTAGACTTCATATCGTATTCAACATCTCTTCGCTAATAGTTAGTCGATTTAAGTGTTTTACATTATTATGACATCCAAATTATCACCTAATGTGGAATACTACTGTTCATATTAAAGTGTTACCAAGTACTAAATTTTCCTAATTGATTAAAAAGATTCCCATAATATATTTCAAAACCCAAAAGCAAATAACCGTCGCAGGTTATTCATGTGGTACAGCAAGTTATTGCGTGCCTAATATGGACATGAGAATCAGAAACTCCTCCTCCCACACCTCACTAAACTCGTGAGAACCAGAGAATTGTTCTGACCAAGAAAGCGAAGGCTGTTGAATAAAAGTGTTACCAAAATTTAATTTTTTTTTACCATTTTTCTATTTCGAAAATGAGTTCCCCACTTTGCCATAAAAACCCAAGAAATAGATATTCAAAGCAACACAGCCTCTCTCTCTCTAGTCTCTATGCCTATCTCTCTCAGGTGCTTGGGCAAACACAAGCAGAATCTTTGCCGACTAGACAAAGCCCCCCCGTTTAACCAGGGTTAAAATCCAACCCCTAATAAAGCTCGAGCCTTTAAACCACGGTCCAATCCACTTGAGGATTTAGAGTCCCGTGCGAAACAAAACAAAAACGAAACAAACCCAGTTTCTCCTCTATAACCTCTTGACACTTTCGCTTTAAAGGCCAAAGCTTTGGTTTTTAATGGCGTCCTTGGTCAGTTTTTGAACATAAACAGACTCCTGTTTGGTTTTTCCGGGAAAATTGAACTCAACTGTCACTTTCCCGGGAATGGTTTCAGTGCCCAAGACTGTTCCTTTATTGCCTTATCTATTTGCTTCCTCATGATCCCATTGCAGAAACTGGTGTGTCTTCTTTTCTCGCAACGCTTTTCCTTGTTTGAATTTAGATTCTGCTCTGCTCTGGGTTCTCCCTGTAACTTGGGATTTTTGTTTTTCTTTTGAGATCTGAATTTAAAAAGTCATGGCCTTTGTTGAATGCATGAAATTTTAGCTGTTGGGTAGCCCAAGGGAAAGATTTCTCCCTGCATGTTTTGGGACCTTTTTGTGGTTTTTGGGGGCGAGATTTGATCTGGGTATTTAGTGGGGGGATTGAATTTTTGTGTTGTTTTTGGTTACAGAGATGAAGATGGAGATGGGTTTAGGTGGTGGGGTTTGGAAAGATGAAGATAAGGCCATGGTGGCTGCGGTTTTAGGCACTCGGGCTTTCGATTACTTGATTTCGAGCTCTGTTTCTTCGAATGAGAATTCATGCATGGGCATAGGGACCGATGAGAGCTTGCACAGCAAGCTTTCAGATCTTGTGGAGCCTCCAAACGCTTCGAATTTCAGCTGGAACTATGCGATTTTCTGGCAAATTTCGAGGTCCAATTCTGGGGATTGGGTTCTGTGTTGGGGGGATGGGTCTTGTAGGGAGCCCAAGGAAGGTGAAGATTCTGAAGCTTCGAGAATTCTAAGCCTCAGGCTCGAGGATGAGACCGAGCAGACCATGAGGAAGATAGTGCTGCAGAAGTTGCACACTTTGTTTGGGAGCTCAGATGAGTATAATGGTGCTCTTGGGTTGGACCGAGTTACAGATACAGAGATGTTGTTCCTTGCATCCATGTATTTTTCGTTTCCGAGAGGGGAAGGTGGCCCGGGCAAGTGCTTGGCATCCGGCAAGCAGGTGTGGCTCTCGGACTTGTTGAAGTCAGGGTCGGATTATTGTGTCAGATCGTTTCTGGCTAGGTCTGCTGGAATCCAGACCATTGTTTTAGTCCCAACAGATGTTGGTGTGGTTGAACTGGGTTCAGTAAGATGTATACCTGAGAATTTGGAAATGTTGCAGTCGATAAGGTTATTATTTTCGACACAGGCCTCACTGACAAGGGCTAAGCCAATGGCAGCCTTGCCAGTAATGAGCAACAAGAGAGATGAGATTGCTGCACATCAAAATCATTTAAGCACTGTGGAGAGAGGAGGGGAAGGAGTTCCCAAGATTTTCGGCCAAGATTTGAACTCGGGGAACCCAGGGCGCACTCGGTACAGGGAGAAACTTGCTGTTAGGAAGGTGGAAGAGAGGCCGTGGGATGCCTATTCCAACGGGAACAGGATTGCGTTTTCTAGTCCTCAAAACGGAATTCATGGTTCAAGTTGGGGGCAGAGTCATGTTGGTGTGAAACAAGGGAGTCCGGCTGGGGTTTATGCTTCTCAAGGACCTGTGAATAATTTGCAGGAGCTTGCCGACGGAGGCAGGGATGATTTTCGGCTCAAGCCCTATCAACCACAAAAGCAGGCGCCTATGCAAATTGACTTTTCCGGGGCTACTTCAAGGCCTTCGGTGGTTTCCCGACCCATTGTTGTTGAATCTGAGAATTCAGATGCTGAAGCTCCATGCAAGGAAGAGCTGCCAGGTACAGCTGAAGAGAGGAGGCCACGGAAACGGGGTAGGAAGCCAGCAAATGGAAGAGAAGAGCCCCTCAATCATGTTGAAGCAGAAAGGCAGCGTCGGGAGAAGCTGAACCAGCGCTTCTATGCTTTACGAGCTGTTGTGCCAAACATATCCAAGATGGACAAAGCATCTTTGTTGGGAGATGCCATTGATTATATCAATGAGCTTCAGGCAAAGCTTAAGGTCATGGAATCTGAGAGGGAGAGTGTAGGAGGCACTTCAAGAGATACCTCAGCTTTGGTAGCTAACCCAAGTTCAGAAAATCAGATCCGGGCTCCCCATGTTGACATTCAAGCTGTGCATGATGTGGTTGTTGTAAGCGTGAGCTGCCCTTTAGATTCACACCCTGCATCAAGGATCATCCAAGCATTTAAAGAAGCACAAATCAGTGTTGTTGAGTCGAAATTCACTGCAGCAAACGATTCTGTGTTTCATACATTTGTTGTCAAGTCTCAAGGATCTGAACAATTGACGAAGGAGAAGTTGATTGCAGCATTTTCCAGGGAATCCAACTCCTTACAATCATTGTCATCAGTTGGTTAGTACTGAGAATTGCAATTAACATAGCCCATAGGTATTATTGTAGTGAAGAGCCCATTTAAAAGTTTCGTAAGAGGTTTTGATATACAGCAGGGATCCTGAAAGGAATAGCATTGCTAGCTAGAAGTAGAAACATAACTACCTTAATGACCAAGTAGTGAGCAAATTTTCTGTGATTATTTTATAGCATACATATGTTCTCGTAAGTATTCTTGCAAGGCCTGTTACATTTCCAAGCTTGACCGACCCTAAAATTGTCGGTTGACAAGAAGCTGATAGATTTCTTTTGTTTTTCCAGATGTTAGTTTTGCTGAAATTTTGTACTTTTGCTCTTCATATGCTTCTTACCATCATTGTCATCGTTTACTGTTATTCTTATCATTCCATTATTTGTATTGGATATGGTGTTATATAAATCTTCATGCTTCTTGTGTCCTCCAAGGAATAGAAGGAAGTTAAATACAGATTCTACATTTAAATTTGATTATCTTGGGATTTCACTGCGTTGTAAGCCTATCACCTTTGTTATCCTAGCTGAAACTGTTTGATGAAATGCTTCTGCACTGAGAAACATTTATGAAATCTATACGCTGGTTTATTCTCTTCTCCTTGTTCTTCTTCATCTACTTAAATCTGGGTAAATTGATGATGAATCATCAGAAGCCATGTGATGAGTTGGGTTTTCAGCAAAAAGAAAACATGTTTCTGTATTCCAAATTATATTTCCTTTGTCAATTGCACCAATCTGAGGATGTTGGACAAGTCAAATTCACTGCAGAATTACTCGTCACTTAGTGGGGTCATTGTGAGGGGCAACATGAGCTTGACTTATGGTTATATCTCCTTGTTCAAGCATATGGTAACATATGTTTCATATTTCCTACTCACAATTGAGATGCCGATAATATCTTTAAAATGTGGCCTTGGACCAGAAGATTTGGATCACATTTTCCTCATTGGTTCTGGTATTGCCAACTTTGCTTTCCCATGAGTTACACTTAACCACATTGGTTGAATAAGTTATAAACTCTGTTGGTTGCTGTTTCAATATCGAAGGTTATTTGCATTCTCTTTATCTTCCTTCTCCGATGCTTTTTTTTTTCTCATCTAGTAGTGTTTCTCATGATAATCGAAACTGTTTTTACTCCATTTCAAAAATATGATGTTAATTGTTTATCTACTATCAGAGCAATAATTAGGGTTAGGTAACAATAAATTTCCTTTATTCAAGTTACTGGCTACAACTGCACTGATGTCCAGAGCTTTTGGTAAACTGATTAATATATTTCTGTCTTGTGGGGAAACATTCTTAAATTCAGTTTCTTTATCTTTTCCTCTTGTTTGAGCAAATAAGTGAGCTTTGCATAGATGCACATGAAAAAGGGGCAAGGAATAGATCCTGTTCTCAAATTCTAGGCCATCCCTTTAGATATTTCTCCTTTCTATAATGGAGTTGAGGTATCTCCAATCGTACCAGAAAAGAATTTGAGCATAAAAAGCATAAAATTATTTACCGCATGGTTCCAGGATTCCAGCACATACAGAACTAACAAAGATATAAGTAATATAATAATATCAAGTCATTAGGCTCTTCAATAAGAGTACAGCGAACAAACAATAAGGGTGGTCCAATCACCAATGGCACCTTCATCTCTTTGACTCTCTCCCTACCAATCAAGGAGAGCACTAATGAGAGAAATCATGTGCTACATGTGTGTCCTAAAAAAGGCTAAGAGCCTAAGAGACTATGAAAAGTTAGAGGCAAATAGGGTAAAAAAAAGGAAAATCTTACAAATGCACATAAGCATCATTTAAATTTGGTAGTTAATCCTCTTATGCTGCCATCTTCATTTTTAGAACTAGGTTGGGTTGCATGTTGCGTGCACCCCACAACAACTACACACTCAACCTTCTCATAAGTGCATTAGTTACTTGCATAGTCTCAGCTTTTTCTGGTTTGGTTTGGGTACTTGCAAATATGCAGAAACATGTGGCCAAATTAAGTGGAGGGCCTCCACAAGCTAGGCATTTTCTTTATGCTCACATCACTCTGCTGTGTTCGGTCTATTTGGGAACTCCCTTTCTCAGACTTTTCCTCTCGGTAGTTTTGGTACTGAAAGTTCCACAAATTAAGCTGCATTTTGTGTGGTGTACGTTTGTAGCGTCTAAGAGCTATAGAGGCAACTATCTCATTCACATGTGGAAATTGTGTTGGTTAAGTACCGAGTGTTTTAAGATGCAAGCAAACCATACGTTCAGATTTCTGCGCAGAATTATTATGAAGTGATGGTCTAAACTCATGTTTCCAGAGTTTCGATTCTTCGGAATACTATAGAACTTTCAAATGGAGAAATTCCATATTGTCATTTATTTGGGTTAAGAAAACTCATACTTAGAATTTGAAATGGAACCTTCCCCCAATTCCATGATATCTAGCATGCATACAACTGTTGACCAGATACCAGTGTGCAGGAAAAACGTACCATATTCAGACTAATTATCAAGAATGACTTTGAATTCATTAGTCAATGCGCATCTTACCATTAGTCCACAAATCAATTAGTTGAAAAGAAAACTTATACGTATAAAAGCTAGGGGATTCTTAGGACTTCTGAGAAGAAGAATTTGACTGATTTCATTTGTTTGTAACATATAAAATGGCTCTTGACAAGCAAGTTCCAAACCTTTTGTCCACCAAGAATATTGCATATGATAGAAATATTAGCCTAGCTACCGTGTTGGACTTTGTTTCTGCCGTCCGAAGTATAAAAATTATTATCTTGAACTTGAAGTTCTACGTACAAAACAAAATTGAACACAAAATTCTTGCGTATGTTTCCAAAAGGGAAACCGTAAACAGCTTATAAATAGCCATTTGCTTCCTCCATTAGGGTCCTCATCCAATGCAAGACTCACTTTATTTTGTTGTAAACTGTTGACCACTCCTTGAGGATCGGACTCGAGCAAACTAGATAATTGGAAATAAACTGAAACCCAGAAATCGTTTACGTATCAATGATAGTATGATACCATAATCCAGTAAACTAGTAAAGGAAGCACCATAGATGATCTGACTTACAACTGGTGGTTATTTCCCTTATGTTAGTTTCTTATAACATTGAACTTGTAATGGAGTAACTTCGGAAATTTTTGGGCCTTTATAGTTGAATGAATTGACAATCAAAGTTATGAGAAGCGAATCGTCAAGCCCAAGTAGGTCCAGCAAATCACGCCGCCTAAAAATCATCTATCAACAATTTCGAAGTAGGATTAGGGAGAGGTGCTACCGTGCTACTGATGGTGGTCTCCTCTTGTTTTTGCCTCCAATGGCAGCTGATGGAGTGGAAGGGCGGGGATCTCTCTGGTCGCGACTTTAAAATGTGGTTAGAGCCTTAGGTGGTGGTGTGTACCGGCGGCGAAGACAATGACACAGAAGAAGAGATGCACAACCCATTAAAAAAATTAAAGGGAAAATGACCGAATACTCTAATTTTTGAGAAATTATTTCCAATTTTCCCACCAAATTTATGGATTTCCTTATTACTCATAAGATAATTGATTTTGTGCCATAATACCCAATTAAGTTCTTTTGCTTTGGTTTTTATTTATTTTTGGAACTATTTTGTCACATAGAGATAAAATGGGAGTAGCAAATTTCATTTTACCTCCATGATCTTTATACCTTAAACCATTTGAGCCCCTACACTTCTAATTCCATCATGTATGCCTATGTGACTGCCAATTTAAATCAATCTTATCTAACTCTTAAGTTTTTTGCCAACTGTTGTATAATATATTTTGAAATTCTCATTATTTATGATATAATTATACTGCTATGCTGATCACGTTAGTAAATCATCATCCTACCAGGGAGCCTATTAGAGACATGTTTTCAATTTACAATACACTGGACGAAAATGCTAATGATTGGATAAAATTGATTAAATTGAAGAGCATAAGGGTACATGTGATGAAATTTGAAATGTAGGAGCACAACTGATTTAAGGTGTAAATGTCAAAGAGATAAAATGAAATTTTAAAATGGTCCTATAGGTAATTTTCCTTTCCTTTAATTCTTTAAATATGGTAAAGATAGACTAGCTTTCTTCATACATGCTTTGCATGCGTAGTAAAACTAATAATTTTTTTTAAAGAAATTTTAAAAAATAAATAAAATAAAATAGTTATTACATATAGAAAATAGTGGGAGAGAAAAGTGGAGGTTGTGTGATAATTTCTTTTTAATTTTTTCAATAAAAATTCATTTTGTAGTTGTCATATTTACCATTGTGATTTAATTTATTTTCAAAGTTTTTTAATCTTTCAGGGTTAAATCTGTAATTTTTTATTATTTTGGCTAACAAAACATCTTCTCTTAATAAAAGTATATATTATATACATGCATCTAAATATAAAAACTGAAATTTAATATAACATTAATCATCCGAGGAAGTGAAGATGGTCTTGAACTTTCAAATACAGGCATCTAAATGCAAGATTGAAATTAATTAGAAATAAATATACATTTGAAAACTCCTTGTAACTGATACACTTGTGATCAATTTCTATGCAAATTTTGGGCACATGTGCTCAATCTATTGTTATCCACTTTGAAGAGCAACCAAATTATCCACAAGTTCATCCAAGTCTTTGCAGATTGAACAGGACCGGTCCTGAGAATTCAGAGACCTAGTGCGAAAATTTAACCGAGTCCTTATGTTCATTGCATAATAACTTAAAGAAAATGAATGGGTATAATAAAATAGGAAAGTAAAAAAAGAAAGAAAGAAAAAAAGTAGAAAAAAGAAGAAAGGAAGATTAAAAAAGAAAAGGAGAAAAAAAAAAGGGAAATGAAAAGTAAAAAAAAAAAAGGGAAGGAAAAAGAAGAAAGGAAGATTAAAAAATTGAGCCCACGACTCGAAACTGTAACAAAGGGAATGAAGGCGCGCGCGCATTTGCCATCCTACCAGCTGCACTACACTTGCTTTTGCCATCCTATTCACCCAAGCCACGCTGCCGCAACCTGCATCACAACGGACCAAACCATCCCCGATCCCAGCCTTGCAAACCACTCCGCCATCGATCAAGATCCATTACGTCGGCGATCTACGAAACCCATTAGTGGGGATAGAATACCAGCTCGGACAGCATGACCATCATCATCTCCACCATCCCAGCCGAAACAACTAACAAAACCAGAGAGAATCCCCCGACGGTGTCCCATGGGTAGTAGTTCTCCCGTCCGGTAGCAAACCCTATGACAGCAGGAGGCCAGAGGCCAGATCCGACGTCCGAGCCCCGCCGGAAGAGAAGAAATTTGCAACCTGAAGGTTTTTAGGGTTTAGGTGAGAGAGAGAAAGCCTCGGTCTATATTTTTGTCAATTTTGTTTGATGTATTATATAGAATAATATGTCTTCTATTGTTATGTTCTAACAAAATGTCGGCATGCCAATTATAGTTTGTCCTACTCAAATTATTTTGGATCTCATTCAATATTCATTTATGTATGTGCTCTTACTTCGATAGAACATAGGTCATTCCTATGAAGTTGGGTTATTATAGACTCTTACTTTAATCTCTACTCCGAGACTCCGAGTCAAGTGACAAAAAAAAAGAGGATTTTTGACTCAAAGCACAAAATTGAGCTAATGTGTTCCCGCTTACCCCATTAAGAGATTAGTGTTCCCATCCACCCCATTATGAGTAAAATTACACTTTTTTTTTTTTGAAATAAAGGGCTGGTGCGGCTGCCCTCAAGATTTGATTAATGAAACTGTCGAATACAGGGGGGGGGGGACATTGAGCCTAAACCCCATATTACAATAGGCACCTAGAGAACAATCTGAAATAATATCATGAGTCTCTACTAAACAACTGTATTTAATTACGCACCAACTAGTAAAGAACGCTCTACTGGCGACTCTATTTGCTTTACAGCGGTGACACAGCGGAAAGATAACTCGATCTGCAACTCGATTATAGCATAGCATAATTTCCATACACACAGCTTTCCCATCATGTTGCCACTGGAAAATACATCCAGTTACACTTAGTTTCACCCTGCCACTAGGAGGCAACGACCATTTGACCAAGCAGGGAACTCGCCGCCTACCTAGAGCATACACATTACTGCTACTAGGAGATTGCGACCATTTGCCAATGCAAGGAACTCACCACCAACCTAGTGTAGACAAGGCACACAAGGTGCATAAGCCGGGACCAAACCCATTATGATCTACCAAAGCATGGTAGTAACTTATTAACACAACTAGTAAGATAACAACCAAAAAACAACTAAATATTTTAAAGTAAAAAACAAAACCTCTTGGACCTAGAGAGAAACCCCAAGCCCAAGGACCACCACGCCCAAACCGGGCCCACAAATGAACTGAGGCCAATAGAACCCACACCCTGAGCCCAACCCAAGATGGCTTTCGCACAGACAACTCGACCACCACCATCCTGCCGACATGATCGTCACGTCACCGCCACCTTTGGACCCCGACCACCATCGAAAAGACTTCTCCAACAGTGCACCAACAGAGCACATCACGGACCACCACGGCCCCTTCCCTCAGCAGTCCAATTCCAATAAGAGCCAAACCACCATCGTGACATCCTCTTTTGAGATCATCATTTGTTTTAGTCCAGAGATTGTGGACAAAACCATTTTCAACAAGCCAGAGCTTGTGTTCTTGAGGATGTTCACTCTGAACATTGATCACATATCTTCCAACATAAGGACCAGGGATGACAAAAAGAGTTGGAGGAAATGAGGCAGAATTCTGACTTCCAATAAGATTATGAAAGTCGAACCAATCTGATTCTTTTAGTGCTAAAACAGGAACTCTAGCACTCTCAGGATCTTCTAGATACTGGATTTTCTCATTCTGGATAGCACTCTGCTGTGCATTTTCATAAACTTCTTCAAACTGTGGTCTAGCATTTTCATGGAGTTCTTCAGCTAATGCAAATAGAGCTGGGAACATGATGCCAATGTTTCTTTCCTGAAAGGCATACAATAGGTTATCTAGAATTGCCTTCTGGTGGTATGCTAGCCTCCTGCCAGTTTTGAACACAGGGTCAGCAAAGGTTTTCAATTCATAGTTAAAAACATTTATAACTCCAGTTGGAGTTGACTTGCTTTTTGGCAAAGCAACAGCCTTCAACGGTCTTGATGAGCCTTTACCGTTTGAGACGGGCTAGCCAATCCTTTACCCTGAGATTGATCAATTGTGGCTAGTCCTTTTGGACTTAGCAGAAATCTTTTGAGGATTTTTTCTTTAGGATCCTCAACAGTTTCATGTTCTTTCCCAGTTCTTCTGTTTCTGGGATTGCGACCTTTGTCGTCATCTCTTCGGCTGAACATTGCCATTTCTCTGGTTAAGGCGTCTGGAAGATAGTTCTTGTTTCCTGCAATCAACTCAACATTATAATCATATTGGTTAAGAAATAATTGCCAGTTTGCTAATCTTCCCCTATCAGCAGCTTTATCAAGTTTAAAGTTTTTAAAATTCTTTACTCTGACACAATCAATGCTTACGGTAAAGGGTTTTCTAAGAAAAGCTGGAGAATTTAAAATTATTTTCTTGATTGCCAAAATTTGTTTTTCTCCTGTAAGATAATTTTGTTCTGCAGGGTTGAACTTGCCACTACAAAATTTACAGATCTTTTCAATGTTAGTTTCAGGCGTTTTTGCTAGAACAACACCGGACCAGTAATTATCACTAGCATCTGTTTAGAGAATGATTTCATCATTTTCCTCTGGTTGTTGGAGAGGAGGGAGAGTTTTGCAGAGATCTTTTATCTGCTTCACAATTTTTTCATCATATGCTGTGAAGTTCCATTTTCTTTTGGAACTTGTTTTAGGAGATAACATTGCTGTTAGTCCTGAGATTTTGGGAATGAAATCCCTTCTATAGTTGATGACTCCTAAGAATCTCTCTAGACTCTTAGCATTAGGAATTTTATCTAGGAATTTCCAGATTTTCTCAAGGATGTGGGGTTGGAGTTTTATCACTCCATTCTTAATGTTTATTCCAAGGAAATCAATCTTATCTAACATAAAGAAGATTTTCTTTTCTCCTAAGATGATTCCATGCTGAACTATCAGCTTTACAACTTCATAGAGGTGTTTCATATGTTCTTCTCTGTTTTTGGAGAAGACAAGAATGTCATTAATGTAGACGACACATAATTCAGCAACATGTTTGAAGATATCATCCATCTTTCTTTGGAAGATTGAAGGGGCTTGTTTTAGGCCAACGAGCATTACTAACCATTCGTAATGACCTTGTGGTGTTCCGAATGCAGTGAGAGGAACACTATCTGGATGCATCTTAACTTGCCAAAAACCCGACTTTGCATCTAATTTTAAAAAGACTTTAGCTCCTTTGAGTTGGTTGATTAGTACTCGTACTTGAGCAATTTGATAACCGTCTTTAACGATCTTCTTATTGACATCTCTGTAGTCAATTACCATTCTAGCTTTGCCTATGATATTTTCTGCATGATTCCTCACGTAGAATGCTGGAGCATGATGAGGGCTAGTGGAAGGTTGAATTAATCTCTTGTTAAGGAGATCTTTAATGTCTTTTTTGAATTCTTTTTGGTCTTTCTCTTTGTATTGAGGAATAGCTTTGACATGACAGATGACATTCATATCATGTAATCTTAATTCACAGACCACTGGGTCTTTTTCCCAAAATTTCTGAGGGTCGACATCGATATTCTGTTTGAGCATTTTCTTGATTTTGTTAAGAGTAGGAATTTTCTGAAACTCGAGCTTATTCTAGAAGTGCTTGAGGTTATGCTCATGGATGAAACTAACTTCTTCATCTTCACTAGTTGTTTCTTCTTCAGAAGAAGAAGAATTTTCGATAAGCAACTCTTGTTGCTGCTTGATTTGAAGCACAGGTTCAAATTTGGATTTGTAGGGCTTATGATCACCACTATTCTGGTGCGATCTCTGATATTGAGTAGTAAAGTTTGGACCTACTACACTTTTTGCTTGCGTAAGCCGGTTTGCCCAGAACACCCGTTCTCCTTTTCTGAAGCCTATCACTTCTTCATCTTGAATAAATCTCTGTTGGAGAATAAAATCATTTCCCAACAAGAAATTTGATCTTTGGCCTTCTGATTGCCAAAGGGTGTGGATGATAAATGTTCCTCCACCAATGGTGATGTGAACATTTCTAGCTACCTTGTTCATGGTTAAGTGGCTTCCATCAAACTGGACACCAATAGCTATTCTTTTCTTATATTCTTTTCAGAGTTCTTCTAGAATTGCAAATCTCTTTGCAACTGTGAATCCCGATCCATTATCTACAAATGCATGTGGATGATATTTCTTGTGATCATGAAATTTTAATCCAATCTCTATGTAGTTGCTGTATCTACTAGTAGAGACGATTTTTAACTATTGAAGCTCTTTTTCTTGAGCTTGTTTCTGTGGTATGAATGGTTTGCATTCTTCTGGAACATTTTCTGGTGCTTCAACCAGTTCTATATGTTCATAGATTTTTTCTTCCTTTAGTTTTGAGGAAGAAGTTTCCACAATTTCTTGGAACAAAGTTTCTATTTCTTTCTCTTTTTGTTCAGAGAAATATTCTTCATATTCTTGTTCTATCAATTGGCTGATAAGGCTATTCTTGGTTTTTCTTCTTGCTTTAGCTATGAAACATTCTTTGTGATAAGTCTTTTTAGACTCTTCACAAAACGTAGGAAGTCCATTCTTTTCATGACATAGGCAGTAGTCACAAATGAATGTACCAGGGTTCACCTGATATGAAGATGTTATTGCTTTTGTCTTGCTTTCTTCCCAGTTTTGGACTTTAAGAACATTCATTTGTTTAGATTCTAAATATTTTATTTCAGAATCTGTTTCAGAATCAGATGATTCTTCTTCTTCAGACTAGGCAGAGTAAACTGACCTGTCATCTTCTTGCTCATTAGAATACGCTATTTCATAGCCTTTTATATTATATGTTTCTACTATGGGCTCATATTCCTCAAATAGAGCTTTAGTAGATCTTTTACCATTTTCCGGGCATTCATTGGCATAGTGCCATTTAGCTTTACATAACCAGCATCTGCAAACTTTCTTGCCTGATTGTTTATTCTGATGGTTGGTTTGATGATTATTCTTCTTTTTCTTGAAGAATTTCTTTTTTGGATCTTCATCTTGTTTTTTGAAGTTGGAACTTTTCTTGAACTTCCAATCTTTCTTTTTATAACTCATTTTGAATCTTTTCGAGTAATATTTTTCTTTTCTCTTCTTGTGGAACTTGGATTCATGACATCCCCAGTTGGTTGGCATATCCAGTATTCCATAACAGAAATTTTTAATTCCTTTGAGTTGTTTCTTGGCCATTTTGGCTCTAAGATTTGCTTTGCATTGTTCTTTTAGTAATTGTCTGATTCTGTCCACAATTCCTCCAACTGAAAATCTTTCAATTGGTTTTTCAGCTATGCTTTCTCTCACAGCTGTTCTCCATGGTTCAGGGAGTTTTCTATGTAACAGGTTTACTAGATCAATATTTTCTAGTTCACCTATTGTACAGTAATATTCTTGAAATTGATTCAAGTATTTTTCAAAATATCTCATGTCATAGATTTTGAGAGCATAGATATTTGATTTGGCGGTTTCTTTAGCATTTTCACTCAAATTCGAAAGGTCTCCACAGAATTGATCATACAGGGGTACTGCAAAATCATACGGAGATTTTGAATTTTTTATTTCTTCTAGCCAGTCCCTTCCTCTGGCAGTCTCCTTGAAAGGCAAATAGTACTTTTTGGCTACTCCAATGAGAGTAGTTTCATAGTACACCTGAAGATCTGATGCTTCAGACTTTCCAAGGGTAAGAGCAGAGACCATCATCAGGCTATCTACCCATTGGTCAATAGCTTTTCTTTTATCTAGAGCTTTATCTAGTTTTAGCCATATGCCATAGTTTGTGATTGGCACCCTAGGTATATTGTCATCTGGGATAAATCTTTGAGAATTTCCTTCTTCTTTTCTGCATGTAGGAACTTTCTGTACAAGGAGTTTCAGTTTTCCCTTTTCTCTGATGATGAAGGTTTTAGAATTGGAGCTTTCTCCGTTTTCCATTTCTATATCTTGATAAGGAAGGATTTTTCTAACCTTTCCTGTTTTGAAGTTTTTCATTTCTTCTGTTCGTTTTTCTAATCGTTCAAGATTTTCGCAAGATTCTGCTTCATCATAGAGTTTATAGAGCTTTTTTGCTCTAAGCATATTTACTGGTCTATTTAGATCAGCTTCCAATTCTTCTTCAGAAATAAGCTCTGTTGGTTCTTTAGAGTATTTAGTACCACTAACACTAGCTTTTCTAGTGCTATAGCTTCTTCTTAGAAGACTTTTGTTTATCCTGACATTTTCAGGACATACATAACTTTTTCTGTGATCGTCAAATTTTAGACTGATATCTCCAGTCTTTATGCTTTCATATATTGCCGCTTAAGCATTCTCTGGTGGTTTTTTTGGACCAGATAATTTCCATTCAATAGGAAAAGTTACTTTATTCCAAGTAACCTTGTGAATCTGTTGTGAATGGTTCTTCTGATTGGTGAGAAATCCAGTAGTAAGACCTGAGATATTTGATATCCTTATCTTAGGTTCTACTGTGGTGCTTATCAGTTTATAGTATATTCTGTATACTATTGCGAGTTCTTGCATATCCTTTTTCATTGATATGTCATCTGTCTTGACTCTCAGTCTTAGACAATGAGCTGCATCTTTCAAGCTGGTTGAGAAATTTGGGAAGCAATTGAAATATGCTACTTGATTGCATAGGGATGCTTCAAGTGTTCCCAACAAACTAACTTGGAAATCTGTTAGTCTATTGTCTTGTAGGACACATAGAACTGAACAGTTTATGCCTTCTCGAGCAATAAGTTTTATACCAACTTGGCTGCTCCAATGTGCATAAATTGATAATTCTTTGTTCTTGTTCTGGCAACTTCTTCAGGAGTGATCATCAAGAGATCTGTTTCTCCTGTTGTAGAATGGGTTGTAAATTCCAATAATTTGAAATGATGGCTATCCAACAGTTCAAATTTTCCCCTTTTGTAGATTTGTTTGAAATCTAATTTTGGAATTGTGGAGTTTTTTTACCTCCTGTTTAGTTTCATTGTATTCAAATTCTTCAGCATTTAAGAGTTGTACTCCTTTCTTTTTTCCGAAGATGCTCATCATCTTGACATCTCTTGCTACCAAGTGCTTTGGTTTTTCATACCTGATACTAGTCAGACTAGTAGAGGGTTCTAGAAAAATCATGTTTGGCGTGGGATTCTTCTCGGGCTTCTCTAATGGCTTGAACTCATTAGTTTTCTTCAATTTTACTGGAGGTTTTTTCTTATCCTTCAATATATTTTTCATAGAATCCAGCATTTCTCGTTGTTCATTGATTTTTTTTGCCAACACTTGTTAGCTGTTCTTCTTCCCTTTTAGGAAGTTCTTTGATATAATCTATTTTGTGCTCCAATTTTTCTAATTGGGCGATTATATCTGGTAATTTTTCTTGATGATTTTGACATCTAGATACTTCTTGTATCAGATTCTGATGTTTCTCATCAGAAAATTTTAATAGAGAATTCAACTTCTTTAATAGTAATTCAGACATTGTCCCCATTGGGGATTCCCCTTTTGAGCTCTGATACCAGTGATTTGCAGATCTAACCGATGCTCAAATAGTCAAGAGGTTTTTGTTCCTCTGTAACCATGAATTTTAAATCTTCAATATTTTTCTCAATCTTGTAGATTCTTTTCTGTACTAGGAATATTCTATCCTAGTAATCAGGAGTGGCTCGGCTAAGCTTTGCCCTGTAGTCTTTTGCTCTTCTTAGATTTTCTCGTTCTTCTTCTAGCTCTTTTTCAAATGTTCTACAATTTGCAAGTAATTCTAATCTGGACATAATAATATCTAAATGTGCGATTATGGATAATGAAGATTTAACTGCTTACCTTTGAGAATAGAGGATGAAGCTTAGCTGCAATTAACATTTAAACAGATAATTTCAAGATATGGGCCCACCATGCTTTATCAAAAATATTTAAATTATTTAAGATAAGAGAGAATGATGATGGAGAGATGTATTAGTAGGATGAATAGTGAGTGGTTTTGAAAAGTAGGGAGAAAAAGTGAAAAATTTTGTGTGAATGGGAATGAAAATAAGTTGGTGGGGTGTATGGGAAATATATTGGTGGATTTTGGGTATATGTGAATTTTCCCTTAAAAATACTTAATGGGGTAAGTGGGAAAAAAATCTCTATAAATAAGGTAAATGGACAAAAACCTAAAAAAAAAAGACTCCGAGTCAACTATGTATCTCTGTCATTTGGGTATGGGCTTTGGGCCTCATCTTGAGGATCTGTTGCTGGAGTTGCAAATAATGACATTATTAGGCGTAGGATTTTGTAAACAATTGTTTTTAATTATGTTTTGATGGATGTTGGGCCTACAACCTCTCAAAAGCGATGATGTATAAGATTGATTATGTTTCAGGAATTGCTAAAACTTATGAGTAATGAGCCTTATGGCTAGAAAATGAAGCATGCTTAGGTAGCCACAGGAATACCAGACGCAACTGCCGCTGCTAAATTCTCAACTTGTTATTTGTTCAATTACTTCCAGCTCAAAAGGACTGAGCTTCCCAAACGCATGTCAATCACGAAGTAGGAGCTGAGATAGAACGGGACTGCCATGGCCATTGCATTCAGAACAAAACCTATAGATCTTGTACTTGGTCTCGTAACGCTTTAGTAGTTCGGTTACTAAGTTAATGGCAATGGCAAATGTGAAAAATGAGATTGCAAGCGCGACATATATATAGTATTTGGGAAGTGAGCCGAAACCCTCAACTCCGAGGAGTGCAATGCCGCGGTACAATAGGCAATAGTGTGAGGAGGTTTTTCTAGAGAGAGAAACTCCACCTTATCTCTAGAAGGGTTTAAGCTAGAAACAATTGAAGCTAATTTTTGGATGACAATGTTGACTGGTGAACCACTTATATATGTTCTGCTTTTGATACAAAGAAAATCTCTGCTTTTACATGCCTCATGATTAGACCTTAATCTGCATTCTTTATGGTGAGTGCTATTCTCGATTTAACTATGAAGACAATCCATCAATTGCTTAATTTTAAGTTTTAGTTTCTGATTTTCCTTTTCGTTGTTGAAGACAATCCCACCACATTTTCGGAACCTTATAGTGAATGAACTCTCCGAAAGGGTAACTTTGAAGCTAAAGAATTCTTCCTATTGCTCATGGAATGTAAGAGTACCTGAAACTGAAGAAGGCGGTATATGTTGCAAGGAGGGCTGGAAGGAGTTTTTACAAGATAACTCCTTGGATGGTGGGGGTGACTTTGAGTTTCTGGTACTCGAATATGATGGTCATATGCATTTCAAGATTCAGCCATACTTGAGCGTTCAGATCGGAACACCTGATCAAAATTCTGTTTCTTTTAGTTCAGGTATATGGTCAGGTACATGCATGCTGCCAAAGTACATACTACTACTAAGATAACTCACTGCTCCGCTAACTTTTTATTTATTTTGTATGTGTAGGACATAACCCTTACAGTAAATCTAAGGAATTTGCTGCATTATCCAAGTACCCTACTTTTAGAATGACTGTTAAACATCATTGTGTGGTAAGCTAAACTTTGTTTTTCCTTCTCTCTGAGTTTGAAGTCTCTTGAGCAGAAAGGTTAAACAGCATGCAACATCTTACAGTGGTGACTGGTGAGCTTAGTTTTACACATTTGTGTACAAAGTAGGAATAGTTAGTTACCCCTGCCTATTCAATGCCTCCAATTTGTATCTCTAGATTAATACACACACACACACACACGTGCACACACATATATATATATACACATATACATACATACATACATACATATATGTTTACCTTTACTACACAAAAAATTAGAGAATGAATCTTAGGAATGTGTATGTGAAATCCTTAAGGAAATGTTGGTTAGTAATCTAGCAACCAAAATTATCATTAGCAGCTTTCGTTCCCCACATCTTTCATATCATCTAAAACGTACTACTGCCTCTGTCTCTTTCATGTTAGGGTTAGTGTTTCAATTGACAGAAACAATTTTCCTCATTGCTGGGTATCCCTGCAAAATTCTGCAAGAAGTATATTCCTTTGGGACACTACACAGTCATCTAGAAAAATTCAGAGGGAGCAACGTGGAATGTGACTGGTTACCCTCTGTAGACTCATATGAGGTTCAGTGCCGGATGGCTTGCTTTTAGAAAAGCTAACAAAGCCGATGAAGGAGATG
This sequence comes from Rosa chinensis, assembly GCF_002994745.2. Taxonomy (NCBI): domain Eukaryota; kingdom Viridiplantae; phylum Streptophyta; class Magnoliopsida; order Rosales; family Rosaceae; genus Rosa; species Rosa chinensis. The sequence continues at coordinate 51,804,499 of NC_037088.1, read as the reverse complement.
TCTGTGTATTTGAGCTCGAGAGCAAAGACAAGATGGTGGTTGGCATGGTGGTTCACATTTTCAGCAAAACTTCTGTTTGAACTTTGAAGCTGTTACCTGTATGCTCGTTAAAATTGTGAGCCTTAAAGTTTTGTTCTGATCAGCTATGTTATTATAGATTGTATTACTTATTGGTATTAAAACGTTGGTATATACTGGTTGTGTCTCAGTACATGCCTTAGTCAAGAGGAGGTCATAAACCTATAAGGGCAATGATATGGGATTATGGGGTCTCAATGAGGCCTAAAATTTGTGGCCTCAAATCATAGGTGTCATGCCATGTAAGTAAATATAAATTTTATTTTCAATTCCACATAATATATCTTACCGCATCATACTATTGCGACCCCAACTTTACCCTTTTACGTTTCCTTTTAGATGTTAGGGATTGAATCAATTACATTAATGAATTTAATTAGGTGACAAAACAAAAATATCAACTATTAATTATGTATTAATTTAAGAGAATCTGTATCTTTGACCAATATTTTTCTTCATTTAGTTAAATTATTTCCTTTAATTTTTCTTTCCAAATGGTATTAATATATTGAATTATGTGCCAAGAAATAGACATTAACTTTTCTTTCCAAATATTGATTAATTTCATCCAAAAAAAAAATAGCATTAATAAATTGAATTTGGGAAATACTTATGTCTAAATTAAGAGGTAAGAAGTTAGCAACTATTAATTAACATCTACAATCTAGATATAAGGGAAAAACAAAAAAATAAAATAAATAAATTCAGATTTAACGTTTAAACACTAGCTACATAAAGAGAAAACAATGAACAAAAGAATACATACAATCATATGAATATGTATTTTTCACATTATATTTCCAAAATTTGCAGGAACCCAACAAAAGTTGAATTCATATACATGTGTTATGCAAATTTATTAATCAAACGTACGTGCAAATCTATTGACTTAATTACATGAAATTTTTTGTACTCTAGATTGAAGAAAAAAAAAATTGTTGTTTAAATCTAAGGATGAGTGTGATGAAAAGAAAAAAAAAAAGAAAGAAAGCCAAAATAATTTATGGTTTTTTTTGGAATGATAAGATGGTATTTTTCTCAAGAATTACATAGCATGATTTGACAAATAGGTGATTTGTGTGGATGACATGACATGACACCTAAAATTAAGGCCACAAATCTTAGGCCTCATTAAGGCCACAAATCATTTTCCAACATATAAACACTACAACAGCTTTTGTTTGATTCCCCATTTTGAATAAGACCGTTGCCTGCATACAGTCGAAATTAGCTAAAACTAACCACAAATATTTCAATCTCAAGAGTCAAGAGTCATACCCCATGAGTTGAATTGAATCATATATATACTGGTACTGCTCTATTGTTCAAACCACCACAAGCCTAAATTACACTCGAAAACGTGTACTTGCTCGGGTGAAGGATGTTCGGTAATTTACCCCATATAGGCTAAAACAGGCAAAACAAACTAGTATGTGTGCTTCTACGACCTCCCTCCGATGTGAAGAAATCTTGTTTGATCTTTTTAATGAGATATAGGCAACTATTGATCCAGTAGAAAGCTCATATGTGACACAGCTCATAGAGTCATAGCTGATGTTATAAGCATGTCATTCTTATACTCCGACTAAAATTGTTGCTCATTTCTGTCTTATTTATTGAATTTGAGGGTCTTGGGTTAGACTTTAATTCCCTTGTTTTGCTTTATACTTTGGTAATGAAGTTATCTGGTCCATTAGGTGGTCAACAAATATGACCCTACAATTAAGGCAATTAAAAGGAAGTAATGGCGGTAGTAAATGTGACTATTATTGTAGTCGTAAATGAGATGATTAATGTAGCATTTAGTGTGGCAATCATGGCCGCCAATAAGTGGCGGTTATTGCAGGAATAAGTGTGGCCTTAATGGTGGCTTGCCGCCTAAGTTACTGGTAACTTGCCATGCACATTTACTTGCAGCCCAAGCCATAAGTCACCTATAAATAGGAACAAAATGACCAGGTATGGCATCAAACTACAGTTGAGACTTCTATACTCGATTTAGAAAAATACTGACTTACGCATCGGAGCGTCTTTTGCAGGTACCCGTTCCTTCCTCATCAAAACCACGGAGAGAGGTTATGGAAGGAGACTACGGAGAGAGGTTATAGAGGGAGACTACGGAGAGAGGTGACGAAGAGAGATTACTAAATGGAGAAAAGTTACGGAGAGGAGCGATGAAGCGAAGAGAAGTTACAGAGCGGAGAGAGACTACGGAGAAAGGTTACGAAGAGAGACTACGGAGGGAGGTGATGGAGAGAGGTTACGAAGTGGAAAGAGGTTACGGAGCGGAGAGAGGTTACGAAGTGGAACGAGGTTACGGAGAGGAGTGGAAAGAGGTTACGGAGCGGAGACAGGTTACGTAGCCAAGAGGGGTATTCTTTTCATCAACATCAAGTCAACAACGAACAGAATCTTCTCGATTGCTCCCGGTTCAGCTTTCGCTCTAGTCCGCATTAATTGTTGGGTCAAATTCTTGATCGGGATTTTTCACCACCAACACGCATTCATGCAAACTTGCAAAGGTAAAAAAGTACATTACGGTACCTCTTATTATGGATCCAGGCTTACAACAAATGCATAGTTTGCTATTTTTGTGAAAGAAAGCTTGTCATGCATCCTGGATTGCCATCAAGTCTTTTCTTCACTGATTAAGTCATATTGACATAACAAGACTTAAATTTTGAGATTCAGAGTTCAGAAGAAACCCTCTCAAGAAGTTGAACTGAAATGAATATGAATGATGCCCTTGTCCATATCTTTTAAATGTTGGTCTGCAGATTTTGTACTACTCTGCTAATTCTTTTGTTTGCCATAATAACATAGCTGATCATAAAATAACCATGAGGTCTATGGTGACAAGCTTTTTTCTTAATAAGTTCTGTTCTGATTAGCTATGTTATTATCGTAAGAAAAAAGCTTGTCACCATAGACCTCATAGTTCTTTTCTTGTTCCACGGCGGAACCTCCATGTCTCTAAATGTCTTTTTCAATCAAGTCCTTCTTAGCCTGAATCATTTGTTTTCCATCTTGAACATTATCGAAATCATCAGTCTCCATGACATTAATGGATGTTAATCGTATTATTTTTCTCTCTTCTAGTAGATGTGAGATTTTCAAATGTTGTAGTTAACTTTATAATAATAGTATCTGACTAAATTCATCTAGGATATGGAGTCATGGTTAGAAATGGAGTAGAAGTAGGATTAGAAAGTTTTTTGTTTGTTGCTAGTAGTGTCACCAGATTTATTTTCTGGCGGCAACATAGTGGAAAAACTGTGATATTTGTAATGATGCTTATTCGTAATAGAGTTATCTTTCCGGTATGTCACAGCAATTGTAAAACGAATAGAGTAGCTAGTAGAGCGCTCTTCGCTAGTTGGTGCTTATTAGAATACATTGTGTTAGTTGAGACTTTTGTTATTATTTCAGAAAGTTCGCATGATGCTTATTGTAATCTAGGGTTTAGGCACCATATCCCCTTATATATTCTGCAGTTTTATTAATCAAGGTTTGAGGGCAGCCGCATCGGCTTTTCTTTTTCTTCAAAAAAAAAAAAAAAAAAAACTCATTTGGATTTAAATGCATCTCATCTTCAACTTATTTCACCCTACAAATTTTTTTTATATTCAAAATATCTCATTTTATCCCTTTTTTGAGAAGATATTTCATTCTATCCCTGAATTACACATAAAAAATATTATGTAGAAGATGAACTAAGTAAGATGTAATCCTATAACAAAGAAGCATGTTATACTCACAAGTTCTACTATTAAGTACTAACTGCTCTCTAAAAGCTAGAGAGAGAAAACAGATATGAAAAAAACCTTTCTCCCTCCCCTTTCTCTCTTGCCAGATCTTGATCCCTCCGGATCTAGATCGAAGGCTTGAGAGTTGGGGGCGGCCTCTCTCGTTTGGCTTCTCTGTTTTCTCAGTTCCTCTGTTCTTCATCTTTTTCTCTTACTTTTCTCACACCCCTGTGGTGATTTACACCCATCTTGTGGTGATTTTGCTTGCTCATGTCCAGTTCTAGAGGACTTTGTTCCTTCTTTCTTTGCCGATCAACCTAAAAAAATTTCAGATCCAAAAAACTCCATGATTCCCCTCACCCATCACCTCACACCAGCTCCCCTCCATCTACCAAAGAACTGTGCTCCATGAAGGATTTCGTGGCTACCTCTTAAAAGTGAGAATCACTTACCAAAAGGATACGGGTGCTCACGCATGGGTGTTTCATCACCACTGGATTTTTTCTTTGCTATTGGCTTCTGTCACATTTCGGTGGCTTTGTTCCCTTCCCGGTTTGAGTCTCTCTGGTGGAGAAGAGAGAGACAATGTGTGGTATTGGTTCATTTCTCTCATCCCCTTTAATTTTGGTTTTGACTGGATATGCTTTTTAGGATTGTTCTGGCAACGGTTATTCGGTACTCATCACCTCGATTTAGCACTTCTCGCATCCTCTTGGCTTCTGGAAGCGGCGGCGACTGTAGTGGTTGTTCATAACAGTTTGGGCGGCGACGGCTGCTAGTATTGTAGGAGTTGATGTTTTATTTAATTTTTAGGGTTACACTCTTTTGCCCTATCCATGTGGATTATGATTGAGTTGTAATTTTCCTTATTGGGTTTGTTTGTACTTGGGCCTTATTTTGGGCACCTTCCATTGGGTTTACTCCCATTGGTAATTATTAATGAAGCTTCATTAATATTAAAAAAAACAAAAAAAGATGTAATCCTATAAAAACGATGAACTAAAGGCTTTACACGCCAACTATGCTCTCAACGGAAAATTGCCAACAAGGCTTTACAAGTACCACTGTGTTTTGGAACTCTCCCAACAGCTCTCCCATAAACGAAGCAAAACCAGACACTGAAACTGAGCGCCTTCAGTCTTTCTTCTCTCTTTGGTCTGGACAGTCATCTTCTTCTCCGGCATGTCGAAACCAATCCACCAGGTTATATCTCTGCCCATTTTATTTACTATTTCATCAATGCTTAATTTCATTTTTGCCGCACTAACTTCTTCTTTCTCTATGCCCCCCGCCTTTAAATTCTATGAACTGATGTAAATGTTCTTGTTTCTTATATTGTTCCGGTACCCTTAATTTTACATTGTTCTGTGCTTGTTGGAATCTTATAGTAGAAAAGGCTTCTGGGTATGTGCAAGATCGTTATAAACTAGAGAGATGCATAAGTTGCATGGGGTTGGTACTGGGATCCATGTAGTTGAAATGAAAGTTTAGTTGCGTATTTTACTTGGGTATGTAAAACCCAGAAAAGAATTTGGAAATTTATCAGTTATATGCTAGAAATGGAATTGTACATTATTATTATTTTTTTGAATAATTAGAGCTTTGGTAGGTGTAAAAGTTGAGCCTAGTTTAAAAATGTGGTGGCCTTGTTGTGAATTTGTGATGTATGATACTTTTTTGTAAATTTATCTTACTGCTGTCCAAGTTTGAGCTGTTATACTATATGCATTGAGTAATTGCTGCAAACTGTTACCATATGCTGAATCAGCAACAGCCAATAGCTCATTTGCTGGTTTTAACAAATTCTGCAGAATAATCTAGAAATCAAGCGGCATGAAGATAATATTAAGTTTCTGCAGACTGAGATAAACTGCTTGAGTCATTCTATTCTTAATTTGCAAGGTAACCTTCATTATCTTTTCTTTTTTCTTCCTCCACTTCCGAATTTTCTATGGAAATCAGACCTAAAAGTGTGGTGCCTTTTGATCGATCTGTAATGTACTAAACTATTGTGAAAGTTATTTTGGGTTCCGGCTCCGGCTAGTGTTAAGCTAGCATGACGTTATTTTGATCTTCAAAGATCTACTGTTTCATTCTAGCATGTCCTAAATATGGTACTCTGCCAGATTTACACTGTGCTAACTTGGTTGCTACTTGCTAGTAAGTCTTGCAAAGCGTCATTCAGGGAATGGGAATGGAACAGCAGATGAAAATGGTGCTACTCGTGTGGAGGAGGAAGAAACAGAACAGATTATGCGGCATGAAAAATCTGCAGCTGCCTTATTGTGCAAGCTGAAACCAATGAAATCTCATCATGCGACTCAGGCTTTGAATTTGGCTCTGACTAAGGATATGCTGGGTATCATTGGTGTTGTTGCCTCTCTTGGAAGAGTTGATGATGACGACCTTAGCAGGTTACATTCTTATCATCCACTACTTTCTCTTGATATCGAGCTATTAAAGAGAGTTTTTGGCTCGATAAACAACATTTCCTTGGATCTTTATTTTCAGTGGGTTCTTTTTTGTTTTCAACCAACCTTTTATTGATTAGTCTTGTTTAGTATGTGGGATTTATATGGGGTCTGTCAAAAGCGATGATAGTCATTGAGAATTTCCAGTACAAAGGGAAAGAGTACTTGACATGTTGCTTCCTTTTACTTTGGATTAGGATTCTCTCAGAGTACTTGGGACTGGAAACTATGCTAGCAATTGTATGCAGGACGTATGAAGGTGTTAAGGTTCTAGAGAAGTATGATGGGGATGGCATGATAATCAGCAGTGCTGGTATTCATGGACTAGGTTCTTCTATTGGGAACAGTATAAAAGGGCGCTTTCAAGTTATATGTCTCGAAGATTTGAGGCAAGTTACCCATCTACTGCTGTCTTTGAAGTTTTCATTTCTTATATGCTTTCTAATTGTTCTTTATTTTCAGGCCATATGTTGGTGGGTTTGTAGCTGATAACCCACAACGGAAGCTTGCTCTTCCTAAACCTCAATTACCAAATGGGGAGTGTCCTCATGGCTTTCTTGATTATGCAGTGAACATGATCAATTTGGATAAAAGAAACCTACTTTCTCTCACTACTGGTGGGCATGGACTCAGAGAGACACTATTCTATAGCGTCTTTTCTCGCCTACAAGTTTACAAGACCAGGCGGGAGATGCTTCTTGCTCTTCCATGCATAAATGATGGAGCTGTGTCTTTGGATGGTGGGATGATTAAAGAAAGTGGCGTGTTCGCCCTAGGAAGCAGGTTTGGTTGGATTTAATCTCTGAGAAACCTTGTTTACTTCTAGGGACATTTTTCTTATCATGAATTGTTATTCCCTCAGGAAAAATATAGATGTTAAATTTCTAGCAACCACTGGAGAGTCTAGTATGCCTGCAAACTACATTGAAACTGAGGATATGCTCAAGAAGCTTAAATTGGAGCGAACTCATGTTACTGAGGATATGCAAAGGGAACAAGAATTGTTGGACCTTGCCAAGATAAACTTAAGCACGATTCTGTGACTTTGTCTTCTAAGCAGTTACTACGGTAATGATTGAAACTAATAACATTGATTTAGTCATGCATTACCTATATCTTTGCAAATTATTAGAAATCTGTATTGAGTGAAACTCAAATAATCAGATTCTAATTATGCTTCCCTGAACTTTTAAGTCAATATTTTGGCAATTTCATTACTATATGAGTATATTCATATCAATATTTTGACAAGGGCATTGAGGACCCTGGCCATGGATAGATTTTGCACAGGATGTTGTTTGTTACCAGGATCATCCATCATGTATTACACCATGATTAGTGTAATAAAGCTCCTATTTTCGATATTCTAAGAGCTGCTTCACCTTCATTCATTACAAAAAATATCGAATGTTGATCCTAATCTTTGATTTATTTATTTTAATTAAAGTTATTTTTTTCTTTCTATTAATGGCTATAACAGATGCATGCAGCCAAGATGGAGAAATCAGAAGAATGGATATAACAGTTGCTTGTAGGCCAAGATGGAGCTTTCAGAAGATTGGATTTTCTGAATTTTTATTCTCTTTTAGCTTTTCATTATTGATTCGGTCACCTTGTATGATATCTGCATCAATAGAAAATGGGTCAAGTGTATTGATGTTGTTCATCAGTTTGGATTCTTTTGTATTAGCATATAGAATAGAATCATAACACAGCTCTTTATACATTTTTTTGTTCCGATTTGGGTAAACAAATTTTATTATTTAAATCATCTTTCATTAATTGCATCTCTGTTCTTCCTAAGAAAATGGATGAAAATACTCAGCTACACAAATAAAAAATAAAATAAAAAAAAGGGAAGATAATGCATCAAGAGAAGTTCTCTGAAATGTTGGTTCTGTCGCTTCGAATTGAGCTTCCCTCAGGAGCCAAGATAGGGTGTATGGTTACTCAGATCAGTTGGATTCGAAGAAAGAATGAAAGAATGGTTATGCATTACAACTGGAAAACCTTATGGTACAGAATTACAGATCATTCTAAACCCTGCGTACAAGAAAGACATGTAATTGACGTTTATCCTAATGCAGACTTCGACCTGCATACATATCATACACTGCAGCAGTACTTGGCTGGTTAATAATGCTGTTAGTGCATATGGGATGGTAGCATATAGTTAGCCATCCAGAGTCTCCTCCAGCATGTTAACCTCCATAGGCATAGATCCGTCGTGACTCTCATCGTTAACATCCTTGGTAAACTTCCTCTTATTATTATAACGACAGTTCTGAGAGATGTGCCCCTTCTTGCCACAAAATTGGCAAATAACTCTACCATCAATCTCCAGGTCTGACCTCTTCCATTGCATATTTCGCTGCTTCATATCTCTCATCCTTGGTATGAGTTTCACTGGTGGATTGCCAGCATGATTAATGGGTAACCCCTGCTGCTCCCTGGTCCGCAAGTTTTCTTCAAACCTCAAACGATCCATCATATTTGCAAAAGGTAAATGCTCCTCAGACATCAACTTGATACTCACATCCTTCCAAGATGGGGGAAGCTTGGAGATAACGACACTGACATGAAATTTTTCCTCGACCACCATTCCAGAAGCAACAATGGAATCGGCAATGTTATTAAATTCTTGAATTTGCTCCAAAACTGGTCTTCCTTCAAGCATCTGAAATTCCATATACTTTTTAACCAGAGATCTCTTTGTTCCAAATTTCTCATAGAGATGCAATTGTTTTAGATCTTCCCACAGTTCTTTTGCAGTCGTAGTTCTCCTTGAGTAAAGATTTAACAGATCATCAGATAGAGCATTCAAGATGCTGCGACGGCACACAGAGTCATCATTCCTCCATTGCTGTTCAGCAGCCTTTGCTTGAGCAATTTCTTCAGTACTTGGTTCCGGGCCTAATGTAATGACTGGGCATGAAACAAAAAGCACATATGCAATTTTCAATTGCTTTAGCAGAAACTCCATCTGTTGTGCCCAGATAGGGTAGTTCTTCCCATTATAACGGCAAGTTTCAATAGAGAAAAATTCATGAGGAGCAACATCATTCAGTGAAGCAGACATGTCTTCACTTTGTCTAGCATCTTCAGTTTGTTTACCATCTCCATTTTGTTCGCCATCTTCAATTCGTTTGCTAGCTTCAGATTGTTTGCCATCTTCAGCTTGTTTGCCATCTTCAGTTTGTTTGCTACCCTCAGTTCGTTTGCCATCTTCAACTTGTTTACCATCTTCAGTTTCTTTACCGTCTTCAGTTTGTTTGCCATCTTCAGTTTCTTTACCGTCTTCAGTTCGTTTACTATCAATTTCAGATCTACATTTGTACAATTAGAAGTTGGTCAATCATTCCACTACTCGATTTCTATCTACAAAGTAGTTATCAAAGGCAGAGCTGACTTACTCAAGATAAAGCATAATATGAACAGAACTCAAATAAATAAAAAGAATTAAAGGAGTCCAAGTCACCACTGCATCAAACCATATCAATAAGTCACTCTCACCTTAACTTCGATTCCATCTTTTTAATTGCTTCCTCTATTGCAGGGACACTATTTTTGAAGGTTGTCCATTGTTCAGCTGGCAAGCTAATTCCTAACAACAGAGTATCAAATTATCAATGTAAATCAATACCACTAAAGCATACAAAGAGCAGGGGAAATGGATGCTGAGTTGAAGCATAAAACAAACATGCTCATGGTTTGAAAGGAACTCATATTCCTAGGAATCTATAAATGAAAGAAGTCGATCTTTATAACCAAACCGACTGTAAATGCAAATGATGAATTTGATTGGAAGATTACATTAGAACATAAAATTTGATCGGGAAAAACAAAAAAAAGTTGATGAAAAACTGCTTCACTGGAGCTAAATTAGATAGTATGGGTTTGGTTTCATGGTCACCTCTGGCACTAGGAAGCTCCTTTCCACCTTTCTTATAGAATTCCCTAATCGAAACCAATGTTTTCCCTCTGAAATCATGAATCACCACGTTTCTCCTGTTCGTCAGCTAACACAGTAAACAAGAAATTTTTCCATCAGAAAGCCCCAAACAGATTCAAACAAAATATGATCAAAATGTGAGAAAACAATAAAATACTCTGAATTTCCACAAATGAGTACACTCCCATATAAACCCTCATTTCCCATTGGCAAACAACCAAACAGAATACTTCACTCTTTTATCATCATTATTCCCAATATCCAAAACAAGCCAAACAATTACATTACAAAATTAAAGCACCATCACAAAATTGAAGCAATTTATCAAAGAATTCAACTTTCTCTAGTCACCAAAACACTAACAAAAAAAAAAAAAAAAATCAGTACAGAAAAGCCAGAAATTAGGGTTTCCCACCTTACAAATAACACGCTCTCCGTCCTCATTCGCCTCCTTCTTCAACCTCGCCGCCTCCTGCCCTTCCCGAACGCTCGGCGGCTCCGCCTCCGCCGCGGCCGAAATCAGGAAACTCTCGACGACGCCGCGGACGAAGCTCTTGCGGTCCACACCGGAGAGATCGATTCCGAGTCGCTCCGAGGCGGCGACTCGGACTTTGAACTCGGTCATCTCATCCAAGCTCGTCGTCCTCAGTATGTCCACCACCGTTTCCTCGATTCTCCGGCGACTCTCCAGCTCCATTCGCCGAATAATTTTCTCCAAAAAAAAAAAGTGTGATTTTTTTTTTTTCAGATTTGGGCGAACAGTTTGAACTCCCAGTCTTATACCTCTGTGAATTCTAAAACCCCCGGCAGGGTTGTAGTAGAGGGGCATTATCGTCCAATCAAATGTTTTGAACTAACTTTCGTTACTGTGAAAAAGTGCGCGCGCGAAAACGTTAATACTTTTACCGTGAATCGAACCACGGTCGTTTCTCGAATAACACAATCCGTACCCGCTGGTTTATTAACTGGTTTAATGTTACAGGTAGCTAATTTACTATTAATTAGTGTTTTTTTTTTTAATTTCATATATATATATATATATATATATATTATTTATCATATATATATTTTTGATATTATTATGTTAATAAATATGTTCAAAAACAGAAGATTCTTTTAATAAAATATTTTTATCAATGTGTCAATTTTCCTTGATTGAAATAAGTGTTTTAGGGAAATGGAATTGAGAGTATCATTTTCAGAAATAAGTGTTTTAGGCACTTCTGCCTCTAACACATCTTCGTCATCATCCTTCAGACGAAGATGATCCTTTTCAGGATCAAGACTAAGGACGATCATGGGGGTGCTTGAAGGTTTAATCTTGTCAAAATGTCTAAGCATCCATCAACACGATGCTAGAGTTCCAAACCGAGGCATAATCGTGTTCTCCCAAAATCCTTCATCTCAAACTCGGATTTGAAGTGTTCAACGGTTTCCCTTAACTCTTTAAGGGTTTCTAATGAAGATCATGTCCAACATGAACCGCGATGGAATCCGAAATTTGTTGTGGAAACGGGTGGGCATATCCCTTCCCAATCAAGTAGTCATTTTAGCGAGCGTTTCAACCTCTTTGTAAATTCGCTCTGTGGTCTAGAGCCACTTGACTTGGGTAAATGAAGTTCACCATGAACCTTCATGTATATTTCGTATCTAAATTCCTATAGAGATACGTAGTGACCACATTTGTAAGCTGCATGTTCAGTTATTCGGAAACTACCAAACTGACAGGGTAGTGGAGTGTAATGACATCCATTACGAGAGAATATGTCTCATCGTAGTTGATTCCAAGGCGTTTTGTGAGAAGCCTTGCGCCATAAGGCGAGATTGCCATCTCTTTTTCTCATCACGCTTTCTAACGAAGACCCATTAGTCAATAGGTTTTATGTTAGGAGGTGTTGACATCACTAGCTCGAAAACCTTCCTCTTTGTTAGAGAATCCATCTTAACCTGGATCACATCTTTTCATTTAGGCCAAATCTCTCTACGTTGGCATTCATTCATCAACTAAGCGTAGTTCGATGTCATCAGACTCAAACAAACTCATGCACAACGAAATGCGCAACTACATCATCAATTATGATGGAGTTTCTATCCCACGTCTCATGTACAATAGTGTCATTTTCATAGAGCTCTATATTCTCAGGAATAGGTTCTAACGTTGAGGCGTCCCCCAACGATAACCCTAACCCGGAAGATTCTTATGAGACGGATTTTGAGTCTTGATGATCAAAGGATTGGAATGTGCCAAAGTATCATTCGAACTCACGAGCCTCCCACGCATCCTAGCTGGGGTCATGGCCTGTAACACCAGAGTGCCACGTATCCTTCGAACTCACGAACCAAATTTAAATACAGATACATTGTGCTCCTCATCACTGCTTGAACTTAATGGACCATCATAGTTAATCTCCATATTAGTTCTATCAAAAAGGCATACTTTGAAAAGCAAATATTTGACTTCGTAATTGAAAACTACGGTGCATCCTTGTTCGAGGGAATAAACTTTCACAACTTCTGGCCAACCTCTTTCTGCCCACATCTGCCTCTTACACATTGTCACTTGCATTGGATATATATCTCCATTTGGAACCTTGAGGTATATCTTGTCTGCTGCTGCTACACATTTTCTAAAGACATCTGGTATTTCCTGTCATAAATATATAGCTCCCTTAAATTTAACTCTGCTTAATTATATGTAATTTTGTGGCATATAGACCACATATTTTTGTGTAAGAACATAGCTTTGCCTAAACAAGTCCGCAAATTCAATCAAAAATAACTTTAGATTAGTTGAAGTGTCTAAGCACATGTATAGCAAATTACTAAGTATTCACAACAAACAAATTTATCAGAATACATAAAAGTGCAGAGGTGCATGCAAGAATCAAAAACCACCCATGTGATGAAAAATCAACGTACTGTAAAAGTCATATTAGCACAGTCAGACTTAAAAGCAGAGCTAAAAGTTGAATTTACAGCACTAGTCAACAATTTTTACAGCATCTATGTATGTAACACAGATTATCAGGTTTTCTACAATATGGTTCCTTTTTTCTCTTGGGTGCTTAAAAGCAGATCAAGAATGTTAGAACATGCAAAGGTCTCAAATTTGAAGTTGAAATTTTTATGAAGAAAGATTTTCAACTTACAAGTTTTCCATTTCGAATTTCCTCCTCCTTTATGGTCTTGACAAATATTCGAGGTTCAACCTGAGTTGCAGGACCTTTACCCTGTCTCTTTCTGTAAGAACCCATTTCAGAGGTGAGTACTGGTTTTTTGGTTTAGGGATTTGGGGGATGAAAAGGTCTTAGCTTTCTTCCCCTTTGTAGTTTAGGGTTTGGTTGCTTTTATGGCTCTACCTCAAAGAAACAAAACAAATCAAAAGAATCAGCAAAGTATCTTTAGAGTGCAAAATCTGCAGACCAACATTTAAAAGATATGGACAAGGGCATTCATTCATATTCGTTTCAGTTCAACTACTTGAGAGAGTTTCTTCTGAACTCTGAATCTCAAAATTTAAGTCTTCTTCTGTCTATCTGACTCAATCAGTGAAGACAAGACTTGATGGCAATCCAGGATGCATGACAAGCTTTCTTTCACAAAAATAGCAAACTATGCATTTGTTGTAAGCCTGGAACCATAATAAGAGCCAAGAGGCACTATAACGTACCTTTTCACCTTTGCGTGAATGTGTCACTAATGGGCCAGATAATAACTTCATTACCAAAGTATAAAGCAAAACAAGGGAATTAGAGTTTAAACCAAGACCCTCAAATTCAATAAATAAGAGAGAAATAAGCAACAATTTTATTCGGAGTATAAGAATGACATGCTTATAACATCAGCTATGACTCTATGAGCTATGTTACATGAGCTATCTACTGGATCAATAGTTGCCTATATCTCATTAAAAAGATCAAACAAGATCTTTTCACATCGGAGGGAGGTCGTAGAAGCACACATACTAGTTTGTTTTGCCTGTTTTAGCCTGTGTGAGGTAAATTATCGAACATCCTTCACCCGAGCAAGTACATGTTTCCGAGTGTAATATAGGCTTTTGGTGGTTTGAACAATGAAATGTTGAATAGAGCAATATATAACTAACTAACTAACTAACTAACTATATATATATATATATATATATATATATATATATATAGGCCAGATCTACAGCGGACATCTGCACTTCGCTAAAGTGCGGACGTCGACTCTTCTGCTGCATTTCAGGCGGCGACAGTGGCTTGGGGCTTGCTGGACGGAGGCCGGAGGCATCCCAGACCGTTCTGGGAGGCGATCGAGGTTGGAGGAGATCGAGGTTCCAGGTTCTGGGCAGCAACCTGACCTGCAGCACTGCAACCTCGTCGTCGCTACTCCACCCAACTGCAGACTGGTCCGTCCGGCAACCGGTGCCGTGCTGTTGCGGTCTGAGCAGTGCTGCAGCGTTGACATAAGCACTTTGCCTTCTTTTCGTAAAGCTTATCGGTTAAAACATTTGGTATAAATTTCTTCTTGTTCAGGGTTGATTAGTAGGTAATTGATCGAGCACACAGCATCTGGTAAAGTGTCATTTATCACAGTATGAGGAAGCCTCCTTCATATTGACACCAACAAGATCATCAACATCTTCTAGCAATCTTCAAGTTCATTTACAAAAGTGCAAAATCAAATCTTTCCTGAAAATTGAAAAAGAGAAATTATTATGTTCAAATTTGGGTTCTGGATGTATTAAAATTAACATACACATGCAATTCCTTATCCAGTTTTGAATGGAACCTAATTACTCCTATTGTGTAGCTTGTCTTCGTCTCTATGATATTATTTGAAAAACAAATTGTGCCGCCTCCTATCTTTGTAGCACAAGCAAGTCACTAGGACTACATAAAAAAAAGGATTATTATCATAAATGATACCTGAACTATACCTCAATCTCATTGATAGTACCTGAACTTCAATTTTGATCACAACCAGTACCCGAACGTTTCGATTTCATTTTAAATGGTACCTAGAGTCACCTCCGATCACTATTCCGACTAAAAACGGCATGGGAGGCGATCATAATGATGATTTTTGATGATTTCGATCATATATAGTGATGATTTTTTGGTAATAGACTTGCCTTGAACTTGTTTTTTTTGTTTTTTTAGATTTGGCTTTTTTGGCCGGAATAGTGATCCAAGGTGGCCTTAGGTACCATTTAAAATGAAATCGAAAAGTTCAGGTACTGGTTGTGATCAAAATTGAAGTTCAGGTACCATCGATAAGTTCAGGTACCATTTATGATAATAACCCTAAAAAAAAAAATTCATGTAATTTGTTCATGCTTGAATATGTTTATGAAGGAAAATTATCACTTGATATCTAAGCCATTGAAGTTGTAAATCTGTTCGATTGAATTGCTCCAATTGAGTTCTAATTGGTTCTATAAAATAGAATGAAAGTTTTAATTTTCATGTTAAAAAAAATATTATCTTAAATGAGTATGAGTCGTTTTGAAAGTTAATTAAATTAGTGGACCGACCCGAACAGATTATTAGAGTTTTAATAGCTGCAACTTTAATTACCATTAATCTAAAAAGTATTCAAAGATATATATATATATATATATATATATATATATATTGAATTTGATTTTTAATTTTCATTCATTGGTTAGTGAATCAAAAGTTGCAATTTCAATGTGAACTAGGTTTTGGTGGGAGCCAGGAAAAGAGACAGAGATGAGGACATAAAATTTGAAGCCGTTGTAGTGCGTGGATTGAATATGTATATGCAATAGGTTGTATTGGTTCGATTTCGACCAGTTTCAAACACCTTTAATTAAATACCATTAATTCAATTTTTACAAAAGAAATAAAAAGCATGCAACTTTGTGCGAGCAATTTTTAATGTTGATTGAACTAGTGGACAAATCTCACAAGGCGACTAGACGTTTGTGCAGAGAATGCATGCATGTATTAGGTGGTGACGTCTTCAATTGAGTTTCAAATACCACTTGTTAAATACCATTAATTGAATTTTTACAAAAATAATCAAAAGTTTGAAACTTTGATGTGAGCAATTTTCAACATTGATTAAACTAATGGGCATGTCTGATAGAGTGACCAAACTTTAGTGTGGAGAATGCATACATCCCTACTAGAGAAAACCTATTCAGGGACAAAATCATTTTGTCTCCAATAATTGAGAATTTGTCCTAAAAAAAAAAATTTGAGATGAAACTGCTTTGTGGCTAAAGTCGTCTCCTAATGCTCGTCCTAAATTATTTAAGACAACGACCGATAAATTCCGTCTCCTAATGTATTTTGAGAAGAAATAAAAGTTGTCCCCTATTCAATGAAATTTCATCCCCCATTCTCATTGAACATTGAGAGAAATGAGGGAAAATTAATTAAATTGGTGCAAATAAGAGGAATAAGGGACGAACTCACTCCGTCTCCTTTTATTTTCAAAATATTTTTTTTTTCAAATTTAATGGCGCCAATCAGACGAATAGGGGACGAAACTCACTCTGTCTCCTTTTATTCAAATTAAAAAAAAAATTCAAATTTAATGGCGCCAATCGGACAAATAGGGACGAAACTTACTCAGTCTCCTTTTATATTTTTTATTTTAAATTTAATGACGCTAATCAGATAAATAGGGGACGAAACTCACTTCGTCTCCTTTTATTCTCAAATTTTAATACCATTAATTGAAATTTTATAGAAAGAATCAAAAGTTTGCAACTTTCATGCGGGCAATTTTTAACGATGATTGAACTAGTGGTCACACTTGATTGGATGAACAGTGTTTGGTACGGAGAACGCAAACATGTATTAGGTGATGACGTCTGGAATTGAGTTTCATATACCACTAATCAAATACCTTTAAATGGATTTTTACTAAAGAATAAAAAAATTTCAACTTCAATGTGAGCAATTTTTACCGTATATTGAACTAGTGGACATGTCTGACAGAGTGACAAGAATTAGTGCGGAGAATGCAGACATCTAGTAAGTGCTGACATTTGAATTGAGATTCATGATACGCTAAAAGTAAGCATATAATTTAACCCTATAAAATGTCATCGTTAGTATATAGTAAATAGGGATCGTTCTATTCCGGGGATTGAGGGTACACCTGTCATTGTAAGACAAATAAAGAATTAAAATAAAACAAAGTATATTATTTACAAAAATAAAATAAAGTATATACAAATTTACAAAATAAGGGGGGTTTTTAAGATTTGGTTTCTGAAAATTAACTAAGTAAAGAAAATAAATAAAACACAAAAACATAATTACAAGAATGAAATGAGAGAAACAAAGATCAAAACCAAAGTCATAATCAAATTCGATTCAACCCTAATATTGTTCATCTAAGTCATGAGAAAGAGTCGATCATGTGAAACATTTGAAGCAAACGATTTCCCATTTTTTACTTTCCTTCACTAATTAACCTAAGTGAAAGCACAAAGATTAATCCTATCAAACATGCATTCAAGTTCTAGAAAGCTAGGCAATCATAACATGTTAGACGCATGAAGAACACAAGAAAGGATATCAACTCAAGTGTACAACTTAGTATGAAAAAGTCCATCTAATTGCAATCCTTTTCAATTAAATTCGGTTTTTGTCCAAAACCTTTACTACTTTTGATTCAAGTTCACAAAACAATAAGTTGAATCATGTTCTTAAATCTAGCAACAATTATATATAGACCCTATATGTTTCGAACCACATAAGATAAATACATAAAAGATTTCAATCAAACAAATTTAATTAAACAATCTCACAAAAGTAACCAAGAATCACAATATAGGAATCTGAAATTCTCATTCAATCATATAAAATTCGGAATTAAGAACTTTGTTCTAACATCAATGTCAACTAGAAACAAACCAACGAAAATCAAAACAAGCTTACAAAGTAGAGGTCGAATTACATCGTGGATGGATGATGGAGATGGAGATGGAGATGGAGATGTAGACGTTTGGATCCTTGAAGCTTGAAAGCAAGTCTTCAATGGTGGTTGATGGATGGATTGCTCACGGCTCCTTCTTCTCTTCTTTGGCCTTGCTTGAAATCCGTGGGATGCACTAGAGGATGGAGAGAGGAGACGTTTATGAGAGAGTGATTTCTGAAAATTCTAAAGTGTGGAACTCCAAACGTCCAAGGAGGGAGGATATTTATAAGGGAAATCAAGGCTTCATGACACAGCTCCATCCAATCAGTTAATGCCACGTCAGCTTGTCATGTCACTCAACCAATCAAAAATTTCCATGTAAGCCTTGTTGTGTTGTCCAAAAACTCACCAAAATAATTCCCTAATATTAAGTTGCCGAAATTCCATGAATAAATTCTGATTTTCTGATTTATTTTCGGCCACAATATCTGTATGGATGAACCTAGACTTGATTTTAGCATCTCCTTGTTGTCTACACTTTTTATTTCCTTAAAAACTCTCCCTAATTCTCCTCTAACGCCATCTTCCATATATTCTCTTGATTTCCACATTATTCTCTCTTGATTTTCACACTAACCACACAATTATCTTTCAAGAATATCTCTTTTCCCGTAAACCTCTCTCCCAGAAAATCTCCAAGGCAATCCTTCCTTTTGTGGCGTCAATCTCCTTGATATTTTCTGATTTTCACATTATTTTCTCCATTCCTCCTTGGCATTTAACGGCAAAACACAATTAAATCTCCAAGAATATCTCTCATGCATCACAAAACCCTAATTTGTTGGGCTTTTATCCATTTTGCCGAAATCCATAATACTCTAGAAGATTCTTGGGCCTCCTTGTGTCATCTTCAAGCCTTATAGTTTCCTAGTGCCTCCAGGAATCTTCCTCCAACGTCAACTTCCTTTATTTTTCTGCTCATGCTTCCTTGTTTGCTCAGGAGTCTTGCTGTGACAAAGTTTCCTTTTCTGGACAAGGTTTCTGGTTGAAACAGGATTTCCTGGTTGGACCAGGAAAACTTCATTTCTTCGTTTCAGCTCATTTATGCAGTCCTTGAGCTCCCTCCAGCGTTCTCCAGCTTTTCTTTCCCTTTTGAGCTTATTTCAGCTTGTTTGCTCCAATGACCTGAAAATAGAAACTATTACTACAAATGGCAACTTTCTAAAAATAGTAACTTTCCTAAACAAGAAAGATTCATTTAAGGAAATAACTAAGTAAATATGAGGAAATTATATTTAAAACGTCGCATTAAAATGCTCTTATCAATTCAAATAACACAAATTAAATACCATTAATTGAAATATTATAAAAGGAATCAAAAGTTTGAAACTTTTATGTGAGCAATTTCTAATGATGATTAAACTAGTGGTCATGCTTGACAGGGTGACCAGCCTTTAGTGCGGAGAATGCAGACAAACAGTGGTGTTCACCTGGTCAGTTTCTGACCAAAAAATTTATACTCAATAACCCCTTAGATTTACATCCAAGGGTGGAAAACAAAACACCGGTACCTCAACTTAATAATAATTTTCTTTGTCATTAGATTTACATCCAAGGGTTGTTGAGCATATATATATACCGCTAATTAAATATCTTTAATTGGACCTTTATGAAAGAAATTAAAAGTTTGCAACTTTCATGTGAACAATTTTTATTGTTGATTAAATTTTAAATACGTTATTTTTGTCAAAATGTTTCAATTAATTACACCTTCATATTGAATTATTTACATTGGTGCCCTAGAGGCTTTGCTATAAAACGGCGTGCAAGTTTGGTCTCATGTTCATATCTATGGTTAACACTAGTTGCACAACGTACTGTTTAGAATTGGCTGAGTTGAAATGGGAGATTGGCCTCCTAATGGGTAATAGAGATGGGTAGTTGGGAAAGAATTCATTTTCTGTTCACTTCATAGTTTTCAAGGAAATTAAGAAGGTGACCAAATATATCGGTTTCTTTCCCATGCCACCCATTTCTATTATCTTTGGGTGTCTCTCCTTCTTCCTCTCATGCCAGCTGCTTGAGATTATGGGATGCATGAGTTTAATAAACTATGCCTTCTTTTTGTAAAGTTTATCAGTTAAACCATTTGGTATTAATTTCTTATTGTTTAGGGTTGATTAGCAGGTAATGGATCAATCACGTAGCATCTGGTGTTATTTATCATAGTTTGAGGAAGCCTCCTTCATATCCACAACAACAAGATCATCAACATCTTCTACCAATCTTCAAGTTCATTTACTAAAGCGCAAAATAAAATCTTTCCCGAAAATTGAAAAAGAGAAATTATTATGTTCGAAATTTGGGTTCTATATGTATTGAAATTAACATACACATGGAAGTCCATATCCAATTTTGATTGGAACTCAATTACTCCTATATATTGTGTAGCTTGTCTTCATCTCTACAATATTCTTCGAAAAACAAACTATACCGCCTCCTATCTTTGTAGCACAAGTGAATCACCAAGACTACATAAAACAAATTATGCAATTTGTTTATGCTTGAATCTGTTTTATGAAGGAAAATTATCACTCGATTTCTAAGCCGTTGAAGTTGTAAATCTGTTCGATTGAATTGGTCAAATTGAGTTCTAATTGGTACTATAAAATAGAATCAAAGTTTTAATTTTCATGTTAAAAAAATACTATCTTAAATGAGTATGAGTCATTTTGAAAGTTAATTGAATTAGTGGACCGACCCGAATTGATTATTAGAGTTTTAATATCTGCAACTTTAATTACCATTAATCTAAAAAATATTCAAATATTTGTATAGATAAAAGTTTGAATTTGATTTTTAGTTACCATTAATTGGTTCATGAATCAAAAGTTGCAATTTCAATGTGAACTAGGTTTTGGTGGGAGCCAGGAAAGGAGTCAAAAGAATGAGGACAGAAGATTTGAAGCCAGTTTAGTGCGTGGAATGAATATGTACATGCATTAGGTTGTTTTGGTTCGATTTGAATTTCAAACACCACTAATTAAATGACATTAATTGAAGTTTTACAAAAGGAATAAAAACTTTGCAATTTTGTGCGAGTAATTTTTAACGTTGATGGAACTAGTGGATAAGCCTTGCAGGGCAACTAGACGTTAGTGTAGAGAATGCAAGCATGTATTAGGTAGTGACATCTTGAATTGAGTTTCAAATACCACTAATGAAATACCAATAATTGAATTTTTACAAAAGGAATCAAAAGGTTGAAACTTTCATGAGAGCAATTTTTAACGTTGATTAAACTAATGGACATGTTTGACAGAGTGACCAAACTTTAGTGCGGAGAATGGATACATGTAGTGGTGGTGACATCTGAATTGATTTTTAAATGCCATTAATGGAAATTTTATAGAAGGAATCAAAAGTTTGCAGCATTTATGTGAGTAATTTTTAATGTTGATTAAATTAGTGGTCACGCTTGACAAGGTGAACAATGTTTAGTGCAGAGAATGCACACATGTATTAAGTGGTGACATCTCAAATTGAGTTTCAAATACCACTAATTAAATATCTTTAATTGAAATTTACTAAAACATCAAAAGTTTGCAACTTTCATGGAACAATTTTTAACGTTTATTGAACTAGTGGACAAGCCTAACAGGACAACTAGTCTTAAGTATAGATAATGTAGGCATGTATTCAGTGGTGATGTCTTAAATTGAGTTTCTAAAAGTGTTAATTAAATACCATTAGTAAGAATCAAAAGTTTGAAACTTTCAAGTGAACAATTTTTAACATTGATTAAACTAGTCGGAAAATTCCACAATGTGTTAACATATGGCATGCATACAATTGCCTTAAAAGTGGTAAAATGAGTCCTCAAAATAGTAATATTAATTAGTCCTCAAAGTGGCAACATGAGTCCTTAAAGTGGTAAAAATAGTTGATGTATGAGAAATGTTAACATATCATAGCTTTACCCTAAACTAGTCAACATGTCTGATAGAGTGTCAAGATTTTAGTATGGAGAATGCAGACATTTATGAGGTAACTGAAATTTCATAGAAAGAATCAATAGTTTGCAACTTTTAAGTGAGCAATTTTAACGTTGATTGAACTAAAGGTCATGCTTGACAAGGTGAGCAACCTTTAGTGCAAAGAATGCAGACATATGTATTAGGTGGTGACTTCTCGAATAGGTTTTCAAATACCACTAATTAAATATCTTTACTAGAATTTTAGAAAAGAATAAAAAGTTTGCAATTATCATGTGAGTAATTTTTAACGTTGATTGAACCAGTGGACAAGCTTGACACTACAACCAGAAGTAAGTGCAGAGAATGCAGGTATAGGGGCACTTTTGATCAGGGTTGTACGGTAGTGAATTCACCATGGTCGAGCCCAAAATCTTGTCCCCTTTGTCTAAGTAAGCGAAGACTAGGCCCAACAAACTTCAAAGGACTGGGAATCTGAGGAAGCTTGCTGTTGTGTTCCTCCCGGCAGCTCAATACTCATTCATGGCAGTGAACTGGTTGTTTGTTACTTTTAATGGAGCGCTTAGTAAGATGTGCATGGCGTGGGAGCTAGAAAAGCATGAGTTTCAGAAGAAGAGATCTCAACAGTGATGGTATATTGGTTTAGGTATATAGAATAAGAGATTTGGACATGAGATGAATTGGGAAGGATGGAAAACTAAGGGTGGATTTGGGAGAGATGAAGCATGGCAGAAGAAGAATGCTAGAGAGCTTGCTAGCATACCCCATTCCCCCCTCTTTAGTTAATAGCAGTAGCTATTTATATACAATTCCAGCAGCTAAAGGAATCTCGGTGGAAGATCTCTACTGCTGGATAAAGAGATCGCTTGTGTTAAAAAATGCATGTATTAGATTTTGTAATGCCTCTTGGTCTGTCAGGTTCTGTCTAAAGGAGATTGTGGAATAGGTTTGGCAGATTTTCTGCCATGATTTAGGCAGGATTTGCTGCTATACTTTAGGGTTTTTGTTAAGCATGTGGCAGTAAGTTATTGTTGTGTAAAAAAAAGATGCTTGGTTATTTGGCTCGAGGTTATAAGAGAATTATTGTAAAAGAGATTTTCTGTTTATGATTGATAAATAAGGCTTAAAAGTTTGGGTTATTTCTTCTTCACTTACCTGTGTTACGAGTTAGGCCGTTGGGTATGAATTTTGGTCCCAAGTCCAAAATCATCAATGAGCCTAAAACGATTAACGAGTCTCATGCAATTCTGTTTCCTTCCACACCACACCCATTCTTGTAAGCCCCAAGTGCATGAATGTAGCTTGGGTCTACGTGCGTGGCGTGATGGTTGCAGGTGTAATTTGCCTCGAATTTGAATTGGGCTTAAAGCATGAATTAGGCTTGTTAGCTGGATTTTTGGGTGTCAACAGCAGGCATGTATTAGGTGGTGACGTCTTGAATTGAATTTCAAACATGATTAAAGAAATACTATTTGTACAATTTTTACAAAAAGAATAAAAAGTTTACAACTTTCATGTGAGCAATTTTTAACGTTGACTGAACTAGAAGTCATGCTTGACAGGGTGATCAGTGTTTAGTGCAGAGAATGTAGGCATGTATTAGGGGGTGACATCTTGAATTGAATTTCAAATACCAGAATTAAATAACTTGAATTGGATTTTTATAAAAGAATCAAAAGTTTGCAACTTTCATGTGAGCAATTTTAACGTTGATTAAACTAGTAAACATGTATGACAGAATGACAAAACTTTAGTGCGGAGAATGCAAACATCTAGTAAGTGGTGACGTTTGAATTGAGATTTAAATACCACTAATTAAATACCATCACTGAAAACTTATAGAAAGAATCAAAAATTGAAACTTTCATGTGAGCAATTTCTAATGTTGATTAAACTAGTGGTCATGTTTGATAGGGTAAGCAACCTTTAGTGCAGAGAATGTAGACATCTATTCATTGGTGATGTCTCGAATTGAGTTTTAGATACCACTAAATATCTTTAATTGGACTTTTACAAAAAATCAAAAATTTGCAACTTTCATGTGAGCAAATTTTATCATTGATTGAGTTTTAAATAGGCTGTTTTTATTGAAATTAATGTTCCAACTAATTACCCATTTTTATCGAGTTATTTACATTGGTGCCCTAGAGGCTTTGCTATGTAAGGGTGTGCATATTCAATCTCTTGTTCATATCTATGGTTAGCACTAGTAGCACAACTTTCTTAGAATTGGCTGAGTTGAAATGAGAGATTGGCCTCCCAAAGGCTAGTGGAGATGGGTGGTTGGGAAAGAATTCCTTCTCTTTTCACTTCATCTTCTTATGAAAATTAAGAAGCAGGTGACCAAATTTCTTGGTTTCTTTCCCATGCCACCCATTTCTATTGTCTTTGGGTGTCGATCTCCTCCTTCCTCTCATGCCAGCCACTAGATATGGGATGAGTTTAATAAAGTTTGCCTTCTTTTCGTAAAGTTTATCAGTTAAACTATTCGGTATTAATTTCTTATTGTTTAGGGTTGATTAGCAGGTAATTGATTGAGTACGTAGCAACTGGCAAAGTGTTCTTCATCACAGTCTGAGGAAGCCTCCTTCATATCTGTAGCAACAAGATTATCAACAACTTCCAGTGATCTTCAAGTTCATTTACAAAATTGCAAAATCGAATATTTTCAGAAAATTGAAATACAGAAGCTATTGTGTTCAAAATTTTGGTTCCGTATGTATTGAAAATTAACATATACATGCAATTGCACATCCACTTTCAATTGAAATTCAATTACTCCTATTGTGTAGCTTGTCTTCCTCTCTATGATATTCTTTGCAAAACAAACTGTGCCACCTCTTATTCTAGCCATGTGAGCCATTAGGATTACCAAAGACAAAAACTTGTTATTTGTTTATGGTTGAATTAATTTTATGCAGGAAAATTATTAAATTATCACTCGATCCCTAAGCCTTCAAAGTTGTAAATCTATTTGATTGAATTGCTCCAATCGAGTTTGATCTAATTGGTTCTATAAAATAGAATCAAAGTTTCAATTTTCATGTTAAGAAAATACTATCTAAAATGAGCATGAGTCGTTTTGAAAGTTAATTGAATTAGTGGACCGATCCGAACATATTATTAGAGTTTTAATATCTGCAACTTTAATTATCATCAACCAAAAAATAACAAATATATGTATAGGCAGAAGTTTTAATTTGAGTTCTAATTACCATTAATTGGTTAGCGAATCAAAAGTTGCAATTTCCATGTGAACTAGGTTTTAGTGGGAGCCAGGAAAGGAGACAGAAGAATGAGGACTAAAGATTTGAAGCGACTTTAGTACGTGGAATGAATATGTACATGCATTAGGTTGTATTTGTTCAATTTGAGTTTCAAATACCACTAATTAAATACCATTAATAGGATTTTCACTAAAGAAATAAAAAAGTTTGTAACTTTGCGTGAGCAATTTTTAACGTTGATTGAACTAATGGACAAGTCTAACAGGGCGACTAGATGTTAGAGCAGAGAATGCAAGCATGTATTAGGTGGTGATGTCTTGAATTGAGTTTCAACTACCACTAATTAAATACCATTAATCAAATTTTTACAAAACGGATCAAAAGTTTAATTCTTTCATGTGAGCAATTTTTAACGTTGATTAAACTAATGGACATGTCTCTGGGCCTAGGAAGCATTTGAGGACACCGTGTGATTGAACAATAAAAAAAAAAAAAACTAATGGACATGTCTGAAGACCAAACTTTATTGTGGAGAATGCATACATGAATATAGTTGGTGGTGACGTCTGAATTGATTTCCAAATACCATTATTTGAAATTTCTATAGAATGAATCAAAAGTTTGCAACTTCTATATGAGTAATTCTTAACGTTGACTAGTGGTCATACTTGACAGGATGAACAGTCTTTAGTGCAGAGAATGCAAGCATATATTAGGTAGTGACGTGTCAAATTGAGTTTTAACTAATTAAATACATTTTATTGGACTTTTACAAAAAAAAAGAAAAAGTTTTCAACTTTCATGTGAACAATTTTTAACATTTATTGATCTAGTGGACAAGCCTGACAGGACAACTAAATATAAGTGTAGAAAATGCAAGCATGTAATACGTGGTGACATCTTGAATTGAGTTTCAAATAGTACTAATTAAATACCATTAATAAAAATTTTATAAAAATAATCAAAATATTGAAACTTTCATGTGAACAATTTTTAACGTTGATTAAACTAGTGAACAAATCAGACAGAATGACTAGATTTTAATGCGGAGAATGTAGACATTTAGAAGGTGATTGTAATTTTATAGAAAGAATCAAAAGTTCGCAACATTCATGTGAGCAATTTTTAGCATTGATTGAACTAGGTCATGCTTGACAAGGTGAGCAGCCTTTTGTGCGGAGAATGCGGGAATGTATTAGGTACTGATGTCTCAAATTGAGTATCAAATACCACTCATTAAGTACCTTTAACTGAATTTTTACAAAATGAATAAATAATTTGTAATTTTCCTGCGAGCACTTTTTAACGTTTATTGAACTAGTGAACTGGCCTGACAAGACGACCAAACTTTAGTACGGAGAATGCAGAAATATATTAGATGGTAATATCTCGATTTGAGTTTTAAATACAACTAATTAAATACCATTATTACTTTTTAGTTTTTCATAAAATGCATTAAAAGTTTGTAATTTTGTTGTGAACAATTTTTACCGTTGATTGAACTAGTGGACTAGCCTGATAGGGTCACCAGACTTTAGTGCGTGGAATGCATGAATGTATTAAGTGCTACTGTCTTGAATTTGAACTATCCGTTTTGTATGTCAATACTCGCATGGGAGCCAGCAGAGATGCATCTCTCATCATCCTTATTCTTTGACTTAATTACCTAGGTTTCCCTGCAGGAGGGTTCATTAATTATAAATGGAACCCATAGTTAGTTCCGATGACTATCTGATTGTATTTGCCAGTTACATATTCTTAGAATTGGCTTGAGTTGACACGGGAGATAGGCCTCCCAGAGGTCAATGGAAATGGGTTTCTGGGAGTGATCCTTCTAAGTTCTCATCATGTTCTACATATTGTCAGCGTTCTCTCCCATGCCACTCATTTCTGTTGCTTCTAGGTGTTTCTCCATCTTCCTCTCATGCCTGCAGGCTGCAGCTTGAGATTATGCCAAGTTTCATCAGTACACAACGCTTTGAACATATATATTTGTTAATTTAATTGGGAAGCTAAATTGACCCCTTTTTAGCAAACCATATATACGGGTCAGCTCCCTCTTTCTTTTGATAAACACATGGCTATATGTATAAAAGCAGTCGCGCAAAAACGAAGAAAGAGGTGTGGTTTGCATAACAGGGAGCCAATTTCACTCCCCTAACAGCGAAACTATAGTGCTGGTAATTAGTCTTCAGTCTTCACGATTTCGATGCTGCTATCATAATAGATAAATACCAAGTTCTTCACCTCATTGAGGTTTGAGGGGTTCCTCTTCTTGACACTTGTGCTTCTACTTTTAACTTGAACACTTGGAGGCATGATTACATAACCTAGTTTTTAGAGGAAGGGGAGAAAAGGTAGCATGGCCAACACGAAGACCATAATTGAATATATATAACTTTTTGAACCAATTGTATAGGGTAGACTGTAAAGCACAGCTATCCTACATATTCATGGTACGAGACTGAGAGTTCAACTTTCGTCGATCGTCACCTTTTCCTTTCCTAGGATAAAAGAGGAACAGTTGTATAGTTTCAAAGTAGAATAACACGCTATTAACATTTTAAACCAACATTAGAAGCATGCAAAGAGCACGGTGTAAGCTAAAATGTTGTTAAACAATCTTTTTCCTTCCCCCATTGTTTCATTCTTTATATATGAGGGATGAGCCAAAGAACAAATTAAAGTATGCGAACCTCATCATCCTAGTATAGTTCATAGATGGATTTACATACCTCTCCTGTGTCTTTTATTATTGCAGCCACAATTGCTAGTATCATATACCAATTGGTGAAGTGGAGATTTGGGCCAAAAACAGAGCAGGTTTTTCCTCCCGGGCCAGCAAGATTGCCGGTGTTGGGAAACCTACTGCAGTTGGGCCCTCTACCCCACAGAGACATGGCATCTTTATGCGACAAGTATGGGCCGTTGGTCTACCTACGACTTGGGAGCATTGATGCCATCACCACCAACGACCCCTACATCATACGTGAAATACTTATTCGACAAGATGACGTCTTTGCATCACGGCCGCGAACTTTGGCCGCAGTGCATTTGGCCTATGGTTGTGGCGACGTTGCGCTTGCCCCATTGGGCCCACAATGGAAGCGAATGAGGCGAATATGCATGGAACACTTGCTAACAACAAAACGCCTTGAGTCTTTTGCCAAACACCGAGCCGATGAAGCCCAACACCTCGTACAAGATGTTTGGGCCATGGCCCAGACGGGGAAGGTAGTGAACTTGAGGGAAGTGTTGGGTGGGTGGTCTATGAACAATGTGACTAGGATGTTGCTTGGTAAACAATATTTTGGGGCCGGGTCGGCAGGTCCACAAGAGGCCATGGAGTTCATGCACATAACCCATGAGTTATTTTGGCTGTTGGGGTTGATATATTTGGGAGATTACTTGCCAATTTGGAGGTGGGTGGATCCTTACGGTTGTGAGAAGAAAATGAGGGAAGTGGAGAAAAGGGTAGATGATTTTCATACCAAGATTCTTGAAGAGCATAGGAGGGTAAGTGAGGAGAAGAGCAAGCCAACTGGAGGAGAGGAAGATGGGGCAGAAATGGACTTTGTTGATGTTTTGTTGTCTTTGCCGGGTGAGGATGGGAAAAAGCATATGGAGGATGTGGAAATCAAAGCTCTAATACAGGTAAACCTTTGCATAATTTAGATCTAGTTTTAATTTTCTTTAACTTTATAGGAAAATTATTATAGAAAGCGTGGATGATGATGTATGTGTCTATTAGGAATGAGGGTCTTACTACTTTTATTTCGTATTGCGTATAGAAAAGAGTTATTAAATATTCAATTTGGAGTACATTTAAGTTTTTTTTTTTGGAATAGAAATGACAAGTTTTATCCCCACTCTATTCATTCCATAATGTCAGTGAAATTTAAACTTGTGATTTACACGGTGCCAGTTATTTTAAATAACTAACAGGCCACAGTTCACCGATAGAGCATATTAAGTTAAAATTAGAGTATCATTATCGTATTCTACTGTGGTATACAAAATTCCAGAATAAAGAAAAGATTGTTTGTTGTTGATTAAATCAAGAACTACTAATTTGTCTAAAATTTTAGTTGCCAATTGCTTAAATTATACAGTATTTATGAGTTTCAGGATATGATAGCTGCTGCCACAGACACTTCAGCTGTGACCAACGAATGGGCGATGGCCGAGGTGATCAAGCATCCACGTATCCTCTGTAAAATCCAAGAAGAGCTTGATTTAGTCGTGGGTCAACATAGAATGGTCAACGAATCAGACCTACCCCATCTTAACTACCTACGCTGCGTCGTACGCGAAACCTTCCGCATGCATCCGGCGGGACCCTTCCTCATTCCGCACGAGTCATTACGCGCCACGTGGATCAACGGTTACTACATCCCGGCCAAGACACGTGTCTTCATCAACACCCATGGGCTGGGCCGAAACACAAAGCTATGGGACAATGTCGAGGAGTTTAGGCCTGAGCGGCATTGGCTCGATGATGGGAGCCGAGTCGAGATTAGCCATGGAGTCGATTTCAAAATTCTTCCTTTTAGTGCAGGAAAGAGAAAGTGTCCCGGCGCGCCGCTTGGGGTGACTCTAGTCTTGATGGCTTTGGCTCGACTTTTTCATTGTTTTAACTGGACACCACCGGAGGGTTTGAGGCCGGAAGATATTGATACCAAAGAGGTTTATGGAATGACAATGCCTAAGGTTCTACCCTTGATGGCTGTTGCTACTCCTCGCTTGGCAAACCATATGTATCATTGATTGGATACGAAAGATTTCCAATGAATTTCCTATCTTAGGCTATAAGTTGTGTGCGTAGAATGAGCTCGGTTTAAATAAATGAAAATTGTGATTGACTTATAAAGCTGAATCACTTCTTTGGTCATAATAAACCGATTGTTCTTTAAGAAATGGTATATTTTTATGAATTGAATTTCGAAAACAAGAATTTATTATGGAATCGGTCAATATCATTATATCAAAACCCTCTGATTGCTACTCTTAAGAGTGAGGAGAAGAATTTCTCGGAGGTGAGTCGGGTTCTGGATGATTGTAAAGAATATTTTGACGCTTTCCAATCCATTCGAATCCGACATATTTACCGTGAAGCAAATGGTGTTGCAAATAGGCTTGCACATCTTGCTAGTAGTTGTTCCGTTGATGAGGTTTGGTTAGGGGAGACACCTGCTATAATACAGGATGTTCTCTATGAGGATTATTGTTATTGTTTATCTGTAGCTCGGGGTATAGGTGCTATGTCCCCCCCCCGATGCAAAATTTTACTATTAATATAATAAATGGAACCAGGCGTGGGGCTGAGCCTCCCAGCTAGGCTGGGTTCCAAACCCCTTTCAAAAAAAAAAAAGAAAAAAAAAATATGTAACCAAAAATTAAAAAAAAAAAATTTCATTTTAGCCTTATTTCAGTGAAATATTGGTGGAATAGTAGCCTGTGAATAAGGCTTCTATTCGTGACTCTTCTTCAACCCTCAAATGGTCCATCAGCATTGTGATAGTCATATACTTCTCGTGCATCAACTTGATGCGGACATCCCTCCATTGTAAGATCAAATATGGACATAACACATATCATCATAAAGTAATTGATGATTAGCTTAATATCAATCCTAGTTTAACATGGATACAAACAGTAAATCAATACTTGTAACTTAATGAAGCAGTGTATCTATTCATTAAGGTAAGTAATCCTATTCTTAGTCTGCAAGAAAGATTACAATGAAGTGTTACATTAAGAATCTAACTAGGAAACCTAAACCGATATGGATAGCTTTAATGGGAAGCTTCTTGAGGGTTAAGTCTCCTATATATACAGATGAATTGGTCCCTGATTACTACCGACGTTTTGCAT
This sequence comes from Rosa chinensis, assembly GCF_002994745.2. Taxonomy (NCBI): domain Eukaryota; kingdom Viridiplantae; phylum Streptophyta; class Magnoliopsida; order Rosales; family Rosaceae; genus Rosa; species Rosa chinensis. The sequence continues at coordinate 51,773,272 of NC_037088.1, read as the reverse complement.
ATTGTTCTGTCCATTGAGAAGCAAGTTGGTAAGTAACAGAAGGCCATATTCAGTGTTCGTGTTTGTAGCATAAGATGGAATCCATGCCAGTGATTGCTGAAGGTAAGCCTTAATCCCTTTTATGATTGTGTGCATATATTGTGAGCATGTATATGGTTTCTAACAATTGGTATCAGAGCATAGGCTCATAAGTATCAAAATCGTTGAAGGGTTTTGCAAAACAAACCCACAAAAAAAAAAAAAAAAAAAAAAAAAGATTTTTGCTTTACGGATCAAGTAACTGGTCAGGTAACTGACCAAGTCACTGATCAGGTAACTGACCATGTAACTGGTCATGTAACTGATCAAGGTAAGTTACTTAAGTCGATTGCTGCATCTGGTTAAATATCAAATTCATGCTTCCGCTGTGATTTTTAGCAGCAAATTGGGGAAAAAGCAAAAACAGGTTTTTCTGTGAAATTGATTTCGATTCATAGCATGATAATTGAGTTTTTGATTGTGCTCAAGAACCCTAGTTGCATTCCCGGCGTGCGTTAGGTTAGAGTAGATGGTGACCGGATGAAATTTACAATTTCTTGATTGTTCTGTGGTTTCTTGGAATCAAATCAATTTTGGTTATGCTTGAATATGCATGTTGAATTAATTGATGATATGGTATTGTATCTGTGATTGTGTAAAAATTGCATGAAGAACAAAAATCTCTCAGAATTTTTTTACACATTATTAAAATTGACAGATACGAGAGCTTAATTTTCTTACAAGGATGAATCTGGGTAGAATATAAAGTTAAAAGCTCATGAGTTTTGTGGTTTTCTGTTGGCATAAGTGATTATGATGCACAAAGCATTCTTCATTGATGTTGGCAGAAAACAATGATCAGGTCACTGACCATGTAACTGGTCAGGTCACTGACCATGTAACTGGTCATGTCACTGACCATGTAACTGGTCAGGTCACTGACCATGTAACTGGTCAGGTCACTGACCATGTAACTGATCGAGTAACAAAACTGAAATTGTGTTTTGTGTTTTAAAACTATGCTTCAGTTTTATCTTCCAAAGAAGTGGTCAAGTATGGTTTTAGAATACAAAACAGCAATATGCGTGCTTGATGAAAATAAATACGGATACTTAGAAATTTTTCTTCTGTCTAAAGATGTGGATAAATTTCTTTGGATAACTTGTTTTCATTGAACATGGTATATTGATAAAGAACTCCAGGATGTTATGCTTCTGCTCAAAAGTGTTGCTTAACATTATTTTTGGTTATGGACTGATATGAATGCAAGTATGGATTGTTTAGGTTTTCTGTATGTTCTTGTTTTGGTTGCTTAAAGCTAAATAAAACACAGAAAACTTAAAGTTATTTTCTTTACAAATTGAGAACTCACACGAATTTTTGTTTTGCTCCTTAGGTAACTCTTACATGAACTTGAACAGTGTCTTGATGCTAACTGGAACCAACTATAGAGCTTGGCTAGATTCTGTAGAGAACTATATGGGAATGCATGAGAACATAGACTATTGCTTCACTGAGGACAAACCTGAAGAGTTAACTGAAAAGAGCACTAAGAAGGAAACTGATCTTTACAAGAAGTGGCATAGATCCAATAGAATGGCTAAGAACCTCATTCGTACCTCTATGTCCAAGACTGTCAGAGGAAGTATAGAAGAACCTGAGCTAGCATCAGATTTTTTGGAACTCATAGGTGCTAAGTTTAAAGAAAGTGAAAAGGCAGAAGCTGCTAGGCTAACCAAGGAGTTTCATGATTTGAAGTACATGGGTTCAGGGGGAGTTAGAGAGCATATTATGAAGATGATCAATATAAATGGCAGACTCAGGGAGCTCTTGATGGGGGTTAGGGATGAGCAGGTAGTGCATTATGCACTACATTCCTTGCCTAACAGTTTTAGTCATCTTAGGACCAGTTACAACTCTCAAAAGGGAAACTGGACTCTAGATGAACTTATATCCATCTGTGTGGATGAAGAATCTAGGATAAAGGAAGAAAAGGAACCTGCTACAACCATTAACCTCATTGAGAAGCCTAAAAGGAAAAAGCCCCAAAATAAGCTCAAGCCTATCAAAGCCATAACTAAGAGTTCAACAGCTGCAGTGGCCAAGGAAAATAGGCCATTTAGGTTCAAGTGCTACTTTTGCAAAAGAGTAGGACACATGAAAAAGGACTGCACTGGCTATAAAAATTGGTTAGCCAAAAAGGGTAAGATTTTTTCTAATACAGTTTTTTCTTTAGAAATTAATCTTATAAATGTTGAACCACAGTCTTGGTGGATAGATTCAGGCTCACCTATTCATATTACTAATTCTTTGCAGGGATTCATAAGGAGGAGAATCCCAAAAAGTGATGAAGTGAACCTGTGTGTAGGCAATGGCATGAGAGTGGCAGTCAAGGCTATTGGAACCTTAAAGCTCGATTTAGGATTAGGAAAATTGTTAGTTTTGGACAATGTTTTTTATGTACCTTCCATGAGAAGGAATTTGGTTTCGGTTTCTCTTTTAGTAAAATCTGGTTGTAGACTTGTTATGGATAGTAATGGAATTCTTATTTCTAAAAATTCTGTTCAAATTGGTTCTGGTGTTATTATGAATGATTATTTACAGTTAAATTGTTCAATGGCTCAACAAGAAATTTTACTTGTTGAAAATAACACAAACAGTACTAACACTTTAACAGGTGTTAAAAGAACCAAACTAAATGAAAAGTCTGCATTTTTATGGCATAGAAGACTCGGCCATGTTTCAAAAGAGAGACTGAAAATTTTGGTGAAAAACAACATCCTAAATGAACTTGATTTTTCTGATCTAACAGACTGTGTTGAATGCTTTAAGGGAAAAATAACTAATACTAGAAAGAAGACTGCATATAGAAGCCAAAATTTATTAGAACTCATACACACTGATATATGTGGACCATTTAGGCATCAAACTATCTGTGGGAATGTGTATTTTATCACATTCATTGATGACTTTTCTAGATACAGTTATATTTATCTACTTTCAGAAAAGGCACAAGCATTGAAAGCCTTTCAAATCTTTAAGTCTGAGGTAGAAAATCAACTGGAAAAGAAAATCAAAACAGTGAGGTCAGATAGAGAGGGAGAGTTCTATGGAAAGTACACTGAATCCGGCCAACAAAAGGGTCCATTTGCCTTGTTTTTGCAAGACAATGGAATTAAAGCTCAATACACAACACCCTATAATCCACAACAGAATGGTGTTGCAGAGAGAAAGAATAGGACTCTTTTGAACATGGTTAGATGTATGATGTGTACAACTGGTTTGCCTAAATTTCTGTGGGGTGAGGCTTTAAAAATTGCAAATTATATTTGCAATAGGACACCTAGCAAAGCCATAGAAAATACTGCTTTTGAGCTTTGGTGTGGCAGGAAACCTAGTCTTCATCACTGTCATGTTTGGGGATGTCATGCAGAAGCTAGGATTTATAATCCAAGCTTGAATAAACTTGACCCCAAAACTGTTAGTTGCTATTTTATAGGTTATCCAGATAAATCTAAAGGCTATAAATTATATTCTGCTCATCATTCACCTAGAATTTTTGAAACATATCAAGTAAAGTTTCTAAGTGAAAAGGTTCACAATACAAACCTTGAGGATTTAACCTCAGATTTTGAGGAAATTGTGTCAGATGAGAATATAAGTGTAGCATTGCCTTTAGAACAAGATGTAACTGATCATGTCACTGGTCACGTAACTAACCATGTCACTGACCAAGTAACTGTCCCTGGTCGAGTAACTGACCATGTCACTGACCAAGTCACTGACCAAGTCACTGACCAAGTCACTGACCATGTCACTGACCAAGTCACTGCCCATGTAACTGACCAAGTAACTGTGCCTGGTCAAGTCACTGCCCATGTCACTGACCAAGTAACTGTGCCTGGTCAAGTCACTGCCCATGTCACTGACCAAGTAACTGGCCATGTAACTGAACCTCAGAATCCTCCAGTGGTTCTGCCTAGAAGATCACAGAGAGCAAGAAAACCAACTTATGGGGGGGAAGAGAGTGATTACATTGTTTATCTGCAAGAAGCAGAAATTGAAATGGACTGTGCAGAGGACAATGATCCAACTACATTTAATCAGGCCATTGAAAGTAGTGAATCTCATCAATGGCAGCAAGCAATGGAAGCAGAAATTAATTCCATGAGTCAAAATGCAGTTTGGGAATTAGTTGAACCTGACCCCAACCAGAAGCCTATAGGTTGTAAATGGGTTTTCAAAACCAAAAGAGATGCAAATGGCAACGTAGAGAGACATAAAGCAAGATTAGTTGCCAAAGGTTTTACACAGAAGGAGGGCATTGATTTTACTGAGACTTTTTCTCCAGTTTCTACAAAAGACTCGTTTAGGATAATCATGGCTTTGGTGGCTCATTTTGATATGGAGCTGCACCAGATGGATGTTAAAACAGCATTCTTGAATGGTGAACTAGATGAAGTGATTTATATGAGGCAACCAGAAGGTTTTGTGCGAGCTGGAAGTGAAAACTTAGTGTGCAAATTAAGAAAATCAATTTATGGCCTAAAACAAGCTTCTAGACAGTGGTACAAGAAATTTGATTCTGTGATTTCTACTTTTGGATTTACAGAAAATCTTGTTGATGAGTGTGTTTATTTGAAGACTGTTGGGAACAATTTTATTTTTCTGGTACTCTATGTGGATGATATACTTTTGGCTAGCAGTAACATTAAATTGCTTAAAGATACCAAGAGTTTTCTGTCAAGGAATTTTGACATGAAAGACTTAGGAGAAGCATCCTATGTACTAGGTATTGAGATTAAAAGAGATAGGGCACAGAGACTACTTGGTTTGTCTCAACAGAATTATGTTACCAAAATTTTAAAGAGATTTGGTATGGAGAAGTGTGCAGCTGGAGAAGTTCCCATGTCCAAAGGAGATAAGTTAACCAAGAAGCAAAGTCCCAATAGTGATGTTGAGAAAGAAAATATGGAGTCAAAGCCTTATGCCAGACTTGTAGGAAGTCTCATATATGCACAAGTCTGCACTAGGCCGGATTTGTCTTTTGCAGTAGGGATTTTGTCAAGATTCCAATCTAATCCAGGCCATGAACATTGGGTAGCTGGGAAGAAAGTGTTGAGATACCTGCAGAGAACTAAAAACCACATGCTAGTTTATAGGCAAGTGGAGGATCCGAAACTCATTGGATTCTCAGACTCGGATTTTGCAGGGAATTATCCAGACTCCAAGAAGTCCACTTGTGGATATGTGTTCTTGCTTGCAGGAGGTGCTATTGCTTGGAAAGCCATGAAACAAACACTTGTTTCAACTTCTACTATGCAAGCTGAATTTATTGCAGTATATGAAACTGTGTGTGAAGGACTTTGGATTAGGAATTTTCTCATGCAGACCAAAGTATTGAGTCACATTGTGGCTGGAACACTTGTAATTTATTGTGACAATGAGGCTGCAGTTTTCTTTAGCAAGAACAGTAAAAGGTCAAATAATTCCAAGCATATTGATCTAAAGTATTACAGTGTTAGAGAAAGAGTAAAGCATGGTGAAATAGCTGTTTTGAGTATTGACACAAATTCACAGCTAGCAGATCCTTTCACCAAGGCATTGTCAGTAGCAGCATTCTAGAAACATACAGCAAGCATTGGAATTTTAGCTAATTTAGATGCTTAGGTTCAGTAGAGAGTTAGTCCAGTTGGAGCATTTAAAATTCTAAGGTTTTTTGAGTTCTTGTGTTTTAGTTGTGATCTTTTATTTTGTTTATCACAACTTGTTTGTAATGACAGATTTTATTATTAATAAATTTTGAGGTATTTTCAGATTTTGGTTATTACTGCAGTTTTTGTTGAATGTTCTGAAAATTATCGATTTTGTGTTTAAAGTTATACTTGCTATCAGATGGCTTAAATCATGTATAGCATGATGTTGAGGTTCAAGCAATAATTTTAAGCCATCAGTGTTCAGTAAATTTGCTTGAGTTTCTGGTTTTGGAAACATAAAGAAGGACCTAATATATGTTTACTTGTTGATACACATTAACATATATTGTATCACTTCTGGTTTGACATATGTGGAGTGCAGGAGCTTATGTTTGTGGTTTTGAAACTCTGCATTTTTGTTAAAATGTATACTGTTTCTTGCTCTGCATAAGTAACTGTGATCTGACCATGTTGGAATGGATTTTCGATTTAAGTTTGTTATCTGGCGCGCACTTCAGTAAGTTAAGTAGGTTTTGATGTTCTCTGGTGCAAATCATCGAGCATGATATGTGTGAGTCCAAGGGGGAGATTGTAAGATCAAATATGGACATAACACATATCATCATAAAGTAATTGATGATTAGCTTAATATCAATCCTAGTTTAACATGGATACAAACAGTAAATCAATACTTGTAACTTAATGAAGCAGTGTATCTATTCATTAAGGTAAGTAATCCTATTCTTAGTCTGCAAGAAAGATTACAATGAAGTGTTACATTAAGAATCTAACTAGGAAACCTAAACCGATATGGATAGCTTTAATGGGAAGCTTCTTGAGGGTTAAGTCTCCTATATATACAGATGAATTGGTCCCTGATTACTACCGACGTTTTGCATATTGTTCTGTCCATTGAGAAGCAAGTTGGTAAGTAACAGAAGGCCATATTCAGTGTTCGTGTTTGTAGCATAAGATGGAATCCATGCCAGTGATTGCTGAAGGTAAGCCTTAATCCCTTTTATGATTGTGTGCATATATTGTGAGCATGTATATGGTTTCTAACATCCATGACTCGGGGAGCTTAGAGATGATGACATCAACGTGAAATTTCTCATCAACCAAAACTCCAGAAGCAACCATGGAATCGAAAATGCAATTGCTCTACAATTGGTTTCTTCTCCAGCATCAGAAATTCCATGTGCTGTCTAACCAGAGATCTCTTTGTTGCATGTACGTGTTGCAGATAAAAATTTTAGATCTTCCCACAGTTCTTTAGTAGTAGTAGTTTTCTTTTGCTTTAAGCAAGTATAACACAGAGAAAATGACAGGTGATCATTCAAGATCGTGCGGCGACATAGGGAGTTATTGGCCATCGATTTCTGAACGGCAACCTTTGATTGAGCAATGTCTTTAGTAGTTGCTTCAGGTCCAACCATAAGGCTAGGGCATGGCTCGTAGAGTAGATATGCAACACATAGTTGCTTTAGGAAAAGCTCCATCTGATGCGCCCAGAGAGGGTAGTTCTTCCCATAGAAACGGACAGGGTAAACCTTGCTGGCACGTCTAGATCTACATTTGTATCAACCAAAAGTCCATCAATCATTCTAACTGTTTCCAGAGTGTTAAGCTGAGGCACAACAATATTCATGAGCACAATTTTAATTAAAGCTAGGAAATTAAAATGAACAAATGTATGACAAGTGTTTTAGGGCCAAACACTGCGCGACTGCCTCACTTACAAATATATTGGTAATATTTAAAGAAAAAATTGTGAGAGGTATTGAAAAAGGGTTTGTACTGGAAAAAGGGGAGATTCGTTTGCATTATTCTATCCTATATATATTGATAAAAGCAGTAATTCGAGTAAAAGGAAACATACTGAACTTCATCACCCTTACCTTAACTTCGATTCAGTCTTCATCTTCTTAATGACTTTTTTGTGGTTTCCACTACTGCAGGTGCATTCTTTTTTATTGATGGGCACTCCGTGCCTTTCATCGTTTGGTGATCTGGTTCTACAATTGACGTCAAAGTTCTAAGTTCTCCTTCTAAAATCATGTACCGTCTCACTTCTGTTTCTCTTGTATCTATCAAAACAAATTTAAAAATTTGTTCGAAAACAACAATCGCGCTGCTAGAAGGATCAAAGTTATCTAACGTTGAGCTCTTTCAAATTTCTTTATCTACGCCCGCCTTGAACATTATCGATTAGATTAGTCCTCTTTGTATAGAAAAAGGCCGAAAAAGGCGTGCAAGTGGATAACTAGTCGGTAATTTTATTTTTTCTTTTTTGAGAATTAGTTACCGACTTAAACAAACATTTTGTTATTCAGTTCAGACTGTTCAGTTCGAATGCGACCAACTATTATTATAATGTTTCTTGAACAAAAGCGATGAAAATAACAAAATCTACATTCTTGAAGTTGCTAGAAAACTTAGAGAATTGTGACAATGACCAATTAATTAACGTTCGTCGTGCTAAGTAACTGTGACATTTTGAACCGTTTATAAATATATGGTTGGAAATGAAGAGATTACTCAGTACATTCTTAAATTTCAATTTGGTTAAAAATTAAAATTTGTAGAATGATTTACTTATGAATATCTAAACATTTCACTGTTGATTTGTTGAAATGTAATAGAAAACTAAGTCTCACAAGCCTTGATTGGGAAAATCCTCATTTTAATGATTCTCATTAGAGCCCCAGCCCAAGGTTTAATATGTTTTGACATGCAATTGGGAACACAATCATTGAAGATGAGTACACATACTCACCCTCAATGCATGCAAGCCCAGTCATGTATGGCCATATACATCCGGAACTGCAATGAGAAAAACAAGTGCTCCTTTTGTTGTCATGGGTTCTCCGGTGCTGCTGTAGCATTGAGCTTGGCGGGTAACCTTTGCTATAGTACTAGTAGTGATTAGACGCCATGCCACAAAACATGTCTATATCTAGAGCTTGGCTGTGTTACTTTCAAGGTTTAGCTGATATATCCAATTAAGTCATCCCTCCCTGGCTTTTCTGATTTTGAATCGCTTATATTAATTACATTTCAACAAGTTGTGATGATGCTGTCACTTGCAGGGATGCTGATCAAGGTTTGTATTTCTGAGTATGATTCCATGGCCAGATGGATTAATTTAGACTTTCAGAGATGAAAAAAGAAGATATATATACTATATATATGGTGACATACCCGCCTTATGCCAGTGGCAGGATGAAATTTTTATGGGGGTGGTGATGATGCAGAAGAGTTAATGAGTTATGGTCACAGAAATTTCAACCCTATCGGTTATCACTCATATAAATAGTATATACTAAAGAACAATTAGCATGCATGCATGGTTTACTGAATATTTTGTCAAGTACCAAAAAATAAATAAACACAAAACATGTCTATATCTGGCACGGGCTATTGGACCAACAATCATTTGTTCCTTTAATCCTTTCACTGTCCGTCTGTTGCAGAGCACGAGTTGAGTTATTGGGTATGCAGAGCATGGGCAAATGAAAAATGTAGACAAAACATGAAAGAGATAAGGAAATGTTAATCATGAGTAGTGAACTGTACGTTGGTCTAGACAGAAACTCATCATAAGCTATCTTCACTGATTATTCGACACTGCAATCTGGAAAAACTTTCGTGATAAGGAATGTGCGATGGAGATTTGGCCAGCCATGTCATTTCTTTCCAATCACACGTACCAACAGGTTCAATGCCATTATTCATCAATAGTACTCCTCATATACTAATTAGATGGAGTGGAGCCTTGTTCATCACTTCATTATTGTTCAATAAGTGCTGACGTTCCGAGCCTATATATATAGGGAGTCAGCACAAACAGAACAGCTATCTTCCTTTGCTACTATAACCTTCATCCAAACACTGTCATGGATTTTGCTTCCACGGCGGTAGCATTAAGTTTAGCCTTAGTTTTAGCTGTAGTTGCAGTTAGACACCGTGCCCGAAGATTGCATGACAAGAACAAGAGATACCATCCTGTTGCCGGAACTGTCGTGCACCAACTTATAAACTTCCCTAGGTTACACCATTACATGACTGAACTTGCGGGTAAGTATAACACTTACAGGATGCTCGACTTGTTCAAAGGTGCGGTTTACACAGCAGATCCTGCAAATGTGGAATATGTGCTCAAAACAAACTTCACTAATTATGGCAAGGTATGACGTGTACTGCTTAAATATATAGAAATTAAATTTATACGTACGTGCCATTTAAGTTATAGTTCCAACATGCTGCAGGGGTCGTATATGTACAACATTTTGTCAGATGGACTAGGTGATGGGATCTTCGCAGTGGATGGGCAAAAATGGCGGCATCAGAGGAAGGTGACGAGCACTGAATTCTCAACAAAAGTAGTGAGAGACTTCAGCAGTGCAGTTTTCAAAACCAATGCAGTTAAACTTGCTGGCATAATTTATGAAGCTGCAACCAGCTGCAGCAACCAAGCAATAGAGATCCAAGTATGTTTGCAACGTTTCAGTGTTTCACTAATCACATTGCATTGTTATTAAGACGTACGTACAGGCCCATTGAGGACTTCAGACTTAAACAAAAGCCATTGCATGTAGGTGAGAGGAAATAACCCAATGCCTTCACCACCTGAACCACAACAATTTTAATGTACATGTACAGTTTTTGTTATAAAATGCAAGAGATGAGCAATTTCACTATTCTTGCTATCACCGGCTAGAAACCACCTTATATGACAGCTGCCTTGGCATTAAATAAAAGTTATTCACTTACTGATAATCCATGAGTTGTTAATGAGATATGAAAAAAAAACTTGTTTGTGAAACATATATGCATGTACGGAAGGTTCAATTGTTATATTTGTTTTGGTTTTTGGTCTTAAGTTGCTACATCTATTTAAAATTACATAAATCTTGTTTTTTTTTTTGTGTGGAAGGATTTGTTTATGAAATCAACCTTAGATTCAATCATCAAGATTCTACTTGGTATCGAACTAGACAGCATGAGTGGAAAAGATGAAGAAGGTAACCGGTTTTCCCATGCTTTTGAATCAGGGCAAGAAGCTACCCTATATCGATTGATTGATATGTTCTGGAAGATCAAACGCTTCTTAAACATCGGTAAGGAAGCAGAGCTAAAGAAAAACATCAAAGAGGTCGATCAGTTTTTGTATAAATTAATCAATAGCAAGATTGAAACTATCCAGAATCCAGAAGATGATAACATATATGTGAGTTACCTTCCATGTCATCTGTTTGTTATTGCTTAGAGAAGGAATGAACTTGGTATTGTATCATTACTAATGTAATGAGGATTAATGGCAGCTGAAGAAAAGAGACTTCGTTTCAAGGCGTTTGGAAATGAAAGATACTGATCCAAAGTACCTGAGAGATATGGTCCTCTGTGTTACCGTCGCCGGACAAGACACGACAGCTAGCTCTCTTTCATGGTTTGTTTATATGATGTGCAAGCATCTTCACATACAAGAAAAGATTGCACAGGAAGTTAGAGAAATAATAAATTTGAAAGATGATCGAAGTGTTGATGAGCTTGCAGCAAGCCTTGATCAAGAAGCCCTTAACAATATGCCATATCTCCACGCCACTTTGAGTGAAACAATCAGACTCTATCCTTCAGTTCCAATGGTAAGTAAATCTAATATGCATCAATTGATACTTGTAATTAAGGACAGTAAAGTTACAATTCCTCACATTTCTGGATTTGAATCACGTATTCTACTTCTTACAAGTTTGTTTGTGTGATGCTGCCATTTATATATAGAATGCAAGAATGTGTTTTTCTGATGATACCTGGCCAGATGGATTTAGTGTTAAAAAGGGAGACATGGTGGTATATCAACCTTATGCAATGGGAAGGATGAAATCTCTATGGGGAGATGATGCAGAAGAGTTTCGGCCAGAGAGATGGCTCGACAAAAATGGCCTTTTTCAGGATGAAAGCCCTTACAAATTCATAGCCTTCAGTGTAAGAAAAGTTATTGAAGACAGTCTAACACTCACGTACTGCTAGCTGTTGCACACTTTGTTAAAACATAAAGGAAATGAAGGTACAAAATGTCATTTCTGATGAGATTATGTGATTACACGCAGGCCGGTCCAAGAATTTGTCTAGGAAAGGAACATGCCTATACGCAAATGAAGATCATTTCTGCTGTGCTTTTAGGCAGCTATATATTCAAGCTAGCTGACGAGAAAAAAATTGTCAATTACAAGACCATGGTCTCCCTACCAATTGATGGGGGTCTCTATGTGAAGGCCTCCCCAAGATTATGGCATGCGAAACCGTAAATCCCATGTTTCATAGCTGCTTCAGTGCATCACTTGTCTTTCTATGTAAACTCCTTTGCCTAGTAGTGCTCAAGTGCCTTATCATCTTCAGACTGTAATAATACAAGTCTGCTTGATAAATTGATGCAACAATAATAGAAAAAATATTATGTGATTAAAGACGCTTCAGTGATATGATTGATATTTTCATCAATGAACCATCTTGAGTGCGATTAATTGGCATAACAGACCACATAAGAACAAGTGTGAAACTTTTTCTCTAATGGTCTGGCGGAGAGTTTTCACTATACCGTAGGGCGTACGAGAAACTTGGTAGTCACCTTTTGTGCAATAAACAGTGCTAAATTTTGTCTCATAGGTAGTACATGCAACAAGATATTTCAAACAGTAGAACAGCAGAAGATGGGAAAAGAGAAGATCCCCATGAAAATGCTCTTTTTAATGTCTATGGCTTGAAGAACAGAATAGAGAGCAGCAGAGAATGGGCACCAAAAGTGCATAATTATAAGATTAAAGATAAAGAGTTAACATCGTGCTGTTTCTGTTTTTGTTTATGCCTAAAATTTTCATATCAAAATAGCTATCCACTTGGGTGCCAATAGGGATCAAAATGCAGACCAATGGAAGAAATCAAAGGCAGCCTTTTGACTCTTCCGTTCTCACAATTTGGCCACGGACTACTCCCTCTTTGTCTGTGAAGCTTCTTGTACCCACTGTGGTTCCATTTGCAGCCCTCTTACCATCCACATATATTTCATGCCTTTTAATTCTCTGACCAAGCCCAATTGCCAACCTCAATCCTTTATCTCTGCCTCTAAATTCAATCCAATGCTCCTCTTTGTCACCATCCTTTGGAGCCCAATATATCTACAAATGGTCACTGTCTAGCACATTTTCAGGTCCAAAACCTCCTCCTTTGCAACCACTATGGCTACTCACTTTGATGAAGCAATTCTCAGCTAAATTGCTAGAAAAAATTGTGTCAATCTAACAATAGAACAAGAATATTCTATCGTACTAATGGTGCAAACACTAAAAAATTAATCTTCACCCATGATTGCCATTCTACCTATTCCATCAGACAATGGATAAAGACTATCTGTCAACCTTATGATGTCATCTGAATTAGTTCATCCAACGGCGCCTTGATAGACAGCAGAAATGTTTAACGTGGGACGACGGTTTTTAGCCGTCGTGTTGAAGCTTTTTCTGTATATTAGTTGTCCTTAATTAACATCAAGTCACTAAATTTCTGACAGATCATTATTGTGCTTAATTTTATTAACATTGATTGTTTGGGTGATTAATTTGCACGGTTTTTTTACCGATCAAGTTTCTCATATTAATTCATTTTCCTTCTGTTTTCCCACTTCTTCTCATGCAAACAGTAGACTTATTTAATTAGCTAGGAAGTAATTAAACTGCCAAACACAAACAACCATTTTCGTTTACTCATGCTTTCACCTGGAGAAGACATATCGAACATATTAGAGTTTTAATGTTAATACTGATGCTGACCAAGAACTAAAGCCCATATAAACCAGAAGCTTAATAGTTCTGTCAGAGAGTTTCAGCTATGAAGATTATTAGCTCATCCTCTCTTGGAACTTCACCTGATAGGAAACAAATCCTAAACACAAAGATTGATGGAGTTTCAGCCATGGAAAGTATTTCATATCTCCACCATGCCCCTACGACATTTCTCGGGTCTAGAGATGGAGATTATCCTCCAACCAGAAGCTTTAAGGATGCCAAGGACATATTTTTGCAGAGACCGCAAAGCTTTGGGCCATTGCAGGCCCCATTGCCATTAACTTGTTGTGCTACTATGGTATTAACTCCTGTTGGAAACAGAGACTATACTAACACTAAAGCTCTCTGTATTTGGGAAATTGAAGCATATCTTATTGAATTGCAGAAAGCAAAACAGACAGCATATCAAACTCCACGTTTTACATGACCTAAGAACGTGGTAAGTAGTTGAAGAATAATTCTAACACACTACCCCAACAACTAGGGATTTATTAACAGAATCATAAATAACAAAGCAATAAATACGATAAGCCCTAACAACATTATCACCAAACCCTAATGCTCCAACATACCCTCCCTTAAACTGTATTGCAGAATGCAGATTGCAATCAGTTTACTCCTGACATCGAACGCATACCAAGCATCTCACGCAGCTTCAAAAACACTTCCAATTGAAAAGGCTTAGTCATGATATCATAAACTTGATCCTGAGTGTTGCAGTGCACTAACTCAACTATTCCTTCTCTCGTAAGATCTCGCAAGAAATGAAATCTCACATCGATATGTTTGCTACGCCATGCATAACTGGATTTCTTGACAGCTTAATAGTTGAGCTATTATCACAGTAGATAGTAGTATACTTACCTTGAATGTGACTAAGCTTCTCAAGAACCCTTCTCAGCCATACGCACAGGAAGCTGCAGCAATAAACTCCGCTTCTGTAGTGGACAGTGTCACCACTGGCTGCTTTTTTTAGGACCATGACACAGCTCCAGTTCCCAACATAAAGATGTACCCCGAGGTGTTTTCCTATCGTCAATGTGCAAAATCACTGTCTGCAAAGGCTATCAAACCCTAGCTCTTCTCCACCTTTCTTGTAGGCAATTATGTTAGAATCAACATGGACTTGTCACACATTAACATATAGTAAATTGATAGTTAGCTTAATGTCAAAACTAGTTCAACATGGACACAAACTGTAAATCAATACTAGTAACTTAATGAAGCAGTGTATCAATTCATTAAGGATAGTAATCCATTGCTTAGTCTACAAGAAAGGCTACAAGATTGTGATACATTAAGAATCTAACTAGGAAGCCTAATCCGATAAGGAATGCTTTAATGGGAAGCTTCTTGAGGGTTAAGTCACCTATATAAATAAGATGAATTGGTCCCTGATTACTACCGACGTTTTGCATATTGTTCTGTCCATTGAGAAGCAAGTTGGTAAGTAACAGAAGGCCATATTCAGTGTTCGTGTTTGCAGCTGCATAAGATGGAATCCATGCCAGTGATTGCTGAAGGTAAGCCTTGATCCTTTTTATGATTGATGTGCATATGTTGTGAGCATGTATATGGTTCTTACAATTGGTATCAGAGCATAGGCTCACAAATATGAATGAAGTTTTTGCTTGGCATCAAGATCGTTTTAGGGTTTTGCAAAACAAACACAAAAAAAAAAAAAAAAAAAGGTTTTTGCTTTACGGATCAAGTAACTGGTCATGTACCTGATCAAGGTAAGTTACTTAAGTCGATTGCTGCATTTGGTTAATTATCAAATTCACGCTTCCGCTGTGATTTTTAGCAGCCAATTGGGGAAAAAGCAAAAACAGGTTTTTCTGTGAAATTGATTTCGATTCATAGCATGATAATTGAGTTTTTGATTGTGCTCAAGAACACTAGTTGCATTCCTGGCGTGCGTTAGGTTAGAGTAGATGGTGACCGGATGAAATTTACAATTTCTTGATTGTTTTGTGGTTTCTTGGAATCGAACCAATTTGGTTATGCTTGAATATGCATGTTGAATTGATTGATGATATGGTATTGTATCTGTGATTGTGTAAAATTGTATGAAGAACAAAAAATCTCCCAGAAATTGTTTACACATTATTAAAGTTGACAGATGCAAGAGCTTAATTTTCTTATAATGATGAATCTGGGTAGAACATAAAGTTAAAAGCTCATGAGTTTTGTGGTTTTCTGTTGGCATAAGTGATTATGATGCATAAAGCGTTCTTCATTGATGTTGGCAGAAAACACTGATCAGGTAACTGACCATGTAACTAGTTAGGTAACTAACCAAGTAACTGGTCAGGTAACTGACCATGTCACTGGTCAGGTAACTGATCAAGTACCTGATCGAGTAACAAAACTGAAATTGTGTTTTGTGTTTTAAAACTATGCTTCAGTTTTATCTTCCAAAGAAGTGGTCAAGTATGGTTTTAGAATACAAAACAGCAATATGCATGCTTGATGAAAATAAATACGGATACTTAGAAATTTTTCTTCTGTCTAAAGATGTGGATAAATTTCTTTGGATAACTTGTTTTCATTGAACATGGTATATTGATAAAGAACTCCATGATGTTATGGACTGCACTGGCTATAAAAATTGGTTAGCCAAAAAGGGTAAGATTTTTTCTAATACAGTTTTTTCTTTAGAAATTAATCTTATAAATGTTGAACCACAGTCTTGGTGGATAGATTCAGGCTCACCTATTCATATTATTAATTCTTTGCAGAGATTCATAAGGAGGAGAATCCGAAAAAGTGATGAAGTGAACCTGTGTGTAGGCAATGGCATGAGAGTGGCAGTCAAGGCTATTGGAACCTTAAAGCTCGATTTAGGATTAGGAAAATTGTTAGTTTTGGACAATGTTTTTTATGTACCTTCCATGAGAAGGAATTTGGTTTCAGTTTCTCTTTTAGTAAAATCTGGTTGTAGACTTGTTATGGATAGTAATGGAATTCTTATTTCTAAAAATTCTGTTCAAATTGGTTTTGGTGTTATTATGAATGATTATTTACAGTTAAATTGTTCAATAGCTCAACAAGAAATTTTACTTGTTGAAAATAACACAAACAGTACTAACACTTTAACAGGTGTTAAAAGAACCAAACTAAATGAAAAGTCTGCATTTTTATGGCATAGAAGACTCGGCCATGTTTCAAAAGAGAGATTGAAAATTTTGGTGAAAAACAACATCCTAAATGAACTTGATTTTTCTGATCTAACAGACTGTGTTGAATGCTTTAAGGGAAAATTAACTAATACTAGAAAGAAGACTGCATATAGAAGCCAAAATTTATTAGAACTCATCCACACTGATATATGTGGACCATTTACGCCTCAAACTATCTGTGGGAATGTGTATTTTATCACATTCATTGATGACTTTTCTAAATACAGTTATATTTATCTACTTTCAGAAAAGGCACAAACATTGAAAGCCTTTCAAATCTTTAAGTCTGAGGTAGAAAATCAACTAGAAAAGAAAATCAAAACACTGAGGTTAGATAGAGGGGGAGAGTTCTATGGAAAGTACACTGAATCCGGCCAACAAAAGGGTCCATTTGCCTTGTTTTTGCAAGACAATGGAATTAAAGCTCAATACACAACACCCTATAATCCACAACAGAATGGTGTTGCAGAGAGAAAGAATAGGACTCTTTTGAACATGGTTAGATGTATGATGCGTACAACTGGTTTGCCTAAATTTCTGTGGGGTGAGGCTTTAAAAACTGCAAATTATATTTGCAACAGGACACCTAGCAAAGCCATAGAAAATACTGCTTTTGAGCTTTGGTGTGGCAGGAAACCTAGTCTTCATCACTGCCATGTTTGCGGATGTCATGCAGAAGCTAGGATTTATAATCCAAGCTTGAATAAACTTGATCCCAAAACTGTTAGTTGCTATTTTATAGGTTATCCAGATAAATCTAAAGGTTATATATTATATTCTGCTCATCATTCACCTAGAATTTTTGAAACACATCAAGTAAAGTTTCTAAGTGAAAAAGTTCACAATACAAATTTTGAGGATTTAACCTCAGATTTTGAGGAAATTGTGTTAGATGAGAATATAAGTGTAGCATTGCCTTTAGAACAGGAAGTAACTGATCAAGTACTTGTCCCTGATCAAGTAACTAGTCATGTCACTGGTCACGTAACTGACTATGTCACTGACCAAGTAACTGTACCTGGTCGAGTAACTGGCCAAGTAACTGACCATGTCACTGACCAAGTAACTGTACCTGGTCAAGTCACTAACCATGTAACTGACCAAGTCACTAACCATGTAACTGACCAAGTAACTGTACCTGGTTAAGTAACTGGCCACGTAACTGAACCTCACAATCCTCCAGTGGCTCAGCCTAGAAGATCACAGAGAGCAAGAAAACCAACTTATGGGGGGAAGAGAGTGACTACATTATTTATCTGCAAGAAGCAGAAATTGAATGGACTGTGCAGAGGACAATGATCCAACTACATTTAATCAGGCCATTGAAAGTAGTGAATCTCATCAATGGCAGCAAGCAATGGAAGCAGAAATTAATTCCATGAGTCAAAATGCAGTTTGGGAATTAGTTGAACCTGACCCCAACCAGAAGCCTATAGGTTGTAAATGGGTTTTCAAAACCAAAAGAGATGCAAATGGCAATGTAGAGAGACATAAAGTAAGATTAGTTGCCAAGGGTTTTACACAGAAGGAGGGCATTGACTTTACTGAGACTTTTTCTCCAGTTTCTACAAAAGACTCGTTTAGGATAATCATGGCTTTAGTGGCTCATTTTGATATGGAGCTGCACCAGATGGATGTTAAAACAGCTTTCTTGAATGGTGAACTAGATGAAGTGATTTATATGAGGTAGCCAGAAGGGTTTGTACAAGCTGGAAGTGAAAACTTAGTGTGTAAGTTAAGAAAATCAATTTATGGCCTTAAACAAGCTTCTAGACAGTGGTACAAGAAATTTGATTATGTGATTTCTACTTTTGGATTTACAGAAAATTTTGTTGATGAGTGTGTTTATTTGAAGACAGTTGGGAACAATTTTATTTTTCTGGTACTCTATGTGGATGATATACTTTTGGCTAGCAGTAACATTAAATTGCTTAAAGATACCAAGAGTTTTCTGTCAAGGAATTTTGACATGAAAGACTTAGGAGAAACATCCTATGTACTAGGTATTGAGATTAAAAGAGATAGGGCACATAGGCTACTTGGTTTGTCTAAACAGAATTATGTTACCAAAATTTTAAAGAGATTTGGTATGGAGAAGTGTGCAGCTGGAGAAGTTCCCATGTCCAAAGGAGATAAGTTAACCAAGAAGCAAAGTCCCAGTAGTGACGTTGAAAAGGAAAATATGGAGTCAAAGCCTTATGCTAGACTTGTAGGAAGTCTCATGTATGCATAAGTCTGCACTAGGCCAGACTTGTCTTTTGCAGTAGGGATTTTGTCAAGATTCCAATCTAATCCAAGCCATGAACATTGGGTAGCTGAGAAGAAAGTGTTGAGATACCTGCAAAGAACTAAAAGCCACATGCTAGTTTATAGGCAAGTGGAGAATCTGAAACTTGTTGGATTCTCAGACTCGAATTTTGCAGGAAATTATCCAGACTCCAAGAAGTCGACTTGTGGATATGTGTTCATGCTTGCAGGAGGTGCTATTGCTTGGAAAACCATGAAGCAAACTCTTGTTTCAACTTCTACTATGCAAGCTGAATTTATTGCAGTATATGAAACTGTGTGTGAAGGACTTTGGATTAGGAATTTTCTCATGCAGACCAAAGTATTGAGTCACATTGTGGCTGGCACACTTGTGATTTATTGTGACAATGAGGCAGTAGTTTTCTTTAGCAAGAACAGTAAAAGGTCAAATAATTCCAAGCATATTGATCTAAAGTATTACAGTGTTAGAGAAAGAGTAAAGTATGGTGAAATAGCTGTTTTGAGTATTAACACAAATTCATAGCTAGCAGATTCTTTCACCAAGGCATTATCAGTGGTTGCATTCCAGAAGCATACAACAAGCATTGGAATTTTAGCTAATTTAGATGCTTAGGTTCAGTAGAGAGTTAGTCCAGATGGAGCATTTAAAATTCTAAGGCTTTTTGAGTTCTTGTGTTTTAGTTGTGATCTTTTATTTTTTGTTTATCACAACTTATTTGTAATGATAGTTTTTATTATCAATAAAATTTTGAGGTATTTCCAGTTATGATTTTGTTGCAGCTTTATTGTTTTATTTTGGAAATTATCATCTTGTTTTGAATGTCATACTTGCTATCAGATGGCTTAAATCATGTACAGCATGATGTTAAGGTTCAAGCAATGTTTTAAGCCATCAGTGTTCAAAAAAATTGCTTGAGTTTCTAGATAGTTTTAGAAACATAAAGTAGGACCTAATATATGTTTACTCGTTGATACACATTAACATATATTGTATCACTTCTGGTTTGACATATGTGGATTGCAGGAGCTTGTGTTTGTGGTTTTGAAACTCTGCATTTTTGTTAAAATGTATACTGTTTCTTGCTCTGCATAAGTAACTGTGATCTGACCATGTTGGAATGGATTTTCGATTTGAGTTTGTTGTCTAGCACGCACTACAGTAAGTTGAGTAATATTTGACATTTTCTAGTGCAAATTATCAAGCTTAATATGTGTCAGTCCAAGGGGGAGATTGTTAGAATCAACATGGACTTGTCACACATTAACATATAGTAAATTGATAATTAGCTTAATGTCAAAACTAGTTCAACATGGACACAAACTGTAAATCAATACTAGTAACTTAATGAAGCAGTGTATCAATTCATTAAGGATAGTAATCCATTGCTTAGTCTACAAGAAAGGCTACAAGATTGTGATACATTAAGAATCTAACTAGGAAGCCTAATCCGATAAGGAATGCTTTAATGGGAAGCTTCTTGAGGGTTAAGTCACCTATATAAATAAGATGAATTGGTCCCTGATTACTACCGACGTTTTGCATATTGTTCTGTCCATTGAGAAGCAAGTTGGTAAGTAACAGAAGGCCATATTCAGTGTTCGTGTTTGCAGCTACATAAGATGGAATCCATGCCAATGATTGCTGAAGGTAAGCCTTGATCCTTTTTATGATTGATGTGCATATGTTGTGAGCATGTATATGGTTCTTACAAATTCCCAACTCGGTAGTCCCCTTCAAATACCTAAGGACCCTCTTTGCAGCTTGCAGGTGTAACTCTGTAGGCTTTTCCATGTATCTACTAATCAAACAAACAACATACATTAAATCTGGTCTCGTCACAATCAAGTACATGAGACTCCCAACCATCTGCTTGAACATTGTTGCATCCACTCTAGCTCTTCCTTTATCCTTCATTAACTTAAACCCTGGAGCAACAGGATTCTTCACAGAGTTGCTTTTCTCCATGCCAAACCTTTCCAATACCTCATGAGCATACTTTCACTTACCAATAAAGATCCCATCTAAATTTTGCAGAACTTCTACACCAAGTATTTCATCTTGCCAAGATCAGACATGTCAAATTCCTTTTTCATCGACTTTTTGAACCTCTCAAACATAGCTCCATCATTTCCAATGAAGATGAGATCATCTACATAAAGACTCATAATTAAAATCTTACCTACATCACTAGACTTCACAAACAATGTGTGTTCACAGTAGCATTTCTCGAACCCTTCCTTGATAAAGTTGTAGACACAAGAATTCAATGAAAATAAAATTCGTTAAATAATTCGGTCAACACTTAAAATTATGACAGAACAAACTTAATCGGCATGTGGGTCCCACAAAATGTGCACGTGGCTTTTGAGTAAGCAAAACCACGCAGACTTAGAGAATAACATGTGACGACACATGAAAGGCCTGACGGTAATAAATAAATTTGTTCCGACTAAATCAATTGATATTAAAGTGGATCAATCAAATTAAATGAATTGATTCCGAGCAAAATCAAGCATTAAATGTCGTCTGCTGATTAGATGTCAATTTATTTAAATTGATAATCAAGACGAAAATCAGTCATCAAATTAATTGGCTAAATTCCTTAATAGTTATGATTAAATCTATAATTAAGGTTGATTGATTCAATTATGCTATTAATGAAATACAATTAAAATCAGTCATCAAATTAATTGGCTAAATTCCTTAATAGTCATGATTAAATAAATTGATTAAGGCTGATTGATTCAAATATGTTATTAAGGAAATACAATTAATCGCGTGTCATTAATGCGTTCCAAAATTGAGAGAGACGCCGACACTATAAATACCCCTCTCAAATCAAGATAAATGACTTCAGCAGAAAGAGAGAAAAATCACTCCCAAAGTTCATAAGTCTTCAAGTATGTGAAGAACCCTCAAGCTGCAAAATAGCCGGTTCATCACCAACCTCAAGCCAAAGCATTTGTCATGTGTCAACCCTCGTGGCCATCATACGACTCAAGATCAAGCGTCAATCGCCCTTGAGTCAAGCATACCATCGGAGATAGAATTAGAGGATTATCCAAAGATTGTAACCCGCATTTAAATTATTAATAAAATTATTATTTTGTACACGTGTCTGCATTCTATTTGTTTTCATATTCCCGTGCTTACAAAAGTATGCCTCAATTCTACTGTACCAAGCTCGTTGAGCTTGTTTGAGTCCGTACAACGCCTTCTTTAACCTAAAAACCCTGTGCTCTTCACCTTTTTTCTCGTAACTTTGAGGCTGATCGACAAACACAGCTTCATTCAGTTCTCCATACAAAAATGCACTCTTTCTGTCCAACTGGGGCACACACCAACCTTTTTTAGCTGTGAGGGCAAGTATCACTCTAATTGTATCCCATCTAGCCACCGAAGCAAACACCTTAGTGTAATTAATACCATGCTGCTGAGAATTGCCCTTTGCTACAAGTCGCACCTTACACTTACCCACCTCACCATTCTCATTGAATTTGGTTTTGAACACCCACTTCATCCCTATTTTCTTCGCTCCAACTGGCAGAGTTGTCAACTCCCAAGTTTCATGTTTCTCGATTGCCTTTATCTCTATATCCATGGCCTCTCACCACTTTGAGCTCTTTACTGCTTCTTCAAATGAGACAGAATCTTTGGCTGCAGTGAACATCACCAAGTTGTGCAACTCCTCTTCATCAGATATAAAACCTGTTCTACTTTTGGAAGACCTTGCGTTATATCACCAGATCGAGATTTTTCATATATAAATGTAACTAATGTATCTCCTTCGGAAAGGATTATCCTTCACCACTCACATAGTCTTGCATCCAAGGTGGTTGTCTCCTGATCCTCCCTTGATTTGGACTCGGTGATCCTTCTTCAAATGATTCATTGGATGGTGAATCGATTGCTTCTTCCTCCTCCACTTGCTCATCTTCTTCATTTTCACCTTCTTCCTCAGCTTGTACAACTTCATTCTCGATGTCATCTTCATCACCCCATTCTAGGACATCGCACTTTATTTCTTCAACACTTCTTCCCCAATCCCACTTCTCATCTTCAACAAACACAACATCAATGGATGACCACTATTTTCTTCGACACTGGATCATAAAGTCTATAAGCTTTTGATTCTTTACTCACACGCAAAAGAACACACCTAAAACTCTTATTATCCAACTTTGTTCTTCGACTGTCTAGAACATGAACATGAGCGAAGCACCCGAACACTGGAAAGTGACTAACAATGGGTTCAGTACTGGTCCAAGCCTCTTTAAGAGTCACATCTTTCATAGCTAAGGTCGGACTTCAATTCAGCACATGTATCGTCCAGTTGCCTGCCTCAGGCCAAAATTATTTTGAAATTTTCTTCTCGGACAACATGTTGCGCACCATATTCATTATGGTGCAATTCTTCCTCTCTGCAACCCCGTTTTGCTGTGGGGTGTAGGCTGTGGTGAGTTGCCTACTAATTTCATTTGTATTGCAAAACTTGTTGAACTCAAGTGAGGTAAACTCTCCACCTCTATCAGTACGAAAGCAGCAATGGATCAAGCACGTAGCATCTAGTGTCATTTATCATAGTTTGAGGACGCCTCCTTCATATCCACAACAACAAGATCATTAACATCTTCTAGCAATCTTCAAGTTCATTTACAAAAGCGCAAAATCAAATCTTTCCAGAAAATAGAAAAAGAAAAATTATTATGTTCGAAATTTGGGTTCTATATGTATTGAAATTAACATACTCATGGAATTCCGTATCCATTTTTTATTGGAACTCAATTACTCCAATTGTGTAGCTTGTCTTCATCTCCATGATATTCTTCAAAAAAACAAACTCTACCACCTCCTATCTTTGTAGCACAAGTGAGTCACCAGGACTACCAAAAAAAAAAAAAATTATGTAACTTGTTTATGAAGGAAAATTATCACTCGATTTCTAAGCCATTGAAATTGTAAATCTGTTCGATTGAATTGCTCTAATTAAGTTCTAATTGGTTCTATAAAATAGAATCAAAGTTTTAATTTTTTTTTTTTGTATAAGGGTTGGTGCGGCTGCCCTCAAGCCTTGATTAATAAAACTATCGAATACAAAGGGGGGGGGGACATTGAGCCTAAACCCCATATGACAATGATCATCTAGAAAACGTCATGAAATAATATCAGGATTCTCTTCCAGATAAATGTATTCAGCTAGACACCAACTAGCAAAGAGTGCATAACTAACTACTCTATTTGCTTTGACATAGTAGTGACATAACGGAAAGATAACTCGATATGTGACTCGATTACAATGTAGCATAATTTCCAATTGCACATCTTTCCTAGTATGTTTCCGTCAGAGAGTAAATATGACTACACTTAGTTTCACCCTGCCACTAGGAGGTTGTGACCATTTGACAAATCTAAGAACTCGTCGCATACCCAGAGCAAACAAGGCACATAAGTTGTGCAGCTCGATCGGGACACAGCCTGCTTCTCTGTATCCCAACTCAGGAGGGACTTATTGCTGACAAAAAGCCAAAACGAGCTAAGCAATAACAACAAACGAAAACCATAAAACTTAAACCATACCAAATATGGTCCACTAGCAATATGCAGGCCCAAGAGACAAAGGCAGCAAAGGGATCCAAACCCATCCTCTCAGCTCGATTTGGCACTTGCACTTGCGCCACCACCCAACAACCATAACCGCTGCTCCATCCACGATGTCATGACCCCAACAGCGCGTCTCTGCCAGTGTGTATCAGCACACCGTCATATCGGCCAAACCACCACAATGGAACACCTCCAGGATTTGATTCAGACGACATATAAACTGCCGCCGTCTTCTATCCCAGTAAACCAGCTCTCCCACCAGGCAAACCAACTATCCCGGCCCGCCTACCACAGACCTCCATGAGACGCTATGATAGGGCAACAATCCAACCTTGCTCCGATCCCAAACCTTAACCCCGACATAACTCCAGATCCAACCACCACCTTACACTGAGAGAAAAGAGTAACGACACCTTCTAAACCCAGCCTCCGGGCAATGGATACTCCCACACAATAGTCATCTCGTCTAGTCGCACTCATTGTGTGTCAGTGCAGCCATAGGCCGGCACCAACGACGTCTCGTAACTGGACAAGAACGGAAGAAAACAAGGCCAAGGTTTCTAGGTTTTCAGTGCGTGTAGCGCGTACGTTCTACAAAAATGTACTCTTTTTTTTCCTAATTTTTAATTTTTAAGTTTTTTTTTTTAAAAATACTATCTTAAATGAGTATGAGTCATTTTGAAAGTTAATTGAATTAGTGGACCGATCCGAACAGATTACTAGAGTTTTAATATTTGCAACTTTAGTTACCATTAATCTAAAAAATAATCAAATGTATGTATAGATAAAAGTTTAAATTTGAGTTTTAATTACCATTAATTGGTTCATGAATCAAAAGTTTCAATTTCAATGTGAACTAGGTTTTAGTAGGAGCCAGGAAAGGAGACCGAAGAATGAGGACAGAAGATTTGAAGCCACTTTAGTGCGTGGAATGAATATGTAAATGCATTAGGTTGTATTGGTTCGATTTGAGTTTCAAACACCACTAATTAAATGTCATTGGTTGAATTTTTACAAAAGGAATGAAAAATTTGCAATTTTGTGCGAGCAATTTTTAACGTTGATGGAACTAGTGGACAAGCCTCACAAGGCGACAAGACGTTAGTGTAGAGAATACAAGCATGTCTTAGGTGGTGACATCTTGAATTGAGTTTCAAAAACCATTAATGAAATACCAATAATTGAATTTTTACAAAAAGAATCAAAAGTTTGAAACTTTCATGTGAGCAATTTTTAACGTTGATTAAACTATAGTGGACATGTTTGACAGAGTGACCAAATTTTAGTGCGTGCATACATGTAGTGGTGGTGACGTCTGAATTGATTTTTAAATGCCATTAATGGAAATTTTATAGAAGGAATCAAAAGTTTGCCTCATTCATGTGAGTAATTTTTAACGTTGATTAAATTAGTGGTCACGCTTAACATGGTGAACAATGTTTAGTGCAGAGAATGCAGACATGTATTAAGTGGTGGCATCTAGAATTGAGTTTCAAATACCACTAATTAAATAGCTTTAACTGGGATTTTACTAAAAAAATCAAATGTTTGCAACTTTCATGTGAACAATTTTTAACGTTGATTGAACCAGTGGACAAGCCTAACAGGACAACTAGTCATAAGTATAGATTATGCCGGCATGTATTCGGTGGTGATGCTTGAATTGAGTTTCTAATATATTATTAATTAAATACCATTGGTAAAGTTTTACAACAAGAATCAAAAGTTTGAAACGTTCAAGTGAACAATTTTCAACATTGATTAAACTAGTGAGCATGTCTAATAGAGTGACTAGACTTTAGTACAGAGAATGCAGACATTTATAAGGTGACTGAAATTTCATAGAGAGACTCAAAAGTTTGCAACTTTTAAATGAGCAATTTTAACGTTAATTGAACTAGAGGTAGGCCTCATCAAAAAGCCCGCGGATCAAGTGGGCCGATGGAGGCCCGCCGACTCGGAGGGCCAAAAGCCCGGCCCGGCCCCTAAAAGCCCGTAACCTATTATATATTATATATATATATATATATGTATGTTGATGTGCTCATATTTTCTTAATTCTTATATTTCTATGCCTCTTTCTCTTGGTATATATGTTTAGTTCTCCTTATTTATGGTTCATTTACGTTAGTTTAATCTCTTTGTAGGTGTGTTTCAAAGAAAGAAGAAAAGAAGCTAAGCTAAGCTAACTAACACAGAAACTGTTTTGCAAAACACCTAACTTTGCTGAATTACTGGGAACTGTTCGGATGGAATTAGGAGCTGTACACTATATGCACGGAAAGCCCCATGTATCTAGTTTCTGAGAAATTTTACGGTTGGCCTCTGACTTTTCTAGAAGGAGTTATGGCAATTTAAGTGAAGGCAGTTCAGCTTGGACTTGAATCTGCAACATCTTTTACAAGTTCATGTCTAGAACCTAACTTCGCTGAATTACTGGGAACTTCTCGGATGGAATTAAGAGTTGTACCTTATATGCACGGAAAGCTCCATGTGTCTAGTTTCTGAGGAATTTTACGGTTTGCAATTCTGACTTTTCTAGAAGGAGTTATGGCAATTTAAGTGAAGGCAACTTGGATTGGAATCTGCAACATCTTTTACAAGTTCATGTCTAGAACCTAACTTCGCTGAATTACTGGGAACTACTAGGATGGAATTGGGAGCTTTACCCTATATGTACGGAAAGCCCCATGTGTCTAGTTTCTGAAGAATTTTACGGTTTGCGATTCCGACTTTTCTAGAAGGAGTTATGGCAATTTAAGTGAAGAAAGTTCAGCTTGGATGGGAATCTACAACATCTTTTACAATATGCACGGAAAGCCCCATCTAGAAGGCCCAACACATATATTTGGAAATCTTCAGTATGCCACATCATCATTATTGAAGATACAGGACTTTTAGACATGTTTATATATGTATGTGTGTGTGTGTGTTTATATATGTGTGTGTGTGTGTGTGTGTGTGTGTGTTTTTGTGTGAGTGTGTGTTTGTTATAATTTGGTTTATGGTGAAATTGGAAGTTCTCATACTTCTATATAGAATATGTGCATATATATTCTCGTATTCTACATATCATGACTACGGTTGACCGATTCGATTGGATTTGAAAATATGGTGAAATTAGCTAAATTTTTTACCACACTCATAATTTATTATAATAATCTCATCCAACGGTCGGTTTTTCCATTTTATTTGAATTGATAGAGGTTGCCCTTTGGAGTGTATGATATATAAATATAGGTTTATAAGAGTAACTAAGTTTGACCTAGTTGGTCGAATTTGAAACGAGAACCAAATTGGCTGGATTTTCTACAACCATCATAAAACATTACAATCTCTCCATCGAGCGGTTGGTTTCTCCGAATTCATTTTCCACTTCATGGTTGCTTTAGAATGAACCTCAATAATTTAAATGCAATGTATAAGTCATACAACTTTAGAAGGAAAATTGGTATAGGCCAATGTGTTTGTAATTAATTAATTAATTTTTTTAACTTATGTCCACGCACATCCATCGATGGAATATTTACAAACGTGATGTGAAAAAATAAGCACGTTTCGCGGTCGTCATGCCATCGGTCAATTAAGAAGACATACAAGTGACGACGGATGACCAATTTGATCGGATTCGAAAATATGGTGAAATTGAGTAAATTTTTTACCACACTCATAATTTATTAATGGAATAATGTCATCCAACGGTCTATTTTTCCATTTTCTTTAAATTGATAGGGGTTGCTCTTTGGAGTGTATGATATATAGATATAGGTTTATAAGAGTAACTAAATTTGACCTAGTTGATCGAATTCGAAACGAGAATCAAATTAGCTTAATTTTTTACAATCACCATAAAACATTACAATCTCTCAATCGAGCGGTTGATTTCTCTAAATTCATTTTCCACTTCATGGTTGCTTTGGAATGAACCTCAACAATTTAAATGCAATATACAAGTCATACTACTTTAGGAGGCAAATTAATATAGGCCAACATCTTTGTAATTAAAATTGAAATTTTTATCTTATGTCCACGCACATCCATCGATGAAATATTTACAGACGTGATGTGAAAAAATAAGCACGTTTCGCGGTCGTCATGCCATCGGTCAACCAAGAAAACATACAAGTGACGACGGTTGACCAATTCGATCGGATTCGAAAATATGGTGAAATTGGCTAAATTTTTTACCACACTCATAATTTATTGTAATAATCTCATCCAATGGTCCATTTTTTCATTTTCTTTGAATTGATAGGGGTTGCTCTTTGGAGTGTATGATATATAGATATAGGTTTATAAGAGTAACTAAATTTGACCTAATTGATCGAATTCGAAACGAGAATCAAATTAGCTGAATTTTTTACAATCACCATAAAACATTACATTCTCTCAATCGAGCGGTTGATTTCTCTAAATTCATTTTCCACTTCATGGTTGATTTAGAATGAACCTCAACAATTTAAATGCAATATTCAAATCATACGAGTTTAGGAGGCAAATTGATATAGGCCAACATCTTTGCAATTAAAATTGAAATTTTTATCTTATGTCCACGCCATCGATGGAATATTTACAGACATGATGTAAAAAAATAAGCACGTTTCGCGGTCGTCATGCCATCGGTCAACCAAGAAAACATACAAGTGACGACGGTTGACTAATTCGATCAGATTCGAAAATATGGTGATTGGCTAAATTTTTTACCACACTCATAATTTATTATAATAATCTCATCCAACGGTCGGTTTTCCCATTTTATAGAAGTTGATGGAGGTTTCTCTTTGGAGTGTATGATATATAAATATAAGTTTATAAAAAATATTATCTTTAAAGTTAAAAATGGAGTAAGGCCCGGCCCGGCTCAAGCCCGCTACCAATGGGCCGGGCTGAGCCCGGCCCGGCCCGTTTATGAGAGGCCTAACTGGAGGTCATGCTTGATAGGGTGAGCAACCTTTAGTGCGAAGAATACAGACATGTATTAGGTGGTGACTTCTCGAATCGATTTTCAAATACCACTAATTAAATATCCTTACTAGAATTTTAGAAAAGAACAAAAAGTTTGCAACTATCATGTGAGCAATTTTTAACGTTGATTAAACCAGTGGGCAAGCCTGACACTACAACCAGAAGTAAGTGCTAAGAATGCAGGCATATATTAGGTGGTGACATCTTGAATTGAGTATCAAACATGACTAATCAAATACTATTTATACAATTTTTACAAAAAGAATAAAAAGTTTACAACTTTCATGTGAGCAATTTTTAACGTTGATTGAACTAGAGGTCATGCTTGATAGGGTGAGTAGTGTTATTGCAGAGAATGTAGGCATATATTAGGCGGTGACATCTTGAGTTGATTTTCAAATACCACAATTAAATAACTTCAATTTGATTTTAGAAAAAGAATCAAAAGTTTGCAACTTTTTTTGAAAAGGGACCGGTGTGGTAGCTTTCAAACCTTGATTAATGAAATTGCAAAATACAAGTGGGGGACGTAGAGTCTGAACTCCAGATTACAATAATCAGAAAGAGAATACCTGAAATAGTACCAAGATTCTCTACAAAATCAATGCTTGTTATTTGTTTGCAACTTTCATGTGAGCAATTTTTAATGTTGATTAAACTAGACAGGTTTGACAAAATGACAAAACTTTAGTGTGGAGAATGTAAACATCTAGTAAGTGGTGACTTTTGAATTGAGATTCAAATACCACTAATTAAATACCATTAATTGAAAACTTATAGAAGAAATCAAAAGATTGAAACTTTCATGTGAGGAATTTCTAATGTTGATTAAACTAGGGGTCATGTTTGACAGGGTAATCAGCCTTTTGTGTGGAGAATATAGATATGTATTCGTTGGGGTGACATCTCGATCGAATTGAGATTTAGATACCACTAATTAAATATCTTTAATTGGATCTTTACAAAAGAAATCAAAAGTTTGCAACTTTCATGTGAGTAATTTTTATCATTGATTGAGTTTTAAATACGCTGTTTTTATCAAAATGTTCCAACTAATTATCCATTTTTATTGAGTTATTTACATTGGTGCCCTAGAGGCTTTGCTATATAAGGGTGTGCATGTTTAGTCTCTTGCATGTTCATATCTATGGTTAGCTCTAGTAGCAAAACGTACTCTCTTAGAATTAGCTGAGTTGAAATGGGAGATTGGCCCCCCCTAAGGCTAGTGGAGATGGGTGGTTGGGAAAGAATTCCTTCTCTTTCACTTCATCTTCTTATGAAAATTAAGAAAGTGACCAAATTATTGGTTTCTTTCCCAAGCCACCCGTTTCTATTTTCTTTGGGTGTCTCTCCTTCTCCCTCTCAAGCCAGCCACTTGATATGGGATGCGTTTAATAAAGTTTGCCTTCTTTTCGTAAAGTTTATCAGTTAAGCCATTCTATATTAGTTTCTTATTGTTCAGGGGTTGATTAGCAGTAATTGATTGAGTACGTAGCATCAGGCAATGTGTTTTTTTATCACAGTCTGAGGAAGCCTCCTTCATATTGGCAGCAACAAGATCATGACCATCTTCCCGTGATCTTCTAGTTCATTTACAAAATTGCACAATCAAATATTTCCAAAAAAATTGAAAAACAGAAGTTATTGTGTTCAAAATTTGGGTTCCATATGTATTGAAAATTAACATATACATGCAATTTTGTATCCACTTTTGATTGGAATTTAGTTACTCCTATTGTGTAGCTTGTCTTCGTCTCTATGCTATTCTTTGCAAAACAAATTGTGCCACCTCTTAAATCTAGCCGTATGAGCCATTAGGATTACAAATGAAAAAAACTTGTTATTTGTTTATATATGCTTGAATTAATTTTATGCAGGAAAATTATCACTCAATCCCTAAGCCTTCAAAGTTGTAAATCTATTTGATTGAATTGCTCCAATTGAATTCGATCTAATTGGTTCTATAAAATAGAATCAAAGTTTCAATTTTCATGTTAAGAAAATGCTATCTAAAATGAGCATGAGTCGTTTTGAAAGTTAATTGAATTAGTGGACTGATCCTAATATATTATTAGAGTATTAATATCTGCAACTTTAATTATAATCAATCAACAAATAATAAATAAATGTATAGACAAAATTTTAAGAGATATTTACCATTTAAGTAAAGTCAAATGGTCAAATGACCATGCGCAAAATGGGGGGACTAGAAACCCGTGCGGCCACAATAAAAACACAGAGAGGAATTGAAATTAAACATTAGACATTAAATTTGTAATTAATTACGAGAATGACACCGCATCTGTTTCTTTCCCTTTGTACCGAACTACCAACTCATTAATGCCAGCCAGTTGACTATTATTATCAGTATTACGAGTTTATCATTGTTCTACCAAAAAGAACTCATAGAGATTCTACTTTAGAACTAACTAGAAACTTACTGAGGGTCAGTAACATATTGAGAGAATTAGTTGTTTCATTTTTCTGGCTGCACTTCATTTCAACACTAATTTTTTGCTTAAACTGCATTATTAGAAAATACAATGTCCATAATAGATTTAAACTGTGACAGATAGACTACTGCTATTGAGGCAGAGCCATGATTATGATATTGCTACTGATGTTCAATAACAATAATAAAACCATAAATTTCAAAATAACATAAATTTTCTCAAAGTGCAACAAAAAGTATATTGCTACCGACGGTAGTAATAAAATGGATACTGCTACTGATCGTTAGTAGCAATGAGAAACTATGTCTACTACCAAATAAAAATAAAAGGAAGTAAAGAAAAGGATCCAAAAGGAAAATAAGAATCCATAAATGAATTTTAAACAAAGTAACCAACTAAAATCAAAAGATGAATTGTGGAGTCTTCGAAGCTTATAAGAAATATTTTTTCTCACTCAAGAATAAAAGCTAAATTGCTGCTGAGACTCAATATAATTACGATGGCTACTAAGAGTCTTTCGACAATGCTACTGACGGTTCGTAACTGGTATTTTTATTGAGTAAGTGTACTTACAAACATTGATACTCACTCTCACTATACTCACTAATGTTATTACTGACCATCAGTATACTTACTAACATTGTTACTGACCGTCAGTATACTTACTAAAAACAATAACAAAAAAAGGAATTTGAATAAGTATAATCAAAGCTCTAATTGTAATTAAAATTAAGCTTCTATAGAAATGACAATATCAAGGTTCCATTTATTATAAAAAGGTAAGTAAACTACTACAAGTTCCTCACAAATTGACTCAAAATAATGAAATTTCAAAATTCAGTTGTCCCACTAGGTCGACGCCAAAGACCATATTGAACAACCTCATCCATGTGTTGGAAACCTCAATAGCAGCCTTGATCTGAATATATAACACAAGAAGAATAATCATGAAGTGAGTACCTCCACAAGACCATATTCACAAATGTTACTGACCTTCAGTAACAAAGGGATTAGCTAATCAATACACCAGAATCTTAAAATTCAACCACAAAAACAAAAAGTAAATGCTTCAAACATAACTGCTACACACAAACATTCACCAGTAACAACAATCACACAATTGTTACTAACATTCAATAACAAATCAAATATCATTACTGATGGTCAATAACAACTCAAACAAGGCTACTGAGGTTCAATAACAATTCATATATGGTTACTAAAGTTCAATAGTAAATCAGATATGGCTATTGACGCTCAATAACAAATCAGATATGCTTACTGATTGTTAATAGCAAACCAGATATGCCTATGAGGGTTAATAGCAAACCATACACGCCTATGTGGGTCTAGGTTTTGCTACTAAGGATTAGTAGGAATAAAATAATCCTATTGTAGGTTAGTAGGATCATGTCAATTGCTAATGAGGGTCAGTAGGGATTTAGTAGATAGCTAGAGTTCCGAAAAACTTTACCGTCATTATATGTAATGGTAATAAACTGTGTAATATGAACAAAACATCTACCTCAGCCACTGGATACAAATTAAAATACCCTGCAAGAAGAGACTTGAATTCACCGATTGCTTCATGAAAACAGAACGGTGAAAACCTAAACACCAACGATTAAGTAAAATTAGATGTATTAAGTATTAACTAGGAAAAAGAACAATCAATTATATATATCAGCTAGCATTTGATTTCACACCATGAACATAATAAAAAGTAAGTTTGAATTAACAAGACAATCCACATGCAAAACAACCCATTGTGAATGTGAATTTCAATAGAAATGGAATTGAAAAATTCAAAATACAGAAAAAACATACCTCAAAGTATTAGATCTATAATTCAAAGTTTATGTATGAATGAAAATTTTAGATTCATCGCCTTGATTGATCTCAATCTCGATCCGAATATCGATACCGATCTAGATCTCTTCTCTCTCTGGCTTACAAATTAAATTTCATATTTGAGTGAGATTTTCAAATTCGTCTCCTTGATTGACCCGATCCAGATCTATTCTCTCTCTCTCTCTCTCTCTATCTCGTATCTCTCTCTAGCTCTCTCTCTCTCTCTCTCTCTCTCTCTCTCTCTATCTCGTATGTCTTCCTCATGTGTGTTAAGGGACATTTTCGTCAGTAAAAAATAAAGAATTTGGAAGCGTGTCTTGAATTAAGTTTCAACTACCACTAATTAAATACCATTAATTAAATTTTTACAAACGGATAAAAAATTTGAATCTTTCATGTGAGCAATTTTTAAAGTTGATTAAAATTAGTGGAAAGGTCTGACAACGTGACCAAACTTTATTGCGGAGAATGCGTATATGAATGTAGTTGGTGGTGAACGCATGCAAAAGAATGCAAAAAACCCTAGTCTAGCAGAACGGACCTCACGCGTCTAGTGACCAAACTTCTACCGTTCATGCTCTGTCCGGCGACACGCCTTCTAGGCGTTGTTGTCAGACAGGCTTGAGGGTTCGACAAAATCAATAACAAGGCCAATTGGTGTGGACGAGATCTAGGATGGGTTGGTATATTAGAGGATTGGTTTTCCCTATATCGTCTTTAACCTCGTCTGTGTGGCGGTCTAGAAATCGCAGACGGAGGTGTGAGATGCTGGGAAATTGGCGATCGAGCAGTGGTAGCATGGGTTTGTTCGTGGGCTTAGGAGGACGTCAGCTAATAATGTTGAGTTTGGGTGTGCGCGCATCTAGGATTGGGATAAGAGCATCAGATTGGTCAACGGTCTCTCTACGGGATCGGTTTAGACTTAGATATGGTCTGGTCTATTTGGTTGATTGATCCTGTGCAACAGTGGTGGCTTGTCGCTGGTAGGTTGACTGTGTCGTGGTGGGGGTGGTGGCGCAAATCAGGTGGGAGTCGTGGGCTTGGATCATCACAGGCTTGTGGTACAGGTAATCCTATGGGTGGGCCTGGTCCTGGGCCATGTCTTTAGGCCTTTGCTGGGTTGATTTAATTTGATGTGTTCTAATTTATTGCTTTTATTTAGTTATTATTGGCTTTATGCCTTCAATAAATCTTTACCGATTCTTGGTAAAGTTAGGTGGGCTTGGTCCCGGTCTATACACTTTGAGTGCCCTATCTGCTCTAGGTAGGTTGCGAGTTATTTGCATTGTTAAGTAGTTGCAGCCTCCTAGTGGCATGATGAAACTGAGTGTCACAGGATTTATTTTTCGGTGGCAACATAATCGGAAAGCTGATAGTAATAGCAACTTATGGCTCTGCGTGAGCAATATCTTTCCAATATGTCACCACAATTGTAAAGCGAATAGAGTAGCTAGTAGAGCACTCTTCGCTAATTGGTGCTTGTTAGAGTACATGTTTCTAGTCGAGACTCCTGTTATTATCTCGGGAAGTTCTCTTAAGGCTTATTATAATTTGGGGTTCAGGCAAAATGTCTCCCCTCCTTTCCTCCTAGTGGCATGATGAAACTGAGTGTCACCGGATTTATTTTTCTGTGGCAACATAGTGGGAAAACTGATAGTAACAGCAACTTATGGCTCTGCGTGAGCAATATCTTTCCGGTATGTCACCACAATTGTAAAGTGAATTGAGTAGCTAGTAGAGCACTCTTCGCTAATTGATGCTTGTTAGAGTACATGTTTTTAGTCGAGACTCTTGTTATTATCTCAGGAAGTTCTCTTATGGCTTATTATAATTTAGAGTTCAGGCAAAATGTCTCTCTCCCCCCCCCCCCCTCCCACATGTATTCTGCAATTTCATTAATGGTCATGGCTTAAGGGCAGCCGTACTATCCCTTCCTAAAAAAAATGTAGTTGGCGGTGACGTTTGAATTGATTTCCAAATACCATTATTTGAAATTGCTATAGAACGAATCAAAAGTTTGCAACTTCCATGTGAGTAATTTTTAACGTTGATTGATCTAGCGGTCATGCTTGACAGTAGACCTGTAAATGGATCGGATCGACCTAAATCCAAACTCGTTTGCTTAAAAAAAAAATTGATCCAAACCCGACGGATCATTGATAGCTCGATCCAAATCTGTATCCGCCGGATTAACGGATACCCGATCCGCTAATCCGACCCGTTTATAATTTCAAATAAATAGTAATATTAAATTTATATCATGATACCTCATAAAATATTAATAAAATTATAAACATGAAAAGTATAATCAAAAGTAGAATTACATTATCAAAATTCTTACTGCTTTTTGGAATCTTGGGTGATGGACTGTCTCTTAAATTTATGCAAAAAATTTGTATTAGAAATTCTTCATATTTTATATTTTATATTTTTAAAAAATAATAATATATTAATAAAAAATAATATTTTATTATTACGAAAACGGGGTGGATCATTAACGGATCGGATCGACCTAAATCTGTATTTGATCCCTTAAATAAACGGGTTAATGAATTCGGATCATTAACGGATCAACGGATCAAAATTTTCGATCCAAACCCGTCCAATAGCCACGGATTTGGAGTTGATCCAGACTCAAATCTGGTCAATTTACATGTCTACTTGACAAGGTGAGCAGTTTTTAGTGTGTAGAATGCAAGCATATATTAGACGGTGACGTGTCAAATTGAATTTTAAATACCACTAATTAAATACCTTTTATTGGAAATTTACAAAAAAAAAGTAAAAGTTCTCATCATCTTCTACTAGGGGTGGGTTCGGTACGATACCGGACCTTGAAGCCCAATACCACGTACCGTACCAAACTAAGTTGGTACACAAAAAAGCCTACCAGTACCGGCCACAGAAGTCGGTATACCAACTTCTCGGTATACCGATATCTCGGTTCGATTTCGGTTGGTTGGGCCTAGTACCAAGTTTGAAATTGGGCCAGATTTCAGCTAAGGCCCAACTAAAATTTTAAAAGCCCAAACCTGTCAACAAATGAAAAAAATGCAATTCTCACATCAATTTAAAGGACCAACCTGGAAATGAACAACCTGGAAATGAAAAATAAGCTAAAAACTCTCATACATCAACTTCACTACTTGAGTTCATCACTTATTCACTTCAGTTCATCCCCTTCATCACTCCATAGTTCATACAAACTTTAAGTCAATAATTCATAGTTCACAGTTCACACAAATGAATCAAAATATCAAATGATACAATAACTAAGTGCAATAGTTGAAAACAAAGTGTTCAAGGACTCAAAGTTCATCTCATCATCAGTTCATCACTTCATATTTGCTTGCTGCCTTGCTGAGTTGCTGTGCTCCCTCAAATTCAGTTTCTGCAAAAACAATCTCTGCAAATTCAGTTTCTGTAAATTCACACTTCAGTCAATCACAATGTTCCGAACCACCTTAAATGGAAAACAAGGAACGCCGTTAAGGCCATTAGATTGTTTACAGTACAAGGACACAAAGCATAAAATGATCTTAAAACCATATGTTAATCAGAATCGGCGACAGATTCCTAGAAAGGGTCCTTCAAGACTAAATCCTCTAAGTTACCGAAAACATTAACAAAGTTTCACCTAATTGATAACACCAAATGGATGCCAACTAAACAATCGCATACTCTCACAATAGTTCTTAACCATGGCTTAAAACAAACAACAGTCCATGTATATTATCAAGCATACATTCCCTTAATTTAGCTGACAACAGAAACAAACCAATTCGCCATTCAAATTATTGCCAATTAACACTTAATCCATATGAATCAGATAAACCAATGAGTGCCCAGACCTACAGATCGAATCTCACCAAATCCATATGCAAGAAATTATATTTAATTTTCAGAAATCCGAGTCAAAATCATACAAACAAAGCAACAGAAGGAGCAGAAATCCAACGCCACAATCGAAGATTAAAGATCCAGTGGAAATCGTAAGAGAATCAGACGCAATTTGAAAATTTTGAAGAAAGAGAAACTGAAATTGAATTGGTAAAGAAAGAGAAACTGATGAAACTGATTCGATTCATGACTCAATCTAGAATCCAAGTGCTTCTAGCTAAAATTAAACAAAGAGAAAACTCACCGCCGTAGGACATGAATCGAACTTCAAAGGAGAGGTCGAGAGGGCGGAGAGGCGGAGAGTTCTGGGTTTGAATCAAATCGAACTTCAAAGGAGAGGTCGAGAGGGCGGAGAGGCAGAGATTTCTGGGTTTGAGCCTTGGAGGCCTCGAGGGAAAGAGCGGCTGAGGGAAAGAGTGGCTGAGTGGGAACTGGATTAGGTTCTGTACTCTGTAGTCGTATTACCTTAGGGTTTGGAGAGTTCAAGTCTAATCAAAGGTTATAATAAGATTTGAAATCAAACTATTAATAATCAACGGTTCAGATCGATAGATATAAAATATATTTAAATAAATAAATAATATATATAATATACGGTACGGTACGGTATACCGTATTTATCTGAAAATCAGTACCAGTACCGTACCATTATCTGGAAATCGGTTCGGCACTACCGTACCAATATCTCGGTAAACGACATAGTTGGTTACCAACATTGTTGGTTCGGGTGGTAATCGGTTGGTTGGTTTGGATCGGTAGAATTTGCCAGCCCTATCTTCTACATGTTATCAGCGTTCTCTCCCATGCCACTCATTAATTTCTATTGCTTCTAGGTGTTTCTCCATCTTCCTCTCATGCCTGCAGCTTGAGATTACGCCAAGTTTCATCACTACACAACGATTTGAACATATATATTTGTTAATTTAATTTAATTTAATTAGGAAGCTAAATTGACCCCTCTTTCTTTTGATAAGCACATGGCTATATGTATGAAAGCACTCGTGCAAAAACGAAGAAAGAGGTGTGGTTTGCTTAACAGGGAGCCAATTTCACTCCCCTAGCTAATAGCAAAACTCTAGTGCTGGTAATTAGTCATCACGATTTCGATGCTGCTATTGATCATAATAGATAAATACCAAGTTTTTCACCTCATTGAGGTTTGAGGGGTTCCTCATCTTGGCACTTGTGCTTCTACTTTTAACTTGAACACTTGGAGGCATGATTACATAACCTAGTTTTTAGAGGAAGGGGAGAAAAGGTAGCATGGCCAACACGAAGACCATAATTCAATCGAACTTTTGTAGCATGGCCAACACGAAGAAAGTAATTCAATCGACCATAATTCATCCTTGTATAGTTTATAGATGGAGATGTAGTCTTTTATTATTGCAGCCACAATTGCTAGTATCATATACCAATTGGTGAAGCGGAGATTTGGGCCAAAAACCGAGAAGGTTTTTCATCTCGGGCCTGCAAAATTGCTGGTGTTGGGATTCATTTGGGCCCTCGACCCCATCGAGACCTGGCCTCTTTATGCGACAAGTATGGGCCGTTGGTCTACCTATGACTTGGGAGCATTGATGCCATCACCACCAACGGCCTTGACGTCATATGTGAAATACTTCTTTGACATGATGACGTCTTTGCATCACGGCCGCAAACTTTGGCCGTGGTGCATTTGGCCTATGGTTGTGGCGAGGTTGTGCTTGCTCCATTGGGCCCAAAATGGAAGCGAATGAGGCGAATATGATGGAAAACTTGCTAACAACAAAACGCCTCGAGTCTTTTGCCAAACACCGAGTCGATGAAGCTTAACACCTCATACAAGATGTTTGGGCCACGGCACAGACGGGGAAGGTCGTGAACTTAAAGGGAAGTGTTGGGTGGGTGGTCCATGAACAATGCGACTAGGATGTTGCTTGGGAAACAATATTTTGGGGCCGGGTCGGTAGGTCCACAAGAGGCCATGGAGTTCACGCACATAACCCATGATTTATTTTGGCTGTAGGGATTGATATATTTGGGAGATTACTTGCCAATTTGGAGGTGGGTGGATCCTTACGGTTGTGAGAAGAAAATGAGGGAAGTGGAGAAAAGGGTAGATGATTTTCATACCAAGATTGTTGAAGAGCATAGGAGGGTAAGGGAGGAGAAGAGCAAGCCAACTGGAGGAGAGGAAGATGGGGCAGAAATGGACTTTGTGGATATTTTGTTGTCTTTGCCAGGTGAGGATGGGAAAAAGCATATGGAGGATGTGGAAATCAAAGCTCTAATACAGGCAAGCCTTTGCATAATTTCGATCTAGTTTTAATTTTTTTTTTTAAACTTTATAGGAAAATTATTATAGAAAGCCTGTGAATGAGATGATGATGTACGTGTCTATTAAGAATGAGGGTCTTACTACTTTTATTTTGGATTGCGTGTAGAAAAGTGATAGGACCCGCCTCAGATTTTAACCCGAAATCCGAAGTAGCCATGCGGGGCCCACTTTAGAAGAAATTATACCAAAAATTTGGCGGAACTTCCCCTAAAAGTAGGCTACCCAAAACCTGTAGGAAAACATTTACACTTCTAAATCAATTCATCCTTATGCTCCTGGAGCCACCCTGCTCTCCAAAACAACATCATCCCAATTCACATAACACAAATCACAACTTAAATAACATTAATTCCTTAGGTGATCAGAGCAATTCTAATAGCAAGGGTAGTCAAGGAAAACCTAAAACAAAGAAAAACGCGGAAGCCATGCTGTTGACTATGCCTCAACTCCAATGTACACCCGACCTCAACTAATTTCGCCTGCAAACTGGGCATTTGAAACCGAAGGGCCCATGGGAAAGTAATTGAAAAACACGTTAGAGTGAGTGGACAAAAATAAACAAATAAATGAATAATTTTAAAGAAAAGAAGCTGTATTACTTTCCCACGAATTTAAATTCATAAAACTTCGATGCATGCAACGTTTATAAAACGTATGTGTTTAAAACTCGGAGTCTCGTGAAAACATACCAGTCCCCGCTGGCTAAAAGAATCGGACTAGCCCCGCTAGTCAAGTAACCAATAAAAGGATATGGGGAAGAGATGTCACCATACGGGTAAATGAGCCCCTTAGGCTCTACCTACCCTCGACTGCCACTCACACATAGATTGTGTGAGGAGAAGAACTAATAACCTCGACTGCCACCCACGTGAGGAGGAGAATGAGCTACCTCAACTGCCACTCACAAACACAAAGTAAGTGAGGAGGAGACCTAATCAAATGACCCGAGTATGGTGAGGAAAAATAATCGAAAACCAGCAAATCCATAAGGCTTCCCCACATTGCTCACGAGAAAATACATATATTCCAGTGACGTGACCCCGCATGCCAAAATATTCTCGAAAACATAATCAAATAGGCAAGAATCCTTCCGAAAACCTCAAGTACGATAATATGGTAGAAAAAAAATCTCAAAATCGCCAAATAAGATGTAATAAAAATTTCTGGAATTCTCCTCGGAAAAATCTTCATCGATCATCACATAACTCACAAATTCATTTCCCAACTCATACTCGAGATGGATTAATCAATTTCCAAAAAATCAAATCATACTCCCGAAAAATAAATTTTAAATCCAAATCCGAGTATAATAAAATTAAATTCCGAAACTCATATGGAAAAACAATGCCCAAAAGTATAGTCCAAAGCCAAATATTATACTTAATAAATAGAACGATAAATAATTAAATAAACCAATCATCATTTCGGAAAAATAAATGCATGCATCATTCTTTGAAAACAAAAGTCCACTCACAGTACTATTTAGGCTATCACGCGTACGAGTTTCTTCGTCGAGCAATAGCTCGGTACGTCGCCCTGTACATAAATATAATTCATGAATAACGGTTCGGCAATTAAATATGATTCTAATAACTTATCCTCCTAATCAAACTTCCAATTTCTTTTCCAATTTAATCCAACTTCACCCCTAATACCAACTCATTAGTTTAAAGGTTCTAGGGCAGAACCGAGAGAAATCCGACAGTCGGATTCTCGTAATTCAATGATCGACATTCCAAACCTCGGAATTACACAATCGATACAAACCTCCTTCAATTTCCACCAAACTTCACATACAAGCTCCACAATATTTATAGGATTTAATTGGGCTAAAACAGGAATTAAAAACCTACCCTACTCGCCTCCACGCGCCACCAACAGTGGCAGCGCGTGGGCCCCACGCG
The DNA here is from genome assembly GCF_002994745.2 of Rosa chinensis. NCBI lineage: Eukaryota > Viridiplantae > Streptophyta > Magnoliopsida > Rosales > Rosaceae > Rosa > Rosa chinensis. Next base: position 51,731,272 of record NC_037088.1, on the reverse strand, counting down.
CCGGTGGCCACCAAATTTTGACAGCACCACCTACTCAACAGACCCAACAATTTTCTCAACTACAACACATTCCAATTTTACCTTGAAGTAGTCGAATCCGGCCGGTGAAGAAAAACCCAGAAAACTCAAGAACCCTAGAAATTGCAATCGTTAATTCGACCTCCACACTGCAAATTGAAATGAAAGACCTTAGGGGAAATGATCTTTGGCAAAAACCGAACCTTCGACGCCGGTTTGGTGACCGGAGATGGCCGGAATCGCCGGAAATCGACGAAAACCCCAAACTGCAGCTATGAAGAACTTTGCTTCGATCCAAGATTCCTCGGCCAAATCACCACAATCATAAGGCCACTAGGGTGCAGAGAGGAGGGAGGCACTCCTGTGGTGGCCGGCTGCACGCCGGAAGACGTGGAAATCGAAAGAAGGAGGAAGAACCCGAAAGGGAAGGAAGAAAAGTCGGGGGAGAAGAGAGAGGGAAGGAGTGGGTTTTCGGTTTTGGAAACCTACCTCAGTAAATTTCCTTATTTAACTAAATTTTTACCATGAATAGTAACTTTCGTATTTCACTCATAGCTTTCACATACGAACTCCAATTTTTACGTACCGCACGTCCACGGACTCGGTTTAACGTCCTTTACAACTTCCATGAAGGAAACTTTATCAAATTTTGACGCGAACAAAAAGTCAACTTTCAGGGCCACTAAAAGTATCGAAACAGAGTAAAAAGTGAAAGTAATTGTCGTTTATCGTCCAATAGACTAGTAAACCGTTAAATTTAGGTTCAGGACGTAACAAAAAGAGTTATTCAATATTCAATTTTTATTCTCACTCTGCGTATCCCATAATGTTAGTGAAATTTAAACCCGTAACATCCACGATGCCTGTTATTTTAAATAACCAATAGGCCACAGCTAACCGATCGAGCACATTAAATTAAAATTAGAGTATCATTATCGTATTCTATTGTGGTATACAAAATTCCAGAATAAGCTACTTTTCTTCACTATTTTGTTGTGGGTGGTTCTAGTTAAACCTCCTCATTTACTATTTGGACATCTTCTTCAATATTTCTCCCTTAATCTTCCACTTTTGTCCCTTTTTTAATATTTTATTCTTGTCGATCTCCACACCACTTCTCTGGTTCTGGCTATATCCTGCGATTACATCTGTTGCCTTAGCTACATCCTTATAGCCTATTGTTTAATCGTGTGGAGGAAGGACATATAGTGCTATATTCCAAGAATCCAAGTTTAGATATTTAATTCATGCTTTGGGTATGAAGTTCAATGGGAGTATGATTTTTTTTCGAAACTCAATTGCAATGGATTAATGACTAATTGTCTAAATGAAGGGAATTCCTCAAATTTGAATGGAGGCAGAGATAAAGAGAAAAACTTGGACGAGATCATGGACCTCAATAAGAAGCTTGGTTCTTAAGGCTGAAACTTTCAAGAACGGTGCAAACGCAGGGGAAGAGTTATCAGCCACATATATATCAAATTACTAATCAATAATTAAATTCTAACAATTGGGGGTTGATTATGAATATATAACAATAGACATACCAATAATTTGATAGCTAATAAGAAATCCTGGTGAGAGAAAGAGTGAGGGAGAAGAAGATGGAGACAGAATTGGTTGTGGTTTTTTCATATTTTTTGTTATTTAGTTTTCAATAGGGGTAAATTAGGAATTAAATTTTTACAAAAATTAGTGGAGGTCCATATATCAAATCTGGAGGTCTGAATAGAATCACCATTTTTTTTTTTTTTTGAATAAAGGGTGGTGCGGCTGCCCTCAAACCTTCTTTAATGAAACTGTCGAATACAAGGGGGGGGGGACAATGAACCAAAACCCCTGATTACAATATGCACCTAGAGAACATCCTGAAATACTATCATGAGTCTCTACTAAACAACTGTATTCAACAAAGCACCAACTAGCAAAGAGCGTCCTTTTGTTGTTGATTAAAATCAAAAACATACTAATTTGTGTATAATTTTAGTTGCCAATTCCTTAAATTATGGATTTATGAGTTTCAGGATATGATAGCTGCAACCACAGACACTTCTGCTGTGACCAACGAATGAGCAATGGCCGAGGTGATCAAGCATCCACGTGTCCTCCGTAAGATCCAAGAAGAGCTCGATTCAGTCGTGGGTCAACATAGAATGGTCAACGAATCAGACCTACCCCATCTTAACTATCTACACTGTGTCGTACGCGAAACCTTCCGCATGCATCCGGCGGACCCTTCCTCTAATTCTGTCGAAGAGAAGACGATAAAAAAGGTTGTGTGTGAGGAGGAAAATGACTAAAATGGGCCTGTGATTTGGTGTGTGTAGTGCTGCAAGCAAGGACTAAAAAATCAAAAGTTTCGGCGATATTTCGTCGAAATTTTCATTTTTTTGGGGTGTCGATATTTCCGTAACCATCCAAGTATATTTCGACGGATATTTTGGAAATTTCTGGAAATTTCCGAAATATCGAGAAATTGATGATATTTTGAGAAATTTTGGGTAATTTCCGTGACCATCCAAGTATATTTCGACGGATATTTTGGAAATTTCTCGAAATTTCTGGAAATATCGAGAAATTGGTGATATTTTGCGAAATTTTGGGTAATTTCTAGAACCTTCCGACTCTTCCCACCCTTTCTCACATCAGTCACATGCAAAATCACCACCACTCTACCACCCTTTCTCACATCAGTCACATGCAACATCAACATCATGTGGCTGACATATAGTTGGCCAAAAATTCCATTAAAAAAAATCAACAAAGTCACCAAGGCTCAAACCTTGGTCACTTCATTGCTCTTTGAGCAAGAGCCTTAGCCAACTGCAGTGCACCTACACTTGTGTTATCATTGCAACATTCTAATATATATTCATTTTGCATACGAATCTGAAAACTTAGGTAAATGTTCAATCAATAACTAACATAGAACAATCAATTATATTTTGAATTTTGTACCTCATAAGTCTTCTACATGATTATAAGTTACTCATGTAATTGAAGGTGTAATGATATGTACAAAGAATGTATACAATATGTAATAGTCTAGCCTCCCGTTGGGTTTTCGGCCATCAAAAAAAAAAATTAGATGTTTATTTCTAAAATTTTCAGAGTTATAGGCGATTCAGTATTTACCATTTCATCTTAAATTATTACAAATTACTATATAACAAATGTATATAATATGTAATAGCCTAGCCTCCCATTGGGTTTTCGGCCATCAAAAAAAAAAAATTAGATGTTTATTTCTAAAATTTTCAGAGTTATAGGCGATTCAATATTTACCATTTCATCTTAAATTATTACAAATTACTATATAACAATGTTTATTAAGGTTTTCTTTTCATACATAGTAGACAATTGATTAAATAAACAAATCTAAAAGTTTTACTTAATATTTCCATGTTTTTCTTCAAATTTCCATCATTTTTCTTGATTATTTACCGAAATCAATATATCTTCGATATTTCCGTCGAAATTTCCGTTTCTGGGACCATTGAAATTTCCTCGAAACTCAATATTTTGGTCCTTGGCTGCAAGGTCTTGGCTGCCACGTGCATGACTAGGAAAGAAGAAGGAAACTGATGGAATGAGAGGGTGGAGGGTAACACGTGCAGCAATTAACTGAGCATTGGCTAACTAATAGTTTAATTAATCAATCAAATCCACTTCTCTTCACTTTATTGTTTTTTTTTCTTTTCCCTTTCCTTTTCTAATTCATCAATCTCAAGACACGATCCCGCGCACACGCATATGGGTAGTCATACTTTACTTCTTCATTACAATCAATGTTCTAAAACTCGGTCACCCAGGCCGCTAGGCTCTAGCCAGCTAGTGACCGCCTTGATTAATGGCTAGGAGTTGATGTTGGGCGGCTTGATATTGGGCACGCGCCTAGGCGGGTGAATAGGCACATGGGCGGTTGGGAGGAATGTGCTAGGCGGCGGTGGTCGGATTCATGGAGGTTAGACATGGATAGACGTGTAGAGAGGAGGTCTGGGAGTCAAGATGCTGAGATAGGTTTGGTGGGTAGATATGTGAGGAGGGTGGATGGCATAGCAGCTTTGAAGAGGTTTGAGGGGTTTCAAAGATGGGAGCTTTCTTGTTTCAATGGCAATAGCTTTTTGGGTATGAAACGGAGAGAAATGTGAGAATGAGAGAGGTGGGTTTGGGGTTGATGAAGAAGAAGAACAAGAAGAGGAGAGAGGAATATGGTGGGTTGGGTTCTATATATCCACGCAATGATACAGAAAAGAAGATAGAGATTGAGATTGGTTTTTTTATAAGGATAAAGACTGGGTTTCGAAAACACATAATGTGCTCTTGTTTTTTTTATTTCTTTTGTTTGGACAGTAGCTAGGTAATGTGCTCTACCGAGTACCGAGTTAGCTTTTTATTTTTTAATTTTTTTTTAATGTTTGGGTTATGTGAAAATGGTTTTTTTTTTTTTTTCATTTTATTACTCTCTCAGGTCTTTATAGTTTCTTATTTGTATAATTATATGCTATCAAAATAAAATTAAAATTAAAAAAATACAAAACCGCCTAGACGCTAGTCTTCTAGCCACCGCCCGACTAGAGCCTAGAGAATTTTAGAACATTGATTACAATTGTTCGTGGTTTACCAATGTTGACCACTTCATCATTTTTGCCGAAAACTCCAATTAGCTCTAATTTTGCACGACTTCTTTCGCAAACCACAACTCCGCTTATTTACTACAAAATAAATAAAAATGGATTAATTACATAATAATTGACTTGAGAATTAACGTATTTCTAGTGTCACTCATTAGACTACCGATGCATACAAGAATTTTCGAGAGGGGTTAAAAAGCAATAAAAAGAAGCTCAAAGAGTCAAATACGACTCATCTCCCATAAAAGCACGTGTGGTAATTCCACATTCAGGGGTGACCAAAGCCTCTCACACAATCACACACACACACACACACACTGCTACAAGTCGTCTAGCTCTCCTTAGCCCATCCCATTATCCACTTCCCATACCACTGGAAAACACCAACTCCAACTTTGAGCCCCTCAAAAGCCAAAAAATCCTCTTCACTCTCGACCCCTCTCTCTCTCTCTCTCTCTCTCTCTCTCTCTCTCTCTCTCTCTCTGTGGCTAGCGCCAGAGACCGAGACAACTCCTTGCTCCCATTTACGACACCATCTACGTCGTCATCTCCGATTGTGATTTCTGACGAGCTTGACCGGTTCTTATCTGACTTGAATTCCCACATCGAGACCAGCGCCTCCGAGAGCTTCTTGAACAAGGGTTTGTTGGCCGATACTAGCGCGAGCAGCAGCGATGGGGACGATGGGCTCGAGGTCGACTAAGATTGCGCCTGGGACGTGCTTGCATGTGCCGGTCTCGGAGAAGAAGGTGTGGAGGCGTCGTCGCTAAGCATCTAGCCGTCCGGCTGGAGAGAGAGAGAGAGAGAGAGAGAGAGAGAGAGAGAGAGAGAGAGAGAGAGAGAGAGAGAGAGAGAGAGAGAGAGAGAGAGAGAAATCGGTGAGGGGGAGGAGATAGGGATGAGTGTAATTTATTAATTAAAATGAGGGCAATACTGTCAATAGATGTTAGATTGAGTAAATGAGGTTAAAAAACTCTTAGTAGAGTAAGTAGGCAATTTTTAGGTTAAAATTGGGTAAGTGGTCACAGCCCCATTTAATTATACTATATACTAAAGGAAGGTTTTCCTTATGAATAGTGTTGTGTCTATTTTGCCCTTGGCCTTGTGTGCTTTTTACGGGATTGTCCCCTCCAGCTGTTTGCATCATGTGCTGCCGTGTGGGTTTGTAGCAGCTTCGTAAGAACAATATAATTTTCTCAGAAAGAGAGAGTGAGAGAGCAATTCTGCATTTAGGTCAATTGAGATCAGTCGAAGAGAGACAGTGTACAGCTTTTTACGGGATTGTCCCCTCCAGCTGTTTGCATCATGTGCTGCCGTGTTGGTTTGTAGCAGCTTCGTAAGAACAATATAATTTTCTCAGAAAGAGAGAGTGAGAGAGCAATTCTGCATTTAGGTCAATTGAGATCAGTCGAAGAGAGACAGTGTACAGCTTATCACATCCAAGGGGAGCAGATCTTTTCCATTTTAAGAGGTATTTGCTGGATTTTTTTTTTTTTTAATTTCATATAAATTACTGTAAAATTTCTGATTTGGTGTTTGGGTAATAAAGGCCTTTCTGATTGATTTGGGGAATTACCATCGATCACAGCCTTGCTCAGAAACTGGAGGATCCGAACCGGGATACAATTTCGATGATTCAGTTAAGGACCCAAGTTACAGCATTCTTGAAGAAATCCATGCCCAGTTCTCAAAGCTCTCTATCAATAGTACATCCAAGGCCCAGAGAGTGATATTGCACTTTTTTTTTTCTTTTTTTTTTTGTTAATGGGTTCTTTGATTTATGACTCTAAGCATAATAATCTATGGTTTAAGAGTTGGAAGTTCTGTGGGTATAGATATTGTGAAGGTTTTTTATTTTTATTTTTTTATCTTGAAGAAGACCTTGATGGGGAGTAGATGATTGCACTTGAGCTTAATCAGAATGATACCGAAAGCTATGAACATGTCCAGAAAATGATTCATGGTGAGCCTTGAAATGTTTACTTTTCAAAACAATGCATGCCAAGTTTTCTACTAAAGTCTATGTAGTACCCCGGAAATTCATTATTATTTTTCGAGAATTTTTTAGAATTTAATTAGTGGTTGTTGGACAATTTTGTGGTTCGTGGATGAAGCAGAAGTGTTTCGGACGAATTTTTATTCGAAAAGTATGGTTTTAGGGGGGGGGGGGGGGGGGGGGGGGTGCAAAGGTTGACTTTTTATACGTTGGGTTTCTCTAAAAACTTCATTCACAAAAGTCATAGAGCGCGTCGATACGAGTTCGTGGACATGCGGACATGGAAATCAGAGTTCGTATGAGGAAGTTATGATCGTCGGAAAAAGTTTCCATTTGGTATAAATTGGATTTTTCCTGAAATTATTTCATAATTCCAAATTTCCTTTTTTGGTCAGTTTCAGGAAAATTCCAGAAACCCACACTCTCTCTGCAGTTCGGCCGACCCGACCCGTACCCGCCTAACCCGACCCGAATTTTCTGGCAATCTCTGACGACAGCGCTTGCCCAAATCGATTCAGACTAGCGTCGCCTTCTTCCCTGTGGTGGTGACTTGCTCCGATTCTCGTCCACGGTGGCAGATCGAAGTCGAGAAAGCTTGGAGCTTCGGGATCCCACCTAATTTCCAACTCCGGTGACGGCAAGGCTTGAAACCAAGTTGGTTGATCTCAGAGAAGCCTCCTCCGTCGATCCGTGGTGGTGGCTTTGAAGGATTTTCACCGGAGCAAAGTCAACTCACGGTGAACAGTGTGTTTCGGCTTTGGACGGTGATAGGCAGCGATCTAGGCTGAGTTGGCTTGAACTCCAGGTATTAAAGTTGCTTTACTTGGTATTCTTGACATTTTGGACGGTTGGATTGATGTGGTTTTAAGTTTTGGCCGGCGGTGGTTGTGCAACCGCCTGTGGCGGCACTTTGGCTGTGTTCCGGCCATGTAAGGGACAATTTCTGGCTTTATATATCATCTACTCGTCGATACGAGCGTTTTGATATATAATACATAATTTTCAGAGATCAAATGAGTATGTTATGATTTTTACGGTTTCGAACAGTTCGATTATTCGATATGTGAGGATTCGAGCGTTCGATCGACTTGTGATTTTAACATATCGATCGTAGAAGTATTCCGAAGACTTTGGGTGGTCTCGGATGTGGTTTTGCCTCGATTGGCGTCACTTTTGTGGTTTTAGTTCAAAACAGGAGTTTCAAACTTTAATCACTTTGTGATTTTGTGATTCGTGCACTGAATCGAGACCGTATGTGTTTAGGTACTTGACAGAGTTGTATTGAGTGGATTGGGACAATTGTGCTTATCTTGGTTAGCGTGTGAAGACGCAGCGGGATTCAGAGGTGAGTAAATCTCACGATATTCGTTATGAGCATAATTACCATATTGTCTAGGAGTTATTAGGTTAACGATGACTATAGGTGGTATTAGTGGCATTCCTAAGTGGATGACTACATATATATTTACGTGAAATATATATATATATATATATATATATATATATATTGGTGGCTTCATTGTGATGTGAACAATAATTGAAATGAGTTCATTATTGCTCGAGAATGGTGAAATTGTGTATTGAGTTGTGATTGTAGAATTTCATATGTTGAGATACCATGGGTCTAGTATGACCATCTTAATTGAGATTTAAGATATGGTAGCTGGTGTAGGAATATTTGTGTAATGAATCGATGACATCAGTGTGATGAATCTTTGTGATGATTGTCGTGTATGGCTTGTGTAGGAATATCTGTGTGATGATCAGTTGGATGATCGCTATTTGTGTGACGACCGGGGAAATCTGTGTGATGATCAATAGGATGATGGCTATCTGTGTGATGACCGGTGAAATCTGTGTGATGATTAGTGTGATGACTGCTGATGATCAGTTGGATGATCACTATTTGTGTGATGACCGGCGAAATTTGTGTGATGATCAATAAGATGATGGCTATCTGTGTGATGACCAGTGAAATTTGTGTGATGATCAGTGTGATGACTGCTCTGTGGCAGAGTTGAATTGTTATTATGTTAACAACTATCGAGAGGACTGCTGTGATGGTCGGAGCTACCTACGGATGTTAGAGTGTTAGGTTATGATGAATACTATGACTTGAATTGCTTGTCTTAATGTAACCTCCTGAACTAAACTATACGCAGGGGTTACTATGAATTGTTTCACTTGTTTTGAATTGTGATTGCCTTGTTTTCTTCTTGATTTTATGATTGATGGTTTGATTAATCTTAAGGGCCATAGTGGTGACGATTGTGCTCTGTGGTGAGCTTAGGAGGGTGATTCATTATTTTCACCTTTGATGTCATGTTGATGACAGTTGATGACAAAGGCTTCTGGTGGGAAGGAAATGAGAGTGATCTTTGTGACTCGTCGTTGTGCGTCAAAAGATTTCCAAACATTACTTGAGGAGGTTTTGTTTGACTAGAATTTGTGTAATTGGATGCAAGGTTGAGAATCTGAGCATGTAGTTTTAGTCACGAGTTGACCTATGTAAGAATGTTATGGAAGGTTATGAAACAGATGGTTGTAGTTGTGAGTTATGTGCTTATTGTTGTTTAGATTGAGTAGACTTAAGAATGTGTTTCTGCTTTGTGGTTTGAGTTTACTCATACAAGCTTTCATAAGCTTACCGGGTTTGTTGTGTGGCAACCCGGTGCACTATTCGATTGTATAGGGGTTGATCCTGCAAGTCAAGGAAATCGTGGTTGAAGTTCAGACTTTCTAGCAGTTGATCGGATAAGAAGCTAATTTTGTGGCTTTACTGTTGTTAAGACTTCCGCTGTGTAGTAAGCTCTGAGGAGCGGTTTCTTATTATGTTGTTAACGCAATTTAATTCGCAAACTCTGTGTAATATAATATGTGACTCTAAAGAACGCATCTGTATTGACATTGTGGATTCGGGACATAGCTAGTTGCCTTGTTTAAAGGAAAATTTTCTTAGCTTTTTTGGTTGATGTCCAAACCATCACGTCCAGAGTCCTTGTGTTTGATTGATTTTGTTCCCTTTATTATGATTGAAATTCAGCGCGTGACAGTTTACCCTTTTGAGCAATTTCACAAAGAGAAGACAAGCTGCCTATTGCAGATAAATGTATTTATGTAAAACCACAAATTCTTTCATTCTCCGTTTTTCTTGATTATTTCTCTTATTAGAGAACACAAAAACACACACACAGAGAACATGCAGAACCTATTCTCTGCAATTCTCTCCCTCTCTTTCACTCTATCAACAACAGAAACACAAAGCTTAGCCAAGAACGAAAAGAGAGAGAAAAGATCCTATCTATCAACTTGAGAAAACAGATTACGTGAAACCCAAAAATTTAACTCATCACCAAAACCAGTTCTTTCAACCCGAATCGAATTTGACGAACTGTAAATCCAAAGAAAACCCAACAAAGAAACCCTAAATCGAAGAAAAACATACACAATCATGACATGTAGAAATGCAGCGTCAACATCAGAACAAAAATTACCCGCAAATCAATTGCAGCTGATGTTGCAAAAAGTCCTCAGATGCGAGTAAAAGGGCAGTTGCACAATTATCAGCAAACAGCGTTACAAGGAAGATGGAATCAGGCTCGTATTGACCAAACAAAACATAAAAGTCAACACTTGAAATCCGATGAAATACCGAAATCTTTACGGATTTGTGTTTATGATTTTTCAAAATCGAAAACCAAGAAAATTCATGAAAGAATCTATTTGATACTTTTAGTGTTCCATGAGTTCGATCAAATGGTTGAAGTTGTTAAGCATGTAATGGTGTAGCCTAGTGAAATGGACAAATGATTGTTGGTCCAATAGCCCGTGCCAGATACAGACATGTTTTGTGTTATTTATTTATTGGGTAAAATCCACAAATGATACCCAAACAATCACGAAATGCAATTTTTAGTACCCACAAATTTTTAGAGAATTTTGTGGTACCTCGACTATTCCTCCGTTACCCCAGTTGGTACTTTCGTCCAATTCCTCGTTAAATTAGCTAATGTGGCACATATTTGGTACACACGTAGACATCAGGGCATGGACAAAATTGTCTTTTTGCCCACACCACCCTTAAAATCTCTTTTTCCTCAACATTTGACTAAGAATTTAGAAAACTTTTGACTTGAAATTCCCTTTCTCATCTCATATCCATCGAGCATTCTTTCTTCTACTGATTGATCGACATAAAGAGATTCAAAGTGAGATCCAATTATCTTTTTTACTGAAAAAGCTCGCTAAGATGGTCATAGACGAGGACGAGTACTGGAGATATGAATTTAGAGTTTATAGGACCCCTGAACTTCATTGTGAGCGTCACTTTCTCATTCACTTTGTGGCCCCAAGATGGTTTATATATGTTTTCTATTTGTTGAAATTATTGATTTGTACAAGATTCGTTGGGTGTATTGATGACTAAACATAATTGGGGTGGAATTGGTTTGTTGTTGTTCTGGGTTTATTTAAATGCATCTAGTGGGAATGGGTCTTTGTTGTTTGTTTCTAGTTTGGCTCTATTGTAGTTTAATTTATGTTTGTTTGATGAAACTGATGGTGTCACTTTCTCATTCACTTTGTGGTCCCAAGATGATTTATATATGTTTTCTATTTGTTGAAATTATTGATTTGTACAAGATTCGTTGGGTGTATTGATCACTAAACATAATTAAGGTGGAATTGGTTTGTTGTTGTTCTGGGTCTATTTAAATGCATCTGGTGGGAATGAGTTTTTGTTGTTTGTTTCTAGTTTGGCTCTATAGTGGTTTAATTTATTTTTGTTTGATGAAACTGATGGTGGGAATGGTTGTGTTTGTCTTCACCCAATATTTAAAAAGACAGGAGGAAAAGGTGAAAGTCTGAAACTATGTCCCAGGCCCTTTTTTTTAACTAAGCCATCTTAGCTCCAGAGAATTCTTTCGTTTAACTTGCAAAAGAACCTGCCATATTGAATTTGCAAGGAAAGCCAGAGGAATTGGGGTCAGAACATAACTTGACATTTGTGTTTATTTTTAACTTCATATTCATATAAACGTGTGATTAATTATATTTTATATAAGTTGGCAGGGACAAAGTAGTGGAGTTCCTGAAAATGTAAGGGTGAATGTGGATAATCAAGGCACTAGTAATGTGAATGTGAGTGTTGAAAATAGGGGTGCCAATAATGTGAATGTACAAGTACAAACAATAGCAACACCGAATGTACGTAATTGTTAATATTGCCATTTATAATTGTTAATTGCTTATTGATTGACCAAATGCAATTGAATAAGAAATTGGTGTTGGTTAGGCCATTTGTAATTGTTAATTCCTTATTGATTAACCAGATGCAATCGAATAATGTTATATCAAATTGTGTTAGTTATGCCATTTGTTAATTGTTATATCAAATTGTGTGTTAGTTATGCTAGGCCAAGAAAGCACCAAAGGCATCAAGGGCACCTTCACCAAGAGTACTTAGGAGGGGAGGCCATATATTAGCATCTGTTGCCTCTTCTCAAAGGTCTAGTGGTACTGCCCCTGCATCATCTTCTCAAACAACATAGTCATCACATGCAATTAAAAGGGCAACTAGACAACCTGTTAAAAGGACAATATGGAAGAACTAATTTTGTGCTACCTCTATTATTTGCTTTTGGATCATCAAACATTTAAATGGTCAATGCGTGACCTTTGTTAATTATATCATGGTCAATCTGTGACTTTTTATTGATGTTATCATGGTCAATGTGACCTTTTGTTCCTAGATTATGGTCAATGTGTGACCTTTTGTTTGTTTTAGTTATTCTATATTATAAAGATTATTCAGAGTTTAATTATTGTAATGAATATTTTGATGTTTTGATGAAGTTGACAAGTTTAAGATTTACTGCATTAATTCATATATCATATTCAAAATACTTGTAAGCATAATACAATGAATCAATGTTAGAAGAAAACATATTATTAATCATTCATGTATTTAGGCTTAATTAAGCCTAGGTTCAAGATTTGGAGGAAAACATATTATGGTTTTGGAGGGAAATTTGGGATATTTTTAGGGGAAGGGATAGTAGTATGTTGGAGATACTGACATGGATGAATAAGATTGACTAGGTTGACTGTGCTGACTATTTTATCCCTGCAAATATGTGCCACATCAGCTAATTTAACGAGGAATTGGACGAAAGTACCAAATGGGGTAACGGAGGAATAGTCGAGGTATCACGATATTCTCTAAAAATTTGTGGGTACCAAAAATTACATTTCGTGATAGTTTGATTAGGTACCATTTGTGGATTTTACCCTTATTTATTTATTCTTTGTACTTGGCAAAATTTCAGTAAATCATGCATATTATTTGTTCTTTAGAATGTACTATTTGTTCTGGGTATTCCTGGTCCTCTACTAAAGAACAAATAGCATGCATGGTTTACTGAAATTTTATCAAGTTAATAAATAAATAAATAAAACAAAACATGTCTGTATCTGGAACGGGCTATTGGACCAACAATCATTTGTTCATTTCACTGTCCGTTTGTTCCAGAGCACGAGTTGAGTTATTGGCTAAGCAGAGCATGGGCATTGAAAAATATGGAAATTATTCTATGCACCGACGGTGTAAGTGACCCAACCCTTATAAAATAATCTCAACCCTTGATATTTATTATCAAGTTTATTTTTAATAAACAAAAACTGTACTTAATGCAATCTAACCATTTATTTATGTTGGTGCAAGTGCACGGCGGTGCTCTGAATCATCCCCTTGAAAAAATATAGACAAAACATGAAAGAGAGGGGGAAATGTTAATCATGAGTAGTGAACTGTTGGTCTAGACAGAAACTCATAATCATGAGTAGTGTTAAGGGACATTTTCGTCAATAAAAAATAAAGAATTTGGAAGCGTGTCTTGAATTAAGTTTCAACTACCACTAATTAAATACCATTAATTAAATTTTTACAAAACGGATAAAAAATTTGAATCTTTCATGTGAGCAATTTTTAAAGTTGATTAAAATTAGTGGAAAGGTCTGACAACGTGACCAAACTTTATTGCGGTGAATGCATACATGAATGTAGTTGGTGGTGAACGCATGCAAAAGAATGCAAAAAAATCCTAGTCTAGCAGAACGGACCTCACGCGTCTAGTGACCAAACTTCTACCGTTCATGCTCTGTCCGGCGACACGCCTTCTAGGCGTTGTTGTAAGACAAGCTTGAGGGTTCGACAAAATCAACAACAAGGCCAATTGGTGTGGACAAGATCTAGAATGGGTTGGTATATTAGAGGATTGGTTTTCCCTAGATCGTCTTTAACCTCGTATGTGTGGCAGTCTAGAAATCGCAGACGGAGGTGTGAGATGCTGGGAAATTGGCGATCGAGCAGTGGTAGCACGGGTTTGTTCGTGGGCCTAGGAGGACAGCAGCTAATACGGTTGAGTTTGGGTGCGTGTGCATCTAGGATTGGGATAAGAGCATCAGATTGGTCAACGGTCTCTCAACGGGATCGGTTTAGACTTAGATATGGTCTGGTCTATTTGGTTGATTGATCCTATGCAACAGTGGTGGCTTGTCGCCGGCAGGTTGACTGTGTCGTGGTGGGGGTGGTGGCGCAAATCAGGTGGGAGTCGTGGCCTTGGATCATCACAGGCTTGTGGTACTGGTAATGTGATGCCCCAGAAATTTGTATTTATTTTCCGAGGATTTTTCAGAAATCTAAATTATGGTTATTGGACGGTTTCGTGGCTCGTGGATGGAGCGGAAGTGTTTCGGACGAATTTCTATTCGGAAAGTGTGACTTTAGGGGTGGCGCAAGGTTGAGTTTTTATTCGTTGGGATTCTCTGAAAACTTCCTTCACGAAAGTTGTAGAGCGCGTCGATACGAGTTCGTGGACATGTGGAATGCAAGAATCGGAGTTTGTATGAGAAAGTTATGAGCGTTTGAAGTTTTTGGAAAGTTCTATAAATAGGAGTTTCCATTTTCGGAAACTTACTATTTCCATTTTTACTTTTACCATTTCCGGAAATCAGAAATCCTCCGTTCTCTCTCATCACCCGCGCTCGACCCGACCCGAACCCGGTGATCCGACCCGGTTGTTCCGGCGAGCTACGGCCATCTCCGGCGACGAGACTTTCCAGATCAGTTCGACTCCTCCGTGCGCTCCTCCCTGTGGTGTCCTCTAGTGCCGATTCTCAGTGGTGGCGGCGGTAGAAGGCGGTGCAGGTTGGTGTTTTTGGACCCGGTCGGAAATCCTTGTTCCGACGTCGGCGAGGCTTTGAGTTTTCTTGGTTGAGCTCAGAGCAGCCTCCTTGATCGATCCTTGGTGGTTGTTTGGATCGATTCACGTGAAACTTTGATCAACTCAGATTGGATTACTGTTCACGGCTTGTGAGGTAGTTTTCGACCCTTTTTGCTTGTTTTCTGACTTCGAGCTAGTTAGGAAAGTTCACAAGCATGCTTAGATGAAGAACTTTGATGTTGGGAGTTTTGTGAAATATTGAATTTTGGCCACTTAAGGAACTGTTTTTGGTATTATATATGTTCTACTCGTTGATACGAGCGTTTCGATATATAATATGCAAATTTTGGAGTTCGTTTGGAATTGTTATGATTTTTGCAGTTTCATATCGGTGAAATTATTCGTTCCGTGAGGATTCGAGCGTCCGATCGACTTGTGGTTTGGTCACATCGATCGTAGGTGTATTCTGGAGACATTGGGTGGTCTCGGATGTGGTTTCGCCTCGATTGGCGTCACTTTGGGAATTTTGGTTCGATTTAGGGTTTCGAACGTTATTCCTTGTGTTTCATTTACTGAATCAAGGCTGTACTTTTCTTAGGTGCTTGACAGAGTGCATTCTGTAAGTAGTCTAGTGGTGTGAAGACGCAGCGGGAATTTCGAGGTGAGTAATCTCATGAAGTTCATTCACGAACGGGCTTACCTTTATCGTTTTGAGAGTTATTTAGATAACTGCAAACTATAGTTGGTATTAGTAGGCATTCCTGAGCGGATGACTACATATATATATATATTTACGTGAAATATATATGTTTTGGTGGTTTGTGGATTTTGAAACAATATGCATGAAATGATGCTTTTTATTGTTTTGGGTTGTGGCTTTTGGAAAACAAATGATTGTGGAAATGTTGATTTCAATTTGTTTTGAAAAGATTTGAGATTTGTGTATTTGAGGAACATTTTAGTTCGCGGGTAGTTAATTTAAATGTGGGTCTTGTCCCGGGAGTAATTGATAGGGATCAATTACGGGGAATCTTTTATTTTAGATTCGTGTAACATTTTGGGTCCACTGTGACTCCTTTAATGTTTTGGTATTTATACCGCGGGTCCAAAGACTTACGAGTTGAGGATCATGGGTGGGAAAATAGGGACTTCACGCCTTTGGCCGGGTTAGTGAATACGATCAGTTAGAGCTCTAGTCTGTCCGACGTGCTTTGTTTATTGATTTAAACGTGATTCGAGTGAGTTTATCTCGTGCTTTGTTTATTGATTTAAACGTGATTTGAGTGAGTTTATCTCGTACTTTGTTTATTGATTTAAACGTGATTTGAGTGAGTTTATCTCGCGCTTTGTTTATTGATTTAAACATGATTTGTGTGGGTTTATCCCATGCTTTGTTTCTTGATTGAAACGTGCTTTGTTTATTAATTTAAACGTGATTTGAGTGAGTTTATCTCGTGCTTTGTTTATTGATTTAAACGTGATTTGAGTGAGTTTATCTCGTGCTTTGTTTATTGATTTAAACGTGATTCGTGTGAGTTATTCTCGTGATTCGTGTGAGTTGTGTGTGGTTTGAGTTACTCATATGGGCTTGCAAAAGCTTACCGGGTTTGTTGTGTGGCAACCCGGTGCACCATTCAAACGGTGTAGGGGAAAATCCTGCAGGTCAGGGTAATCGTGGATGAAATTGAGGCAGCGAGCTAGCAGCTTTACGGTAGGAAGCCAATTTTGTGACTTTACCGTTATTAAGACTTCCGCTTATAGTGAGCTCTGAGGAGCATTTACGTTTTATTTTGTTGTTGACAATTTAATTCGTAAGCTTGTGTAATATATAATTCTATGGAGCGAGTGTATATTAACTTTGAGGGTTCAGGGCATCAATATGTGTGTAAGTTAAAGGGAAAAAGATTTCAGGTATTTTGTATTGATGACTGAACGTTCACGCATGTATAATTATGGGATTATATATATCGATTTTCATGTGTGTAAAATCAAGGGCGTGACAGGTAACCCTATGGGTGGGCCTGGTCCTGGGCCATGTCTTTAGGCCTTTGCTGGGTTGATTTAATTTGATGTGTTCTAATTTATTGCTTTTATTTAGTTATTATTGGCTTTATGCCTTCAATAAATTTTTACCGATTCTTGGTAAAGTTAGGTGGGCTTGGTCCCGGTCTTTACACTTTGAGTGCCCTATCTGCTCTAGGTAGGTTGCGAGTTCTTTGCATTGTTAAGTGGTTGCAGCCTCCTAGTGGCATGATGAAACTGAGTGTCACCGGATTTATTTTTCGGTGGCAACATAATCGGAAAGCTAATAGTAATAGCAACTTAAGGCTCTGCATGAGCAATATCTTTCCGATATGTCACCACAATTGTAAAGCGAATAGAGTAGCTAGTAGATCGAGCACTCTTCGCTAATTGGTGCTTGTTAGATTACATGTTTCTAGTCGAGACTCCTGTTATTATCTCGGGAAGTTCTCTTAAGGCTTATTATAATTTGGGGTTCAGGCAAAATGTCTCCCCCCCCCCCCCTCCCTTCCTCCTAGTGGCATGATGAAACTGAGTGTCACCGGATTTATTTTTCTGTGGCAACATAGTGGGAAAGCTGATAGTAACAGCAACTTATGGCTCTGCGTGAGCAATATCTTTTCGGTATGTCACCACAATTGTAAAGTGAATAAAGTAGCTAGTAGAGCACTCTTCGCTAATTGGTGCTTGTTAGAGTACATGTTTTTAGTCGAGGCTCCTGTTATTATCTCAGGAAGTTCTCTTATGGCTTATTATAATTTAGGGTTCAGGCAAAATGTCTCCCCCCTCCCCCCTCCCACATGTATTCTGCAATTTCATTAATGGTCATGGCTTGAGGGCAGCCGTACTATCCCTTCCTCAAAAAAATGTAGTTGGCGGTGACGTTTGAATTGATTTCCAAATACCATTATTTGAAATTGCTATAGAACAAATCAACAGTTTGCAACTTCCATGTGAGTAATTTTTAACGTTGATTGATCTAGTGGTCATGCTTGACAGTAGACCTGTAAATGGATCGGATCGACCTAAATCCAAACACGTTTGCTTAAAAAAAATTTGATCCAAACCCGCTCCGTTAACCCGACGGATCATTGATAGCTCAATCCAAATCCATATCCGCTGGATTAACGGATACCCGATCCGCTGTTTATAATTTCAAATAAATAGTAATATTAAATTTATATCATGATACCTCATAAAATATTAATAAAATTATAAACAACATGAAAAGTATAATCAAAAGTAGAATTACATTATAAAATTCTTACTGCTTTTTGGAATCTTGGGTGATGGACTGTTCCTTAAATTTCTGCAAAAAATTTGTATTAGAAATTCTTCATATTTTATATTTTATATTTTTAAAAAATAATAATATATTAATAAAAAATAATATTTTATTATTACTAAAACTGGGCGGATCATTAACGGATCGGATCGACCTAAATCTGTATTTGATCCCTTAAATAAACGGGTTAATGAATTCGGATCATTAACGGATCAACGGATCAAAATTTTCGATCCAAACCCGTCCAATAGCCACGGATTTAGAGTTGATCCAGACTCAAATCCGGTCAATTTACATGTCTACTTGACAGGGTGAGCAGTTTTTAGTGTGTAGAATGCAAGCATATATTAGACGGTGACGTGTCAAATTGAATTTTAAATACCACTAATTAAATACCTTTTATTGGAAATTTACAAAAAAAAGGTAAAAGTTCTCATCATCTTCTACTTGTTATCAGCGTTCTCTCCCATGCCACTCATTAATTTCTATTGCTTCTAGGTGTTTCTCCATCTTCCTCTCATGCCTGCAGCTTGAGATTACGCCAAGTTTCATCACTACACAACGATTTGAACATATATATTTGTTAATTTAATTTAATTTAATTGGGAAGCTAAATTGACCCCTTTTTCTTTTGATAAGCACATGGCTATATGTATAAAAGCACTCGTGCAAAAACAAAGAAAGAGGTGTGGTTTGCTTAACAGGGAGCCAATTTCACTCCCCTAGCTAATAGCAAAACTCTAGTGCTGGTAATTAGTCATCACGATTTCGATGCTGCTATCGATCATAATAGATAAATACCAAGTTCTTCACCTCATTGAGGTTTGAGGGGCTCCTCTTCTTGGCACTTGTGCTTCTACTTTTAACTTGAACACTTGGAGGCATGATTACATAACCTAGTTTTTAGAGGAAGGGGAGAAAAGGTAGCATGGCCAACACGAAGACCATAATTCAATCAAACTTTTGTAGCATGGCCAACACGAAGACCGTAATTCAATCGACCATAATTCATCCTTGTATAGTTTATAGATGGAGATGTAGTCTTTTATTATTGCAGCCACAATTGCTAGTATCATATACCAATTGGTGAAGCGGAGATTTGGGCCAAAAACCGAGAAGGTTTTTCATCTCGGGCCTGCAAAATTGCTGGTGTTGGGATTCATTTGGGCCCTCGACCCCATCGAGACCTGGCCTCTTTATGCGACAAGTATGGGCCGTTGGTCTACCTATGACTTGGGAGCATTGATGCCATCACCACCAACGGCCTTGACGTCATATGTGAAATACTTCTTTGACATGATGACGTCTTTGCATCACGGCCGCAAACTTTGGCCGTGGTGCATTTGGCCTATGGTTGTGGCGAGGTTGTGCTTGCTCCATTGGGCCCAAAATGGAAGCGAATGAGGCGAATATGATGGAAAACTTGCTAACAACAAAACGCCTCGAGTCTTTTGCCAAACACCGAGTCGATGAAGCTTAACACCTCATACAAGATGTTTGGGCCACGGCACAGACGGGGAAGGTCGTGAACTTAAAGGGAAGTGTTGGGTGGGTGGTCCATGAACAATGCGACTAGGATGTTGCTTGGGAAACAATATTTTGGGGCCGGGTCGGTAGGTCCACAAGAGGCCATGGAGTTCACGCACATAACCCATGATTTATTTTGGCTGTAGGGATTGATATATTTGGGAGATTACTTGCCAATTTGGAGGTGGGTGGATCCTTACGGTTGTGAGAAGAAAATGAGGGAAGTGGAGAAAAGGGTAGATGATTTTCATACCAAGATTGTTGAAGAGCATAGGAGGGTAAGGGAGGAGAAGAGCAAGCCAACTGGAGGAGAGGAAGATGGGGCAGAAATGGACTTTGTGGATATTTTGTTGTCTTTGCCAGGTGAGGATGGGAAAAAGCATATGGAGGATGTGGAAATCAAAGCTCTAATACAGGCAAGCCTTTGCATAATTTCGATCTAGTTTTAATTTTTTTTTTTAAACTTTATAGGAAAATTATTATAGAAAGCCTGTGAATGAGATGATGATGTACGTGTCTATTAAGAATGAGGGTCTTACTACTTTTATTTTGGATTGCGTGTAGAAAAGTGATAGGACCCGCCTCAGATTTTAACCCGAAATCCGAAGTAGCCATGCGGGGCCCACTTTAGAAGAAATTATACCAAAAATTTGGCGGAACTTCCCCTAAAAGTAGGCTACCCAAAACCTGTAGGAAAACATTTACACTTCTAAATCAATTCATCCTTATGCTCCTGGAGCCACCCTGCTCTCCAAAACAACATCATCCCAATTCACATAACACAAATCACAACTTAAATAACATTAATTCCTTAGGTGATCAGAGCAATTCTAATAGCAAGGGTAGTCAAGGAAAACCTAAAACAAAGAAAAACGCGGAAGCCATGCTGTTGACTATGCCTCAACTCCAATGTACACCCGACCTCAACTAATTTCGCCTGCAAACTGGGCATTTGAAACCGAAGGGCCCATGGGAAAGTAATTGAAAAACACGTTAGAGTGAGTGGACAAAAATAAACAAATAAATGAATAATTTTAAAGAAAAGAAGCTGTATTACTTTCCCACGAATTTAAATTCATAAAACTTCGATGCATGCAACGTTTATAAAACGTATGTGTTTAAAACTCGGAGTCTCGTGAAAACATACCAGTCCCCGCTGGCTAAAAGAATCGGACTAGCCCCGCTAGTCAAGTAACCAATAAAAGGATATGGGGAAGAGATGTCACCATACGGGTAAATGAGCCCCTTAGGCTCTACCTACCCTCGACTGCCACTCACACATAGATTGTGTGAGGAGAAGAACTAATAACCTCGACTGCCACCCACGTGAGGAGGAGAATGAGCTACCTCAACTGCCACTCACAAACACAAAGTAAGTGAGGAGGAGACCTAATCAAATGACCCGAGTATGGTGAGGAAAAATAATCGAAAACCAGCAAATCCATAAGGCTTCCCCACATTGCTCACGAGAAAATACATATATTCCAGTGACGTGACCCCGCATGCCAAAATATTCTCGAAAACATAATCAAATAGGCAAGAATCCTTCCGAAAACCTCAAGTACGATAATATGGTAGAAAAAAAAATCTCAAAATCGCCAAATAAGATGTAATAAAAATTTCTGGAATTCTCCTCGGAAAAATCTTCATCGATCATCACATAACTCACAAATTCATTTCCCAACTCATACTCGAGATGGATTAATCAATTTCCAAAAAATCAAATCATACTCCCGAAAAATAAATTTTAAATCCAAATCCGAGTATAATAAAATTAAATTCCGAAACTCATATGGAAAAACAATGCCCAAAAGTATAGTCCAAAGCCAAATATTATACTTAATAAATAGAACGATAAATAATTAAATAAACCAATCATCATTTCGGAAAAATAAATGCATGCATCATTCTTTGAAAACAAAAGTCCACTCACAGTACTATTTAGGCTATCACGCGTACGAGTTTCTTCGTCGAGCAATAGCTCGGTACGTCGCCCTGTACATAAATATAATTCATGAATAACGGTTCGGCAATTAAATATGATTCTAATAACTTATCCTCCTAATCAAACTTCCAATTTCTTTTCCAATTTAATCCAACTTCACCCCTAATACCAACTCATTAGTTTAAAGGTTCTAGGGCAGAACCGAGAGAAATCCGACAGTCGGATTCTCGTAATTCAATGATCGACATTCCAAACCTCGGAATTACACAATCGATACAAACCTCCTTCAATTTCCACCAAACTTCACATACAAGCTCCACAATATTTATAGGATTTAATTGGGCTAAAACAGGAATTAAAAACCTACCCTACTCGCCTCCACGCGCCACCAACAGTGGCAGCGCGTGGGCCCCACGCGCCGGTGGCCACCAAATTTTGACAGCACCACCTACTCAACAGACCCAACAATTTTCTCAACTACAACACATTCCAATTTTACCTTGAAGTAGTCGAATCCGGCCGGTGAAGAAAAACCCAGAAAACTCAAGAACCCTAGAAATTGCAATCGTTAATTCGACCTCCACACTGCAAATTGAAATGAAAGACCTTAGGGGAAATGATCTTTGGCAAAAACCGAACCTTCGACGCCGGTTTGGTGACCGGAGATGGCCGGAATCGCCGGAAATCGACGAAAACCCCAAACTGCAGCTATGAAGAACTTTGCTTCGATCCAAGATTCCTCGGCCAAATCACCACAATCATAAGGCCACTAGGGTGCAGAGAGGAGGGAGGCACTCCTGTGGTGGCCGGCTGCACGCCGGAAGACGTGGAAATCGAAAGAAGGAGGAAGAACCCGAAAGGGAAGGAAGAAAAGTCGGGGGAGAAGAGAGAGGGAAGGAGTGGGTTTTCGGTTTTGGAAACCTACCTCAGTAAATTTCCTTATTTAACTAAATTTTTACCATGAATAGTAACTTTCGTATTTCACTCATAGCTTTCACATACGAACTCCAATTTTTACGTACCGCACGTCCACGGACTCGGTTTAACGTCCTTTACAACTTCCATGAAGGAAACTTTATCAAATTTTGACGCGAACAAAAAGTCAACTTTCAGGGCCACTAAAAGTATCGAAACAGAGTAAAAAGTGAAAGTAATTGTCGTTTATCGTCCAATAGACTAGTAAACCGTTAAATTTAGGTTCAGGACGTAACAAAAAGAGTTATTCAATATTCAATTTTTATTCTCACTCTGCGTATCCCATAATGTTAGTGAAATTTAAACCCGTAACATCCACGATGCCTGTTATTTTAAATAACCAATAGGCCACAGCTAACCGATCGAGCACATTAAATTAAAATTAGAGTATCATTATCGTATTCTATTGTGGTATACAAAATTCCAGAATAAGCTACTTTTCTTCACTATTTTGTTGTGGGTGGTTCTAGTTAAACCTCCTCATTTACTATTTGGACATCTTCTTCAATATTTCTCCCTTAATCTTCCACTTTTGTCCCTTTTTTTAATATTTTATTCTTGTCGATCTCCACACCACTTCTCTGGTTCTGGCTATATCCTGCGATTACATCTGTTGCCTTAGCTACATCCTTATAGCCTATTGTTTAATCGTGTGGAGGAAGGACATATAGTGCTATATTCCAAGAATCCAAGTTTAGATATTTAATTCATGCTTTGGGTATGAAGTTCAATGGGAGTATGATTTTTTTTCGAAACTCAATTGCAATGGATTAATGACTAATTGTCTAAATGAAGGGAATTCCTCAAATTTGAATGGAGGCAGAGATAAAGAGAAAAACTTGGACGAGATCATGGACCTCAATAAGAAGCTTGGTTCTTAAGGCTGAAACTTTCAAGAACGGTGCAAACGCAGGGGAAGAGTTATCAGCCACATATATATCAAATTACTAATCAATAATTAAATTCTAACAATTGGGGGTTGATTATGAATATATAACAATA